>NC_088620.1:10076029-11276029 GCF_036013475.1 Columba livia
AGGGCTCAGCCATGATATTTTCACAATTTCAAAATCCTTTTTTTCTCCTTGATTCTCACTATAAAGCTGGAATTGAATTGAAAAAATCTTGTTTTTCCTAATTTTGTTCAGGTTTTGTTGCTTGCCTTAAACGCTGCGGCGTTGCTGTTATTTTGTTGTTACGGGGGCCCGTGAGTGCGGGACTGTGCACACACCGGTGTATTATTTTAGGGTTGCCCTTGAATCCTGGGGTCTTGGTATTGATCTTTTTCAAACTAAATAACAAAAGAGCACCGAAACACGCATTGTTTCAAGAAAGAAGAAAAGCAATAGGAGGAGAGAGACACGGCCTTTCCACCCAAAACTGGGGGAGGGAGAGGAAGGGGAAGATTAGGTCAACATTGAGTTTTACCAACCTTGACACAGTCTCCTCTCTAAAATGGGGACAAAATAGCAAGATGGCTGGCTCCACAGCTGCAGCACTTGGGTTTCTTTTTATTGCCTTTTATTTTTGCTTTATAAAAAAGGCGATTTTGGGTTTGGACCTCGGAAGTGCGTTTCCAGACGCCCGCGGGCAAACGCCCAAATCCAGGCGCTGAAATTAAATTTCAATCCGGAATGAATTTTTCAATCTGAATCTCAAACCCTGAAAAGTTGTGGGTTTTTTTTTTTTTTGGTTTTCTGTTTTGATTTGATTTCAACATAACTTCATATTTGCTGGAAATTAAGCAGGAGTGACTGGTGAATTCAGAATTCGGGGGGTGTTTTTCACTTCCCCCCCACACCCCTTGATTTCTTTCACATTTTGGGTTGATCGAAGTGGGGGGGAGATGGAAAAAATTTGCCAAGCAGGATAACTCCTGGGTGGAGGAGAAAATAGTCTGAAATGTCAACTTCATATTCTTATTTTTGCATTTATCCCCCCCCACCCCCCCAGAGGACCCACCCTCTTCCTGAACCTCTTTTCTAGCGAATAATGAAGCGAGTAGCACGGTGACGGAGCAGCAGTGGTGCAGTTAGAGCTGGGTGGCACATCTGGGTAAAAAATGACACACAATGCTCTAAATTGGATTAACCAGTCCTGGAGAATATTTTATTCATGGTTTTATCCAGGAAGCTTTAACGTGGTGGCTTTTCCATATTATTCTACTCCAAGAATCCCCATCTTTGAGCTGCACCCCGTAACTTTCACTTACTCGGATTATACCCAGAGAAACTGTTTGGCTGTCATTTTTATATATTTTTTAATGGTTTCCTACATTTTTCTCCAAACAGAGATGTTGTGATGCTGCTTTTTCTCTCCCCGCCCCACACCCTCACCCTGAGACCTGGGGAGCGACACCGTGGCCATGGGGTGGTGGGGGCACCGATGGGTGCCACATTTTAATTACAAATAACACCATATATTCCATTTTGGCTCACAGTGATATCTTTAAAGTTTATCATGCTTTCCTAAAAAAAACCCAGGAATTGGAACTCGAAAGGCCCTCGTTTCTATCTGGTTTAACCTGTTTCCAGCCGTTGTGGGAATAAGTGAATTTTCTGTGGGTAGCAGCAGTGGGTTTGCACGTCGCACGGCTCTGCAGGGATGAGGACGCGGTGCTGTGGCGCTCGGCTGCGAGTTGTGGGGATGCTGTCATGCCGTAGGTGTGCGTACCGCAACCTTTACCATCTTTAACTCTGTGTAGATCAGTTTCTTTTAAACAACGGCTTCCATGATCCGTTCCTCCGGCAAGGAGAAGCCACGCTCGAGGTTATAATGTGTTTCTGAATCTAACCTTCCTTTGCACCCGTGTCCTTCGAGGGGAAACCTCCTCCTGCTTGAAAATTTATTTAGTTTGGTAATATTTTGCATCGCAGTCTGTTTTCAGGAGTATCCATTTGTTTATTTATTAGTTATTTATTTCTGGGAAAGTTGATCAATATTTATCATTTTACAAATTGCTCTTTGGCAGCCTGGGAGGGGGAGAAAGGGAGCCTGATGGAGCGATACCGATAGATTCCTTGTGATAGAACTGAGATGAAAAGGATGAAAATAGACATAATATTATTAAAGTAGTAGATAATATTTACGCGAACGCCATATAAAACGTGATGGCGCTATTTGTGTAACTCCAGAATAATTTAAATATATATCAGTGCCGCGATGCAACGCTGTGAGTAGTTCAGTTCGCGGGTGCAGTCGCGTGGCCCCCGCGATGCACAAGTCGAGTTTGCAGTAATGCGAGTGCGGTCGTGAAATTAGCATTCTAAAAATGAGATTAATTTATGTTTTATTTCGGGTTGAAACCTGCGCTGATGCGGATTCAGGATTTGCGCCGATTCTTTGGATGGCACCCGTGGGCATCCCTCTCATTTTGGGAACTCCACGGTGCGGGTTTATCCGTGGAGGGGAGCGCGTGGCCGCCCGAGCTGGGGGTTTGGTGGGACTCCGTTTGTACGTGAAGCGTGTCGCATCCACCGAAGGGTTTCGTGGATCCCGCCGTGACCTGCTGGCGTTGCCCAGTTCATGCCCAGATCCACAGGGGCAATTATTCTCATGCTGGGGGCTGCGAGACGGGCAGGGGGCCCGCGGTCCTGGAGCTGCCCATGGAGAGCGCTCTGGTCAGAGGTGCCATTCACAGGATTAGTTTGTACATAACGGGCCAAGCGGGGAGCGAAAGAGGATGGCGAGCGTGACTGGAGGCTGTGGTTGGTTTTTGGTCGGGAGATACTTATTTCCTCTAATTTCTAAATTTATGAGCATCTAGCATTACGTATATTTAGAATTTCACGTTTACGGATTCAGTTTGGCCATACTGTGTTTTCTGGGGAAGAAGTTTCTAATTTTTAGCGGTCTTTTATGGATTAATTGCTAGTCATCTGCCTCCTTTTTGCTTTTGTTTGGTTCCTTGAATGTCTCTTGATTATTTGGTACTATGTGACGCCAATTTAGTGGTTAACTAGTATGCAAACTACATCTGGACGTGTTGACTTTGCATTAACAATCATTGATTTGTCTGGAGCAAGGGAATAGAAATGAATGACGCTGTTTACCATGGATAGTATGTGAAAAATAACCATTTGCGATGTGTCTTTCATCAGCGGCGCAGGGCTGTGGTGTAACTTGTCACAGCGGCTGTTGTGCGAGAGCTGAATTGTTAAGCCCCGGCACCAGGAGTGGGAAGAGGGAGCAGGGAGGGAGGCGGCACGTGGGGTGCGGTGAAGGCGTTGAGCACGTGCCCTGCGTGGGAGAGACACAGGACGTGGTTACCCCGGTTGGCGCTGGTGAGAGTGGGGTGAAGTTGTAGCGCAAAGGGAATGGAAATAGATTTATATATATATAATATGCAGCATGTAAATAAAGAGGGCTTTTCATTTGGGGACATAATCAAAAATTTAATGATCATAAATAATGAGTTGCTGGGTGGCTTCGGTGGCAGCTGGTTCTCCACAAAGCCGGTGGCCGCGGCAGCGTGTTTGGCTCTGGCTGGAGCAGCATCTGGTTCCTCCCATCCCCGCCGGCTCCTGGGGAAGCTGAGATGCACCTGTAGCTGCTGCACGTTCTGGCGAGTCCTGGGATGGATCATTGCTACATGCTCGTGTCTTAAGAAGAAGGGAAGGGATGGAGGAGATGCCCTTTCTGTGGAGCAGGTCGCTTTCCAAGGTATGTGCTGGAGACATCAAAGCTGCCATGTCCCCCTCCTTGGATAGGGCGTTTATAAAGGCAGGGTTGCTTTCCTTTGGTTGATGTTGGATATTTAGATCTTGAATCTGTCTTCCTGCAGTCCTGGGCCCTGTTTGTTGTCCTCTGTTGAGCGTTCTCATTGCTGTTGGTAGGACTGCAGTGGTGTGTGGAGTTGAGCTTGAGCGTTGGTCGTCCCTTCGGTCTGGGGTCAGCAGTCTGGGCTCTTCCCATGGAGAAATTGCGTTGCTGGTCTCCGAAGTCTGCATGTGCTGGTCAGGTTCTGAAATGATGGGTGATCTCCACTGACACTACTAAGTGTGTCAATGCACGTGGAGGTTCCGGGCAAGCTGCGTGATGGCTTTCCTGAGTTACTTGGGTTTTATTTATTTGAGTCTCTGTTGCTCCCCAAGTGAGCGGTGTGAGACCTGGCAGAAAAAAAAGAGGTTAAGCAGAGAAAATCCTCCTCCATACTGTTTGAAAGTGCAACTGCGAAGAAGTTTCTTGTTTGGAGAGCCGTATTTGGGGAAGGATATGCTGAGGGTGTGAGTTATGTAGAAGTGATATTAGCAGGTC
This sequence comes from Columba livia, assembly GCF_036013475.1. Lineage (NCBI taxonomy): Eukaryota > Metazoa > Chordata > Aves > Columbiformes > Columbidae > Columba > Columba livia. Next base: position 10,080,249 of record NC_088620.1, read on the forward strand.
AGACTCTGTACCCCGACTTAAACCACCTCTGTCCCCACGTAGGAGGGTTCTTATGCTCTACATTTGTAGTTTTTTGGCAGTTGGGTGGCAGTTAGCTCAGGTTCACTGACCGCGCTGTGAGCGCTCGTGCCAGCTCTGGCCAGGATGCCGTGTGAGGCGGCTGCGTGTGGGGGCACAGGGCACATTGTGCCCCCCCTGAGGAGGCTGAACCAGCTGAACTCCCTGGCTTGTGCCCCCACGTGTGTGGATCCAGTCCCCAGTGACTCTTGGACAAGGTCAGGGCAGAGTGTCAGGCTCCTTCCAGGGGTTGAGACTGGGGGTTGATGGAGTTGTGCCACCTCTGGAGAAGCTGGAGGCCATGGGGCCCATTTGGGGTGAAATTGCAGAGCTCTGGGTCAGGGCTGGCGGGTGGGGGGCTGCGCACACCCCCACGGCTGTCGGCGTGTGAAGGGCCTGGGATGGTGTTTGTGTGATGGTGTTTGGTGGTGGGACTGGGCTCACCGTACCAGCTTCTCTGCTGGGGTGACTCTTCTTGGGTCTCCTCTGTCTGCATTTCTCTTACCTGTATTGCCAAGGCAACTTCAGGGTGCGCTTGGAGCGGTTTACCTGATGTACTGTACCTGTAAGGAGTTAATTACATAGGCAAGGCCTTGCTTGTAATTTACAATATTTCACAGAATCCCAGAATGTGAGGGGTTGGAAGGGACCTGGAAAGCTCATCCAGTGCAATCCCCCCATGGAGCAGGAACACCCAGATGAGGTTACACAGGAAGGTGTCCAGGCGGGTTGGAATGTCTGCACAGAAGGAGACTCCACAACCTCCCTGGGCAGCCTGGGCCAGGCTCTGCCACCCTCACCAGGAACAAGTTTCTTCTCATCTTTAAGTGGAACCTCCCGTGTTCCAGTTTGAACCCATTACCCTTACTTCAGTTTGTTTCCCATCTATATTTGGCTGGTGTAAAGTGAAAAATAAGGCTGGAAGTGGAAAGTGGTGACTGGAGATTTTACCTGCGCTGGTAATGGGCTGACACAGGGAAATGTGAACATTGGCATGTGGAGCAGAGGCTGCTGAAGCTGTTGAGGAGTCACTGTGTGGAGAAGGGATCAGTACGTGTGTGTATGTGTTTCTGCATCTGGACATGTCTGAGCGGCTCAGCGATGGAGATGTGCAGATCTCTGGTGGGTCTGGGGTGCCGTGTGGGCTGGTGGGTCCGAACTGGCGAGGGGCTCAGCAGCGCTGGGGTCAGTAATGCAGGAGCTCAAGGAGCTGTTGGTGTGTTCTCTGCACTGCTTCAGAAATTAGGGGTGTTATCACATGAGGTTCAACTGATAGAAGTGAGAACAGCCCTGTATGTCAGACCTCTGCCTCAGCGCTGAACTGAGCAAGGCTCTTGCGATGGGCCAAACGCGGTCATGTCCCGGTGCTCGTGCCCCGGTGGCACTGCTGTACCTCCAAGGTCTTCAGGTTTTAATACTTGTTGTGATTTCATTTTACTAGATACACTCAGGCAGCGAGGAATTTTTTGAAAGTTAATTTTTTCCTCCGCGTGGGCGCAGGTATCCTTTCCCGCCCGAAAATAGCAGCACAAGTGAGTTTTCAGAAGTTGGGCGTGCTTGCGTGGAAGGCCCGTCATTTAGGTGCTGCTTCCAGTATGTCGAGAACAATTTTAGTACAAGTATTTAATTGCCTGAGACCTATTTTTAGAAGTATTAAACCTCAGTTTTCAAAACTCTGCAACCGCAGCCAACAGCTCTGCCGGTGCGGGAGAGCCGGGAGGGGATCTGCAGGAAAACCCCAAGCGACGTGGCTTGAACTGTCGTGGTCCTTGGCCAAGACTCAGGGTGCTGCGGAGGCTTTGGGGTGCACTCTTGTCCGCATTTTGGTGAGGGTTTTTTAATTACTATTTTAATTACTTGGCTCCACAAGGGGAGAAAGAATGAAACCCTATTTCAGCAGATTTGTGTGATTTATTCATTTTTATATTAAGGTTGCAGACTGTTGGGTGTAGTTTGGAAGCTGAACTGAGAGGATCCCGGTGAACAGGGTGCAGACAGCCCCGGTGGGTCCCGAGGTTGAAACCCGACAACAGCTACTGCTTTCTGCGTGTAAATCTGTCACTTGAGGTCTGATCCGCTTTAGTCTGTGGGCTGCAAATCCTGATTTTTTACTGGAATTTGAGATATTTGTAATTTTAAGGGTGGGGAGGGAGGGCTGGAAGGACACAGGAAAATTATTTCCTGGAAACAAAACACCTTTTTGAATTTCTGTGTGTGTTTTTGAGACCTGTGTGGGGAGGCATAGCAGGATTTGGATCGGGCTGGCAGCAGAGGGGAATTGAAAATCCCCTTGGGAATCAGCGGGATTAATCTTTGCAGTCGGGTGATGCCGCTGACGAGGGCCCGCGATGCTCGGGTGCATCCTTGCTCTGACGGCGGTGGCAGTGACACCAGGGGACCGATCGGGACATGGCATTGGTGGCCCTGGGGCTGCTGGGAGGAGTGCTTGGCACTGGGTGGGACTGGTGTGGGCTGGCAATGAACTTTGCCAGCGAAGGAATTAATAATCGAACACCAGGAGGAGCATCGTTGGGTGTATTTTGACTCTGTCATCTTTAGGCTGCTTTGGGGCATGTGGCTTCAGTTATCAGGTTATGGTTAATACCATTGAGACATACTACATATTAACTCTGAGGGAGGGATATTTTTACCTTCTTATCTGTCTTTATTTTAGAGGCCTATAAATTAGGCTGGTTGGTGATAGCAGCAGTTGGAATTAGCGTTTCTCCATAATGGGGTTTGTTAGGACAGTGCCAGAGAGGCGGCCCCTGCCGCCAGCCAGGGAGGACACTGGGCAAGGAAGAAAACACGCAAATCTAGGCAAATAAATTGCTTTAGGTGGAGGCAAAATAATCCGGAGTGTGTTCACAGGGTCCGAGATGTATCGCGCACGGTGTGAGGGCGGCGATGCAATTCCCGCTCCTGGGAACTGATGGTGGAGGGATGCAGGAGTCTCCTGGAGCATCCTCGCTGGAAACAGTGGCACCATTCATAAATGAGCAAAACCACCCCCAAAATCAAGAAAAATAAGAGGCCCTTTCCCTGAAACCTTGCATGTATTTAAATTTTAATTTAAATTTACGCCTCAGTCTTATTTGATTTAGTTGTTATAAAAGAGATTCGCTGAGAATTCTCCATTTGCTTTTGGTTTCCGATGGTGTGGAGGAGATAGAGTCACACGCCGTGGATGTTTATTTGTCTGATTGTACATATTTGAGCTTTGGCCTCCCTACCCCAGCATAAAACAGTGTTTGTGATTGCAGTTCATTACGTGATATTTAAAATACATCAAATGAAATGTTCCTGTCTACTTTAAGCAGACATATGTCTACGTTTTACAAATTAACCTAATTAAATATATATGTAGACATTTATGCTGTTCAGCTCCCAGCGTAAGGTACACAATTAGCATCCGTGGAGCCAGGAAGGAATTTTCCATTTGTGTCTTGACTTTTCTTCATAGGATGTGTGGTTTTGTTTTGTTTTGTTTTGTTTTTAATCTTCAGTGCTTTAATTTTTGTTCTGCTTAGGAAGTCACTCACTGACCAGTCCTGAGGGGATTTAGACTTGTGCTTCACTTTCTCCATAAGCGGTGAAGTCAGTAAAATGGTACCTAATTACAGGATCCCAGAATGTCAGGGGTTGGAAGGGCCCTGGAAAGCTCATGCAGTGCAATCCCCCCATGGAGCAGGAACACCCAGATGAGGTTACACAGGAAGGTGTCCAGGCGGGTTGGAATGTCTGCAGAGAAGGAGACTCCACAACCCCCTGGGCAGCCTGGGCCAGGCTCTGCCACCCTCACCAGGAACAAGTTTCTTCTCAAATACAAGTGGAACCTCCTGTGTTCCGGTTTGCACCCATTGCCCCTTGTCCTGTCACTGGTTGTCACCAGAAGAGCCTGGCTCCATCCTCCTGACACTCCCCCTTTCCATCTTGATCCCCAGGAATGAGTCCCCCCTCAGTCTCCTCTTGTCCAGCTCCAGAGCCCCAGCTCCCTCAGCCTTTCCTCACACGGGAGATGCTCCACTCCCTTCAGCATCTTGGTGGCTGCGCTGGACTCTCTGCAGCAGTTCCTTGTCCTGCTGGAACTGAGGGGCCACAGCTGGACACAATATTCCAGGTGTGGTCTCCCCAGGGCAGAGCAGAGGGGCAGGAGAACCTCTCTGACCTACTGACCACCCCCTTCTAACCCACCCCAGGTACTATTGGCTTCCTGGCCACAAGAGCCCAGTGTTGTCTCATGGTCACCCTGCTGTCCCCAGGAGCCCCAGGTCCCTTTCCCCTGCACTGCTCTCTAATGGATCATTCCCCAACTTACCCTGGAACCTGGGGTTGTTCCTGCCCAGATTCAAGACTCTACACTTGCCCTTGTTCTATTTCATTACATTTTTCCCCTCCCAACTCTCCAGCCTGTCCAGGTCTCTGATGGCAGCACAGCTTCCAGTGTCACCACTCCTGCCTTGTCCCTTCAGCCAGTTCTCAGTCCACCTCACTACTCGATCGCCCAGACCGCACTCCCTCAGTTTAGCTGTGAGGATGCTGTGGACTTCAGCCTGTCCCTTTGGCTCTGCAGGACACGAGGATTTCATTCTGTTAAGAGACTACTATAATGAGCAAAATATCATTCTGGAGGAAAAATGGCTTGAGAATATTTACATTTTTCAAGCCTCTTCCTTCCTCCCACCCAAAAATAGCAAAAAAAATTCTCGGTCTTCTCTGGATTTGTGTAATTTTCAAGTGTTAGGCCAGTGTTGTTTCCAAAACAGTCCCTGTACCTTAACACTCTCTATGGCAAGAGAGCCCTTACACAACAAATACAAAGAATATATTCCATTAATACACGCTTTCATTTAGAAATCGTCTGGCACCAGGAATAGAACATTTTAGTTTCTTTGCTGCCAAAGAGTTTTTTTATAATATTTAAAGTTTGATCGTTGTATAACAGTTTGTTATATAAATAATCATTTGGTCTATTTTGCATATCAATAGTTGAATCCATTTTCTTCACAAAAAGCATTTTATTCGCAAACCCCCATTTTACGCACACAAACATGGCCCCTGTTCCACCCCAGAACGTTCTCTTTCTTAGCAAAACCAACCAAGTAAATGACATTCCCAGCTCAGCTATTTTAATGATCCCACAAACCCAAAAAAGCAGTAGGAAATGTTTCAAAAGCAAACTGCAGAAACTGGTGGGTTTTTTTCGGGACATCATAACTTCTAAACTTTTTCCCAGTTATTTTTGTTATATTTTTCTGGTAGCGAGCTGGAAACTCGAAGAATTTGAGGCTGTATTTTCTTTCTGGAGATAGTTTAGGGGTCTCAAGTGTGACCCTGAGCTGACGTGAAGAGCGTCCCCCAGCGAGGCCGCTGGCTCCGTTACGCATTTCTGTGTGAGAACTATTCATCATTCTGCGTGGGGAAGGTGAGATGTTGGATCGCAACCATTTTTCCCCTCTTGGACACCTCTCTGAATCCATCCTCCGGTATTTTCCTTTGACTTTGCGGTGCTGTGTTACCCTGTCTCTGTTTCAAGTCAGAGGGAATCTGTCCCTCCGCACCAGCTCCTGCCCTGTCCCGGGTTGCGGTTCTTTGTTTCTCTGATGTTCCCTCGATGGTTTTGTGTCCTCTCCCCTTTTTATATGAGATGTCGGCAGCTTTGGTCTCGTTCCTCCATCCCCAGATGTTGAGTGGCAACTGACTACCGAAATTTGAAGAAGAAAACAGGATTACAAACTTTTCTGGGTTCTTTTTGTGAGCCTGCAGCCTTGCCAGCAAGGCTGTACCTATTCCCGGTGTAACTCCAGGCACAGGACAGGTGATTTACTAATAATAGCTTTATTTTCCACTCTGGCAGGTGTAGCATGGAGTTCTTTGTCAGGTCTCTGCCCACTCTTTGAGCATCCTCGTATCTTGTCCCAGGACAGGCTGCAGCCCCTCGTTATGTGGATTTTCAGTTTTCTGGGGTTACCGACCGCCGAGGCAATGATTTGGATAATTGCAGCAATTTATTTAGGCAAGCACGAGTGCAGAAAATATTTGCTTTCCCTTGCTTGTGGGGTTTATTTTGGGGGTTTATTTTTGTGCTTTGGGAAGCAGCGGCCAGGCGTCCTTGGGGGCACCCCGTGCAGACACCCTTGTCACCCTCCTTTGCTTCCTTTGCTCCTGTTTTACTTCTGCCATGGCTTTCAGGCTGAACACACCAGAACCACGCACAGCGCTACGGGTGCAGCTTTATGCATCGGCACATTTTCTGTTCCTTTACTCATAATGAGTTGTTGCCTCGCTGGCGACCATCGAATGCTGTGTTCGCGCTGCTGGAGAAGTGCCCTCGGTGTCTCCTCGATTGCTTTTCTGAATGCTAATGTCTAATTTAAATACCTTTGTTTTGTTTGTGTTGGTGTTTTTCCCCCCGTATTTTCCTTCACCCAAGTCTTGGTGCACAGAGCAGATAGCTGCAGGACCCCACTGTGATCACCAGCTCTTTCTGCCCTTTATTTTCCATCTTTTAATCAGTTGTTAATCAATGAGACCATTTCTTACTTTATCCTGTGTATATGAAAGTATCACGAGTGTATTTGCCGTAAGAAACTTTGTGGAGGAAACTTGTCTGAGGCTTTTTGGAAATCCAGGTGCGCTTCACCGCTCCCTCAGGCTTTGCTGCTTGCACATTGACTCTTGCCAACCGTCGTCATCGCTCGGTGAGTTCTGACTCTACAGAAGCCGTATTGATTCCTGGTGTTTCCTTTTTATCTGTATGAACACTGATTTTTAGTTTTTGTGGGTTTTTTTTTAATTATGGCTAATACTAATTTTTCTGCTATAAAATCGAAGCTCTGCAGTTCGCAGTTCGTTTGATCCCTTCTGTGGCTCTTCTGAAACGGTGGGATCCCATTCATTACTTTCTGGTTTATAGGTGCAGAAGTTGATACCGGTGACTCTGCGGCAGCCAGGTGACTTTAATAGCTTCATGCCTTTCAGACTTTTGGGCACATACGGTTTGTCCCTGTAGATGTTTCTTTGGCTGTTAATGTGCTGGGCAGGTCTGCGTCTTTCCCTGCAGCTGGAGCAGATGTTCAGCTCTTTCCTGACGAAGGACGAGTCCGGGAGGGGAATGGCTGAGCCCCGTCTCAAGTGAGCACTGGTGCAAAGAAGTTGAATCGTTATCCTGTGGTTGTATCTTTCTTTACTGCTTGATTTCTACCAGAACCTGGCCGACTTCTTGTACTTGTGTGCTTGATTTATTCTCTTCTTTTTACAATGAATTAGGCTTTACTCCTTTAGCGAGGTGTTTCTCAAAATCTTTTTGTAGATTGTCTTTTTAGGGCTTTAAGTGTAGCTTCCTTTGGTTTACTTTCTCGTCATTTTTATTTCTTTCTCAGGGTATCGAATGGCATTTTTCACTCAGCTGTTAAACTGTTTGTTAAACAAACTGTTTGGTAGATGGTGACCACCTTCTCCAAGTTTACCACCACACCTGCAAGCCCTTTAGCTCGTTTGCCTATTTAAGTATAGTTTTCTTTAGTTAAGTGTTAGCGTAATGGGCTTTTTTTGGTATGGTTTTTGTGTTCTGAAGGCTTTTGGCTTTGCTGCCTGGTGGGCTCTGCAGCAGGGCTGGTTTTGGTGATAATCTCGAGTCCCATCTCTGGGCCTGGCCGCAGAGGGTGTGGGGCAGCAGGGCTGAGCTGGGCTGGGGGCTCCAGGGAGCCCGTTCCTCATAGAATCACAGGATCGTTTTGGTTGGAGGAGACCCTTAAGATCATTGAGTCCAACCATAAACCCACCCCGGCATTAACCCATGTCCCTGAGAACCTCATGTCCGTCTGTCCAGCCCTCCAGGGATGGTGACTCCAGCACTGCCCTGGGCAGCCTGTTCCAATGCCCCACAGCCCTTTCCAGGAGGAAATGTTTTTCCTCCACCCCCGGCAGTGCTCGGTTTCCTCCTGGTTGTACCAAGGCTCATGGTCCATGAAGAGCAGATCAGGACTCACAGGCAGGCTTTGATGGGGACAGACTTTTGAGCAGGGCCTGTTGTGATAGGACAAGGGGTGATGGTTAAAACTAAAGGAGGGAGATTCAGGCTGGACATGAGGAAGAAATTGTTGCCCTGAGGGTGGTGAGAGCCTGGCCCAGGTTGGCCAGAGAGGTGGTGGATGAACCATCTCTGGAGACATCCCAGGCCAGGCTGGACGGGGCTCTGAGCAACCTGAGCTGGTGAAGATGTCCCTGCTCATGGCAGGGGGGGCACTGGGGAGCTGGGAAGGTCCCTTTGACACAAACCATTCTGTGATTCTATGGCAGCTGCATTCCCTGACGTGCACTGGCAATGTGGGATCTAGAGCATAATTTCTACATGAGACCTGCTTTCACATTTGCAAATCTCTGTAGGATTAACTGAATTCTCGTGTTATTGAAATCGTATTTTCTGCCTTGGCAGAAACCTGCAGCTTCTCTGGTGTTCCTTGACATATTGAGCATCTTTCTCCCCTCCCCAGTGCTGTAGCTCTATGTTGCCTTTCTCAGATGAGCTTCCAGTCCAGAAAGATTCTCGGCTACCTACATGTTGGCATCATAATCATGTTTAATTTATTGGGCTGCACTTTGCTGCTGTCAACACAACTCTGTCATTCCTACGCAATTTATGTATGGACTGTAATGCCTTGAGTCTTTTGTTTCCTACCTGGATTTGTATAAAGTTTTTCAGGGATGCAGTACATGTGTGACCTCATATCGAGGGTTTAGATTGCGGGGTGACAATAAAACCATGGCAGATGTATTGTTAACCCCCTTTCCCTCCCTGCCTCCCCCTTTTGTCCTTCCCTCTCCCCCTTCCCACTCAGCACAGGCGATCGGGAGGGAAAGAAGGACAGAGAGAAGAGAGTTGGAAACATTAAAAATGTTTTACTGATGCTACTAGTAAGAATAGAGAAAATAATACAAAATATACAAAACCAATCTGGAAAGTCCCAGCAACTGCAGAGCCGGCAGCCGAAGTCCTGGACTGGACTCTGCAGCCAGTGGAACTGGATTCAGTCTGTCACTGGCCTCAGTTCGCAGGGACGACTCGCAAGGTCCTCTCCTAATGTCGCCATGAGGAAAAGGGACGAGATCATCATGATCTCCCACTGTTATATGAAGTGTTCACGTGAATGGGATGTTATACTCTGTTGGTCAGTTTCTGGTCACCTGTTTCTCGTTGCCCCTCTTGCGAGATGTGAATCTGTCCTTATCAATAACCTCACATTCCATTGCTGTGCTCACCAAAACATGCATCTGGTTCTCCAGGCAAATGCAGCTCATATGAAGCTTTAGCTGACAGGCACATTCACTAACAGAGAAACTTGATTTTTAACTAAACCAGGACACCTCATCAATAGAAAATACTTCATGTAAACTGGGTGTTCCTTCCTTGTTCAATTCTCTTAGGTTTTAGTTTAAATAGGCCTTTATAGGCTGGCGTCTGTTTTCGTTTTAGTTTTGGTGGCATCTGGCTTTCTCGTGGGGTCTCCATTGCCTTTGACATGAATCCTCCTTCAGCTCCCGCCTTGCAACCCTCTTAACCTGCCTGGGCCTGCAGGTGGGTCCTCATGGTATTTCACAAAAAGGCACCATATGGATCCTGAATTTTACTTTTTTCGGGATTTGTTGGGCTCTGTGTCATTCACGGGTGCTTTTTAGCAAGGGGTGGGCACCGCCATGAAATGAGAAGCCTGGTCTGGGTTTAAAATTGCTCTAAACCAGGAGCCTGCGCTCTCCCGCTGGCCGCCATCCTGCACAGACAGGCTGAGCTCACGCGTGAGCTTGGCAGCGCTGCGCTGGTGAGAATTGAAAAGAGGAAAAAAAGGGAGAATAATAAAAGGAAGAGATGACAGTTATCCTTGAGTTAGAAGTTATCAAGTGCAGAAAATTGATAAAGGAAGTTAAAAACACAAGGGAAAAAAATCTGTGGCTGTCAGTGCAAGGAACAGTAAGAAAGTATTTGTATTGGGAACAAAAGAAATTCTAATAATGGTTTGTGTAGACTTATCACGACTGAGGAGAGGTAAAATGCATAATAAAGCAGAAAAACTAGACATGTTTAATAAATATTGCTGTTCGCTGTTTGTAAGGAGGAGGTGTGATATTCAGCCCCGGTGCAGAGTTGCTCCTGGGTCACCGCGGGTGCTGAGCGGAGCGGAGGGTGGGAGCGCATTGCAGCTGCTTCGGTGGGTGCTGCTCGCTGGGGACCCCCAGGGGGGTTTTAATCTCTTTTTCCCTCCTGTGCGGCTTGGATATAGTGAGAATATTCCAGAAACATTGGCGAATGATGTTGTTGTACCAGCTTAGCCTGACATCAGCCTGGGGATGAGGACTGACACAGCGAAGGGAGGAGGTGGGAGGAATATAACATTTAATTTGTTCTTTAGAAGAAGGGATGGAGGATGTGTCGCTTACCAAGCCAGCGAAATGTTTTGGTGTCAAGCACCGTAACACCCACTGGTAGCATCAAACTGGTGTGAAACAGGTGGTGAATGGGGTCTCAGGTGGTCAGAAGTGTCGGTGCTGATGGCCCCGTGGGTCCCGTCTCCATCAGATAAACTTTGATGTAGTGAATCCTTCCCCTCTGCTCTGCCCTGGGGAGACCACACCTGGAATATTGTGTCCAGTTGTGGCCCCTCAGTTCCAGCAGGACAGGGAACTGCTGGAGAGAGTCCAGCGCAGCCACCAAGATGCTGAAGGGAGTGGAGCATCTCCCGTGTGAGGAAAGGCTGAGGGAGCTGGGGCTCTGGAGCTGGACAAGAGGAGACTGAGGGGGGACTCATTCCTGGGGATCAATATGGAAAGGGGGAGTGTCAGGAGGATGGAGCCAGGCTCTTCTGGTGACAACCAGTGACAGGACAAGGGGCAATGGGTTCAAACTGGAACACAGGAGGTTCCACTGAAATCTGAGAAGAAACTTCTTCCCAGTGAGGGTGGCAGAGCCTGGCCCAGGCTGCCCAGGGGGGTTGTGGAGTCTCCTTCTGTGCAGACATTCCAACCCGCCTGGACACCTTCCTGTGTAACCTCATCTGGGTGTTCCTGCTCCATGGGGGGATTGCACTGGATGAGCTTTCCAGGTCCCTTCAACCCCTCACATTCTGTGATTCTGTGAATCGTAGGATTTGTGCATCAGAGGTGAGAGCTGGAGTGTTTTAGGGATGGGGAGACCAGAGAAGAAGCAGCGATGCCTTTGGGGTGGGAAAGGGACAACTGCGGCATCAACAAGGACCGAATCGGTGGGAATGGGGTAATACAAACCACGGGTGTTCAAAGGAAGAGAGGTGTGTGGAAACAGCTATTCTGTCTTCTCTTTTGCTTATGCTTTAATACAATATCCCTGTTTTCATTTCTCTCGTTTTTGTAAGAGATGTTAAAAAGGTGGAGAAGATACAGACTGTGTGAGTAGAGTGAAGCGGTTCAAGGAGTCAAAGGAAATACTCCTTGGTATTTGTTCCTAAACATCTGGGGATGTGCCCCATATTTTGGGAAACTCCCCCTGGCAATGAGAGTCTAGAAAAAAAATCTCACTTGTTGATTTTTATCTTCATGGAGCTACTTTTGTATGGGTTTAACAAAAAGAAAGGAGAAAGAAAACCAGGTACCAGAGCCTTTTGTTTTAGTAAACTACATAGCAAGAAACAATATCTGGAAGCTGGATCCAAACATTCAGATGACAAAATGAAGATACAAAAATGTTCGTAAGAGTAGGAGGTGGAAATTTTGAACAGCATGGGAGATCAGCTACTAGAACAAACTACCAGGGGAGACGGTGGACGCTGCGTATCTTGATGCCGTTGCTCATGCTCTGCGTCTGTGGAACATGTGTTGTAGAGTCTTCTGGCAGAACTCAACAGTCGGACAGGGGAGAATTGCTGTTATGTTATAAAGAATGACTATTCGGTGGCTTAAACAAAAGATCTTGCTTTCCATCTCTCTCTGTTGGTCTCCTGTTTCGCAGTGCCCAGTAGCAGATGGCTGGGGAAGGATTATAAGGAAGAGAGGAAATATTGAGCGAGCCTGCCTTTAATATAGTCTCTCGCTCCTGCCATATCGACCTTAAATTTCTCCTGACTTCCCAACCCTAAGGGATGCTCCAAAACCTCCTCCAACAACGTTGGGCTACACAGCCCCCCCAGTATAAGCCCTTGTGTGAAACCAAAGCACATGCAACTGTTTTTTTCCTCCTCGTAGAGATATAACTAATGAAATTCATAGGTAATCTCCTGTAACGTTGAGCACAAAAGGCTATTTGTTTACTTTTTCAGGCAAGAAATGATAATGAATAAGGTAGTTAGGGAACACATGGGACGCAGTCATTAATAATCTGCTTAATATTCCTAATGCAAAAGCGATAGGCAAAGCAGTGGAGAGAAGTGTGCCTAAAGCAATATATAAGGATATCAGTTTCTCTCGAAGCACTTGATGGTCTAGACGAGGCTTCGTTCCCTCTCCCACATACAAGGGAAACATATTGTAGGAAAATGGGGGGTATTTACAAACTGCTGTAGAGATCAGAGAGGAAATTTCCCCTGGTTAACTCTGAAATCAGGCAAAAAGCAGCAACAGAGCTGAGGTGGCTGAGTGAAGATATAAACAGTATTAGAAGCAGTAAGCAGTAGGCTTTTAAAAAGTATAAACAGTCTGGTAAGGAGGAGGATAGGAAGATCTATTAAAATAAGCAGAAGGCAGTTAAAAGGATAATTAGGAAGGCAAAAAGAAATAGAGAAGATCTAATTGCTAAGAATATTTTGACTTCAAAGGGTTCTTTAGATATATTCAGAGCAGGCAGAAGCTAGCAGAGGAAGCTTGTCCACTGGAGACGATGGTAGCAACTGGAGGCAGGAAATGCGGGAAGAGCGTATTTGTGAATGAGCTATTTAATGCCTCTGGTAGGGAGTTTTTGCCTCTGGGAGGTGCGTCCAGGACCCAGTTTGTGTCATCCCAGGAACTCCATGATCAGCAGAGGGAGTTGTGAAACACTTGGGCACATTCATTTTGTGCAGACATCGTTTCTAAAGTAAGCGGTTTGTGCAGCTTGCCAAGAAGCTTGAAGACTTACGGTTGCACAGCTATATATATATATATGCATCTATTTGTGTATGTTGTGTATATATAAATGTTTTGTGCAGAAACACAAAGCTTGTCATGTGGAGTGGACATTCCTTGTAAAAATGGCCATTTCCACATGAGTTCTATGCTTCACCTCCCAAATCTTCCCTAAGTTCAACAGGCACATAAATCAGAAAATAGGTAATACCACAAGCGAAATGCATTTTGGCTACAAGTTCTTAAGTCTCGTGCATGAAAACCTGGGGACAATGTATGCAGTTACACGGGAAGCTCGCTAGATTTTCGTTGTTATGGTCTACAGAAGGGGCTGGAAGCTTTGATCAGAGTTGCTTTTCTCAGCAAGCTGCCCTTGTGGTAGAGCTGGAGTGTTACAGACTCCTTTGTACGTGTAATTAAGAGCCGCCTTCTATCTTGGTATCACACTGTGGTTAATGTTTCATTTAGAAAAATGGATTGACTTTAACATGCTGGGAAAGTTGGCGATTCTTTTGGTGGCTGATGCAGGGCAGATGGGGCTCTGGGCTCCTCTTCGCCTGCTTACCCTGGTTTGGAGAGTAGGATTAGCAACGCCAGAAAGTCTTGTTTTGTTCTGTTTTCTCTGTTTACGAGGCTGTATTCCATGTGTTCCTACGCCAGATAAGTTGTCCCAGCCTGTGGCAGGGAAGCTGTCCCAGCAGTGGACACCTCCCGTTGGGCCCAGGCCCCACGGCTGGCTGCTCAGAGACATTTCTGGAGTCCAGGCTTTGAATTCTTGCTTTTCACCCAGCCACCCCCATAATCCGAATTTCAACAGCTTTGGGAAGAAATTAGCAACGTTTTGGGCGGCTGCCGCGCGTGGCTCTGGGGCTGTGTTCCTGGGGAGCTGCGGTCGCGCGGGCCGCGCTTCGCCAACAGGCCGCGTTTCCATGTCAGCGAGCGCCGGCTGCCTGGTGTCACATCTTGACTGCAGGGCGGAATTCGCCTTGTCGGGAATGTGACCAGATCTATTGTTTGTGGATTATGGCTTGTCCCTTAAAACATTACAACATTTACACAGAGTGTCGCAGGCTTGCGGCCTTGCCGGCGTGTGTTTAGCTGGGGGTTGCCAGCTCCATCTGCTCGAACGAGGTGTCCAGCTGTGCACGGCGCTGGTGCCGCTCGCCGTGCAGCCCGTGCTGCGTGTCCTCCTCCCAAACAGGCCCTTGGGCCTCCTGGTCACTCTCCCCTTGCACAACTTTTCTTCTCTTTGTAGGTTGTGAAATGGGAAGATCCTTCTTCAGCATAAATGAGCTGGTGGGGTGGGAACGCGGCAGCGGATTCACACCTTGGGGCTCGGGTGTAACCAGCAGATGAGTAGTTAGTCCATTTTGTGATGGCAGCAGGATGGTATTCTTCAAACTGTTATGTATCTAATGGAGTGCATCAATGTCCTAAATATTGAATATTTAAGTTTTCAAATGGGATTTGAGAGGTGTCGTATTGAAAGTTATTAGCCCAGATAAGAAGTTACAGTCTTTGGAGTGAAAGAGCTCCCTCATATAGAGAGCGAGCTTAGCATTGATCTTGGCATGTTCCAGCAGGCCCAGAGTGGATGTTTTCTGTGTGCTCACACTGTTTTCATATTAAACCTCTTTATTTTCACCTGCTAATGAGAGCAGGGTGTCTCCTGGGCTGAATTGGAAATAAAGCAAGACCGGAGCGTACCACATCTGTCGTCGTGCTCTGCTTTCCTCTTTTCCTCAAATCTGATATCCTTCAACTTTGTATTTTATTTGACCAAATTATAATCAGAGGGAAATGGTAATTTGATTCAAGGGGAGAAAAATTAAGTAAAAAACCAGTATGTGGGAGATATTAGTGCAAAAGTAATGTAACTCTTGAGGAGAAGCTTTTGTAAATCAGCAGATGTAGTTGGTGGCAAAGGAAGCTTTGTGTTGGACTGGAGAAGGACAGGAGGGCTGCAGACTCCTGGAGCCACCAGCCCAGGCAAAGAGCTGAAAACGAGAGATCCTGATGGAGGGAGCGGTTTGCTGATGAGATGTGGTACCGCACCAAGGCTCGCTTGTGCTGGAGCTGGCACCGCTGCCGTTCTCAAATCACAGCCTGCTTTGGAGAGGAAGGTGAACAAATTGCATGTGAGCGTGCCTGCACAGCGGCCCTGCTCGCGTTCCAGCTTCTCCCAGTGTGTTGGTGTGGTGCAAACTTATGGAGAATGAATAAACCTTGTGGTTTGTGTTCACATGTGAGAGGGTGTGCCATTACCTGACCTCAAGTCCCTGCGTCTGATGTAGCTTGTTGGACCTAGGTTGTCTTGTAGGAATACTCAGAAATATGTCCTGTGAGGAGTGAACTTGAAATTTTGGCAGAGCTGGTCTCATTCATTATTTGCCTTGCAGTGATCCAACGGTAGGACAAGGGGCAGTGGGTGCAAACTGAAACACAAGAGGTTCCACTTAAATTTGAGAAGCAACTTGTTCCTGGTGAGGGTGGCAGAGCCTGTCCCAGGCTGCCCAGGGAGGTTGTGGAGTCTCCTTCTGTGCAGACATTCCAACCCGCCTGGACACCTTCCTGTGTAACCTCATCTGGGTGTTCCTGCTCCATGGGGGGATTGCACTGGATGAGCTTTCCAGGGCCCTTCCAGTCCCTGACATCCTGGGATTCTGTGATCCCAGGGTTAGCTCGCTGTCCCCATCCCAGTGCTGTGTGCTGCCACTATCAAACTGATGGTGCCCATCATCAGATGACTTCCTCACTTCCTCGGAGAGCAGGAGTGACCAGGAGGTGACGGTTTTCACCAGACATAGGGACTCAGGTTGGAACAAGAGCAAACCAGAAGATGTGACTTGGTTATAAAGATGCAGAAGTTGGGGGAACTGGCAGGGCTTGTTGTGTAGCTTGGCTTAGGTGTGCAGCAGGGCAGGACTCTTTCGTATTGACTCTTCTGGTTCATTAGGAAAAGGAAAAATGTGAACAAGCCCTAGAGAAAGTTTCAGATGTTATGACCTGCCTTTGCCCCTCTTCTTGAAAGGTGAGGGAGGAAGCTTGAAAATGAGATTAAATCTGTTTGTCTAAGCTGGCTGAGAGTTTCTTGCCTTGTGTCTGTAGCCTCCTGGAAGGTTCATCCTTTGTATTCACTGTGGGATTATGGAGCACAAATGGGCTGTGACAGGGCACCCTCTGCCCACTGTCAGCTGGACAGGGAAGGATCTCATCTGGTAGCCAAGATGCTTCTCCTGGTATAGGAGCAGCAGAGAACTTTGAGGCTGTTTTTACCGTGGTGCAGCGAGGCTGGGAGGTTTTATTCCTGTCCACAGATGGACAGGAAGAGGTGCCCAGTGAAGTCTGTGTGGTTCATCACAACGTGAAGAGCCTGTGTCCCAGAGCAGCCCAAGCCTGTCCATGTGGAGCACAGCGTGTGTTGTGTCGTGCACCGGCTGGGCTGCTGGCTTGGGGTTCAGCTTGGGCAGGGCGTGTTTGCATGGTCAGTGCAGGAGAAATACCTATTTCCATGGTGTACATTTGCCATAAGCACCTTTCTCAAACTGCAGAGACTCAGCTCTGAGGTTGTTTTTATTAAGGCCCAGGTCAGCTCCCAAGCTACAGCTCCTCCCTGTTTGGGGTAAGATCCCACCAGCATGTTCAGATGTAGAGTGGATTTCCATGAACTTGCAGGATCTTTGTTTTAAATATCTGCAGTTGTTGCATGTGACAGTTCAAGGTGGGCTGAGGTTTGCTATGGAGTCTGAGTGGTGTTTCGGCATTGGAAGTTGTGCCAGTGATATGAAGCTGAAAAGAAGCAGAAGATTACAGTCTGTGTGTTTTCCCAAGGGTTGAAGAACAGGGATGATCCGCTAGGAGAATCTCACCATGCTGGGATGTCAGGGTGGGCATGGGTGGGAGAAGGGAGAACTTTCATGGAGGAGGTGGCAGAAAACCAAGGATGGATGCACAGTGTTTCTAAAACGTGGTGATAAAGTCAATATATTTGAGGATCAGCCTTATTCATGGAACTCAGCAAATTGCTTGGTCTTCAAAAAGAATGTAAAAATGGAATCTCATCAGTGCTGATACCTCTGTTTTCTCCCCATGTGCTTCAGTGGGAAATGTCCTTCCCATCAGTCCACATGCAAATGAAGGGGGAAGGAAGGAGATGACTCAAATGAATCTCTTCATGGTGTTGCCTTTGTGATCATGGCACAGGTGTGAGTGGTTCCAGCAACATCCCTTTGGGATGCAGGAGGCCCTGTTGGGACTCCTTGCTCTCAGACCTTGCTCTGGGAGACCCAAACCCATCCCCGGAGCTCAGGTCCTGGCAGAGGAGAGGTTGTTGTGTAGATCTTCTGCCCGTAGGACTAGTCACAGTGGATAAGACCGAGCCGTCACCTCAGGTTCCCTCCACGAACTGTTCTGTCTCTTCTCCTCTGCGCTGTTGGTGAGAGATTTTCCAGCAGTCCTGTCTTTCAAAGACATTTACTTCGAGGTCTTGCTGGTTTTGATCCATCCCAGTTACTGGATTTGTAGCGAAATGTTATTCCTAAAAATAAGAAATCTGTTCTTTCCATTTCTGGAGATTAATCCTTTTGCTTCACCGGTTCTTCCATGAGAGGATTGTTGGGAGCCTTTAAAGGCTGGATAATGTGATTTTCAGTAAAATTGCCATTGCGGTGAGCTTTCACTAATTGAGCTGTTTGCATTAACTCCTACAAAAGCGAGCAGAACACTAATAACACCACCCACAATCTTGTGCATTGCTCAGCGTGACGTGCAGAGCGTCATAACAGCCGTGAGCCCTGCGCGGGGTTGTGTGAGCCATTTCTGACCCCCAGCGAGCGGCTGGGGTGTCCCCTGGAGATCCTCCTGCCATGCTCCTGGCTACACTCTTGTGTCTTTTGGCACCCAGCGGCAGGACCGCGGCTTTGGCCGACGCTCCAGCCTCGTTCCCTGCTTGGCTGCTGCCGCTCGAGGGGCGTAACGTGGTGTCAGACAACCAGATCCAACCCATCGACTCGTTGGCTGGACGTACCTTCGTGGCTGCCTACTGCCTTCGCCTTCACAAGCATCCAGGATTTCCTTTAAAAATAGCTTTGCGCTTTTTATGAGGAGTATTTTCCAAGCGCAATCTGAAGACGGAGCAGCACGTTATGGTCTCCTTAAGTTTGGCAGCAGCGTTAGTGGGTAACTCGGGGAGGTGTGAGCTCCCTCAGCCCGCGTTTGTTGGATGTTAACGACACCGCTAGTCATCCCGTGGGAGGGAGGAGTGGGTGGCAAGCGGAGCCTGCAAGATGGGGCATGGAGCCTGGCCAAGAGCACACCGTTGCCAAAAGACGGAGGTGCTGGTCCTGTGCCTTCTGTCCATGCTCTTCTGCTGCTTATTTCATGGGCTAGTGTTTGCAGGAGCCTTCTGTGAGCTGATTTATCTCCTTAACCCATGAAAAGCACACAGCTATGGAGGGGAGGGAAAGGCAGGGCTTTCTGCCAGGTTGGTGAGTACACTGGAGTATGGAGGGTGCAGTGAGGCGCAGGGAGAGGAGGAGGATGGGTGGGTGGAGGAAGGCACCACACTGTACCATTAAACCACTTTAGACACTCAAGGACTCACCTCCACTGTGCTGTAAGGGGCTGAGGATTGTGGTGTTAAAAACGGAGGACTGAAGTTCCGCAATGGTGTGAATGCGAAGGGAGAAGCAGCTTTCAGCAGCTTTCCCTGCAGCATGGTCAGCAGCTCACACAGACGTGGTTGAACCTGCTGCAGCGCAGCTTGTGGTGTTGCTGTGGCCTCGGCAGGGATGTCACCGCAGTGTCATTCAGCTAAAGCCAGCAACTTGTGTCTTAATTTCCCCACTTGTCAGGCAGGCTCTGCTGTCCTTGGCCACGTGTCCCCAAGTTTGCTGCTGCCAGTGCCTGCCAGCCTCTGGGGACACTGCCCTGCCCACAAACCATCCTGGTCACCTTGGCCATGGCCATGGTGCAGAGCAGAGGACTCAGCTCCATTCACACAGAATCCCAGAATGTGAGGGGTTGAAGGGCCCTGGAAAGCTCATCCAGTGCAATCCCCCCATGGAGCAGGAACACCCAGATGAGGTTACACAGGAAGGTGTCCAGGCGGGTTGGAATGTCTGCACAGAAGGAGACTCCACAACCCCCCTGGGCAGCCTGGGCCAGGCTCTGCCACCCTCACCAGGAACAAGTTGCTTCTCACAATGAAGTGAAACCTCCTGTGTTCCAGTTTGCACCCATTGCCCCTTGTCCTGTCACTGGTTGTCACCGAGAAGAGCCTGGCTCCATCCTCCTGACACTCCCCCTTTCCATATTGATCCCCATGAATGAGTCCCCCCTCAGTCTCCTCTTGTCCAGCTCCAGAGCCCCAGCTCCCTCAGCCTTTCCTCACACGGGAGATGCTCCACTCCCTTCAGCATCTTGGTGGCTGCGCTGGACTCTCTCCAGCAGTTCCCTGTCCTGCTGGAACTGAGGCGAAACAAGTGGACACAATATTCCAGGTGTGGTCTCCCCAGGGCAGAGCAGAGGGGCAGGAGAACATCTCTTGACCTGCATTCCTGCCACGCACTTTAAGGCATGATGTGGTTCAGGCTCATCACCAAATCTGGAGTCGTCATCCCTCTGTCGTCACAACGTCAAGTGTCCAACACCGTTTTCTGGCCTGACTGGATGACGATGGCTCTTTGACTTGTGTTGGATCAGCTCCTCAGTGAGCTGGCTGAGCTCAGGTCTCATGGAGCTGAGCACTGTGGAGTCACGGAGTGTCTAGTGTGGTTACAAATGGTTGAAGAATAAAGGGTTCCCAGGGTGTGCCAGAGCCGCGGGCAGGAGCAGGACCCGGGTTTCCGATCCCTGGAGCAGCGACACATCCCCTCGGTTGTGGTGTCATCTTGCCGTCCCCACCTCCCCCTGGCTTGGACCAGACCACGTGCGAGTTCCCATCACACCAGAGAGTCCTGGGACAAAAACATGTCAAACCACATTGTCACCCTTCCAGCTGCTGCGTGGCCTCCACTGGAGTTCTACCACATTAACTGTATTTGGACAGTCAGCTGTGACCATGCAGTGCCCATTGGGGTCCTTGTTTTCCAAGATCTGGTGGATCTTACTTTGAAGATGAAGTTAAATGGAGAAGTTTTAGCATGCGCTGTTTAAAAATGTTTGTGCTTTGCTATCTTCCTGGTCCCCGCAGTCACGGGTGTGCCAGCTCCGGCCCTGAGCTCCTTTGCAGCCCTGAAAAACTCTGAGGAGACACGTGGAAACCCTCAGGCTTGCTCCCATCGCCTTTCCAGCCCTCTCCAGAAACACTGCAGCCCTGTCACCTGCTAATCCGGAGCCTGTGGGCCGAGGACAACCTTCATGTCCTGTGGTCTGAGTATCTCTTTCTGTTTCTTCCAAATTTTCAATGATTTTGCAAGCTGTAGCTCACCAGAGTGTATAAAAAGTTGGTAACAAGAAACGAGATGAAGTCAGCCTTCTGTTCCCGACTTTGAAGGAGGCTGGTGCACCAGAGCGGCCTTTGGTCAGCACCATTCCTCAGGAAAAAGGATAGAATCCCCAAACTGGGTAAATCCTGGGTTTTCCTGAGCCGTTGTTCTTTATGCAAAACCTCTTTATCAGGAGAGTGTCAATAGATTGCAGCACCTAATTTCACCAGGGACCAAACTCATCTCTGAGCAAACTTTGCTTTGTTTGCCGGTGATACCGCAGGGGTGGATGTGAATGAAGTAGCTGGCTTTTTCTGTTGCGGTGAGAATTTATTACGGTGTTTTATTCAGCCTGGCTTGCAGTGCCGGTACCTGCCTTACCCTTCCCTGGTAATTCCAGCTGTGCCGTGAGGCTGGGACTGTTGATTCCCAGGCGCTAGAGATGCAGGTAAAGGGCCTTTTGCCTCCTGAATTTTGAAATAAGGCACACTATACTTTTAGATTTTAGGGTGGTTTTTTTTCCATAATATGCTGGTGGCCAGAGCTACACGTTGCTGCATGTACAGTACCTGAAGTATTGCATTTGATGGTTTATCGAGACACATTGCTCTGCTTAAATTTACGTTCAGATTTCACTGTGTTTCTGGGATTTTTCTGAGCCAAACTGTAAAATGTGAAAATAGGTATTACTGGTTTAAAGTTCCACTATGTAAAATTTGTCTTTTAAAAGAATCAAATAAGCTGCTTGAATATTTAAGAAAACATATTTTGTACTTTTCTACCCCATTTCCCAAGTAACAAATACTTAAAACTCCTGTGTGAAATGCCATCGCCATGTCCCCTGCCTCTGCACTGGGCCTGGTAGAAATTTGGCAGGGTGGCCGCAGTGCTGGAGTGATGAAGTAGTGAAACTTGATGGATTTCCGTTCCCGAGGTCAAACAACACATAATTCATCCGCTGCTTCCTTTCCCTCTAACTCAAAGGACGTTGCCCCGTGAGCCGTAATGGGACTGAGTGGTACAAAATACTGGATTTCTCCCCAGAGTGAAATGTCTGCGTGGTGCCTGGGGGAGGAATGGCTGCACATTGGGGTCTGCACCGGCACTGTGGTCCTTGGCGGTGTCCAGGGTGGAGCGTGAGAGTGAAGCCACCCTGTGCTCACACCTGTGGTGCTGGATGGTGCCGTTAAGCATCTCTCACCCATTTAGAATCACAGAATGGTTCGGGTTGAAGAGACCTCCCAGCTCCCCCAGTGCCCCCCCTGCCATGAGCAGGGACATCTTCACCAGCTCAGGTTGCTCAGAGCCCCGTCCAGCCTGGCCTGGGATGTCTCCAGGGATGGTTCATCCACCACCTCTCTGGCCAACCTGGGCCAGGCTCTCACCACCCTCAGGGACAACAATTTCTTCCTCATGTCCAGCTGGAACCTCCCTCCTTTAGTTTAAACCATCACCCCTTGTCCTATCACAACAGGCCCTGCTCAAAAGTCTGTCCCCATCTCTTTCTTATCAGCCCCTTTGAAGTCCAGAAAGGCCGCACTAAGGTCTCCCCAGAGCTTCTCTTCTCCAGCTGAACACCCCAGCTCTCTCAGCCTGTCCTCCAGCAGAGCTGTTCCAGCCTCGGGTCATTCCTGTGGCTCCTCTGGCCCCTCTCCAGCAGGTCCATGTGTGTCCTGTGCTGAGGACCCAGAGCTGGACCAGCACTGCAGGGGGTCTCACCGGAGCAGAGAGGTGTGCCAACTCTTTTTCCCCCATTGCCTTCTCTGAGCTAGAAGGTTTTAGTTCATTTTAGTTCTGCTGCTGATCTTGCTCTCTTCCTTCCCCAGAAACAGTCTGTTTTTTTTTGGACAAGATGGCCAGACTTGTGGGCTGTGTTCAAAATGCAGGTGTGGTTGGGACATGTAGATGGTGCAATTGTGTTTTCTGTTTATATTATCTGACCACCGATGAGCATTTAGCTGATGTTTTCCCTGCACATCATAACGGCCAACTGAGATCAGGTTCAACCCTTTCCTAACTCAAAGCGTGGATTTATTGCCTTTTTTTTTTTGTAGTCTCATTCAAGCAGTTTACTTGATTTTTGGTGGTTTCTCCCCACTGTTCCCACTTTGGGTCTTCAGTCCCCGGCATCTCCACCTGCAGAGCTGTGAGAAGGTCCCTGGGTGGGGTTTGCACCTCCCGTCCCATGGGAGCGTGGTCAGGACAGCCATTCGTCTTTGCGTTCCACAAGGTTGTGTTCAGTGCCCTCTGCTCTCAGCAAGTTCCCACCGCTCCGTTTATCCAGTTCACTCTGAAACCTTCTTGATTGTGTTCTCAAGATCATTGCTGGTATTTCCATGAGAAAATGTCATTAATTGCATGTGAGGATGAGGGGGCAGAGGAGGAGCGAGCCAAAGGGGAGCATAAGCCCCAAAGAGACCTAGAACATCGGTTCCTGGGAAGGCTGGTTTAGTTATGCCAAGGAGGGCTTTAGCTTTCAGACCCTGAAGATGGCCGGGCTTGCATGGGAAGGAAACATTTCACACCTTTTAATGAAGATGGTAGTGCCTGTGTGGGAAGGAAGCATTTCACACCTTTTAATGTGGTAATTAGAAATGCCTTCAGGGCATCAAAGTCTGTCCCGTGAGCAGGGTCTCTGCCGTGGTGCTGGCAGGGGAGATGCTCAGCATGAGCTGGATGTCCCGTGTCACCGCCAGCTGGGACAGGAGCAACTGTGTACGTGTCATGGGTGCTGCTGGAGGTCCTGCCGCTCCCTGCAGCTGTAGTTTTCCCCTCTGCTCTGTCCTGGGGAGACCACACCTGGAATATTGTGTCCAGTTGTGGCCCCTCAGTTCCAGCAGGACAGGGAACTGCTGGAGAGAGTCCAGCGCAGCCACCAAGATGCTGGAGGGAGTGGAGCATCTCCCGTGTGAGGAAAGGCTGAGGGAGCTGGGGCTCTGGAGCTGGACAAGAGGACACTGAGGGGGGACTCATTTCTGGGGATCAATATGGAAAGGGGGAGTGTCAGGAGGATGGAGCCAGGCTCTTCTGGTGACAACCAGTGACAGGACAAGGGGCAATGGGTGCAAACTGGAACACAGGAGGTTCCACTGAAAGAGGAGGAGAAACTTGTTCCTGGTGAGGGTGGCAGAGCCTGGCCCAGGCTGCCCAGGGGGGTTGTGGAGTCTCCTTCTGTGCAGACATTCCAACCCGCCTGGACACCTTCCTGTGTAACCTCATCTGGGTGTTCCTGCTCCATGGGGGATTGCACTGGATGAGCTTTCCAGGGCCCTTCCAATCCCTGACATCCTGGGATCCTGTGGTTGGGCTAGGGGAAGATCTGCACTGTGTGTTGAAGCCTGTCCCATTGTTGAGCTCTTGGTGGCTTCTGGGCTGACAGGATCTTGTTGATCAGGTGGCACACGTGGCTGCACATGCTGACAACTCCTTCATTGGCTAATGAGTTTTTTCAGGGGACAAGTCTCCTGCAGTCCCAGGGGACTAGAGAAACCCCCCACTGGTGTATGTATACTGATGTACATTTGTTTCCGCTCATCCCTGCTTGGGGCAGCAAGCTCTAGTTGCAGCTCCAAGCGGGTTGCTCTCCAGTAACTTGCTGCTTTTGCTCTGTTTGAAGATGTAGATCATGGTCGATCACATCAGGTGGGCAAAGAGATTTACTGTGGGCAAACAGACCATCAGTTTATTGAAAACAGTGCGAGTCCTGGAGTTCTTACTTGGATTTTTTATGAGCAGGCAAGAGGTGGTGTTGGTGTCCTGCTGCCTGAGGATTTGATGGGGATGCAGCCCTGTAGGCAGTGCCTGTTTGACTTTCCCCATCTTTGGCACCTCTCGTGTAGGTTTTGAGGCAGCATCTCACATAGGGCAGGGGGTGAAAACCGGCTTTGGCTGTGGCCTTCATTGCTAGCTGAAGCCGTTGAGGCCGTGGATGGACATTCTCCTGGAAGCAGCAATGCTGGTGGAAGAGCCTCCTTCTCTTAATTTGAGCAAAGTCACCCGGTTTAGCAGGTGTGTTTGATTTCTGGTCTGAATGGTCACACTGTGTCTCCCCAGAGCAGTCATGGGTGCTGCTGTGGCCGTGCGTGGGCTTCAGCCCCAGGTGTGTGACAGTCACCCTGTGCCGCTGTGTGCCTTGATGACCTTCGGACGGCACTGCTGCGGGGGACACATCACATGTGTCGCCTTGCAGCCTCGTGGGACCAAGCTGGCAGGATTGGTGTTACCGCAGCACAGTGGGAGCAGGAGCTGCTGGATCCTCCTGTGTGGCATGGGAGTGAGTGTCCAGAGAGAGCTGACACCAGCTCATCAAACTGCTTCCCCCAGAGACCCCTGGTCCTCTTCTGCTGGGCACAGGGACACAGCGGGAGGAGGCAGCAAATGATCCCCGCTGCGTCCCTGCTGCATCCCTGCTGCTAAAGGGGCTTGTTTGCACTGTGACGGTCCCTCCACATCCGGAGCTGCCGGCAGCCGTCCAGACGTGCTCGGCGGACGTGGTGGTATGTGAAAGTACCTTTGCATTAAGCATTAACAGAAAGGCGGCCTCGCCACCAGCTGTGCCGGTGAGGCAGTGCGAGGCTATTCCTTTTTTCTTGGAAGAGCGGATGCCTGTGCCTGTTCCCGCGGTCGTGTTGGTGCTTGTGGTCTCGTGTTTGCCAGGGCTGGGATGCAGCTTGTGCTGTTTGTAGCTAATCCGCTTCTGCTTGTACTCTTCTGCTCTCCTGCAGTGGAGCAAGAGGCTCGTCTGATTTTAGACATTGACAGCTGGCTGAATATGAGCCAAGAGTGTGCCCAGGTGGCCAAAAAGACCACCAGCATCCTGGCTTGTATCAGGAATAGTGATTGTGCTGCTGTACTTGGTACTGGTAAGGCCCCACCTTGAATCTTTTCTTCAGTTTTGGGCCCCTCATCATAAGAAGGACATTGAGGCACTAGAGAGAGTGCACAGGAGGGAACGGAGCTGGTGAGGGGCTGGAGCACAAGTGTGATGGAGCGGCTGAGGGACCTGGGGGTTCAGCTGGAGAACAGGAGCTGAGGGGAGACCTTCTGATCTCTGAACTGCCTGAAAGGAGCTTGGAGCCAGGGGGGTCGGGCTCTGCTCCCCAGGAACAAGCGCCAGGAGCAGAGGAAACGGCCTCAGGTTGCACCAGGGGAGGTTGAGGTTGGATGTGGGGAACAATTTCTTCCCCAAAGGGCTGTGGGGCATTGGAACAGGCTGCCCAGGGCAGTGCTGGAGTCACCAGCCCTGGAGGGTTGGGCAGACATGGAGATGCGGTTCTCAGGGACATGGGCTAGAGCCAGGGGTAGATTATGGTTGGACTTGATGATCCTGAGGGTCTTTTCCAACCAAAATGATTCTATGACATCCCCCAGCTGAGGGGATGGATGCTCTGTCCCGTTGACCAAGACACGACACCTCATTCCAACTGTGCTGGTGTAGCTCACTGTGTCGCACAATGCACAACTCTCATTTGAGGCATCTGAGTCTCAGCTTTAGTCTTGTTGATGCCGGTACAGGTGAGGGGATGCTGGCAGTGTCCCCAAGGCTGGTGGCACCTTTCCTGGTAGCAACCAGGCACCCATGCTCAGTTTGTACATGTGCTTTGCAACGCACCCTTTAGCCATGAGCTCACAGAAGGATTTTTCCTATCTCCTCCTTCCACAGATGGACAGTTAATTAGAAATGTGTCATGACTGTCCCTAGGAGCCAACTTGGATAGTGGCTGAATGGCGGTGAATGGGGTGGGGATGCAGGCAGGGATGCAGGCAGGGATGCAGGCAGGGATGCAGGCAAAGGATGCAGGCAGGGATGCAGGCAGGGAGAGGAGGCGTCTGGCTCTGAGCAACTGCTGTTTATTTAGGAAGGGAAGCACTCCACGTTGGATCATGCCCTTTAGGAGCGTGTCCCTGTACAGGTAAAAGAAACTGGTTGAGAGGCTGGATTTTTCTGGACTGTACCGCGAGTGATTTGAAACTCTTCTTGAAGTTTTATTTGACTGGAAAGCATTTAGGAAGTGATTTCGAATCCATTAGGTTGATTCACTGCTATTCCTGCGGTAGGATGCAGAGCAGTGATTCTGTAATTAATTTAATTACATGCTTATTCAGTCTTTCCTAAACTAGTAAAATTTCAGAATGCTTTCGAATTCAATGAAATGTGATGTTGAGGGATGGGAGGAAGGGAAGGCAGGGAGGTTTTGAGTTAATGTGTTTCTCCCTGGCTCGGTGTGCAGCCGTCCCTCCCGACCCCGGACCCGCCTTGGTCACCTCTGTCCCCAGCAACAGGCACCGCCGGCCGTGTTTCACTTCTCTGCCAAATTCCTGCCTCTGGTTGGTGCTTCCCAGCCACAGGGAAACCTTTCAAAATGCTTCATGAATAAATCCAGAAAAAGCCTTTTCTTTTCCTCCTGTCCCTCACCTCTTCCATCTTTGCCGTTACCCAACGTCCATTTCTCTCGCTGCTTCTACAGCCTTCGAATTTGGCCAAAACAATCTATTATGTAATTGGGCTAATGAGTTCCACTCTCCATCTCCCCATCACGGCACAGCGAGCAGCTAATCTCTTCCCAGTTTACCTCTTTCTCCTTTTCGGTCGTTAATTTAAAAGTATAATTGCCAAATCTGCCGCTCCTCATCACTAAGTCTGGTTTTTATATTGTTTTTAAACTCTGCAGAAGGTCTTGAATGAGTAACCGAGTATCTCCTGGGCTCTGGGATTGAACAGGCTTTGCCCTTTGTTCAGCTGGGTCAATGCATGAATTCACAAGTTACTAAATTAAAAAGGAGAAAAAAGGCAAATGTCTGATTGTGGATTGGATTTCTGTTTTTTCCCCTGAAGAAATAAAATACAAAAAGGAACTAGTATTTTCAGATGGTTTAAAAAGTAGCAATTCATTTTAAAATGTAGTTGTACCAAGGCCGGTTTTCAATGCAGAGCTAAACATTGAACTGGTTTTCTAAGGAGAAGATGCTAAAATCCAACTTTCTGTATTTACAAAGTTGGAAAATTTAGATCTACTTACAGCATAAACACAGACTGGACAGAAGTTTGCTGGGCTGAGGGTATAGCTGGAGCATAAAATTACCACGATGTCAAGATGGTTTCCTTAATTTTTTCTGCTTGAAGAAGAAAATACTTTCAGTTTTAATGTCTAAGAAGTGCGAGTAAAGCAGCGGAGCAGGGAGTGCAGCAGGTCCTGTGCAGGGACAGCCCCAGCAGGCCTCCCTTCCAGTTTGTGTGAGTGTGTCTTTATAAACAATAATAGTAAAAAATACAGCAATGTATCAATTTTAATAAAAAGAATCGAGGGAGAAGCTCTGGCTGGTGCGAACGGGTCTGGTTTAGCCCAGCTGAGGGTTTGGCCTTGGCTCTGGTTTTGTTGCTAAACCGGGAGCGGGAAAGTGGTGTGGGAAATGGTCTGCACTGGTGACTGTGGCAGAAAAAGAGTGTCGGGGTTGCTCCGTTTTTGTTGCTGCTCTTTGTAAACGTGAGGATGCTTTTCCGGAGCGTTGCGTGAAGAGCAGCCCAAGCAGAGGTTCCTTGGGGGGGCCTGGAGGAGCTTCAGGCTTTTTGTAGGGATCCCAAGGAGTGTGTTGGTCTCTTATCCCAAGTAGCAAGTGACAGGACAAGAGGAAATGGCCTCAAATTGTGCCAGGGGAGGTTTAGGTTGGATATTAGGAAAAAATTGTTCCCAGAAAGGGCTGTGGGGCATTGGAACAGGCTGCCCAGGCAGTGCTGGAGTCACCATCCCTGGAGGGGTTTAAAAGGTATTTAGACAAGGTTCTCAGGGACGTGGGGTAGTGCTGGAGTTGGGTTATGGTTGGATTCAATGATCCTGAGGGTCTCTTCCAACTGAAATGATTCTATGATTCTGTGCACAAGATGGGCTTTATAATCCTGTAAATCTCCACAAATGACTTATTCGCACATAACAAGACTCATAAACCTCAGCAAGCTTATCACTGGGTTTGTTATCTTTTGGGACGGATCCCTCAAACTTTTCTTCTTGCTCCCGTGTGGCATCACGAGGCGATGGCGCTTTGCATTGGGGTGGTCACCATGGCAGTCTGAGCTCCAGCGGTGCCTTTGGGGGCTGCGTTGTGCCCTGTGGCTTTGCGATACTCCACATGTTGGTTGGAGACACCTCCCACCCTCCTCTTGGTGGCTTTTGAGTCTTCCTCTGCTCGGGTTGCTTAGGAAGATGAGTTCCAGGCTGCCTCCTCATCCTCCTTGTCATTGTCATCTCTTGGCATTTTTAAGTTGAGCTGGCTGGTGGTGACAAGCAGAGTTGGTCACATTAATGCCCAGCGCCATCGCGGGCTCAGACAAGTGGCAGCGTGACTTGAGGACCGTTGGATCTGCCGGGGGAGATGGTTCAACCCCAAACTTTAGTTTGTTTCATGGAGCGATGGCAGTTGATGTCTGGCAACGTGTGCCAAGAAGAGACTTGAAGCTTGGGTTCTCTTAGACGAAAATACATTTTAGTTATTAAAATAGCTGTTCCCAATTTGGGCGACTTTGGCTGTTGGTTCCCTCAGCATTGCCTTTGAGAACTTTTTGCATTCAAAATGACAAACGCAACTAGAGACCTTAAGCGACCTTAATTTCCCCAAATTGGGCGCCTCGTGCCCAATGTGACAGCCTCAGAGTTAAAATTAATATAAATTTTGTAAATCAGTAGACTGACCTTTTGGTGAACTGTGAAGAAATGTCACATTTCTGGGTTTTTTTCCCCCCTGTAATCAGCAGTCTGTAATGAATGAATTATTCCTAATTTCAAGATTGTAGCTCAAAAGGGCACTCGAATGGCTGAAATCCCGTAAGAAAGGCTGACCTTTTGGTTGTCTCTGATGAAAATTCAAGATTTCCCTTGAATGTAGCAGCCTGTAGTGCACTGCCCGGGATGCTGCTGTAGCTTGGCAGGAGCAGCTCCCCACTTCTTCTCTTAATAGATTTATAGTAACACCATATGATCCCCCAAAGCACCTTCACAATCTCGTAGGAGCATTCAAGGCATCGTTAAGATTCGGTGCCAAGGCTTCTCTTTAGGTACAAAGCAACTGCTTTAGGTACAAAGAAACTGCTCCATGAGTAACTGTTTATTTGTCAGCCCCTGCATTGGGCACAGTGGCTGTGATTTCCCTGTGTGGTGGTGCTGGGTCTTTCACCTCTCTCTTGCTTGAGATAAGAGGACTTTGAGGTCTACAAGGAGCAATAAATCTGTATTCCTTGCACATTGCCAGCAACCATAAATCAGTTTTTGCTCAGAAACTGCTGGAAAGAGTTCTGGGTTTGGAAAACACATTTATCTGATGGTAACATTGTGTACAAGCAGGATCATGGGCTGGCGAGCGTGCGTTGGGATGCGTCTTGCCAGAAGGAGTTTTCTTTTGGGCATTAGGTGGGAAGCTGGGTGATAAATTGTATTTACATATAGTATGTCCTCTGTGGTACCCAAGTGTGCTCTTGGATGCGATAACTTCCATAGCTTTTTGGCTTCTGAGTGCCAGCCAGGTTTGTGGGTGATGGAGAGATGAGGAATCACACGTGCTTTGCCTTCAAATCTTTTTCCACGGTCTGTGTAGCACGGGCTTCCCTTTAGGTACAGAAACACATTTTGTAATAGAAAACAACTGAGTTTAGTTTATGGAGAGATAAAGTTTCATAAATTTCAGTACTGGGGCTGGTATTATTAAATGTATTCATCAGTCATTTGGACGAGGGAATAGAGTGACTGTCAGCAAGTTTGCTGATGACACCAAGTTGGGAGGAGTGGTGACACTGGAAGCTGTGCTGCCATCAGAGACCTGGACAGGCTGGAGAGCTGGGCGGGGAAACATTTAATGAAATATAACAAGGGCAAGTGTAGAGTCTTGAATCTGGGCAGGAACAACCCCAGGTTCCAGTATAAGTTGGGGAATGACCTATTAGAGAGCAGTGTAGGGGAAAGGGACCTGGGGGTCCTGGGGACAGCAGGGTGACCATGAGCCAGCACTGGGCCCTTGTGGCCAGGAAGCCAATGGTACCTGGGGTGGGTTAGAAAGGGGTGGTCAGTAGGTCAGAGAGGTTCTCCTGCCCCTCTGCTCTGCCCTGGTGAGACCACACCTGGAATATTGTGTCCAGTTGTGGCCCCTCAGTTCCAGTAGGACAGGGAACTGCTGGAGAGAGTCCAGCGCAGCCACCAAGATGCTGAAGGGAGTGGAGCATCTCCCGTGTGAGGAAAGGCTGAGGGAGCTGGGGCTCTGGAGCTGGACAAGAGGAGACTGAGGGGGGACTCATTCCTGGGGATCAATATGGAAAGGGGGAGTGTCAGGAGGATGGAGCCAGGCTCTTCTGGTGACAACCAGTGACAGGACAAGGGGTAATGGGTACAAACTGGAACACGGGAGGTTCCACTTAAATTTGGGAAGAAACTTGTTCCTGGTGAGGGTGGCAGAGCCTGGCCCAGGCTGCCCAGGGGGTTGTGGAGTCTCCTTCTGTGCAGACATTCCAGCCCGCCTGGACACCTTCCTGTGTAACCTCATCTGGGTGTTCCTGCTCCATGGGGGGATTGCACTGCATGAGCTTTCCAGGTTCCTTCCAACCCCTGGCATTCTGAAATTCTGTGTTAAAACTCACCGGTATTGTGAAATACTCAACCACACGGGGCTGGAGGAGCTGGCTGGTGTCGCTGGTGTTGTCCCTGCAGTGACAGTCCTACTGCTGGGGTCCAGCAGGCCCAACCATGACCCCCTTGGGCTGACCCTCTCCGCAGAGCCCGGGGTCCCTCTGTGCTCCCTTATTTTGGTCCCTTCCCCGGTGCTCGGGGTCCCTCCCAATAGCTGCGGGAAGCAGCAGGTGGTGCTGAGCATGGGGCTGACATGGTCGGGCATCGTTTAGGATGAGAGGAAACGGCCTCAAGTTGCGCCAGGGGAGGTTGAGGTTGGATGTGGGAACAATTTCTTCCCCAGAGGGCTGTGGGGCATTGGAACAGGCTGCCCAGGGCAGTGCTGGAGTCACCATCCCTGGAGGGTTGGACAGACGGACATGAGGTTCTCAGGACATGGGGCAGTGCCAGGGGTGGGTTATGGTTGGACTCGATGATCCTGAGGGTCTCTTCCAACCAAAATGATTCTATGGATCTAACACTTCTATCCTGTAAAACTCCCTTTTGCGTCTCTTCTAGAGATGGAAGCCGACTGACATCACTTTTGCTTTTCATTTTCTGGTTCTCCTCCACAACTACAACACACAGCACAGTAAAATTTTGAAGGCCACACTGTGAAAGCAATATTTAAACTTATGCCTTGTTTTCATTTTAATTTGATTAAATTGTCAAAGTATTTCTAGTAGAAATAGATTTTGAAATAGATTTTGAAAACTGTACTGCCAGCAACTTTAACATAGTAAATGTTTAATTATTTGGCACTATTTCGGAAGTGTCCAAATGCTGGAGAGTGGGTTGAAACTTGGTCTCCCATCAGCCTTTTCAGCTGTTCCCGCAGGGAATTGGGACTGTGACCAGTTTGGCAAAACATTTTGCTTGGTGAGGTGCTATCACATCGGATATGAACTTAAAAAGAGCAAAAAAAACAGAGCAGAAGGTTTAATGTCCTTAAGTTTGTGTAGTCCATTTAAATATTAAAAAAAATTAAGAAAACCTGATTTTAATTATTTTTTGAGCCTACGTTGCAGGTGTGCTACTAATTACGCTCCCCCCGGTGGCGATGGCCTGATGTGTTGGGTGGGATTTGTCAAGTTGTGCACCAAGAAATGGGTTTCGATGGCTCTGCTCTCTCCAAGTCGCCCTTCAGTCGCTCATTCTCTGTTTCTTTTATGCGTGTGATGTGTTGACGCTTCACCAAGCAAGACGTTTCAAATGGTTTTTATGGGAATGCTTCTAGATTCTTCCTCCCTGTCTCTTTTTGAGAGTCTGGCGTTAGGTTTTGTATTTACAAAATAGCAAAAAAGCAGCAGCTGGATAAATTAATGAAAGGAATTTCTGCCAACACCGACCGAACACAAAGGCAGCAGCTCTGCCCATGAAGCCCCTGAGCTGCATCGCGTGGGAGGATGGGAGATTATTCTGGAGAAGTCCCACTTAGACTTTTCCTAATTTTAGATGTTTTCCTAACACAGCCACTGCTGGGGATGGAATAGTGGCTTGTATGGACCCATGATCTGAGCCTGCTCAGTCTTCCTCATGTACTCACTCTTACTCAAGGTTGGGACAGCTGA
Source organism: Columba livia (assembly GCF_036013475.1). Classification (NCBI taxonomy): domain Eukaryota; kingdom Metazoa; phylum Chordata; class Aves; order Columbiformes; family Columbidae; genus Columba; species Columba livia. Next base: position 10,113,012 of record NC_088620.1, read on the forward strand.
TTTTCAGATGCTTTTTTTGAGGGCTTGATTCTGCATGAGGGATACAGGAGCCAGAGCCACAGGAGACTCCACACCCGCTCTGGGCAGCCTGGGCCAGGCTCTGGCACCTCCCAGCAAACAAGTTTCTGCTCATGTTCACATGGAGCCTCCTGTGTTTCAGTCTGTGCCCGTTGCCCCTCACCCTGGCGCTGGGCACCACTGAACAGAGTCTGGTCCATCCTCTTGACACACACTCTGGAGATATTTATAAACATTGATCAGATCCCTCTCAGCTTCTCCAGCTGAACAGCCCCAGCTCTCTCAGTGTCTCCTCATCAGAAAGATGCTCCAGACCCCTCAGCATCTTTGTGTCCCTCCACTGGACTCTCTCCAGTAATTCCTTGTCCTTCTTCAACTGGGGAGCCCAGAACTGGACACAGAACTGCAGATGGGGCCTCACCGGGGCGGAACAGAGGTGGAGGATAAACCTCCCTCAACCTGCTGCTCACACTTTCCTTAATGCACCCCAGGTGCGGTTGGACTCTTGGCCACAAGGACACATTGTTGGCTCATGATGCATTTTCCGAGGGTGCTCGGCACTGCAGACTGGGGCTCTGCAAACACATTGGTGCCTCCTTCAGGCAGCACTGAGCTTTGCTCGGGGGCTTTCCTTCTCTGTACAGGAGAGAGTGTGTCATAGAAAGTGCATGTCCATGTGGGAGGACACTTGAACCGCTGGGAAAGGTGAAGGTGCTCCCACATCGCGCTTGTATTGTCTGTTCCATAAATGAAAGAGAAAAGGATAAAATTCCATTATTTAGTGCTTCCAAATGTATTTCTGCAGATGATAAAAAGCTTTTGCTACCCAGCACTCGTCCATAAGTGCTCTGGCATAGTCAACCTCCATGTTCGAGAACTTGGCCTGGATGAAGGCTCTTTCTGTCGGCTCTGCAGCTCATTGCGCACCCTCCCGAGGGTGTCTGAACTGTAGTGGGGTTAATGGCAGAAGATCGAGGACCACCGTTGTCCAGCACACTCCTGATGATGGCTGCAGGGTCATAGGTTTGAATGTCAGAAAGCCAATAAAGGTAAAAGACCTTTGTACCAAAATGTGTCATTTTGAAAATAGAGTCTAGGTTGGTTTTTGTAGGCAACCTCATCACAGAGTTCCTGCCAGCCTTCAGCTGTTGGGCTTAAAATGAGCTGGGATGGATATTTTCTCAGCCACATGGCTAATGTGCCATTTGAAGTAGGATTTTCTCATCTGGTATTCAGAAACTTTAAAAATAGGAGCTGTGAAGTGGTGGAAGTTAAATACAGAAAAGTAAAACCTGGAGTGAGTATTTGGCTCTGAAAAGAAGAATGTGAGTAAGACGTTGAAGGTCTGTGTGGCATGTGTAGTTGCCCTTTCCATCAGCTTATTTTGGTTGGTTTGTTCTACAGTTCACTAAGAAATTAGTTAGTGCTCATTCCGACTGACGTTAACAAGTGACATCCGGAGTTGGAGGCCCTCAAAGCTGTGGGTAATAACAGCCGGTGGGAACTGTTTCTAGTCCTCAGCAGTGTTTGCCAGTTAGCTCAAAGCTATGGAAGGTGGTCAGAGAAAAAGAAATCTTGTACCCACCAGACACAAATGGGCTGAGATTAACGTTGTGTTCAGATTTTGTGTTCTCCTACACATTGCTGGAGGAAGACAGTAGTTGCGTTGGCTTCACAAGGATGTAGACTAGAGCCTTAGGACCAGACGTAGCTGATCTGGCAGTTTGCAGGACAAACCACATGTGTTGGCCAACGCTATTTGATGTGTGGCCAACGTGCCTGGATGCCCAACCACCTCTGCAAGGGTCATTGCCTGCCGTTCCTGTAGCAGTACTGTCACCACTGGCGATAAAAGCTTGACAGTTGCCTTGTATGGCTGGACAGGAATTGAAGATACTTCCAGTGGCCTGAACAGCAAATCTGCTTGATGGGCTGGGAAGTTACTGTGTCAGGGGATGAGCTGGAGCCTTGGCTCTGGCTGTTTGAAGACTGGAGCTTGGTGGAGAGCTGGAGAGTGCTCGGTGGGTGGGTTGGGGGGGATGGAGTGAGGTCTGGGCTATTTGGTGGTTAACAAGGAGAGGCCAGAACAGGCTGGGCATTCATGTATTTTTGGCAAACCCAAATGTCACGTTTGGAGGAAGCTGGAAGCTGTGGCAACTTTCAGATGTTTCTGCTTGATGATGTGGTGTTTCTGCTCAGCAGCTGATCACAGTGTTAACGGCCACATGGGAACACTTTAGGAAACGTTTGGGGTTCTTTTGGAAAAAAAACAACTATCAGCAGACCCCAAAGAGCAGGTCCTGGTTATATCGTAGTCTGGAGGAACACACTTGGGATAATGTTCTCCATCACAGCATTCACCACCTGGATCCCTCCATCCTGGATCGCCCTTCTTAGCTTTGGAAAGCAATCAAATGGCTCTGTTTTCATTTAATAACAATCGCAGTAGCAATAAACAGTTTGGAGTGCTCTTAATTCTTTTCCTTTTACTGGCCAGGTTGTGTCTGTTGGCTTTTTGATGTTTTGACTCCCCAGCGGAGGCTGGGGATGACCCCGGGCACTTAGATAACCTCTTCAAAACGAAGGAATGATTTGGTGAATAAAATGCAGGACTGAAATTCAAGAGATAAGCGTGTGGTTCTCACAAACTCTTTTTTCTCTAGCTTTGGGCAAGTTGTATAATCTGTCTTAGATTTCCCAGCACAAGAACTGAAGAGAAATTACTTCATCAGCTCACATCAGAATTGTCAATATGAAGTAGCGTTTGGGAGACATCAGGATGTTTTAGCCATTTTGGTTGGTGTTTCTTGTAGCTTTGACTGGGTAGAGCGATAGAGTGAAGTTTGCTTGAGCCTCTGGAGCTGTCTTTCCATAGAATCTATTTTCATTGGCCTATCTTCAGCGTTAGAAAATTCACCTACTCTTTAGAGTAAGAAAAATTGCCATTTCATAGCTTCGAGGTGGCTTTGTCCTGGTAGACTTGACCAATTTTCCATGGGCTGTAGATAAGCAACCAGCTGAGCATCAGCCAGTAGATGTAGCAGATGTGCTGGGCATTTTGATAGACAAGGAGATCAGTCGCTGTGTGATGGTTTCTGGGTCAGAGTTGAGGTACCCAACTCTCAAAACCTTGGGTATATTACGCTCAGTCTGTAGATAAGCTCCTTTTTTATTGCCGTCAGTCCGCCATCTTTCACTAGTGTTGAATTTTCTTCCAAAGCAGCAATAAATAATACCAATTTTTAAAAAGTTGCTTCTGTTTTGTTTCTCTGAGCGCTGCCAACAGCCTTTGGAGAAGTCCGGGTTCCTTTCCGAGGAGGTCGCCATGGCTACTCTCCGTGCGGCGCTCAACAGCCGTGCTGCCTAATGCAGCAGAAACAGATTGGGCTTTTCCTTTTGGATGTAATGAATAGCAAACTGCTGCGTGTTCATTAAGTGAAGCAACTTGCCGAGGTTAAGTGTTTCATTTCTGGAGCTGCCATCTAGGGCAGTAATAAAAAAATAAATTGGGTAAGCAAGGAGGAAAAGGGGTTTATAAGACATAAAGTGGGAAGAAAATAATTGTTACCTCATTCCTTCTTTCCTTTCTTGGGTTCTGCAACTGTAAGTCAGGATCCCGGAGTCTAAGCTATGCAGGTTTTTTGTTATATGTGATCAGATCTGCGGGAGAATGAGCTTTGTTTTTGACAGAAACCCATCTGACTAATTCAGCAAAAATAAACAGGCTCTTGGACTGCGGTCATCCAGTCCAGGAAAGGTTTAGGAAAATGGGATTGGCTTTAGCATCTGAATGGCACTGCGGTGATTGCAGACGATGCTCTGTCCACCTTCTGTGGACCTGTAGTTTTCAAGGTGGAAAGGCTCGTGGTCATCTCTCCTGAGCAGCAACTCCTGAGGCAAACTCATGGGTTTTGTTTGGCCTGAAGTTTATCTTCAGAAAAAGGTCTGTAACCCTGGAAATAGTATTAGTCTGCCCTGGTTTTAGATGTTCATGTCCATAGTCAGTGAGGAGGGATGGGCAGATTTCAGCTACCTGCTGTAGGATATGAGAGGTTGGGTGGTGGATTTGGGCTACGAAGATGCTGAGGGGCCTAGAGCACCTTTCTTATGAGGAGAGGCTGAGAGAGCTGGGGCTGTGCAGCTGGAGAAGAGAAGCTGAGAGGGGACATTATTGGTGCTGATCAATATCTCAGTGTGGGTGTCAGAGGATGGACCAGACTCTGTTCAGTGGTGCCCAACCCCAGGGTGAGGGGCAACGGGCACAGACTGAAACACAGGAGGCTCCATGTGAACATGAGCAGAAACTTGTTTGCTGGGAGGTGCCAGAGCCTGGCCCAGGCTGCCCAGAGCGGGTGTGGAGTCTCCTGCTCTGAGACATTCAAACCCCCTGGACCCACCTGTGTGATCTGCTCTGTGACCCTGCGTGAGCAGGTGGGGCTGGGGATCTACAGAGGTCCTGTAACCCAACCAGGCTGGGAGTCTGTGATTGGCCTCTTTCCCATCTCATTTGTGATTGTTGTATGAGAAATGGAAACAGCACAAATTAATGATGTAGCTGGTGGCGTCAGTACATTGCACAGCCCCATCGTCCTCTTCTCTCCACCCCAACCACCTCCTCCTTGGCCTTACATGGGCAGCAGGACCCCTTTGGTCTCCACCACAACAACTAAGCAGTTTCCTTCCACTCTTTCAGGACACCATCCATCTGCTCCATTTCTTTTTTTCTAGTTGTACAATCTTGTGTTTGGCTGCATAAAAATGCATCTTGTTTAAATGAGTCCAGCGCGCCCATTGATCCAGATGGCATTGTATTAGTGCCCTGTCCTCTTTAATTATGTGCCACTAATTTTTAATTTTATATTCTCTGCAAACAGGACTGGGAATGATTTTCTAGCTGCTTGTAAATCATTGATAGATATTGAATCCTTCCAGGGCTTGCTTTCTCTTGGAAGAAATGAGGATTTTCCCATTACAGTTAGTTTTCAAAATTTATCAAATAGTTATTTTTTAATCCACTTACTGTGTGTTTACATTGATTTCTGTTCTGGGGCTGATATTTTTTTTTCGAATCAACATCTTGTGCAATAATAAGCCTTGCAAAAATCTAAGTCCCTTATGCTAAAATAGTTATCTTTCTCAACCAAAGCCGTAAATCTTACCGGGAAGTAATGCCAAATCTGCTTGACAAGGCTGGTTTTCTTCCTTCTTTCCTGTATGAAGACATACAGGCTGATTGTCTTGCTAAGACGTTTTTAGCCAGGTTGGCACAAGGTGTTCACACCTGCAGAAGAGTTATTTTGAATCCTTTCCCTGCGTTTTGTTGTCTGAGGTGTGTTCATTGTATCTGCCGTGGCTTCGGGAGTCTCTCTCTATGTGGCAGCATCACGCAGTAACTACCATTTCTTCATAACTGTATTTTTTTCCCTCTTTTTTGTTAGAGAGGACTATGTTACGTGGTCCTTATAGAAACAGACTGAACTGTGAGCTGTCTGGAAGCTCTATTTATGTTAAAAGTCCATGTTACTGCTTCCTTGTGACCTGACCTGTTGACGTTTGGTGTGGTAGGACGTGGTAGGGATGTTCATCAACAACCCCGTCCTTGTCTAGGAGTCTGAAAGGAGTTGGAGGAGGACGTGGACCTGGGAGTAGTCCAAGGGGACAGGCCACCTACTCATGGGCATGGCCACGTTTTCACAAATGGATCGGCCACAGCAGTTTCGTGTCCATCAAATGCATGGGCATGGGGGTGGCATGGTGTCCCCAGGGATCTTGGCAGCAGGGACAGTCAGGGTGGTCACCTGCAGCTCCTGATTTCACCAGCAGACGTGAGAGGCGGACCTGCTGGAAAGCAGCTCTGCAGAGAAGGACTTGGGAGTTCTGGTCGACAGCAGGTTGACCATGAGTCAACAATGTGCCTTTGTGGCCAAGAAGGCAAATGGTACCTGGGGTGCATTAAGAAAAGTGTGACCAGCATGTCAAGGGAGGTTCATCCTCCTCCTCTGTTCCGCCCTGGTGAGGCCCCATCTGCAGTTCTGTGTCCAGTTCTGGGCTCCCCAGTTGAAGAAGGACAAGGAATTACTGGAGAGAGTCCAGCAGAGGGACACAAAGATGCTGAGAGGTCTGGAGCATCTTTGTGATGAGGAGACACTGAGAGAGCTGGGGCTGTTCAGCTGGAGAAGAGAAGCTGAGAGGGATCTGATCAGTGTGATCAATGTGATCTCAGGGTGGGTGTCAGAGGATGGACCAGACCCTGTTCATGGTGCCCAACGCCAGGGTGAGGGGCAATGGGCACGGACTGAAACACAGGAGGCTCCATCTGAACATGAGCAGAAACTTGTTTGCTGGGAGGTGCCACATCTGGGAAGGGATGGAGAGCTTGGGTCTGCTGGGTATTTGCAAACTGAGAGTTTATGTGCAGGAGCAGGGTCCAGATCCTGTGGTGTGTGTGTCCTTGTAGGTCCCTGGTGAGCAGCCGGCCCTACCCCCTGTTGCAAACACGCGATACAGTGCCAGGAATCAGCCCCGGGGCCTGATTTCGAGATTTAAGTAGGACCCTAAGGCAACAAAGAGCTTGGCAGTAGGTGCCAAGCCAAAGCACAACCCAGTTTGTGTGAAGGTCTGTCAGTAAGCATTTGTTTTTCATGCATTGGGCTGAAATGTTTTGTTGCCTTTATGGGTAAAATGAAGCCTAGTGGTGAATCAGTCCCTTTAGAATGACACATCGTGCTGTAGGTACAGAGCCTGCTGCTAAAAAAAATGATGGTAAGAGAGTCAGAATTTTGAGACATGTTTATTTGGATGCTGAAAGCTTCTGTGGTTAATACAGCTCGAGTAAAAGGTTTTTATTAGCGAGAGAAACCCACATGTAGTTTGGGGTAAAAGTCAGCCACCGGCTGATCAAATTAAGCAGAAGCATCCTCATGCACGAGCTGGTCTGTAATTGCTCACTGCAGAATTTCTTCGCCTCTTTCTCCTTCCAGGCAGGGACGGCACTGCCGGTCAGGGCATCGCCGCTGCTGCCGCCACTCGTCCCACGGCTGGTTTGTGCCGAGGGGACAGCGTCTCGGGAGGTGAATTCCGGTGATGCTTTAGAGGAGATAATTGACTTGTGGGTCAGAGAGACTGAACAAAAGAGGGGAGTTTGGGTCTGCAGAGGCAAAAGCAATGCCTGGTTTAAGAAGAGGTACCGTAGGCACCCTCAATGAGCTAACGCAGAATCCCAAAGGTGCAAAACTTCTGTGTGATTCTTGAGATGACAGCAGATTGCACAGCAGGTCCATGGAGTGCAGTGCGAGTCTGTGTAGGAGTTCTTGTGCTGTGTGGGACATTTTGGACCTGTTGGAGAGCAGTGCAGTGTAAAGGAACCTGGGGGTCCTGGGGACAGCAGGGTGACCATGAGCCAGCACTGGGCCCTTGTGGCCAGGAAGCCAATGGTACCTGGGGTGGGTTAGAAGGGGGTGGTCAGTAGGTCAGAGAGGTTCTCCTGCCCCTCTGCTCTGCCCTGGGGAGACCACACCTGGAATATTGTGTCCAGCTGTGGCCCCTCAGTTCCAGCAGGACAGGGAACTGCTGGAGAGAGTCCAGCGCAGCCACCAAGATGCTGGAGGGAGTGGAGCATCTCCCGTGTGAGGAAAGGCTGAGGGAGCTGGGGCTCTGGAGCTGGACAAGAGGAGACTGAGGGGGGACTCATTCCTGGGAATCAATATGGAAAGGGGGAGTGTCAGGAGGATGGAGCCAGGCTCTTCTGGTGACAACCAGTGACAGGACAAGGGGCAATGGGTGCAAACTGGAGCACAGGAGGTTCCACTGAAAGAGGAGGAGAAACTTGTTGGGGTGAGGGTGCCGGAGCCTGGCCCAGGCTGCCCAGGGAGGTTGTGGAGTCTCCTGCTGTGCAGACATTCCAACCCGCCTGGACACCTTCCTGTGTAACCTCATCTGGGTGTTCCTGCTCCATGGGGGGATTGCACTGGGTGAGCTTTCCAGGGCCCTTCAACCCCTGACATTCTGGGATTCTGTGACTGTGACATTGCCAGAGGGCTGGGCTGGATGATGGGAGAAAGGCTGCAGAAGGCTTTATAACCAGTCTTTGGGTATTTTTTTGATGAATCAGAGAAAGAAGTGTGAAAGAATTCAAGCAAAGGAGAGTTGCCAAACGAGCGTGGTGCGGTGCGAGGCAGGAGAGGGCTGGTGGCCTCTTGCGGGAGGAGCTCGGGAAGATGCCGATGCTCTGCCATTTCCAAACTCGCAGCTGCCATCAGCGATGACACAGCCCAGGAATCATCGGAACTTGCCCATCTCCTGCCCCGTCGCGATGGAGATGTGCGCAGGTGCCCGCAGTGGTGCTCTTCCCTGAGCCGCGCACAATACTCCGCCATATTCAATTTTTACTTTACTAAAATGAATATCATGGGCTTCTTAATAGTCATAGGAGCATAAAAATCTCAGTGTATCACAATTCATCATACTTTAAAAATTGAATTTCTGTTGAATTATGCCTTGCTGCTCTAGTGCTATGGAAAAGCTCTTATTATTCATAACTATAAATACGGTGATGTCAAGATTTAACTGGTGCCTGAAGGCTTTATGCTGTACTTTTGTATTGACAAAGCAAACAGTCTATGGATCAGTTTAAGTTTATGGGACCGGAGCCAAGTGAGCAGAAATCCTCCATTCCGGTCATCTCGGGGTCGGCAGGAGGGTTTGGAGCCATTTTGGCCCCTCAGGACTGAGATAAACGGCAAAACAAAAGGAATAAAATCCCTGCTGGGTGGATGCTCGTCCTCCTGGGTTCTGGCTTGGTCATGCTGCTGTAGGACACGTGTCGGGATTGGCACCAACTCGAGGGAGCGTTGGGTTTGTAATAGTGGAGAGCAGGTTGTGTGGGCTGACGGACAAGAAGGAAGAGCTGGAGGATGAGATGGATCCCCAGGAACTGTCTCAGTCACCTGGGTCTTCATCAGTGACTGGACCTTAATTAAAGGCTCTTTCCCTGGGATGGTTCTCGTGTGCTCTCCTTGGTGGGTATCAATGAAAAATGTCGTGTTCCTCCTCTCCCCAGTTGAATGGTCAGACACCCATACGTGCGATGGCCCATGAGGACACACCTGGCTGGGGGGAATTTTGCTCCGGTTCACATTTTGCTTTGCAAGCATCTATTTTGGGCCTGAAACATGGAAAAGTCCCGTAATTCGGTGCTCAGCCCGGATTCGAGCCCTGCACATGGATTTTACTGTAATACAAAAGAGGAGCGAGTTAGTCTTTTACAGGAAATAATTAACATATGGAAATAATTATTAAAACTGTGATTGGGTAAATTTGATCTCTGGGGACAAGGAGGGAAAGATTCTGATTGGATTTGGAGGCATTTTTTGTCGTTGTTGTGGTTATAATTAGAAATTTACACATAGCTGAAGAAGCATTGCTGTTGGATGTGGGCTATCGGGGCCTCTAGGTTCGGAGTTCTGTTTGGTTTATGATCTCTTTTCTTAATATAGCGATTGGGCCTTGCAGAAGTTTGGCAGTGGCGTGTTTAACTTTTGACTTAGTTTAGACATTCAATAGTTTTGTTACAAAATAACTCTGCTGTTGTTTTTTTTTTTAATTTTTTTTTTTATTTTATTTTAATTAACTGTCTCTTGAGAACTGAAATTCTGCATTTGAGAAACTGCAAAGCCTCCATTTTGGGCTTCCTTCCACTGAAAGCAAAGCAACAAAATTGGTGATTTCGTAGTAGTTGTATTTTCTAATGCATTTCGAAACTAGTTTCCACGTAGGCGTACAGAGAGGTACAAAAAAGTGCTAAAAACCAGATCCCGTAGCGTTTTGCCCCATATCAGGTCTAAACGAGCTGGGGCACAGGGTTGGTCCATCTGGCTCTGACGTCCCCGCCTCGCTCCCTGCGCAGGTCTGGGCGCTTGGCATGTGTTTGGAGGAGGGTGAGGATGGTGGTGCCACTGGCTGGGCAGGAATTCCTCCCTTTGTTTTGGCGTGGAAATGAGTGGTACCGGGAGAAGTTTCTTTCCTAGTGAAGACCTTGAATGTGCTGGGTAGCGACTCCTGAGGCAGGAGGGTTTGTGCCGCTGTAATTCTCACTTTAATGTGATGCTGCTTGAACAGGAGGAGGCTTGTGCACGTGGCTGAGCACAGCTCACTGGGCCGGACCAGACTGCCTCCTCCTCCCTCTTCCTCCTCCCTCTTCCCCCTCTTCCCCCTCTTCCTTCTCTCTCTTTCTCCTCTTCCTTCTTTTTCTCCTCTTCCTTTTCTCTCTTTCTCCTCTTCCTCCTCTCTTTCTCCTTCCTCCTCTCTTTCTCCTTCCTCCTCTCTTTCTCCTTCCTCCTCCTTCCTCCTCCTCCTTCCTCCTCCTCCTTCCTCCTCCTCCTTCCTCCTCCTCCTTCCTCCTCCTCCTTCCTCCTCCTCCTTCCTCTTCCTCCTTCCTCTTCTTCCTTCCTTCTCCTTCCTCCTCTTCCTTCCTCCTCTTCCTTCCTCCTCTTCCTTCCTCCTCTTCCTTCCTCCTCTTCCTTCCTCCTCTTCCTTCCTCCTCTTCCTTCCTCCTCTTCCTTCCTCCTCTTCCTTCCTCCTCTTCCTTCCTCCTCTTCCTTCCTCCTCTTCCTTCCTCCTCTTCCTTCCTCCTCCTCTTTCCTCCTCCTCTTTCCTCCTCCTCTTTCCTCCTCCTCTTTCCTCCTCCTCTTTCCTCCTCCTTCCTCCTCCCTGCGGCAGCCCTACCAGGACACAGCACTTTGTGGGGAGCCCAGACAACTTCCCTGGGGGTGACGGGACATTGGGCTCCCACAGCTGCCCCCGCTGGCACGGGCACTTGAGACACGGCAGCGGTGGGTGCCCCTGGTTGCTTTGGTGTGTCCACATGCAGAGGAGAAGAAGGCGCTGGTGCAGGTGGTGTCATGTGGTGTCATTTGGTGTCGTTTGGCATCCAGTGCCCCCAAAGGGCGGTTTCTGCTGCATTTCCCGCAGGAGCGCCCAGGCGATGCTCCACCGCGCTGCACCGCGTCCGGTGCTTTTTGCAAGCGCCCAGCGCTGTTTTCCCCCCGCGCTCGGTGCTGACCATTAATTTGAAGGAAAAGAAGAAAAAGTTGCTCAGTGCACGTAGGGAACTTGAAAATGAGAGGATGAATGTACCTGTGCCTCTAGAAATGATGAGATGGGGGCCTGGACCTTCCCTGCTCCCCCGTGTTCACATGGAGAGTAATTTGGGTAGGATTTGCACAGGCTCTGCGCTTCACCCCTTGGTAAAATCGAGATCAGCTAAAAGGGTAAATGCTGTTGAACGATGGGGTCCAGCTGCTCCCAAAACCTGGGGCTTTGCTCAGGCTTTTAAAAGACTTTTTTTTTCATTAAAGGATGTGGGTTTTCTAACTTGCAGCCTTGGAGGAGCTGGGAGCCACAGGGTGCGCTTACCAGTGTGGAGAAAGGGCAGGTTGATTAAATGAATCCAAATAAAGTAGCTTGTCCTTAGGGTCTGGATGGGGAAGGGGAACTGTGGTGGGGAAACGCGCTGTTTCCCATGGGCAAGATGCATCAGCAGCCACTGAGACTGGGACGCCTCGGTCACATCAACGCTCACTACTTGCTCCCAGAACATCTTTTAAAGTCAGGAGAAGGCGATAGGTTTGTGTTTTGCACAAGCTGATTGGGGTTTTTCTGTGGGAACAGACACTTTATCACTAAATCTGAGCCTCTCCAGGATGGCAAGCAGCGCTGGTTCCTTAGGCTGTAATTTCACATGACTTTCCCCAGTGAAGAGGGTGTGTGGACTCGGTGCTTGTTGGCCTCCCTGGTTAATGATTGCCTGGGACTGCTCTTGACTGAGTCAGGTTAATGTCTGGAGTGAGCGCGGAGCCAAACCTGAGCTGGGGACCACGTCCTGGCGCCCGTCCCGCATCCCGGCACAGTGAGCATCGCTTGGGCAGGACCAGCGCGTTTGGGTTTTATCCGGCTTCCTTCCAAAATCGAGGAACAAAATCAAGACACAAGTGTGATGGGAGCGGCTGAGGGACCTGGGGGGTTCAGCTGGAGAACAGGAGCTGAGGGGAGACCTTCTGATCTCTGAACTGCCTGAAAGGAGCTTGGAGCCAGGGGGGTCGGGCTCTGCTCCCCAGGAACAAGCGCCAGGAGCAGAGGAAACGGCCTCAAGTTGCACCAGGGGAGGTTGAGGTTGGATCTGGGAACAATTTCTTCCCCAAAGGGCTGTGGGGCATTGGAACAGGCTGCCCAGGGCAGTGCTGGAGTCACCAGCCCTGGAGGGGTTTAAAAGTTGTTTAGATGAGGTTTAGGGACATGGGGTAGTGCCAGAGTTAGATTATGGTTGGACTCGATGATCCTGGGGGTCTCTTCCAACCAAACTGATACTATGATTTTGTTCTATGATCTAAAGTCGGTATAGCGGGCCCCAGTGATTCAGAGTCTGCAGATGAAAGGAACTGGAGAAGTGTTGCCCGTGTTCCAGAGCGGAGCCTCGGGTGGCAGCACCCGTGATGCCGCCTGGTCCCTGGTGCATCAGCAAGTGGACGGAGGGAAATGCTGTGAGCCTTCACTTGCAATATCTACTTCAAATACAGAGTTTACTCATTGCAATTCTGCTTCTTGCAAGAGAGAGGGGCCGGGTCTCCTAATAGACTTTTTTATTTATTAAAAAAAATAGTTTCTCATTACAGAGATGCTTATAATTGCCTGCAGACGTGTGTGGTGGGGACCCGGTGCAGCTCAGCATCCCCGTGGCGGGACCCAGCACGGTGCAGGGCTGAACCCAAACCCGCCGAGCGCCCGGCGCTGCTTTCAAATTACAGTCACCAAAGGCGATTTTATTTTGATCGATTTCCCAACAAACCGGTTATTTCAGAAACGACTGGCTGCTGCTGTTGGCCATTTCTGGCTGACCGGTTGGCTCTGCGTCGCGTGGTTTAATGATTGCATACTTTGTGCTGGTTAAATAGCGCTCAACAAGGAAACGGGAGAAAAACCACACTGGGATAATCTAAGAAAAACAAGGATTATAAAAATGACTCTGAGGTGCTGACTGCTGGAAGCGAAACCTATTTTGTGGGTTTGCTGCTGCACCTTTGCTTAAAGAAGAAATTTGGAGCCGTTGTTGCACTCGTTTTCTCAGCAGATGGGCGACTCCATTGCCGGCACGTTCACCCGTCTGGAAAGTAATTATGTCGCTTGGCCAGGTCTTGATTTGCACTTTTATTAGCGTGTGCTTAACTATTACTGCCTTCGCAAGATAGATTAGTTCTCCTTTAAAACCAAAAAACAAACCCAAAACCAAATGCGTGATGCTGCATCACAGAAACATTTATTCGTTTAAAAAGAAAAAAAATTGATTAAAAATAGTTTGAAAACTGTTGTAAGCTGACCTTAAAATGTAGGTAATTGGTGCCAATGCAACAGGAAATGTAAAATATGACCTATCTGTGTGTGCCATCTCCACTGCCTTTTTTACAGCATCGCTGGCCGTGGGAAGTTCTCCTTGTGTGGGTCAAGAGATTCACTGTTAATGTTTTATGTTTGACTCTTCTCTTGTTGTGGGAAGGACACGATTCATGGCGCAGACATTCGCTTGTTGCCAGCAAGAGCTGTAGTGAAATGCTGTTAAAAGCTGTCAGCATGTGTGAGGGCTCCAAAAGTGGACTGGACAGGGACAGGGACAGGGATGGGGACAGGGATGGGGACAGGGATGGGGACAGGGACTGAGATTGCTCGCCATCGGGCAGAGCATCCTTTCTCCCTAAATAGCCTTGCACTTTTGTTTCTGGTGCCAGCCAATAAACCAAAATACGGGTGGCTCAGTAGATGGGTGTTCCATGGGGATGAAGCTCCCGGTCACTTATTTTAGTGTATTTGCTAAAACTTTAATAGAAACTACAAAAAAACCCCAACTCATATAAAGCCCTAAGTGTTTTAAATATTTATTTTTTAGAGTGCAAGACTTTATGAGCTCGAGGTATTAAAGGCTTTCCCAAAATCCCAATGCGCTGGTGTGTGGGATGGGATTTGCACAGCACCTGTGCGGTGGCAGGCCGGGAGCGGGGCCGCCGGGACGGGTGCTCTTGGGACGTGGGTTTGCACCGTTGTTTCATTTCTTCCCTGTTTCCTTATTGCCCAAACATCTTTTCTTGTTTTTCTCCTGACGGCTGTGTTGAGAAGGGCACGGGCTAGCAGTGCTTTTATATTTATTTCCTAGTTGTGTTTGAAAAATAAATGAGCGGGAGTTGGTAGTGGCTCCACAAGATCAGCGGGTGTGTGATGTATTCATGATTCATTAATGTAATTTCTTCTTCACTTCATCAACAATGGAAAATAAATTATACAAAAAGCCCTGAAAAGGCCCGTTTGGACTTGGTTTGCCTGATCAACCCTGTCTTGTGTCACCGGTTCTTCCATCGTCACGTTGCCCTTAGTTCTGCAAACAGTAAAAGTGATTTGAATTAACTGCTCACAAGTTTGCTGATGACACCAAGCTGGGAGGAGTGGTGATACTGGAAGCTGTGCTGCCATCAGAGACCTGGACAGGCTGGAGAGTTGGGAGGGGAAAAATGTAATGAAATAGAACAAGGGTGAGTGTAGAGTCCTGAATCTGGGCAGGAACAATCCCAGGTTCCAGTGTAAGTTGGGGAATGAGCTGTTGGAGAGCAGTGTAGGGGAAAGGGACCTGGGGGTCCTGGGGACAGCAGGGTGACCATGAGCCAGCACTGGGCCCTTGTGGCCAGGAAGCCAATGGTACCTGGGGTGGGTTAGAAGGGGGTGGTCAGTAGGTCAGAGAGGTTCTCCTGCCCCTCTGCTCTGCCCTGGGGAGACCACACCTGGAATATTGTGTCCAGATGTGGCCCCTCAGTTCCAGCAGGACAGGGAACTGCTGGAGAGAGTCCAGCGCAGCCACCAAGATGCTGAAGGGAGTGGAGCATCTCCCGTGTGAGGAAAGGCTGAGGGAGCTGGGGCTCTGGAGCTGGACAAGAGGAGACTGAGGGGGGACTCATTCCTGGGGATCAATATGGAAAGGGGGAGTGTCAGGAGGATGGAGCCAGGCTCTTCTCGGTGACAACCAGTGGTGGGACAAGGGGCAATGGGTGCAAACTGGAACACAGGAGGTTCCACTTAAATATGAGAAGAAACTTGTTCCTGGTGAGGGTGGCAGAGCCTGGCCCAGGCTGCCCAGGGGGTTGTGGAGTCTCCTTCTGTGCAGACATTCCAACCCGCCTGGACACCTTCCTGTGTAACCTCATCTGGGTGTTCCTGCTCCATGGGGGATTGCACTGGATGAGCTTTCCAGGGCCCTTCCAACCCCTGATATTCTGGGATTCTGTGTGATTCTGTGATGTGCGGCCCAATTTTGGCTTTCCTTTATTTCCCCAGCTAAAGTCAAGCTTAGGAGGACGTGCTGGCTGGGCTGGGCCTAGGCCGGGTTTGCAGGAGGGCCTGTCCCGGATCTGGGGGCTGCACAGCCCTGGCCCAGTGGCTGCTGATGGGAGGGAGCATCTTGTTTGGTGTATAATAAAAGAACTACTTTATTCATTAACTGCTGTGACTGGCAGCCATTTTACTCATCATCAATAGCTCTACTTAATCTTGAAACAAGACTTTTCCCATGGGATATCTGTAAACCAAAGCAAAACAAATCAACCTTTCTTCCTTCAGTATCTCTAACGCGCCACCTCCCTCCCAAACAAACAAGAAAAAAATCCCGATTCCTGCCCTTCTCTGATGAACAATGACTCATTCAGCTTATTTTTTTATTTTTTAATTTTTTTTTTTATTTAATGTTCTCATTTTGGCCTTTGCCTCCCTCGGGTGGCCGCGTTGCCGGGGGAGCTGGCAGTGCCGCCACCAGTACGGATTGCCCAACTCCGACCAGCCTCCGCGTTCAACCCTTTATAACTCTGCCAAAACTTCTTCAGCGTTTGTGACTCAATTTTCCAAGCCAGGTGTCTGCCTAAGGGGGGAATTTGTTTGGAAAAGCTGCAGCAAGAGCTGCCGCTGGCCTGGCTGATGAATGAGGCTCGAAGGAGGACAGCTTTGCCCACGCTGAGCCCAAAATTTGCTGTGGGTGTTGGGGAAGGCGCGTTGTCCTGGACCCAGGTGGTTCTGGGTCCCTGCCCCTCTGGGGTCTTTTGTTGATCTGTCAAGGTTTAAGGAATTTTTAGGAATCTTTAGGAATTTTTGTGGGTTTTGAGACCTGGGCCGGAGCCCTGCAGCCCCCAGAGCCGGGACAGGCCCTCCCGCAAACCCGGCCTAGGCCCAGCCCAGCCAGCACTAAGCTTGACTTCAGCTGGGGAAAGAAAGGAAAGCCAAAATTGGGCCGCACGTCACAGAATCACACAGAATCCCAGAATGTCAGAGGCTGGAAGGGACCTGGAAAGCTCATCCAGTGCAATCCCCTCCTAAATGTGGTAGAACGTCCCGCTGGCCTTGGGCAGCTCGTGCAGGAACCAAGTGCTTTGCTCCAGGACAAGCGGCAAAAACCACTGTTGGACATAGAGTGGAAAATTGGGAGAGCTTCTTGTATTTCAGGTTTGTGAGGCTGGGGAAAAAACACCGTGATCTGGCTGAATTATTAACCTCGGGGAGTCCTGGAGCTGCAGATGCTCAGCTGGGCCTCGAAGAGGCAGTCGGGGTGCCCGGCAGCGCAGAGCGTCCCTACTGCGTCCTCATCCCCGCGTTACCCAACCCTGGCACACAGGAAAAACAGTGAAAATAAATCTATAATTGCTGCTAAATAATACTCTAAAAATTTTAATTCTAAATTAAAACTTATTATCAGCGAGCATTGCAGAATCAATGACCTGATCATCCAGCAGTGGCCCCGACAAGGTAGGTCTGGCCACTAGAAATTTTATTTATTGGCCTTCATTTTGATTTTGTTTCTAAATCAAACTGAGCGCTGGAGGAGCTGAGGTTTGTGTGGAAGAAGCAGCATGGGTTTCAGCAGCTCAGGGCTGTGTCACAGCGCGGGACAGGCTGGCGGCACATGGCACAGGCTGCATTCCACCCAAATGTTGGCATTTTCCCACTTTTGATTTGGCAATGGTGCTGTTTTTTGATGTGCTTTTAATGTAATGTGTGCATGGTGTTAAGTTTCCAGTATAAGCTTATAAACACCAATTGTTTTGATGATGCTGTTAGATACCACTTGGTGGCCGTGATCGGTCGGACCCGCTGTTGGACTCCCCAGGATTTATGAGCCTGCAGTTTATACATCCCCTTCTTTATTTTCTCTCACGTTATCTTCTAATTTCCAAATCCTTCCCCATTTTCCCTTTCAACTTAATGTCTTAATTCTGCTGCTTTATGAATCCATCTAATTATGTTGAGTTCAAGTTGTTTGAAATCCACTTATGTCAGTATAGGAAGTACTTACTATATTAATCAAACGATCCAAGGTGGCTTCTTCTCTGAAGTCCGTAATTTGCGCTATACATGTTCCTCCTCATGATATCCAACTTTGTAACAATGCACATGTCCTCCGTGTTCCCAAGGAGACACTGAAATGCATTAATTCTCTTGATTTTTCTGAGTACACCAATAATTCATCCAGGATTGCGATGTTCCCTGCGCATCAATCTCCAAAATCACAGCCATGGTCTCACCGCAGGCTCTGCAGAGGGCTGGGGGGAACAGCTGCTGGTTTTTAAAACATAACATAGTTTTCTTAAAAGAGTTCGGATATAATAATATTTGAATAATAAATAAACACGATAAAAACTTTTCTTAAATGTTTCACTATTTGGTTTCAGTCAGCTTTGAGGAAGGACAGCCCGGGTGAGGGAGGGCTCTCGTTTTGGGTGGAAAGCGTCACTTTTGCAATCACCATTTTGTTTCTGGGAAATAAGAAGATGGCGGCGCTCGGTTTTGCTCGGCGTGTGGTTGTGAGCACACGCTGTGGATGACGATTTGCTCCGTCTCTGCAGGAGCAGAACGGTGTTTCCCACGTGTATTTGTTCAATTTCATGAGTGTTTTCCCTTGCTGGTTCATACCAGCAGTGAAACCTCATGAAGGTAGCGATGGGGTTTTCCTCCGAATTTTGTGTCCCCCGCCTGTCTCAGGTTCGTGGTGAACGCTGGACAGGGGGCTGGTCATCAAAAACCTGCAGAAACAGAGTTTCTGAGTCAAACCGGAGGTTCAGAGTGGGGGATTTAGCTCTGGTTAGAGGTGTAATTCCAATAAAGCAGTCAAACTGGGAAACAAAAGCGCTAAGCTTAATTCCAGGTCTGACAAAACCCGGTGCTGGAGAAACTGAAGCTATAGAGATGAGTTAGAGGAGCCTAAAAGTGCTCGAGAAGCAGCACCTTGTTTGCTGAGACAGCGGAGATAACACCAGCCACAGCAACTCTCCATGAGAAGAGAAATGCAGAAATTAGAGGCTTTCAGGACCCTAATGGGTTCAAACTGGAACACAAAAGGTTCCACTTAAGTTTGAGAAGAAGCTTCTTCCTGGTGAGGGTGGCAGAGCCTGGCCCAGGCTGCCCAGGGGGGTTGTGGAGTCTCCTTCTGTGCAGACATTCCAACCCGCCTGGACACCTTCCTGTGTAACCTCATCTGGGTGTTCCTGCTCCATGGGGGGATTGCACTGGATGAGCTTTCCAGGGCCCTTCAACCCCTGACATCCTGGGATTCTGTGACTCTGCGAATGAATAAAGGCTTAAAGTTTTTGGTGGTGCCTGAGCAGTCTGTCCCCATCCAGAGCGCGTGATGGCGCAGGTGGTGGTGCCGTCGGCAGCGCCCACCTGGCCCTCCAGCTCTGTTCTGCTCATCAACAGGCTTCACCCCACGCTTTTTTTGGTTCTGCCATAAAATTAGTTAAACAAGGCAGCGTAAACACAGAAAGCTTTGAAGATTTAGTTCGGTGTTTCTAAATAAATACAAAAGACAGTGCATGCATAAGCTTGTGTGGGAGAGCATGGGTTGGCTTGTGGGGCGACATGCATCCTTCTACCTTTGCATATTGACACCAGTGACATCTTTTTAGATGGCAGCTGTTAGAATAAGGGCCAGGTAGCATTATTTTTCTCCCCTTGTGCTGTTTGTGACCCTCTGTCTGTGGAAAATGGTTGTTTGTCCACTGGGTGATTTGGGAGCTAGAGTGTTCCCAGCTGGCCTGGTCTTGGCAGTATCGGGCCTGTACCAGATAACAGCCCTGTCCTTAGTTTAAGTGTGTCACGCCAATAATAGCATTACAGTTTCAAACTGAAGGAGGGATACTTTTTTTTCTTCTTTTTTTTTTGGTGGTTACTGATTAATTAGGTCAAATTCTCCAAAATTAGACCGCTGGAGAAAGAATGGGCCAACAATGTGCGTTTTGACAGAAAGCGATGGGGGCCGATTCCACCTCCTCCCCTGCACACTCCATCCTGTGCCCCAAACTTTCTTCTCCCCAGAAGAGATTAATTTTTAAAATTGTATCCATTAATATCCCAATTTCCCTTCCCCCCCCCCCCTTTTCAAATCTTGCATTAAACCCCTGTAGATTCTGCTTTAAGTAGGCAATTAAGCTAACAACATAATTATATCCCTTAATGCTCATTTTAACTGGTTTAGAGAAGAAACAAAAGGGGAAAGCAGCTTCAAATATGTGGAAATAAAAGCTCCGTTGTAAAGATATTTTTGATACTCGCGATAATTTGTGCGAAGTGCAGAGTTTTCCCATTAGCGACTGCGGGGGAGCCCAGAGGTCACATTTAAGAGCCTTACAGGCAACGTGGGGTTTTACCTCCTAAATGTCCTTTCTCTGAACCCGCTCCCCCCTGTGGATTTTGGGGAATCCCAGGAGGCTCAAGAGTACGTCCACTTCATATTGCGATATAGTGGCTGCATAGCTGTGGCCTGGTAGGTTTTTCTTTTATTACCTAAGCAATTAGTCACCGGAGACCTATACACTGAGTCTGCAAGCTGCCGCCTTTCCGTATGTGTTAGCAGAAAATAAAGCGCTGCAAAGTAACATGGATGGAGAACGATGGTGGTGAATCTGTGTCAATGTGAAGCTCCTTTGCTGCCCAGCAGACCCGCCGGGGAGCCGTGCCAGCGCGGTTACCAGCAGAATAACTTCAGTGGTTTTCTGCAGAGCACACAATTCCGCAAAAATCTGTTGGCAACGCACAAAGTTTGATGAAGACCCCCCGAGCTTGGAGCTGGGATGCTGCTTTGGCATCTGAGGTCTTGCCAGGGAAGCCAAGTGCTGGGCTGGAGCCTGGGCTCTGAGGTTGGCTGGAGACTGAGCCGTGGTGCAGTGCACTGTGGACACTGCTGCGCTTTGCAGAAACCTGGGTTCGTTTTCACTCTCCTTTGCCCACGCGAATTCCAGTAAGGGCATAGAGATGCTGTTCAAAAAGTTTGACCCATGACTGTGGATCATGGAGAGACTGAGAGAGCTGGGCTGTTGAAGCTGAGAGAGATCTCATCAGTATTTGTAAATATCTCAGGGTGGGTGTCAGAGGATGGCCCAGACTCTGTTCAGTGGTGCCCAACGCCAGGGTGAGGGGCAACGTGCACAGACTGAAACACAGGAGGCTCCATGTGAACATGAGCAGAAACTTGTTTGCTGGGAGGTGCCAGAGCCTGGCCCAGGCTGCCCAGAGCGGGTGTGGAGTCTCCTGCTCTGAGACATTCAAACCCCCTGGACACCTTCCTGTGCAATCTACTCCAGGTGTAACTGCTTTAGAAGGTGGGTTGCGCTGGGTGATCTCCAGAGGTCCCTTCAACCCCAAGCACTGTGATACTGTGATCTCAGAGCTGTGTGATCCCATCTCTATGTGAGCAGCAACGATGGTCTAGACCTACTAAGGAGCATCAGCTCGATCATCTCTTCTGGATCATTCAGGTGAACATATATTGATTTTAGTTTCTGTTGTTGACTGGAAAGCAAAGGATATAATTTTGGGCTGCACAGTTGAATAAAATCTGGGGCTTCCAAGTGCTTAATTTAGATTTTGAACACATAGTTCTTGCTTTAAGAAATAAATAGGGCAGATATTTTGCCTGTATGAATCAGGAAATTTTAAATGTCAGACTGTGTCACTTTTTAAAAATGAGAGCCCCGTTCTGTTGTGTGAATGGTTCAGTAAAAATTACACTAATCCGTGCGATGGTTGGTCTTGCTAGAGCTACACTTCTGCCTGAAAATAATTTCCATGCAGCAACATAGCCTCATTTTTTCAGCTCTGTGAACTATAGGGAATTGCAGGTCACGCAGGTCAGGTCGGGGTGATGCTCGTCCCATGCAAATTGCTCGAAAAACGGTTTCTTTAGCCCAAGCGATGGCTGAGATGGTGATTTGGGAATGCCAGCAGCAAAGGTCGATGGCGTGGGGTGGTGTCCCGCTCTTCCCAGTGCCAGCTCCGCTTTGGGGACTCCTGGTGAGGTTTGTGGGGTCACTGTCCCCTCTGCCCAGGGACGATCTTTGCGATGTGTCGGCAGGATCCTTCCTGCAGCCACGGCGGGTTTACACATACCCAGGAAAAAAGCTGGTTTACCTCTTTCCCTTGTGTCCCAATGGCCATAAGCCTTGGGAAGACGGCAAACTGGTTAGTAGGTCAGAGAGGTTCTCCTGCCCCTCTGCTCTGCCCTGGGGAGACCACACCTGGAATATTGTGTCCAGTTGTGGCCCCTCAGTTCCAGCAGGACAGGGAACTGCTGGAGAGAGTCCAGCGCAGCCACCAAGATGCTGGAGGGAGTGGAGCATCTCCCGTGTGAGGAAAGGCTGAGGGAGCTGGGGCTCTGGAGCTGGACAAGAGGAGACTGAGGGGGGACTCATTCCTGGGGATCAATATGGAAAGGGGGAGTGTCAGGAGGATGGAGCCAGGCTCTTCTGGTGACAACCAGTGACAGGACAAGGGGCAGTGGGTGCAAACTGGAACACAGGAGGTTCCACTGAAATTTGAGAAGAAACTTCTTCCCGGTGAGGGTGGCAGAGCCTGGCCCAGGCTGCCCAGGGGGTTGTGGAGTCTCCTTCTCTGCAGACATTCCAACCCGCCTGGACACCTTCCTGTGTAACCTCATCTGGGTGTTCCTGCTCCGTGGGGGGATTGCACTGGATGAGCTTTCCAGGGCCCGTCCAATCCCTGACATTCTGGGATTCTGGGATTCAAACCCAGCCGCCCTTGCGAGAGCAGCCAGGCCTTTTGGGGCTTTTTTGAATCTTGGAGGATTGTTTGTTTATTTATTGATTTATATCTGCTCGGGGAGTCAATCTGGTGATATTTATAGGATTTGCGGTTGGCTGATGGGAGTTATTTTGCAAGCAGAATTTCTAAGATTTCTACTTTAAGCCTGCTTTTTCCCAACCTCCTTCATTTTCACCCTTCTCTTTTATTTTTTTTTTACTCTTTTTTTTCTGCTTTTTTCTCTTTTTTTCATATTTGAGGGAGCCAGGCAGACTAAACTCTTTCTGAATGAATTTTCCCCCTGTAATTACTGCTCTTTTTTAAGTTCAAAAAAAATTATCCAGCCTTACGTGCCTTCCCCCCTTCTTACTTTTAGATCAGTGTGGTTTGTCTTCTTTACTTTTTTTCTCTTTCCAAAGCAAAATTACCACTATTTGTGTCTATTAAAAGTCATACAGAGCTGGGAGGGGAGGCGACATCCCATAGTTACCCTCTCAGCGGTAAATGTTTGTTTGGTTTCGGCCTCTTAGCCCGTCTCTAAATGCTACAAGGGATTTGTTTATAAAAATAATTGGTTTTATTTTTCAAAATGAAAACTCTCCCTATGGGGAAAGGATGTCGTGTAGTCTTGGGTACCAGCATTGTAAGGGACACTTGGCCGACGCTGGTCCTTATGGTCCTTATGGTCCTGACACCATCTCACCGATATTTATCAAACTATGCATTTTTCTAAATTCTACACACTATTTTTCTGCCTTGGATTATTGTGTGTTTGGCAAACGTTTAATTTTTCATCATGTACCTCAGATTTAAGCTGAACATCATCAGAACTTTGCGTCCACGCCACATTGTTCATTATGGAGACACCCAAAGCATTCTCCAAAATTTACCAAGAAAAAATAGATAAAACCAACTCCAAAATGTACAATTCTGCCCAGAGATCACGTTGCTCCCACTGAAACACAGTTGACTTACCCATGAGCTGGAGCAGCTCCTCTGGGACGTGTTTCACAGCCTCTGCACATTTAAAGGGCAAAGTTTTCATCTTATGAAAGCTTCTTCCAAGAAGTGCCTCATCACCGGGCTCCTTCGTGGCCCTGACAGCCCGGACTCTGTGCCGGTGGTTGTCCCAGCGGCGTGCATGGGCCTCCGAGGATGTTCTTGACATGAATCGGTTTTGCTTTTGTTCTTAGTTTTTCCGCACATCTTGGGTTGGGGCTTCGTGGAGGGACCAGCAGGGTGATCCGTGTCAGTCGCTGTCCTCACGCTGGTGACAGCGATGGGACTTGGAGGATTCGTGGCCAGATGGGAGGTCCCCACTTTGGAGATGGTTTTTGCTCTAGATCCAGGCTGGGCTCCGTCTTTCCCAGCATCCTTTTTAATGCTCAGAGAGCAGGATTTGAGCGTCTACAAATCCTGGGGATACAGGTGGGCCTGTGGCTGCTGGGGCATCCTGCTCTCAGGTACTTGTCCTGCTTTACTGTGGCGATGACAGAAATGCTCTGAGTGTCTGTGTCGCAGTGTTTCTCCTGCAGGTGGGTTCAGATTTGGACATCCTGCTCTCTGAGAGCCTGGGGGGTCTCCTGGCTGGTCTGCACTTCAGCCCAAGCATGCCGAGCTCCAGCCACCACCTCCAGGTCAGACCTGCTGGGGAGGCTGTGCTCCCCAACACCTTTCCAACCACTGCAAACCCCTGCGCTTGCTGTCACAGGATCACAGAGTCCCAGCCTGGTTGGGGTTGAAGGGACCTCTGGAGATCATCCAGCCCAACCCAATTTCTAAAGCAGTTACACCTAGAGTAGATTGCACAGGAAGGTGCCCAGGGGGTTTGAATGTCTCAGAGCAGGAGACTCCACACCCGCTCTGGGCAGCCTGGGCCAGGCTCTGGCACCTCCCAGCAAACAAGTTTCTGCTCATGTTCAGATGGAGCCTCCTGTGTTTCAGTCTGTGCCCGTTGCCCCTCACCCTGGCGTTGGGCACCACTGAACAGAGTCTGGTCCGTCCCCTGACACCCACCCTGAGATATTGATCCATTGATCAGATCCCTCTCAGCTTCTCTTCTCCAGCTGAACAGCCCCAGCTCTCTCAGTGTCTCCTCATGTGAAAGATGCTCCAGAGCCCTCAGCATCTTTGTGTCCCTCCACTGGACTCTCTCCAGTAATTCCTTGTCCTTCTTCAACTGGGGAGCCCAGAACTGGACACAGAACTGCAGATGGGGCCTCACTGGGGCGGAACAGAGTGGGAGGATGCACAGAGGCTCATTTTGGGATAGATTAAACTGTTCCTGGTCAACTTCTACCGAGTTCTTCCACGTGCAGTGGAGCTGGGATGGTTTCTCAGGTTGCCTCCCATCAGCTGAGTGCTCCAGCGAGGTGGTTCATCTTAAACTCAGCATTCAGGTCTTTCCCACCACATTGCGTTGGCCACTGGTGGGGACGGGCTGGACCTCTGTGGGTGGGTGGTGGCTCCAGGTGGGTCCTGCCATGACGCGACACCTGCAGTGGGACACGGTCACAGCCAGGAGATGTGTCTGCTCACAAACGCCTGGACAAAAGGTGTCTGGTGGCACTTCTGTAGTAAAACATGTGGGATTCCATGTATAAATAAGTCCCTTTTATTTTCCACGCTGTGCGCACTTGTAGCTGGTGAGATACGCTTGTTTTATCAAGTTGGAAAAGTGCCTATAAAGGGATCTTTAAAAACTTGATTTCCTGAGAGTTTCCTGTGAAACTGGAAACCTGGAGAAACGGGTGGATTTCTGCAGTGCTGTCGCGTGGCTCCTTCTCCCCTCTTCTTCCCCCCAAGTAGAAAATAATCATCCCCTCCTCCCCCTCTAAGGTTTCATTTCATATACATTTATTCTTTAAAAATATTTCCAGCTGTTTCTTCTGCTGGGAAACTCATACCATCTGTAAACAACTGCTTGATGCAGATAATGGTGTTGTTTTGCCTGGTCACTCTTATTTTCCAGCTCTTGGGAGAGTTCAGAAGTAATCAGTAATGCCTTTTGTCCTCTTCACCCTCCATTTGATTATTTTCCTCATAAAGAATGGAGTGAGAAGAGCACTGAGCAACAGGAGCTGGAGAAAACATTTTGATTATTTTTCAGTTGTTTGTAATCAAGGAGTAACTCTGTAAATGCAGCCCAATTTACTACATTGATTTAATTCATAATTTTAATTTCATGACCGTTTTGGAGAAAAATAAAAGGTATGTCAGGTTGAAGATTTTAAATATTTGTCTGAACATTTGTAGTTTTAAGTTAAATTTTATGTTCTCTTTCTTTGGGAAAGTGCTGGCAAGTGCTACTTGGATTTCCTTGGGCTGCCACGAGAGAAAAATTGCAATTCAAAGCACAGATTCTGACAGTGCTTTTAGCAAGTTCATAAAATTACTCATGTGAATATTGCCTTGATTCAAGGGCAGCTGCTTGCAGCCCTTATTGAACCACAGAATCCCAGAATGTCAGGGGCTGAAGGGCCCTGGAAAGCTCATCCAGTGCAATCCCCCCATGGAGCAGGAACACCCAGATGAGGTTACACAGGAAGGTGTCCAGGCGGGTT
This sequence comes from Columba livia, assembly GCF_036013475.1. NCBI lineage: Eukaryota > Metazoa > Chordata > Aves > Columbiformes > Columbidae > Columba > Columba livia. The sequence goes on from NC_088620.1 coordinate 10,138,700, forward strand.
GGAATGTCTGCACAGAAGGAGACTCCACAACCTCCCTGGGCAGCCTGGGCCAGGCTCTGACACCCTCACCAGGAACAAGTTTCTTCCCAAATTTAAATGGAACCTCTTGTGTTCCAGTTTGTACCCACTGTCCCTTGTCCTATCATTGGTTGTCACTTTAACACGTCTCCGACTTTCTGAAGCATCGGGAGCCGCGGTGGGTGGTTGGTGACACGGGAACCTTGGGTCCTTTGCACGCAGATTTTTCCCATTTCAAAACATGCAGCACCCAGCCGAGCCGGGGCTGCTTTTGTGCTGGGATTTTTCGCTACCTCACCACGTTTGGTGTTTGCACCTCTTAGCAAAACCCCGCGGATGCTTTTTCCATCATGGATTTGACCTTTTTAGTTTCAAACTTTGTAGAAGAACTTGTATTTGTGAGTTACTGAGCCAGCTCCAATATTGGGCAGATGCATGCAACACACCCAGGTTATTAAATTAAGATTATAAAATGGGAAGATAATAAAACAGTAGGCAAGAACTAAACACAATGGAACTGAATGAGAAAAACTTCTAGATTTTAATTGTGATTTTTTCTTATCATTATTATTATTTGCCTACTTACAGTGTTCACCTCTGTGCTGCAACTTTCTCTGCCCAAGATGAGGATTTGGGTGGAAGTTTGAGCAAACCCAGTGCAGCCATTTGCAAGATGAAACAATGGGGTGGAAAAAAAGATGGGGGGAAAAAATAAAAGAAAGAAGTTAAAAGAAAAATAATTCTCCTGCCAATACACAGAGAATTAAGATCAGTGTGGAGAGGGCCCCTGGGTGAAATGAAACTCCAGGAGTGGAGAGGATCCCTCCCATCTCGGCTTTTGCAGCGAAGCCCCGACCTTTGCGTTGGGCTGATTGACCTCCTAGCTGGTTTTGTCATCAGTGTTTGTTACTAATTAGCATTTGGGAGGCACCTAGTGGCTTGGAGGCGACTGGGAAGCTGCAAGAAGATGAGCGGTGAGAAATCTTGTCAGTCATTAGTTATCCCTGGTACCGTGGGACAGACACTGGGAGAGGTGGGTCACCACACACCTCAGTGGTGGGACCAGAGGAGACCCCGCTGCAATGGGGACAGCCGGATGGGGGGCGAGTGCATCTCTTCTGCTGCTGTCATGGGTGTCCTTGTGAGCCTGGCCATCCTGCAGTACCATTGCCTTTGGTGGTGGTTTTTGCTGGCTTGAGGTCTTCCTTGATGTGTGTGCTCCTTGGCCACCAGCAAGATGGGGACATGGCCAGGGGCCTGGCCAAGCTTAGATGGTGCTGTATTCCCAAACCACTCTGATTTCTTTTTATGTTGGGTAGCCATCTCCAACAGGCGTTTATTTGCATGAGCAAATGTGGTGGGTGAGGTGGCTGCTCAGTGAACCTCGTGAATTTGGGTCTGCTCAAGCATGCTCCAAACTCAGGATGTAGAGCAGCCCTGGGGGTGACGGGCTCCCTGTGTCCCCAGGTGCTGAGCATCGGGATGCTCCATCTGTCCAGCTTGGGCCACGTCCCTGTTGGTCACAGTCACCTTGGCACCTTCCCATGAGTGAACCTGGAGAATCTCAACATCAAAACAAGTATTTCTAAAGCTGAGTTTAAATAATAGATATGCCTGAGAGCAATGAGCACCTTCCTCTTACACTGGACACTTTTCTGTATGTGGCGTTAGAACCCAAACGAGATCATTGCTCCTCATACCAATGGGTGGTCCGTGGGTTTTTGGTACCACTGTGTCTCCCATGTCCCTGTGCTCCAGCACTGGAGGTGTTGGGCGTCACCTGTGCGCGTCTCTGGCAGGTTTGGTTTATTCCCATCATCAGCACCTCCGTCATCCTTCTCGCTGCTGGAGAGCTCATCCTTGGCATGGCAGGAGCTGAGTGTCTGCGGCTGGGGTTGGAGTCACTGCCTTTTTATTCTGATGACCTCAAGTAGAAAACGCTCCTGCTGTTCTCATCTCAAAGGGTTCAGAATCTCAGGGGTTTAGTTTTTAATATTGGGTTTTCCTGAAGAAGCGTGGACCTCAGCCCATCTGCGTGCTGTCTTTTTCCCATGGCTGCGCAAAAGGGTGATATTCCCCTGGATGCTCACGAATAATTTTGACACTACTATTCTTTCCAATTGCTACCAGCATCCCCAATGTGCATCTTGGCCATGTTGCCCCACGGGACGGGGGGTTTTACAGACATAGATGGGTGAAGGACCCTCACTCCCGGGGCTCAGTGCTGCCCTGGGACCACAGAAGACGCTTTGGGTAGAGCTCATATTTCCTCCCTGCAGATTTCTCTTTTATTATTCTTATTTTGGTTGTTTCTTGAGGGGAAGCTGCAGCTGAGGAAATAGGCAGCGCATTCCTCCAGCCCAAGGAATGAACTTGTTCCCTGGTGGAAAATTGATCCCTTTTGGAGGGATCTGCAAAGGGTGAGGATGGGCCCAGCCTGGAGCACCAAGGATCATTTGCCTTCGTGCAGGGGATGCCCAGATTCCAGGATGCGCCCAACACGCGTCCTGCTCAGTTCACCCTTTGGCTCTTTATAAACTTTGGGGGACATCGCTGAGCTTTGGGGGGTCAGAAGGACAATGGAGGGTGATACAAGGGACCGCGGTGCCATGCAAGTTGGGAGTTTGGGTTTCGTCGGCACTGCTGTGTGGGCAGGAGGAAACAAAGATCCAGAAGAAGAAGCGACACGGGTGTATTTGTGGGTCCTGTTGCTCTGCAGGTGTTTTGGTGCGATGCGGGATTGTTTTTTTCTCCTATTTAATGAAGATTAAATAGGAAACGGCCAATGTCTTGGCCTTTGTTTTAAAAAAAAAAAGGAGAGGAAAAAAAAGGCACTTCCTGCATTTTCTCTCGCTCTGAAGTGAATAATAACAGACAGCGCAGGTAGGCAGGCCTGCAGTTATTTTTACGGCGCATTCCTTTGTGAGACCTGTTTTCAGTTGCTTCTCCCGTTGCCAGATATTAATCATTTGGGGTGAAATTTTCCACGCTGGGTGCCCGTGGCTCCTTTCTAAACCACGTGTGTGTTTTTGTGTTTCGCCCACAATTATTCAGCTGTCTTTGGGAAAAGTACGTTGTGGGGCTTTGGGTTTTGTTTTTCGCAGGTAAAACAAGTAATTTAGCCCTTTACAAAGCATCTGGAGAGTTAAAGGTGACTTTCCCTGCTCTGGGAGAGGAGCTGGAGTGAGCGGCTTCTGCTCCCCCTGCGAACCCCGGGCAGGTTTAGGGGCATCTCCCCTCGGCAGAGCCAGGGTGAAGTTCGGAGGGAAATCATGGTTGTCTACAAATAAATACATGGATTTAAAGGTGTTTTCCCCTTGGGGAGGGCTTTGGTGGGGCACATGGGGGGTCCTGGCCCCCCGTCCCACGCTGGGTGTCCCGCCTGTGCGAGTGGGTCTGAGTGCGGCCTACGCGGATGCAAATCTGAGTGATTTAAATGATCGATTTTAATCATCGTTTAAGTGATCAGGCGGAAAGCCCGTGCTTAAATCCTTCAAAATCTCGTTTAACGTTTTCATGGGCTTGAGTTATTTTGTTGTTTTGCAGTAACTGTTAAAATATTGCGGGTTTTCTCCTAATGTAGTGTAGCCCTTTCTATAAACATGCGTTTCTCGGGTCAGTTATACATCTGCTTGGACTCCTAATTTTTGACACTTTATCCTGTTAGAAGATGTTGACTGATACATTTCTTATTTATCACATGATTTACTTTTCACTTACAACTTGAGCATATGGCCAGAAACCACATTCTGCTTTAGTGCATTTTAATTTAATAGATATTTATTAGCTCTAGTTAAACATAACTACTTTAAACATACCTGATACGTACAAAAGCAGCTCTGGGGAATCATATTTTGAATTGTAAATACTTTTACATGAGAGATTGTGTGAGTAATTATCCTGCCCGTGTTTTGGGGCCCTGGTCGCTGACTGGTGGGAGGACACAACCTCTGCTCCTCTGCTTTCTCAATTATCAATTAAGTCGCTGAATTAAATTACCTGGGTAAACTGGTGTGCAGGAGATTTCTCTGCCCTTCCCAAAGACGCTACTTTGTCAAAAGCTGCTCTGACCATTTTTGGCACATTCTGGTTGCTGGTGGTCAAATGGTTATTTCCAGGATTCACCACTTGGGCTTGCTTAGGGTATTTGTAGGCTTTAAATACCACTTTTTAGGATTTAAATGCAATGTTTTATTTTAAATGGATTAATAGCATGGTCTGCAAAAGGCATCATCCCTTCACGTTTGGTTCCAAATGGGCTTACTGCAAAATAAAAGGAGAAAAAGCTTCTTTCAGCCAGATTTTTAGAAATTATGTGCATGCATCTCCTGGTTTTCCCTGTGCTGAAGGTGGGGAGGAGGAGGAGGAGAGAGGAGGTCACCTTTGGGTTGGGGGGCTGGTGGACGCCATGTGCACATCCATCCATTTGAGTCCGCGGATCTTTGGTGTTGAGGTTATTTTGAGATTTGCTTTACAATTACTGAGGGTCGGAACCACCTAACGAGGCTCTGAGCGTCATGCCATGGTGGACCTGGAGAGCTGAGGAACATCAAACAGCTCACATCGCTGAGAGTCCAGCACAGGGCAATGAAGATGCTGAAGGGAGTGGAGCATCTCCCGTGTGAGGAAAGGCTGAGGGAGCTGGGGCTCTGGAGCTGGACAAGAGGAGACTGAGGGGGGACTCATTCCTGGGGATCAAGATGGAAAGGGGGAGTGTCAGGAGGATGGAGCCAGGCTCTTCTGGTGACAACCAGTGACAGGACAAGGGGTAATGGGTGCAAACTGGAACACAGGAGGTTCCACTTAAATATGAGAAGAAACTTGTTCCTGGTGAGGGTGGCAGAGCCTGGCCCAGGCTGCCCAGGGAGGTTGTGGAATCTCCTTCTGTGCAGACATTCCAACCCGCCTGGACACCTTCCTGTGTAACCTCATCTGGGTGTTCCTGCTCCATGGGGGGACTGCACTGGATGAGCTTTCCAGGTCCCTTCCAACTCCTGACATTCCGGGATTCTGGGATTCTGTGACATCGGTCAACTTATACACGCTTTCCTGCAATAATTTGGGGTTTTTTTAAGTATGTAGTTGTGTTTATTTTGCAAAGTTTGAGGAGAACACCACAGTGCTTCTTTATTACACTTTTTCACGTTCACTTCCCGTGTATCATCAGAGGAAATGATCTTCCCACTTCTCGGCTGGACACTCCATGGTCCAAAGTAGTGCAAGTGCTGGTGATTTATGATTAAACCATCTTGCAGCCTTAGGATGGGCCGGGATTTGCTGTGCTTGATGCTGCAGAAGTGCTGAGCTGAGCTCTTCCTAGAGAGTTTGCAACCCTGACAAATTGCTGGCACAGAAAATTGGCCGGTTCATTGTGTGTTTCGGAAGCGGAGCGTGTGTGAAGGTGTCTACCGGTGGCAGTTTGGTGCGGATGGGCTTGTTGAAGCAGCCAGGAACCTTTAAGACAGCTTGATCTGAGTTTATTTAGACTTGGCTTGATGTTTAGGCCTATGGATCCAAACAAAGAAGTCAGCCATGGGCTTGGATCAACCAAAACCAACTGCACCAGCTCTGCCCAGTTTCTTGTCAAATTCAGGTGGAACCTCCTGTGTTCCAGTTTGCACCCATTGCCCCTTGTCCTATCACTGGTTGTCACCAGAAGAGCCTGGCTCCATCCTCCTGACACTCCCCCTTTCCATATTGATCCCCATGAATGAGTCCCCCCTCAGTGTCCTCTTGTCCAGCTCCAGAGCCCCAGCTCCCTCAGCCTTTCCTCACACAGGAGATGCTCCACTCCCTCCAGCATCTTGGTGGCTGCGCTGGACTCTCTCCAGCAGTTCCCTGTCCTTCTGGAACTGAGGGGCCACAACTGGACACAAGATTCCAGGTGTGGTCTCACCATGTCATTTATTGCCAGCAATTCATCCACTCAACTCCAAATACAAATACGAAAAGGAACATAAAATGATTGACATGCGTGATCCTCGCAGAGGAATAGCTGCCTCAGCCCCGTGGTAAATCACAGCGGAGGCTCCAGCTACCGCCTGTGTGTTACCAGGAATAACACACGGTGTCACGGTCCCTGCACAATGCGTTCCCCAAATGAAGTTACACCTAAAGAAATTCTTGCTTCTTATATCTAAAGAAATTCTTGGATGATGAATTACTCTGCAATCTCAGACAGTTTTCCAGAGTTGAGATTGGCTACGTGCTTCCCAAATGGAAGTATTTTAATTTTTGGTAATATTTAGGTAGGACTTTGTGCTGTGGCGGGAGTGGGTCCGCAGATGGTACAAACGTTGTGCGTTTAGTTTTGCCTTCTCTGTTTTGCGGCTTTCATGAGCACTTGTCCAGGTGACCTGTTCTTTTCTCTTCAGTGGGTGTTTTTCATGTGGAATTATGATTTCAGGAGCCCGGGCGATGTCCCCGCGGTTGGGAATGTGGCTCACAGGGGGACCTGAGAGGTTGGGTTGTGCAGAAAGGTCTTTGAGTAGCCTGCTTCCCTTCCCTTCCCTTCCCTTCCCTTCCCTTCCCTTCCCTTCCCTTCCCTTCCCTTCCCTTCCCTTCCCTTCCCTTCCCTTCCCTTCCCTTCCCTTCCCTTCCCTTCCCTTCCCTTCCCTTCCCTTCCCTTCCCTTCCCTTCCCTTCCCTTCCCTTCCCTTCCCTTCCCTTCCCTTCCCTTCCCTTCCCTTCCCTTCCCTTCCCTTCCCTTCCCTTCCCTTCCCTTCCCTTCCCTTCCCTTCCCTTCCCTTCCCTTCCCTTCTTTCCTTCTTTTTTCTTTGTTCTTTCTTCTTTCCTCTTTCTTCTTCTTTTTTTCTCTTTTCTATTTTTCCCTGCACATATCTCTGATCCTCTAGAAAATGCCCCGAAGCTTTGAACAATCTACCAGTTTCTACCCATTGCAGGAACCCATCCAGCTCACCCTTTTTTTATTTTTCCCCATTGTGCAAGCATGACAAATCATTAATGTTTGATTGATTGTTTGAATTACGGGTGCTCCGCCATCCTTTCTGCACCGAACAGCTGTATAACAAATGAACATATCAGTGCTCACAAAAGATCGGAGATCTAACAGCAGCAATTACATCGTCAGCTCCTCCCTCCTGGCTCTTCCCGGCCAGTGGAGGGAGGACATTTTTGAACAGAAATTCCTCAAGTGGCCAACAATAATAACTAAAAAATACCTTTTTGTAATCAAAATTAGGTTTCGATCTCTTCGTTTCCAGTGGATTTCTCCAACCTTCGCAGGCCAGGCCGCGTTTCTGCCGCGCGGAACCCGCACGATCCCTTCCAACAAAATTTTACAGCGAGAATTAAAACAAACCAACCTCAAATTGCAATTTTTGGTTGCTATTCCTTTAAGATTTCCGAATTGCACTAAACGTGACCTCCATAACTTTTAAATTAAGAATTTATGCCGGCTTGAAATTTATGAAATATTTCAGCATGAAAGCAAGCCTTTTTCCCTCAGGAAAATTGAGCAATAAATCACAGCGCTCTCCATTTACTGCCCTCCAGCCAGCCAAAGAGAGGAGTTTTCCTTTCCTTCCCCCCTTCGTTCTGAAAAATAAAATGCAATCATATCAGACAGCTTAGCTGCTATCCTCCCACTCTCTAGAATTTTTAATTTCAGCTGTTTCTGCTTGGATTTATTTCCAATATTCCTGCTCGGCTTTTCAATTTCCTCAGTTATTAAATTTTAATTCAGTGCATTAGCATTTAAATTAAAAAAGGGTTTATTTTCTCGAAATCGTTGGCCAGCCCCCATCCCGCTGCACACGAAGCGCCTGTTTCTGCCGTTTGCGCAAAATGTGAAATGCGGCTAATGGCTTTGCACTTGTATTTGTACAAATTCAGAAATAAAATTTCGGAGTTTGGAATAATATTGGCTTTTCAAGGCAGCGTCTGATCAGAGAGCCGGGGGAGGGAGGCGCAAAGGACGACATGCTGGTTACTCTCTGCTCAGCCCCTTCTACCGGCCTGGAGGGGCTCAATTAGGCAATTCATCGCTAACGAAGGGAGGTGCGATGGACCCGCCCCTCCAATCCATCTCACCTTGGGCGCAGTGTTGAATTTGCCTATTTCTGCCTTATTTCCCTCCTGCAAATTTGCCTATTTTTGCAAAGGGGGGATCGTCACTTAAAATTTGGTAAATAAAATAAATGGCGCGGGAGCAACCGGAGGGAATTGGCTCATAATGTCACCTCTGCCGTGGGGCCGTGTCCCGCAAACCTCTGCTTGGCGTTCCCAAGTGTCCCATGGGCGCTGAGCGCGGGCACGTGTGGAACTCAGAGTGGCAAACCCCGGTTTTGGGGTTCAGGAAGAGCTTGGACGGCAGACTTGCCTTTCTTAACCTAAAAGCCCTTTTTTTTGATGTCTTTTGCCCCCTTAGGCTGACGAGAGCAACAGCAGTGGGCGGAGGAGCTCGTCCAGCAGGTAGGTGGATGGTTTTCTCTGCTGGGGTGGGATGAGGGAGGCAGATGTGGCTCCGCTCGGGTGCTCTTCATCTTGGAGATGGGTGGTGAAGGGCGACCGCATGAGAGGGATGAGTTGGGAGCTGTTGGGTGCAGCATCTAGACACCCATGTTTGGATTTTGCTAGGAAAATGGATGCAAGAAGGATTATTTTGGGCTTTGGTCTGCATGCAGTGCAGGGTGGTACGGCTGAGTCCCCCCAGCCTGGGCCCGCGCTGTGGTGGGAAGACCTGTTACGGGATGAGGTTCTTGGATGAGACCTTGGGCCATGGTTGGGTGCGAGGGGGTGTCCCACCACCTCAGTGCTCTCTGGTCTTGCTAAGGGGTGTCTCTGCAGCTCCCATGGGGTGTGGGATGTCCCAGGTCCCACCCAGGGGACTCTGCTCCAGGTGGTGTCGAGGCCGCTGCCACCCCCGGTGTGTGTGGTGGTGGGCACGGTGCCCGGGGCGAGTGGCAGCCCCTGGCCGGTGTGTCCTGGTGGGAGGGACACAGCCTGGGCACGAGCAGCGATAGGAACGCCTGTCACAAAGCAGAGGTGGTGGGCTTGGTCTGCAGGCCCTGTGGCCTCTCATCTCCTGCTGATGCTGTGGGGCATCTTCCCTCGCTGGGCGTGCTGGAAGCTCTGAAGATGCTGCTTCTTGGTCGCTGTCCGTGCCCAGAGCAGCAGCCAGCAGCCTGGCCCAAGTGGGCAATGGGGAGTGCCCAGCCCTGGCATTGCTGTGGTTGAGCTGCACCAGTGCTGGGGTTACCAAAGCAGCTCTGAAAACCCAAAAGCGTTGGGTGTGTGGTGGCCTCCCCCCTGCCCGGGGTGGCTGCGTGTCTGTGGTAGGTGGGTGATACTCACGTGGGTGCCTCCAGTGATTGTGCGGACCTGCTGAAAAGTATCCTGCGGCATCCACTGTCCAGCGTCTGTAGCTGGTGAAGTCAGTCCAGAGCTGGGAAAGTGTGGAAGAAGGGGCAGCTTTCCTTCCTTGGCCAGGCACAAATTCCTTTTATCTGGGCTTTCTCTGCTCATGCAATCATAGAATCACTTTGGTTGGAAGAGACCCTCAGGATAATTGAGTCCAACCACAACCCAGCTCCTGCACTACCCCATGTCCCTAAGAGCCTCATCTAAACACCTTTTAAACCCCTCCAGGGATGGTGACTCCACCACTGCCCTGCGCAGCCAGTTCTGATGCCTGACAACCCTTTCTGGTATGAAGTTTTTCCCAGTACCCAATATGAGCTTTCTCTGGCACAGCTTGAGGCCATCTCCTTTCATCCTGCCGCTTGTTCCTTGAGAGCCAGGAGCAAAGCGTGGCTTTGGTGACACCTGGATTTACCTGGTCCCATGTGTGTTCAAAGCTGGTTCCTGGTTCTCCGCCATCCTGAGCAATGTGAAAAGCTCATCTCCCAGGTGTAGAAAGGTTTTGCAGTAAAAATAGGTGGAGATGTAGGAGATGAGAGATACCGGGCTGGCAGTGGGGGCAGTGGTCAGATGCACCATGGAGGGGAGCGTGTGGCCCAGGACGGGGAGTGGGTGCAGCAGACCATAGAAACATCCACGAGAGCTGGAGAAGATGGTGAGAAAGTCATGGAGGTACTTTCATGTGGTGGAATGATGCATAGCTCACTGAGGGGACCACTGGAGCACCCAAGGCATGTTTGTGGGTTGCATCAGCATGGACAGGGGATGACAGACAGCAGTTGGGAGCTGAAGAAAAAAGCCAGCGTGGTATGGGGGGCTGCACCCTGTCCTGCCATCATCTCCGTCATCTTCCTCAGTGAGGGGGAACAGTGGTGTGGGCAGCCCGCAAGTGCCACGGTGGCACAAGTGGTGAAGCTGTGATGGTGGGGGAGAAGCCACAGGGCCACCAGCGCTGTGTGGAGCAGACCCTGGTGAGGCACGAGGCTTTTCTCTGGGCACCCACCGCCCTTGCATCCCATCCAGCTCTGCCTCCTTCACAGCTCCAGCAGCATTTCACATCCTCCCCTTCGCGCTGCCAGCGATACCGTCGCTCCGCTCTCCATGTGCCCGTTCCCGCTGGAGACTTGAAGGTGCTGCCGAAGTTTTATCTGTCGGTTGAAGCGCATCCTTCCACATTAAAACTCTGCTCCTTTCTGATCTCCACAATGCTGCACTGCGGGGTCCTCCCCCGGCTCCTGCTGCTGGACATGCACCGAGTGCTCCCCCCGCAACAGCCCCGGACCCTGCCCGGCACCCCGGCTGCACCGCTCGCGGATCACGGGATCACACAGAACCCCAGAGTGTCAGGGGTTGAAGGGCCCTGGAAAGCTCATGCAGTGCAATCCCCCCATGGAGCAGGAACACCCAGATGAGGTTACACAGGAAGGTGTCCAGGCGGGTTGGAATGTCTGCACAGAAGGAGACTCCACAACCCCCCTGGGCAGCCTGGGCCAGGCTCTGCCACCCTCACCAGGAACAAGTTTCTTCTCAAATTTAAGTGGCACCTCCTGTGTTTCAGTTTGCACCCACTGCCCCTTGTCCTGTCACTGGTTGTTACCCTCGTTACCAGCAGCTTTTTGGTACAGTGGTGCTGCCCAGCACCGAACGCTTCTGGGGCGCCCGCTGGGTTGGACTCAGCAGGGGTTGGTGGACAGATTTTGTCAGTTGGCAGCAACACCAGCGTTTTGTGTCTTACACCGAGTAAAATTGATCTTTTCTCATTTTTGGGATGGCTCATGAGAGTGGTCAAGCAGTGCTTGTTCTGGGACACTGGGAGCTGGCGTGGATGAAACCTTGAAAGGGCGCAGGCCGAGGAGCGAGGGGAAGGGAGCCGGGCATCGTTTCCTTTCCCAAACTCTTTATTCTGGCTTTTCATTCGATTTTGTAGCTCTCACCAGAGCGTTTTGCAGAGGAGGTGGGTGAGCGTGTTCTCCATGTGGGGTGACCCTCGGTGTGTCCCCTCTGGGCCTCCTGAGGTGCCCTTGGGCCCAGCACCTGAGTGTCACCTGTTCCTGAGCGATGGTGTCCCCAGGGTGGACACTTGAGCACCCATTGGGGTGACAGAACTTCCATTATCACTGTTATTTTGCATGTGCATAGAGAAGAAGTGTGAGCCTGGCCATCAGTTTTTCTTGTGGAAGAGTGGAAACAAAATCCACTTCAGCATCGACCTGATGGAACAAAAGATGGCGAGAAAAAGGAAAATGACCAAGTCTGTTTACAAAAAAAATAAAATGCAATAAAAAATGTAATATTTCAGGAAAGCTCTGTTAGTGATGAAGGTTGAAAACTGGCTTTGATGAAATCTGGGAGGCCGTTAATGGCCTGGAGATACAAGGTAGATGTTTTTCAAAGTTGTTGCTGCTTGAAACTCTCAGTAATTGCAAACTATCAAGGAAGCTTTTAACGATTAATTTATATCAGTCAAAAATACAAACGAAATCAGGTTGCCAGGACAACTTTACCTTTCCGCAACTTTTTTTCTTTACTGTAGCGTGCTTGATCTTGATGTGGTGACGGTAGTATCGGGTCGATCCTATTTTTATTTATTTATTGTATTGAATTGATTTTATTCTGTTTCAAGTAAATGTTTAAAGCTCTGCAGGCACAAGTTCTTTATGATCTTCTCACCGCGCGGCTCTGATGGGGCCTGGCTGCTGCCTTTGAAATAACACGGCTCAGCTGTTTGCAGCTCAGAATGAGCGGTGGCACAACGCGCTCGCTGTTCTCCTACCTTGTTAACGCCTGTGTGGTTCCTGGACCTCACCGTATGCTTATTAATGGGAAATTTTAAAAGTGAAGACAGTTACTAGGAGCATAGAAAAAACCCCTTTCCTTTAGGGGAGCTGGAAGAGGGATGGCTGTTTGCCTTGGAGAAGGTGACAACTAAGAGACGACGTGACAAAGCTGCGCGTGGTTTTGAACGCTCCAGAAAAGGGAGATCAGAGGCTTCTCTCTTCCTTCCGCAAGACAAAAAGAGACAGTCGAGAAAATTAAAAGGCAGCGAATTCAAAGCCGATAAAAGGCAGGGCGTTCTCCTGCGCGACGGGCACTCGGCTGTGAGCGCATCGCCCCGAGTCGGGCGCTGGAGGCGGCTCGCAGGGGACGCGACTGGAACGTGACATCGGGAGGTGACACGGGCACTGGTGGATGAGGGACATTCCCTCACGCTGCTGCCGTCTGCTGGGAAGTTTCTCGAAGCTTCTTCTGGAGCCCCTTCTGCACGAGGTGGAGCAGATCCGATGTCAGGCGCTGGTGTGAGTCTGTGTGACAGTCCGGGAGGGACGTGGGGGACATGGGGACAGCGCTGGCAGCTGCAGACCCCGAGTGTGTGATCGTTGGGAGTCTCCGTAACGCTGTTGTAAAACTAACTACTTACCAGTAATTAATGTCAGCATTCAGATGGTGGGCTCTGGAACTTGATGAGAAATAATTGAAAAACCAAATGTGCAATTATGTCTGACAAGCAGCGTGTGCTTTTCTTGGTCACCAGAGCCTTGTGTAGTCATGTGTTAGACACGGCTTTATATAATTATTATTGTTTATACGGTGGGTGTCAGAGGAAGGAAGAATTTTAGCTTCAAGTCCTCCGTTGGCTATTTATTTTAAAGTCATTAGATTTGTTTTCAGACTTAACTACGCTTAATGTGCGAGACTCCTGCTGAATAAATCAGACCCTGCTATAGGAGCTGCATCTGTTTGCGGAGGGAACGGCACCAGCTGGAAGCTCAGGCCCCGTCTGCAGCCGGGCTGTCACCAGCCGGGAACCCGCTCGCAGCACAGATGTAGCTGAGCAGGAGAGTGTGTTCTGCTCCCGAAACGGAGGGAAAATCCCAGACTTTAAGTGTTTGTGAGCTGGCTGTGAGGACACGGATGGGTCGCGACTTTATTGCAGTGTTAAGAGCACTGCGGTAGAGGTCGTGGAAGGGGTGGGAGGTCTCTGGAGGTGGAGGTCCAGCAGAGTAGAATCACAGAATCGTTTTGGCTGGAAGAGGCCCTCAACATCATTGAGTCCAACCATAACCTAAATCTGGCACTACCTCATGTCCTGAGAACCTCATGTCCGTCTGTCCAACCCTCCAGGGCTGGTGACTCCAGCACTGCCCTGGGCAGCCTGTTCCAATGTCCCACAGCCCTTTGGGGAAGAAATTGTTCCCACATCCAACCTCAACCTCCCCTGGCGCAACTTGAGGCCGTTTCCTCTGCTCCTGGTGCTTGTTCCTGGGGAGCAGAGCCCGACCCCCCTGGCTCCAAGCTCCTTTCAGGCAGTTCAGAGATCAGAAGGTCTCCCCTCAGCTCCTGTTCTCCAGCTGAACCCCCCAGGTCCCTCAGCCACTCCCATCACACTTGTGCTCCAGCCCCTCACCAGCTCCGTTCCCTTCTCTCCACTCGCTCCAGCACCTCAAGGCCTTTCTTCTTGTGTCTCTCTTGTCTGAGGGCTCTGCGGTGCTGGCCTGGATGGAGGCACAGCCCTGCACAGCTGTCCAGCGAGTGCTTCAGGCTGGGACATGGAGGTGTCAACACACCAGACCAAGCCGTGGTGCTTAAGTAGTCTGATCATTTCAGTCTCTAGCTTCAAAGGTGAGATTTTCCAGCTGGAGGAGAAGGTATGGAGAAGTGGTTGCACTTACCTCCTTCTCAGTTCACCCTTCTCCAGCCTCAGTGGTGGCATCTTTCCCTTTCCTCCGCACGGTTCTTGCTCTGTGCTTTGTGGATATGTCCTCCCAAGCAGCTCTGCCCTGGGATGGCCCCAGTTCTTCTGCAGACTCGTCTCCCAGCTGACCAGTCCCCACCAGCTCCCCAGCGTTTGGGGAGGACAACATCTGTGCATGCCCAAGCTGGACATTGTGGTCCTCCTAACCTTGGGAGAGGGCTCCACACCCCATGGAGGGACACACCAAGCGCTCAGCGTTTCTCAGAAGCAAAACCATTTAAATTGTTTCCCCCTTCTTTAAAGGGCCACCTGTGGGATTTTCATTCCTGGAGCTTGAAGAGCTTTGGACTCATCCTGCGTCAGAAGCAGAGAAAACTGTTCATAACGAGGCAAGGTATTTAATAAGCCGTGGTGCTCTCAGAAGGACTCTCACCAGCCATCTTCAAAACCAAACAAACCAACCAACCAAAACCCCCACAAAAAGTCTCCATTGGCCAATTTAACAAAGCGGATGGTTCAGTTCTGTACTGCAACCAGCACAGAAGACGTGGGAAACCCAGGCAGGTTTCCTTGAAACACAAAAAAAGGTCGAATGTACACGTGTGAAGAGATGACAGCGCCCAGATTCATCCTGGCTCTCACGGGACCGGTGTGTTTTCTGTGTAATCCACGCATATTTGCCAAACGCCAAATCCTTGAAGATCTTTGATGGTGCGATGTGGAGAAACGTCCCTTTCTGGAGCCATAAAGTACCACGATGCGGTAGCTGTAATGTCTTCAGCAAAGCCGAGTAACCAGGACATCATTTTCCTTGGGTCAGGTCCTCTCCTGGCCAGCTCGGGCTTGTTCTGGTGACACTGCAGCGCCTCATAGCTCGTGTCCATCAAACGCACGTATATCTCCAGCAGCAGGACGTTGTCCACCTCGTTTGCATTGCTCCCCCTCATCTGGGGGGGCTTCCCAGTCCCGAGGTCCCGTCTCCTTCTCCATCCATCTTTTCCCATTGCTCGTTTATCCCCTTCATCTCGTGCCGGGCCGTGGTTCTGCTGGCGGGTCAGTGACCATCTTGGGGGGCCTGTGGACATTTGCGGACAGTTGTCACCCCCTCAGTCACTTCTTAATCAAGCAACATAGGGTTCTTTCACCAATATAAATAAACCCTTAATCTATTCTCTTTGGTTTTCGCTGAATTTCTTTGTTGACATTTCCACGCTTGAAAATTTAAAGACGCTGGCAGCTATTCTATTATCATCTTAAATTTCGTTTTTAACCTGCATCACTTATATGTCGCGGTTTTTATCTGGCTGAATTCTTTTGCTTTTGGCAAACGGCGCACATTTGTTTTTTTGTTGGATAAGCCAATTTTTTTTATATATTTGGTTAGACTTTCCTCTTCAAACCATCCTCAACATATTCCTAATAAGGACTGAAGGGAATTTGTTTTGCTAATACCTTAGGAATTCTTTGTGGCTCTTGACTGTTGTTCTGGTTTGTATTTTAATGTTTAATTTCTAGAGGAGAAGCAGCCTGATTTGGTCCTGTAGTTCACCTTTTTTGAAGGATTTGGAGCTGCCGAGCATCCCTTGAGGAACGCACGCACGATTAAGTTCCTCTTACACGTACTGAAGCGCTGTTTGGTGTCAGGAAAGGTTGTGGGCTTCAGTAGACCAAGATAATTGGAAAAACTATGCTGCATTGTTTGTTTTCCCCAGAAATCCGAGAAGAAACTTGTTCCTGGTGAGGGTGTCAGAGCCTGGCCCAGGCTGCCCAGGGGGTTGTGGAGTCTCCTTCTGTGCAGACATTCCAACCCGCCTGGACACCTTCCTGTGTAACCTCATCTGGGTGTTCCTGCTCCATGGGGGGATTGCACTGGATGAGCTTTCCAGGGCCCTTCAACCGCTGGCACTCTGTGACTCTGTGATTGTGGCTCAGTGGCTGGAGACAGGGATCCACGCAGCAAGTGTGGCACCACTTCGGGAAAATAATTATTTAGAGGAGAAACCCTGAATTGTGATAATTACTCCAGCTCTTCACACATCAAAATCAAGACAGCCTCTCAAAAAGAGGCACTGGCCGAAGCTGCAGGTGTAGTTTTGAGAAGAACAGCTCTGTGCAGGGACTGGGAGGTTGGGGTGGATAAGCTGTTTGGTCTCTTTGGCTTTCATCTGAAAACTGAAGCAGGAGGAATGGAGACTCGGAGCGCTCAGCTGTTACACTGGAAAAAACAGCTCCCGACTTTTCTGTCTTCTAGCCCTGAACTTCAAAATCTTTTGGCTGGGTAAGGTCTGCAAAGGAGACGTCTCTGATGCAGGACACCAGGCTGGTCCTCTGCTTCCTGACCTGCTCCTCTGGGGAAGGGGGAGGAAGGCCACCACAAATGATTTATCAGACAAGCAGATTTTAAATTTACATCTTTCTTTTTCCACTTGCATCATCTCCATGTAAAATACGAATTCATTTACGTCTGTTCTGCGCATCCCACTTCCCTTGGCTCCCGTCATGGCAGGAACCTTCTGGTTCTTCTGAAACCCTGGCAGACATCTGTAAATTGAGCCCAGTTTCAGCCTCCTCGATCATTTGTTTCCTTTTCTTCCTGACAACCGCTGCCTTTTGCTTTGGCGTGGAGGGCGCCAGCTGCACATGGGTTCCGAGAAGATGAGTTGTAACATCGTACTGCTGATGTTGTCCCGGTGGGCTCTGCAAAGCGTGTTCCACCAGGTGCCCGCTGCACGGTCCTCATCACTGTGCTCTTGCACCTCGCAGACCAGAAGAGCGCCCCAGGGGCTGTACAGGAGTGTGTTTCAGGAGTGTAAATGGGCACAGAGCGTGTGGATTTGGGTATCACCATCACTGATACCATCGAGTCATTGGTGATTTGTCGCTGGTTCCTCCAGCTTGAGTGGTGTCCAGGAAATATCTGAAGATGCTTCGTGTTTGCTGGTGAGGCAGAAGAGCTTTGTGTGTGGGTGTTGGTTCAGAGCGGTGTGTCCTCCACCACATTTGCTTCCTTTTCCTTTTTGAGGAGAAAATCCACAGGAGCTGACGTTGAAGACTGATTCTCCACTGATCTCACTTCGCCCCTCCCCAGAAGCTCAGCAGGATGTGTGCTATAAAAATAGCCTCATTAGAAGCCATCTGAGTACATATGCAATCACAGATCACTCAAAAGGGAGCACGGAGCACGCATGTTTCTGTTGCTGTCTTCAGAGAATTACATGACAAATTATTCCTAGCTGGAAGAAATGTCCTTTTATAATTGGGTTTTTTTCCTCATTCTTTCATAAGGGAGGAGTGTGTGTTTTTTAAGTAGCTTTTAGTCACTTTCATTATTTATGAGAATGCTACTCCAGATCAGAAAAAGCAAACTGCAAACGCGAGTTTCTTCTGGCTGCAGCAGCTGACGGGCCCCGTTTGCTTTCATTGCCGGTTCCGCTGATCACAGCCAGAAAGAAACTCTCGCCAAAGATGAAAACAGCACCAGATTGCAGCTCTTTGGTTTGCACCGCCATCCCCTCCTTTCCTTCTTCCACAGGAGACTGGTGGGAAGGGGGAGCCGTGAGCTCCGTGGGTCAAGTGTTACCGTGCAGGGACTGGTGTGAACAGTCAGTTGTCTCCTTTCTGTCCTTCCATCTGGAGGAGCTCCTTGCATTGCTCTTGCGTTGCTCCTCGCGTTGGTGCTGGTGAGGTGTCATCAGTCTATTGAGCTTTAAAGCCGAAATTGTACTTCTGGTATAGTCGTTTGTCCATATTGTGCCTCATCATCTGTCCGTGCTAAAGCTTTGAGCCTTCATAGAATCATAGAAACACAGAATGGTTTGAGTTGAAGGGACCTTCCCAGCTCCCCCAGTTCCCCCCCTGCCATGAGCTGGGACATCTTCACCAGCTCAGGTTGCTCAGAGCCCCATCCAGCCTGGCCTGGGATGTCTCCAGGGATGGTTCATCCACCACCTCTCTGGCCAACCTGGGCCAGGCTCTCACCACCCTCAGGGCCAACAATTCCTTCCTCATGTCCAGCCTGAATCTCCCTCCTTCAGTTTAAAACCATCACCCCTTGTCCTATCACAACAGGCCATGCTAAAATGTCTGTCCCCATCTTTCTTCTCAGCCCCTTTGAAGTCCAGAAAGGCCACACTAAGGTCTCCCCGGAGCTTCTCTTCTCCAGCTGAACACCCCAGCTCTCTCAGCCTGTCCTCCAGCAGAGCTGTTCCAGCCTCGGGTCATTCCTGTGGCTCCTCTGGCCCCTCTCCAGCAGCTCTATGTGTTTCCCGTACTGTCCTGAGCTGTCATGGCTGTAGGACCAAGGGAAGCTGTATCTAAATGGGTCCAGGAACCCATTTTTAACACTGCCTTTCCAGTTCCTCACAAAGAGTCTTCATCAAGGCCTTCTTAAATCTCTTCTGCCTTCACATGCTTATATTTGACATGAAAGTGGCCGTAACATCATCGGAAGATGAAAGTCTGATGATCAAAGCCGGCGGCAATGTTGAAATGAGCATTGTGAGATGGCAGAGCTGGTAATACAGTAATTGGCTACGTGGCCTACTTAGTCACAGGAGTGATACATGCAAGTGCGATGTTTGTTTGCCTCTTTAATGTTTGAAATCTGTAGAGTCAGTTCTGGAAAGTGAAACAGAACCTCACCTGTAGGAGCAACCACAGATGCCACTGAGCGATGGTGTGAGCCGTGTGTGATCCCAAGGCTTCTGTCTCCTCAGCAAGGAATCCACAACTCAGTGAAGACAAGACATTAAACAATGCAGGAGGTTGGAGGAAAGCTCAAAGACATGGAGGACTTCGATGCACCCTGGGAAGGAGGTCAGGTTCAAGCCAGTTGTACCTGTGCACTCTCCTAATCTCTGGTCAGATTTCTCTAAGAAGTTTTTGTCCTATGCAAACAGTAATTTGTTTGAAGAATGTCTTCTTCCCAGGAGGTGTCATGCCATGGATGTTAAATGCAGGTTGAACCTGCAGAGGGAACTGCAGCTGATCCCTGGAAGGCCACACTTGAACACCGTAAAACTGCATTTTTTCACATGAGGCTGGGCACTGCGTCCAGAGCCACCACGACAGGGTGCCCAGGAGTGGGGTCTGACCCGTGCTCGGTTCTCCCTTGTGCGCTGCTGCCTCCACCCAGCAGAGGCTCTGCCCATGTCCCTGGTACCCGTGTGTCACCCAGCATGCCCCGCAGGAGTCAGAGGACAGGGCTGCTCTGTGTGTTAGCGCAGTGGGAGCTCTGTGCCTCGTGGTCACCTCATGGTTTGTGCTGGGGAGTGATTCTGCTTCCAGGGCCAAGTACCAAGACTTGACTTAGCTGATGACCCAAAAGTGCTTAATCCTCTTCTCTCTGCACGTTCCCACCCAAAACGAGTAAGACTTGCTTCCAGCCTTGGGATCTGCAGAACTGAAGATTCACTCCTGTTCTCACAGAATCCCAGAATGTCAGGGGCTGAAGGGCCCTGGAAAGCTCATCCAGTGCAATCCCCCCATGGAGCAGGAACACCCAGATGAGGTTACACAGGAAGGTGTCCAGGCGGGTTGGAATGTCTGCACAGGAGACTCCACAACCCCCCTGGGCAGCCTGGGCCAGGCTCTGCCACCCTCACCAGGAACAAGTTGCTTCTCAAATTCAAGTGGAACCTCCTGTGTTCCAGTTTGCACCCATTGCCCCTTGTCCTACCACTGGTTGTCACCAGAAGAGCCTGGCTCCATCCTCCTGACACTCCCCCTTTCCATATTGATCCCCAGGAATGAGTCCCCCCTCAGTCTCCTCTTGTCCAGCTCCAGAGCCCCAGCTCCCTCAGCCTTTCCTCACACGGGAGATGCTCCACTCCCTTCAGCATCTTGGTGGCTGCGCTGGACTCTCTGCAGCAGTTCCCTGTCCTGCTGGAACTGAGGGGCCACAGCTGGACACAATATTCCAGGTGTGGTCTCCCCAGGGCAGAGCAGAGGGGCAGGAGAACCTCTCTGACCTACTGACCACCCCCTTCTAACCCACCCCAGGTACCATTGGCTTCCTGGCCACAAGGGCCCAGTGCTGGCTCATGGTCACCCTGCTGTCCCCAGGACCCCCAGATGTAAGACTGTTTACTCATCCTGGTTTTGACACTTTCCAGCAGTTGTGCTGCAAGCAGGGGAGAAACAGCAGAACCAGGTCTGGACACGGGGCCAAATTTCTCCCCTGCACCAGGCAGTGTTTTCTCTGCCACTGTGGCTCTGAAGGAGATTTTCTGGACAAATATGTTCTGGATCTGCTACTGCTTTATTCTCATCTCTAATTGGAAACTCTTTGTGCTGCTCAGAAGCTGGGAAGGCAAAATCCAGCATGGCACCAAGTGAGTGTGGTGTTCTGGGCTTGCAAGCGATGCAGCATCTGAGGACCAGAGGGGTGGTAAAGAAATGATGCTTCATTGGGTCAGATCTTTTGGGTCACACGTGTGTTCCCTCCCGGCTTGCTGGAGTCTCTGGTGAATGGTGTCTTCTGAGTGAAACCCGGTTCTGCTGCAGCTGTGCACGTACCCCTCTGGGTCCCACCTGAAGTTTGCCAGAGTTGGGAATTTCCTTTTCTTTCCTGTTTTGCATCGTGGTGTTGGTCCTGTGCCCCCAGTCAAACCAGGAGGCTTCAAACTCTGCTGTCCCATGAGGTTTGTTCCTTCAGCCCAGCTCCCTCCTGCACCCTGGGAACAGTGATACCCAGGTCTGCACAGCGTCACCTCAGCAAATTGGGTAAATGAGCTTCAGACACAAGCCTGGGCTGATCCTGGTTTTGCTCTAGTCACAGGAGCACTAACTGGGTTTCCTGAAGAAAGTGGCTTCCGTGGATTATGCTCTCGCCAGGAGAGCTGTCTCTCCCCACACCGCTGCCTCCTTCTCTCTCCAAAGCTGTGTAACCTTCAGTTATGCACCAGTTATGTAACCTTCAGAAAATGCACCAGGTGCATTTTCCAGGAACTGTCACTGGGCAGTGTCACTGCTACACTGTGCCATTGGGGACCATTTTCTCTGTCACTGCTGGCAAGAGGATGGTTAAGATTCAGTCCCATCACTTGCCAGGATCTTGTTGTGTGGTCTTCAGACACCTTCTCTGTGCAGTCTGCCCATCAGTCCTTTGGAGGCTGTAAAGATGCGCACAGAAGATACTCTCCAGATGCACGGGAGGTAGGAGGGGTCCATCACCTTCTCCTGCTGTTTTCAGCAGCTGGGGATGCTCCTCTCATGCATCATATGCAGTAATCCTGGCTCCCCTGTCGCCTGTGTAGCATGTCCGAGGTGAGGAAAGCAGGGCTGGGGCTGCGTTGCTGTTTGATTCCACTTATTTTAAGGTATTTTGCAAAGCCATAATGTTCCTCTGGACACAGAGCTGGAGAGATTCAGCAGTTGAAATTGGGCTGATCTTGACATCTGCAAGATATGAAATAATAAGAGTGACATGAGAAACACAGCTTTTCCTTCTTAAGTGAAACAGAAGAAGGTGGCTAAGACTAAGCTGTGAAGAAGGTCACTAAAACCGCTCTCAGGTGGTGTGGGACCAGTTTCAGGCTGGTGCAGGTCAGCAGCAAAGCCTGCATTCAGGGATGGTGCTTCCCGCATTTTGGCTCACACAATTCTGGCACCGGGGCCCCTGCTGCCGTGAAATGGGATCTGGCTTGTGCAATAAAACGCCAACACCTCAGGGTGTCAGCAGAGAATGTGTCCCGGGGCTGCGGTGGCAGAAAGGGGTCGGAGCGGGGTGCGACAAGGGGATGCTGCCGAGATGCGTCAGCCCTTCTTGTTTGTATACATGCACATGTATGTGTGTGTGCATATACAGACACACACATTTACATATATAGGTATTCTTATAAATACATATGATCTGAAAAATAACTTAATGCTTATACTTGATTTTCTTTTCCCCACGCTGAGCTCCATTCCCCGGGGTCTGCGTGGTACGTGGGTCTGCGTGGTACGTGGGTCTGCACGGAGCTCTGTGCCGGTTCTGGACGGGGGTGCTGTGGGTCCGCCACCCAACACACGCACATCTGTATCCATTCTGTAACCCGGGAACATCTGCCTGCTGCCTTCATCTCTCTTAGAAAGCATCCGAAGGCAGAGAAGGTCTCTGTTGTAAAGTTGTAGGAAGATTGTTGTAAAAATCCAGTAGTTCTATGGTTTTTATGGTTTTGTGTATTTTGTCTTTTAGATGATCGGCAGGGTTCTTTCAGGGCTTCTGTGCACTGAGTATCTGCTCAGGCTTAGAACATATGGGGCAATATCAAAAGAATAGTATTGCTTTCAGTTAGTAATTGCAGGTTTAGGTCCAACCTAAGAGCAGACAGCCCAGCCGGGAATTTATTTTCTTGGCAGAGATGGGTCCAGAAAGTCAGAGTGCGTGAAGAGCAAAGGTTTTCAGAGTCCATTGGTCTGGTCTATTATGGTAATTTATATATTCCTACAGCTTCAGGACAGCAAGTCTGGCCAGTGCACGTGTGTGCCGAGCCCAGGAACCCGGGGCCAGCCAGACGCGGATGCTCTGGCTCTGAAGAGTTGGAGAGGTTTGTTGTCCCTGAGCGCATCCTTTGGAGGTGGCTGTTCCATTGGACCACCAGCCGTGCTTGCGTTTTCTGCCTCATTTCAGCTGGTTCCAGCTCCCAGCAATGAGCTCGTACTCTACTCCTCCCTGCCAAATTAAGGCCAGACAGTATTTCCTCCCCATGAAGATGATAATATGCTGCAATCAAATCATCTCTCAGTCTTCCTTTTGGCTTGAAAAACAGATTGAAGTTATTTGGTCTCGTAAAGCCATAGTGTCTCTTTTCCCAGTCTCGAACCATTTCAGTGCCTCTTTTTTGAACCTTCTCCGGCTTTTCTCATCACCTTTTAAAAACAAGGGCGCTCGGTGTGTCTGCAGCACGCCGGGACTGGCTTCACTGCGGCTTCATACGGGCAGAAAATTACCTGCTTATTTCTCAGGCACATGTATCTGGAGGTTGTGTAAGTCCTTGAGGGCAGGGAGTGGGTGTCAGGGTGCTGTTTGTGGGTGCACCCATGTTTCTGGACATGTCTGACTTGGCTGCAGCTGCTCAGCTCAGGCACAGGTGGCTCATGGTGTGATGGATCCACTGGTGCTCGTGGCTTTTTCAAAGGCCATTGCTCTCCAGCCCTCTGTGAGTTACCTGGAAATTTTAGCAACACCGATGTTAAATTTAATTCCAGAGCATTAAAAAATTCTGTCCCACATCAACCATTTCAGGAGCCCTGTGGGAATCACAGAATCCCAGCCTGGTTGGGACCTCTGTAGATCCCCAGCCCAGCCCTGCTCACCTGGTCACAGAGCAGATCACACAGGTGGGTCCAGGGGGTTTGAATGTCTCAGAGCAGGAGACTCCACACCCGCTCTGGGCAGCCTGGGCCAGGCTCTGGCACCTCCCAGCAAACAAGTTTCTGCTCATGTTCACATGGAGCCTCCTGTGTTTCAGTCTGTGCCCGTTGCCCCTCACCCTGGCGTTGGGCACCACTGAACAGAGTCTGGTCCATCCTCTGACACCCACCCTGAGATATTGATCCATCGATCAGATCCCTGTTCAGCTTCTCTTCTCCAGCTGAACAGCCCCAGCTCTCTCAGTGTCTCCTCATGTGAAAGATGCTCCAGAGCCCTCAGCATCTTTGTGTCCCTCCACTGGACTCTCTCCAGTGATTCCTTGTCCTTCTTCAACTGGGGAGCCCAGAACTGGACACAGAACTGCAGATGGGGCCTCACCAGGGCAGAGCAGAGGGGGAGGATAAATCTCTCTTGATCTGCTGGTCACACTCTACCTGATGCATCCCAGGGACCACTGGCCTCTTGCCTGTGCTCGGAGCGGTGCCCATTGAGGACAGCGTTTTGTCTTGCAGCACATAGCCCATTGCTCACTTCATGCCATGTACTGCTGATTTGTTTTACACCCAAATGTGACATGATGTAAACCCAGGTGCCATCAGAAGGTCTGTTGTATTCTTACCCCATTTATAATCTCCTCAGAAAGCTGTATCTTTAGCCTCAGCACTAGTAGTATTAGCTTTTAATTCCACATCACTTGGCTCCTGCATTGATTTTCCTGTTGTTTTGTCCAGGATTGGCAAGTACAGGTTGCTGTAGTGTCCGTAGCTGAGGCATTTTGCCTTCATTCGAGGTGCAACGTTGACTTTCTGTGGCTGCTTCCACCTTGCTGCCCACCAGTGGGAATCACGCCGCATTGACGGTGACCTTCCTCCACCGTCCTCGCTGAAGGAGGGATGGTTTTCCCTCCACCCCGTGGCTTTTGCCGCTTTTCTCCATGTTTTGCACTTCACACCTTCTCAGTTTGATTGATTTGCAATTAATCCCGCCCGTTTCTGATTGCTGCATGTTTTGTGCTTGGGCTCCTGGCTGCTTCCTTGAGATTGATGGACTTTTGGCCATCCAATAATATTACCATACAGACCGCCCAGCTTTCAACCACGTTTTCCTCTGCCTTAATTCATCTTCCTCACTTGTAAAAGCCCCGTATGATTTTGGGAGCACATGGGGAGTACGTGTGAGGAGGATGGGAATGAGACAGGTCAAGGCGAATTCTCTCTGTTTGGGCGCTGTTAATTACACATTTCATTCCATAATGAGAATGAAGGGATGAATATTAAATATCTGACGGTGCGGTGTGACTGACCCATTTTGAAACAGCAACGCCGTGTCCGAGGAGGATGTTGTGCAGAAGTTGTTGCAGCAGATCGTTCCCCTCGTTCATCTGCTCCTCTCGTCTCCATCACCCGGGATCTGCGTTTTGATGTGTCTGTTGCTCCGTAACCAGTGTCAGGAACCATTGCAAGTGTTAGGTTGCTAACATTTAACTCATACTTGTTCTTTCTATGATGTTCCAACCAATGGGATTTCATTCTGTTTTGCTATTGCATGGTCTAATAACTCTCATCTCTGGGTTCAGCCCTTTTTACAATTAGTTTTGTCTATTACTTCTGTTTAAAGTGTTTTCGAACACCTTTGGCTGTTCGCAGTGTTTGGACGTCTCTAAATATGTCACAGTCTTTAAAGTCTCTATTTCTAGGTAGTCTAAGCTATTGTTATATATTTAGTTCTGATTTCTGCACAGACTGAACGAGTGATTCTTTTATCTCTGCGTTGCATGTTGGAATTTATTAACAACAGTCTTAAAAACAGGGAGCCCACAGTGAGTCGGTGGGATGGTGCATTTGGACTTATTGCCTGGTCCTTATCTGTCGCGCTCAAAATCTGTCATCCTTGTGCCACTATCGCACTTGTTGATGCTGTTTTGCAGCTTTGGGGTGTCCCGTTTCCTTCCTTTTCTTAAGGGGTTTTGAATATTGATTTATTATTCTTTTCTCCCATGAATTTCTAGCTTTCTCTTTCCAAGATGAAAACAGATACTGTTTCCTTGATCTGTTTCTAAATACGCTGGACCCCTCTTTTCTTCTCTCTGCCTTTCCTCATCATGTTTTCTCTATTGGCTGTGATAATTGTATCTGTCCCTAACGTAATAGTCACCCTACATATCATTATACTGCATATGATATACTACATATGATCCCCTCTGGCCATCACCATATTTATTAAATAAGGCCAAACAAATACCATAGGATGAGAGCTAGGTTGTTCGAAGGGTTAAACGAGAGGCTGTGATGGGAGATGAACGCATGGAGAAGCGCACAGGGGTGGAGATAGCTCCAAATTTGAAATGTCGGGAGCATACGGTGTTTCCTCTGCATGTATGGACTAGGCTTGGCTTAATATTTGATGTCAGGACTGCTGGAGTTGTGGTGAAATTCTGTGCTGTTGCTGGGAGATTCGCTCTGTTTGTGATTGCTGCTGTTGTTTGTGGTGATTAAGGATATTTCCATTACCAGCAAATGGTTTTATTACTTTTTTTCTGGTTAAAATTTAATTACCATATATGACAGACACACATACCTACCCATACTTGTTTTAAATAAACTGCATTAAACCAAAGTACCTTTAATGATGTCCTGTGATGAAAAAACACTTGGCAATGAGAATTCATGTTTTCTCCTCTTTTTCCCCCGTCCAGGGAGTGTTTGAAGAGGAGCCCACGGAGCCCGAAAGCAGAGGGCTCCGATTCGGCGACATCTCAGTCCTCACCCAGTGAAGAGGCTGGAATGATGACTGAGGTGAAGGTGAAAACAGAGGTACCAGATGACTACATCGAAGAGGTGATCTGGCAAGATGACACCAAAGATTCCAAGAAGAACATAAAAGACGGGCCGGGAGATGTTCCCGCGGAGATCTGTGTGGTCATAGGTGGGGTCCGCAACCAGCAGACGCTCGGTAAGCTGAGGGTAACGCACCAGGAGTGGGTGAGAGTGGGGAGAGGAACGAAGCTCTGGAGAGCAGTTCCTGGAAGCTCTGTCAGAGGGACCAGAGCCAACATGCGCATCGATATTATGCTTATAATGATGATAAATGCTGATAAATATCTCCAGGGTGGGTGTCAGGGGATGGACCAGACTCTGTTCATGGTGCCCAACGCCAGGGTGAGGGGCAGTGGGCACAGACTGAAACACAGGAGGCTCCATGTGAACATGAGCAGAAACTTGTTTGCTGGGAGGTGCCAGAGCCTGGCCCAGGCTGCCCAGAGCGGGTGTGGAGTCTCCTGCTCTGAGACATTCAAACCCCCTGGAGCCACCTGTGTGATCTGCTCTGTGACCAGGTGAGCAGGGCTGGGCTGGGGATCTACAGAGGTCCTGCAACCCAACCAGGCTGGGATTCTGCAATCTCAGGTCCCTGGCTCAGGATTATTGGTTTTCTTTAACTTTTGCTGTGTATGTGTATCTGCTCACCCCTGAAGACTCAACCAGGATCTGGGTAACCATAAGAAAAAGCTTATTATCTTCTTTTGGTATGTTAAATGACTTGCACATCAGTCATGTGTCAAATTCATAGTGAACCCAGGCCTGGTGGTAGGTGTGTTGGGTGTAGGTGAGGAGGCAATTGGGAGGAAAACCTGAGAAGAAGCTGCAGTGTTTTGGGAAAAGTTGCTTTGAGGAAAGCGGCTGCTTTCTGTGAGTGAGTGGAGTGAGCTCAAAACCAGGTTTTACGGGTTTCTGTTTGTTTGTTTTTCCCATCGCTAGTAACATTGTGGGAATAATTCTGATTTTTGGCTGGCTGTGGTGTTCCACTCCCAGAACAGTGAAACAGCGCTTCGTATCCCCACCCCACCTCAGGCAGCGAGGAGAAGCAGCTTTTTCCTTTTCGATTTTCGGTGAATATCAAGCTGTCCTCTCCTCCCACACTGGGGAATGGGCTTTCCATGGGATCCTGGGCTGGCACCGCTAAGGGACTCATCCATTGACTCCAACATGGAGCGGGTCCCAGCAGTGACTCTGAGAGCCAAAGGCAGTTGCTGATACAAAGACAAAAGAGCACTTCACTTGGACCATGTTTCCTTCAAGGGACTCAGGAGAAAGTTAATTAGAGCTGCCCATCGTTGCTGTTGGGTTTGGTTGGTCTTGCAGATGGGAGCGAAGAGAGGTTCCAATGTTAGATTATCTCCTGGTTTTTGCTTGATCATTGCCGGCGCTGTTGGAGAGAAGCCCTGGAAGGTGTTGTCAGCTGGTGACTTCCTTGGGAACGTCATTGTCCTGCCTGTCCCGGTAGGACAGTCACTAAGGATGGCAGGGTGGGAGGTCACTGCTATTTATGCATGGTCCAGACATCTAGGGAAAGCCTAGGAAGGCCATAACTAACTCCAACTTAAAAATCTTACGGTTTGGACGACATGATAGTAGAGTCACCATCCCTGGAGGGGTTTAAAGGGCGTTTAGGCAAGGTTCTCAGGGACATGGGTTAGTGCTAGAGTTAGGTTATGGTTGGACTAGATGATCCTGAGGGTCTCTTTCAACCGAAATGATTGTATGATTCTGTGTTCTGTGTATATTCAGAGCTTTTGTGTCCCCACAGCTCTTGAGAGGTTGGTCACTGCATGGGCAGCCCTGAAATACAGAGGTGTCCCTGACACCCTGGTGGGATGGGTGGCGAGATGACCACTGGCAACAGGAGCTTCTCCTTCAGCTGTGGCCACCAGCCCTTGAGGAAAGCATCTGCAGATGGGAACTGTCACGTAGGACCCCATTGTCCCCATGGCTTCTGGCTGGGCAGCAGCTGCTCTGCAGGTGGAGTCCCCTAAAATGGTGTTTCTAGCTCTGGTTGACTGAACCATTGTACAGAGTGGGCAGCGGGCTGTTGCTGTTGGCTGGCTTGGGTGTACAGCAACATGTTGTACCTATGGAGAGTGCTGGGGACAGGCTGGGCTGTGGGGGGACATGGTTCAGCATATAGGCACCACTGGGAGAGCGACAGCGAGTTATTTACGAGTTAACAAGTGGTGGTTGAAAGCCACAGACAGTAAGCTGGAGAACTATCTGGGAGGGCCTTTTCAAATGAAATGTGCATCATATTTGTTATTTTATAGCCTCGTGCTGGGTTTCTGTAAAGGCAGCTTGGTCCTGAGGCGATGGGCAGCTGGCGGCCGATGCCTTTGTGAAGAGGGGCCTGTAAGTGCCCCCATTCATCCCGCCATCCACAAAACTCCTGCTTGTTGGGGAGGTGGCTCTGAATAACTTTTCTGTTTGGCCACCAAATACTGTGCTCTGTGTGGACCGGCCGTGGTGCCCAGATATCAGTTCCTTGTGGTGTCTTGAACTGGCTCCCAGTCAATTCTTCTGGTCCCCTCCGTCCCCCCACAGAAACCACCGACGGGTTCTGTTGCTGTCGCCGCGGAACAAGAAACATCCCGTGCCTGTTGCTTCACCGGCAACTTCAGCTGCAGCTCTGGAACAGCACAAGAGTGTGAAGAGCTGAAGGTGCAAAGGCTTTGTGCTCGCTGCTGCTGCTGCCAGGAGTTTTCCTCCCTTTTTCCCCCGAAGCCTTTCTCGTGATGTGATCTGGTAGCCCGGGTCTAAATCACTTCAGCCGTGCAGAAAGGCCAGGCTTTTGGAGGGTTTTATTTGCCTTCATCAGAAAAACTGAGATTGGAGGTGTCGAAAGTGGTTGTTTTTTATAGTGATTCATGGCGCGGGATGAAGTGGTGACTCAGAGGTAAATGAATCCCTCTCCTTCACATGGAAATGCCGACCCGCGGGCTGTCTCAGTTCGTCGTGCGCTGGTGACGGTTGGTTAAAGGGGACATGGTGGTGGTGGCTTTGGGGCACACGCGGCTCCAAGTGACAGCGATCCTGCGGCGCTCAGCCTCGGGACTTGGCTGAACCATGCATTGCAGGATTTATGTTTCTTTTCTGAGTCACACGTCTCCTGAAGGAGTTTGCTGTATTTATATTTGTAGTTGTTACTTGGAGCGGTTTATAACAGGGATTCCCAGCTCAGTTGCTGCTGTTCGCTTGTAGCGTTTTCATCCAATTAGGCCTGTGTGTGCTGCTGCTTCCCGTTCAGCCACATGTTTCTCCCTGACTCTGTTCCCATCTGTTTGGAGCAGCCCAGACCCCGCGATGGGTGACAGCACGTACAGCACAGCGGGATGGGCGCTGGCAGTGCCTGCAGGCCACAGCCCAAGAGCTGTTTGTCCTTTTGGACCCTTTTCCTTTCATTTGCATTTCCACGGAAGTCTTGCAAGGCCCGTGGGGTTCCCCTTTGGGCATCCCGAGTGTAGAAAGGCAGCGGAGCGGTTGGCTCTGGGTCCCGTCCGCAGCCGACTGGTACTGCTGCTCCATCCCCAGCCACCCGAGGTGCTGCATCGCTCGCCCTGCACCGCAATATTTCCTCTTCTTCTCTTTTTCTTGCTAGTTTGGTGAGCTGGCCTTGGGCCAGGGTCATTTGGAGAGGTCCAACGCATTAACATTCCTCAGGGCAGTGGTGTCAGGGAAAAAGGCAGAGAAATTCACCATGAAACTGCCTAAAAACAGAGGAAAAGCCAACAGCACTTGTGTTGTAAATCAAAGAGAAAGGGGCAGAGACTCTTTGGCTGATGTGGACAATTTTCTGATGGTAGGAATAGCATTAGGTCCGTATTTGTGTTTTGGAGGACCGAGGTACCTGTGAGTTGATCAGGAGGAGTTTTATACAACACTATTTAAGCTCTCGATCTGGGCCGTGCTTTGTGAGAAACATTCTGTAGAGGATTTTTGAAGTAATGCATTAAGTCAGAAATGTTTCTAGACAAAGTGAAGAGTGAGTCCTTCTGTTTTGAGCCTCTCAGTCTTACGCACACATTTGATTGGTGCTGTGATGCTGATGTCTCAGCTGCTCTGCACGTAATTCATGAGAACTTTGGGTTCTCCCTAGTTACACCAAATAAAATAGTGATGCAGAAGTCTTAAGAAACTCTGTGTGACCTCTGACATCTTGTTGCCAAGACACAGGGAGGGATGAGTCTTGGAAATTTTTAATAGGCTTCAGCCGTCGTTATTCTTTGGAAATGCATCCACCTCAAGGGCTCTGTTCTAATCTTTTTTTTGCACGATTTAGATGGAAAAGCATTGGAACGTGGCTCTCCCGTTGGATACACGCGAAATCGATATTCAGGGACCTGGATTTTTGACCATGCATTGAGATACACGTCCGGTATGTGATGGAAGGGTGTGAAAGTCTAACCAGGGATCAGGGAGCGAGGGAAAGCTCTGGATGCGACGCATGTGTTGCCCAAATTCCAACCGCGAGGCTTAAGAAAAGCCTGGCAAAGCCGAATGCACTGACTAACCAAAAACCTTCCCCATCTCCTCTCCCACCTCAAAGAGCTTTAACCTGCATGATACATCCTGATGTGGACGAAGTCCAAGATAAATGATGACCACAGTTGGCATTGTCCGAGGCAACACGGGCATGTCCTTTGTAAGGCCTTAACACATAGTGAGGGATGTCTTTTTTTTTTCCCCACTTCATCTTTCCTTCACTCTAATAACACATTTATTGTGACAGGTCATCCCTCCCTTCTCTAATATGAGGATCTGTGCCTCTGCCCCACAGATCTTGGTGTGCTGGGTACAGAGTTGTGGCTGTTGAGTTGTCTCACTGCCCGCAGGACTGTACATCAGTAACTCAGCCCCGCAGACCCGCTGCCTGCCCGGAGGAGTGACCTGCTGTGTGTGCAGGGTGGGGACAGAGGTTCCCCCCTTGAAAAAGATTACTCCAGCTTTTCGTAGAATCAGCAGTTTGAGTTGGAACCTTCCCAGCTCCCCAGTGCCCCCCCTGCCACGAGCAGGGACATCTTCACCAGCTCAGGTTGCTCAGAGCCCCGTCCAGCCTGGCCTGGGATGTCTCCAGGGATGGTTCATCCACCACCTCTCTGGCCAACCTGGGCCAGGCTCTCACCACCCTCAGGGACAAGAATTTCTTCCTCATATCCAGCCTGAATCTCCCTCCTTCAGTTTAAAACCATCACCCCTTGTCCTGTGACAACAGGGCCTGCTCAAAAGTCTGTCCCCATCTTTCTTATTGGCCCCTTTTAAGTCCGGAAAGGCCGCACTAAGGTCTGCCGGAGCTTCTCTTCTCCAGCTGAACACCCCAGCTCTCTCACCTGTCCCCAGCAGAGCTGTTCCAGCCTCGGGTCATTCCTGGGGCTCCTCTGGCCCCTCTCCAGCAGCTCCATGTGTGTCCTGTGCTGAGGACCCAGAGCTGGACCAGCACTGCAGGGGGGTCTTTACCAGTTCTCCCAGTGCCCCGTGTGGGCCCAGTGCTGGTTTGGGGTGTGGGTGGGTGTCAGGGGCGGTTTGCTGTTGGTACAGCCCAACCTGGGCAGTCACAGGGGGTCGGTGGTTGTGGGACCCCGGGATGGTCAGTGCACTCGTCTGTTGGTGCTGCTGCCTTGGGGCTCCAGCTGGAATAGTTTTCAGGAAGGGGTTTTGGAGGTTGGCGGTGGCTATAATCAGTCCTCGAGCATGGAAAATGATGCTGCCAACCTGCAGGTATCCAGGATTTCACTTAAAAAAGCCTGTGTGGAGTGACCATGGGTGATGACTATCCCATATATGTGTATCTGTGTATAAAATACAACTAGCTACAATACTTTAAAGGCTGTGGAGCAGATCAGACATAGTCAAGTGAATATGTCATTATTCTAGAGTATTTTTTCAGGTGCGTATTCTAGTGTATCAGACTGTAGCGAATTGCCTCTTTCAGCATCAATGACCAAGCAGCTCCCCGGCTCAAAAGCCCGTCCCAAGTGATGGGAACAGCGATGGACGGGGAATTCAGCGCTGTCGGGGGCTGGAAGGAGGGGAATGGGAATGTTTTGTAAGCAATAGGGAATGGGAAGGGAAAAAAAGAACGTGGGTATCACGTATTCAGATACACAATTGGTTTTATTCTTGGGTAGCGCTGGGTAAGTATTGCCATAAAACGGCGTTTGGGAATATTCATTTGGATGTGTGTGTGAGTGTTTTATTCGTGTTTGTGGCTTGTCCCGGAGTTTTCCTGGTTTGCAGGGTCGGGAGGAGATTGTTTCAAGGTTGCATGAGGAAGCGTCCATGGAAATGAAATGCTATGTTCATACAAAATATTCAGCGTTTCTTTCTCCCGCCTCCTCTTTCAGCGGGTGCTGCTCTCATCCCCATGAGGAGCACACACAGGATCGCAGTTACTTACCTGCTGATGGACAGCTCAGAAATGCAGCACATGTTGCAAGTGAGAGCTTGGAAGGTGAATTTATAGCCTGTTCACCAAGAGGGAGTGAGGCAAAAAAAGGTTGAATCAAATAACAAATCAAAGGAAATTTCTGTCTGCCTGTCCAATAAACAGAAGAGGCAAAATTCATTGCATAATTTCATCATTACAAATGATTCTCCCAGCTCTGTTTCTCTGGTTTCATTGCAAATGACTGTTTGGGGATGTGTGTTTTCTGGAATTAGAGACGCAGATTGAGAAGGGAGACTACTGTGGTCATGTGCTTTTCCTTAAAAAGGTCAGAAGTTCTATTTGTATCTATTTGGTTTCCTTCGGGTGGATATTTACCAAATCTCTGTGGGTTTCTTGAGAAATTTGTACATTTCTTGAGAAATGTGCAGAACTCCTTGCCTCACATAACACGCTGCCTGCTTTTTGCACTTGAAAAGCTTTTTTTCCCATATACGAGGAACTTACTGAAAAGTAATTCAAGGTTATTTCTGTCCATAGGAAATATTAGTCATGATTATAAAATTATAAGTCAGGTTATTTTGAGAGTGGCCCTTCATGTCAGCAAAGTTAGAAAGATGTACTGAAAATGAAAGTTCAGGGTAATACGCCAAGGAATCTTAAATAAGGCTGAAAAAAGAATTGAGTCTGGGATAGCGATTTCCTGCATTTATCTCCATGAACCTTCCAAAAATTACTTTGCTGCAAACTGCATTCTTCTGTTCCCAGTTTATGGATAAGTATGCGGTGAGGTTGTTTTTCCCGATTTAACAGGGTGATGTATGCTTCTCTGTCTTGTTTTCCAGGGTCTTACGAGTGCGGAATATGTGGGAAGAAATACAAGTATTACAACTGTTTCCAGACCCACGTGCGAGCGCATCGAGGTATTTCACTCCTCCTCCAATCTTTGGGGACCCTGGGGTAACATTCAGGCTCAGGGGGTGTTTTCGGGAAGACCTTGACGGTTGCTGTGCTGCTGCTCTGTTCATCACTTACTGTTTTTTCGGGTGGCCCATTCGCAGGACAGACTTTGGGGCTGATGCGGTTTGGTGGTTCTCTACTCCAGTGGTATTTCCTGCGGTCGGGAGCAGCCGTTGTTGTGTTGGGTGCAGTATTGACTGCCCAGGCTCTCTGGGGGCATCACTGTACATTAGGAGAGCTGCAAACCCACAGGTTTCTCCTGGCAGATGCCACAGCGCAGGGCCGGGCACGTCCCGAGGTGTCCGCTGGGTCTCCTCGTCCATCCCCGGTAGGTGGGGACAGGATGTCAGGTCAGATATCGGCATCGCTACACCGCTGGATTTTTATGTTAGAATCAAAATGATACTCGAACTCACTGTCAAGGTTTAAGGCAATGTGGCAGTAAACCGTGGCAGACGCTCCCTGTTATCCCCTCACTTCCCACCACCCCTCCTTTAGATTGGAAAGATGATTGGAAAGATAAGGGGAAAGGAAGAGAGACTTAGGCTTCAAGTTGGAGAGTTCTAAGGGCTTTCCTAATGCTACTAATAAATAGAGAATACATACAAAATGCACAAAGCCAATGCAAGTGCTGATGTGGCGCTGCGTCACTGCGCAGCAGAGCTGGGGCTGCGGGGCTGGCGGCTCCAGCAGCTGCAGCTCCGGCCCCGGGAGTCCCGGGCGGGACTGCACAGCAAAGCGGAGCCTGGGTGCGGGGTGCAGGGCCTGCGGGCTGGGGATCACAGACAGACAGACAGACAGATGGGGCCTCTCTGGATGCCGGCCACGGGCAAAGAGAGCGTGACCCTGGGATCACCCTCTTATATAGGGGTATGGCGATTATGGGATGGAATACTTAGTTGGTCAGTTCTACTCACCTGTTCCATCCACCCCTCCTCAAACACGCCCCCTCACAATGGAACATGGGAAAACTTATCAGTCTTTCTTGGCTACCATGGTAATAGATCTAAACACGAGCTTCTTCAGCATCCCGTTGGTCTCCTGTCAGCACCGAGCGCAGCATCCGAGGAAAAATATGCAGCTAAAGCTCAGAAAAGTCCAGCCACCTAAAGAACTGAGCTGGAAGAAAAATCACTAAAAGAGAACCGGTCTTGTTTTTAACAAAACCAGGACACTCACCCCGTGTCCATGCTGTCAGCTGGGGTCGCTTTCCAAATGTCCCGTTTGTCCGATGTATCCCGCGCTTAGTCAGGAGCGGCTTTTATTTGGATTTTCTGCAAGTCTGGCCAACTTGATGTCGCTTAATTGCAGAAATGGGAAAGTTTTCCTCAGTGTTTTGTATAATTCGCGTAGCTTGTCTAGTTCGGAGATGCATATTTGAAGTAACAAGGGGGACGTGAAACAAGCTCACGAGCCTCTCAGTGGCTTTATTTCACCCCAGCTGAGCGCTGGAGTCCGTGTGCCAGATTTACAGGAGCTTTAGCTCCTCAGGTGTAACCAGCGGCATCGGCACTCGTGGTCGTCAGTAAAACGCTTGACTGGGATGGCTGAAGGAGCATAAAGAAAACTCCTCGTGGAAAGTTTGGAAATCCGGGAATAATGGAGACTAATCCAATATTGCAGTATTTAGGTTTGGGACAAGGATTGCTTTTCTTTTACTTCTGTACCCCAGGCACTGTAGGATCCTTAATACAGGTGGAGTTTTAGAGCTGTATTAGTGTAAGGTCACATCCATGTGATACAACTGATTTGTATTTGTATATTTATTTATATTTTGATCATGAAATCATGCTATGCTATATATTAAAAGGTGTGGATGCATCG
This sequence comes from Columba livia, assembly GCF_036013475.1. NCBI lineage: Eukaryota > Metazoa > Chordata > Aves > Columbiformes > Columbidae > Columba > Columba livia. The sequence continues at coordinate 10,174,140 of NC_088620.1, forward strand.
ACACACATGCCTATGATCAATAATCCATAGTTTTGTCATAAACGCAGGGGAAACTTGACTTTACCTTTTGCTTCCAAAGCCTTTCTAATGTGTAGCTGTTATCAGTAACCTTCATATCAGTGATAGAGAAGCACAATTTATGTGAAACTTAGAAAACGTTGGTTTATATTGCTGTAAAGTGATGCGTGTAGTAGTAATGTTTAAAGAGCATTTGAATTGCCTTAAGACAATAAGAATCAAAATGAGATATTTATTCATGTACACTCTACAGCAAGAAATCAAACTGAAGCTCGGTGCAAGTCTGTAAATGTGATTCTTCCAGAAACAGAAGCGGAGCTGGCAGTTAAAGCAGTAGGGAAGGGTACCTGTCTGCCTTTGAACGTGCATGTCATGTATAGTTAGGAAAAACAAGGATTATTTGGAGGAAAGGCCCATGTGATACTATGCAGTGAGAATGGTGCACAGAACTGTACCAATATCACTGTTGGAAATAGTGTGAGAGTGCAAAACTAGACGAAATTTTTTGCGAGAGATGCTTTTATGGCCACGCGTAAGGTTTCGTGTAAAGAAGTGGCTGGTATTGCAGCATCATACCAAACGTGAGAGAACTCGGTGGAGACGCACACGCCGGGGATGTGGTTGGTCCTGCACTTGGCATGTTCACCCTGTGTATCTTCAGTCCGTGTCTTGGATAAATCCGCACATTGCAGGCAACCCAGCCCCCCTCGGGCGCTGGAAATGGAGCTCCCTTGGCCCATTGTGTGCAGTTCCCAGCTGCCAGAAACTCCAATCCTGAATGCTGTAGTCACTTCTCTGTGGCTGGCGAGGCGGGAGCCGGAGGTCTCGAGGTCTGGGCCACCCATCAGTCACCTAACATCTGCCTTACCCTGCAAGTCTGACTGATGCTGGGTAAACTCAGCATCACAGTAGCTTAAGCAAACTCAGGCCCTTTTTTCTTCTCTTTAGGTGTTTTCTTCCAGGGCTTTTTGGGCATTCAAGCAGGAATATCTGCTTTCTGTGCTTTGCTGAAGGACGCAGCCCTTCTCCTTGAGCAGCCCTCTGCTTTTTGCTTTCTTGTCGGCTCCTGGGTCACTCACGGTCCTTGGCTGCGCTGCAGCTTGGTCCCCAAGATGGAAAGAGCTGGGGATGCAAACAATTCAGCCCATGGGAGGGCAGATAGTAACCATGTTCATTTGGTTTAGACCTTTGGAGCAGAACAACTGAAACAACCACCTGTGGCCAGCCCCGCTGTCATCATTCAGGGACACAACTTCTGTCCCCAGGACGGGAGGTTTGGAGGTCCCACATTTTCCTTGCTTGGAACTGGGTTGTTTCTAAGCTGGGTTCTGTACATCTCGCTGTGCAGTGTGGAGCTGGGAGCTCTGCTGCCCTCGCAGCTCTTGCACTCGGTCCTTACTTGTCAGTTCTGTCTGGTACATTTCTTCTCATCCTTTGAGTTGTTCAGTTCCACGTTCAGACTCTCACCTGGTGCCATCACGGTTTTCTTTGTAATGATCATTTTGGGGAGAAATTTCCTAGATGCTTGGGGTCTTTTATAACCGCACGTGCCTCTTCTCTAGATCTCCATGGTAAAGAAGCCGTGTCAGAGGTGACCTGTGTTCTTTAGGCTGATTTTTCTTCTCGTCTGCCTTCAGGAACGGGTGGTTTCTTATTGGAAAACGGGGCATTTTCTTAGTTCCTTGTGTCCTCCCAGTGGTGCTCAGTGTTGGCTGGAGACTTTCAGGGAGCGACTGCTCTGGCGGTTCACGAGCGCAAAGGGCTGGGGCGGCTCTGGGTCGGGATGAGAGAAAAGGCGGGGAAAGCTGAGATGCGGGCACAGAAAACCCCACGTGAAACCTTCGGCAGAGGAACAGAAACGTAGCTGAGAAATGGTGGAATTGCGTTGTGGAGCTGAAAGGCTCCTTTGTGAGCTGTTGTGCGGCGCCGCGGGATCGCGGCTCCGTCCTCCCGCGGAGCTGCCGCCGTTCGGCCGGAGCAGAAAAGCTGCACATTCCTGCTGGCGATGGGAGGCTCAGTCCCGGCCGCGGCGCTGACAAACCTTCCCTCTTCGCCTACGTGAGACCCAGGCCTGGAAATTATGTTGCTTACAGCGCTTTTTGTTGAGCTGTGTGAGGTTTTTCAAAGGTTTGGGTTCCCTTCAGGAGTTCGTCAGCTCGAAAGTTTTGTTTTGTACTGTTGGGTTGTATTTAAGCAACAAAAGGAGCAAAACATCTGCATGTTTGGAGTGGGGAAAATTATTTCGTTTCTAGATAACTCAAAAGAAGACTGTAAAACTATTTCACTTTTAGGCAACTCAAAGAAAAAAATGGTTGGAATCACTTTATTACACTTTTAAAAAATGAATTTAAAAACCTTTGGGCTTAGGGAGATTTTTCCCCAAAGGAGAATTCTTCCGAAAGCAAATGAAAGCAAGCAAGGCTCCAGTTTAACCCTCGCAGGATATATCGCCTCTGTTCTCATAATTGGTGGAAGTTCTCTGTTTCCAGATAAGCTTTTCAGGGCTGAACGATGATTTTGCTGGAGTTGTTTTGCATTATTATTTATTTAGATTATCGGGGTGCTGCAGAGCGATCAGCTCTGGGGGCTCATCTGCCACCACAGGTGCTGAGTGAGCTGGAGTAGGATTGTTTATTCACACAAAGTTTCTGCTTTAACCAATCGTTCAAAAACTTCTCAAGGCTTTTGAAGTTTCGAGTTGATATTTTCCAAGAATGAGTTTTGCTGGATTCCACAAATACGAAAAGGAAGATGACTCGTTCGAACTGGAAAATGGCGCTTTTCCAAAGTGCACATTTTTTGAGGCTGAGTTGGAGCAGTTCTGTCACTGAAATGATTGGGAGGTGAGAAGTTGAAAATTAATAGCGAAAAAAACATTGCTGAGCAGAGTTGGTGTTTCCGAGCTGAAGATGGTTGGGTTTCATTTGTAGATTATCTGCTACTGAAAAACCATAGGATTTCGGGGGGTCCTTTGCCCTCTGTGCTGCATCCCAAGCATCCATTTTTTACTGGGTACATTTCTCAGTCCGCAGATTTTTACAGATGCAGCAAATGCCTTGAGACACAGGAGTTAACTTGCTTGTTGTCCAGCCTTCCTGCCACCCTCCCTACTCTGACTTACTTTTGCAACTTTCTCAGAAATTGGTCTTTTGTTTTAAGGCTGTAATTACTTGGTCTGAGCCCAAATGTGATTTAGAGTGGGCTGTTAGGGGATTTTTAGTTGGGTTTTGTTTTAATTCATGAAGACTTCAGTCTGTCTTATGACTAAGAGTAACATTTCTTAAGCCAGTTCAGAAATGGCTACTCCTTAAACCTTTGTGTGTTGCTTGGTAATCGTTAAATGTGACTAAAGTACTTCTTAAAGCTCTTTAAATGACAGGAATGGCCTGGTGCATGCACAGTACATATCTTTTATGGTTTATTTATGCTGTTGGCTGGGAACGCCAGGCCAGCATTTTGCAGCACTCCATTGTGCCACAGCTTGCTTTTTCCTTGAGTGATAGGTGGTAATTCAAACAAATAGCAGCTGTGGAAAATGCAGGGTTTGACTGGCGAGGTTTTGCGTATGGCACTGAGGGTTTCTGCTCTGGCCCCTTGGTTTGTGAAGTTGTGCCAAATTAATATCATCGCCTGGAAAAAAAAGTGTTTGAATCAGGCAGGTTAAGCAAGTAGAAATGTACAGATTCACAAACCCACAATCTTTTGGTTTTATTGTTTTTAAGAAATAAGGAAATGAAATGCAAACACTGCTCATTACTCGAGGTTGCAAATTTTAAATTCAGAAGCGCTGTGACGTTCTGCAGCTGTGGCTTTCAGAGCAACGCGAGCACCATTCCAAGAGACATACGGAATATTTTGAAACGTAGTTATGTTATTAGCTAATGTGACACAGAGTATATGCAATTTAGATGAATATTAAACGCTTCAGACTGGCTTGGAAATCCTATTCGTTTATGATCCTTGACTTGTAACGTTGGGTTTTCCAGCTCGTAGCTTTGCCCGCTGCGTTCATTTAGGGCTCGAATGTGATCTTTGCTGGGTGCTTCCTGCCTGGTACAGCGGAGAGAGCTTTCTCTCCATCTTTTCAGATGTGCCCTCAGTAAGAGGAGGGCAGAGCAGCCCTGGGGGGATTCTTGTGCCCGTCTCTCGGAGGCGTTGCCATCGCTGTCTGTGAGGGGTGCCCGGCTGTGCCGTCTCCCACAGGGGCTGAGCTGGGTGCACCGTGCACTGTTCGCTTTCCTGGGTTGACAGCACTTGCACAGGGATTAAGCACATGGGCGATTTCAACAAACCTTCAGTAGAAGTGACGAAACTCATTGTCACGAGCTCCATGGATGACAGTGGGACTGTTGGGATGTGTCAGTCCGGTCCGTGCACACCTCAGCCAGGGCCCGAGGTGAGAGGAGGTGGTGCCGGGGATGGCGGCTCCAAAACCTTCCTGAGGCTCCGTGAAGCAACACAGAGCCGGCTCCCTGTGTGCAGGGCTGGGGTACGGGTCCCTTCTAGCCGTCCCATTTCAAACCCAGGCCCCTGTGACAGTGTGGGCAACAAGAGCCCCAGGTTTGGAGGCTCTTATCACAGAATCACAGAATAGTTTGTGTTGAAGGGACCTTCCCAGCTCCCCAGTGCCCCCCCTGCCATGAGCAGGGACATCTTCACCAGCTCAGGTTGCTCAGAGCCCCGTCCAGCCTGGCCTGGGATGTCTCCAGGGATGGTTCATCCACCACCTCTCTGGCCAACCTGGGCCAGGCTCTCACCCACCCCATTTTTACCCTCCTATTTTTTTACCCTCATGTTTTACCTCTTCCAGAGGACTGCGAGGTGGCCTGGTTTAGCCCCACAGCCCACAGAGCTGCTGGCCTTTCACAGCCCGCTCCATCGGCAGCCGGAGAGCCCGTGCGTTTACCGAGGCAGCTGCTCCTGGAGCTGCTCTTGTCTGGGCATGACAGCCCGTGGTGGCGGGTGCTGTGCTGAAGAGCCCGGCCGGAGCAGAGTGAGCCGGGGCCGGCCGGGGCGCAGAGTCGGCCGTCAGATCTAAGTGCAGCTCTTTCTCTTTGCAGACACTGAAGCTGCCTCAGGTGAAGGAGCCTCACAAGGCAGTAAGTACTCCTGTGGGTGCGCAAGGGGGAACCGGGGCTTGGCGTGCGTGAGCACTGCGGGTGGCGCGGTGCGCAGGGCCCGCTCTCCACCGGGGTCACGGCCAGACCTGCTGCCCGCGGCGCCCCCTGCGCTGCTGCGGCCGTAGCGCCGCGGGCTGTGGCGGGCGGGGAGCGGGGGTGGCGGGCGGGGACAGCAGGCCGAGGGGCCGGGGCTGCGGCGCGGGGTGCGGCCGGCAGAGGGCGGCCCGGCCGCGGAGCTGCGGCGGGGCCGGGGGGAACCGCGGGGAGCGGGGGGAGCGGCGGCGGCCCCCGTGGTGAGGGGAGCGCGGGGCTCGGCCGTGGTGTGAGGGGAGCTGGGCGGTGTGAGGTGGCGGCGGCCGCGGGCAGAGCTGGCGATCCGCTGCCTCAGCCCTGGCGGGGGGGCGCTGGGTGCTGCGGTCATCAAGTCTTGTAGGATTTTTGAACTTGACACCTGAAATTGGGGGTGTGGGGGGTGTTTCCCTGTGCCAAGGAAGGATGTTGATAAAACAGAGCCCAGGTGCGGAGGGGCTGGGGCAGCGGGTCTGTGCGCCGGGGTGGTGGCATCAGGGGGAACCTGGTGTGGCCCCTGTGAGGGTGGGATGGGGGAGATGGAGGCAGGAGGTTCAGGGTGGAGAGAGAATGAGAGGTCATGAGCAAGAAGTGGAAAGAAGAGAGGTTGTTGAAGGAAGAGCTTTTCCCGTGCTGTGGTGCAGGTTGGCCCAGAGAGGTTGTGTCTTCTGCATCACAGAATCCCAGAATGTGAGGGGTTGAAGGGCCCTGGAAAGCTCATGCAGTGCAATCCCCCCATGGAGCAGGAACACCCAGATGAGGTTACACAGGAAGGTGTCCAGGCGGGTTGGAATGTCTGCACAGAAGGAGACTCCACAACCCCCCTGGGCAGCCTGGGCCAGGCTCTGCCACCCTCACCAGGAACAAGTTTCTTCTCCTATTTAAATGGAACCTCCTGTGTTCCAGTTTGAACCCACTGCCCCTTGTCCTGTCACTGGTTGTCACCCAGAAGAGCCTGGCTCCATCCTCCTGACACTCACCCTTTATATATTTGTAAACATTAATGAGGTCGCCTCTCAGTCTCCTCCAGGCTAAAGAGACCCAGCTCCCTCAGCCTCTCCTTGGAGGTTTTACAAGACCAGCCTGGGTAAAGTTTCAGGTACCCGAGTCTGAGCTCAGAGCAGACCCTGCTTTGAGCAGGAGGTTGGACCAGAGACCTCCTGAGGTCTCTGCAAATCCAGACTTTGCTATGATCATATTAGGTGAGAGCCAAAGGTTCCATTGCAAAGGTGAGTTACCAGCCTTGGTGGTTACAGATGGCAGTTGAGGATCACCAAACTTACCCTGGGTGGATATAAAAATGTTAGATAAAAGAAAAATAATAATTATAAAGTGCAATCATGCCACCTTTTTTGAACTGCTGTTTTTTCCAGCCCACACTGTGACAGGTGGAGAGTTGGGGTCAGCATAGGGGAGTCTGGGCGTTCTGTCTGCAGAAGGAAGCAGAACTGACTTTGCTGCAGGTGGGGAATGAAAATCCTGATCCAAAACATCTCGGTAGCAAACAGACATCACTCGGTCTATACGCACTCCTGGTGCTCAGTGGAGGGGAGACGGGCTCTGCAGCCGGGCCCTTCCTCTCTCCATTGACCCAGTGACATGTGGTGTCCAGCTCCGGACAGGGAGGCTCCTTTCCAGGCTCCTGTCACCTCCTTTGTTGTCCCATTTTCAGTAGGTACTCTGCTGCTCATCGGTGTTTTACTCATCATGAATCTTTCCAGGCTCATGTCCTGGTCCCCTTACTCTGAATTATAGCCCTGGGCCCAACTATGTTCTGGGCTATGCTCTGTGCATCCTGCACTCATTATTTGGTATTTGACGTAGTATCCTTTTTGCCAGAGCTTGGGAACCACTTTGTGCAAGGAGATAAGTTTTTCTGTAAGTCAGCTTTTCCTCTTCTTACCTGTCATTGGAATTCTTTTGGCTGAGAAAGACAGAGCAGAGTGAGGTATAGAGAGTAAGAAGGGAAAAAACCATGAGGGTTCATGCCTCAGTCCTGTGGGCAAACCCTATGGTTCAAGCCATAGAAGGATTTCTGTCAGTATAACTGGCACTTCTGTGGTGGCTGGATCTTGGGGAGGGGGAGAATGGAAGGTCACAGGCAGAAGATGACGCTGGGAGAGGACAGTGACAAGCAGCTGCTCCCTGCACTGGGCTCAGAGGAGCTGCCGCTGTGGAGATGGAGCCGGCAGCAGTGAGAGGGGCTGGGGCATCTTCATGCAGGGCTGTACGAGTCTGGCCCCCTCCCCAGAGCAGGAATTGCTGAACCCCCTTTTTACCTGCCACACTCATTGCTATCCCGAAATAGTCTCATCTACCTGAAAGAGCTGGAGGCAAGACCACAGCACCAGAGAAGGGAAACAGCGATGGGCTGGGGATGGGGATGCAGATCCGCAGCCATCCGCACCGATGGAACAACAGGCTGTGCCTGCCACCTGTCCCACAGAGCCACCGTGGAGCTGTGCAGACGGTGCTGCTGTTCCTAAGTGAAGATGGTTGTAATTTCCTGACAAAATCACCTTCCTCTTCCCCTCCGTGCCGCTGCAGTGAGATAGTTCAGCTGTCTTCTTTCCTCCCCGTGCCTTCCCCTCTGGGGCTGGATGAAATCCCTGGCCTGCCCTCGTTGCCTCTGCAGTGCTCTTCTCCTTTTTCTACTCAATGGCTCTCTTGTTTCCTTGTCAGTCTGTTTGTTCCTCATATATTTTAGGAATTTTTTATTTATCTTTCCTTTCCTGCTATTTTTGTTTTGCCTGCTGCTCCGCTGCTATTCCTCTGTGACCCGATTTGGCTGTTTACACCCTTTCTATTACAGATGTCTGTATTGTTCAAATCTTCCTCTGCTATTTTGGTCTCATTGGGAACCTCTAGATTCACGGGCTCTGCAGGCATGGTTTGCTGCCTTCTAAAATTTCTCAGTATTTAAGGGATACAGCAGGACCTTGTTTTCCCTCATGTGCCTCTCTCTAGGGCACAGGTTGTGTCCATCCCACACTGGAGTGGATGAGGAGCAACCTTGACCGTCCGCGGGTCTTTGGCGTTAGTTCAGATAACTAGAACTGCAGGTTTTTAAAAGCTGTTCAGGTTTCTCCGTGGTGAATTTTAAGGGGTATGTGTGGCACCAGCAGAGTTTTGTTAAAGGCAACGCCATGTATCAAGTGGGGAGACATCTCGGGTGCCAGCTCTGCAGAACACACCAAGGGCACCTTGGCTTGGTCGCAGGAGTAATGGAGCGTTGGTGACAGTTACCTGCGTTGTGCTCCGAGACTTATCCTGAGAGCCACGAGCCGTGCTTGTTCCTGGGAGGCAAAGTTTTCATCTCACCGTTCTGGGGCTGAGAGCGAGTTGTGCTGGGCCTGTCGGGAGGATGAGTTGCTGACGTGGTGGGTGAAGCTGTGTTGCCTTCAGGTCCGAGGGTTCGACTGCAGGAAGGGCTGGCCCAGCCTTTTTTCCTGGGAAGAAAGGAGCCATGGGGCAAACTGGGACGCAGCTGAGCCCAGTGGCTTGTTTGCTGCTTGCTTTAAAGAGGAGACAGTGGTGTTTAGACTTTCCAGCTGGGAAGGCACTTTGAAGACTCCCTTGAGGAAAAACTGTTGCACTTTGTTGGTTATTTCCATCCTTTGGGGTTTTTGGTCTATAGATCGTGTCTTTGGGACTGCCTTTTATTTGGACCCATTCTTGAAGGGACACAGATGTGTGGTATTGAGCAGAGGATGTGCTCATGGGGACATATTTGCATGGCTTTGGGAGTTACTTTTCTAGCCTTGGCTTAGGGTCCAAGACCAGAATTCCCACATGTAGAGAGAAGAAAACAATACAACCCACAGTGCTAATGTGTTAATAAAGAGGCTTGTCTAAGTGCTCCCAGCTTTGACTGGCAGGGAGGAGAAAGGGAGGAGAGACATTTGAAAGAAACTTTCTAATTGATATTTTTTCCTAGGCAAGGGTGGCCAGTTCGACACGTGGGTTGCTGAGTCTGTCAGGCTTTTCCGAGATGCTCGTACACCTCTGTGCTTTGCTCTAGACTTTTGGAAGTCCTCGGGAAGAAAGTTTGGGCTAGGTCTGGGCTGTCATTCTCCTTGGAAATTCCAGTCATGTTTAGGAGAGTTACAACCTTTGTAAAAACAATCTCCCTCCTGCGGCTCGCATACCACAGGAAATTCTTGGCAACCTGACAGATAGCGAAATACAGCCACGGGCAAGCAGGGGTCCACAGGGCCGGGCCTGGCGGGGGCAGTGTGCCAGCGACACAGCTTTGGGAAGCATCACCTCAGATCTGAACAGGTCTTTGCACTCTGCTGGGTCATCGAATCATAGGATCATTGGAAGAGACCCTCAGGATCATGGAGTCCAACCATAACCCACCCCTGGCACTGCCCCATGTCCTGAGAACCTCGTCTCAGTCTGTCCAACCCTCCAGAGATGGTGACTCCAGCACTGCCCTGGGCAGCCTGTTCCAATGCCCCACAGCCCTTTGGGGAAGAAATTGTTCCCAACATCCAACCTCAACCTCCCCTGGCGCAACTTGAGGCCGTTTCCTCTTGTCCTATCACTTGCTACTTGGGAGAAGAGACCAACCCTCTCTATGCTCCAGCCTCATGATGCAGGTTGGGTTCAGTGCACATGTCACAGTTTGGGGACAATAGTTTTCAGAGCTTGGCTGGCACCAGCGCTGGGTCAGCAGCCCTGCCCATGGCGGTGCCTGGGCCTGGGAGCTGCCCTTGGGTTAGGAGGGAGCCCCCGGGTGGTCTCCCGGCTGACAGGTTGTTTCTGGGCTCATCCCCAGGAGGTAGAGGGGGAGGATGATGTTCCACCAGCACAGCCATTGTCTCCAGAGCGTGGCAGCTTTTGCTGGTTCCCGATCTGTCTCTCTGCTACAGGTTATGGATTGTAATATTCAGTCTGTTGGATTTTGGTATTATTATTTTCTGTAGGAAAGAGGAACTTGTGTATAAGAACATCTCCAAAATAACCGTAATTGGCTTGCAAAGCTCAAGGTTACACTGTGAGTTTTGTGGTAGCCCATGAAGCTTTAATTCATCTGCGCATGCATAAGCACTTGCATGTCACTGTTGCTTTTTCTGATTGTGTCTCTACCTTTTTGAACCAGCCTAGGACAAAATTAACGTTGCTCTGGCAACTCTCAGTGTGGCACGAGCCTAATTACAACTTCCCAGTGGTCTTTTAATACCTGTTTTTGAAATACCAGAGGTTAGCAAATACACCAAATCGTGCTCCCAGTCCCTAGTACTTCTGAACCTTTTCCTGGCTGGCCCTCGGGTGACTTTACCGAGGAGTTTGCTGTTCTGCAGGATGGAGAGAAGGTCACTTGGCAGTAGCCACCAGCGGGCGAGTGGCGATGGAAGGGACACGAGTTGCTGGGCGTGCAGCCCAGTCCCTGTGCGCCGGGCACGGCCTCCCGCTGCTCGCTTGCATCTCTGTGCCCTGGGAAAGAAAGCACAGCAGCAAAGGTGCAGAGAAATGCGGGGGGAAGAGTTACTGAAAGCTGAAGGTTTCTTAAAGTATAGCTGGTATGTTAACTGCATGTATGTCTGGTGAGCTCCTCAGGGGAGAAGTCCTGAGCCTGACGAACGGTGCTGATTAGTATTGTGGGGAAGAGTCTTACCATTCCTGGAATCTTTAAATAATATTTAGTGTGTCAGCCAGGTTGGCTGAGTTCAGGTGAGCTGCTGACAGTGTGGTTTGCTCTTTTTTTTTCCCTTGTTACAACTTTTTTGAGGATCGTGACAAGCAAGTTGTAGTTTAAGAGCAGGTAGTGCCCATGAGTGTGAAGGTTACTCCGTTAGATTGTTAGCATCCCATCCTTACAGTAAAAGTGGTACTGGCATGACCCTCAGAGGAGAAACTCCAGTCCCAGCTCTGTACGTGATGAAACCAGCGGGACAACCCAGTATCTCTCAGTTTTTGTGTTATAGGCTCAATGCCATCGCCATCCCTGGCTCAAAACCTGACTCCAAGCTTGGGCTTTGCCATAGCAGGCACTGGAACAGGCTGCCCAGGGCAGTGCAGGAGTCACCATCCCTGGAGGGGTTTAGAAGGTGTTTAGATGAGGTTCTCAGGGACATGGGTCAGTGCTGGAGTTGGGTTATGGTTGGACTCGATGATCCTGAGGGTCATTTCTCTTTGCCAGATCTTCAGTCTCTCTTATCAAGTACCTCAATGTAGTGAAGTGTTTATGCCTCAACGCAAGACCTGTTTGAATTCTGATCGTATCCCAGCTCCTCATAGCTAGCTGGAATTCTTATCAGACTCATGATGGGTCCCATCTTTGAAAATAAAATATTAACTGTGCTGTCATCTGTGAGCTGTATTTCCTCCATCCCCATTCACAGTAGTATCTTACCGCGTGCTGGTTTGTGCCTGGATGCTGAACTAAGATACGCTGCTCGGTGCGGGGACACACACTGACTGTCATCTGGGTCTGAGGATGTTGTAGGCTGTAAACTGAATGTTTTTCTTTGCAGTTTCTTGGCCAAAAGCATTCAAACCCAGCACCAGTGCACAGGAGGGCATCCACGGGCAGTGCATGTCCCCACTGTGGGACACCATTTAGTTACAAGGAGAAAAAAGGAAAATTGCGTTTTTTTTCCAAATGGAATACACAGTAAATATTTCACAACTCCATACATTAAAAAAATGATTGGCTTCAAATCTTAAAAATGTATTTCCCTTTGGGTTCTGACTAAGCATGAGAAAGCTCAGCCTAAGAGGGAATTTAGCTGAAAAAGCTTTGCAAGGTTAGAAGCGAGGCTGTGGGCTGGAATGCTGTGAACTGAAACCGTGAAATGAATATATTCAAAATTCTGTGGTGATTTTAGTGTTCTAATGGAAAGATATGTGCGTTGCTTTGCTGGTGTTAATTTAAGGTTAAGGAAGAACCTTTAGTGTCTCCGTTTCTTGATTAATTTTCAATATTTGAATTTGCAACCTTATGTTTCCTTAAAGTCAGTTTTAGCTTTGGATTTCCTTTCATTTTGGGGAAAGTAACAGAGCAAAAAATGGGAAGTTCTACTGTTGTGCTTGGTCTTGGCCAATTAAAAGCGTAACGCAAACGATGTGTGTGTGTGCACACCCACGTACACACGCCGAATGAACAGTTAGTCATTTACAACTCTGTGATTAATTTCTGCAGTGTTCTTAGTTAATAATTCTCCCACTTCTTGGGGAGAGCCCTAAAAAGGGATTTTATTTTTCTAATGTGTTTGCGTTCTAAGCAGGTAAAATCCCTTTAGATTCCCATTTGCCTAACAAGTAGATGAGTGTGTTCATCTTCAAATTTAAATGACCACTGGGCTGAGACCAAGAATGATGAATTTCAGTGCAGGAGGAGGACATTAAGAAAATAATATGGAACTTAGTTCTGGGAGCTACAAAATGTTGACCTTAAGGCCTGAGATGTTTTCCTTCAGTGCTTTAGTTGTTGCCTTTCACAGAATGTATTTCTGTGCAGCTCTGGGCCAGGGTTATTTGTTCTCCCCTGGAACAAGACGTTTTTGGCACAGGTAACACAGGTTACTCCCGTCTTGCTCGTACATTCTCCTTCTCTGAGCACATTGCAGGACTGGGATGGGAGAGAGTTCCTCACTGCAATTTCTCAGGTTTTCTGTAACACGGGAGATCCATTTCCCTTTACCTTTCTTTTATCCTTTGTTCCAGTTTTGACCCAGCGCCTTCACATCACAGCACCAATGTCTTTCTTGAGGCTGGGTGAAACAGGTAACCATTCCCAGACCTGGTTTTAACAGAGTAAATTTGAAGTTGCTCTTCTGACACACTGGTTACACTGAGGGTTCTTTTTGGCTGTTCTCAGTTCAGGTGTCCTGTTGGGTGTCTTGCCCTGTGACGGCATAGGGTGTGCTCAGGCCCATGGCACACGGGCCCTCACGCTGGAGGATTTGACGTTTGTGCAAGTCCTGCGGCCCCACAGCTCTGGAGAGGTTGCTGTGTCTGTAGTTTTAGTGTAAGTTTATAGAAAAGGAATCTTTCTGTAAATCTGTGATCATCACGTTGTCTCTAAATTGGAGAGACACAGGTTGGACGGATGGATGAGGAATTGGCTGGATGGTCGCACTCAGAGAGTTGCGGTCGATGTCTCAATGTCCAAGTGGAGACCAGTGACGAGTGGCGATCCTCAGGGGTTGGTATTGGGACCAGTGCTGTTTAACATCTTTGTTGGCAACATGTACAGCGGAGCTGAGTGCACCCGTACCAAGTTTGCATTGTCACCAAGCCGTGTGCTGCGGTCGACACGCTGGAGGGAAGGGATCCATCCAGAGGGACCATGACAGGGTTGAGGAGTGGGCCCGTGCGAACTCCATGGAGTTCAACAAGGCCAAGTGCGAGGTCCTGCACATGGATGGGGGCAACCCCAGGTACAAATATAGGCTGGGCAGAGAATGGGTTGAGAGCAGCCCTGAGGAGAAGGGCTTGAGGTTGTTGGTTGCTGAGAAGTTCAGTGTAAGCCAGCAATGTGCGCCTGCAGCCCAGAGACCACCCATGTCCTGGGCTGTGTCACCAGCCCCATGGGCAGCAGGTTTGGAGGGGATTGTCCCCTCTGCCCTGCTCTGTGAGACCCCCTGCAGTGCTGGTCCAGCTCTGGGTGCTCAGCACAGGACACACATGGACCTGCTGGAGAGGGGCCAGAGGAGCCACAGGAATGACCCGAGGCTGGAACAGCTCTGCTGGATGGACAGGATGAGACAGTTGGGGTGTTCAGCTGGAGAAGAGAAGCTCTGGGAGACCTTAGTGCAGCCTTTCCATAGGTAAAAGAGTCTGATAAGAAAGATGGGGACAGACTTTTGAGCATGGCTTGTTGAGATAGGACAAGGGGTGATGGTGTTAAACTGGAGGAGAGGAGATTTAGATTAGATATAGGGAAGAAATTGTTGCCCCTGAGGGTGACAAGGCACTGGGACAGGTTGCCCACAGAAGTTGTGAATGCCTCATCCCTGGAAGGGTTCAAGGCCACAACCATTCCATGATTCTGGAATCTTATATAGAAAATTTCTAGTATACCCATAAAAGTTAAATTTCTGCCCCTTTCCCAGACACTGACCAGGTAGACCGTGTTCATAAAAAGCTGGATGTTAATACTTTGCAAGAGATCTCTTGCAGAGTTCCTAGATAGCCAAAGTGATGGAGAAATATATTTACTCTAATTAAAAAAGGGTAAGAATTGTAGTAATACCAAATCGTTCCAATCATCCATCAGTTTGTCCTGAAGATACCAGGAGAGCTTTATTTAAGATAGAAATAGATCCCTCCACTGTTCATCGAGATGTGATACACTTTCCATCTTCCAGCATGGTTGGAATTTAGCAAGAGAAAAGGTGTTCAGACAGCATTAATTCTTCCAAATTCCTCTTCCAACCTGGACCTGTGTCTGCCGAGCTGTGTGGTGGCATTTCAACAATAAGCCTGAATAGCACACAAAAAAACCTTGAAAGCTATATTCCAATCATTTGTAAGCCAAGAAAACGATCAAAAAGATGCGTCCATTGAATAATCCAGCTGGCCTCACCACTCTTCTTGGCTTTTTCACTTCTAAGGATCTTTATAACCAGGAAAGGCAGAGCAATACAGGGGTTTCCTTCTTAAGATTTCTTCCTTCCAACCAAAGCAAAAGGGTTAGAGGTCTTGATTATCTTGGCTGATTGTAGAGGGGAAGGTTCTGCATCCTTCCTAATTTATTTTAAGTTTAGTTTGTTCTTGACGAAGGTTTATGGCTCCGGGATCTCTTCTTCAGTGCCACTCAGTCGTGTAACTATCACTCTTTTATTTCCATTTTGGGAGTGATAGTCCTGTGAATTCCCATCTGGAAATGGGACAAAATTTCTAGTCATGGACAAATTAATAGGAAAAAAGTCAAGGTGAGATTTGCTTTTCCTTTATGAAACTCTGAGCGCTACATCATTTAATCTGAACGGTTGTCATAAGTTGTGTGTATTCCCAGCCAAACCATTTTCATTCCAAAAGGAAGTTAAAATGAAATAACCTTAATTGTGTGTTGAGTGTGACTCCACATGAGTTTTTTACTCATGACGGAGACTCAGCATCCTTATTGATATAAACCATGCATCTCCTGCATCAACAAGTGAAGTATATACTATTTTTCTTTAAATTATGCAAGATTGAGGATTTTTTTTGTCAAATTGCTGGTAGTAACACCTTAGCACACCCTTTTCACTTTTTTTATCTTACACTTAGTTACAATGTGAAAAAAAAGAATCCAACACTTGAAATGACACCAGAATGAAGAAATAGGAAACTAGACCTGCTGGCTTTAATTATTTTGCCTGATCTGTCTGATTTTGTCATGGAGTGTGAATGTCCTGCTTCATTATGCTGATTTTTGGGATTCTTATAAAACACCAAAAAACTTTCACGTTGAATTGCTGATATTTGCTGTCTGTTTGGATTACATTTTAGCATAGTTTTAACTATGGGAGACAGAAATTAATGGATTTGTAACATTCTGAGAACACCTGGGAAGTATTTTCTGTGCCAGCATCTAGTGAGTGGTACCCAAAACACCTTTCCCCCAAAACGTTTTAAAAAAATTACAGTATGTGACCATCAGAGTATTAGGAAGCAGCGAGCTGTCTTCAGAAATGAATTCAGGATATTCCCCTGGTATGGAAGTACCTGCCAATCTGGCCTCAAGTTTCCAGACCTGCAGGAATTCCGTCCAACCCTGGATGGTCTGAGCTTCAGTCTCCATCACAGAATCCCGGAATGTCAGGGGTTGAAGGGCCCTGGAAAGCTCATCCAGTGCAATCCCCCCATGGAGCAGGAACACCCAGATGAGGTTACACAGGAAGGTGTCCAGGCGGGTTGGAATGTCTGCACAGAAGGAGACTCCACAACCTCCCTGGGCAGCCTGGGCCAGGCTCTGCCACCCTCACTGGGAAGAAGTTTCTTCTCATGTTTAAGTGGAACCTCCTGTGTTCCAGTTTGCACCCATTGCCCCTTGTCCTGTCATTGGTTGTCACCCAGAAGAGCCTGGCTCCATCCTCCTGACACTCACCCTTTCCATATTGATCCCCAGGAATGAGTCCCCCCTCAGTCTCCTCTTGTCCAGCTCCAGAGCCCCAGCTCCCTCAGCCTTTCCTCACACGGGAGATGCTCCACTCCCTTCAGCATCTTGGTGGCTGCGCTGGACTCTCTGCAGCAGTTCCCTGTCCTGCTGGAACTGAGGGGCCACAGCTGGACACAATATTCCAGGTGTGGTCTCACCAGGGCAGAGCAGAGGGGCAGGAGAACCTCTCTGACCTACTGACCACCCCCTTCTAACCCACCCCAGGTACCATTGGCTTCCTGGCCACAAGGGCCCAGTGCTGGCTCATGGTCACCCTGCTGTCCCCAGGACCCCCAGGTCCCTTTCCCCTACACTGCTCTCTGATACATCATTCCCCAACTTACACTGGAACCCGGGGTTGTTCCTGCCCATATGCAAGACTCTACACTTGCCCTAAACATGCCCATCATGCTGATCCATTCAGCTGAGACGTGGTTTGGATCAAGTGTCACAGAATTCCTAGAATTCACTGGTCGCCTTCTTGAATGCAGCTTAAAAAAATACTGTAAGGAGTCAGGGCTGTGGCTACTGGATGCATCCAGCTCTTCTTAGGAGCTGGGGCTGAGTTCTGAGATGCTTCAGACGGGACACAAGCCCGTGGCTCCGTGCTTCTCACTTGTCATTTAGCATCTTACCAGCTTGAAGGTGAACTAAGGTCTTGCACTACTTTTTGATCATTTCAAGGGGTTTGGCCCCTCTGTGTGAGGCTTTGGGATTGCTTTTTCTTGGCTCGGAGCCTCCTTTGCCCCACATGGGAAGCACTGTGCTAGGTGAAGCCAGCGTGTGCCTAAATGTCTCCTGTGTTCTGATAAAGGCCAAAGGTTTGTGGGAAGGAAGCAAATGATCATGAAGTGAATGATCCTGGAATAGTTTTGTCCACAGGGACAGTTTCTTCCTAACCCCTGCTTAGGAGCTGGCTTGTGCCTTTGTGTGTGAGGGTTTCTGTGCTTTCCAAATTTCTGGATTTTATTATTATTTAATCCTTACTAATGTAACTCTGGATACTTTAAACTTTTAATGAGTTGCTGCTGACTTTGGGCTCAGTCCTGCTCCCTTTTTAAGGAATTTTGCCATTAGACACCTGATGTAGATTGAAACTGATTTTACTGGCAACTCTCTACTTGGCTGTAAAACGTGGTTGTAAAGCTCGTAGCTTCTGCGAGAACACAGTTTGAAGGCGGAGTGGCTGGAGTTGTACAGGCAGTGAACTCTGTCTGCAAACTCCCATCCTGCCTCTGCCAGCCCAGCAGGGAGAAGGAAACCCCTAAAGATGGCAAAGGGTCAGGTCAAAGGACTTGTCCGTGAACCTGCGTGGGGAATATCCCGCTAGCTTAGGAAACCATCCATGTGTTCCTTTCCCTCCAGGTGCCCCTCTGGCTGCTGAAAGGGAGAAGAAGCCTCTCTCCAGAGCTGTCTTTGTGCTGCCCCGGGTGGAAGCCACAGAAGCAAGTGAGGGTCCCAGGTTTTGTTTTTTCTCTGTTCTGTTGTAAGGAAGCAAGAGCTGCACTTTGCTTTTCCTGGGGAGGCTGCTCCGGTAGCCTGTGCACTGAATACGGCTCAGGAGGGTGTTTCCCAGGGACACATATCTCAGAAAATGCCAGCCTTTGCTCTTTCTTTGTGTCGGGTGGTTTAGTCGTGTTGGCTTTGGCTTTTCCTGGGGTGTTGGCGTTGCTCATGGTTCTTTCAGTGAGGCCGACATCCCAGGGAAGGCGGTGCCATTCACCAGCCCCAGCGCGCTGCATTTATCACCAGCAGGACTGGTAAGAACTCCAGCATCCCCCAGCACATTTCCAGGAAACAGTTAAGGAATGTGAAAGCATCAGAGCATCTCATGGACTGTCCTGCGATCCACTGACCGTGGCTGGAGGGACGATGCTGATACGTCATTGTCACATAAGCCTCACTCTGAAAGCCTGGTTGCGGGGAGAAGCATCACAGCCTCAAATAGAGAGATGACAGATAAATGTATTGCAACAGACTTACCTTTAACAAATCCAGCTGTCTTCTGCTTTCAGAGATGCTGCTGGGCTTTATGAACTGATTGGGAAGTGGTGTTTCCCAAGGTGAGCCAGGAATGCAGAATTCCTGGAGTTTGCTTCTCCCTTTACCATTCTCAAACCTTCTATAAAGGTGGCACGCTGACCATGGAGCAGGACCAGTAGTGCTGTGCAGACTGCCCTCTTATCTTTCTAATTTTGCTGAAACACTGCTGGATTTCAGGAATAATTTATCAGGCTGTTGGAATCTATTTACATTGAACAGTTTTGCCCTTCCGCATTTGGAGGCTGTCCCTACCGGACAGCTATTTCTGCCGTGCTCTCTAAGAATAGGATCACTTAGTATTCAAGAGTATGTGCAAAGTGCCAAGTTGCTGCGAAAGCTCCTTTATCAAGCGGCTTTTGTGGCTTCTTCCATTTGAAAGGTCAGTATGAGTTCTGGGTCGGGGGAAGAGTGTTCTTCACCTTGGAGAGGTCCTTAAGGAGCTCCCACAGTCCACTGTGTAGAGACCCCATCACTTTGTACCCTTCTGTCAGCATTGCAGGGACGTCATCTGGATGATGGACGTAACCGTTGCCAGTTTGGGTTTCTGTGATGCTGCGCAGAGCTCTTTGAGCCCAGTGGGAACTGGTTTGTATGTAGTTTTTGTGGTCTCGAATTCCTGCACTTCCAAGGGTGGCTTAAGTGATCTGTATTTTTAGCTTGTGATACGGAAGTCCTGACATTTCAACACATTTTCAACTGCTATAGTTCCCTTCCTGGGTTTCTAAAGCAAAATCCACTGAGGAACTGGAACAAGTGCCCTGAGGAAAGAAGCTGCTTCTTCTGCCTGCTGCTGTTGGGCATGTGTTCCCTGCCCTCCCTCTTTCCTGCTAAAATGAAATATGTGCTTTCTTCTCTGCTGAATATTTGAAGCAAAACAACAACAAAAAGATGGAAATAGTTAATTTCTGGGAAGGAAGGTGTGCTGGCTGGTCATGCCTTGGGCAGGGTGTTTCAGCAGCTGCGAGTCGCTGCTGAACAGGGACCGCAGGACAGGAGCTGCAGCAGCCCCGGACACGTTCCCCATCGGTTACTGGATGTGCACTTGCAAGCAGAGTGGTCAAAAATGCTTTTGGGTCCCATGGAGTTATTTTTTGGGGTGCTTGAAGAACCTGCCTGTTTGCCATCTCAGTATGTCCATCCTTTCTGTCCGAGGAACTGCCTTGTGTCCAGGCTGTTCTTGCCTTTTTTTATAGTAAAATGTGATGCTGTATCTTGATTCGCAAGATGAAACATGGGCTGACTGTAAGGCCATTGCTCCTTAGACCTCTTTCTGGAGTCTCAGCTCCCCTTGGAAAGACTCATGAGCATGAAGAAAAAACGCTATTTGCTGGAGTTTGGGTTTGAACCAGCTGTCTCTTAAGCATTTTGGAACTCTAAATTCACAGCAGTGTATCATGGCGATTGCTCAGCTCGCAGCAAGGATGCAGGACTGTTGCCTGAATACTGGTAAGAGACAGCCCTGAACCCCTGTGCTAGTTAAGTGGGCTAATTAGCATCTTTCCCTGTGTTTTTCCTGGAGTCCTCATAGTGCAGCGTTGGTGTATTTTTGCTCTTTGTGGAGCTGCACTGCACTAATGCCAGCCTGCTGATGGAGGGAGCAGAGTTGCTGAAGCAGCACTAGTTTGACTGCGTCTGGTACCATCTCTGCAGAGGTTTGGGGATGGGGAGCAGGGGGATGCCGGGTACCCCTGGGCACTGGGAGGTCCCTGTAGCCCTTCCCGGTGAAAGCTGTGTTGTTATTACATACACTGGGTATAGTGCCCCAGCTGGAGAGCAGGTTTCTTGCTAAGAAAGCTGTGCCGGCTGGGAACAGCGCTGGAAATATTGGGCGGCTGTCGGCAACGAAGCTCTAAAGGGTGAGAGGGAAGACGTCTGGCACTTGGGTACAGCCCTGGAAGAGCGACGGTTGTTCAGAAAGGGCAAAGCTTCGCTACACATCGGCAACCTCCTGATACTTTCTGAATTCGCTGTAAAGCTCCTCGTCTCTCAGACCTGGCACCGTTTGCTGGGCATTATCTCCTTTAAAGAGTCGAGGAAGAGATTAGCGCCAGCACCAGCTGGGACACAGTCTACACATTCTTGCTTCTCATAACAACTTGTTTCGCTATCATCTGCAGAGGTCATTCTTCCTAAAGGAAAGCAATCCCCTAACAAAACAAGCAAACCCCTCTTCTCTCGGGGTGTGCTGTTACACTTTTTATCGTGTTTTCATTTCCCCACGCTGCCTGGGGAAGGCAGTGGCCATACCCAACATGTGCTACTCAAGTCACTGCTGGTGACAGCAAAATCCCCCCAATCTTTCCTAAGTTACAGACGGAGAGCCATGTTTGAGTCTTGCAATCATCTGCCTCTAGCATTTAGTTTTATTCTGCTCTAACAACTTTATTTATTGAACACTTTTCTTCCAAACTAAGGCCATAATAGTTTTCTTCCTCCAAATGGAGGTCTTGAAAGTGCTTGGTGCTTGGTATTCCTTTGAAGAATTAGTCTTTGGTTCATCTATCACATGGCTCATTACACTTCAAAAAGGAGGTTGGCTTCTTGTCTTGTAGGCCCAGCAATGTGGGACTGATAATTGATGACACATTATGAATTTTCTCTGCTAATAACTGACTGGATTTTATTTGCAAGAAACATACAAGTATTCCCCGACCATCATTACATTGTCTTTGTTTTCACAAAAGGTCCATGGCAGATTGAGACCCTCAGCGCTGTTGTACGACTGCAGAAGGAGACTTCTAAACATTATATAATGGACGTAGTTAAATATGACCCACCAGTGCTTTTAGCACTTGAATTTTCTCACAGACGTGTTTTCCTTCTCCTCCTGCTCTCCCTTAAGCAGTGCACCGTCTGAAGCAGCCAACCCTTTTTATCTCAGTATAGATGCCCAGGGTCTGTCTCGCTTGTTCAGCCTAGACTTTTAAAAATCCTTTAGCTCTAGCTTAGCATTGCTGGGCTCTGATTAAGATACAAATATATTTTGGTAGCGGGGGTCAAGTTCCAGTGCCCAGCAGTTTAACACCTTTGATAGTTGGCATATTTCTCTTCTGGATCAGTGTAGCTTCTACTTTCATTCAGAATAAAGGGCGGAAAGTGATTCTTCATTTAGTGTTGAAACCCCACGTGCTGATGGACTGCAGCAGCGAGCCCCAGTGAGCAGTTAGGTTGTACCAATGTATGCTAGCTTAAAAGGTTTATTTATTTTAAAAACAAAATAGTTGAGAAGTAGAATAAAAGCTTATTAATGTGCATACTCTAGTGTGTTTGAACATGGTGTGAAAGAAGTAAAAAACATAGAATCGCAGAATCGTTTTGGTTGCAAGAGACCTTCAGGATCATCGAGTTCAACCATAACCCACCCCTGGCACTGCCCCATGTCCTGAGAACCTCATGTCCGTCTGTCCAGCCCTCCAGGGGTGGTGACTCCAGCACTGCCCTGGGCAGCCTGTTCCAATGCCCCACAGCCCTTTGGGGAAGAAATTGTTCCCATATCCAACCTCAACCTCCCCTGGCGCAACTTGAGGCCGTTTCCTCTCGTCCTGTCACTTGTTACTCAGAAGAGACCAACACCCTCCATGCTCCAACCTTCTTTCAGGTAGTTGTAGAGAGCGAGAAAGTCTTTATATATAAATATATCTATTAAAGATATATATATATGTTTATATATAAATATATAGGTCTTTACATATAAATAAGGCTTTAGGTTTACTAATCCTATGGATACATGAATACAAACACCGAGCTACCCCCGGTGAGGTTCTGAGCAGCTGCCTGGCCGTGCAGCCGCGGTAGCTGCTGCGTACACTCCTGTGTGCTCCTGTGGTGGGTAAAACACATCAGTTTCTAGATCCTTTGTGGCTACACAAGCTGATGTGTTTCACTTTGCAGTGGGCTGGTAGCACACAACCCATCAGCGACATGGTGTGAGCTGTGGGGTGTCATGTGCAGGGACAGGAGTTGGACTCGATGATCATTGTGGGTCCCTTCCAGCTCAGGACATCCTGTGATTCTGTGTGCTGGGCTGACAAGTACAACGCTGCCGGTTGCAGCGGGGTGACTGCTTCTGGTGTCAGTCTGCACCCCGAGGTGGATGGCAGACATCAGAGGCTGGAAAGACCCCACCAAGTTGACAAGTGAAGTTTTCCTCCTACCCTGATGTGACAGCTGAACCACAGATATTCACTGTCCCTGGTCAGACCAAAATGAATTCATAAGCGTCTTGAGCTGTGTTGCTTCTGTCTTCCCTGTGCAGCTGTGGTGATGGGGTCGGCTGGTGCTGGGATGAAGAGAGGGGGTTGAGGGTACAACCATATGGATATTTTGTACTTAGACTTCAGTAAGGCCTTTGACACTGTATCCCACAGCATCTCCTGGAGAAGCTGCAGCTCATGGCCCGGATGGTGTATCTGCGATGGATAAAGAACTGTCTGGAGGGCCGGGCCCAGAGTTGTGGTGATCGGAGCCGAATCCAGTTGGTGGCCGGTCACGAGTGGTGTCCTCAGGGCTCCGTATTGGGGCCAGTTCTGTGTAATCTCTTTATCAGTGGTCTGGATGAGGGGATCGAGGGCACCCTCAGTAAGTTTGCAGATGACACAAGTTGGGTGGGCGTGTTGATGTGCTGGAGGGTGGGAAGGCCATACAGAGGGGTCTGGACCAGCTGGATCGCTGCGCTGAGGCCAATTGTCTGAGGTTCAGCAAGGCCAAGGGCCGGGTCCTGCACCTGGGTCACAACAACCCCAGGTAGCGCTACAGGCTGGGGAAGAGCAACTGGAAAGCTGCCTGGCAGAAAGGGATCTGGGAGTGTTCATTGACAGTGGATGAACATGAGCCAGTGTGTGCCCAGCTGGCCAAAAAGGCCAACGCGTCCTGGAATAGTGTGGCCAGCAGGACTAGGGAAGCGATTTTTCCCCTGTGCTGGGCACTGGGGAGGCCAAACTGAATCCTGGGGGCAGTTTTGAGCCCCTCACACCAAGAAAGCCCTTGAGGTGCTGGAGCGGATGGAGAGAAGGGAACGGAGCTGGTGAGGGGCTGGAGCACAAGTGTGATGGGAGCGGCTGAGGGACCTGGGGGGTTCAGCTGGAGAACAGGAGCTGAGGGGAGACCTTCTGATCTCTGAACTGCCTGAAAGGAGCTTGGAGCCAGGGGGGTCGGGCTCTGCTCCCCAGAAACAAGCGCCAGGAGCAGAGGAAACGGCCTCAAGTTGCGCCAGGGGAGGTTGAGGTTGGATCTGGGAACAATTTCTTCCCCAAAGGGCTGTGGGGCATTGGAACAGGCTGCCCAGGGCAGTGCTGGAGTCACCATCCCTGGAGGGGTTTAAAAGGTGTTTAGATGAGGTTTAGGGACATGGGGTAGTGCCACAGTTAGATTATGGTTGGACTGGATGATCCTGGGGGTCTCTTCCAACTGAGATGACTCTATGATTCTATATGAAATCAGGCCCCGTCAGTGCTCTGTTCATTGAACACCTTACTGTCCTGCATGCTTTGGATTGCTCATTCTCTTTGGTTTTGTTAGAACATGCCCATATGGGATCTGGGGTGCGGTTGATGATCACTAAACCGCCGCAGGGAGAACCGGGTGTCTATCCGCGTGTAGGCACATCCAGCCCAGGCTGTAGTCAGCGTGTTAAGTTCTAACAGCTCATCCTTGACTCTGGGGTTGGTTCTCCTGGTTTGTCCCATCCCGCCCGGTACTTCCAAAGGAGATTTCAGCAGGGCCTGCTGCTCTGTGTTTTCATTGCTGTGGGGTCTGTGGAGGCTGTGCCGTAGAGATTTGTCTGCATGCCGCAGAGATCTGACAGAGCACGTGGGGTGGGTGTAACCACGTGGGGTGTCTGATGGAGCAGTGTTGTCTGCAGTGCTTGCCGTTTACCTCCAAGGTTCTAAAGTGGCCTGTTTTCTTCTTCCTACAGACAATTTTAGGTACACATGTGACATTTGTGGGAAAAAATATAAATATTATAGCTGCTTCCAAGAACACAGAGACCTACATGCCGTGGATGGTGAGTACTGTTTTTGACACTCAGACACCCAAGCTAGAATGCGAAGTTGTTGGGGAAGGCAAACTGTGGTTCTTGTGGCCAGGACATGGCACAGCGCGGCTCGCTGGGCTCCGGCAGCAGAGCCACGGTCCACAGGCTCTGCAGGAAGAGATTCGCTGCGCTTGATTGTCTGTGTGTGCATCAAAATAACACCGTCTGCGGGGACCTGTGGTCCTTGCACTCCTTCTGTGCTAAGGTTCATGGTTAGGGTGGATGTGCTAGAACCAAGCGTCTGAAGGTAAATTGTCAGTCTGGCTGCTCACTGAGTGAGAGTTGTTTGCCTTTTGGTTCCCGACTTTACAGGTTTGTTCCCAACGTGCTCCTTGGTGAGAAACCACATTTCAGAGTTGAGAGATGTTTTGTTCTTGTTAATTACTGTGGTAGTGAACTGATGCGGTTGTCAGTGGACCTCGCAGGCCAGTTGTTCCTCCGTGAATGTAGATGTGGCCGAGGCTGGTGACGCTCAGGCAGAAGCAGACACCTCCTTCTTTATTCTATACTGGGGGAGATAGAAGCAACAAGCTACTGCCTTTGGCTTGCCCCTTACATACTGGGCATCTAAAGCTCACAGATACATGTAATCCTCCCAGATATTCCAGGCCCTCACTCTGTGTGCTCCAGATCTGCTGGAACTGCTCCTCACTTGGCCAAGGACAGAGCCCTGGCAGAGTTTTACAAAGAGGCTGCTTGGAAAGCAGGAGGTTTTGAATAGCTGAACTGTCTCAGAATAGCAAGTGGTTTTTCACAATATGTGGTGTCTAGAAAAATTGCTGGTTTCAACTGAAATGTGCGGACATCTGAACGTGCTCTAAGAACGGCTCCCGCAGCGCGGCAAGTCCCGTGGGAGCCAGAATCCAATTACGGGGACTGAAAGTCACCGTGAGATGGACCTGTCTGCTTCTGTCAGAAACGTGTCCCCATAGCCGTGGTGCAGGGAGCTCTGTCTAGGGTTACGAGAGGGCTTTGGAAACGGCTTCCACTTGGGTCTTGCACGAACACTCAGTCTCTGTTCCTCTGAGGGCTGGTCAGGTTTTAGCAGGAACAAATGTAAGGCAGCTGTGTCTGAGCTTCACCTGGGGCTGTGTCAGTGTCAGAACAAAGGCCTTGAGAATCTGCGTGCATTAGGGCTGGGCACGCTGGAATAGTTGTGTGTGGATGCTGCTGGGAAGAGGAGGGACTGGGGCACAAAGCCTGGTCTATTCTGTGGGGCTGAAATAAGCTGAAGCCGTGTGTGAAATGCAGGAGGAAAACAAGGCCGTTGAAGAGGATTTAATTTCTGTTTTGTTTCTTCCCCTCCTTCTTCTATTCTGTGTTAGTTTTTAGTGTGGAAGGGGCCCCAGAAAACCGGGCAGGTAAGCCGAGATCCTTCGTGTGCTTTATTTCACCAATCTTTTCAAGCATTCAGTAGTTCAGACACAGCAGGTCCGATTCTGCCCTTGTAAGAGTCACGTTTTGTCCCCAATGGCAGCGGGACAGGGAGCATCCTCCCTCCCTCAGTGTCTACAGCAAGTAGATTGATGCCCAGCCCTAGTAGATACCAGGTTTTTGTTGTCCACACAATTGATCAGGCTTCTGAAAATCAAAGAAGCAGGTGTTTCATGTCCTTGGTGATGTAGTGAATTGCTCAAGGCATCAATTAAATGATTTTCTCAAAAGGGTTGGGTTCTGATTTGTTGCTAGCTGTGCTGTTAGATGGGAGAAGGTCACTGCTCTGTGTTTGTGAGCTGACTTGCTTGCAGACTGCGTTACCGTGCCCGCTTTCAGACAGCGTGACATCATTAGACAGGAGATGCACTGGAAAATAATCAGGCTTCGCAATGTGTTTGTTCAGTCTTTCTCTGTACTTTTTAACCATTACATACCTACAAGACATGTTACTGGGCTGGAAGTGGGGGTGGTCCTGGGGCAGCTGAGGAAGAGGAGGGACAAGGCAGACAGAGGGGTGATTCGGTTTGTAATTCCTGTCTTGAAATCTTGTTACAGATGGAAATGTCCTTACAGATGCAGGAGCATTCAGTGCCCGTGCAGCTGTAGAAGGAAAACCTGAGGCTGTTGTCATCCCTCTTGCTGGTTCTGTTCTCTTGCAGACCCCTATGACCAGGCTGTCATAGCAGCAGATGAAGTGAAGGAGGAGGAGCCGGAACCCTTCCAGAAGATTGGTCCAAGTATGAGACATTATACAGCTTAAAATGTGACAGAGAAAGCATGAGGGTGTAAAATCTGGCATTAGCTGGGGTACCGCTAGGAAAACCAGAAAGGACTGTGTTGCACAGAGATGTTGGGACCTTATGGGTGCTGAAAGATGTCTGTAGGTTCAGATGAACACCAAACACCAACAGCCCTGGCCCGAAGACATGCAGCTTTGTGGTGATTTCTGCTCAGGAGCTCTGCAAAGAGAAGGGGAAGGAGGGTCAGGAGAAAAGCAAGTTGGTAGCGATTAGGGAGGGTCTTCAGGTGTATTGACAGATGGCAGGCGATTGCATTCACACTGCCTCTGTGGTGGGTTCATCAAACAGTGAAACAAAGACCAGACTTTGCCAAAACGTTTCTCTGAATTCTGCATTTTGGAAACAATTGATTAACCCTGGATTTTCCTTTGGCTTGCACCTTGCTGTCGGTTCGGTACTTCCCAGCACTGGCAGGAATAGGAGGTGTCTGTTTGTGGTTACACTACTCCATTATTTCAAGTACCCCCAAAGCAGGAATTACCACAGTTGTTGCAGAAAAGTCGCTCCTCCTGCAAGAGAAATCTACAATCCCAATATGAAAGTTCTGTAATTAAGACTTTAACTTGACAACTTGTTTCCTGTTGTCCACAACATCACAGACTGTCTGTAATCAGCAGACGAAACTGTGTCATCTGTCACACAGACTTGAGAAATGGATTCTGTCCTTTGTTTTGTACATTTAAGTGCTGTAGTCTTGAGATCATCTCCTGTAGCTTGTTCAGTTCTACTGGACTTCTTATGCGTGGTCCATCCCTCTGGATACTGTTTGATCTGTTGGGAAAAAGGATGTGTGAATTACAGCGCAGGGAAGTTCAAGTGCATGAGGAACAGGCTCTAGTTTCTGTCCCCTGGCCAGTTTCTGTGTAAAAAGTCAGGAAGCCAGTGATGGTGAGAGGGTGCTGCTCCCTTCTGATATTTGCCTTTGTTTCACCTTCACAGAAACTGGCAATTACACCTGTGAATTCTGTGGCAAGCAGTACAAATACTACACTCCCTACCAAGAACACGTGGCGCTGCACGCACCCATCAGTGAGTATCCTGCTGGAGATCCGGTCCCTTGCAGACTGTGATTTACTCTGGTTAAACATGAGGGTCGCGGGTGAATCGTCCTTGTGGGTCCTTCCACGGGACCTGTGGGACGGCAGCTGGCAGGACACAGATCTTGTGCTGACCACTGCAAAGCCGAGCTGGAATCTCCTCTCAGAGGGACACTTATTGTCAGGTCTATAATGCCCCTCAACTTTTACCAAGGTCCACAGAATTCTATGTATTTCCCTTTGGGGTTTGATACTTTATTTTGTTGTTTAACTGAAGTGATGCACAAAATTTTTTGACTCCCCTAAATAAGAAGGGAACATCCATGCTAGGGAAGAAGCATCTTTCTTATGAGCTTCTGAGAAATTATTCAAGACAGTGAGTTAAAACTACTTTTCAAAATAATGTAAATTACCATGGCAGCTTGGTACTAAATCACAGGCAATAAACTGTTGCAGGGAGCTTGGGAAAAGGCAGTTCTGAGCATACTACATGACACTAGGATCCACACTCTGGAGGGACACTGCGATCTGCACTCCCCAGACAAAGGGCAGGTTTTAATGAGCAATTAAATGTAATTCAGTGCAAAATTCTTAATTCAGAGAAATTCTTACTACATCCTGGTTTTGAATGCTTTAAAAGTATGCAGGAAAGTTCCTTGCACCTGAACTTAATGCTTCTTTCGCAGCATTGCTCTGTTCTTTATTGCAGTTTCAGTGCTGTGAGCCAGGATGGCTGCTCTTTGCCCATGTCTGTCTGGCTCCAGCGTTTTGGCTGATGAGCATGGACCAGCTGAGCTCGTTATCATTAGCTTAGTGGGTTCGTTCATCAGCTCATCCGCAGCCAGCAGAGGGAGCGAATGCTCCTTCCGCACCAGGTTCAGCTTCACTTAGGTTTTTAAGTTACTATCATAAAGCAGCTTTGATTTCAGGCATGTATAGGAATAAACTGGAAACATAGTCCACCAGACTATGACTTTTAAGGTGGGTGAAGGCTTGATGGCTCTTGACAACTCCCATGCAGGTTCTCTGAAGCGTGGGATGGACCAGGATCATGGTGTAAGGTATAAAATACGTCTACCACCATCACCACAAAGTTAGTCTTACTTCCCACCTGCCCAAGGGGAATAACCCAGTGCTTATGATCACACATATAACAGTTATGCCTAAACACCCCTGCACCCCCAAACTCCACCTCTTAATTCAGGTGTTGGTGGTGATCAGCAGTAGGTCAATCTCCTAATACATGATAGATTAATAATAACAGATGAGACTGCAGACACCAAGGCTTTGGTGTCTGCTCCACCACTGTGTGGACAGCAAAGGAGCAGCATGCTGTAAACACTGCACGTCCAATCTCCAGGACATCCCATTCCAAGGGGCCGTGTCACTATGATATCTCCCCATCCTCCCAACCGGCTGCAGCTGCTGGTTCCAGCCCAGACTCTCCAGCATAAAAGCAAACCACCACTGTTCTTCTCTGAGAGGCGTTGCCTACAGTGGGCCCTGCCGGTCGGCTGTGGATGTGAAAGGTCCACGCAGGTGCTGTCCTTCTCCCCATGCAGGGGGCAGCTGCGGGCTCCTGATGCCCCATTTTGCCTACCAGAAGCCAGTTATGGAGGAGGAAACGCACTCTTTTGAACACTGGGCTCAAAGCCATTCTTGTGCCATGGTTTCTGCAGCAATCTTTGTGAAAGCAGAAGCAGCTGCCCCTGCTGCGGACTAGACCAGCAGTCACTGCAATGTGCAGATACAGTCATTTCAGCAAATATCTTTAACTATGCGGACACTTCAGATCAGGATAATATTTCCATAAGGTTTAACCCTTTCCCCATAAACTTCTATTTTTCCTTTTTTTTATTTAACCTTTTTTTTTTTTTTTCCCCCTCTCCTAGTTCCAACAATCAATAAGATTTATGATTTAGAGTGACAAACCACTAAACCTGATGAACATACAGGAGAGGGCATGATTAGCTCCCAGGACAGCCTGGCCAGTACATCCTCCCACCTTCCTACAGCTCTAACTCTTCCTACAAACCAAGGTCCTGTGAGGCAGCTGTACACACATGACTTTGGAAAAGCACAACTGGCTTTTCTCAGCCCTAAAAGTCAAGTAAAGCCCCGACTGTGTCTTTCTGCTGGTCTTGTTCTTGTGGTTATAAGGCAAATGCTGAAAAATCAGCCATTGAGGCAGTGAGTAAGGAAAACACTTGAGCATTTCCATTCAGCTTTCTGGGTCTCTCTATTTGAGCGCAAGCTTCCCTTCCGGAGCCTGTCTTTCTGGTTTTCAGTGATAATGGATAAAAAGTGATTGAAAATGGGCTAAAACAAGGACTTGTTATCCTGCAGGGTCAATAGGACCTTGCAGGATAATTTGCGGTCAGTGCTGCTGGGTAGCTGCTGTGTGGAAAAGAGCTCTGCTGCGGGGTTCCCTGGAACTGTTAATGCCAAATGTCTCCTTCGAAAGTTCCTTTCTTTAGTGAGGAGTAGGAACTTTTTAATATGCTTAGAACTGGGCCATTACTCTTTTAAAATACATATTCTTATGCTGCTCCTGTCGGCCTATTCACTCTTTCTAAGAAGGGTGTCAGAGGCTGTTTCCAAAAAAAGTGACTTGTAGGCACATTCATTGTCCCAGTTTTAGAAACATCTCTGAACGGAGGTGGAGACGGGGAGGGCTCCGAGGTTTCTTTCTGTCTTCCTTGGTCTGCTCTGTAAGGTGGAACTGATTTAACCCATTTGCAGGTGACTGGGCTGTTGTGATTGCTCTTAGGTGATGTGTTTACAGTGCAGAGAAGACCTGGTGGGTTTGGAACGTGGGCTGGCTCATAAAGCCACCAAGAGTGGGTTCTAGCTGGGTAAGTCCCAGCTCCAGAGTGTACACTCTCTGCATCCCCTTCTGCAACTGCAGATGAGGCCACAGACTCCCTGGTCATGGAAGGGAGTGGTGAGAGCACTAAAGTCTGCACAGATATCCATGTCCATTGCTTCCGAGATGAAAATCTAAAGTGGTGTCAGGGCCCTGAGTGCATTAATAGGTCCTAATGGCCCTGACCAACCTCACGTGCAGCCTACACGCACCTTCCAGCTCCCGGTTCCAGCTCAGCTCTGGATCTTCAGTCCCGACCTGAGCTACACTGCAGGATGTTGGTCACTTGTAGACATGCCCATACCTGGATCCCACTGGTCTGTACCCAACACACAGCCTGACTTCCCAGCTTGCTGTCGACCCTGTCTCATCACTCTGGACCTTCCTGAGAGCTGCTGGTTTGTGTCTGACCCTGGTTATCCTCACCAGACCTGATCCTGTCCCTGAGCTCTGGATTGACTCTCTAACTTGACCATGGACTTCTCATCGCCACAAACTTCCTGCTGATTTGGACTCTAGGCTGAACCTGGCTGTGATCTCTGGTCCTGCCTTGCTCTGCTCTCTCGGGGGCTGCGGGATGGGCCCTGCCCTGCCAGCCCTGTCATCCTGCTTGGCAGGACAGACAGACCTACATCCACCCTGACAGCCAAGGTGCTCAAGGAGGTTCGTCAAGCCCCTCTGCTTCCTAATCATGAAGGACACCGGGTACAGTTTGTTTCTCTGAAGTGGTTAGATGCAGTGTTTCTTAAAGGCAGATGCCATCGTGGCTTTTTCTCTTAGGGAAAGGGATCCTCGTCTGGTTTCCACACAGGTCCTGCCTACCTGAGGAAAAAGCAGACCCAGATTCCAGTCAGATGGTGTGTCTTTGCTTCCTCCATCTCAGCAAGTGACATCTGTGAGTTCAGATCTTTTTCCCACTCTCCAGTCCCATAGTGCATTAGCAACAGGCTCCACTGGCAATAATTGTGTGTATAAAGAAGCACATTGAAAATTTGATAGATCTGAGCACAGGGTTTTTCCTGTGGAGAGACCTGTGTCCAATAGCAGAGGTTTCCTCTCAGCATATTGAATTTCAGGCCATTGTTAAGGAATCACTCTTATCATATTCATTAAAGATAGGTTTTTCTCCAGTGGTGATGATACAATTCCATCTGAACCATCCCAATGTTCCTTACCCATCGTGACAAGATCCTCCTGAAAGAAATGTGATACACAAATTATTAGCCAGAATTTTTACCTGGAAAAAGTGAAGTTACTGACAATCCGATCTCTGTGCTGGTGCTGCATGGTGGTGGTGTGTGGATTTCTGTAGCTTTTGAGGAGTCCCGTTGAAACCTCTGCCAGATTTTCTCCTCCACTGCCTTGCCATTTGCGGAGCGTGCAGGTCTTACCAGAGGCGGGAATGCCAGGAGGGACCACTGTGACCTCTGGACTGACCGGAGTAACGCATGCTGTAGGATTGCCTTGATTAAATACTCATGTACATGTTGCAGAGAGACATCTAATCTTGCTGTTAAGAGTGATAGAAAATACATCAGCCTCTTAAGGTAATTATTTTGATGAATTATTACCCTTACTAAGTTAAGACTAACAATATCTAGCTGTAGCTTTGAGACAGTGGATCCTATTTATAACTTTGCCTGCAAGATGAAGGAGGACTAAGTTAACAAATTTCTGTCCTTTCTCTAGTCTACTGTTGAGTTACTTCCTAGTGACCAACCTCCTAGTTAATCCGAAGGAGTGAATTGATGTTTCTGTGTAAGGTTTACTGCTCTTCATTTATCCTTTTGCCTTCTCATCTGAAGATTCTCAAGTCTGTTAACAGCCTTCGTGAAGGGCACACACCAGCACTGGGTCCAGTGAAGGAACTTCGAGTTAACATTGTCCTCCCAGTCCCCTTTGGGGGTGCCCTGATTGCAAACCACACAGCGCCTTCAGTCATTTTAACTCCATCATTGCCCCTGGAGCTCCTCTACAGCCATCGTGAGCGAGCACAAGCTCTTGGAGTCCCCCATCTGTTAAGTATCACCTGTATCATCCGTGCTCAGCGTATCACGCTGTGCTCCGTTCACCCGGTGACTGGAGATCATTCAGTGGGACTTACCCTCCACGTTACTTCTCTCCTGCCTTCTCCGGTACGTCACCCTCAACTGGGGTGTATCTCAGATGCTTTCCAAGAAACTTCTAGAAACTTCATAGCAGCAGTTATGGAATCATCTGTCCGCAGCGCTGTCTCCAGACTTGCTGTTCAGCTGCAGATTTTGAGGCAGGAGATTTTTGTAACCACTCAGCAACTCGGTATTTTCATCTTGAAATATCTTGAACTTGGCCTTTTCATCAGCCTGAGGCAGAGGCAGTGAGTTCCATGGTGAAGGTGAAGGTGACTCTTCAGGAGCAGAACAGAGGAGCTACGTGATCCTCTCTGCCTGTTTCACATGTCTTCAGGGAGACTTTGTCATCTGGTGAACTAAAGACTAAAACCTTTTTTACAATGAATTATTAGCATCCTCCAGACTGCCAGAACTAATGTCTGTCTTGTCTCACTGGCTCAAAATCTCTGCCTAAACTCAGATGGAGCAACCTTCTCTCTGCACCTGAATTTGGAGACTTAGGATTTGTTTAAGTTGGGGGGGAAGAAGTAATTCTGGAGGTCTTCATAGCATTGAGACTTTTTTTTTGTCAGAGAGCAGTATCTGGACTGCAGAGGATTCGTGATGATGATAGTTCCATGATAGTTTCTGACACTGAATAGTTGGCTGGTTGCTGCTTCTCTTGGTGTAGATGGGGAATAAAGCAGCAACTGGTGGGAATGGGCCTTGTGGGAAACTGTGTAAGACATAAGCGGAGAATTGTCATATGTGACTACATTTTTGCTGGCAGTTTGGCAGCGACTGGAGAGGATGATCCATGGGGACTGAAGGGAAGCATAGGGAGCAAAAGCACGGCTCCTGCCTATTCCGCTGGCCAGAGACCAAGCAGAGGAAAAGTATCTTGACCTAAACTGTGAGAAAACCTAGTGCAGAGTCTCCTGCAGAAATACAGTAATATTTGCAGGAAACATCATCTTGGATCTGTGTCACAGATCAAAAGAAGCAAAAAACTTGTTTCCGTTGAGTTCAGGCCGTTTGGAATGCGCATGTCCTCACTCTCCAATGCTGCTGACAGGGAAAGATTCAAGGTGTGTCGTGTCCCGTGGAATTTTGGAAATGAGTGTCCGGTCTCAGCCTTGGGTGACGTTTCTCCTCGCCTGTTTCAGAGGCAGGTTGTGGTGCTGCCGTGACAGCCCGTGATGGAGAACTGCTCAGTGGGGTGAGCATTCCTGAGTTACGCTGTGTAGGATGAACAGGTGCTAGTGGTACCATCCAGCATCCAGCACACTAATGTATCACCCTGTGGAAATTACTGTCAGTGAGCTTGGGCTGTGATCTATCTGAACCTTATTTCTTACCAATTCTTCATGTCAATTGGTTGGGGTGGGACTTGGGCTTCAGGAGTATATCCACATTTCCATGGAAGAAGCCACTGAGGAATGAAGGGGTTTGTTAGGATGTTTCTCCACTTCTGTAATTGTTTTTTAATCCATGTGGCCTAGACAGAGGGCTGTCCTCCCAAAGGTTTTTCATATGACTTTTGGCATTGAAAATTCCTGGTGAACCTCCCTGTGCATTGCAGAGACCAAAATGTAGATACATTCCAAGAGCATGTCCCAGTAGTACTCAGAATTTCTCCACGTGTCACCAGTAGGAGATGGCGGCCAAAAGACCTTTCCTGACTTGCAGGATGAGAACTCTGCCTCCTAATTCCCTTCCATTACCAATAGCACCCTTTTTATTTGGTTAACGAGACTAGGAGGATAGCTGGAGATTTCCAGGATTTATGCAAGACTCAAGTAACAAAGATGTAAACTTCTCCCCGTTCAGAGCTCTGAGTATCACATTAGAAACCTGCTTTCAAAATCCAAACTCTTAGATACATAGAAATGGAGAACAGAGATGCAGGGACAGTCAAAGATGGATGGATGGATGGATGGATGGATGGATGGATGGATGGATGGATGGATGGATGGATGGATGGATGGATGGATGGGGTGATTCCTGCTGGAGGAGGAATGGGTCGGTTAAAGGTGTGGAAGGGAACTAACCAGCTTCGAGAATCTGTCCCCTCGGGTGAATGGGGAAAACGGTTTTGTTACATGGGATCGGTGGATCCACAGCTGCTGCAGGTCCCCACGCGAGGGATTGGTGAGCGTGGCTGTTAGACAGCAACCCTCCCAGAAGGCACACGGTCTGGGAGCTGACTGACTGTCCAGGCACTAGTTCTGAGTGTTCATATCCAGAGTTCTCTCGATCTCCACTCTTCGTGGCAGTGAAGACACAGGCGAGCCAGTCCAGCAAAAAGTCACCGGCTTCAATAAACCGATGTTCTACCCTCCTGCACCGCACCCCCTCCGGTGTCCCACCGGCGTCCCAGTCCCAGATGTTCCGCGCTCCAAATTCTGGATCCCCAGGAAGCAAGGCCATTACAGGTACCAACTGCCTTTCTACCGTCAACTTTCTGAACTGCGTAGTGTCCAGTCTTGCCCTGGGTTGGCTTTTGAGGCTCCTTGGACTCAGTCTGCTCCATCCATGACTGTCCCAGAAAAGCTACTCCCGGAAGCAGTTGAGGGGTAGATCCTTTGGCACTTTATAAATAACAATTTAGACCAGCAGTAGGTGTTTATAACCTCTTCCCAGCGATAAGTTGTGGTTTTTTAAGCATCGTGCTAACCACAAGGTACAAAAGACCCTGTTTAACGTCCTGGTGTCACAATCTGAGAAGAGCTTCTTTCCAAGGACTGGTGTAGTGGCTTGTCAGGTATGGGGGGTTTGTTTAATTTTCAGCTTTGTTTGGCATTTAGTGTTTGTTCCCCTCAAGGTGATATTTTCCTGTGCCTGTGGAAGTGAAATGGAGCACGGGTGCTTTCACAGTGCTCCACTCCTTACCGAGAGCTAAGCTGGGCTCCAGCAGCAAAATTAATGGTTCAGAACCTTTACAGAGGTGTTAGAAGACTCAGGTTAAGGCTGAACCTCCCATAGCACCTATTTCCTCCTTCCAAACAATGTAAAACCTTAAAAATATATATATATATATATATATATATATATAAATTTTTAAAAAAGGAAGACAAAGAACGTTGAAAAATAACTATTAATAAATAGGATGTGAGACATAATGTTAAATGTCCAGGCAGCAAGGAAGCAGTCTCTGAAATCTATGGGCTTGCTAGGCGCATGTTCCATCTCAGTGCAGAAGAAGGGCTGGTTAATCAGCTGGCGTTTAAACGCCCCTGAAATGTTGGGCATGGGCAGAGGTGGCTGTGGGGCTCTCCAGGCCATGGGATGCTGAGCAAGGATGCTTTTTGTTAATGACACACATCCACAGCTACCAGATGTTTCCATGAGTGACCTGTCTTCTTACAGGACATGTGAGTCCTGACATTCCATATTGTTATTGCACCTCTTAAGCATTTGTATGATTTTATTACTAATTTGAGGACCATCCAGTCCAACCAGGTTGGGAGTTAAAGCTGAGAAACCTTTTTCGTTAGTTACTTAAACTTGCAACAGCTTCTTGCAGTTTCATATCTCCTACAAAGGTGCTAAAACTGGGAGCCTTCCTGGGTCAGAGGCCAGATTCATCTGAGCAGTAACTGGGAGATGGTTTTTGCCAAGGCGCTTTTTTCCCCCGCACTTCTCTAATCAAAAAGTACATCAGTACATTGGGTAAAAACATTGAGCTGTTCTTTTCCTGTATGGAGGAAGGACTTGCATGGTGCTTGAGCCTGGTAGATTGATCTTCAAGAAACTAATATTAGTCTGGTGGTCCTACCCTGTCTGTGTGGTGGCGTCATTTCCATGGTGTCCTGTGCAAAAGAAATGACGAAAAGCATTGACAGTGCCACCCGTCAGGAAGACAGTCTCCAGAAGGGATGGATGCCATCCCAGTGTTGCACTTAGAGGTGTTTTGCGTGGGCCTGGATGATGTCACAGATGATGCGGTACCGCTCCGCTCACAGGCTTTGCACAGACACTCAGTAGCACGGCACTTACATTCTCTGTACAGATAATTTTGCTTTGCAAAAGGTTCAGGTATGAGGAGAGAAAGGGGGAAATGGAAAGGGAGAGAGAAAGAGAGTGAGACAAAGAAAGGAAGAAAGAAAAAGAAAAAGGACACAGTAAGTCCAAGGAGCTGCATTAAACCAGGTTTTATTTTTAGTGCCAGACTTGGAAAAAAACAAAGAAAAAATAATATAGGGGATGAGGACAAAACTACTGCAAATTTTATCCAGTGTTTTTGGAGACCTCCATCTCAGTTGTGACATACACCAGGATTTGAACCTGGGTCTCTTTTCCCACTGTGTTCTCTGATGTCCTAGTTACTTAAGTCCTCTCATTCCTATTATTTATCTGTTGGGGGGTGGACTAGACAACGTCTACGGTTCCTTTTCAAGTCTGTTTTATGTGGTTCTGTTTTAACTGAATTGATTACCAGGTTTTCCTCTTCTGCAGTTTAGAATGAGTCAGGAATGTAGTAGGTAGAGAATTTGAGAAGCCTGCTCCGGAGTTGGAAGTATCCCCTAAGGACTGGCTGGACCAAAATTAATGGGCTGGGACCTTCATGGTCTCTTCTAGGGACATCAGACATGAGCCTGTGTGTCTGAGCCACATTTCACGGAGCACAGAGAGGCCGGGAGGCTGCAGGACCTGGGGCCTCTTTGGAAGTTGTGGCAGCAGTTCTGACCACTCCTCTGGTCTGCGGAACTACCTAAGGAAATGATGATCTGATATCAATTTGCAACAGCCCCTGTCACTCCTGAACGAGAGACATCTTTGTCCCCTCTCTCTCTGTGTACAGTTTGCTGAGCCCAGCAGAGTTTTGCTAAGCCGCCTTCAGATGAAGCTGCTGGGTGACACTGGACTCCGTGAATGAGTCTGTGCAGCACAGACCGTACACATTAGTTTGGCCAGTTCACCTTTCATTTGTTTTGTTTCCTTTTGAGTCACTGCAGTAAATGTATTTGCCCAGATATTGCAAACCTAGTTGAAGTGAGGACAGACCTCACATAGCGTGGCCAGCAGGCCCAGGGCAGTGATCGTCCCACTGTACCGGGCACTGGGGAGGCCAAACCTCGAATCCTGGGGGCAGTTTTGGGCCCCTCACGCCAAGAAAGGCCTTGAGGTGCTGGAGCGGATGGAGAGAAGGGAACGGAGCTGGTGAGGGGCTGGAGCACAAGTGTGATGGAGCGGCTGAGGGACCTGGGGGGTTCAGCTGGAGAACAGGAGCTGAGGGGAGACCTTCTGATCTCTGAACTGCCTGAAAGGAGCTTGGAGCCAGGGGGGTCGGGCTCTGCTCCCCAGGAACAAGCGCCAGGAGCAGAGGAAACGGCCTCAAGTTGCGCCAGGGGAGGTTGAGGTTGGATGTGGGAACAATTTCTTCCCCAAAGGGCTGTGGGGCATTGGAACAGGCTGCCCAGGGCAGTGCTGGAGTCACCATCCCTGGAGGGTTGGACAGACGGACATGAGGTTCTCAGGACATGGGGCAGTGCCAGGGGTGGACTCGATGATCTTAAGGGTTGCTTCCAACCAAAATGATTCTATTTGTGCTGTTGAACCTGTGCTAAGGGTCACCAGCTCGAGAAGGGTGGGAGGCACCTCAGCTGTGCTGTACAGTGACATTTCAGGACACTGCAGCTACTGCCAGGTCAGAAACCACCTCTGCATGCTGGACGAGTCCTCCTAGTCCAGTTACTGGGAGATAAATTGCCCTGTGCTGTTGCTACGGCGTGCAGAGCGGGAGATCTGCCGGGGGCAGCGGCCGGCAGCGCGAGCACAGGAGCAGGAGCTGGGCCGGCTGCTGGGCCGGGGGGCTGAGGCAGCGAGGCCACCGTTGGGAAGCACGGAGGGTCAGGGATCTGCTGTAGCTTCTCCAGACATCGTGGGCAGTGCTGAGCCCATGAGTCCTTCACCTGGACCTGAAGGCACAGGGGGAGCGGGCACAGGGTTCTGTAGGTGACGCTCTACATGTTGTGAGGCCCCGAATTCAGTCTGCAGACCTGCTCACCTGTGCCAGAGGCTTTAATGGCTGCTCTTTGCCTTAAAAAAGAGGAAGATAAGGGTTGGGTTTTTTTGCAGGGAAGGAAGCCATGACCCTTCTGGTTCAGTCAGGACTGGTGTTCATGGGCTCCCTAAGAGCCAATCCAGGCCACCTCAGCCAGAAGGCATTCAAGAAAAATATCTACCTGTTATCCCTCCAATGAATCTGGCCCATTTGCCTCCAAAATGAGGTATTTGACCTTTCTACTTTATTCAGGGTTTGTGGCGCAGGAGCATGTTGTCTTGCCTGCTGTCTGTGTGTTTCCATGTCCACTCTTGACCAGTCACCATCTCTGCTTTGTTCTCCACCCAGCAGAAAGTGCTTTCAGCAGGAGAGTGGAAGGCAAAGCGCAGAACAACTTTGAAGAAACAAACAGCAACTCCCAGAACTCCAGCGGTAAGTGTGTTCACCCCCTCCTGCTGTTGCTTAGCACATACATCCCCCTCCAGCACAGGATTCTGCTGTGATTGGTGATTGTTGGTAGATTTGGAGTATCTGCTTTAGGATTGCAGACAGGTAGCCTTCCTGGGGTAGCACCTTCTTCTCATTGCTCCCCAGGTTCCTGGATCTCCAGAGACCATAGAAAATAGTGACGTGAGGATCCTGCTCCCCAGATCCATGTACTTTAACACAGATTTTTCAGTGAGGAGCAAAGATGTAGAGAAAGGGGAATATGGGTGGAGATAAAGCAGTACTCGTTCTTTGTGCATCAGTGAAGTTCTTGGGAAGTGAAGCCATTTGTAACAAGCAAGAGAAGTTTGAGCACTATGAGTAGAACAGCAGTTTGGATATTACAGCAGTGGTAAATGTGGCATTTACATGTCACTGTACCCAGAGTCCAGATGCTTGTGACTTTGCTCTATGGAGGTCACAGCACACCAGATGTGGAAATGGGGGCCAGAATGCATGTGCTAGAAGGAATTCAAATTTACCCCACTTCTGGAGTTTGCTTTGAGTTTTAAGTCCAAGTGGTGGTAACTAAACGTAACCACTGGCCTAGAAAATTTTGGTTAGTTACACCATTTATAGTTTTCTTCACAATATTCTTATCCTGCCTATGTATCCTGCTGCCTTCATGTGGGACAGTGCCATTCTGTTGTGCTCGCTAATTGGAGCATAAAAGGCAGACCAGATTAAATGTAATTTTGGCATCCTAATGCAGAGATAAATAACATGCCAGCAGAAAAGGCTGGCCTCCCTCCATTCCCCATGCAAGAGTCCCAAAACACGTGGTGTTCGCAACGCCGGTAGCTGGAATGGACAGGTAAGGGAAGAGAACTCTCCCTGGAGCAGGTCCCACAGTGTCTGTTGTGGGGGGTTGTGTCCGCTCTGAAGCAAATATGAGGCTTTCTAGAACCATGTTGGAAAGGAATGGTGTTGGAAAACCCATGTGCAGTAGCAGAGCGGGTGATAGCGAATGGGAAAAAAGTTGTTACTAAAATACTGCATATTATGTTTTGGGGAACAATTGTGTACTAATCCAAGCATTCACCACAATTACAGCTGTTCATTCGGGGACAGAAAAACCTAAAGAAAAGCGATGTAAGCAGAATCCATCAGGTGAGCTCGTCTCTGTGTTTCAGGCCCTTGTACTCTTTAGTCCTGTTCCTCTTGGGTGGCAGCAGGTGCCCAAGTCTGCCTTCTGTCAGCCCGCCCAGCCTGTTCGACATGACACTGAATGCTGTAGGAGTGTCGCGTAGACGTGACACATGTCTGTGTATGTAGACATGACGCCAAAACAAATTACCTGCTGAGAGTTACTGACCCAACTTACTGCGCTGAAAATGGCCACTCGGCTCTCGGCCAGTCTGCTCCTCACGTCTTGACTTCTGTGGGCAGTAGGAGTGGTTTGTGCAGAGGGTTTCAAAACCTTTCAGTGCACATCTTTAAATGCCAATATACCTTTGGGTTCTTGACTCCTCTGGGGACCTTTCAAAGCAGCAACCGTAGATTGTTCCTTTTTTATTCCTGTCAAACTCTTTATAGCCTACACAGGAATGACAGAGTTATCTCCCTTTACATCAAACAGTTCATCCCTGAACCCAAGAAATCTGCATTATAAAACCTTCTGACTGCAAAATTCCTCTTGTTAAGTTTTGCAAGAGGGGAAATGAACCCGTATCGTGGGGTGTGGGGTAGGAACCACTGACGAGAGTCACACGCACACACAAAAAGAGCGGCTGTACTGAACAGTCCGAGACTTCCGTTCTGTCTGAACTGCTGCTAAATACCCATTACTGCTGTGACACATCTCACAGATCTCCCTGCCATCTCCTACCAGCTCACATCACACTCATCCTCCTCAATCTGTTTCTAGCTGAACTACAACATTTAAAAGCATGTGAGTAAAAGCTCAAAGTAAAAATCAAAACAAAGCCAGAAATTCTTAGAAAATTACTAGTGATTTTTGTATTATTTGCTGGTCTTATTTTATTGTGAGAAGTGCTTCTGTCTGCACCACATGTATGGGCAGTTTATCTTAGTGGCTCAGGACCTGGCGGGCTGCAGCGTGCTCACCTCTACTTCTGTGTGCGCCAGGAAAGCTGAGGAAGTGGAGGGGCAGCTCGGGCTGGTTGGAGGGGAGCTGGGCTCTGGCTGGGAGCAGTTCTGTTCTGCATTAGGCAGCTGACACACTCCTCAAAGCCAGACTGGTGCATGGGGATGTATAAACTTCTTCCCTTTTCCCCCTTCCCTTATCCATCCCGCACTTTCTTTTCTTTCCCAGCCTGTTTCTCCCACCTTGACTCCATCTTTGTGCTGCTTCCTCTGTGTCCCATTCAGTGCTCTTTTCCAGCTCTTGCACCAAGCCGTTTCTTCTCTTGTATTTCTTCGTGTTCTCAGGAGTCGGTCTAAATGTTCTCATTGGCAGGGACTGCAGTGAGCATCACCGTGTCACAGTGTGGATGGCGCTGGTGATTAGAGAGGCCATGGCAAGCTCTGCAGGCATCTGCGTGCTTGGGAGTCCACGCAGAGCTCTTGATAACTTGCTTTTTGCAGAGCTGACATGTCCTTGCTTCCCCGTTTTCCTTCTCTCCATGGCCGTGTTTCAGCAGGTGGGACAAACTGCGTGGCTCAGTATTCACATGTGTGGTGTGAACTCTGGGGAGTCATTCTGGCATTGCTGGCTTGTCCTCTCTTGTGCTCCAGCCAGCAGATCTCACACAGGCAGGGAAGCAGATGGAGATTATGTGGTTGGGAATGACAGAAGGACGGACACTTACATCCTCCCCGCTCCCATCTGCTGCTTATCGCCAAACTCCTGCTGCTGTAAAGAACAGTCCCCAGGTTTGGGAGGTAAATTCATGTCCCAGTTGAGCAGCCTCAGAGCTGTGCGACCTGCCCTTGTTAAATGCTTGAGTCCTTGCACCACTTGCTCTTTGTGGTTGTGGGTTTTGTGTCACAGGCTCGTTTATAGTGATAACAAACAGAGCAGTGGTATTTTTTGAGGCCACATGGCCGGGTACATTCTGCTCTTTCCCTGTGTCACAGTGGCACAACTGGCTTCGTGTCCGGAGTGAGGGGGAGGACGAGCAGAGTGGCAATGTCAGCAAGGAAAGCCACCTAAAATAGACTTGGATGCGACTCTGTGGGGAGTCCTGAGTGGGAATGAGACAGCTAGAAGGGAAAATGTTGGATTTGTGATGTCTCTTCCCTGCATCCAGCCCAAACTCTTGTGAATGCAGGTACCTGGTATCTTTATCTGAGTAACGTGGTGTCTTAGTGCCTACAAAACTGTTCTCTGTGGCTGCGTTTGAGTCCATCTACTATAACAGCAGAAGCTCCTTTTCCCAGCGGAGCACGGTGGAGCCACATAGTGGATGGAGAAGGATGGTTTAGCTTCATGATTGGGAGGGAGTCCTCTGTGTTAATAGGAAAAAGTCTCCACAACCCCTTACATTTGTTTTATTTAATGAAATCTGGGAATTTCTCAGTGCTTTAAAAATAGTATCTGCTAAAATGTGCAGTTTGCTTCTTGGTGCCACTTCTGGAGCACAGGCAGCGGCCGCAGAGCTCCCAGCTCTCACCGAGCTGGGGATTATTGAGTGCTGAGCTAAGCAGGGTCCGGAAAACAATTAACATGACTTGATGCCAAAAGATGGAACTGACTGGTTGTGATGCATGAGCTGGTGATCATCTGCAGTTCTGTGAAGCCGCTTTAAGAAAACACTCCTTGGTGGGCGTCGTTTTTCTGAGTTTTGACACGTGCAAGGTTTTTTTGTACTAAATGCCAACAAACTATTTGAAGGCTGGTTTGTGAAATATTTGCCTTGCAAAAGCTGGAGATTTTCAGCCTGAGCATGGGAAGGAAACAGTCCCAGAAAGGGGCAACAACCATCTCTAAGTGAGTGTTTCCAGCCTAAACCAGCCTCCATCTCTTGGTTTGGATGCTCTGCATGACTTCGGTAAAATGACACATCTCCCGTTACACCACCTGTAGGCCAAGGGGGTGCAGGAAATTGTGAGACCTTACGGAAAAAAATCAAAGCAAAAAGGCAATTAAAAAGTTCTTTAGTTTAATACCTGAAAATACAGCCATCAAAAGAAAAAAAGCTATTGAAATTGGTGGTATTTCTTGATGTCTAAACTTGCTAAATGTTCTGAACGTGAAAGAGACAACATTTAAAACTATGTAGGGAATTGGGAAATATTTTTAACGTTCAAGGTTAATTTAAGCTGTATAAATATGTCTCAGTTTCATCTGCTGCATTAGGTAACTATTACTGGCATAAGTTCCACTGGAACAAATTTGAGCATTTGCAGTTTTGAAAATGTCAGTGCTTTTCATTCCTATTTCCACGGGGAAGCTTTTCCGAGTGGGTAGAGGGGCAAGATGAAAGTGTACATAAGCAGCATCCTGCAATATATTGTGGGTCCTAATTCCCATCCAGTTGTAGCATGGAACTATTTCAAGCAGAAGGATAATTAGAAATGTCTCATTCGCCACTTGCCACGTAAACCCAGTATTTTTAGCATGTGTTAAACAGGGTTGTCTCTCAAACAGAAATAGGTTCTGTGTCTTTTTCACTTAGCAGCTGCACAGAACTAACCTTTAGCTTTGTGGAAAGCAGCAAAAAGACAGTGCAGATCAGCGCTAAACTGGTGATGTAAATCTCTTCTCAGGCTTTGTGTGGGTCTGATGGGAGCAGACGTGATGTCTGCTGGGTCTCCCACGCACCTTCTGTCACAGAACGGTTCAGTCCCTCCTCTTGTCCCTCCAGCGCCGGGTCCCGTGTGCTCCCCGATGGAGCCCACACTGGGACACCCACCCGCCGCTCCTCCCAAACTTCTGCTGTGAAGCAAATTGCATCGTTACGGTGAGACCATCGTCGGCATCATGGTGTGTGTTCATGAGTCTTGTGTTGATCACAGAATCCCAGGATGTCAGGGGTTGAAGGGCCCTGGAAAGCTCATGCAGTGCAGTCCCCCCATGGAGCAGGAACACCCAGATGAGGTTACACAGGAAGGTGTCCAGGCAGGTTGGAATGTCTGCACAGAAGGAGACTCCACAACCCCCCTGGGCAGCCTGGGCCAGGCTCTGACACCCTCACCAGGAAGAGGTTTCTTCTCAAATTTAAGTGGAACCTTTTGTGTTCCAGTTTGAACCCGTTACCCTTTGTCCTACCACTGGTTGTCACTAAGAAGAGCCTGGCTCCATCCTCCTGACACTCAGCCTTTACATGGATGATCTCGCTGTAGAGTGGGGATGTTCAGATCCTCATACTGCCAGCTAGTCCATAAAAGCTGTTTTGCACTGGAAGCGCAGGTCATGGTGCACATACAGGAGGAGTCAGCCAGGTGTGTTACAAACACTGGCATCTTCTTCCTTCTCTCTTGTTGGCTGTACATCTTCCCCTGCCATCATCCTCATCCAGTGATGATATAGCACATCCAAA
This sequence comes from Columba livia, assembly GCF_036013475.1. Lineage (NCBI taxonomy): Eukaryota > Metazoa > Chordata > Aves > Columbiformes > Columbidae > Columba > Columba livia. Next base: position 10,218,686 of record NC_088620.1, read on the forward strand.
CCTGGCAGGATTTCTTCTGGGAAGACATGACTTTTAGGCTAGTATTTTTCGGTGGTAAATACAGCTTTAACACTTGGGGCATGTTAATTCTTGATTGTTGGTTGCAGTGTGATGTTAGCACAGCCAGCCCCTACGCCTTGCCTTCTGTGACACACCCAGCCAGCTCACGGGTTATGTCAGCTGGACCAAAGCACAAAATACGATTCTTCAGTTAAGAAAGTGTCATTTTGCTCCATTGCATACGTAAGAGTTGCTGTGTCCACTGGGCAGTTGCTTGGAACCGAGGTTGGTTGTGGCAGGAGTATGAGCAGTCAGCAAACTTGGGAACAACCAGCCAGTGATCGGAGTGGATCTGTGGATCGGAGCTGTGGATCGGAGTCTTCAAACACAGATGCTGTGCTGGGCTGGAGCAGGACAGGACAGGGCAAAAAGGATCACAGATAGACCACAATATGGGCAGAAAAAGTTGAACTCCTTCTTCAGTTCTGCCTGATTAGCAAATCCCTAAAGCGAGCCAACTTATTGTTAATCATTCAAAGTGTGACACTTCATGACAGTTTTCTGAGTAGTTTGCTTTAGTGGAGCTGGCTGTGCTGAGGCGGGGACATTACAGTGCATGGATAACAAAATGACCAATAATAATAAGACCAGAAAAATCCCAACAGTCTTTCTTTGTTTAAAATACTGTAGTAGCAGCGTTTAGCAAGTGGCCTGGACTCCTGTTGCAAACTGACAATGGTTTTCATGCGTATAGAAGTCAGGCGTAAGGAGGAGACTGCTTTAGCACTGCTGGCTGGAAAGCAGCACAGAGTACGTTGAGAATCCATCGCGGTGCGTTATGGGGTGTCCGCCGCTGCCTCTTCCAGGTCAAGGTGACTTCTAGGGGGACGGTAAAATGCCAGGTTTTGGCCCTCACAAGCTTATTGCCTCTGGGGTGCTGAAAGAGCCCTTTAGAGCCTGCAGCCATGGGATGGTCTGGTGAGCATCCTTGCGTTCACTGAATCCGTACACAGCTTCCCAAAGCAGAGGCAGTGAGCACACAGAGTGGAAGAATGGGACCTGGAGGAGCCTGCCCTGTTCAGCTGCTCACTAGGACCACGTGAGGAACTTGTTTCAGTGAAGATCCTTCAGATACAGACCTCATGAGCTGCAAACAGCACTCTCAGCACAGCGCCGGGTCACAGAAGCGTGTGCAGTGGTCAGCAGCGTTCCGTATGCAGCTGGTGCCTCCCGGCCGTACCCTCACCACGGCACTGTCTGCTCGTGCCTCTGCCAAGCAGCACCCATGCCTTCATCCTCATTGCTTGCGTGCTTGCCCTGCCAGCTGAATGCATCTTCAAGAGCACAGGTCCTCATCGTGTTGAAATATTTATCACGAAGCCTCGCTGTGCTTCACTTAGGAGGTTAATGAAGTTTTCCTTCCAAGCAAACCAGTCCAAGTCTGTCAGCCCCAAGAGCCTCAGTCACCGATGCATTAATTCAGAACTTTGGACTTGGGGCCGTTCCGTGAACGCACTGAACTGATGGCCGAATATTTAACACTGATGGTTTCTTCCCCTCCGCAGGGGTTTGTCACTCCAGGGCTCACCTGGAAACGGTAAGAAACTGCACAAGGTGTGAGGTGCTGAGAGTCGCTGCTGCTGCTCCCGGGCACCACAGGGGGTGCAGAGGGCCCCTGGTTGACCAAGGGCTTGTGGAGCATCCAGTGTTTCCATTCCTTTCAGTCACACGTTAAAGAGACACAATCTGCAAGCCGTGCTCCACAGAAAATGTGCATTCTCAGCCTGAAGTGGCGTGCGCTGCTCAGGAACTCTCTCTTGGGCGTATCATCCAGTGAGGATAAAACACCCTATTCTTCCTCCCCACCTTCAGTTTGAAGAAGCTCCACGGTGAGTCTGGAAATGTGCATCTGGGCTCCCCAAAAAGGCATTTGTAAAAGGTTTCTTACCCCAATAGCTTTTCTTCTGCTGGCCCTCACCACTTGCCCGTGCCCATTACTGTAGCATAGGGTGTACGTTAAAATCTCCGGATGTTTCCAAATGGGAAGGGAAGATGCAGATTCCCAGCCATGAGAAACTTGACAAGGCACGGGGAGAAAATTCACAGCTGGACACGTCGGAATTTGCGGTAAATGGAGACCCAGTCCTGCCACAGTTCAGTGTGGAAGGGCAGAGCGAGGAGGAGGACGGTGAGCAGGCGGCAGAGCTGTGTCGCGGGCAGCGAGGTCTCCGCCAGTCTCAGCATTTAAATCTCTTTCTTTGTTGCAGAAATCACAAGTCCCCTGATTTCAAATCCTTCCCCACTTCTACAAAGCACGTGCGATGGATGTCTGTGGTGTGCGAAGGCGGGGACTTGCACCCTGCAGCCGTGCTGGCCTGCCCGCATAGCGTTTTTCGTTAATAAATGGGTTTTTATTATTAGCCCATGTGTCAAAGACCAAAATACCTTGTTTTTGTGGCTCTGGTTTTAGATTTAAAAGCATCAGAAATCCTTTAGGTTGTTTTGGTGCAGTTCGTGGCAGCTAGACCATTCTGACTCAATCTCAGCCTTTGGAGAGTTAAGTTTTGTGAAATATGCCAATAATATATGTTCCGAGAGACTGCAAATGAATCTATGCTGAAGTTACGTTTGTGCACAGGAAGATTTGTCTTCGTGGCTCGGCTCACTAAATCCCTTTGCAGAGACAGGTGAGAAATAGGAGCCCAGGGCAGGGTGGCAGGTTTGGGATGGGCAGACGCACGTGGCCTCCGCTCGAGGTTCTGCCCTATGGAGCTTCTCCATCATCTTAATGCTTGGGTTGCGTTTGCATTTTAGGGATAATCATTTCTGCACCAGACTCATAACCCAAGGCTGCTGTCCCTCGGTGGCCGCAGTGACAGAGGACGGTTTTCATGAATCTTCCACTTATTTGACGCATGATGGTGTTTTTCTAGGAGGCTGCTGCTGAGCCACATGTTCTGTTTCATCGGTTTCTGTCAAAGGAATGGGAAGATGCAGTCACGCTCTTATTAAAACTGAAGCCAATGGAAACAGCGGGTGAAAACACTGACAAGTTTCCCTTGCAGTTCTTCTGCATTTGTTTTTCATCAAAATGCGGAAAGGGGTGTTGAAATGTGGGTCTGTTCTGGTGAGGCGAGAGCTGCCTGGGGCTCCCCGTTCCTGGGCTGCCTGATGGGTTTTGCTCGTGCACAGGCAGCCCAGGGCACTTTCTGTTGAAACTGTCTGTTAAAAGCTCTCAACTCGTGTTCACTCCTGGCCTCAAACCAGGCTCTGCTGTTTTCTCTGGCTTAGATGTGGCAATGAGAGTTAACATGGGAATTAGAGTGATTTATTTAACCTAAGCACGAATGCTGGTTTTTCTCTTTCTTGGCTTTTACAGCCTTACTCTGGAGCCTTGTTCACTGCGTATATATAAAGCACTAATAAAAGTGTCTAATAATAACCCTGGGGAAAGATGTTTTAAATTGTGCAGCCAACTGTGAGTGTTAGTTCTGTGCGGGTCAAGAGACTGAAGAGGCTTCAGCGGCCGCTGGTGCTTTAGGTGTCTGTAAAGGTGTTTTCAGAGAGTCCCTGGGCAACCAGTAATGGTGACACGTTGTGTTCAGAGCAGAGACAGACCTGTCTCGCAAAGAGGTGGGTTTTTCGGGGGAAAAAGAGTGCTTTGTGCTCAGCAGCCAACAGCCAGCGCACCACAAATGTCTCTTCTTGCTGGGGAGGAGAGCTCTTTGGTGTCTGATAGGAGAATGAAATGCCATTGCTTGGGGATGCTGCAACGCCTGACTTTCAGACAGCTCACAGGAGGCTGCTGAAGTGCCCTGGGAGGGTGTTTGCTGCTTGCCCGTCACAGGTTCATTGTGCTTTCCACTACGAAACCCTTCCACGTTGTGGGAAAACACGAGAGCGAGAGCCAGACTCCAGTGGGCTCAGCTGCAGTAGAGCAGCCCTTTTCTGCCGCAGACACGACATGTTCAGAGTGACTTTCTCCTTCCAGATTTTCAAATATTTTGCCTCAGAAGAGCCGTACAGAGTCAGGATCCTGGCTCAGCACAGTGGGATCTCCAGACACCGTGCTGTGCTGCTCTGCATGGCCGGTGGTGGCAGGAGCGACAGAGAGAAAAACCTGCTGGGTCTGTGCCGTGAGCTCTGAGTGACAGGGGACAGGGAGGAGGAGGAGGGACCGCAGGAGGCAGGAGAAGACGGTGGGTGGACAGATGGTGGGGGAGCAGCGCAGGTGCTGCACAGCAAGTCGTGTACTCAGTGTCGTACCCTCTCCTCTTCCCCAGTGCTGTGTGGACAAGTCTGGCCCAGGCAACATTTGCCAGTTCTTGCATGGACTTTCCGCTGGCAAATTTAGGCTGCAAGCTTGCAGAAGCCTTCTGAACGTGAAGCAACAACACAGGCCCGAAGAGACAGTGAGGCTCACATGGCAGCCTGAACTCACTGGGGGTCCAGTTGATCTTTTCTTACTCTTTCATGAAGTCTCAGAGCCTGTTTCCAGCCCTTCTGCAGCAAAGCCTTATGTATGCAGGTCAGCCATGTGTGAGAAGAGGCAGGACATGGAGGGCAGGAGATGCCCAGAGCCTTCCTCTGCAAGGCTCCTGGCCCAGCAGCAGGTGTCGGGGTCGGGCAGAACCGTTTTCCTGCTGCTGCACTGGCTCTCCAGCTTCTGTGCATTGTAACCGTGGCTGAACGTGAGCCCATGGGAGAGCTCAAGCTGTATCCCAAGACCTGCAGAAAATGCAGCATCTCTGACTGCTGCCCCAGCTTCACAGCTCTGGTCTTGGCTGTGTGAAGATTGTGCTTTCCAGGAAGGAGCCTGGAGCATGGAGGGGGTTGGTCTCTTCTCCCAATTAGCAAGTGATAGGACCGGAGGAAACTGCCTCAGGTTGCACCAGGGGAGGTTGAGGTTGGATGTGGGGAACAGTTTCTTCCCCAAAGGGCTGTGGGGCATTGGAACAGGCTGCCCAGGGCAGTGCTGGAGTCACCAGCCCTGGAGGGTTGGACAGATGGACATGAGGTTCTCAGGACATGGAGCAATGCCAGGGGTGGGTTATGGTTGGACTCCATGATCCTCAGAGTCTCTTCCAATCAATGATTCTATGATTCTAGGTGGGTAGAGGAGTAATGGTCTGGCATTTCATCTTCTGAGTTACTTAGTGATGCGTGAGAATACTGTACTACAAGTTTATAGAGTTGTCCACTGCAGGATTTTGATGGGTTATTTGCTAACATGACATTTTGGTAGGATGCACTGGGGACAGTCAGTAGTAGCGAAGCCACACACTCCTATATGCAAACTGCAGGACCTTGTGCCTGGGCCACAGCCTGGCCAGCAAAGCCAAAGCAACCAGAACTCGGGATTTCAGCCTGTGAAGGGGGAGCGCTCTGGAGCCAGCCCTGGTGAGCTCCCGGCCCATCTCATTCCACCTTCCCTGACGGTGTATGCTGAATTTTGGGTGGTTTTCACACCCTCCCTTCCCATCCCCACAAGTGGTGGCTCACGGGGGTATCCAGAGCAGTTTTGACAACTTTGTCCTTTAAATTGCAAGCAGAAGTCAAAGGGAGCAGGATTTACTCGCTGTGTGTACCAGCCCAGATGTACAATTCTTTTCCAGCGGTGGCTTTTTTTCCCCTCTCTCTTCTCTCCACCTTCCAGATCCCTCTCCTAGCACGGCTCACCCACCCTCCTTCCAGCCGGCCTGAGTCTCTTACGCTGCGGAGTATAGATGCCTTAGAAGCTGAAATCTCAGATGTATGAGGGTTGAGAAAGCCCTGGGAAGGAAAGCACGTTCGTTCAATCCCACAGGGATTCTGCACATCCTCCCGGGCATCCCTTCCCTCCTCCCTGGGAAACACTTGTGAATTGTTGGCTGAAATGAAATTTTATCCCTAGTTTTAATTATCTTTTTATTTGGTGGCAAACTGTAGATTTCTATGACTGTCTCAAAAGTATTTAGAAAATGTGCTGGTATTTTCAGAATGTGAAACGAGTTTTTGAAGCTAGGCAGTGGGTTTGTTTCCAGAAGTGGACATTTCTGTAGCAGAACAGGGTGGGAGGCTTTTGGAAATGGGATGAAAATCAACATGATTTTTCTGAGAAGTGTCACAAACGAGAGACCTTTCAGAGTCAGAGTGCACAGCACGTTGTGGTGGCAGAGAGAGGAGCTCGAGCTGAAGAACCATGGAGACCTTGATGGTCTCTGCGTGATGGATGGAGATGGGGAGAACCCAGAAGGGACTGGCTGGGAGCGAAGGGGATAACCAGAAAAAAGACATCATGGCTTTATGCTGAGAATATAATAGGAGGAAGGTGAAGCAGCTCATTGAAACAAAATAAGCTGAGAAGGAAACGTGAGGATGTGGTGAAACACAAGAGAAACACGAATGAGCGACGTGCTGCGTGGGGACCGCTGGATGTACGTGAGGATTCGCTTCCCTGCGAGGAGCCCGTAACTGAGCTCAGCGGGAGTTGTTCTGGCGGCTGCTTGGAAACCTGCTTCTGGGGTGAATTGTGGAGTTTGTGTGCTTGTCTGGCAGCAGAGGGGGGTCCTTGGACTGCACAGTGAAGGATGGGTTGCTCCACCACTGCTTTGGCCAAGGGCACTACAGGCAGAGATGGCAGAGGGGAATGCGAGTACATGCTTATGTTTAAATGGCATGTGGAGACCTGGAAGTGTCGTGGGGAACTGCGGTGTGACACCTCTAAATGTCAGACTCTCTGAAACCCTTGAGATGTGCAGCGTGTTCTGTTCTCCCAACTCATGGTAGGGGAAGGGGCTCCAGCAAAGCAAGGGGATGAAGAGCAGGGCTGGTGGCTTTGTGACTGCAGCACCAGAGCTCCCTGCCCCCACCAGGAACCTGGTGGCAATGTTCAGCTGGCTCTTTGAAGGGTGACTTCTTTCTTGCATTAGATTAATCAAATGCTAATTTTGATGCTTGAAGAGGGGGTCAACCTACTGTCCAGGTTGCCCAAGCAGCAGAGGCAAATAGGTGCATCTGTAACACAAGTCATCTGACATTGAAATATGTATCTAGGAGTGATGGTTTGCACCCATGTGGGGTTGTCTTCTCACTGATAATTACAAAAGGAGTGTAAACAACTTTGTGCCTTTTGTGGCATTTTACCACAGCCAGCCATTTCACTACTGATGGTTTCAACACAAACAGCCAGTTTATGTTCATTCCCCCAGTCCCGAAATTCCTCAGTGTGCCACTCGGCTGCCAAAGTCTTCCCTTTTCTTCACAAGCACAGTGAAGTGCACTATTACTGTTTATTACTATTATACTTAAGTGCAGTATTTCCAAACTTCCTCACTACAGCAAAACACGGGAGCAGCATCACCAGAAAATACAGCAATTTAAGTAATGCACTGAGCTGGCTCCATCGTTTCAGAGGCTGTAGGTGCTGAGGGAAAGGCACAGCAGGGTGTTTAACCTTACAGCATATACGTATAGCTTATATGAATCATTTCATGTTATGAATCTTATATGAATCTTTTATGTTTTTCCTCCCAGCTTCCTGTAGCCATCTGATGAATTCTGAGTCTTGCTACCTGACATAAACATCTTACAGATGATACCCAAGTCAGGCTTGTGCCTTCCTGTATTTTGGTTCTTCCATCCTGGATGCTGGTGCTTTTGCATATGTGCAATAGGTTTCTTAAGTTTCATTGATGCAGGGTATTTTTTTTCCTTTAAATACAGATACAGATTTCTGGTATGTTGTAGCAATGGACCTTTTTCTGTGTGTGTGCCAGGCATTTATATGCAAAGTCGTTTGTGTACCAAATGCCTGCGTTGTGCATTCTGCTGTTACGGAACAAAACGCCACAGAATAAATGGCGGCAGGGTGCTGGTGTGTCTTGAGGCACAGAGGCAAACTGCGATCTTAACGTATTTCAGCCACTGCAGTTTGACGTTACATCTGTCAACTAATGCTGTTTAGATGAGCAGGTGCAAACACTTGCTGTTAGGTTAGTTTGGTGGAAAAACACACACTTTGAACACACTTGTTAGAACAGAACTAATGGCCACTTTTGGCTCCCAAAGGAGCTCTGCTCCCAGCTCTGTCCTGGCTCCGGCTCCTCCACACGGCTCTGGCCCCACGGCTCCGCTCTCGGCCCCGGCACAGCCCCCCTGCTCCTTCCCCACCTCTGCTTATCCCGGCGACCTGCGGCCGCCCAGCCCGCTGCCATCACCATTCCCCGCTCTCGCTGCACAGAAACCGAGCTGAGTTCACTCCTGGCGCTTCAACTTCACAGCAACAGGATTTTTCACAACCCGATGCTCCTTGTCTTACTCGGGAAAGGCGGCAGAGACTGGAATTTGACAGTCAGATCAGTTCGCTATGCTTTGCTTTCAGGCTTGACAAGAAGGGTGTGTGTAAAGCAGCCTGCAGCAGGCACGAGCTGGGAAACCGCAGTCAGTGTGTAGCTCAGATCTTTGTGCAGCTTCACTGAGTTCCCCCCAAATGCACCGGCAGGTTCCTCGAGCTGTCCCTCTGCCCTCCCAGCCTTCTCATGGCAGCAAAGCGAAGCACGTGCACCCCAGCCCAGCCCGCGGGGACGTGCCCCTGGCACCTCCCAGTTCACAGCCCGAGCTTCTCCAGAGCCGCTGTGACGTGCACACGGGGGCTGAGGTGACAAGGACCAGGCTCTGAGGCGCTGCCCCGCTACTGTACAAACTGCACGTGTGCTGCTTCCCTCCATACCCTGTGTAATTCTTCTGAACTGATTTCTCCCAAACAGAGCCTTACACCTGTGGAGCTTGTGGAATCCAGTTCCAGTTTTATAACAATCTCCTGGAGCACATGCAGTCCCATGCAGGTAAGCTGGGCACTTTGACTCGCTTAAAGCGGAGAATTAAATTCTGCGCTGATACCTGATCTTGACCCCGTTGTGTGTCAATGGAGCTTGTTTGCTCACGGTTTCCAAAGCCCCAGTAATTTTACCTGCGGAAAAAAAGATCCTCAGAGGCTGGAGCACATAGTGGCTGCACCAACGCAAGGCTCACGGTGTATCAGATATATTACTCCTTTCCATAGGAAGAGAGGGAAGGTGCCGTGCTAGCACACAGCACATCAAACTGCTCATTCCCTCAGTCCAAATGGGAGCGATTCCAAGGGAATGCTCGTTGTGTAAGCGTTAATGGGTGACTCCTACAGCAGATTAAATCCCTCCTCCGGCAACAAGGGTGGTTCTCATGGCAGCAAACAGAGCAAAAACGCTCGCAGGGCAGCAGAGCCGTTGCCCGCACGAGTCCTGTTCCGTGCTTGTGTCTCCCGGAGTTCTGCAAAGGATCGAAATGTGTTCTCAGAAGGAGAATTTGCCGTTTCATCAGTTGCGTTCATTTCTTTCCCAGCAATCTACAAAAGAAAATTCTGAGGAACGGTTGCACCACTTTGTTTCTAAGCCACATTTTTGGTTTTTATTTCCATACATGAGATGATTTTAAAGTTTCAAAGCCAAGGCTGGTTCAAAGACATATTCAAAAATTTAGAAATAGGATTTTTTTTTAATTTTGGCCTATTTTTTTTCTTTTTTTTTTTTCCTCTTGAGTGTAAATTCAAGTGAATTAACACAGGTATTCAGATTAATTCACCTTTGACAGACCTGTGTTCTCTGCCCTGTTGAGGTTTATGTTCGGTGCTTGCATTTGCCCTCAATTTACAGGCGAGCCCTGAAGGGCAAGAGGCTTGAGGAAAAGCACATTGTCCATTCAGCAGTAACTCTAATCAAAGCTCTTACCTTCTTCTGTGCGTTAGTTTTAGCACTAATTTTAATGAGCGTCCCTTGAGTTCCTCACCCGCACGGTTCCCCGGTCCCAGTTGAGTTCTCACTGGTGAATCGTAGCGCAGGCTTGGTGTGTTGTTCAGCAGCTGCTTTATTTATCATCTTTGTAACGTTATGAATAGACACTTCGGGTGGTTTGTTATCACGTGGTGTGAGGTTTGTGGATGTTATGTTCTGTTAGAGCAGAAGCTGGTTGATGTGCAGTGCTGTGACTCGGTGTGACTCCGCGCGGCACGGCGGCCGCCGTCACTCTGTGGTGGTGGGGTCTGTTCCTCTGTCTGTTGGTGGCGATTTCTGCTCGTTTCCACACTGCGTCCTGACCATCCTCTTCCTTCTTCTGGTCTCTGGTACTGAAAAACGGCATTTTGAGTTACAGCTCTTGGTGACACTGAGTAGAGGGACTGCGGAGGAGGGACCAAGGCCAAGGTGTCAAAGGGAAGAACAGCAATTCACTGGCAAGGTGTGAGCTGTTGAAAACGTTAAGCTAGTGCTGTCTGCAGCTTCTTCCTTCTGTGTTCTCCACAAATGACCCGTGGGCTCTGGGCTCGGTCACCTGGGTTACTCTGGACACAGAGATGGCTGGAGGGAGCAGGTGTTGGTGATCCAAGTCATGTAATGTCAGCATCCAACTCAAGATTATCCCTGTTAAACTCTGGATTTTCTCATCTCTGCCTGTTTGTAAGTCACCGTCTTTGCTTGGCTGCTTCCCCCACTGGTCCAGTGGCAGCAAGCTTGTCCATGTCTTCTTGAAGTGGTGTCAGCGAGGCTGCCCTGGGAAAGCAGCCGTCCCCTGCTGTGCCATCTCTGCCTGGTGCCTTTGCCAGCCCTGTGCTCCTGCCTGTTCCTTGGGAGGGAACAGCACCCTTTCCTCCAGATGGATGCCGCTGGGGGCAAGCAGCACCGTGTTTATGCTGTGGGCTGAGGGCAGACCAACATGAAGAGATGTAAGAGATGCAAGCGGCTTTGGGAGGTGTCCAGTTCTGGATATTGTGCTTAAGCAGAGCACCAGCAGAGCTTACACGGGACTTGCAGTGACTCCGGTCGCAGTTTGTTGCCTTTTAGACTGTCAGAGCGTGGGGATTTCCATATCCAAGATGGGCCCAACATCTCTGAGGTCTGGGGGTGTGGAGACAGCAGAGAATCCACATACTGGGGACACTGGTATAGGAGCCATTTAGACCGGTCCATATGCCTGACTCAAGGAATGTCTCACTGTGGGGATGCAGAGATACAAGAAGCCAGATGGGTCAAATATTCCCTCAGTTAATGTGTTCAGGAGTCCAGTTTGGCTTATCGTGTCTGACGCAAAGGGCTGGTCTCTTCCAACTAAATGTGACACATCCAGTGAGCTCCTTTGGTGGTGACTGAATGCAGGAAATGTGCTGCTGGCCTGGAGGAGCAAAACCAGGAACAAAAGTGGGGACATACTGGCTCTTAAGTCATGCAGAGGGCTGAGCCTGGAGGCTAGAAGGTAATAAGGAGAGATTATAGCTCCATAAAGCAGCTACACAATGAGAAGAAGCAATTAGAATGTAAATGGGAGGCTGAAAGGCAGAAATAGAACAGCAGAACACCAGGCAAAGGAATTTGTTCTGTAATTACAGTGTACAATATACAGCTCTGACTCCCTTTAGAGTACTTTGTTCAGGTCGAGTGCTACCATAGAATGCCCTTCCTACAATCTAGAGCTAAAAAATAAAAGGACGACTAGGCTGAACCTGGATTAAAGGATTGGAGGCATGAAGAGAAATTAGAGAACCATGATCTGTGTAGTTCACAGACTGCTCGATAAGTAAGATGAGGCTGAAACGCACAAATCTCATTAATGCCATATTGAATGTCAGTGGGTATTTCTACATTATAAATCCTCTGTTACTGTGAACTAGATAAAAGAGTTGGGTTGATGAAATATAGAGGGTTTCTCCCCCCACCTGCCCCTCACCAAAACAAGGAAGGCCTGAACCATGAACAGACTTAGTAAGCAACGTCGATCATTTTCCTTTGCCTACCCACAGACGTTTGGAGTTGAGGACAATGATGATATTGGCACAAGAACAATTGGTCTAAGCAAACGCTGGGGGAGAAGTGATCTGTTGTATCTGATCACTGGCATCCACTGGAGCACCCCCTGCTCCTCACGGCTCTTCCACACCTGCACACACTGACCTGTGGCTGCGGTCCCCAGGTACCAGCCTGGAGCAGGGACTCGCTGAGCACATACAGAATCCCAGAATGTGAGGGGTTGAAGGGCCCTGGAAAGCTCATGCAGTGCAATCCCCCCATGGAGCAGGAACACCCAGATGAGGTTACACAGGAAGGTGTCCAGGCGGGTTGGAATGTCTGCACAGAAGGAGACTCCACAACCTCCCTGGGCAGCCTGGGCCAGGCTCTGCCACCCTCACCGGGAACAAGTTTCTTCTCATATTTAAGCGAAACCTCCTGTGTTCCAGTTTGCACCCATTGCCCCTTGTCCTGTCACTGGTTGTCACCAGAAGAGCCTGGCTCCATCCTCCTGACACTCCCCCTTTCCATACTGATCCCCAGGAATGAGTCCCCCCTCAGTCTCCTCTTGTCCAGCTCCAGAGCCCCAGCTCCCTCAGCCTTTCCTCACACGGGAGATGCTCCACTCCCTCCAGCATCTTGGTGGCTGCGCTGGACTCTCTGCAGCAGTTCCCTGTCCTGCTGGAACTGAGGGGCCACAACTGGACACAATATTCCAGGTGTGGTCTCCCCAGGGCAGAGCAGAGGGGCGGGAGAACCTCTCTGACCTACTGACCACCCCCTTCTAACCCACCCCAGGTACCATTGGCTTCCTGGCCACAAGGGCCCAGTGCTGGCTCATGGTCACCCTGCTGTCCCCAGGACCCCCAGGTCCCTTTCCCCTACAATGCTCTCCAACAGGTCGTTCCCCAACCTATACATCCTTGAGATGCTCCCAGCATCTGCCCTGGTTCTGTCATAGCCCGGATTGCTCTCAGGTGTTGATCCAGCCTGTGCAGTGCCCTGACCTAATAATAACTGTACAATCTGTGCATCATCGGCCAGGTTTGTGAGTGCCCCAGCAGTTGAGCTGCTTAGATTCGAGAGGACGTGCTCATATGCAAGAGGGCACTGAAATTTGATCACGTCATTGTTTGTCTCTAGATCCTTGGGGGTCTCCCTTCTCTCACTGGTCATTGCTGCACATGGAGCTTTACCTTCTGTTTGTTCTGCCCAGCACCACATCAGCCTGTGTGTGCTGTAATAAGACATTTCTCTACTTCATGCTCACTCTCTGGAGCACTGGCGCAGCGTTCCTTTCACTGCATGCTGGTGTGCCTGGGCTGTAGATAATGCCACCTGAGCTGGTCAGCTTGGAATCCCTTTAGAATCAGTGTGGAAGAAGTCCCCATATTGAATGTCAGTGGGTGACATTCCCAGGTGTGGTGGGTTCACCCAGTGGGTGAACTCCAGGTGGGTTCAGAGCATGATGGATCTTACACTGCAAGAGGCATTTAGTTCTGCCTGGGTGAAGGAATCGCACACTTGAGCCCGTTTTGCACCACCGTAAGAGGAGCCCCAAGGGGCCACTTTGAAGAGAGGCATGTCTAATGGAGGTATCCAAAGTTAGGCGAGATGAGTCCAGCTGTGATGAGTAAAGGACCTGTTTTGTCTTTGATTTTAATTCCATCCTTCTGTTCAGCTTGGTCATCTGTCTCTCCATCTTTCTCCTTCCTCTTCCAGCTCTCTTCATTGTGCACTTTACTGTTGCTTCACAGCCTGTTGCAGAGCACAGTTTCATCATGAAGCATACTAAGAACTAGAAAACTTCCTCTAGAGGTTGGGGGGAAGTTCTTGGGGCACAGGAGGGGAAAGAAGGTAGATACAATACAGAATTTCCCAATCTTTATTACATTTCCATGAAAGGCCCCATCCGATTGGCAGCCAAAGTGTTTAGCTCAGTTCCATATACAGAAATGGGAGCATGAACACAGACCTGCAGAGCAGTCGCTATCTTTGCAGTCATAGGGAGGAACAATCTTTGATCACATTCCAGAAACTTGGTTTATTTTCATTTTGTTTCCAGTGCGAGGCAGCAGTGAGCAGCCCGAGAGGACATTGGCCCTTTCTACAGTGGGAGGAAACCATGCGTGAATACTGTAATAAAGTCCTCAAATACAGAGGAGTTGAACATAGCTTAAAAAACAAACTACTTAGCAGTAAAGCAAAGGGAAGCCACCTGTGGTGCAGAAAGAGGCAGTGAGGCAAAAGAAGGATAAATGCTTGTTACACCTGCTTTCATTTTGAAAAGAAGCAAATCGCACAAGTTGGGCTGCACGAGGAACATCTGTTCCCCTGGGTGTGCAGCTTCAGTGCACTGGGAGACATTTCTCAAGGTGTGTTGATGGCACCAGTGTCACTGAAGCACAGAAAAAGCCACTGTCATTTCAGCCCCATTTTGGAAGGTGATAGGCTGCAAGTCCACAGACAGTTTTGCAGGTGTCTGGCAGTACTGTGCCATCTCACATCTCACTGAAAACTGCTTAAAAGCTACAGAGAATGAAGCAGGTCGGTGTCACCTTATTTAAGGGAACCCTAAGTAAATGGTGGGTGCTGTTTCCCCTTCTTTGTGCTTTAAGCATTATTATCTTGTGCTTCTAACACCTGCCTGTCTCTTGCCCCACAGCTGACAACGAGAACAACATTGCCTCCAGCCAGCCCCGATCACCTCTAGCCGTCGTTGAAGAAAAGTGGAAACCACAGCTCCAAAGAAATAACGCCAACAACAGTACGTAGCGGTGTTTGCTCTTCCGTCCCGGGCTTACCTCCCCGCTTTGAACAAATGACTGCCACAGAGGGTGCAGTGGTGCTGGGCTTCGCACAGGGACATGGTCCTTGCCTGACTGCACTTAATTTCATCTGTAATTTGTGTACCATCCTGCAGAGCAGAGCACACATTCCCGTTACAGGAGTGCTCATAGGCAAGAAGTACTGGGAGCCCTGGGGAGGGAGGAGGAAAGGTTTGTAAGGAAGATGCATTTGGGAGCTCCTGGGAAAAGTTAACTTCTGATCCACGGTCAGATCTCCTGACCTGGGGTCAAAACATTAATCCAGCCGTTGTGGTGTGGCGCAGGCGCAGCCTGTCGCTCGCTGTGCTGACTTTAGCCCCAGCTCGTCCTGCAGGCTTGTAATTCACCAGAGGAAAAGGTAAAATACAGCCTGATGGGAAACCAGTTGCAGAACATGTGAGCTGAGCAGCCTTGGGAGAAAGGTGATACAAAAATGTGGTGCTGTTGCATTCTGATATCACCAAAAATGACATTCACCCTGCCCAAAGTCAGCCACAAGAAGTAGGAATGGTGGAGTTCAGGGAAGAAATGGAAGATTGGGCTTCAGCTTTATTTGAGATGGTGGAGGAAGTAACTCCTCTCAAAATAACTCTCCCAACAAAAAGGCTCAAATCACAAAAATCCTTAGCTGGGCTAAGCTGTGACCACCAGCCTGTCGACATGGATAGCAAACAGCACTCGTGGTTATAACTTGTCTGGGCAGTGAACACCGCACAGGTGCCATTGGTGAAGGCGCCAGATTGAGAGTAGCCAGTGTGTGCTTGGTCTCAGTCCCCACACCAGGGGCGGCGTGCAAATAAGCTCCTTGCTGCTCTAAGCAAGAGCAAGGCCTGTTCCTGGAGGTTCCTCTGTCCAGAAACCCCTGGGAGAAGAAATCCAGGGTTGGAGATGTCTGTTCCATCATCTGGGCCTGTTCCACCTCTTTGGGTCTCTCTGGGAACTGTTTTGTGACTTCCTCCTCTCTCCTGTCGCAGAGGAGCCATGCTCACATGGTGCTTTCTCTCCCTCCTTGTATTTCACTGCAGCGTCCACGAGCGGTTCGGTAGGGAACAGCGCGATCCCGGAGAAGGAGCGGCAGAACATTGCCGAGAGGCTCCTGAGGGTGATGTGCACTGACCTCGGGGCTCTGAGCGTGGTGAGCGGGAAGGAATTCATCAAGCTAGCGCAGACCCTGGTCGATAGCGGAGCTCGCTACGGTGCCTTCTCTGTCACCGAAATCCTTGGCAATTTCAACACACTGGCTCTGAAGCATTTGCCTCGGATGTACAACCAAGTGAAGGTGAAGGTCACCTGCGCCCTGGGCAGCAATGCTTGCCTTGGCATCGGTGTCACTTGCCACTCGCAGAGCATTGGCCCCGATTCTTGCTACATCTTGACAGCTTACCAGGTGGAAGGCAACCACATCAAGAGTTACGTCCTGGGAATTAAGGGCGTAGATATTCGCGATAATGGTGATTTTATCCACCACTGGGTACAGAACGTGCTGTCGGAGTTTGTGATGTCAGAGATCAGGACGGTGTACGTGACAGACTGCAAAGTCAACTCCTCTGCGTTCTCCAAGGCAGGCATGTGCTTGCGTTGTTCGGCCTGTGCCTTGAACTCGGTAGTGCAGAGTGTGCTGAACAAGCGAACACTACAGGCTCGCAACATGCACGAAGTGATCGAGCTCCTGAATGTCTGTGAAGATCTGGCGGGATCCACAGGCCTCTCGAAGGAGACCTTTGGCTCCCTGGAAGAGACCTCTCCTCCGCCCTGCTGGAACTCGGTCACCGACTCCCTCCTGCTCGTCCACGAGCGCTACGAGCAGATCTGCGAGTTCTACAGCAGGGCCAAGAAGATGAACCTCATCCAAAACCTGAACAAACACCTGCTCAGCAACCTGGCGGCCATCTTGGCGCCGGTCAAGCAGGCGGTGATTGAGTTGAGCAACGAGAGCCGGCCCACCTTGCAGCTGGTCTTGCCCACCTACGTCAAACTGGAGAAACTGTTCACTTCCAAAGCTAACGATGCTGGCGTGGTCAGCAAACTCTGCCACCTCTTCTTGGAGGCGCTGAAGGAGAACTTCAAAGTTCATTCGGCACACAAGGTAGCCATGATCTTAGACCCTCAGCAGAAGCTGCGGCCCGTCCCACCATACCAGCACGAAGAGATCATCGGCAAGGTCTGTGAGCTGATCAACGAGGTGAAAGAGTCCTGGGCAGAAGAAACAGAATTTGAACCTTCAACCAAGAAGCCTCGGGCAGCAGGGGAAGCCACAGCAGCTCAGGAAGAAGATTGGTTCGGGAAAAATGAAGTCTATGATTATTTGCAAGAACCTCTCTTCCAGGCCACCCCTGACCTGTTTCAGTACTGGTCGTGTGTTACCCAAAAGCATACAAAACTAGCCAAGCTAGCCTTTTGGCTCTTAGCAGTGCCTGCTGTTGGTGCCAGAAGCGAATGTGTAAATATGTGTGAGCAGGCTCTCTTAATCAAAAGGAGACGACTACTCAGTCCAGAAGACATGAACAAACTCATGTTTTTGAAGTCCAACATGCTTTAAGACTGTCTTTTAATTAAAACAAAACTTTAAAACACTGTTCCAAACAAAGAAAAAGAATTTTAAGTTCTAAACACTGTGGACCTCATTATGAATGCCCCTGGAAACCAAGTGCTTTTTTATATATATATAAAAATATAAATATATATAAAATTAAGTTTGAAAGGAAAGCTGAGCACGTGAGAGACACGGCCCTCTGCCAGAACGTGCTCCTTTCCATAGATAGTGTGTGGACTTGACAGACTTTCTAATGTTTTCAAGTGGGCAGACCAATGGGAGGCTGATGTTCTAAAGTCTTCAGGCAGCTGAGATCTAAAGTGACTTGAAGTTTCTTTTGTTCCTCCTCCACCCCACCTTTCCTCCCGTCCCCTGGGCCATCTTCCCATGGATAATCAGACTACAGTGAACAGACCAGTTCTGCACTGGCCTTTGCTCCTCTGAAGAGCTGTACACCTTGAGGGCGTTTGTCTGCATGTTATCAGGGCAGCTGTGTTTCATGAACACACCGTTACCTTTACAAATCAGGAAGGGAGACTTTAAAGGGGTTTTTTAATTTTATTTGTAACTTTTTCTTATACATTTTTTCCAAAAGTTACACTGCTGTCTCCACTCCCAGTTTTGGGTTCATCATGTTAACTAGGGATGTAAAGTTTTATTTAAAACTAAGAGAAATGGTTCGTTGCAGAAAACGTCTGTTACATTTCTTGGATTGATTTTTTTCCAGCATAACTTCTTTTCTCAATTCCCAATGTTGATCAGCTTCTCTGTGAATTTTGCCAGTCGGGGCTTCTCAAACTTGTTCTGGAGTAGCCCATTTACAATTTAATAATATCCTTATGGGAACCACAGCAGTTGCTTTTATGGAAAAGCTAAAAACCAGGCAAATGAAGCGAGTGGTGATAGCACAGGTGTCTCTGGGCCACCAGCAAGCTCGCCAGGCTCTGCCGGCTGCCATTGAGAACCCTCGTACCTAAACCTGCTGCAAAAAGGTTTCTCAGTGCACGCACTCAGAACAACCCTCCCAAGGCCAAGGACAAACCAAGGTGTATGATTTTCAGGGGAACAAAGATCAGTTTTGTCAAACTGGGGTTTGAAGGAAGCTTAAAGAAGTGCATGGGCTCAAAAATCCTTCTGAATGTAAGTGCTCCTGATTGAGTGCAAAGAATATCTTCCCGTTTTATTTCGAATGGTTCCTCTAGTAGCACGAATGTCTTTTTAATACCTACAGTGCATTACACTACTTGTTACGTTGCCGAGTCATTCTGGCTAGGAAGGCCACGGGCCCTTGAGCGTTCACACTTACTGGCTCACCCCAAATGCAATTAGAGATCATCGTAACCCAGAAACACCTCAGTCACTCTGCTGTCCCCCCAGCCAGGGCTCCGCTGTGTCTGGTGCCCATCAGCACAGCTCAGGGGCTGCCGGACGGGATCTCTGCAGGCTGTCAGGTTCGGACAATTCCCAACTGCTGGTGCCAAACTGTTAATTTTTCATCACTGGGACTTGTATCCTGGAGGCAAATTGAAGCAAATTCTCATTTTTGCAGTTGTCTCTCCTGCTTGCAGCAGTGTGCTCCAGAGCTGCCGTCCCAGGGGCCGCAGCAGCGTCGGGGGTTCGGGAGGAAGGACTCGCTCGGCTCCGAGCAGGCTGGAGCCCTTCGGCAGCGCTGGGTGTTCGCTGGTTGCTGACGATGCGGTGGTGAGACCGGGACTCTCTTATAAGTGCTGCTCTTAAACAGGTGTTAAACCAAGATCCCACCTGCTCATCTCTGGTTGTAGTGAAAGTTGCAGGTCCCAAGACATGAGAAATGGCAAATCTTATCTCTCAGGCTTTGTGTTCAGATGCCTTGAACCTGACAGGCTCTACCTGACAGCTTCACTGCCGTGGGCTCAGCCAGGGGCACAGTTTGTGTGCTGGAAACCTTCTCTAGGTCAAGGTTACTGAGGGTGGCTCTTTGCACCCTTTTCAGCCTGGAGACGACCTACTAGCTTTGGTCTAGCACTTGTGTTGACCTCTCGGCACCGTTACTGGCATCAGGGCAAAACCAGTTGTCTCCTAAATGTCAGTTTTGCATGTAGACATGGTCTGCAACCCACGGGCAGCTGCAGGGGCACTGGAATTTGAGCAGCCAAGGCGGAGGCACTTGGGCATCTGATTTCTCTGGCAGTGGCTTTGGCAACTGGAGGTGTTGGTTGTAGGGCCAGCTTCTCCTCTTCCTGGTTTTATTTTCTCCCATACAAACCCTGCTTGCCCGGCTACTAGTTGGGTCCATCTGTTTGCACTTCTAGTGCAGGAGAAACCAGTAACAACCAATAACTAAGTCTCCAACTACAAACAAAAAACCCAAGTGAGATGTGTGCCGGTAACAGAGCGTTTGTGCTGTGCTGCTGTTCCCACTGAAAAGCACAAGGTATTCTGCGGAGAGAAAACTCGGCATCTGTGAATCCAAAGCAAGATTAACTTCTGAGGCTGCAGAGCGTGCACCGTGCAGCTCAGCTGATGGGCAGGATGGGGACAGGGTTTGTAGTTTTTTCTCCTGATGGCACATTACCCCTTTTTGCTTGGTTTACCTGAGACGTCGGGAGACACTCACGAGTTCCCTGATGCTCAGGCAGACGTGTAGAACACTCGCACTCCTTTGGAAAGAAAGCCTCAAACCCTAACCCTCCTTTGCTAAGGGACAGGTTGGCAACTTCTGTGGGATTTGCTAACTCAGGCTTGTTGTGTTGTCTCTCTGCAAGGCATTAAGGGTGGGACAAAGCAGAGTTACTGGAGGTTTAAAGCCCTGGAATTGAGAATGAGGTAGAATTGCGGTCATTCATGCAGCCGTTTGATGCCAGGCTGTGCACAGAGGTTGGCTGGACCTGGTTACAGACCCAGGTTGTGCGAATGGGGAGGACACAGCCACCCCAAATCCCAGCCTGTCTCCCCTAACCCTGTCTGCAGTCTGGTTTTGGTTGTGGTTTTCTTGCTGGGACAGCCAAATAGACTGACTGGCCCCGTCTCCCATCCGAGTACCTGCCCCTGCACCACAACTGTGGTTATAGTTGCACTAGTGATGGATGTTAAGCAAACATACAGCGTTGTCTGGTAGATGCGATTCTCCCAAAGACTTAAAAACTCAGCTTAGCAGCTGAAAAAGCAAAGTAAATCCCTAAGCCCTAAAATGGCACGATCTGGAAAGTCAGTGAGAAGAGGAGCTGGTTGGCCAGCCCCCTTTGCAAGTCTGTGGAAGGAGCCGCAGCTCTTCCCGAGTCTTAGACGTGGTTACAGGGTGTTCTGCTCGAGCTGTTCCTGCTGTGTCTGCTCACTGCCCGACTTCTGTGTGGTTAACTTAATGCTGCTTTAAAAGGAGAGAAGCACATCTGGAGCACATGTATTTACCCTAAATGCTTTTGCTCCTGTTTCTCCTTCCCTCTTCAAGACTTGGATTTGCATTCTAGGGATCATGGATACTTTACCAAGGTCTCAATTCTGGAAGCTTTTAATTTGCCAGGTTAGTCCAACCCAAGCTCTTCTGTGATTCTGTTCTGCGATTGCCTCGGTGGTTTGGAGCAGCACTGGTGGTGGACAACCAGAGGGGAAGAGGCTCTGCTAGTTTGGCCAGAGCTGCCATGAGGTCCTGCTCCCTTTGAGCTGGGAGGAGAGCTCCTCAGAGCTGGGATCATCCTCTGGTAGGTCACGTTGGGAATTTGCCTTCTGCTTGTTGCCTTTACTTGTGCTGGAGAAATGTGTTGGGATAAAAAATGGTGTATGTGTCCTCCAGGCATTCCTTTTGTATCTGCCAACCTTGCAGACTTCTCTTGCTGACTTCACAGTTTGCTTTGGGGGGTTATGATCTTCAGGTGGGGAGCAAGCACCAACAGGAGACAAACTGTCTTCCAGTCCTGTCTGAAGATCCTTGTTACTAGAAAACTGAGAAAGTGGGATACAGAGGCAGAGCTCTTTGAAACAGAAGGTTGTTTCTGAGTGAGTATGGCAGCCAGAGGGTCAGTGGAGAACACGGGGCCCAGAGTTGTCCCCTGTCTGTCTCTTCTCGCCGTGTCTCTAGCAGCTGATAGCAGTTGTGCTCTCCCTTCAAGAGAGGCTCGGTATCTTGCACCTGGGTTGTTTTCAGATGGAAGTAAACTTGTTAAAGCTCTGTGTCTGTTCTAAGAAAACTGATTTGGTTGTGTTTGAACTAGTGCAATCTGGAGAACTTTCTGTTAAAGCCAACCATGGGCTCAGGTTTTGTCTAATATGTCTGTTAATTGCTGGTTAAACCAGTTTAACTTAGATTGGTTTAAGCATCAACCACCTGCACTGGTGTAACTGCGCTTGCTGGGTGTTCTCCCACTGGTCAGAGAACGTCCCCAAGCAGCTCAGGGAGTCGTGACCCTTCCATGGATTTTGCAAATGAAGTTGTGGCAGATACTCTCAAAGCTCGGGAATCACTGAAAGTAGAGGGGAGACACTTCTAAAAGTTGCTTGAGCTCTAAATTGCGGTATCTGAGTTAATACAGCGTTGAGATGTCTCAGGTTGGCTGGTTGGGTTTTCACCGACTGCTCGCAATAACATGAAAGGTTTGGCGTGAGAAGAAATGATGTATGTTCACCTTGGTGGGTGAGTCCCCTCCACCTCGCCTGCTCTGAGGGACCTTTTCCACCTTCCAGATCCCGCGGTAGCCGCGTCAGGGCAACGTGTTGCACAGGAGCAGGGCGACTGAGACTCGGTGCCGCTTGGAGAACGCCGTGTGGATTTCCAGGCAGCACCAAGTTACGGTAAATCAAAAGACAATAAAAAGGCAGCCAAAAAGTTACTCAAAGGCTGGGAGCGCTGCGTTGTGCTGAGGAAGGGCTGATCTCTAATTGCATCTCTCTGGCTGAAGGAGGAGAGGAGCTCCCGTGGGCATTCAGAGGGAGCACACGCAGGAGGGGGCGAGGTGTTGCCTATGGAACAATTAGAAGTAATGGGATGAAAATGAACAAAAAGACACTAAAGGCAGGTTCTGGGAAACCTTTACAGTGAGGAGAAATCTGTTCATCTGGGAGGAGTCTGTTACGGGAGCGTTTTTTGAGCCCAGGCCGCACAGCTGCACGGAGCACACTCCTTAGGGCACAGGCTGCGTTGGGCCTTGCCAAGAGAAACGCAGCTGAGCAATGATTCCTGCGTGTCGAGTCCCGTCCTGCCCCGTGGGTCCAGGAGGGTTCACAGAGCATCTTCCTCTGCGTCCTCCTCGCCACCGGCACCAGACCCCTCCCAGCACTCCAGTACGTACATGAACCAGGTTTCAGAAAGGAGGGAGGTGGCTGATGGGCAGAAGGGGCAGAGGAGCAAACACCAGTTGAGGAGCAAACGTCTTGTCAGCCCTTACAGTGCCAAGGTGGACAAATCGGGGTGGGGGAGAGTATTCAATGTTTTGCTGCTTCTGCTGTGCATTTTCTGCGCTACACCATGATCTTGGATCAGTTGGGAATACCCCGAGACACTGGCTGAGACTCCAGGTCCTGTGTCAGGTACTTGACGATGTCGCCCCGTAGCAATAAGAGCTCCCTTTTCCCAGCGCGGGGCCTGTCCCCACGCCACGGGCTGTCACCTCCCGGGGGCCTCTGGAAACATTACTGAGCAAAACGAGCAGTAGTGAAGATCCGGAGAGGTAAAGCCAAGCACAGCTCCGAGTCAAATGCCTCGTTAGTCCTGTGGGATAGTGTGCTTATGCTAGGCCAGAAATGGTGAACCAATGAGAGTGTATTGCCCTGAAATTTAATTTTATATATTGAATGTTTGAGGGATTTCTGTTTAATTTTGGTTTCTGTTTGGCTGGTTAGTTGGGTTTTTTACTACTCCTTTGTTTTATAACTTGACGGAAGAGTTTTGCTCACATTAGACAACAGTGTAGACCCTTTAGGGTTAATGACCTGTAGGCAGCTGAGTTTGAATTTTTTAGAATAGCTCCTGGAATGGGTCACAGAAACGGCTCATGGATGCACAACAGCGACCACTGACTGAAGGATTCTCTCCCTTCCCATCGCTGGCGCGTCCCTGGCAGTGGTGAGCGTGTCCGGTACCGGGTGAGCGGCGCAGCCTTAACGAGACGAGTATCCGGCAGTGAGTTGATGAGAACAGGCATGTCAAACCCTTGCTTTTTACAACCAAAGTTCCTTAAAAAGACACTCCCAGCCTCATCAGCGCTTGTTTTCAGTCTTTGGGGGGTTCTTGTGGCGGTCTCTGCAATGGCTGTGTATTCTGGAAGGTGCAACAGCCTTAGAAGCTGTTTTCCACAGTCCCTTTGAACTCATTGGGACTTTAATTTTATTGGTTTTGTAATTATTTAAAAGGAAAACTGATAGCGGATGAACTGAAGCATTGGTGACAGGTGACTAGCCAAGGCTGTCGGTCCAGGAGGAACACACAGCGTCCAGAGGGCAGGACTCCGGTCCGCGCCGTAGCCAGAACGTGTCGTGCCGACAAACTGAACCGTCAGGAGATCCTTGTTTGCAGCCAGTCCGAAAAGAGAAGCTGTTCCTCCTTCCTATGTTCATTTTTCCAAACCTCCCGTTGGGAGCTGAATTCTTGTTGTTTCATCAAGCAAACAATTAACGTTCTCCTCTCCCTCCTCCCCACCCCTCCCCTCGGTGACTCGTGTGCGTTTCCTTCCTTTCTGTAGATGCAGATGTTCTAGGCAATACCACAGATGCACCTGCGTGTGTCTCTACCTGCGAGTGCAAGAATCTCATGTCATCTTAAAAAATACAAAAAAAAAATATACAAAAAATATACAAAAAATATCTTTTTTAGGCCAGAGTTTTCTACAGGTATTAATGAATATTTTTCTTAATCCTTATAAGTTTTATGTGTTTAATATTTCTTAATACCGGTAGCATTAATTTATACTTTTGTAGCAACACAATATTTTTATAAACCGCCACCGCTGGCTTTGTCTTCATAACGGGGAAAAGTGCGGGCAGCTGGCCCCGCGCTGAACCATGTACTGTATTTAAAAGGTTATCTAATGTCACACTTGCTGTGTTAATAAACAAAACAAAACCTGTTTGAAGTCTCATGTATTGTTGGTGTGGATCGAATGACTCAATAGAGAGCAATATTGCACGGGGTTGAGTTGCTGATTTTCGTTGTGATATATGAACGCTTGAGGCCAACTCAAGTTCTTCTGGTTTTCTTTTTAGGATTTTGTTTTGTTTCGTTTCGGTTTTTTTTTACAGCTAAATAAATTCAGTGCTGTTTGAAACTTAGACTGACGTCAAATGAAAAGGATTATTAAAGAAAAAATAAATCAAGGTGTTTAAATGTTGCTGTTTTTACAAGTCTGTTGCTGTCTGAATGGAAATATTCCACAAGAGAGGAGGAATAGTTCCACTTAGTTTCCAAACGAGCTGAGCGCTCCGGGCTCAGTTATTTGGAGATAACTTAGAGACATGTTTCTGCAACATTCTTTTCAGAGTTGATGCCAAGGCAGAAGACAAACTGTAACTGTAAGAGAGCATCCGTTGCTTGAGGATTTTCATGTCAGTGTTGTATTTATGGTTTTACAATAAAACAACCTTTAGGAAAAAAAAAGTGTCTGGGGTTTTCTATTTTTCAAGCACGCGAATGGGGCATCACCCCGTGCCGAACGTCTTGTTGGGAAGAGGGAAAACGGCCGTGAAAGCGGCGTAATCTCAGCACCGGTCTCTGATGGACCTTGTCGGCTGTACAACTCCACGGCGGGTTCTTCCCGCATCCCGAGCGCTTTCCGGAGCATCTCGTGCCTCGCGCTTGGTTGCCGGTACAGTGAACCTGCTCCTCTGGTGCCACCGGGACCTTCATTGCAGCAGAACCTGCTCCAGGTCGGCTTGGCCCACCAGAGGGGTTGGTCGGTGTGTTGTAATGCAGGATTTGTATTCACACCACCAGGACAGGTTTGGATCAGCTGGTTTTTATGCTGCTAAAGCACTGCAAGCTGATACCAAGCAAGGTAGTCTTAACTGACATACACCGTGTTTCTGCCCAACTGGTCAGAGGTTGTCATTTGTATCAGTAGATCCACCTGCAGATTGCTTTCAGGCCAGGAGAACAGGTGCATTTGGGCCCTGAGTGGGCTTTTTGCACAAGGCAAAGCCCTCGGCAGCTGTTTATAAAGAGCCAAAATCAGAAAGGCGCAGAAACCTTTGCCTAGAGGTTGTATCAGCCTTGACCTGCATTGGTGTCTCATGGGGATGCGCTGGTGAACAGGGTCCCTGCAGGAGC
Source organism: Columba livia (assembly GCF_036013475.1). Classification (NCBI taxonomy): domain Eukaryota; kingdom Metazoa; phylum Chordata; class Aves; order Columbiformes; family Columbidae; genus Columba; species Columba livia. The sequence continues at coordinate 10,244,069 of NC_088620.1, forward strand.
TGAGCCCTACTGATGCTCCTTGGAGCTCCAAGACCCTCCTGCAGGTGAGCCAGAAACAACCAGGGGATCGTCCCATGTGGAACAAGCACAGAGACCAGGGTTTGACGGAGGAGAAGACCAGGCTGACTGCTGGACAATCCAAGGTGCGTTGTCTGTTGCCCTTGTATCCTTCTCTTTGACCTACTTTAATATCCTTTGGGGTTTTCTAACCTTGCCCCTCACCCCCTCAAAAAAAACAAAGTTTAATAAAGGCAAGGAAAAAAATAACTCTGCTTGAGAATTAGGAAATTTGTAGTTTGTTAGCTGGAAGAAGAAAATACATGGAATGGTGATAGGTCTGGCAGTTGGATAAACTCTCTTCGTTAGTAGTGAAGTGTGAAGATAAGCCACAGTAATAACTACAGTGATCAGAATATAATGGTAAGAATGGCCATAGCTTTGCAGTAGGTTTGATGTAAAAGTGATTTCACTAAACGGTGAGATGAGGTCTCTCACACCCTAACCAGATAGGAGTTAGGATTTGTTTGAAAAATCTAAATATGTCAAGGGGGTGATGTGTCACCAAAAGGCACAGAGGACCAGAGGACCATGCTCCTTGGCACGGCACGGTCTCCTCGCACTGAATCATACTTTTTGCTGAACCCATTTAAAGGGATAAAAAAGATTGCAAATGGAAGCGTTAGAGACTTAAGCTAATCCTGTGTTACTTCCGGTTCTCTAATTTCTGCCTTAATGTGACACAACTACTTTAGCCTTAGTATGAAAGGAAATGGTGGCTCAGAATTCAGGTTCTTGGGGTATCCTGTAGTTTCCTCTCATTTCAGAAGGACTGATGAATCTAGCAGAACTAGATTTTAACTGATTTAACTCGCCACTTCTAATCAGATCTTTGACCATTTACCTTCTGTGGAGTTTTGTTCGTGCTGAGATCCCATGTGGGAGCACAGTGAGGAGCAGGGTGCAAGTGCCCAGGTGTGTTACACGACAGCCTGAGACGTCCTGTGCAGGTAAAGCCTCTGTACGTGTGTGTGGGGTGTGCGGGGTGGCCGTGTGCCCCCTGGGACGTGTGGCTGAGCAGTCAGTACATCCTGACCCGCTCTGTAATGTCTCTGACCCGGTGTTTGCAATTCCTGCTTCTTGCTGCTTCTCCGTCACCCGCCAGCACGAGGGCGGCTGCTCACAGAGGGACCTGAGCAGGGTCCCAGCAGCCTGAGTGGGACGGGCAGGGCGGGCCCGGAGGTCACAGCCCGGCTCCACCAAGGGTCCAGAGCAAGATCCTGGTGATGAGGCAGGTCTGGGGTCAGGCTGGGGAGCCAACCTGCATCTCAGGGGTGGGATCTGGTGAGGGCAGCCGGGGTCAGACACAACCAGGCCCAGGGTGGTGGGACAGGGTGGAGGTCAAGCTGGGAAGTGACTCTGGTCAGAGGTCAGGTCAGCCAGGTGTGGGCTGGAGCGTAGCTCAGGACAGCGACTGAAGGTCCAGAGCTGAGCTGAAATGGTGCTCCTGGGTCACGGCAGGGAGGGGACAAATGTCCCAGGTATGGCTGGTCAGGGCCACTAAGATGTGTGAATGCTCTCAGGTCCCTGAGAGGCTCAGGCTGTTGGGTTGGGCACTGCGCCTTGTCCAAGCTCCTACTGTCTTAAGTTCCTTGCTGAAGATTCTCTGTGGCTCCTGAAACAAGACAGCGTGGGCCAGTTCCAGAATTGCTTCTCCAATGCAAGAACACCCCACAAAACAGTGAAAAATAACAACCATGAACGTGAGATCAGTTTTAAAAAATGTTTAATAGTGAAATGCTGACAGCGCAATAGCCAGATATGAATGGCAAAGGCACAGCTGCACTTTGTCTGGGGCGATGGACTCCGGTCTGGCAGAGGGCTGCGGTGGCACATTCTGCTCCTGCTCCAGGGGTTGATGGTGAAGGAGGAACCAGAAGCCTCAGCAAAGTGCAGAATTCCCCAGCACAGACAAGCACACAGCACGCGTGAGAGCAGCCCCTACCAGCTTCCCCAGAAAGTTCCAGCATTTGAGCATTTGCTCTTGATTTTGGCAGAGATTAACGGCCAGGGTCCTGCTCTTATCCAAGGCTCTGCCTAGGGAGGTGACGGGTTTCTCTAGGATATGCAGCAAGGCAGAATTAGCCCTCCAATACAGAGTGCCTAGGCACAAAGCACAGGGGAATCTAGACTAGTTTTGGCCACATTTGCAGCCTAGTTTCCCTGTGTCAGCCTCATTTCTGATCGGTGACAGTGAGCACTACCTGTGGTCTTGCCATGAGACACGAATTTTTACAGCCAACCATGTACCCAGGGTATTGCTGGAATCCAGGGGCTACCCAAGCAGGATCTTATTCACAACCTTGACCTACAGAGCTGTTGTCAGTCTAAGTGATTTGCTCACCAGGATGGTCCCTCTGCTTCCCAGCTAGGTGCTCCGTGAGGAACTGACTCATGCAAGAGCTGGGTAGGCTTGAGGAAACCAGCAGGTACAGTAAGGGCATGGTGGGCAGCTGAAACCCACACTGCCCTGCTGCTGCCAGAGAGACGGAGGACAGCAGATGTCTGTGGGCTTCGCAGTCACAGCCCTGCTGCCATGCAGACATCCCCTGGAGAGCTGAAACCTGCCCCGGCCAAAGGGATAGTGCAGGAGCAACAGCAGCCCTGGCTGGGAAAGGACACTTCAGGCAATAGAAGGCCATTTGAAAAGCTTTTCATATAACTACTCAAAATGATAGCAGCAGCAAGAGACAAAGGCACTTTGAAGACAGTTCTGGCAGGTTCCGGCTCAGCTCATACATTGCAGCACAGGTAGAAGAACAAGCGTGTTTCAGGCTTTGCTCCCTGTGTCAGCACCAACATTTCTAATATTGCTCATGCCTGCCCAGGGAGGAAGGGAGCTGTGTGAGAGCCTCTGGCCACCTTCTGCCGAGGGCAGCGAGGTCCTCACCAGTCCAGGCCCTCCTGCGCTGGGAGCCCAGTGCCCTTCTGGCTGTAGAACTGGCTGTACCAGCGCCGGTGCCGCTGGATGCTGGAGTCCTCCTTGACCAGCAGCGGCTTGGGCAGGTACTGTTTGTTATTCCAGATGGTTATATCGCGTTCAAACTGGGGGGAGAAGGGTGGTCTCATTCAGGTGGGGAAGCCGAACCAGCAGATTTGTGCTACCTGCATGCTAGGATTACTTTTTAGCATTTCCCCCAAGTGACCCATGTCAGACTGCTGGTGCTGTTTGTAACTTGTAACGCTACTGCTCTGTCTGCAGTTGGGAGATGTTTAGCCCAGCAAGAAGCCGCTTTCATCTTAGACTACCTTTGTCATAGGAGATACTGAAAAAGAAATGGATGTTGTGTAGGTAGGAGCTGCTGCACCTGAGATTTTTAGATTTGCTGCACAGCTCCAGCCAACCAGGGCTTTACAAATTAAGCATCTGCATCTTAAACTCTGCTCAGACACACGTGCAGTAAGATTTATGGAGCTGTCCTCTGTGAAGAGGTCTCAGCAGAAATCAGTGCTGCTCATTCACATCAGTAAGAATGCAAAATATTAAGCCAGCATTTATACAATATGAGCTAGCACAGCCAAGTTGGATTTGGGGTAGGGTTTTGGCATCTGAAAACAATCTGGTGGCCATTTTTACTGCAGGGTCAGACCAAACAGTTTCCAAGCTTTAGCCCCTGACAGAAGGGAATGACATGAACCCCTCTGACTGCTGGGAGGGAGTTACAGGAGTGACAGAGTCCGAATTTTCTTGGCAGTTCCAGCCACAGATTGCAGGTTGGTTTTCATGTCCATTTTGAACTTCTCAAAAATGAACAATGTGGGTAGAGCAGTAATAGAACGGGTCACCCAGGGAACTGGAGTTCTCTGAAGGAGGAGGCCTTCAAGGCCATGCCTGACCTGAACTTGGCAACAGCCTTGCCCCCAACAGGGATATTGGACTGGAGATCTTCAAAGGGACCTTTCACCACTTTCATGGATCCCTGTGGTAAGGACCTGGAGAAACCTCTGTCAGGAGCTGCCCAATCTCATGATAAATTAACAGCAAGAGGATCTCTTGACTCAGTTCTCACTGAGGGAGGTAGAGTGATCCTAAAGCACCAGCCTGGGATGCTGGAAATCCGGACAAATTGCTGGTTCTCTCTAAGAGGTCCTGTGGTTCGGCAGAGGTTGCCTAATCCTTGTGCCCCCATTCCCCCTGCGCAGGAGAGGGATGGCACCTCTGCCCTCCTCAGCACACAAGCCACCGCAGGGACCCTCTTTGCTAAACCTCAGTTTAGTTCCTTGGGCTGCTAAAACTGAAAGACATTGCCAAGCACTGGAAGGATCTTGCCCATAAGTGCTTGTCTCCTGCAAACAGCTGAGCCCACACGGGCAACTGCTCTTCCTCCTCACACCTCTGAGCCACCAAGCTCCAGGTGACCACCTTTGGCCGCGCTTCTTCATAGGCCTTACCTGTAAGCACTCTGCTCTCAGGAGGAACTTGGGGATTACGGCTGGCATGTTCTTCTGGTAGTAGATTGTGTGAACAACTTTCTGCAGGAGAGGTTCCAGGGGAGTCACCGACTGCAGGATGATCCCACGGCCCAGGAAAGTGTGTTCAAGGATGAGGAAAACCAGCGCTGGCCCCACCTGCAGAGCAACAGAACACCCTGAGGAACAGTCCCCAGTGGTCCAGCTGTGTGGTGCAGCAACTCCCGCAGCTTGAGGTGGCTCCTAGGCTGTGCTCCAGTCCCCATTGCTCTGTCTTTCATCTGATCATAGGCTCAAAGTCAAGCTACACCTCAGGGCCATGAATCACAGACCATGTGCTGCCTGGTGATGGATTTCCCCTGACCTGGGAAACAGCAGAGCCGTGCAGCCCTGGTTGCCTGGGACATTGTGTCAGGGCTGGGTGGCTTTGCTGTGAGCCCAAGGGAATTCATGAGGATTTACAACACCCTACTGGTCCCCCAAAGTTTTAAAATCTAATCTAGGAAATGCTTCCAAATTGTCCCTTGGTCTTGTTGTTCATCACTGAACTACCTTCAGGTCATGAACAGCCTCCTTGGACTGGTGACACAAGTCCTGGGCACTGGATCTCAGTAGCGGTGATTATGATGTGAGTATGGAGGTAACACAACAGCCATGCTCCTGCTCTGGCTTTTTCCTTTGCAGCCACAAGTCACATCAGGTTTTGGCTGAAGGGGCTCAGGTTCTCCCGTTTGTCTTGCATGACATGAAGTGCTTGTTCTCTGCGCTCTGATGTGCACCCACACATGGATGTGTCCTCATACGCTTGGTTCTTCGAGGCAGTGCAGATATTACTGGGGTTTTTGTCTACTTGATTTACTATTCATTTAACATTTGGTTGGGTACAGAGTCTTTGTAAGATTGTTTTAATGTCTTTTTTTTTTTTTCTCCTGTTCCTTGATATCAGTTCTAAATAGCACAGATTTAAAAACTCAGAGATACAATCAACATACACTTTGTGATAATTACCTAATTACACCAAGATCTATCCCTTATTACTTGTTTTGCTATTGTTCTGAATTTGTAATATGGAAATACGTCAAATGCCTTCAAAACTGTACTAGAACAAAGATACTGGTTTTATCAGGCAAGCTTCGCATTTAATCAAAAGAAAACACACAACCAAAAACAAAGTGTGAAGATCCAGTTCCCAGCAATTCATGTTTAGTGGCAATGTTTTTTCTATTTTCCTTTAATTCTTTATCAATTATTATCAACTATTTTATTGTTATTCAGGGCTGATCTTGTGCTACAAGACATATTTTTTCTGATTTTTGGGAAGTGGAGGGGGAAAGAGAAGTGTGGTTAATAAATGTGTATCCAAACCGAAAACCAAACACACAAGAAAGGAAGAAAATAAGAAAAGGAGTGAACTGCAGGAGGAGCTCTTGATGAGTAGGACTTTGGTTTTTTAGTGTAAATGTTTGTAAACTGACAAATCTTTGTGCTTTCCAGAAAGGTGTCAGAAAAAGCCGAGTTTTTTGGATCACACAGATCAACATCCTCAGAATGTTTCTCACTGTATATTGAGTGCTCCCTGCGCCTTTCCCAGGCATGTTCGCCACAGACCCAAAAGGTCCACATCAAGAGCTGTGGCAATGTGGTGTGAAGGTCTCCTGGGACTGTCATCACTGTCTGCTATTTCTTTTTTCAATTATTTCCTGGCACAGCGGTCCTCACAAACCCTCCTTTTGCTCTGCGCTGTGGGGCAGCCCCACAGTCAGTGGGTGGTTTTGGCCCATGTGTCTGATGTGCTTGGTAGGAAAGGCCATGCTGGGCAGAACGGGCAAGGACTCAGCCGCGGGTTGCTGGTGGTCACCAGCACAAGACATACCTGCCTCACTGAAACCTTCAGATCCAGCGCGGGGATGTGCTTCCCGAAGATGCTTGTGGAGTGTAGGAGCAGCAGCTGGGAGCAATGCTCGTTGGGCTCCGGCTCCGGACACCATTCCCCCTGGAGAGGTGGAGAAAATCAACTCAGTCCAGGACTTGGGGAGATGGGAGTTCATGGTGAGGGATGGTAGGAGTGATGTGGTGACAAGAGCTGATTGTGAATCATGGAATCACAGAGTCATTTTGGCTGAAAGAGACCCTTATCATGGAGTCCAACCATTATCCTAACTCTGGCACTGCCCCATGTCTTGAGAACCTCATGTCCGTCTGTCCAGCCCTCCAGGGCTGGTGACTCCAGCACTGCCCTGGGCAGCCTGTTCAATGCCCCACAGCCCTTTGGGGAAGAAATTGTTCCGCACATCTAACCTCAACCTCCCCTGGCGCAACTTGAGGCCATTTCCTCTGCTCCTGGCACTTGTTCCTGGGGAGCAGAGCCCGACCCCCCTGGCTCCAAGCTCCTTTCAGGCAGTTCAGAGATCAGAAGGTCTCCCCTCAGCTCCTGTTCTCCAGCTGAACCCCCCAGGTCCCTCAGCCGCTCCCATCACACTTGTGCTCCAGCCCCTCACCAGCTCCATTCCCTTCTCTCAACTCGCTCCAGCACCTCAGGGTCTTTCCTGCAGTGAGGGACCCAAAACTGAACCCAAAAGACCATGTAGCGATGAGCAGAGATGAGGGAGGGCAGCTAAACCCCTCAGAGACACAGAGAAGAGCCTCGGCCTGGAGACGGGGGAATGTGGCCAAGGGGTCGAGATGTGACTGATGCTTTGCGGCAGAAAGGGGACCTGGTTTGAAGGACTTCATGGCTAAGAGGGGAGTCAGGGTCTTACCTTCCACCTGTGCTTCATAAACTCCCACAGTCTGGATTTTGAGTATCTCAGATCAGATCCACCCAGAATAGCTGTTCCATGGAGAAAATCCAGGTGAGCCGCATCGGCCGCGTTCTCAGGGATTTCCTGCCGTTGGGGAACAATTTGCCATTGCTGAGAGCTGAGTGGGGTGTGAGCTGCCTGTATTTAACAGCTGAGCACAGCGGAGACCCAACACGGCACGAGGCGACCGAGCACGGGGACGAAGGAGCCTCAGCACAGACCGACCAGGGACTGGTTCTGAACTAGCGTATATGGATCATTTAAACAGGAAGCTCTTAATATTCAGGGTTACTTTTAAGCTCACAGGAGTCTATGCATGTTAACTTGTGCAGCTGCACAAGCTGAGTCTCCAAGTCCTCCCTTTGGCCCCGCAGTAATTGTAAGGAATAAAGCATTGTTGTGTATGTGCTCCTAGACTAGTTTTCACATACTTTTAAAAGTTTAAACCCCACTAGGCTGCCCACAATATGTAACTTTTGGAGAAGTTTTAACTTCTCTATTACTCAGCTACACAAGCTTTCCGCCAGCTTGGCAAGTAGCACACACTGACCCCAGTACAGACCTGTGTACAGTGGCTTGCACTGAAAAGCAGACATGAAATAAATATTACTGTCTATCCCATCAGTCTCCCAAATTCTCCTGGCTTCTCCCAACTCCTCTTCCCACTCCCAGAGCTGTATCTCCTGTGCCTCCTGCACCTTCTTCATTTCTTCTGATAATTCTTTTCTTTCTAATCCACTCACCTAAGTCGTGATTTAGTCAGCAGGCAGGCGCTGCCTTTGGAAAGACGTGTGCTTTAGATAAGCGTAATTTTTGTCACTGGTTTTTACAAATAGGGGTGTCCTGGTCAGTGGCAAGTACATAAAAATCTCCCAAGGTCCCAAATCCCAAGGGTTTGCCTGTTTTCAACACTGCTGCTGCCTCCCATCGCCTCTACCCACGCTTGCCCCTGGGGACCACGGCCATGGTCTCTTCTGTTTAGTGCCACAAAATGGTTCCGCTTTTCCAGACTCATTTCCACCGAGAGGTGATGGAGGCAACAGCCATTTTGTTCTATGTGGCACATTTGTCAGCATATGACGGTGATTATGAAGATTAACAGCAAAATAACTGTGCATTTCCATTTTGGTGACTGACAAGTTGAAAAGCCTCCTGACACTAAGTGCCGCAATTCTTAGAGAATCTTTTTTTAAATTACATCAGTTATAAGTCAAAGCAAATTAACAGATTCCTTTTAAGTACCCAGAACATCTGCTGTCTACTCAAGAAGCCCACGATGCGTGTTTGGGGAACATATGTCATATTCTCGGTACACAGCGTAGGGATGTATTTCTGGGTCTGAGCTCTGCCGGTGGCACTGGGTGCAGGCAGAGCCCTGTTAATCAGGAGGGAGATGTCCCTGAATGGGTAAACTGGGAGGGGATGTCCCTGAACCGGACTATAGGAGACGATCCAGGCGTGGTCTCACCCCGCAGAGGGACCAGGCTCCCTACCTCGATGTGCGCGTCCACCAAGTGCTTGGTCTGCCCGCGGAACACCCACTCCTGGGTGGCGACCTCCCGCTGCTCAGGCACTGCCCAGGTGGGACCGACCCCTTCGCGGTGGTACCAGACCAGCAGCATCCCGTTCACCTCGCAGGACGGCCAGGTCCGGATACTCGCAAAGTCCGGCACTGGTGGGGGACAAAAAGGAGTCAGTTAAAAGTGGCATCTCTAAGGCTGACACTGGTGCTGAGGGTCACCTCATCCGGAACCACGGCTCAGAGATGGTCTTTATGGGAGATACTCATGTAGCACAGACTCCCTAGTGATGCTTTTCCCGCTTTCAGGCTGATGAAGGAGGACAATGGCTTCTGAAGTTCATAGAAGACAGTTTGCTTAAATCAGTTTTATTTCAGTTTGGTGTTTTGCAGAAGTCTTTCTAGGGAAGAGGCACAGGTGGTTGCTCCTCAGCCTTCTCTCTCTACTCTTAAAACTGTTCAAATAAGTAACTGTCTGCTGCATCAGTGGACTCACCTCAAGTTTCAATGAGCTAGAAGGAGCTGCTTTTAAATAACTAAGAAGCACAAGCCAAACCAAAACTCAAGGTAAGTCTGTTTGCTGGTTTCAGCCACGTTTAGAATTGGTGGTTTAAACTAATTAGTGCAGCTAGATCAAGTAATGGCTACATGTGAACTTTAAGATATTCTTCCTACACAGTCAGCGCGAATCATATCTAAATGGTAGGTGGGTGCAAAGAGCTTTCCTGGATTCTAACCAAAAGTTCCCTTCAGACCTTAAAAGGAGAAAAAATTGTCATTGGGAGACTATTCTGTCATGCTAACGTGACAGATTTAAGCACTGACGTGGTGTAAGCTGTGACTATAGAGTACAGAATCATTCCTGAAACCCCATAGCTCCTCAGGATCTGTCCCTGCTGATGATGATAACTTGGAGTTAAAAACCTTCTTATTTTTATACCTTGCTTGCTGAACACAGGAGTTGTAGGACTATCAAAATCAAGAAGAGTGATTATTTAACCAGACTGAAGTCCCAGTTACCATCTAACATAGGAAAGGGCACTGGAACGTCATGTAAACAACATGTAAAACCCAGGAGGAAAATTAGGGTGCTGCATGAAATAGGGGAGCCAGATGGAGTGTGAATTATTATAAAGACCCCTTTTCCTTAATGACGTAGCTTTTAATGAGGACACAAAGGGCACTACTGTTTCTGCAGAAGCTCTCCGTGGATTTGGGGGATACTCGCCTTTCTCAGCATACGGGATGCGGGTGCATTTTCCATCTTCTCCTTGAAACTGCCAGCCATGAAATGGGCACTCGATGCAGTTGCCCACGACGCGCCCGCCGGCGGCGAGGCTGGCGCCGAGGTGGGGGCAGTAGGCGTCCACCACATAGGCTTGGCCATCCTGGCCGCGGAACACAGCCAGCTGCTCTCCTGCAGAAATACGAGATTGTGGGGTTGCAAAGACGTTTCCAAATGAAGAGGGTCAGGTAAGACAAATGTTGCTCAGTTTATAAACAAGCAGCACCAATCGGCGCCTTTACCCGACGTTGCCTGTGCAGAAATATCCTGCTAAAAAATTCATATGGGACTTTTTCATTGCTTTCCAACGGAAGAGCCGTGGCAGGACAGCAATACGGCTGCTCCGGAGAGGTTATTTAACCAGGAGATGGCAGCAGGCAGCTGCCGGAGCCCGTGCTGCCCGGCCAGGCAGGAGCATCTGCTGCCTGCACCAAGGGCCGTGCAGAACCGGGCTGGCGGCTGCTGAAGCACATGCCAGGCTAGGGCAGCTGGCACGATTTCTCCTGGTTGTCTCTAAACCCTCCTGGCTCTGTCCCTCAGCCCTGGTCCTTGAGCTCTCAGAGCTGTTTCAGCTGCAGGATAAAAGGTGCCTTCACAGAAGTAGTTAAAGATTTCGATGTTTCCCCTGCCGAGGGAGGGATCCACATGTAGCAGAGCAGTAGCTGCATTTAAAGCCTTTGCCTCAGAGATGTAGAGGAGGAGCACAGGCTCATACATTTTGGGAATCTCTGCTAATTGTAGTAGGAAGGAGAAGCCCTTCATCTGTTTGCTCTTGAACTCCAAGGACCATCTGCACTGCAGCTCAGCAGCAAATCCCTTCCTGGAGCAGGGCCAGCTGGTGCTGCAGGCTGGAGAATGGTCACATCTTTAGCAAAAGGTAGTTTTCTGGTGAAGCAAAGGGGAGCGCCTGACTCTGGTTTGCTCCGGGTGGGGAGTGAGTGAGAGTCGATGCTGGCATGGGTTTGTATTGCTCCAGCACTCAGACTTGCTTTTCTCCATCATTGGACCTGATTCCTTGTGCTCCCTTGAAGCAATGTGAGGTTTGTCCTGCTGGGATCTGCCCCTGCTCAGTTCTGGGATTGTCTTCTTCCTCCCCACCCTCAGGGTAGCACTGTGTTTGCTGAGTAAGGAGATAATAAAATGGAGAGAAAGACAGTACCTGGGCTATAGCTGGAGGTCTGTTCATGGCACTGGTCCAGCCAGCTGTGTAAGGCATCCACAGCGGGATGGCATGCCACATGATTACCTAAATCAATGTTCTTCCTGGAGGGCCTGACTAGGTGCCAGGTGCTTTTCTGGCCAAACACAGAGCTGCTCCGAGAGTGCTGCTGCACTGCAGCCCTTCCAGCACCCACATCCCTGCCAGCGGCTCAGGGAAAGGGTCTGCTCATGGGTGACCTGGCTCTAATGCAAAGCCAGACCTGCTCCAGTGTCCCCTCAAGCCATGCCCTGGTTGGAAGGGCCACAGCTGCTCTGGGAGCTCAGGAGCACTCAGGGGCTGTTCATACAGATGCAGCCACTGAGTTAAAGGCTGGGGTGCTCCGAGGTCCTCTCTCCCATACTGTGCTTCAGGTTATGCATGTATTAATTCAGATTTCATCAGCTTTCGAAATCTGATCATTATAGCAGTTGCTGTAACTTAAAGCTCAACTAGTAAGAAATAAAGCCAAACTGGATCTGAGAGCCAGGTCCTGTCTGTATTTTCCCAGACAGCCACACTGATGACAAGTGACCCAGTGTCAGCCATCCCACCCAAAAACACTTTGTTGAAGTTTTGTGTTCTGAGCAAAGAAAAGAAAACCCTGCAAATTTTCCCAGCTTTCGAGCCTAGGAAGCATTGTTTCTGGTATCTGGCAGAAATGAGTTCTACTGCAGAGCCTGAGGGTCCCTCCTTACCCAGGACACCTGGCTCTGTTGTCCCTGCAGTCTTTCTGGAAGGTTCTCACATATCTGCTGGCAGCTGGCACAGGGGAGTGGAGGCACCAGTGGTCCTTCCCCCTGCCCCAGGTACCAGGGATCCGTTCTGGAACATCAGCATTTTCCTCTCTCTCTGACCTGCCTCTCCAACTGACCTGAGGTTCAGGCAAAGAGGGGAAAGCAGGGAAAGGGTTTCTGCCTGCTGGTGGTGTTGCAGGTTCACTAGGAGCAGCTCTGAAGTCTGGTGCTTTGTTCACTGAAGGTTTAAGACAGTTTTATTCCACGAAGGTCCCATCTCTAGAGCTTTCCTTCATCCAGGCAGTTTGGAGCTCTTCTGCCTTGAAGATCTGAAGCAGTGCCTATGGTCAGACCCTTGCTGGGCTGCCTGAGAACCTCACCCGGGACCCCTGAGTGAGTCCTGCTTTTGTCTCCAGCCTCTGGAACCAGAAGAGAAGCTGATCTTTGTTCTGGCTTGTGCATCAAATCTGAGGTCTCTTCAGTTTGGATAGTGTCCTGGCATAAGGTACACTGAGAAACTCTGCTACATTTGATTATTAGAACATTAATAGCCACAATCACAGAATCCCAGCCTGGTTAGGGTTGAAGGGACCTCTGGAGATCATCCAGTCCAACCCACCTTCTAGAGCAGTTACACCTAGAGTAGATTGCACAGGAAGGTGTCCAGGCAGGTTTGAATGTCTCAGAGCAGGAGACTCCACACCCGCTCTGGGCAGCCTGGGCCAGGCTCTGGCACCTCCCAGCAAACAAGTTTCTCCTCATGTTCACATGGAGCCTCCTGTGTTTCAGTCTGTGCCCGTTGCCCCTCACCCTGGCGTTGGGCACCACTGAACAGAGTCTGGTCCGTCCTCTGACACCCACCCTGAGATACTGATCCCATTGATCAGCACCCTCTCAGCTTCTCTTCTCCAGCTGAACAGCCCCAGCTCTCTCAGTGTCTCCTCATCAGGAAGATGCTCCAGAGCCCTCAGCACCTTTGTGTCCCTCCAATGGACTCTCTACAGTGATTCCTTGTCCTTCTTCAACTGGAGAGCCCAGAACTGGTCCCAGTAACTCCAGATGCAGCCTCACCAGGGCAGAGCAGAGTGTGCTGCACCCCAGCTACCATTGGCCTTTTTGGCCACAGGACACATTGTTGACTCATGGTCAACCTGTTGTCGACCAGAACTCCCAAGTCCTTCTCTGCAGTGCTGCTTTCCACACTGTGCTTTTCCACAATACTGATGCTTTTCTTTTAAATTAGCCAATATATTTTATGGAAGTCAGGTGGCAATTATAGCAAGACTAGCATATGAGATATAAAATGCCCCAGGGCCACCGTGCAGTTCCAGGCACTTGGCTCAGAGATTGCGCTCTGGGGTTTCTCTGCACACCAGGGTCTGAGCAGCTCCCCTGCAGGCAGTGCCTGAGCAGCGGATCAGAACAGCTCTGCTTTCACAACCTCAGCAGAGAATAAGGCTTTCCTGCGTGCTCAGTGCCATGTTTTGGAAGGGATCACATCCCAAAGGGACTGAGTCAAGTGATCTCTGTTCTTTCACCATCTCTGGCTCATTGCCTTTCCAGGCTATGCTCACAAACTCCAAAATAAATTAGACATGCACAAACCTGGAGGCTGCAGGTTGTTTAACTGTCTTATTCACTGATAATCTCCCTGGCACTGGCACACTACTGTTACGCTGCCACTAGAAATGATTTTTACCTGCATGTTTCAGCAAGACCCAGAGGACTGGGTGCCAGGAACCGGGCTTCAGTCAGACAACCAAGGGAGTCATAACAGGCTGGTGAGGGTACTCTAGGATGTATATATTGAATTACATAGGTCCCATTATACAAAATATACAACACCAAAACCAACAACAACTTCACAGGAGTGCATGGCTCTTAAAAACAGAAAACATCCCACCCTTTCATCACTGAATATGAGAGGTTTCAATGTAGAAACATCCCTTCTGATGAGGAAGACACCAGCACAAGTCCAAACCCTTCTTCAGGGTGAAAGGACCCTGGACAAGCACAGTTCTCCATTGGATGTAGCTGTGAGTCCCCATCCTGATCTCCACAGGACATGGGAAGCTGCAGACAGCAATGCCTGCGGAGAGAGCCCAGGCAGCTAGATGGTCTGTTGTCCCAGCAAGGAGCCCAGACAGGGGTGCCCTGCACAGTCTCACAGAGCCTGTGCCATGGTGTCCCCAGTGCCCCAGCAAGGATACTCAATGCACATGCAAAACCCAGGCTGTGACACCCTTGTTACCCCATGGGGTTGGGGGCTGGGGTGCCCTGAAAGGAGTGCATGGGCAGAATTGTCCCAGTGCCACAGCACAGCCCCAAGGCAGGGATGCCCTGACCACTGGCAAGGAGCCCAGGCAGGGACATTGCTGTGCCACTCCCAGTACCCCAGCAGGACACCTAGGTTGGGGTGCACCAGCTCCCCGGTGAGGATGTTGGTGTGAAGATGTCAGTGCCTCAGCAAACTGCCCAGGCAGAGATGTCCCTGTGCGCCAGCAGGCACGTCTGGGCAGGGGTGCCCTGTTTCCCTGGCAGGGGTGCTGTCCAAGATTCCCTGGTGCCCCGGTGGGGATGTCCAGGCAGGGATGTCCTGGTGGAGTTACCAGCTGGGATGTCCCAGTGCCTTGGCAGAGGTACCCAAGCAGGGATACCCCAGTGCGCCGGCAGAGATACCAAGGCAGGGATGCGCCGGTGCCCCGGCAAACATGCCCGGGCGGGGATGCCCTGCTGTCGCGGCAAGGATGCCGGGGCAGGGATGCCATGCACACCGGCCAGGATCGCGAGTCTCATCACCCCGTTGCCCAGGCGAGGGTCGGGGTCACTCACCGAGCAGGGAGAGGCTGCGGACGGCGCCGCGGGGCAGCTGCGCGGAGTCGAGCAGGCGGTACCAGCCGTTGGGGTAGGGGGGCGGCAGAGCCCCGGGCCGGCGGTAGCGGCGGGCGCGGCGAGCAGCCTGTTTGCGGCTCAGCCCAGGGACCGGCAGGTAGCCCACCTGCCCGGGGCCGCGCCGCACGACCAGCGGCCGGGAGCAGACCCACAGCAGCAGGACGAGGAGGAGGAGGAAGAGGGGGAGGAGGAAGAGCAGCCCCCCGCGCCCCAGCCCCGCCAGCAGCAGCGCAGCGCCGCACCGCTCGATCTCCATAGCGCGGCCGGCCCCGCCGCCGCCGCCGCCCCTTATAGCGCGGCCGCCCCGCCTGGGGAGGCGCTGCCTGGGCCGGGGGGACGGGACTTCACACCCCAGGGACCCCACGGGCAACCCCGGCTGCATCCCGGGCTGCGGCGGCGGGGTCCGCTCTGCTCGGCCCCGGGGAGGTGGCGACCCTGCACAGCTCCCGCTGCCGGGGCTGAGCGGAGAGGGTCAGGGGCAAATTGGGAGGGCAGGGGCAGATACAACTGCAGCCTGCCGCCAGGCCGAGGGTTGTGGAGCAGAGGGAGCCTGGATCTTCTCCGAGACACAATGAACACAAGGTACAGCAAGGCGAACTTCACTTGCACATAGGGAAAAAATGTTTCCTTGAAAGAATTGTAGAGTCATTTTGGTTGGAAGAGACTCTTAAGATCACCGAGACCAACCATAACCCACATCTAGCACTGAACCTTGTCCCTAAGAGCCTCAGCTATGTCTTTTAAACATCCTCAGGGATGGTGACTCCACCACTTCCCTGGGCAGCCTGTTCCAGTGCTTCACAACCCTTTCCATGAGTGGTCTTAAATTCAGTAGATCAGTTAGTTAGATCTGTAAATACCCCAGCATCCTCCTGAGCTGCAGCCCTGGGCTTAGAAAGGGGGAATATGGTGTTGGGGCTGGCTTTGACATTGCCAGCTGACAGGACACTGACAGGTCTCTCAGAGTTTAAGAGAAGCTCAGAGAGATGCCAGCACAGAAACCAGGAATAAGAGGGGAGTTGGATCCCCTCCATCCAGAGAGGATAAATCAGGGCCAAGCCAAGCCTGGGCTATTGGAGCACAGCAGCTGAGGCAGAGGAGTAATGCTTGATTTAGTCAGAAGTATTGCACAGGTTCCAGAGGTAACTGTAGAAAACCACGTGTTGCCTATCATGTAGACAGAGATTTCTAAGAGATGCAGCAACTGAAAATACCCACCTAGTACAGACTAATCAAAAAGGGAAAAGTGGACAGAAATGGAGCATCTGACTGAAGCAAAAGGAACAACTAAAAGGGTGAATTCAGACAGGGTGAACTGCAGGAACATCTCATGTGAAAGGTTCGGGTAAATATATATATGACCTATTGGAAACCTGCTCTAGGAGAAGAATGCTGGTGTGGTTATGCAGAAGACTGAACACAACAATTACATGTAAACAGACATCCCTCAGAGAGGGACAGGCTGCAGGTCCTGCTTGACTGGGGGAAGGGAAAAATGCAGCAACACTTTCAAGTGAAAGACCAAGTCAAAATAAGGTAGATCAAAGACGGATTTTTAAGGGCAAGTTGCTAAGGGCATAGAAGCACTTAATAAAAACATCAATTGCACAAAAGCAGAGACCTGATGGGTGGTTTGGGGACCAGCAGAGTCTTAGTACTGCACTGGGCAAATCCAGGAGACCCTGCAGTGAAGGGCTGAGAGGCACAGGAACGAAGGTGCTCTGCTGGGGAAGAGTCAGCCCCCTGTTTGCACCCAGAAGTCACATCTCACAGATGTATCTGAGGAGTCTGTGAACAAGGGAACAAGTTTGTTCATCAACACTTTGTTCATGTGGCTTTTCGAGACACTTCCTCTATAACACCAGTACTACTCAATATATTCATCAATGATTTGGACGAGGGAATAGAGTGACTGTCAGCAAGTTTGCTGATGACACCAAGCTGGGAGGAGTGGTGACACTGGAAGCTGTGCTGCCATCAGAGACCTGGACAGGCTGGAGAGCTGGGCGGTGAAACATTTAATGAAATAGAACAAGGGCAAGTGTCTTGAATCTGGGCAGGAACAACCTCAGGTTCCAGTATAAGTTGGGGAATGACCTATTAGAGAGCAGCGTAGGGGAAAGGGACCTGGGGGTCCTGGGGACAGCAGGGTGACCATGAGTCAGCACTGGGCCCTTGTGGCCAGGAAGGCCAATGGTACCTGGAGTGGATTAGAAGGGGGTGGTCAGTAGGTCAGAGAGGTTCTCCTGCCCCTCTGCTCTGCCCTGGGGAGACCACACCTGGAATATTGTGTCCAGCTGTGGCCCCTCAGTTCCAGCAGGACAGGGAACTGCTGGAGAGAGTCCAGCGCAGCCACCAAGATGCTGGAGGGAGTGGAGCATCTCCCGTGTGAGGAAAGGCTGAGGGAGCTGGGGCTCTGGAGCTGGACAAGAGGAGACTGAGGGGGGACTCATTCCTGGGG
Organism: Columba livia; assembly: GCF_036013475.1. Taxonomy (NCBI): domain Eukaryota; kingdom Metazoa; phylum Chordata; class Aves; order Columbiformes; family Columbidae; genus Columba; species Columba livia. The sequence goes on from NC_088620.1 coordinate 10,261,429, forward strand.
ATCAATATGGAAAGGGGGAGTGTCAGGAGGATGGAGCCAGGCTCTTCTGGTGACAACCAGTGACAGGACAAGGGGCAATGGGTGCAAACTGGAACACAAGAGGTTCCACTTAAATATGAAAAGAAACTTGTTTGGGGTGAGGGTGGCAGAGCCTGGCCCAGGCTGCCCAGGGGGTTGTGGAGTCTCCTTCTGTGCAGACATTCCAACCCGCCTGGACACCTTCCTGTGTAACCTCATCTGGGTGTTCCTGCTCCATGGGGGGATTGCACTGGATGAGCTTTCCAGCCCCTGACATTCTGGATTCTGTGATTTTGTGACAGCATGTTGCAAATGGTCCTTAAATAATCCTGAAATAACAGGGGGAACCTCTCTGCTTTTGTAAGTGGATAGAAGATAGGAACCAAGAAAGAGGAACAGACGCTCGGCTGTTACAATAGAAAGCAGGGATCTGTATGTATTTTCAAAGAACCTGGGAAATGGGATAAACATGTCTAGATCATCTGATAAGATGATTCTGAATTATTCACCATAGTAAAATGAAAAGTTGACTGTGAACTACTGCAAACGAAGCCTTACAAATCTCTCAGTGACTGGCAGGCAAACAGCAGCGTCTGCCAGGTAAATGTATAATAATGCACGTGATGAAGACCCATGGGAGAGGATGAGCTGGTAATTGGCACTCAGAAAGAGATCTGAGTGTTACTTGACTTAGTCTGTGAATACATCTGTTCGCTTGTCCATACTGCTCAAAAAGACAAATGCAATGTCAGAAATAATTAGTATTAAAGCTTTTGTGGGCATGGTGATCTAAGCATATACAAGAAAAATGGTCTTTAGAGGACAATAACATTAAATGAGCTGATACAGCTGGAAAAAAGTTGACAAGCTTTCGGGCATAATAGCCTTCCTCCAAGAATAATTAGGAATGTAATCCTACTGCAAGGTGTATGTAATGGTGGCCGCCTCACCTTGCATGGAGTGAACCTACAAGAGATAGAGAGAAATGAGAGTCAACAGAAGCAGGGAGTGGTGTGAACAGAACAGACTTGAAGCCTTGCAAAACAGAAAGTGACTTTACCCATCCAGCACCAGTCCCCAAACTAAAGGGGTCTTCTTCTCAATCTAGCACTTTTCTTTTAAGCACGTATTTGACCCCTTTTTCAAGTTTGAAGGATTTATTAGTGGGCAGAACTGGGTCAGGTGAGAGGGAAATCAAAACATGAAAGGACAAACAGGAGACATGGGGAGCCCCAGGGTGTTGCTGCATGAACCCAGCAGCAATAGTTACCTCCATGGGGAGGAAATGCTGAGTCCAAGAACTGGCTGGCCAGAACCTTGATGAACACTTATCCCTTTAGCTTTGTTCTTTTCCCCCAGATATCTTAAACATCCTTCTTCCAAGACATCTTAAAGGTGCAAACAGGAGGGCCAGGGCATCCACAGCATCCCTGGTGGGACACACAGAGGGTGTCCCCTGATGAAGCACTCCCCACCACTGGTGAAACATCAAGGGTTACTCTGGGCACATCTGGCATGGCCCTGTGGAAACCTCAGGGCACGAGTTGAGCCAGAGAACAGAAGTGAAGGAGCCCTTGATGTGTGAAGGCTGCCCAGAAGCCTGAGTGTTAGAGACTGAGTGTAAGAGGCATTTACAGATAGATATCACAGGCCTAGGACAGGGCGCTGGGTGTTCCTGAGTGGGGTGATGGCAGAAGCACCTGGGAACTCACTGAGTGATGCTGGACCTCCACAGACACATGGGGCATGCGGCTTTACCTTGTCTGCTCCTGCTTTCTGAGGTGCCTGGTTCAAGGATGCTGCAGTGGGCAGTACTGGGATGCAGCACACCCCATGTGAGAAGGGAAAATAGAGCACAGTGCAGAGATTTTTTCTCATTCTTAGCTTCTCAGGCATGCCAAGGCAGCTGGGAACTGGAAAAGGAAGAAACTGGTACATTTGAGTCCAAGGAGAAGTAAATGTTTCTGTAAATTATGTAAACTAAGTATAATTAAGCATTGATGAGGTAACCGTGGCTTCTGTAAGCTATTATCTCTGTATTTATTTTTAGGATATACTGAGAGTCTTTTGACTGGTACACAGCAACCTCAGTTGTATTAAAGCATTTGTTTGGGGTTCAAAGCATCTGTGGTTACAGATTCTGAACACTTCTCACCTTAGTACAAAACCCCAAATTCAAGCACTTCTGAGTTTGCTGAACTGACTACCTGCAGCTGAAATGCTTCACTGCCCGGGTTTGACACATACAGGAGCAGTGGTCACAGTAGAGAGGATTCGTCTGCTTCAAGAGGTTGACAACATGAAGTTTGACTCCACAGAAAACAAGCAAAGCAGAAATGTGGTGTTTATCTAATATTAGAAATCCTCGGACCGGCTGGGACTTTCTAGCACATCTCTGCATTAGATCAGGGCTGTGACCTGACATGGCAATGGAACTGGGAAGTAAAGGGCAGTTCACAGGATTGCAGGAAGCCTTGGAGAGCTGGGTCATGGGCCACAAAGACCCTCAATGACATTTTCCACCAGGTAACCCTGCCTGCCCACCTTGAGACTGTGTGTCTTGCCTTCCAGACGTGCTGACTTGTAAGCACATTAAAGACACCTTCAGAGAAAGAGATGAGATAAAGAAGAGTGTTTTCTTCAAAACCAGTGCTGCTTGGCCTTGTCTCCTCATGTTTTTATTTGGTTTTAAGCTGGTTTCATAATAAAGCTTGTGCAATCAAATTTTCTATCTGTCCTCAGCAATAAGGTTTTGATCTTCCAGCAAATATCCATCACACATGACAGGAGGGCACAGCTCTCACGTGCTGTCACATTCCCACCCTCTGGATTTTGTGTTTGAGCCTTAACCCATCAATTATCCGTTCTGGTACATGTTGGAGCACACCCAGGCCCTGCTCTCCAGCCTGCCAGCTGGCTCCTGGGGTGAGATACACCAAGTGCAGCTGAAAGTCTGATGCCACTCAGCTCCTGCCCATACATGCCACATTGACACAACTGGGCCAGCTCTGGCATCATCTGGCTCGCTCAGCATCTTCCAAAGCTGCTCCCGAGGCTGTATGCCTCTCATTCGTTGTGCTTGGTGTCTTTGAAAGCCACATCTGGCAGGTTGGAAAGCAGCCCTCTAATTTTCCTGTTCTCCCAAAGTCAGAAGTGTTCACATGGGAGCTGCACGGGTTGGGAAGCCCCTGGAGCTGGTTAAACATTTGCAAAGACATGAAAATTTCCCAGCAGCAGCATGAATTGTAGCACGGAGAGTGTTGGTCTCTTCTCCCAAGTAGCAAGTGATAGGACAAGAGGAAAAGGGCCTCAAGTTGCGCCAGGGGATGTTTAGATTGGATATTAGGAAAAAATTATTCCCAGAAAGGGTTGCCAGGCCTTGGAACAGGCTGCCCAGGGCAGTGGTGGAGTCACCATCCCTGGAGGGGTTTAAAAGGCATTTAGACAAGGGTATTAGGGACATGGGTTAGTGCTGGAGTTGTGTTGTGTTTGGACTCAATGATCCTGAGGGTCTCTTCCAACTGAAATGATTCCACGATACTACGAAGTTCTGAGGACTGAGTTGTCCCGGGCACTGTTCACTGCGGAGGGGCAGACCCACGGCTGCTGGGCCCCGTGGTGCCAGGGGAGCTCTGTGTACATGGGGGGCTCCTGAGGGGGATGGGGGGCTTGGCCATGCACACCAAGGGGTTCTGCAGAGGAGGTGTTTGCTACAGCTCTCAGAGGTGCGAAGTTGGGAACTCTTGCACATTTCTGTGCCCATCACTGTGAAGATGATGTCTTGTCTTTGAGGATGCCTATCTCTGGAAGGGTTGCAAGCTCCTGAGTGCTTCATTTGTCACTGACCCCCTTTTTCTTCCTCCCTTTTTTGCCTCATCCCAGCCCAAAGCTTTTGGGCATGGCCAGAGGTCTCGTTTTCAACTTGATGAGGCACAACAAGGTGACACCTCTACTTACCAATGAAGCCTGTCACCACCTGGACTCTGTTGGGGAGACACAGCCACCTGGAGAAGCTCATATGTCCCCTTTCCCAGGGAATTTGGCCCCTCCAGCCTTTTTAAATGGTGGGACCATTTCTTCTTGAGCAAAGTGCTGCACAGGCACACCTCACCACATTTTGCAATGAACAGGGCTGCAGGTTATCGGTGCAATGGCAACCTCTGGTGTCCCAGTGTCCCCAGAGAGTCCCTGGAGATAAAGGAAGTGAATCTGACAGCCCCGGGTGTCACCTCTGACACCCATGTCCCAACAGAAGCTTCACCGCGGACACCCCAGCCGTTGGACTGAGCTCCAGTGTGGGCTGTGTGTGTTGGGGAGCACAAAGGGCTGCACAGGGGCTGATGTTCCCCAGCCAATCTGCACCAGTGACTGCATCACTGCATTATTTGGCCTGGGTCCTAGTGTCCTCCAAGGTGAAGATGTGCAGGAATCCCCCAATAAGTGACCGATCTCCTCAAGCTCCTTTCCAGCCTCTGCTATGCAGCAGTCCCAGGAGACTGGAAGTCCCCAAGGACAAGTTGTCCCATCTCCTGGGACACAATGTGCAGGCAGTTGAAACCCAGCCACCTCTTAGGTGGTTTTGCAGCAGAAAATTGGGCTTTATCAAAATGAAAGTTTTCCTACAGAGCATTTCAAACATGTGAATGCTGGTTTTCCCTTAGAAAGTTATTACAGTGGAAATTGCCACCCACTCCTACCGCACGTCAGACTGTGTTCTGTGCAGTCAGTTCCTTCTGATTTCACAGAAGCTGTTTCTGTGTTTCTCACCATCTTTACCTCTGCCATTGATGTTTTGTGTCCCATCCTCTTGCCAGTCACCTGAATATCTCCCCACCTGCTGAGGACTCGCTTGGTGTCCAAAATCCAGCCTAACTGTCTGTCTTCTTGTTTTAACTCCCCCCAGCCCTGTGAATGCCCTGTTGCCTTGGGTGAAAGCAAAGTGCGGGTGGATGATGTGAATGCTCCTGTGCGTGGGTGATGCAGTGATGCAGTAACTTGAGAGTGAAGAGGGAAAGATACCTCAGTCCTCATCACTTGGCATAGGATGCTGCTGCAGCTTCTTCCTGTGATGACAGGGACTCCAGAGGTGACACACACTGTGCTCAGGAGCGTGGCAAAGGCACTCAGAGCCCTAGATCTCATGGCCTGTGAGGAGAGCTGGGTAAAGACAACATAGATGTCCATAGCAGAGCAGCTGTGTGCTGCACCAGACAGGGAGCTGTGCTGCCTGGTGACTCTGAACTGCAAAGTGGGCTGGGCTGAGGCCCTGTCAGCCGGGAAAGCATGTAGGGAGAGCACACCACTTGCTTAGGGACTGCTATCCATCCTGGTTATCATTTGGCAGAGAGGTGGAGACAGGGCCAGAATGTACGACAGCAACAGCTCAATCCAAACAGCTGCTCAGACACTTTAACCTTGGTCTCCACTTCACTGCTCCCTGCAGCTCCCCCACCACAAAATTAATGCCTTTGGGCACCTGACTCTCTGCAGACACCAGCCTCTGCCTGTCAGTCTGGCTGGGTGGCAGATGCTGTGACAAGGACGTCCTCCTGCTGCATCCCAGCTGCTCACACAAATCACATCCCGTAGAACACTGATGGTGGGAACAGACTGCACCAGTCCCCAGATGGGTGGTGAGGAGCTGTGGACAGCCCCTGCATGCCCTTCCCTGTCCATCGTCCCTGCATGCTGTCCACCAGCATGCTCTGCCCACCTTGAGTTTAGTGCCATTCTTCATCCCTGCCCACGGTCATCCTTTTGTTGGCCACACAGCAGAAACCCACCATGGACAGGTTTCCTTTACCCAGGGCATGGGACTCCCCTGGGGGGGTGTCCAGATACCTGAGCAATAGGAACATGAGATGTGATGAAACTGGGGAGGTGGCTCTGGCCACCGCAAGGAGACGGTGAGAGGAGGAAGAGGAAAGTTGCCTTCTTCCAAATTCACCCCTCTGTCTACCCCAGCTGCACGGGAGTTTGCTGGCACTGAGGGAGCAACTCCAGAAACAGCTTCTCCAGTGCTCATAACTGCACAGAAAGCATCTGCGCACGGGCAGTCGTCCGTCATTGCTCCTGGTCGGCCACACTGGATTCCTCAGGCAGCGCGCTCTGACTCATCCCACTTCATCTCTTCTCATAAGAAGTTTTTTCTCCAGATACTCTCAGGAGACCTTTTGTCATTTTTTTCAACCTCTTTGTAAAGAGTGCGATCCCCAGGTCCGTGCCAGCTTTCCCATCTGGGACTCCCCCGTGAGTCAAGGCATTGTCGGCTGCTGCTCTGACCCCTCAGGGACACACCCAAGGACATCGCTGCCTCCTTTTTATTTTGAAATCCATGATGTCTGACCGCCCGGTCAATATTAGAGACCACCGTTCCAGTCAATGCTTCAATTGCGTACACAGTCCTGTCCAGGAGGACCAACGATACTTGCTTATACTTACATGGTTCTGCACTGTCTGTCTAAAAATATATTTCAATACCCTGTGAAACAATTCAAACTATTTGGCATTGTTATTTGCTATCTCACAGTTTTTATCATCAGTGATTGCTACTACAGCAGTGGCAGAAATACTAAGTATCAACCACACTGCAAATCCTTTTGAACCTGTAGGAATACCTGCATCCCATTGCAGTTCTGCACTAACAGCTGCTCTTATGGATCTGTCATGGCCACTCAATTGGTTCTTTACTTAGTTTTATACCTTAGATTTAACACTCTTAGACCTTGCAGCTGTACATAAAAAGCATTTCCATAGCCTGTGTTATAGCTGTGTGGTTACTGCTATCAGTTAAATTATAACATCCTCAAAAGAAGAATTTATTTTGTTTGGCAGATCCATGATGACTGGCACAAATTACATATTCCTAGTGCTTGATTTCCTCTTTTGTGAAATTCCATATTATCTTTGCCACCACTGGGACTGATGCCTTATCCCAAGGCAGATGGAATTTCCAGCTTCAGTGCTACTCCCCTGAAGTCTCTGGGCTTTACACTGACTTACTCTGGCCACGGAAGGAATTACACCATTCAAAGGCAATGGGACACTACACAAACATCAGTCCCATGTTCTTGTCCAACTCCCCTGCATCCAGAAGGTGCCAGACATAAAGACCAGGATCACACTACACACACGCTCATTGCTAATGGGCAACTGTGTCAAGTTCTTGCGCCAAACCATGGAAGGTTGCTGTGATATGCTAAGAGGCAACTCCAGGAAGAGCAAAGATCCAAGGATCAGCTGGTGGATGCTGTGGCACCTGCCATTTACACAGCTTCCTCCCTGGGAAAGCCCTGCATGCACCCATGGCATTCAGATGATCAAAGAGCCTGAGGGCACAGCAAGAGTGGAAGTCGCGCGGTGACAATGTCTGTGCTGGCTGAGCCCGGCAGCTGGAGGTTGTGATCCTGAGGCCAGGACAGCGTGGCTTGGTGGGAGGTGTGACCAGAGCGGGAAGCAGGCGTTTCTCAGATCTCTGCAATGGTGCCAGGAACAAGAGTCTCTGGAAGCAAACAAACAAAAAGAATGGAGGCACAGAGGGAAGACCCTGACTCCTGAGTGTGATCAGCTGGGACTCACGGGTGACACAGGAGAGGCTCAGTAGCTGTACTCCTTCTTCTCCCAACAGGGAACTTGAGATAATAAGGAGGAAGGACCTTTTGCACTCCAATGTGAGCAAGCCAAGTAATGTTTCAAATCATACCTCTTTTCCTTCAGCTTCTCTGCTCAGACCCCTGCTGTGGCCAGGTCTTACCTTTATTATTCTACTGCTATCACACCCACCAGGGTCTGGGTCCGCATAGCTCACTTCAATACATTTGCTTCCCAAACAACCTCCTACAAATGTAGCTGGTAGGCAGAGAAGAGGGACAAAGTCAACTGTGTGCAGTCTAAGGGTATGTATGCAACTTTCTTTAACTTGCACCTTCTGTCCCTTGAAGACAGCATTTGGGTCCCTTGGGATAGACAGAGCCACACCATGAGTGCCACAAGGCCTCCATGTCTGTGTGTGGAGGAGCAAGAATGACACAGTGACACTGAAAAGGGTAAAGCACGTCTGGAAGCCTGTGCTGAGAGCATAGAAGGATCAGTGTGGAGCTCCATCTGAAGCACTGCAAGAGTTAAGGCAAGGTGGGGCCATTTTTCTTCTCTTACCGAGTGCGTCATAACTGCCATGGGTTTCATTGCTTTCCCAAGCAATTGTCTGCACCTTCTCTGAGAGGGTCTCGTAGCTGGAAGGGTGCTATGGAGCACAGCAGTCCCTCATATGCTGAGACCCTGCGGCACTACACAACGGCCATTTTGCTTCTGTAGCTTCTTCTGAGTGCATGTGTGCAACATGGGACACAGACAAAATGGTTTCCATGGCAACTTGCACTTCAGAGATGCCGGTGAGAAAATTTGCGTTGGGGGAAGAAAATTCTGCTTCAACTCACGTTGCAAGCAAGCACAGAGGTGGGTTGCGGCAATATCCTAGAAATGGCTCATGTAAAAATATCTCCGGTGATTTTTCTTCTGCAGTGCTCAGCCTGTGCTCTCCTTGGCTGGCATACAGGGGCTGGCTGATGGCATTTGTCCCATGCAGTTACAAAGCAACACCCTGCCGCTGTCTGCAAGCGCTTTGCTTTTCCTGAAGAGGCCAAAGTGGCAGCTTTGGGGGCCATGTGCTCTTCTGGCCACCTCACCCCTCAGGCCCTGGAATGGAAGAGACATGGTCCAGGCGTGAAACTCAGTCCCTTTCAGCCGTGGAGCTGGACTGTACTCCAGACATTGGCCACTAGCTGTTGTGCTCCCATTTCCTTTGGGAGAGGCTAATGTTAGCCCAGGGGCAAATGGATAAAGAGAATCCCAAGAAATCTCCTCAGCAGACAGATCTTGAGGTCATATCCTGGAGTCATGGGGAACTTAATGGAGGAAAATGATCAGTTGCTTGTGACCCAGTGTCTAGAGGAGTGGTGGCCCTGTCTGGACGGACAGAGTGAAGCCAAGGACTCAAACTGAGTGTCTGCTAAACGTCTAAGCCCAAGAGATGAGTTGGTTAAGGAGGGGTTCTCCAACTCTAGAGGAAACACAAACCCTCATGGCATTCATGTCACAAGCAACTCTCCAGAGCTGGGGAAGCATGTTGTTCAGAGATGGTGCATAACTGGGAAAATTTGTTCCAGAGAACAAGTCCTGAAGTGTCTGGTTTACCCACCAAGGTGGTGTGATTATGCCTGGGGAACACCCTGGTTTACCGGTGTGATTAGATCTCCCAAAGCAATGGCAATACTTTGATCCCAAATGGACACAGGTGGCAAGGAATTTCTTCCCAGAAAGGGCTGTCAGGCATTGGAACAGGGAAGTGGTGGAGTCACCATCCCTAGAGGGGTTGAATAGACACGCAGATGAGGTTCTCAGGGACACGGGTTAGTGCCAGGGTTGAGTCAACGTTTGGACTCGATGATCCTGAGGGTCTCTTCCAACCAAAACGACTCTACGATTCTGTGACAGAGTCGGACCCCGAGGAGACGTTCTCCGCTGCAACCAGAGGCTCAGCCTCAGACCAGCGCTGCACCCCCTGCACCAGCGACACTTCCAGTCCCCGGCCCGTAGCCTCTCTCCCCGGCCGCCCGCGGTGTCCGGCAGGAGCCCGGGGGGGTGTGTGTGCACAACCGCCCCCTCACCAGCGCCCACCGCTCCGGGCGGGGCTCTGCCGCAGCGCCCGGGGCCGCGGGGTCCCGCCGGGGGCCGGGGGCGGGCGGGGGGCGGGCGCTGCGGCAGCGCGGGGCGGGCGGAGCGGAGCGGGCGGAGCAGCGCGGAACGGCGCGGGCGGTTCAGCACCGCGGAGAGCGCCCCGCGCCGCGCCGGGCCGGGCCCGCATGGGGCCGCGCTGAGCCGGGCGGCCCCGGGCGGCGGCGGCGGGGAGCGGGCGGGCGGGCCCGGCGGGCTCCGGGCCGCCCGTGGATGAGCACCATGCGGCTGCTGCTGCTCGCCCTGCTCTTCTCCTCCTCTTTCGCCCGAGCCGGCTGCGACCCCAAGATCGTCAACATCGGCGCGGTGCTGAGCACCAAGAAGCACGAGCAGATCTTCCGCGAGGCGGTGAACCAGGCTAACAAGCGGCACGGCACCTGGAAGCTCCAGCTCAACGCCACCTCGGTCACGCACAAGCCCAACGCCATCCAGATGGCCCTCTCCGTCTGCGAGGACCTCATCTCCAGCCAGGTACCCCGGGCCGGCGACTCCCCCACCTCCACCGCCACCGCCGGGCACCCCCTGCCCTGTCCCTGAGGGGCGCCGAGCCACCGCTCCCGCGGCCGCTGAGACCCCGGCCCCGGCCGCTGCGACCCCCCGGGGCGGGCAGAGCCGCGGCGAGTGGGGTCCTGCCCCGGGGCCCCGCTGCCCGCATTGCAGCCTTTATGTAAGAGCTGCTGGGCAGCACGCTGCGCTGCACGGGCACCCGCACACACACCGGGGCACACACGGGCTCACACATGCACCTCAAGCTGCACACAGGCACCCGGGGCACACACGGGCTCACACACACAGACCAGGTCTGCAGACGTGCCCAACCGGTACCATGTGTGCAGACAGCAACACGCATGCACCATGCACAGACACGCTTTTTCATGGGCACGCACAGAGCTCCATGTGTACATGCTGTGTGCACACACGGGCACCCACACACTGTGGGGAGCATCGTGCATGCACACACACAGTACACTCGCATATCGCTGGGGCTTCCCTGCAAGTGCACACATGCATTGCTGTGCAAACGTGGGTGCACATGCAGAACACTGCATGCCTACACTCATATCAGTGTGCAAACACACTGCTGCACACATGCTATGCCATACACACACGCATCCATGAGCACACACCACACCAGGCACGTAAATACAAATACTGCCACACAAACACACCCCACTGCCTGCACTGTGAACACACACACACACACACAATATGCTTGTACACACACCCTTCTGCACACATCCCCCCAGTCACACACTTGCATGACTGTGCACCACAGCTGCACACACCCCCACGACACACGGCACCATGGCCCCCAGCACCACACAACGCATGAAGCAGGCACACAAGCACACCCACTGCCACACACACAGGAGACACTGGCACACACCAACAGAGACTGCAGACATGTAGTCACTGCATGCACACACTCACACAGACACAGCCGTGGACAAGCACGCCGTGCACACGTCACACGTACCTGCACACACAAGCACAGTGCGCTCCTACCTCCTGTCTCTGTGGGTCACCCTCAGCGCACACAGGGGAGCAGCTGGAATCTGCAGCAGTGGTGGGTGCAGCCTGGCTGCCCCCCATCTCTCCTGTGTGTGCTCTGGGTGCTGAGCCCAGCTCACCAGCCCCATTCCCCCCACTTGAGGCCATCAGGTGGGCAGACAGGCAGGTACAAGCCCACCCCCACCTAAAACACATCCATGCACATGCAAAAGGTATGCATGGACCCACACATAGGTACAAACACACACACAAATTGTATGAACACCTGCACAACAGAGGCTCACATGCCCTGACACACACACATAAATGCATGTATGCACCTAGGCACATATAAAGCCAAAAGTGGGGGAGGGAGCTGGTAAGGCCAGAGGTGCACAGCGAAGCAGAGCTGACACATTCACAGCTCAGCTTCCAATGTGGAGATGGAGGATGGCTGGAGACATCCCTGGGGATGGTGGCAGAGCCAGGCAGGAAGCGCAGCGCAGGCTGTAAAAGATACCCACTGCCTGGCAGGGAGCAGGGACAGGGCTCAGTTGGGTCCCTTGCTGAGCCAAAGCTCCATTTGAGCAACGCAGCTGATGGATGCCTGTGTTCATGTCACCTCTAAGCCTTGTCCCCACGGCAAACCCCAGAGAGCCCTGGGCCGGTGCAGGGAGGCAGGTGCTGGCACATGTCTGTGGGAGCAGTGGGACGCGGGGGGCAGCTAAGTCAGGGTGCAGAAGGAGCTGCGGATACTGGGGTCAGGGTGTGGAGGGGTGGCCACACTGTGCCAACCAACAGGGGTTCTTCCAGCCCCACGGTCCCAGCATGGGGCACAGCCACCCTTAGACCCGGCTCTCTGGTGCAGTGCCCAAGCAGGGGGCTGCGAGGCAGAGGAGGGGCTGGCAGCCCGTGCATGCAAAATGGCTCCTGTTGGTCAGCTGCTGCATGGCGCAGCACAGCCCTCACCCCCACCCAGCCCCCAGCCTCCCCCAGCGCCTGGTCCTGCCCCACAGCCTTTCTGGTGCAGGTCCTTGCACACCCTGTGTCAGCAACAGCACTGGGCACCCCTGTGCAGGGCACGCCCCTCCTGCCTCCCCAGGTGACTTCCTCAGCTCCTTCCCCAGCAATTCCTCCCTTCTCCCATAGCAGGGTCTCCAACTCCTGCCCCAGCTCTCTCTGCACCTTCAGTTTGCTCCCACCCAACATCAGGCAGGATGTTACCTTCCTCCCACCCCACCCAGTCCCCAGGTCCCCTGCCCCAGGCATGCTTCATCGTCCTCTCCTGTCCTGGAGAGCTGTTCCTCCAGCCCAAGTGCAGAGCATGTCCTGGGGCTCAGACAGATGCTTGGAGGAGGAAGAAATGTTATTTTTTCCCAGACATCAAAGTCCTTGCACTGATTCACCCTAGCCAGAGACCTGTCACCAGCTGGGGACATTCCTTGTGCTGTGAAAGGGCATTAGTGTAACAAAGGATCCAGCTCCTTCCTCTTCCTTTGACACAAAACAGGATCCTGCTGGAGACCAAAATCCCAGCCCTGTAGTAGCAGCAGGATCTTGCCGAGATCCTCCTTCCCCATTTCGGTACAACCCAGATCCCCTGCTCCCTGTTGCCCCCACATGCTGAGGGCAGATCCCAGCTCCTGCCCCCACTGCCCCCACAGCTTTCTCATTTCTCTGCCTGCTCGGGGCCAGATGGCTGATCTGCTCGGTGGCTCTGTGCTCCTTCCCCTGCTCTGAGTCCCAGCTGACCACTTTGTTTGTAATAGTCCTCGGAGGGGAATTACAACTGAGTATTAAATGTGTGGTTAAAGAAATCGCATTACACAGTGTGACTGTAAGGGAGATGTTTCCCTTTAATCTGTAATCCATGAAAGTTATTAGTTTAGCGAGCGGAGCGTCTGGGCACGGCATTTCCATTAAGATATAACCCTGAGCAGACCCATCACCTCCGCCCGGGCTGCAGCCCGAGCCGCGGCACAGCTCCCCTTGCTCCCCTCTGCCGTCCTTGCTTCTCCATTCCCGACTATTTGAATGCTGATATCATGTTAATGTGGGACTGTTTAACATTGCAGAAAAAAAAAAAAAAGGAAAAAAAAATCACACTCGATGGCCGATGTGCTCCTGTGAAATAATGTTTGTGTCGTGTATCCTGTCCTACAGGTCTATGCAATATTAGTTAGTCACCCTCCTGCTCCCAACGATCACCTAACACCAACACCCGTATCATACACAGCTGGCTTCTACAGGATTCCTGTCATTGGTCTGACAACACGCATGTCTATATATTCTGATAAGGTAACTGATGCATGTTTCTAGTCTAGTACCTCATACGTGTGATGTAAATCAAGAGTGCCCATCAGGAGGGTTAATGATGTCTGCACTACCCTGCCTCTCTATGTGTCTGTCTGTCCATCCAGTTAAACCCGCAGCTCCCTCTCTCTCTCCCACATTCCCCGGTACATTATTTTTTCACAGCTGCCAGTGTTGACCTACATAGTGCTGGATGATTTCTGCAGCGTTTCTCTGCCAGGCTGCTGGGCTCGCTGCTCTTCAGCCAAGGCAAACGCACCAACTAACTCCTGCTCTGCTCGCTGGTGACAGCCGGGGGGTCCTGGGTGCAGGGGGGGCTGCAAAGGGGCAGGAGGATCCTCGTGGAGCCTGAGCATCAGGCAGGAGCTCTCCATGGGTGAAGGTTGTTTGCTTGCATTCAGTTCTCTGGGTGTATGTGATATTGGTAGGGGAGATAATAGAATTGACTAACAATTTATCCCGAGGCTTTAAATGACATTCAGCACCCAAGAAAGATTCGAATTCCAGTGTTTCAAACCTCTGTCTGCTGTCCCTGTGGAAACACGGAGACTTCCAAGCTGGATGAGGTCCTGCCCTGGCCTGGGGGATGAGCTGGGGCTGTGGCCGGCTCTCCCACTGGTGCTCAGCTCACAGACCACCTTGCAGAGACACTTTGTGATGAGTAAAAGCAAAAGGAGCAGCTGAGCAGAGCCAGGCAGACCACATGCCATTGCAGCCTTGGTGGAGGTTTTAGTCCAGGTGCACAAGTTTAGTGGGTGAGATCAGCCCTGTTTTGAAGCACGATTCGGCCTTTGCTTGGAAAATGTGAATATTCACAAATGCAAATGTTCAGTGCAAAAATAGTCATTCCGCCTACATGCTAAATTAAGTCAAATTTCAGGAGGGAGGAGCAGAGGCTCCCGGAGATGCAGCCGCAGGACTGGAGCAGCAGCAGTAAAACCCTAGTGGGACAATCAGCAAGCCAAGACCATGACAGTGACAGCAATGGTGGCAGGCAGGGCTGAGAACCCACATGCCCTGCTGTGGTCTCATCAGGCACTGCTAGAAGGAAAGGGATGATAACAGAGCTGGCAGACCTGGGGAGAGGGCGGGCAGCAGGTAGAAAACGTCCAGGGGGAATTTAGTTTGTGCTGCCTTGGGGAGGAGATGGGTCGGATCAGCCATGTCACCAGGAGGGACCTTGTCACAGTGCACATGATGGCAGGGAGAAGGGACCCTACATGCTATTGGTCCAGCTCCATCTTGGGAGAGCCATGCTCACCAAAGCAAATTGGCCACCTTTTCCCCAGCACGACCTTGTGCTGGATTTGCATGCTCACCCTGAGGGGGTGGGAGCTTCCCTGGCACACTCTGCTCCAGCCATTGCTTTCCTGTTTAAAACATGTTTTCTGCAAAAGTGGTTCATAAAAACCACCTGACTCACTCAGAGCTGGAGGAGCAGCCCGCTGCGGCAGTGGCAACCCACTGCAGTGGCAGGGAGGTGCTCCCCATGGAATATTTGGGGGTGTTGGGCAGGTGCAGGGCTGTGGGGTGCACTTGCCTGGCAGAGACTCACCACAGTGTGTGTCTCACCCCTCTGAGATCTCCTGCTTGGTCCCACGAGACAGCTGGGGCCTGAGGCCTTTGAGGTCTCTGCAGAGCGGGGAGCTGCAGGCAGGAGATGGGGCAAAGGTAGGGACTGGGTGGGACAGCGGACAGGCAGGAGCTGGAGGGGACAGCAAAGGTGGGAGTGGAGTGTAGGACAGCAGAGCAAAGGGGTGTGAAGGCAAGTGACAGGATGGTGCAAGGCTCTGCACGCCCGCGCAGGACAGGCTGACATTCAGCTGCTTCCCTTTTTGCTTTCCAGTGATCAGTTTGCCTTTTTTTTTTTTTAATTCAGGAAATTATATCTTTCAGCTTAGTTTCTATGGAAACAAGCTTGTAAGATCACTTTGTGTGTGTGCCCCTGATTGGTTTTGAAGGCATCAGCCAATTTTAGCTAAATTTCGCAGGGGGTTTGAAGTCTCAGAGTTGATTATGGTCCTCCCAGGACTAAGCTGCCAGCAAGAGGAAGGTGTGGGCCTCAGCACAGACGGGTGTGCTCAATACCTTTTGATGCTCTCAAAGCATCTCCAGTTGAGCACAGCAGTCCACAAGCTGTAGCCAGTTTTTCAACAAAGCCATTTGAGGGAAGCAAGCTTTACTGCTCCTGGTATTCAAAGAACTGTTTGTTCTAGAAACGGTATATTGCAGCTACCAAGCTGAGCACTTGGCAGCTTGGCAGCCTTTGTTTGGCCTCCTTCTGCCTACATCTTATGAAATCATTACTTGTTCCTCCACCGAGATCCTCACGTCATTCAGCACAGTCCTGCCTGCGTGGTGGGGGTGTCTCTGAAATCCTGGCCACCTCTGAGCGGGGGAAGCGTGGAACTGTGGGAGGGGAGAGGATGGTCTCACGGTCAAGGCAGCAGAGCCGTACCCATCTGCTCCTAGTGCCCCTTGCTATGGAGAGCCCTTCATGGGCTCCTCGTGGATGGGGCATTGCAAAAATCACACTCTGACTTTCCCATGCCAGGCTACTTGAACGGACAGGCCAGACTAGTGCTTTAGTTCTTCTGTTCCCCATGTGTTGTTGGGGGTTTTTTATCTCCTTCGCATCTCAGCCAGAAAAATGAGATTGAGATGACGTTGACTTCTTCACAATATGACAGATAGGAAATGACACTGAGAGTGTGAAAGGAAAGCTCATGGGGACATGTACAGCTCAAGAGCGGGGAAGGTCTGGTGCTGTTCATCACCACCATGTGTGACCACACCTGTGTGATGGGGATGAAGGGACATGCTGGGTGCCCCAATGTGCTGAGCCACACACCATCCACCCATCAGAGATGTGGTGCATTAGGGGATCAAGGGTGGCTCTGAAGTGAGACCTGCTCTGCTGCTGAAAGAGGTGGAAAATGGAGCTTAGTCATTCTGCACTTGGAGAGGCATTTCAATGTCCAGCAGTTGGTCCTGGTAGTTGAAATGAGGGCTGTCTCTCTATTTCTCTGTCTCTCCAGCCTGGGCCTTGGGATGGTTCTTCCCTCTGGTTCCTTGTCTCAGTATAATTACTCCATGCCCTCCTGGGGGTTACTGCTCACTGAGAGGAGGATTTTTCTTTATTACTAGTGACCAATGCTCAGCACAAATGGTACTAGTGGTGTGGGAAGCTGCACTGAAAATGGGGAGAAAAGTGATTCCCCTCAACTGAGGTCAGGGTCAAGACTCCTTCACTGGCACCTGAAGTGACTGAAGAGGCTGTTTAACAGGACATGGAGATGTTTTCCTCAGGAATGGGTTTCACGGTCCCCACTGAGCAGCACAGCCATCCGCAGGGGTGGCCTGTGGTGTGTCACAGTGGATGAGGGGCTAGAGCCCACGCTGGTGGCAGTGATGGAGCCCCCTCATCCCAGCGGAGGAGAGCCTTTCACAGGCTCTCAGGATTCAAGCTGGGAGGACAGAGCAGCCCCACCACTCCATAGAGCTGCTGCTGCCGTGCTGGGCCGTTCCCCAGAGGCTGACAAGTCCTCTCCTCCATGCACTGCAGAGGAAAGGCAGATGATGCATTTGTGCCTGTGCTCCCCAAACGTCTGCCCCCACTAAAATCCTTTCCAATGCATGTCTAAGCTATGGCAGAGCTATCTTAGCTCCCTCCCATGCCTGCAGCTATCCTGGGGGGCAGCGGGCAGGCTGTGTTTTGGGGGGGTCAGTGACATGTGTGGTCAGGCTGGGCAGAGCAGCTCAGGATCGTTCCCTGGGGTCACAGGTCAAGGTTTCTTTTCTGTACTCAGCTAGTGATTTTTGCTGCATTATCAGGAACTGTGTATTCTAGATCTCTGTTGATCTTGAAAATGCCAAAACACCTCAGTTTTGGGACGTATTGCTAAAAGAGAGGCTGTTAACGTGATTTCTGTAGGCAATGAAACATTTCCTCAAGCCTGTAGGAGAAATTACTCTACCAGCCATGGGCAGTGAGCTGTGATGAGCCCTTAGGCAGATAGAGGTAAAGAAGACATCACTCCTTTCAGTTTCGGATCTCTACATGGTCCTTACATGGGCATACTAGTACTACCTGGTAGCCCCATAGCCATGCCTGCACATTCCCTATACGTCCACACAACCCCTGTGCACACAAGCTCCATCAACAGGCACTCACACGTGTATGTGCTCACATTTATGCAC
This sequence comes from Columba livia, assembly GCF_036013475.1. NCBI lineage: Eukaryota > Metazoa > Chordata > Aves > Columbiformes > Columbidae > Columba > Columba livia. Next base: position 10,279,183 of record NC_088620.1, read on the forward strand.
ACACAGAGTCCTTACTTGCACACGTGTTCACACATAGACATGATCTACTCAAATTCAGCCCCTTTTCATACGTACTCATGTCAACCAAGTCAGTACCACTAATAAATTGTGGTTCCCAAGATACTGGACCCAGCACATGTCCCCATCCTCAGAACCACATTCCCTCCCCACACATTTAGGTTCCAGCCCTGTGGGTTTCTGCTGAGCTGACTCCAATTTGAAGCCTGGATTCCATCCCAACCCGTATTTACTTACTTTTGGCTGAAATAGAATTTAATGAGGAAGCACAGGGCCGAGGACCCAGGGTTTGGTGGCACTAGGAAGATGTTGCAGAAGGCTGTTCCTCGGTTCGGGGTTGCTGTCAGCAGTTCCCTGCCCTCCTGTCTGGCAGCGGGCACACTGGAAGGAGAGCAAATAATGCAAGTCCTGCAAAACATCTTACAAAGTGAACTGCTGATTTGTAATCAGGAGCATTTTTTGCTGCGTGTCTGACTGGAGGTGAACGGGTCATGACCCATGACAGCTCAGAGTTAATGCACTTGTAGCTTCAGGGACAGTGCTGGTGAGTAGCACAGCTGGAATGAGTGAATTTATTCCAGTTATTTGCCTAAAAATGGACTAACTAGGATGTGTAAATCACAGCATCCAGGTGCTTTGCAGCACAGCCCTGTGTGTCCATGTCCCTGGCCAGGACAGCTCTGGGCTGGATTCCAGAGGAATTTCCCAGAGACCTGTCACTGTGTACACTGCGATGGGGATTATCAAATCACATAAAACCTGATGCCCAACTGCTTCTGCACATCACGAGTTGGACTCATTAACCTTTCGGGGACTCTACTCTCATTTTTCTGCCAATCTTTGGGCTCTGTGGAGAAGTTTGGTCTTTCCAGGTGCTTCAGAAGGTGAGCACAGAATGTGAGTGCTCATCCTGCAATCTAGACTCAGCAATTGCAATAATTTATTCCTCATTATCCTACTTAAAAATAACAATTGTGTAATCCGAGACCTGAGACACCATCATAGCAAGTCCATGACCCTTTTGACACCACCTCGGAAAGCAAATTTGCCTGAACTGTTAAACCAAGTCGCTCTCCAATAACTTAGCAGGAAAATTTGTTCATCTGAATCTAGTGATATAGATTTACAAAAATTAAGAAAGCCACAATCAGCTTAAACAGAATTTTTGCAAGCTAGCTGGGAAACTAGAAGTAATTTAATAGAATATATGGAATTTTTAAAGATGTTTTCATTTCAAAAAGGGATTTAAATAATTTTAAGTTAGAATTTTGATTTTTTTTAGCCTGTATTTTTCTGATTTTTTAAAAATTAACTATTCTGTTCTTTTTTCATTTATCTTCTCATCTCTCCTCTGATTTTTTCTGTTTCCATTTTCATTTTCCCTGGATTTTGTTAAACCAGTTAAAATGCTCAGGGATTAAAATCGCTCAGGCCCACCCTGTGTGTCCCTGGTCTGAGCTGTGCAGCCGGACCTGGAGCTGCCTGGGCATCTCTGCTGACTCCAAAGAGCTTGAGCACCGTGTTGGTGTGGAGACCACGGTTGTCCTTCCATTGCTTGTCCCTGCGGGGTTCTTCCCAACCCCATTGATTAGTAACTGGGCTTGTGGGGTGAGCTGCATTTCTCCTACTCTTGGTTTAATTAGGAACATTCATATCAATCATACAAAACTGCAGCTCTGAGATGCTCGTCAGGACTCTCCAGGTTAATTTCCTCCTTCGATTAAGCATTCACAGTTCTTCTCAGTCTGCAGTAATTAGGAGTTGTTTCCAGTGCTTCGGTAGTTTTGCTGCTGCCTCCATCATTTCTGTGTTTTGCAGGGGAACAGACATGCTGTCCCACTGCAGAGACCTGATCACGACAGGGTTTTGCAGTATTTTCTATATGTTGCATGGTTCAGTTTGATTTTATCACCATGTTGAGTATGAGGAAAAGGCATTATCTGGTCTGCCCACTCCTCTTGCGTGGGTCCATGGTGGACATGATGCTCCTTCTCTTCCAGAGTGAATTGCTTTGGCCCCTTTGGGACATTTCTGACCCATGCTGGGTCAGGTCCCTGGATGAGCAGGACTAGACAACCCCTGTCTGGTCCAGAGGACCATCTCAGTCTTAAAAAAGAAATATTACGATGCTTTCCTTTTTGTCCTCCACTGCTCAGACTTGTGCCTCCCTCCAGCACGTAGCTGTTGTGTCAAGTAGCGTCCATGCTGAGCATAAGCACTTTCATTTTCTAATATTTGACTCTAGGGCCTTTTGGAAAAGCTGCATTTTTGAAACCTCTCTGTCAGCTACAGCTTTTGGTCCAACTGCTCCCCAAAGAGTGCTGTGCTTAATTAGTCTGGAATTGCTCTTGCTCAATCATCCAACCATAATGATGTATTTAACCAAATCAGATCGGTTGCTGGGGCATGAGTCCAGAGCTGCCTCCTCTGTGTGCTGCTGCAGAACAGCCTGACCTAGAAACAGCCAAACAGCATATTATAAAACTGCTTTTCTGCACTTCCCTCATGACAAATAACTAATATATACCCGCATGTACCTGCAGCTGCTCCTTGTCAATCTCTGAATGGAATGAATTTTCTTTTTGATGTCCATTGCTCAGTAATATTTTCAAAAACTCAAGAGGAAAGGCTCTATTTGCACTGAATGTTGCAGACAGTGGCTTGCTGGACAGGCATTCCTTCACCATGAATTACAGACCACAAAGCAAAACACCTCTCTACCATGTGCTGGAGTAACTGGAGAGGTACAAAATTGTAGCCAGGGTTTGCTTCTCAGCCAGGAGAAAGGAGTGTGGGTCCCAGCGGCTAGTTCAAGGCGTGCAACCCAGAGGTCTACCAAATACTGCTGCTCTTCATCGTTGGCCTTGCAATCCCCGTCCTGTCCCTGCAAACCTGCCCGGTCCCCGAGATACCCCCTCGCCGATGACCCAACCAATCTATGTTTAGTTCTTGTTCTTCCTTGCAGAGCATCCACCTGTCCTTTTTGCGCACGGTGCCACCATACTCTCACCAGGCCAACGTCTGGTTTGAGATGATGAGAGTCTTCAACTGGAATCACGTCATTCTGATAGTCAGTGACGACCATGAAGGTCGTGCTGCACAAAAGAAGCTGGAGACCCTCCTGGAGGAGAAAGAGTCCAAGGTCAGTTCCTGAACATTGTCTTGTAGCATTGTTTAAGCAACAACAACAAAACTAGAAGTCTCGGGCTGTTGTATGTATGTAGATTTCTGTATGTAAAACACCTTTTCTTTCCATTGTAACATGGCTAACATGCTTAAAGCATCAACAGTGTCTGACTAGTACCTGACAGAACTTTGTACTTTATTCATTTCACTTGCTTTGCCATGGTCAAAATCTCCTACATGTAAATCGACTACAAAATGAAGGGAAGGATAACCTGGAGCTCTGCAAATGCCTCGCCCAAGAGTCCCACCTAAGGAGAGGACCAGTCGCTCAGCTTAGGGAAGCACCTGCCCCGTTACAGCCACTCTCGGGCCAGGCAGACCCAGCAGTGCCAACCCAGCCCCGAAACGCAGCTTCTGAATTGGCGAACCGGAGCTCACCGTAGGGGCTTAGTAGGGCAGGGGCAGCCCGTGCGTTGATGCACGGAGGTGTCACGCACCCTCTCGGTACAGCTATCAGTTCTGCTGGTGGCCCCTTTCCCATCTCCATTGAAGCACATGCCCAACGCTGCTTTCCTGACACCCCATCCTGTGACAAGAGGGAGGTTGCGGCTGGCGGGAGCAGCTTTGTGGAGGAGGTGCACTGCGCCTGTGCTCGGGGCCATGCCGGGGAGCAGGGGGGAGGCAGAGGAGGTCCCCGAGCCTGCTAGAAATTCAGGAGGACTATCATAGACCTGCTGCCATTGAGTAAAAGGACCAAGTGAGTGTTCAAGACATGCATGGAAGGCGAACACAGGGACCCGTTCAGCTGCAGCGCTTCAAAGGCAGTCACCTGTCTGGGAGGTGAGGAACCACGTCCTGCCCTGCGGGGTGATGTCCTAGCATGTCCTCTTGCCTGGAGCAGGGGGAGGTCCCCTTCGGGTGGGCAGAGTCTGAGCCCATCTCCAAGCTTCCAGCAGCATCAGGGCTGGCACCTGTTCCTGGCTGTTCCCTCCTGGGTCACAGGCAGGGACCACAACTTGCTCTTCTCCAGCCTCACCAGCAGCTGCTGGATATTTGGCAGCCAGCTCTGGAGGAGATTTGGCCATAGATACTTCTTGTGCTTAGAGTTGGAGGCGGAGCTGAGAGAACAGTGAGACCAGCCTGCCCTTGCTCTTTGTCACCTCTTGTCAAGCCACTGGAGCAGCAACCGGTGCAAGGGTGCAGACTGGCACAAGCCACACTGTTTTTGGTGGTGACTTCCAAGAATTTTCATCCCTGCTGCATCCTGGGCCGTTGTGAGACACTGGCATGCCACCAGCCATGGTGGGATCCTCCTGCCTCCAAAGGCAGCGTCCCTCTGGGTGACAGCAGGCCAGTATTTCTCTCCAAAGCCTCTTCCCAGCACAGTGTCCCTCACCCAGGGAGAGCTGTAGAAAGGTTGTTCCCACTGTCAGTGTGTTGTCCCTTTCTTTGCATCTTTTGAGTTCTACTTTCTGTTTTCCTGCAGCTCTTGTGCATCCTCTTTTGCTGCTCCCCCTCATGCCTCCAGTCCTTGCTTGCTCCGTGCAGTTCTCCCAGGTGCAGTGTGTATTTCTTCTTCAGCCTGCCCATCCTACAGGAAAGCCTTTGAGATCTGGGGCTTGAGACGAAGGGGGGAGGGTGTGTCCTCAGACCTGCCCCACATTTGTACTGCATCTACAACATGTCTTGGTGTCTCTCCTGGCAGCCCCTGGGCTCCTACAAATGCCCTAGCTGTCCTCCAGCCTGGAGCATGTGCTCTGTGATGGTAGGTCATCTTGTCTTCCCTTCAAGATGTGCCACCACATCTTGATTCTTTTTCCTTTGAGGAGTTTGATCTGATCAAGCTGACTGGTCTGGCTGGTCTTGAAGGTGGTAGATACCTCTGTTGGGTATCCTTTCCTGTATTCTTTAGTCTCTTCTGCTGTCTAATTGCTCCTCTAATCACTGGTGTGTTGACTTTCTTCATACCATGAAGAGGTACCCTGGACTTCTCCCCAACCTTCTCAAGGGCAGCCGGGGCCTTGGGGAGGGAGCAGGCAGGAGACCTGCTCTCAACCTCTTCAAGGCTTGGCTTACAGCCCCTGAGGACCTGGGGGATCTGCTATAGGGTCACAGGCTCACCTGCCCACCAGAGGTCTTGTATCTGAGTGTGTCTTGTCCCTGGAGTCCACGCTGGCCCTGGGTGTCACTCGGGCACCTTTACATGGATTTGCACTTCGAGCAGGCGTTCAGAGCCAGCACTTGGGCCAGGGTGGCCAGCCCTGGGGCACCCCACGTGCCAGCCTTGTCTTAGGTCTGTCTGCAGTAGTGCTCAGCCTGGAGCAAGCACTTCATCCCAGGACAGCTCTGCTTATTCATCTGGGCAAGCCACCGCTGCACCAGCGCTGCTCGGGTTCAGAGGCAGTGCCAGATGCTGTGAAAATCCGAGTTGGTCCACATCAGAGGCGGCAGGTCCCTGGTGTACTGACTCCCTTTCTCTGGGACAGTGCTGTTCATGAAAGTGCTAATTTTTTGAGTAAATGCTGGAAAGGTGGCAAGTCAATTTTGAGTTTGTGGGTTTTTGTGTGAAACATGGGCTGAGGAGCAGGAAAGGGCTTGCAGGACCACATGGAAAAACAGGAAAGAGAGCAGATATTACTGATCTAGTTCTGGCAATAGGGATAGAGACAGGGAGAGGCAGAGGTGATCAGGCCCCAGCTTTTCTGCACCCGAGACTCTGCTTCACTTTGCTGACCAGTTTGGGTCTACGTTCCAGCACACCCCAGTCACACAAGGCAACTCGTGGCTGGAGGCTGCAAGATGGATGACCAAGTTTCTCGCTAAACAGACAGCGCCCGAGGAAAACTGGCCAATATATCGTCACATTCTGCCCTGCTGCAGCTCTGCTCTCCTTGGAGACAATTGTTACTCCAGGTCTCACTGCAATCTGAGCAGGGTCTGGGAAGCCGTTGCAGAAATCCTCACCATGGATGTCATCAGAAGTGAAGGCAGACCTGGGCTCCAAGCAGATTTTACCTCCTAAGATACCTTTATTTGCAAGAACCCAACTTCTTTGAGCAATGAAACACATGTCAGGCTGTGTCCAAGGAGAAGAAAGAAAAGACCACACAGCTACATGGAAAGGAGACCTGGCAAAATGTCCTGCCAAAGACTGGTCTGAGTGCTCAGGAAGAGGCAAGCTATTTAGTTTGAAAAGGAAGATGCAGAGATAAAACCTGGCTGCCTAAGGAACAACCTGGGGACATGAACCCTTGCATTACTGGGGTGCAAAGGGTTGGTCTCCTGGCAGGAATCAGTTACCATTGCCATAAGATGCTGCAAAATGGAGATTGTGATAAAGTCATGTCCTGTACCCAAAACACACAGACTGGGGGTGCCCAGCTGGGGTGGGACGGGGCAAAGGAGACAAGGTCAGACTGTGTCTCACCAAAACCTGCCAAGCACTATCCTGCAGGCCCTGCCAGGTTGATGCTCTTGGCCTCATCGCAGGGGCTGTTCCCAGGAAGATGCACGGGGCTCTGTGAGTGCCGCAGCAGGGTCAGGGCTCCTGAGAGCAGAGGCTGCTGATCCTCAGCACGCTGCCTGGTGGAGAAAAAACCTCCAGAAGGAGGTTTCATGCCCCTGGCTCCTTTGGGGCCAAGCAGCAGAACTGACTCAGACAGGAGACTTGGGGGAGCAGCATCTCTGCTCCAGTCCCTTGTCTGCAGGGTCAGCGCTGGCTGAGCCACCTGCCCATTGTCCCGGTGTGACTCTCCAGCCAGGAGCGCGGGGACCACCAAGCAGTGAACCCATCAGCCATGCGTAGGGCCAGGTCATGGGTGCTGTGGTCTCTGGCAGCTGCACCTCCCAGGGCCACCCATGTGCCGCAGAGCCACGAGGTGCCCTCAGCCCTCCCCGAGCACCAGGTAGAAGCTGCAGTGTCATCCCATGATTACCATTGCTTCATATCGCCACGCTTTGAGCCAACATGGGATGTAGCGAGCTTTTTCTTTCTCTTTTGGATGGCAACAGCTCCAAAAAGCTGCCTCCTCCTTGCAGGAGGTGAGAGGCTCAGCTGAGACACCTCACTTGCTGTGAGCTCTCTTGTGCTGATAATAGTGACGGTAGTAACGCTGATGCTCTTAACTGTAAGAGTTTGTGTTTATCCAGCACTTTCCGCACACAACATTTTGTACTTTGCTTCCACGGTAATTCCATGGAAATCACACCACTTAGGCCCTTAGAGACGCGTAGATTGTTTCTGAGCTTAAGATAAAAAATTTCTTCCTGAAGAATTCCCCAGTCCCACAAGGGAAATGCAGCTGCATCGCACCAGCCGTGGCACTCAGGCTTTGCACCGTGACGCTCCCGCGAGCGCTGAGGCCCTCTCTCCTGATAGTGGTTTTTGCGAGCTCCAGCGTTATAGAGACCCTTTAGCAAACAGTGGAGGAGGAGGTGGATGTTGGATTGCTTTACTACACGTCATTTTCAACTGTTTATAATATTCTTCTGTGTCTACATATTTTCTCTGTGCACATTATTCATCAGAGTAAAAAAAGGAACTATGAAAACCTCGACCAACTTTCCTATGACAACAAGCGAGGACCCAAGGTATATATGCATGGAAATGCACGCCGCCCACCAACCTAACTAGCAAATGAAAAATAGCCACAGCCACCAGAAAAATAAAAAAGAAAAAAATAATAAAAACAGAGAGAAAGAGAAAAAAGAAAAGAAAGAAAGCAAAAAATAAAGATCCATGACTATGTTTCTTGGTAGCACGTTTTTATGTTGAGATAGTTTGGTTTGGACTTGAGAATGGAAACGTAGCCAGCTGGTCCTGGAAGGATTTCTTTTTGAAACATGCATGTGAACCAGTAATTAACTTGCAAGTTTTTTTGTTTTTTTGTTTTTTTAAAGTTGAACCAACCCCCTTTCCTCCCCAAAGGAAACGGTTCCTTGGTGTAAGTTGCGCACTTCTGCTCCCAAAGGTTAACCCTGTGAAATATGTTTTTTTCATTTCCTATGTTTTTGAAAAACAACACTCGTTTGAGTTTTCAATTGCATTTCAAAGCCTTTTTCTCTTTCCTGTTCAATGCACGCCTCTTTTTGGGTCTTGATTGACTTCAGTTTGCATGCACAGTGCAAAAAAAAAGAAAAGAAAAAAAAGAGAAAAATAACAAACCAAAAAGCCAAAACCTTAAAAAAGAAAGGAAGGAAGGAAAGAAAGAAAAGAAAGAAAAGAAACTAAAAGACAAAAATAGCTATAACCAACCTTATTTAGCAGACTTTTGTGCAGTTTAATGAATTCTCTTGACCCTTTTCTAGATAGCATGGCTCTCACAAGCAGTCCTGGGGCTCCCAGACTAACCAGCCTTGCTCACACTAATCACAGGCTGAGAAAGTGCTTCAGTTTGACCCTGGAACCAAAAATGTGACGTCGCTGCTGCTGGAGGCCAAGGAGCTGGAGGCTCGTGTCATCATCCTTTCGGCCAGGTAAGGCAGAGCCGTCCCTTCCCCTCCCCGCTCCGGTTTTCTCACTTACAACACTGCCCAGTGCTGGAGTCGGTGCAGATTTGGGGCTTGTTGTCCTTTTGAAGAGTGTGGAAGAAAACCCATGTAAAGCCCCATGTCCCAGGAAGGTCCCACCACGCTGTGCTGTGTGTGCTGCTGGCCAGGGAGCTGGCAATCACCAGCGTGGTTGAGATGTCTGGCTGTCCTGCAAAGTGCTGTCAGCTGCAGAAGCAGCAATAGTTGCTGACGATGTATCCTGATCCACCTGTGAAGGAGGGGAATCTTATTGCCCCTGTGCCTGTAGCAATAAGGAATGGGCCAGATTTGCAGATGCTCAGCAGTACTGGGTGCTGTGGGATTATTTGGTGCTGGTGAGGCTGCATCCTGAATCCTGGGTGCAGTTTTGGGCCCCTCATCACAAGAAGGACATTGAGGCACTAGAGAGAGTGCAGAGGAGGGAATGGAGCTGGTGAGGGGCTGGAGCACAAGTGTGATGGGAGCGGCTGAGGGACCTGGGGGGTTCAGCTGGAGAACAGGAGCTGAGGGGAGACCTTCTGATCTCTGAACTGCCTGAAAGGAGCTTGGAGCCAGGGGGGTCGAGCTCTGCTCCCCAGGAACAAGCGCCAGGAGCAGAGGAAACGGCCTCAAGTTGCGCCAGGGGAGGTTGAGGTTGGATGTGGGGAACAATTTCTTCCCCAAAGGGCTGTGAGGCATTGGAACAGGCTGCCCAGGGCAGTGCTGGAGTCACCATCCCTGGAGGGGTTGGACAGACGGAGATGAGGTTCTCAGGACATGGTTCAGTGTCAGGGCTGGGTTAACAGCTGAACTCGATCTTGAGGGTCTTTTCCAAGCAAAATGATTCTGTGATTACATGAAGCTGAGAGAAAGGTTTCTGGTGCATCAAGTTGTTGCCAAGGAGAACCACTGATCATAGGAGGGCTTAATGGAGATGTGTTTTCCCTGGTGCTGCCACCCCCTTGGGATCTGATACAGGAGAAAAGGGGCCATCCAGCACCTGGAGCCACATTGCCGTTCCCTTCTTCTCGTTGCAGTGAGGATGATGCAGCCACGGTGTACAGATCAGCGGCCATGCTCAATATGACGGGCTCCGGCTACGTGTGGCTGGTGGGGGAACGGGAGATATCGGGCAATGCCCTGCGTTATGCCCCTGATGGTAGGCACCCGCCGGAGACACCCGTCCTGCTGTTGGCCGGGCTTGGAGGAACCTGCTCAGAGCTGGGACGAGCAGCACCTGCCCTTCTGGGACCCCTTGGGCTGGGGGAACGCGATGCCATGGTGGTCCCAAGCCAGTGGGACGTTGCTCTCCACATCCTTTGCCCACATGGGGAGACAGCAGTCTGGCAGCCTTGGCCATGCTGCCGTGCCCCACATCGAGTTCACCGGGGCTTTGTGAGCTGCCACCTGAGGGAAAGGTTTGGGTGATGCAATGTGGATGGAGTAGAGGGTGTCAGTGGTCCCTGGACACCCTTTGGCAGGCAGGACGGTGCCAGCCCAGCACTGCTGCAGCCACAACCCCTGCCTGCCCCTGCCTGAACCTCAGGTAACTTCCCAGCTGCATCCGAGGGCTCCTCAGACCATAACCATGTTCTTGTCCCCAAGCCCTGTGCATGGGAGTAACACTGGAGCGGCCAGTGTACCCAGGGTGCTGACCTGCCTTCTCCCCTCTACACATGGCAGGAGTGATCGGTTTGCAGCTCATCAATGGGAAGAATGAGTCAGCCCACATCAGTGACGCTGTCGCGGTGGTGGCCCAGGCCGTGCACGACTTGTTTGAGAAGGAGAATATAACAGACCCACCACGGGGCTGCGTGGGCAACACCAACATCTGGAAGACAGGACCCCTTTTCAAGAGGTATTTGGGGAAGGGTCCTGCTGGAGGCAGCAGAGGACGTGCTGGGGGAGAGCTGGAAAAGGTGGGAACATGTGGACAAGGGCAGCATGGTGGCTTTGTTCAGACTGTCTCTAATTTTTGCAGCATGTGGCACAAAACTGCTTGGATTCTCCTGCATGATTCGAATGTGAGGGCTACAGCCCTCCTAGAGAATTAACCAGGACGTGGGGTTGGGCATTGGCTCACATTTTGTCCAGGCTGTTTAGGCGTCATCCTGGTGTGTGGCCACCATGCCAACCCATGCTCTCCTGGGCAATGCTTGGGCAGCTGGGATCAGTGTGGGCAGGGAACAGCTCCAGGAGGAAGAGATCTGAGGGCCATAGAGGGATGGTCTCCTGTGTTCTGGAGCTTGATTCTCTGAGTGGAAGAGAGGAGAAAGAAGGTCCTCTGTCAAATCAGGGTAGGGGGATATTTCAGTCAAATTGGAGCTCAGTGCTGTGGACACATTTCTTGCTGCACATTTCAGGGCTGCAGCGTGTGTCAGTGTGCTGCAAGCAGGACTTGAGGGCAAGAGATCTCCATGCATGGGACAGGCTTGCTCTCCACTGCAGCAAATACTGGTGCCTTGTTTTGGGGTGGTGGGGTCTTAGCAAATCAGAACACGCGCATGTTGGATCTCGCTGCCGTGGGCAGTGTGATCAGCAGATGCTGCATGCGTTCCCCAGAACCCAATCTTTGTGCTGCGTGGAATTTTGTGCTGCATCACTGCAGATACTGGAGCCACCAGGGCCTCTTCTGCAGGCTGGATCCTGGTAAAGCAGCAACTCCCTTTGCAGCATGGCCCTGTGCAGTAGGGCTGCTCTCTGCAGCGTGCAGCCTGGCACCAGGGTGTTGCTCTTGGCAGTGAAATCTTTGCCAGCAGTTGCTCCTTGCAGACATGGTTGTGGTGTCAGTGGGATGCCCTTTCTGTAGATCTGGGTTCTGTTGAACCTGGGACCTGCAAAGCCTGAAGCTTATTTTAGAAATATTTCTGGTACCCTCTGCAGTGACACAAACTGTGGCATGAGCTGTTGGAAGTCGTTCTTTATGGTGCACTGTGAGTGGCTCAGGCAATTCTTCTGGGTCTTCACAATCATCTTTCCAGGGTTTGGGAGCTGGTTCTCCCCTTGGAGGTGTATGTGCATAGCTGGGGCACTGCCCAGGCTGCGGTGGGCTGGTGCCAGACAGAAGCACCAGGAGCAGGGGCATGGACACAGCTCCCAAGGGACACCCAGAGGAAGGTGTCCTTGGGTGCTGTGCGACAGGTCATTCCTTAAGGGAATGGGACTTATCTGGCAGAAAAGAGGCGACAATGACAACAGATAGGGTAGCACAACTTTTGGAAAACTGACTCCACCCACCAGGAGGTGATGACCACAGGGCTATGAACAGACCGTAGGTGGCCTTGACTGGACTTCTATAGGGTTGTGGGCATATGGCCAGCAAGTAGGAGAAAACTTTGACCTTTCTGACCTCTTCTTAGGTGTTCCAATGGCCACAGCAGGTTTTCTAGGTTGCCCCCTGTTTCTCTCCATAGGGTGCTGATGTCCTCCAAGTACTCAGAGGGTGTCACTGGACGGGTGGAGTTCAATGAGGACGGGGACAGGAAGTTTGCCAACTACAGCATCATGAACCTGCAGAATCGGAAACTGGTCCAGGTTGGGATTTACAACGGCAGCCATGTACGTACAGGCCTGGACAGGATGGGTAGGAGGGACGTGTGTGCTGGGGTGTCTGCCTGTGGCCTCATGTCTATCTGGGATTGATCGCAGGTCTTGACCAATGACCGGAAGATTATCTGGCCAGGGGGAGAAACTGAGAAACCTCAAGGCTATCAGATGTCGACTAAGTTGAAGGTAACAACAAATGTCATTAGGGGGTGGCAAGTGTCCTCAGCTCTCTGCATGCGGGGCTGTGAGTTTATCTGCCTCCCACTGCCAGTGGTGCCTCTGCAGCTGTCAGTGGCATTTGCAAACCCAGGGCACCTGCCATCTCAGAGAGGATATAGCAGAACCACTTAGAGAAGGGACTGGAGGGTGTTCCTCACCTTAGGTGCAGGGCGAGTAAATGTTCCCTATGCCAAAGCCATGTCCCACTGCTGGGCTGAGTGGTCTCGTGCTGAGGTGACACCATGGCCTTCTGGCCATGCTTGCATGGAGAAGGTGGCCCAGCTCTCTATCCAGGGGAGATAGCTCTGGGTGGGGATGGAGACAAGCAGGTGATTGTGTTTCAACACACAGATCGTGACCATCCACCAAGAGCCCTTTGTGTATGTGAAGCCCACACAAGCAGATGGGACATGCAGGGAGGAATTCACCATCAATGGAGACCCTGTGAAAAAAGTCTTTTGCACTGGACCCAACGAGACCATCCCAGGTAACTTGGTCTGGTGGTGAGTGCAGGGCCTCCCCCAGCCCACCCAACTGATGAAGATCCATGAAGGGGTCCCCAGGCAGGGTGCTCAGTCACACAGGAGACCCAGAGGATGAGGCACAGGAAGGTGACAGCACATTTAGCCTCTGGACACCCTCCATCAGCTCAGCCGCACAGCAGTGCTGGGGTAACTGGGCACTGGAATTCAGGTTTTTGACCCCTACAGATGACTTTCCTGCTGTCCCTCTTCTGGGTGGGTTCCACGGCTGGGGTGCATCCCCTGTTTCTGTCTCCTGACATGCTCCAGTTCTCTTTGCCTTGATCTCAAGCAGAAGCAAGAATCATGAGGCACTGGTACTAACAGCATCAGTTTCGAACCTTTTTATTATGGAAAGCCTGTTTCAGGGTTAGGACTGAGCACCTGGTGGGGAGTGTGAGCTGCTTAGCAAGGCCAGGCTTGCCCAAACCCACCTGAATTGCATCCCCTTGGCCCATCACACTTTTCTGTGCACAACTAGCTGACCTCCTCAGCCCAGACCTGTGTCCTGGGCTGTGTTCAACATGATGGGTTCCTGTTGGCCCTCCTCCCGCACAGCCTGCATGCACCAGGTCCCCTCCATCCTCTGCGGTGGGCTGCTAACACCAAATCTCAGCCCCCCTAAAGTGGGACATGGCAAATGAATGAGTTCTCATCACCCCTGCTTGCCTTCCTCCCACACCTGTGTTTCCCTCGCACCCATGGGTGATGGAGGGAGTGGGACAGGGTGGTCAGTGGTAGATGGCACTGCCTGAATAACGTGATTACATCTCATATGAAACCAGAGCGATGCAGGGGACTGCTCTCGCTGGGGACAGCCACAGATCCCACATGGGGTGCCCGGCAAAGGGCTGCCTCCACTTGTCCCCTCCACTTTTCTCCTGCCCCCAGGCCGCCCCACCGTGGCACTATGCTGCTACGGCTTCTGCATCGACCTGCTCATCCGGCTGGCGGGGGTGATGAACTTCACCTACGAGGTTCACCTGGTGGCTGACGGTAAATTTGGTACCCAAGAGCGGGTGAGTTTGGGCAGCTTGTGATATCTCTACCTGTGTCATGTGTTGAAACACCTCCAGGCCCCTCTCCAGAGCAGGGATGGGGTGGGGGGTCCATGCAGGGCACCTGCCAGGTGTTGAGGGGCCATGACTGGTGGGGAACAGGTGTCAGAGCGGTGGGCTGATCCTTCACTGGCTCTCTGGCAGGTTAACAACAGCAACAAGAAGGAGTGGAACGGGATGATGGGAGAGTTGCTGAGTGGCCAAGCGGACATGATTGTGGCTCCTCTCACCATCAACAATGAGCGGGCACAGTACATTGAGTTCTCCAAGCCCTTCAAGTACCAGGGTCTCACCATCCTTGTGAAGAAGGTATGGGCTGGGATGGGACAAAACTCAAACAGGGGAGGTGCCCCCGGTTCCCCAGCTTGCAGACACATGCCATGCCTGCACTGTGCCCAGCTCCCCCATCCGCTGGCTCTGCCCACCCCAGGGAAGCTGCAAATCCCAGCCTTTGCCGTGCACTGCCAGCCTCCACATTGCTGGGTTTAATGCTGGCTCTTGTCTCAGCCATCCTGAGCCTTCCTGTGAGCAGGAGGAGATTGGAGCAGGGCAGGGGCCCCAGTGACTCCAGCCGGGCTGGCAAGGTGCAGGCATAACGGGTGCCAGCACTGTCCCTCTCTCTCCTGTCTGCTAGGAAATCCCCCGCAGCACCCTGGACTCATTCATGCAGCCTTTCCAGAGCACGCTGTGGCTGCTGGTGGGGCTGTCTGTGCACGTGGTGGCAGTGATGTTGTACCTCTTAGACCGATTCAGGTGAGTGCTCTTTGGATTACCCGAGGGCTGGACGGGACAGAGACATGCTCCTGGGAACTGTCACCTGGGTCCTGCCGTGTCTTGCACAGCCTTGCAGCCCTTTGGGAGGCCCTTGCAGGAGTTAGTTCTGCTTTCTCTGCCCCACCAGCCCTGGGATGAGGCTCCTGGCTTCTGTGGTTGCTGCTGAGCTGAGACATATGGACATGTGAGGTACCCGGCACCTGCATTTGTGGCAATATGCCTGTCAGACCCGGTGCCACATTGATACTTGACCAAGGGGACTGTCAGCTCCTGAGTTAGTCCTCTTCCTTGAGCCCAAGGCAGCTCCTCTGAAGGACGGGGACCCCGTCTCCCCTTTAACCTTGTGCCCAGAGGCTCTTGCCTGCAATCTGCAGGGACCCCTCCATGTTGCAGTGGGAGAGGCTGGAGCTGGCCAGGATTAGATGGTCTTTCTGGCCTGGAGAGACAAGTACCAGTGTGAGCTGGACAAGGTTGCAGATCAGCAGAGAGGACACATAGGGCAGCAGGACATGAGAGGTGAAGAGCTGTTTGGGGCATAGGCGCAGTCTGTAGGGGTGAGTGATGTAAGTCTGCACCAAGACGCTTAGGGTACAGCAGAGAGCCCCAGGAACTAGGATAAGTGACATCAGAAGAGTTCTCTGTCTTGTTTTCCAGCCCGTTTGGCCGGTTCAAAGTGAACAGCGAGGAGGAGGAGGAAGATGCCCTGACCCTCTCCTCAGCCATGTGGTTCTCCTGGGGAGTGCTGCTGAACTCCGGCATCGGAGAAGGTGCGTTACAGTGTGCAGAGGGGCTGCTCTGCCCTGCGGGCCTGGCCCTGAGCCGGGGGAACACTGGGCTGGGGGAGAAACCCTTGCCCTCTTCCACTGCCTCCTGTCTGTGGCAGGGCTGATGGCCTCAAGCACCATGAACGGGTGCAGCCCTTGTCCCTGAGCCTTCCCTGCAGTGGGCTGATGGGGGATTCGGTGATGGTGCTCCCTGTGCAGACCATCCTACCACCTCTCACCATCAGAAACAGGAAACGGATCCTTCTTGGGCTGCTCCTCCTGCCCAGAGTCACCCATTACCTCAAGATGAGACACATCACTCCCTGGAAGGAGGCATGTGTTTTTCTTGGTGTGTGCAATGCAGGACCTCCTTGCGTGGCTGTCAGCAGAGCAGATAGATGGGGCACACCTGCAGCTGCCATCAGCCTCACACAGGATGGACGTGGCTTTGGTGACCAAGCCAATACCTTGTCGCGCCAGTCTGATCTCACCTCTCTTCCTCCAGGTGCTCCCCGGAGTTTCTCTGCTCGTATTCTTGGCATGGTGTGGGCTGGCTTTGCTATGATCATTGTGGCTTCATACACTGCCAACCTGGCAGCCTTCCTGGTGTTAGACCGGCCTGAGGAGAGAATTACGGGCATCAACGACCCCCGGGTAATGACCCCTCACTTATTTTGTCCTTCCCTATCCACCTCTAGGCAGAGATGCAGGAGATGCCTCCAGTGGGTACCTCCTGGCTCCTGTAATGTTGCTTGTAGTAGCTGGAGCTCTGCTTTCACAAGGCTGTGGGTCTGTGCCAGGGGGCCAAGCCCCAGGTAGCTCTGCCTAGGGCTGTTGCTGGTGGGTCTGAACCCCTGTGGTGAGTGGGAACAGATAGACACAGGGAGGGATCAGCATATTGTCCAGAAATAGAACGTACTCAGCCAAACTGCCTGCCAGTTCCTGGAGAGCCTGTACTAACCAACGAGGAAACAATTCATTATGGATGAGTTATAACTAATGAAATTGTCCCTGCGGTGCAGTCAATACTCTCAGCAGATACCAGCGTGCCTCAAACCCATTTCCTGCTCTGGCAAGGACACAGCCACAGCTTATCAGCTCAGGCATGTAGGAATGTACCTCACAGCAGGACTGGCCCACGGCATCCCACATCCCACTGTGTCCTCTGCCCACAGCACTGCCAGCCCCATGGCATCCACAGGCCTCCTGCATCCTCAGTGCCACAGTGTCCCTGTCCCATAGCATCCCCTGCCCCACCACCATGGTCCCAGAGCATCCATTGCCCCATGGCACCTTCAGCTCTGCTGAAGAGACTCAAGGTCTTCTCTGGGAAACAGGTCCCTAAAAGGGATGGGAAATTAGGAAACGTGGCTTTGGAGTGAGCCAATTTGGCTGATAAAGCACAGGAAAAATAGGAGGTGTGGCCTTGCCTTTCAGCTGCGCAACCCCTCTGATAAGTTCATCTACGCCACGGTGAAGCAGAGCTCGGTGGACATCTACTTCCGACGGCAGGTGGAGCTGAGCACCATGTACCGGCACATGGAGAAGCACAACTACGAGAGCGCCGCGGAAGCCATCCAGGCAGTGAGGGACAAGTGAGTGTGGCCAGCACCTTGCCTGGCCATGCCAGGAGGATTTTTGGGGGTTTGCAGTCTGGTGGAGCAAGCAGGGCTGATGTAAACCTGGAGGGAGGTGCAGTCAAAGCATGGCTTGAGGAGACCTGCCTAGTCGTAGAGTGTGCTAGGTCTCTGGATGGGGAAAGACACAGTCAGACCCCTGGCCATGACCTCCCTTTCTGGCCTCTGCGCTTGCTTCTGTGCGAGATTGGGTGGCTCCAAGTCCATGTAAAACCCTCACTCTCCTCCTCCAAAATTTTGCCTCCCAGCAGCACAGACACTGCTGGGAGAAAGGTGATGCTAATCAGTGCTTAAATTAGGGCTGGGAGCACCCTTGCTGCTCCCAGGATGGCTGCAGGCAGGCTGGGCTGCGTATCTTCACCTGTCTGTCCTCTCCCGATGTCCAGCAAGCTCCACGCTTTCATCTGGGACTCAGCGGTGCTGGAGTTCGAGGCCTCTCAGAAGTGTGACCTGGTGACAACAGGGGAGCTTTTCTTCCGCTCCGGCTTTGGGATCGGGATGCGCAAGGACAGCCCGTGGAAGCAGAACGTCTCCCTGGCCATCCTCAAGTCCGTACATGGCTCTCAGCATGGGGCTCGCCCCAAACGCTGCATGTGTTAGCACGCAAGTAGCCTCGTGTCAGGCACCACCAACCCCACCTCCAATCCTCTGCAGGGACAGGCTCTGGGGGCTGCTATGTCACACTCGGTGGAAGGAACATGCCTGAGTGTCCAGGGTGGGCACCCACGCTCTCCGCTCCAGCTCGCAGGGCTGGGGTGCAGCATGGAGCTGGTGGGAGGGCAGAGCAGAGTGGGGCAGCGGTGGCAGGCAGGGGCAAAGGCAGAGCTGGCAGGGAGCAGCCCTGGGGCTGCAGCTCCAGGCCCTGTGAGCAGGGCACAGGCTGCAGCAGCAGGCAGGGTGCTGCCATGTCCCCGCTGCTCCCTGCGAGCTCAGCCTAGCCGATTGCATTGTGCTGCCCTGGCCTGATCTTCCAGGGGCTTTTCTTTCAACTCTGGTGATTCCTGTCAGGCAGAGGTACGTCAGGACCCCTGTTGAGTACAACTAAGGCTTTTATACCGGAATTATCCTGCAGCCTGGGGTGCCTCAACTCAGTCTGATAATATGGGTAGAAAGGGATTTCCCTGTATGAATTTGGAAACACCACACTCGTTGCAGACAAAAGAATGTGGTGATGGAGTAACAGGCAGCAGGGAAGCAGCAAGTGGAGGGGGGGAGATATGTGAGATTAATTTTACAGAGAGACGGGGCCAGAAACCACCAGGGTCCTGCCCAAGATGCAGAGATGAAAGGCCTGAGGGAGAGCATGGACAGGATGAGGACAACCCAGGCAGGACCCAGGGTAACATAGGGAGCCAGAGGAACCCGTCTGTGGGGTGGGTGGCAATGGGACAGGTGGGACTTGGGACAACAATGCGAGGAGCCTGGAGAGGCAGCAGGAGCCCTTGGTGTCCTGCTGGGAGAGGATGGGGAGGCCCAGGGCTACAGATGGCCCAGAAAGGTGGTGGGGACGTGCCAGGAACAAGAGGGAGGAAACTGCAGGAGGACCCGCGGTGGAACGTGTGCTCTGTGCCCACCTCCATCCCCAGCAGCTGTTCAGGCAGACATGGGCACTGCAGGGACATGGTTTGTTAGTTCTCAAGCTGTGACACCAGGTTGTCGGGGAGTCCCAGCCCTTGCTATGCACAGCAGGGAGCTGCCAGGCAGCAGTTTTGCCCCTACCCTGATCTAGAGGGGGCTGGTGATCATCACAGTCTGGGGTCCAGCATTGCCTGAGCTCCCAAGTAGCTGTGGCAGATGGGGGGATTAAGCAGGAGGGCAGCTGGGACGTGGTTCATGTCAACTCCTTGCAGCCTCCCTCCCAGTGCTGCCCACACCCATCAGCTCCATCCCTCCCCTTGGGAGCCAAGCTTGCACATGGCTCCCTTTGGCAGCTGCCGGGCAGCTCTCTGGCTCTCAGTCAGGGCCAGCCTGGCAGCCGGGGATGCTGCTTGCGCTGCTGCGCTGTGGCTGGTGCAGCGCTAACTGTGCACATGCAGTATGGACACCCACTGCAGACAGACCACACATACACATACTTCCTACTCCAAAGCTGTGCATGCACATGCATGTGGACAGGTCAGCCAAGTGTGTACACACAGACGTCATCGGTTCGTGCGTTTGTAGGCCGCAGGCAAGCACAGCGTCCTAGGATGGAGAGGAAAATGTGCCACAGCATGTGCCCAGCAAGTCCCCAATGACTACTCTGTCCTGTCTTCTTGTGCTTTCAGGTCCCACGAGAACGGCTTCATGGAGGATTTGGACAAGACTTGGGTGAGGTATCAGGAGTGTGATTCCCGTAGCAATGCCCCAGCAACACTCACCTTTGAAAATATGGCAGGTTTGTTCTGCAAACCTCTTTCTTCCTCTTCGCTGGGTAGCCTGCTTTCGCTCAAGACATTCTCCTCTCCGGGGCTCTCCTTTCAGGCCAAAGCTCTGCTTCTTCTGGGTTTGTGCTTTCCTAGCGCTGGGAGGCTGCTGTGTTGTGCCCCAATCCCACCTTGTCCAAAACAGCTCCGCAAAGTTTCCCCCAACTTTCCTGGGGTGGCTTTCTCATCAGTGGGGATGTCCCTGCTTTGAACATTGCTCACCTCCCTCTGCTCTGGCCAAACTGCCACTGTCACGGTGAAATCAGAGCTGTTGCCAAGGCAGAGAGAGGGAGCAGCAGCTCGGGGAGGTGAGAGAGGACGCGGAGGCAAGTGAGGACCCTGCTGCAGGAGGGGGCTGGTGGTGAGGGGTGGCCCCCAGCCCCGAGTGGAGTGTCCTGGCTGCCCTGAGTGGTGGGCAGTGGGCAGGAGGAGGAGAATCAATACAGAGGGGGGTTTCTTGGTCCCTCTTTGCAAAGTCTGCAAGTTCCCCCAGATGGGCTCTCCCTTTGCAGCAATGTGGTGCTGCTGGTCCTTCATCCAGCCAACGTGGCGATGAGGGGTGTCCAATGGGACCCCATCCTTTATAGCACCGCAGGCCAGGGCAGAAGCACTAAGAGAAGGAGCACTTTGCTCCATTTCCTCAGGACACCACTCCAAAAATGTCAGCCCCAAGGGTTGCTGTTGGACAAGGGCAGCACAGAGGGCTCTGTGCATGGCTGTCCTTCCCGATGGGAGGAACGGGAGCCCCAGAGCTGGGTTTCTGGTGCAAATGACCCTTCGGGCCCAGGGGATGGGGTCTGCCGTGGTGCTCAGTGCAGCACCCAACATGCCGTGCCAGTTCCCAGCATCACTGCAGCGCAGCTGGTGCCCCGTGCCCGACTGACAGGAGCTTGCACAGACATCCAGCACCCACCACCTTTCTGCCCATCACCACAGGTCCCCAACCTGCAGCGCCTGCCCTGCTCTGCTGGGTTCCCCTCCCCGGCCACTCCAGGATGCAGGGGGATGGTGGGGGGCCAGGGGGACCCTGGGTTGTCAGATGCTCCTGTTGCTCAGCGTGATACAGAGGAAATGAAGTGTCATGGTGCAATTTCCTTTGCCCCCTGTAACTTTCCTGCTTATTTCAGGTGTGTTTATGCTGGTGGCTGGAGGTATTGTTGCCGGGATATTTTTAATATTCATAGAAATAGCTTACAAAAGGCATAAGGACGCGCGGAGGAAGCAGATGCAGCTGGCGTTTGCAGCCGTTAATGTGTGGAGGAAAAACCTGCAGGTAGGACAAACCGTTTTTAGAGCAAATCTCCAACAGGTGCGTTTTCCATTCCTTCACCAAATCAGTGAATGTAGAGCTGTGAATTGGCATGGGACCCTCTGTCCCACATCCCACAACCCAGCAACTCCAGTCAGGTGTTACTGGGTGGCTAGCAAGCCATAGGGTCCATGCCTTGTCCCCAGGAGCTGACCTTGGTTGTTGCTGTCTCTCCCGGGAGGTGTTGTACACAGCTCCAACTGGGACAGGGACCTGGCCCAAATGCCCCAGTGGTGCTTGGGACACAGACTTTGCTCTGCTGGGGACCACGTGCAGGAGCCACATCCTGCCCTGGCCGAGCAAGCGGCGCCAGTGTGGCTCCCTTTGCGGGGGCTCAGCCCGGTTCCAGCCGTGCTCACCAGCAGACGGGAGGGTTGACGCGCTGCCACTGAGCATCCCTGCCCGGTGCGTGCAGAAATGCTCCAGGGATGGTTTACATCGCCTCCCGCTCCCTGCCCACTCCCCGGGGGTGCGGTAGCCCTCATTGCACCCGGGACTGACTCCAAAAAGAGGTGGTGCGTGCTCTTGTCCTTTGCAGACAAGGACATCTCCCCAGGCGGGGCCAGCAATGTCAGTGCCCAGGCTCCCCTGTGCCCCTTCCCCGGGGCCTCTCCGCAGCCTGTCCCATCCCTGAAACACCTCCGTGCTGCTCAGGTGGGGGAGCCCTGCGGGGTCAGTGGTGCCTGACAGTGACACTGAGCCATAGGCATGTCTGTGGGCCACCAGCCTCACATTTCCCTTACCCTGTTGCTTTTGGGGCTGAGCCCCACGGTGCCCCTGAACCCCAGTTTAGGGTGGCTGGAGGCTCTCTCTGAATCACTCGAGCTGCTTTTCTTCCTTGGGGAAGCAAACTGGCGTTCAAAGAGCAAAAGATCCTTTAGGCGACTAAAGGACACTGCCGTTCGCAGCAGAGCCAGTGAACGAAAGAGAGAGAATGAGGCTCGGGGACCCCAAAAGGAGCCCGGAGAGGTGGCCCTGGGGAAGCAGCGCTGGCTGGGGCGTGCGGGGGGCTGCCCGGGTGGAAGCACCTGCCCGAGAGCAGCACGAGGCCGGGCTGCTGTATCCTGAGAGCTCGTGGGGTTCAGTTCACTGATAAGAGTCTCGGAAAAGTCATTTCTCAATCTTTTTTTCCTTTTTTTAATTTTTTTTTCCTTTGCTTCCGAAAAGCAGCAGCACCGAGGGGGTTAAGGCTGCTGGGACAGAGCACACTAGTCGCACTGCCATTTTTCACTTGCCAACCTTCTAGAAAATACTGCACTGGGTCCTTGGTCAGAGTCTGTGGGACTGAGAGCAAAGCATGCTGCCCTGTGGGGGTAAACAGCCTCATGGTAAAGAGCCGTTTGACATTGTAAGACTTTTCCACAGGAGGAAACGTCAGAGCACTAGTATCTGGTACATTGCTAGAAGGTAGGCAAGTGGAAAGATTTATTTGTTAAAACAAACAAACAAAAATAATGGTTTTTGGGGTCACAGTTTTGCCATGGCTATTTCCTGAGATGCCATGGAAGAAAAAGACATTTCATTCCATTCATCTTGCTTTCCTTTCCGTTTGTGCATGTCCGCAAAAGAGAGAACTGAGAAGGAGGAGCAAATGTATCCCCGAGCATGCTCTACGCACCAGCGGGATACATTTTGGTTACCCCCGTGCGGTAGCAGAGCCAGACCTGGTCACTCCGTCCCCCGTCGGAAAGGTCACACTCATTGGCACGAAAGCAATTGGGGAGGACTCGTTCTCAGCGCCCGCCGCCGAGCGCAGCCGGTCCCCACGGCTCGCTGCCCCCGCACCATGGCGGCTGGTGCTCCCAGCCTGCGCTAACCAGGTCCGACTCGCTAACTCCAATGCCTACATTTTTCAGTTCTGTTTCTCTTTGAGTTCATCCCGACCCCGATGACATCATAGCGCTAATGCTTTGCCTCCTCCCTTTCTTTTCCTTTATTTTTTTTTTCCTTTTCTTTTTCTTCCAGTTTCTTTTTCTTTTTCTTTTTTTCTAACCAGTTTTACTTTGAGCGGCAAAAAAACCAATCCACCACCAACAACCACGTTCGGCTTTGCACAACTGCATCATTTAAATTTTTGAATACATTTTTTTACAGATTATTCATACAATGACTTCTCTTTCAATGCAGTCCTCTCTCTCTCTTGTGGCACTAGGATTCAGCCTCAGAAAAGGCCCTGAGACAATTTTCTCTTTTTTAGCGGTAGGCGCAGCATCTCACGTCTCGGTCTAGCCAGGCTGGCGGTGGCAGCGAGGGGCAGGGTGCCAGGCAGAGCATCCCCAGGAAGGCAGGTCAGCCGTGCCGGCCTGGACACAGACACCCAGGAGCACAGGGCATCTCCCCAGAGGGGTTTCCAGCACTCCAGACGCGAGGCCGGCCCCGTAGCTGTAGCAGTTGGTGGCCATGCTGTAGCCGTGGGTCACGGTGGCCCCTGAAGGACTGGGAGTGACAGGACACCTCCAGTAGCTTTCTCACCTAAATGAAGGACATGACACGGGGCAGTATTCAAATAGATTTAGCGTTTCCAACAACACACTAGAGATCTAATCACTTATACATATTCATTTTAGGATAGAAAAAGTGGTAGAGCAGAACCTGACCCTAAAAAGAAAGCCACTTTTAGGTCCATCACCTCCACCCTGGCCTCCAGCTTCAAGAGACGTAGGTCCTCCAAGGATACGGTAAGAGGAAGAAGAACAATTCTGCCCTCTCTCTTTCTCTCTCTTTCTCTCTTCTGCCATCCCATCGACTGCCACACACCCATCCCGAAGCTGCCAGTGTACATGCATAGCTCATGTTCGTCACCAGTCAGTCAGTCAGTCAGTCATCCCGTGTACCTTCAAGGATGCTGGGATCCTGGAGGGCAGGCAGGAGGCGGCTTGGAGTCCTGTGATGAGTTGGGAGATGCAACCAAGTTTTTGTTTTGTTTTTTGTTTTCTTTTTGCCTGGGTGATTTCTGATGTTCCTCTCTGTGCTTCGCTCACCTTACCGGTGCTGACCTCTTGAAAGCGATGACTTTTGGTTTTTTTTAATTATTTTTCTGTTCCTGAGTGTTCCTGTACCTGTTTGTCATTGTATGCCTAAAAACTATCACCTCAATTTAATTTGGGCACCGTGTCACCTCACCGAGAGCCATGCGTGTCCCATTCTCTACATGTGATTTTTGTTTGTGACGATTAGCATTCGGGACGTAGTCTTCGGCACAGGAGTGGCAGCTGTCTCTGGTTATTGTCAGCAGTAACGTAGCTCTAGAAAAGAGATACAAAGGCTTGAAAGAAGAGGTTGTTAAAGACCTAACCTTGGTTCAAACTTGTGCTTTCCACCTTGGAGTAAAACTGCTCTCACGTAACCAGAGAAAATTTCCAAATTGCTGCTTCTAAAGCCAGCTGTTTCCAAATGTGCAAATGTGTCTGCTCGTGCTGGAGCTTCAGACACTCTTCAGCGTCAGGTTGGGCTGTTGGTCTGTCAGACTAAGCCGTGTCCCTCTGCATGTTGCCGTCTGTTGTATGACACTCTGCACTGTGGCTACTCTGTTGTCTCGTGTGGCAGCGGCGGCTGCGTTTTGCTGCCCGACCTCCCGGTGCGACGGGCTTGCCGAAATCGCCTCCCCGGGGTGACCAGCGGGTTTCTGCCCAGGGTTGCTCAGATCAGATTCCCCACCAGGCTGCCCAAGGCATGGCGGGGACGGGGGGACAGCAGTGTGGGGAGATGTGGCCCCCAGCATCGGGGTGGCCTATCCCCAGCTGCAGCTCGGGGCACCTCGGGGAGCAGCATGTGATATCACAGGGGGTCTCGGGGCCACAGCTCTGTAGGCGAAACGGAGGCAGCTGCCTTTGACACCAATGCAGGCTCCATCGTGAGAAGCTCCTGGAGCACCCCTGGGACACAGCCCTGGGGGCAGCTGAGCCCTCGGCCAGGCTCTGCTGCCACCATCTCACACAAAGTGCTGCTCTTGCTGTCACCTGGAAACCTGGCAGGCACGAGGTGGGGACCCATGCTCTCCCCACTCATCCCCTGTAACCAACTGGGAATTCAGGCATCCCTGTCACCTCCTGCACTGCCCCCATGCTCCTTGAGCAGCACCTTGTCCTGGTGATGCCCCTGTGTCTGGGATCCCCCATCCGCACCTCTGCACCCGCTGAGCAGCGCTGCAGAAAAGTTGCAGGTTGTTGTTTTGGTGGCCTGAGCCCTGACCAGGGTGAGGGAGAAGAGAGCTGGGGTGGGTGATGCAGGGATGAGAAGACTGGAAGAGTGAGAAGGTGGAGGGGAAGGTGGGATACACAGAATAAAAGAGGAGAAAAAAATGCAGAAAGAGCCAGCAGGGGCGACCATTAGTGTGCCTCAAGCAGACACCATGTTTTTTAGTGTTTGAGCCACTCCATGATCAGGAAATCAAGGGGTCCTGTCCTGGGAGATAAGGAGCACCATGGTGAAGTGGGTACCTCAGGACACCAGCACCCACGTTGGGCACAGGAGAGGGGGAGAACCCAGGAACAATGGGGCAGCCCTCCCACATCGCTCTCTCCTTGCGGGGGCATCCTGGGTCTGATCCTGCTCCATGATGTGACATCCATGCTACCCCATGCCACTCCACAGCACTCTCTGCCCCAGGGTAGGAGCACCCCAGTGTCCCTAGCTGGCCAAATCCTGGGGCCGTCTGCACCAGAAGTCCCACGTACAAGCAGTGGGGCCATGCTCTCCCCTTTCCTGGTCCAGTGCAGCATGGGACTCCTATACTTTCGGGCCTGTCCACACTCTTCTTGGCACGTTGCTCATGGGCAAGTCACGGAGGAAGATGGTCCCACTCATCCCAGAAGATGGCCCCTGCTTTGGGGGCAGCTGCGTCTCCAGGGCAGCTATGGGCAACCATGCTCTGCTGCCCGGGAGCCTCTCAGAGTCCACTGCCTGTCATGGGGTGACACAGTTGGGGTCTCAGGACACATTCCCCAGTGAATCAGGCTAGATGGGTCAAGAACAGGGGCCAACATCCAAGCCAACAGGGCCAAGATGGAGGCTAGCAGACCAAGGTCCGCCTACTGCAGGAGGCCCAAGGTGACACAAGCTTTGTCGTGATGTCGGGCAGACCTGCTGGTTGCTCTGCAGGGTGAGCAGCCAGCAGGAGGGTGCTGCCACCAGCTCATGTCACAGCCTGCTATTTGGTGCCCTCCGCTTCCAGGCAGCAGCCCTGGCTCAGAGACCCCAATGCCCTCCTGCTGTGGAAGGCCCCATGAGTACGTAGCATGCTGGGACACATTGCCTGGGGTCCTTGTAAAGATGAGAAAGCAGAGAGGTGCTCTGTTTCATGATGCTCAGCAGAGCTGTGGGCCCACACCAGGTCTCAGCTGGGCAAGGCTTGAGAGCCCATGGGGCTGGAAGGCCAGGCTGACCCCAGCCCCATGGGCTCTCCTGGCTAGTGAGCGAAAGATGCAAACCTGGTGGCGTTGCTTCTTTCCCTTTTCGTTGTCGGGAGTTTTAAAAATGGATTCTGCTCTGCAGCCCTGCAGAATGGTCCCTCAGGAGTGCCAGAGAGACAGGCTGGCACCATGGAGCCAAGACAGCCCTGGGAAGCTACCACCCCACTCTGAACGTCCTAGCGCCCACCATCACCCGAGCTGCACAGCCTCTCCGCGGCACATCATCCCCACCGCCCCAGGAGGAGATGCATGTGTTCCCCATAGGCAGCTCCTGCAACTCGAATAGCACTCGCAGAGCTGACGTACTGCCATCCATCGCAGCCACCCACGATACTGCAACCCCACAGAAGCCATGTGAGACGCATAAACCACACAAACACCTTCCGAGCCGGCACATTTCGTACAGACACGTAACGAGGCGCACAGATCCCTTAGCTTCCCCCCACCGCAGCCGTCATCAGACCCCGCGGAGCCACGCTGCCAGCCCGCGGGCGTCCCCCCAGACACAGCATGACACACGTCCCACGTCACCGCAGGCGAGGGCCTGGCGCTGCCAGGCGATGCTCACCCTGCAGCCATGGGGATGGTGCCAGAGCTGGTCGAGAACCCAGGGGGTTCATGGAAAAGGTCACCTTTTCAGTGAAGGATCAGCCATCCCAAAGCCAAACGCTTCTTGGCTGAACAAGAACCTAGTTTTTGGCCCAAAAGAACCAAAAGTAGGTCAAAGACGACTATTTTTTTTTTAAAGGAAAGTTGACATTTTCTACAGCAAGATTGCATTTAGCTGGAATCGTAATTTTTAATTGAAAACAAATAAAACCAAACAACAATGAAAATTCTTCCAGAAAATCTTCCACCAGCCAGGGACTACCATATGAGCCCAGATTAGGTTGAAGTCATTTTTAAAGACATATTAATTTCTTGTCTATATTTTCTTCCTGGTTGTCATTTAAAGTTTTTGGTGCCTTCACTTCACTTCCATACCTTAACATGTTTGAGTCTCTTCTACGGTTAATATTGATTAATTTCTTGGCTTTATAATGTTTGGTTTGGGGATAATTGCACCATCCCTGTAACATAATTTGCCCTAAATTACTGATATGTGCTTTTAGCATTGGTTCTACTTTAACATAGTTTTGATATGACAATTTTCTTGCTTTTTTTTCCTTTTCCTTTTGTTTTTGTTTTTTCATTTTTATTATTAAAAATTGCATGCATGAACTCTACACAAAAAAAAAAAGAGTAAATGAGAATGTTACCCTGTGATAACTCTGTGATTGGAGGAGATATGCTTTTAAATCCAAAGCCATGCTCTTGTATTTTAATTTTGCTGGCCAGATTCCCCACTTCGCTTGGTTATTTTAGCATTTCCCACCCCCGGAGCTGTGCAGAGAGGCCAGAACGCCCCCGCCTGCCCTGCTAGATCCCCAGCTTTGCAGCGCAGTGGCGCACACACACTGAGGCACACCCACGCACACACACACCTCTTTCCCCCGGCCGCTTGCGTCAGGCAGGACATTTAACAAAGGACCTTTCTTCTGCCCGTTCCTTTTTGTATCTCAAGTTCCTCCTTCTTCTCCACCAGTGAGTCACCAGCCTCTCCCCTTTCCCTGTCACCTCTCCTCCCAGCGGGAATCGAGCCACATCCCACCAGTGCACACCTCCCACCTGTTTTGCTGTGGAAAGTCTGCGTTTAGCTGGAATCCTAATTTTTTGCAAGGAGGGCACTGTTGCACCCATTTTGGGGAGGAGGGTCTTTTTGGTGGGCTGATGAAATGCCACAAAAACCTCCCCGCCCTGGGCGGCAGAGCGACTTTGGGATTTCCTCGGCCGTTCCCTGTGCAAATGGGTGACGGCCAAGGTGTTGCCACTTAGCACAGCAAGGCCATGGCAAGGAGTTGCTCAGAGGCTTCGTTTTAACGTCAGCCAGTCCCCTAAATGAGTGATCCCATGAGATGCTCCCCCGGTGTCAGCACATCCCCAGCACGTGTACTGGCGAGATGGGACAGTGCTTCTCCCACCCACGCCCCAGCAGCTCCTGCCGAGGGTTCCTGAGGAAGCACAGAACTGGGCAGAGCAGGGCAGCCCCGGGGACCACATGCAAAGCTCGGGGGGACCCCAGGCCTCCCTGCGGCAGGAGGCAAGGTGTAGGGCCACACAAGGTAGCCACAGTGCCAGAGCTGCCAGTAGCACTGCGGGGGCCACAGTCGCCACTGACCAACCCAAGTTGGGTAAAATCCTGTCACTTAGGAGCCCCCCAGGATCCCAGAGAAATGGCAGCCCTCCTGGGAGCCTGGTGCAAGAGCCACTGGAGAGGGTCCACATCACAGCACCTGATACCCACCGAGACCCTTTCCTGCCCTGGCACAGGTTCAGGTCCCCAGACAGCAGTGCAAGATGCTCCGTGCCAGCCGCTCCTGCAGCCGGGCTGGACGGGGCTTCCAGGTCAGGGTTTGGAGTCAGGACAGTAGAACTGGGAGAAGAAGGGAGCATGGAAGGAGGAAGGGAGACAAGAACTGCCCTGCCTGGGGAAGAAGGACTTTTTTTTTTCCTTGCCCATTGAAAGCTATTTCTGCTCTGACCATTTGCTTGCTGATGGAACTGTGGCTGGGAAGCATTTGCCAAGCCCCCATCCGCAAGGAGCACAGAACCCCAAATCCAGGCCACATGCTCAAAACACGCTGTGTTTTCACATTAGCAATCGACGCCACATTTTATTGCAAGTCAGCCACACCGCACATCTCACCTGCATGACAGGATAGCCAAAGCAGAGTCAATCAAGCAGGGAGGTGAAACGCCCTGGCCTCAAAGCACAGCTTGATCTGGCACGAGAGAGATGCTGAAACCCAGCCAGACCCTCCAAACACAGGTTCAGCCGTGGGTTGGGCTGATGAGTCACAGGCTCTGTCTTGTAGCTCTCCCAGAGCAGAGAGGGACTCGCTCCGCAGGCGACGTGGCTGCCGCGCTCGGCACGGGCTGCGCCGCGCTCCCGGGCGTCCTCCCTGCCCAGCCCTGGGGTGCTTGGAGAGTGTCTGCAACGACCTCTGCACAAGCCCAGGTTGCACCGGGAAGGGGACCCCAGCCATCAGTAGGTTTTGGGCTGTTGCATCACCTGTGAGAGATTTCCTGTAGGGATACATAGGGTGCAAGTAGAGGCGGGGGCAAGTGCCAGAACTGCCTAACGCTTCTTTCCCCTTGTCTGTGTCTTTGTGTGTTGCAGCAATATCATCCCACCGACATCACTGGCCAGCTCAACCTCTCCGACCCCTCAGTCAGCACTGTGGTGTGACCTTCTCCCCAAGGGCCATCAGTCCTTGCCCAACACAGTCGGAAGGCACAGCCGGGACTGCCTTTCAAGGGACACTGATGGGTTCTTCTGGGTGAGATGGGAGGAAAGCATCCTTCATCCATACACAGTGACTTCATTGTATATCTCTCTTCCCAGGCCTGCTGCCATGCTCCTGCCCCAGAAAGCACGGCAGAACCAGGACATGGTTTGGACTTCACTGTACAGAGAAAATTGCTCCCAACCAGTGCTGTTGAGAATCAGTATTGTCACTGACTGGCTATGTGCAAGGGGAAAGGACTTTGAAAGGCACATGGTGCCTGCTCTCCTACGCCAGTGGGGAAGAGGTGGTGCCAGGCTACAAACATGTGCTCCACTTTGCAGGCTTCAGGCTTCTCAGCACATCTACGGCCCCTCAGACGTGTGCTCCATGTCTCCCACCACCCCGGAGGGCTCCAGTGTGACGTGCTCGTGGTCCTGAGTGGCTGAAGCAGCCAGCGCGGTTCGGCAGGTTGGACACATGTTCCTGCTGTGCTGAGCAGGGACTGGAAGATGTGTGCTCTGTTCCTCTCTGGGGGATGAACCCCCCTGTTCCTCCCTTCCATCAGCCTGTGCTCAAGGCTCATGACTACAACTCGGCTCCTGTACATGGTCTGTTTGTGACAGGAGAGCTCCCAGCCCTGCAGCCCACGCTCCTGTGCTAAGTGTGGTACTCTGGAGGTCATAACATACTGTCAGCCAAGATTCTGGCTCCCCATGTGTCCTCTCCTGCACAGAAGACATCCCCAAGGCCTGGCCATGGCCAGCATGTAGCTCTCACACCATGGCTCTCCTGGCCAGGAACATCTCCATGGGGAATGGCTCTGGGCAGTTGCATCGACTTCTAAACAAGCTCCACACTGCCTCAGCACCAGCAATGCAAGGAGAGATGCTGCTGCCCGGCCGTGGTTTGCCATGTACTGCTGTCTCTGCAGGGGCCACCCAGCCTGCCTGCAGCGTTGGGGATCACAGCAGGTGCTGGCAGCCTCTCTGCCTCACTCACCTGAGGTACGAGCTTGCCAGCATCTCCTGCAGCAGCCCTGCAGCTCCTGTGGCTGCACCTGCCTGACCCTGGAGGCATGGAAACCAGACCCCAGCTCCAGAGATGGGAACCAAATGAGATGGGCTGATGCTGTTACTCCCCACACCTTCCTCCCCTCAAGCCTGTGTGCCCATGTGCCAGCATCCCTGAGCACCCTCCCCGTGGATGCTGCGAGCAGGTGTGGATACATCAGATTCGGGGAAGCATCTGGTAACGGCCAGGCTGGTGATGAGCAGCTGCAGCATGTGCACGGGCAACATCACATCCTGCCTCCTGCAAAGGCACAAAACTCACCTGCAAGGTGATACCAAGCCCCAGCAGCATGAACTGCCTTCTCCTTGCCCCAGACAAGCAGAAGGGGCTTCTCCCTGAGGGTCTGCAGCCTTTGCAGGCAGGATTTTCAGATGGCAGCTGAGGTCTGTGAGCATCATCCCACTGACTGCAGTGGCTCCATCAAGTTCATCTTGCTTCAGCTGAGAAATCGGACCCATTATACTTTATATGTCAGTGTAACATTAATACGAAGTTTTTGCAAGAGCTCAGTAAAGTCTAGACTGGATCATGAAGTGGTTTATTCCAGTGCTGTGTGACTCTTTCCATCTCTGCCTTCTGGCAAATCTGGCAGGGAGGCCTGTGCTGAATCAGAGCCTCACCCAGCACTGCTGTAGGGTTTGTAAACCGTAAAAGGTGGAGGGATGGGGAGGGATGGAGAAACCAGCAGGGAGAAAGGCTACATGGAAGATGGGGAGGGAAGGTCATCACCCTTCCAGGACAGTCTGAATGGCCAGTGTGGGGGAACAGACCTGGCAGTGGCAGGCTGGGGACAGTCCAAACTGTCCAAATGCCAGCACTGTGCCAGCTGGCTCTCACCCATCTCTGTCCAGGTGAAAACCAGCCCCTGGCACTGCTGTGCACCCCAGCTCTGGGGAGCCAGCATGGGGCATCTCCAGTGGGGCTGGCGTTGGGAACAGAGTGAGCACAGGGGTGAAGGCACCTGGGGAAGACCCTGCACATCAGCCCATCCTAGGTAGGTGACCTGAGGGATTTGCAAAGTGCAGCTCCCCTGGGCTGAACTGAAGCCACATCTCTCATTCACAGCGTGCTCCCCGTGTGCTGAGACCACCAGCCCATCCTCCACGGGGGCCTCAGCCTCAGGACGACTGGGGAGGAAGAGTGGGCCTCAGGTGCCCACACAGTATGACAAGTGAGGTCCTAGAGCCACATGGGAAGCCCAGGCCTTCTTGGGAAGGACTGAATGCTGCCATTAGAGAAGGTCTTGGGGGAGCTGGGATTGCTCCTGGGAAAGGTGCTGTGCAAGGGGCTGGTCCTGCCAGAGGTCCTGCTGCCGTCCCAGGTGCAGGGCTGGTGGCGCTGGAGAAGCTGCTGCTTGCACCAGCTCCCCACAGCCCTCGCACTCCTCACTGGGGAGAGCCACGGCGGGACGAGACGAGCAGGAATTGAGCAGCATGGGTTGGAATTGAGCGTGTTGGGCTGGTTTCTCTCTTGAAAATAAAAATGGGAGCAAGCCACAACTGAGGTGACATTCGGTTTATTCTCTGCATGATTTATTTAACCCTTTCCGAGAACTTGCCAAAGGACGTATTGACTCCCGCCATATCCCTGGCTTGTCTCACAGCTCTTAGAATATAATCATAGAATCATTTTGTTTGGAAAAACCTTCAAGATCATCAAGTAGCCTACCTCTAGCACTAAACCATGTCTCTAAGAGCCTCATCTATACATCTTTTAAACAACTCCAGGGATGGCGATACCACCACTGCCCTGGGCAGTCTGTTCCAGTGCTTCACAACACTTTCTAGGAAGAAATGTTTCCCAATATCCAATGTGAACCTTTTCTGGTTGAGGCCATTTTCTCTCATCCTATCATTTGCTTCTCAGGAAAAGAAACCAACACCCTCCATGCTACAACCTCCTTTCAGGTAGTTGTAGAGAGCATGGGCAAGAGATTGAACAAACGGGGAGGCTGGTGGCCACAGTCATCATGGCTCTTACCATCTTGCAACGGGTAAGAACTCATGCCAGAAAGGGCTGTTGCTTCTCCTTCTGTCACTCCAGCTTGTGCTTTCCTCTGGAGCACAGCTGCAGCTCCTTCCAGGCCGTCTCCCTGTGCACTCACTAAACATTTCCGTGCAATGCCAGGGAGAAATGTTTCCAAGGGAAAGGCAGGAGGTGGCAGGGCAGGAAGATGCAGGGGCAGCCCCTGCCCCTTTTCATGGACGATGGGGGGTGAGGCAGCAGCAAGAGCTTCAGGCTCTGTGCTGTAAACCCACACGGGCTTTTTTGTCCCCACTCCCATCACTAAGCTAATCAGGACCTTGGCCTTGGATGAGCTTCAGCCCATGCAAAAAGCTGATGGGGGAGGAACCCTCGGCCGCTCCGTTGCCAAACCACATAAGCTCAAGGCTCTGTCTTTCCAACCCTCACCCTAGATCTCGGTGGTTGGTTGGCTGGGCCTTCTCAGCACAGCAGCCCTGTCTCAAGGGAAAAAAAAAATATAAAACCAAACTACCGAATAAACATTTTGCAACCTGCCCTGTCCTTGAGCAGCACATGGAGGCGCCTGGGGCTTTCTGAAAGTCCCATTGGGGCTTTGGAGTGCCCCAAAAGCACCCAGAGATCCTCAGGACCACCAAAAGGCACACTGAGAGGTCTGGGGCACACCAAAAGGCACATCAATGCCTGTCAGGACAGCAGAAAGCCAAACAGATGGCCTTTGGATGCACAAACAGCCAAGCCAAGGGGTCTTGAGGGCGTGGAAAGACACACTGAGGCTGCTGGGGCTGTGAATGGCAGATGAGGAGGACTGGAGGCACCAAAAGGCCCAAGTAGGGCTTGGGGACAAACTGAAAGTCACATAGAGGTTCCTGGTCTGCAGCAAATGGCAAATAGAGACTTCTGGGGTGCACTGAAATGCACCCAGAGGAATACAGTGTGCCCTGGGATGTCCACAGGGGATCCTGGACTGCACCGAAAGGCACAGCGGGGTACACTGTGCATCTCAAAAGGCATACTGAGACCCTGGGGAGCAGATGTGGCAGGACAGGGTGAGCCAGAGGAGAAGGGGTGTGCAGGTCTAGGGGTGTCCTGAGGGACCCTCCCAAACACAGACAGCAGCTGGGTCAAATCGAGCTGCTCCCCCCAGCAGTGGGGCAGAGGGAGCTTGGCATCATCTCAGGGGACTCCAGGAGGAGGAAAAAGAGTGAGTTCCAGAAACAGAGCATCCTCTCCCTGGTCCACAGGGAAATGTTTGCAACATGGGGGTGCAGCCAGCTGTAGAAGGGCATGGACCACCGCCTGCCCAGGGCTAAAGCCTGGTTGCCCTGCTGCAGCGGCCCCTGCAGACACGGGGTCTCCTCCAGAAGTGGGGCTCCTTGCACAGATGGTGGTAAATGACTACAATGTAACCCATGAAGATGCAGAAGAAAATGCTCGCCATGAAGGAGAATGGTCCGATGATCAAGAAGGTGATGTAGTGCCGGACAGACAGTGGGACCTCCTGGCACTGACTGAAGGACTCATTTCCAAAGGCCATGATCGGATACCTGTTCATCTGCTCCGGGACTCTGCAGAGGAGTGAACTCTTATCTGGAAGAGAAAAGTAGTGCTGATGGGCACACTGGGCAGCTGGGACAAGGCGGGTGTCAAGCACAGAGAGGATGGCAGGTCTGTATGTGACAGATGGGACCAGGGCAGCACAGGGACCAGGCTGGCCACTATCACCCAGAGCAGGGTAAAAAGAAGGGTAGCAGTCAGTGTTCAGGGCTCATCTATGTCCTGTGCCCTGGGGAGTGGAATGGGATGGTGAGGTGGGCATAGTGCTGGAGGGGGCACTGGAAAATGGGTTTGGGGCAGGATAGGATGGGGTAGGATGGTAGATGGGACAGGTAAGGTGATAGGCCTGATTTCCAGGGGACAGACATGGGCAGCAGTGAGCAGCCAGTCTGGAGATGCCACAGAAGGTCCCAGCCAGCACAAGGGACCCAGGCTAGAAGGAAGCAGGAGTGGGTGGCAGCAGAGGAAGAGACACCACTGGCAGAGTTGTCTCTCACCCAGGTTCATGAAGGAAGAAATTTAGGATCAAACCCATGTTCACAAAGGCACTGGGGCAGGGGTTGAAGGCACTGAGTCCTGGCTAGGTCAGCGGTGATGCCCATCTTGACACACAGTTTCATCGTGCCCCCTCAGGTGCCCGTTGCCCTCACCATGGCAGGACTGGTGCCACTGCTGGGGACAGCACTGGCTGCCTGTCCAGGCAATCTCTGCTGGTGACCAAGGACCAAGGGAGGGCAGCAGGGACCAGAGCCAGGAGTGAATCTATCCAAGCAGGAGGCTGCCATGGCCTCAGGACGGGTCCCGGGGAAGCTCGCTTTACCCCAATGGGCATCAACTGCACAAGCCCACGGCCAGCAGGCATCCACGTGCCGAGTCCTGCCTCAGCACCAGTGGGGTGACCAGCCAGTGTGGAGCAGGTGGGGGCTTTGGGACATGGTCCTCCGGGCACTCACCTTGCACTTTCTCCCTGTTGTGGCTGAGCCAGCGCCAGAGGGGCAGGATGTCACAGCTGCACGCCCAGGGGTTGCCCCGCAGGAGGACGGCTCGCAGCTGGGGCAGGGCGCCCAGCACGCCCGGGTCCAGCTGCCCCAGCTTGTTGCTGACCAGGTTGAGCGTGGCCAGGCTGGTGAGGGGCAGGAAGGTTTCGGGGCTCAGCGTGGTGAGGTGGTTGCTGCTGAGGTCCAGCTCCTGCAGTGCCCCAAGCCCCAGCAGTGCCCGACTGTGGATCATCCCCAGGCGGTTGTGGGACAGGCTGAGCAGCCGCAGCCCAGGCAGGATGAGGAAGGAGCGCGGCCCCAGCACAGTGATGAAGTTGTAGCCCAGCCACAGGGTGCTGGTGTTGGCCGGCAGGCCCTGGGGCACCTGGCGGAGGCCACGCT
The DNA here is from genome assembly GCF_036013475.1 of Columba livia. Lineage (NCBI taxonomy): Eukaryota > Metazoa > Chordata > Aves > Columbiformes > Columbidae > Columba > Columba livia. The sequence continues at coordinate 10,314,798 of NC_088620.1, forward strand.
CGCTGCAGTCCACCTCCTCAGCAGAGCAGCGGCAGACAGCGGGGCAGGCTGGCGAGGGCAGCGGGTGCAGGAGGAGCAGGACAAGCAGGCAGGCCAGCATGTGTCTGGGGGCCCCCCAGCAGCCCATGGCTTCCCACTGAGGCAGCGAGGGCTCCCTGACCTCCGGTGCCGGGATTCCCCCACGGACGGGATCCCTGTGCCCGTCGCCTTGCCCAGCTACTGTCCCTGCCCCGCACTCTCTGTGCCAGGTGCTGGGCAGTGCCAGCTGCAAGGGGAGCAGGGGGACGCGCTTGGCTCCGTCCAGCCGCAGCGTTGCCCCCGTGCCGCTCGCCGCCACCCTCCGTCTGCAAACCCGGCGCAGGCTGCGCTCCCAGCCCAGTTTTTCTTGGGGTGGAGCTGTACTTTTTCAGCAAATATTTTTGCAGCGATGCCTGCCCTGGCAAGGTGTGGAGCTGTGCCCTTGTTCCCTCCCTCTGCCAGGCACTGTTCCAGCCAGGTAGGCAGCCAGCTCTGCATGGTCTGGCATTAACTGCTTGTGAGCGCTGCAGGCTGGAGAAAAGCAAAGCCAGACCTATCTCTTGGCCTCCATCATCCCCACAGGGCATCCTCCATTGGTATGCTGCCTCACCAGCCATGTATGAACAGCCTCTCCTGGTGTATGGAGCTAGAACCCTCATAGCTGGCTTGGTTAGGATAAACTTTGAATTGCATTGTCAAAAGGTCTAACCCCATCTTCTACACTGGCCCACCATGCCCAGAGGTCCTCAGTGGGAAGCTCTGCTGGGAGCCACGGGCCACCTCAATGAGCCCATCTTTTGGCCAGGTTCTGTTTGCCCCTGGAGTGGGAACACAAGCCACACCAAAATGAGGAAGGTTGGGATGTTAGTCCCATGGGCCACCCAGCTCCTCACCAGCAGGATCACACATCTGTGTGCACACAGGGGGACACCCAGGAGCCCCCACATGAGAAGGTGTGGGAAAGGTGAGCTCACTGGGCTACAGCTGCCCAAAACTTGTTTGCCCTTGCCCTGGCACAGCAGCTCCAGCACAAGAGGGCTCAAAGTCTGCCCCCACCCTGTTTACACCTGCTCTAATCTCAAAGCTGCCTGCAACCCTGCAGCAGAAGGCTGGAGATGAGAAGAGTCACTCCCCAGCACCTACCATCCCTGGCAGAGCTCAGGGGACACAGGGGGACCAAGGGACATGGGTGGCAGCACCTCATCCCACTCGCAGCCCAGAGCAGGGACCTGGAACAGACACCATCCTCCACTCACACCCTTGCAACTCCTGTTTCATTTGGGACCCCGCTGGTCACGGTCATGGAGAAATCATTGGCACCTCTGCCCCATGGCCAAAGGGCTGGAAGGGCAGGGAGGCAGCACACAGCTGCACCCAGGACAGGACCTGGATGTCCCCAAAGCCAGGGCAGAAGCAGCAGGTTTATTAATAGCATCCAGAGGAGCTTTGGTTTGTTTATCTATCCTACAGCAATCTCGGTTTGCTGCATTAATCCCCATCTGGAAATAATTCAGAGGAATCCTCCAGCCCAGCCCAGCCCTGGAGCAGGGCACAAACCCACAGCCACATGCAGCTGCGGCACCAGCTCATCCCACCCGCAGCTGCAGGCTCTATGGGGACTTGAGTTTTTAGGGGGCCCTGTCTCAAAATGCTCTTCCTCCCCAGGGTTCTCATTACCCACCTCCTGCAGATATCTGGGATCAGGTAAGAAGTGCAAAATTCCTCGGGGAGGGGAAAAAAAAAAAAAAAAAAAAAAAACAGAGAAGAAAAAAACACTACTAAAAGTAAGGCCATTTCCAATTTTTGTTCTCAGAATGCCCCAGAGGCTGCAAACCCATCTCAGCTCCTGCACCAGCCCCTCTCTGTCGCCCCACTGCACACCCCCATGGCATATGGCAGGAGAGCTGACCCCAGTGCCTTGCCTGCCAGGGACACTGGACCAGTGCAGGGCTGGTGCTGGTTGTGCCTCTCCATGCTCCTGTTTTTTGTGTATCAGCTGCACCCCACTGCAGTCGTGGGCTGGTGACACTTTGGGGTGCTGTACCCCAGCAGAGCCACCACTGTCCCTTCACGCACACTGCCAGTGCTCAGCAGAGCATGGGTCCCTGTCACTGCCCACCTCTCTGGAACAGGGGTCCCAGCACCATGCAGGGAGAACCCAGACCCCTGTCCCCAGCCAGGACTGCACCCACCGGTGTCCCCCTCCCCCGCTGCAATGCCTCCTCCTGCAGTTTTTGGCTCCACATGGAACAGTGCAGCCTGGCCCAGGGCCAGCACCAGGAGAGGTTGTTTGGAGCATCCGCTGTGCAAGAAGAGCTCAGGGAGACAATGCTGACTGATGGAGGAGTCCCCCAGGGCACAGGGCTCAACACCAGCCCTGCTCTGGCTGAGAGGAGTAAATCAGGATGCCCAGCCATCATGCCAAGACTGTTCCCACAAGGAAGTGATGGAGGGGCAGATGAACTTCTTCAGAGACTGGCTACTGGATGGGAGCAGCAGGGAAGTGCACAGAGGCACACAGTGAGGGCCAGGCTTCACAGCATGGGCCTGGTGCTGAGGGGATGTGGTGGAGCAGGGGTGGGAGCATGGAGACAAAGACCCAGCTATAGCGACAGGGCACCATGGGTCTTTGGCATCACTGTTGGACAACCCAAGGTGCTGGGCTGGGCACAGAGTCCTGGTGGCACCTTTGTGCCCGTAGTCGGGATGGGCCCATCACAGACTCTTCCCTCCGCTCACTGTGAATTACCAGGGGACAGTGAGACCCTGGGCAGGCCTGGGGTGCACACGAAGATGGACAGGAAGGTGCTTTAAGACTCTGTGTCAGCTTTTAGCCCATCCTTGAAACCTTTAAATTACTGCATGTTTTCATGTAATTAATGATGCAAGACAGGCAGATGCCAACCCCATGGAGTCCCTAAATCACACCATAGCTGGAGCTCCCCAGCGTGGGCTCTGCTGCGCACAACTCAGAGCTCTGACTTTCTTACAGCAGGTGACACCAAGTGGCAGAATTGTGCATGGGCGCTGAGCATGGTGTGGGTGCTGAGCATGGTGTGGGTGCTGTGCATGGTGTGGGTGCTGAGCACAGGGTGGGTGCTGTGCGCAGGGTGACTGCTGTGCATAGGGTGGGTGCTGTGCACGGTGTGGGTGCTGTGCACAGGCTGGGTGCTGTGCTGAGCATGCTGCATACAGTAGGGGTGCTGTGCATGGAGGGTGCTGTGCACGACATGGGTGCTGGACTCAGACCACAGCCCTGGCACTGGATGCTGGGGACAGCCAGGCACCAGGACTGTGCAGGGGACATGAGCTCACCGCTGGGCACGGGCTGGGGTTCCCTGCTGAGCCCCAAGGTGCAGCCGGTGGTGCCTGATGATGAGAAGTTGCAGGAGCTCATAAACCACATGGAAAACAGATGCAGAAAATGGACTCAGAGGAAGAATCACAAAAGCTGCCCAGGCAAAACCAAGCCCTGCTCCAGAACTGTGTTAAATTCCCCTGATGCAACCCGGTACTTCCCCATTTGGCCTCTGTTAAGCCCACACTCAGCTGTGTGGGCTCTCGTCTTTGCACTCCCCGTCTGGAGTCGGGCAGGGAAAGTCATGGAAAGACATGACCTGGAAAAGCAGCGGGGACGCTTCTGTCCAGGCTCCAGGCTGTGCGCAGGCAGGGATGTGGGGAGGACCAGGCAGGAAAACCAAACCTGGCACAAGCCACGGAGCACAAGGCCAAGCCAGAGCTCCCACAGGCTCTTTCATCCTTGATTTCAACTGTCCAGCTACCCCAACACCCAAATTTCTCATGCAAATGGCCAGCAGAGCAAACACTGAAAGGAAAGCAATGCGGCAGGGATGGTCAGTTGTCCCCGTCCCACTCCCACCGCAGGCAGGGCTCTCCCTGGGCTACCCAGGGCTTGTTGATAAATCTGACCAAGACGTGCAGCCCAGCAGAGCCAGCAGAGCCTTGTTTAATATACACGAAGCTTTCGGGGTGCCACACACTCCCTGGAGCATCCCTGTGTCACTGCTCTGTGCCAGGCTCCCATGTCCCCTACCTGGGGGACACTTCCAGGGGTGTCCGTGCCACATGCATGGAGAAGCCGGGTGTGGGCAAGCCCTGAGCAGGGACCGGGGGACATCTATGCTGGCTGGACCAGGTTTCTGAGTTGTCAGAAGGGTGGGTGGGCAGGATGATGGCGTGGGGGCATCCACATCCCCCCCGCATCACACCCCAAATCCCGGCAGGATGGACAGCGAGCCCCGAGCAAGCTGGAGCCCGTCCCAGGCTGCCAGCACAGCCCCACTGCTACTGTCCACACCTGAGTCTGGGGCATGGTGTGAGGTCCCCCAAAACAGTCTCAGACTGCACCGCAGGAGCTCAGCTGCCTGCACCCCTTGTGCTCAGCTCTCGAAGGCTGCTGTCACCCCACAGCACAGGCACGGTCGGCAGCAGCTGCGTCGGGGGAATGGTGCTGGAGGCACCATGTCTTGGCACAGCCCCACTGGCTGCTGGGTCACCACCTTCTCTTTGCACAAGGCCTTGGTGGCTGAGTCAGGCTGGGACCTACCAGCCACCCGGGGATGCTCCTTGTCAGCCTTGACAGCAAGGAAGGTAGCCAGGTCGAGGTCGAGCATGGCGACACCACCACGCGGCGTGGGGGTATTTTGGCGACACTGCGGGCAGGGGATCCAGCGCTGCTCGTTGGCGACGGCATCGAGGCGTTTGAGGCAGGCTTGGCAGAAGGTATGGCCGCAGTAGAGCCGGCGTGGCAGCCGGCTGCACAGGTCGTAGGAGGAATAGCAGATGATGCACTCGACCCGCTGGCTGCCCCGGCTCGGGGTGCGCGAGTGTGCCCCAATACACGGCCCCGTGTCCTCTTCCCTGGGGCTGCTGCTGGCCTGGGACATGCTGGGAAGGGGAGGGGAGGGTGAGACGAGCCAGCAGACCCGTGGCCCAGGTGTGGGATGTCACCTCTCATTGCATGCGATGTGTGGGAGAAATGGGGATCAGCCCATGTGATGGGGGCAGCAGCAAGTTCCTGGGGGCATAGAGCTCCCTGCCCAACATCCCTGCCTGCTCCTGCCTGCCCCATGACCAGCCCTGACTGGGAGAGCAGGACCCTGCAGCTACAGTGTGCCCTTCCCACTTCCCTGGGATGTGACCTCCCTGGTTCCACCATGCATCTCCGCCAGGAGCTCTGCCAAATGCCCCTCACACCACATGGGAGGTCGGAGCTCTCAGCCTGCCCAGGCGCTGGGCCAGTGGGCAGCAGCAGAACAGCTAGGGGCCCGGGGGGCAGCGCTCAGGGGACCCAGCAGTGCCACAGCCCACCATGAGTGTGCCAGGCTGCCATGGATGGCTGTCAGCAGCAGAGCATGGGTGTGCATGCTGCCTGGGAGGAGTTGAGAGGTCCAACCTCATCTAATGCAGGGTCTGGTACCAACTAGGGTACTTACAAACTGCTCCAAGGAAGCCACCACATCCTCACTGCCTCCCTGTGGATGACCCCAAGTATTCTGATACATGCATGCATCCCTCTCCTCCTCTCCCCCACTTTTCCCCAGCCCTACCTGTCCTGAGATGCTCCCCAAGTTCTCCAGGGAGGTGGTAGAAGGTCTGCACCATCCAGGGGGCTGTGGCAGTCCTGTGGGGAGCATGGGGGGCCCAAGCCGCCAGCAGTTCCCCCAGCGCGGTCCCAGCAGCTGCTAATGGCTCTGGCAGTGGGAGGAAGGGGCTCACCTTTCAGGGACTGGCACGCTATCGGATCCACTGCTGGGAAGCCAAGCCTGGGAGATTGGGTTACAAGCACGCAGATAACAAAGACCTCCGAAATCTAAGCCCCAGGAGCAGTCATTAACCGTCCATCTCTGCTTCATTAGCAGAAGAAACTGTCCTCGTGAGGCCAAGGAGCTCTGGGCTTCACTGTGGGCAGGGAGAACTTGGATATCAGCTGTACCTGGGTGGCAGCAGTGGAGTCTTCCACACCTTCAGCCATATCCCATGGCCAGGAACATCTGGGCAGATGTTGGCCAGTGGGCACACCCCATCACATTGCAGCCCATGCAGTCCCAGGTGCTCCAGGCTGCAGGGATGCACTGGGGGCTGCGTTACCCTCACCTCTACCAGGGCCAATGCTTGCCACCAGGATGGGGTGAGCCCAGCACCCCTGGATGACACCTGCAAGGTTCATGCATGGCCTAGGGGAGCTGACATCACCAGGGTGGTGGCAGATTCAGTCCCTGCAGCCACCAGCCCCTGCACGGCTCTTGGGCCAGCAGCAACGCCACAGCCTCTGTACAAAGCATGTTCCGAGCAAGGGAAGATTGAAAAGTGGGAGTGTAGTAGGGGGACAGATCCTGGACCCAGGACCCTGGAGGAGAAAAGCAGGTCCTGATGCCAAGATAGGACTGCAGGGACACCCAGCAGCGTTTCTGCGTGGAAGCAGGAGAGGGCAGCAGCTCCTGCTGCAGGCAGGAGCAGGCAGCAGTGCAGGCAGGGAGACAGGCTCTCCTGTGCTGTCTGTTACCAAACATTTCAGCAGCCCTCGGGACATGTTTCCAGCGCTGGCAAGGATGCCAGCAAGAATTGGGGATTTTGGAAAGTGAGAGTCCCGCAGGGTCACTGGGCTCTGCAGAAAAACTCAACCCCTGGATGCCGGTGCATGGGAGCGAGGCAGCAGAACTGGCAGCACAGCACCTGCAGGGACACAGTGGCTGTATCCTGACCCAGGATCCTGATAACTCCTTTGCCACGGGTCTCCCCAGGCCATGCACATGGGGTGCATGTGCCCATGGGTCCCCAGGCATGGGGATGTCACCCCATGGCAGGGCTTTGCCCTCTCCTTGCAGGTCTGGCAGAAGGCGAGGGATGGCAGGTGGCTTGGGACAGGGCTGTGCCAGGGAACTTGGTTTTGGCCAAACCCACCAGCCGAGGTGGGGCCAAGGGCCGTGTGCCCTGGGAGGAGCAGGAACCAGCTGCGTGGGATTCCCGCTGTGCCGCAGCATCTCAGGGCAGCACCCTGCATGCCCGCAGCTGGCTGGCAGCACCCGGGTGCCCAGGGATGAGCAGGCAGCAGGTGCCTGGGGATGGCTGTGCATGTCCCAAACCTGGCAGGAAGTCACTCTCCTACTCAAAGCACAGTGGTGGACTGGCTCACCTGAATCATGGAAGAGTTTGGGTTGGAAGGGACAATCAAAGTTCATCCAGTGCCCCCTGCCATGAGCAGGGACATCTTCACCAGCTCAGGTTGCTCAGAGCCCCGTCCAGCCTGGCCTGGGATGTCTCCAGGGATGGTTCATCCACCACCTCTCTGGCCAACCTGGGCCAGGCTCTCACCACCCTCAGGGCAACAATTTCTTCCTCATGTCCAGCCTGAATCTCCTCTCCTTTAGTTTAAAACCATCATGCTTTTGTCCTGTTGTAAAATGCCCTGCTACAAAGTCTGTCCCCATATTTCTGTCCCCACCTGCTGCAGGGCAAGGTTCAGAGCAGGTAGGTGTCAGTCCCTTTGGGCCATATGAAGCTCTGCCTGAAAAGACTGTATGGGTGAGAGGTGTTTGTTTCTGTGCACAAGTAGGGGTATGCCTGGCACTGCCCAGGGACAGTGACACTCCCTTGGCTGCAGACATGCCCACACACACACCCCCTGCCCTCCTGTCCCATTGCAGCCCCTGCCCATCAGTCCTCGTGTCCCCTCCCTGATGCCAGCAGAGCTGCATCCCATCAAGCGGTTGTGCCCACCTGCCCCTGGCCCCTGGTGCGGGGCCACGGACCCGGCTCATCTGCCCTGCACCCCTTGGTGACATGGGCTGTGCATCTGCCAGGCCACACAGGGTGACACTGAGGGCCACGCTGCCTGAAACCAAACTTCAGCCTTGGCTGGGCTCCGTGAGCCCTGGTGAAACACCCGAATCGGGGGACAGGGAAGGCATATCTGCAATCAGCAGCAACACGCCATTTGTGAGAAATGTCTTTTCCTGCTCCCAGGACTCATCCCCGAGCGCTGCAGGGACCTTTGGCACAGCGGGGCAGGGAGCGGCACCCGCAGGGGAGCACAAAGGTCTGATCCAGATGAGCCTGCGCCGTGCATCAGCACCCACACCCCAGACGCAGGAGGTGACAGTCACCCAGCACAACCCTCCGCACCCCTGAGCACCCTTCAAAGGTGAAACCCACCCAGGGAGCACCCACGGGACCCTGCACACAGCTGCTCATGTCACCCAGATCCCCGTCAAGGTCTGGGGCAGCACTGTGTGCCCTCCCCTGCTCACAGCCTCTGCTTTCCTGCTGCCTCCAGCTTAATCATTGCCCAGGTGTCTGGCAGGCAGCACTCTGCCCAGCTTCTCCCGGCTTGTTTGCCATCGCCCCAAGGTTAGGCAGAGCGACAGGCAGCGGTGACACACGGCACTGTCAGCAGATGCTGCACCCTGCCAGCACCCTGCCCAGGTCATGCCAGCTCATCCCTTGCCCCTGGCACCCACTTGATGTCAGCCCCAACAGCCCCCATGGTTCTGCCAAAGGCACCACATACCCCTTGGCATGTTTTCCCTCCCCAAACCGTGTTTGTCCCCACAGAGCACATAACCCCAGTACAGAGCAGCCTCTGTGGGGTGAGTGTTTCAGCCACACCACTGAGGTGACAGCAGGTCCCGGCCAAGCTCTGCGGCAGGGCTGGGCTGGTGTCCGGGCCGTGACAGCAAACAAGGGGTGGATCTGCCCGTCCTCACGCCAGCACTGCCCGCAGGCCAGGCAAGGAGAACAAGAATGTTCCTTGTGCAGAGCAGCGTGGGGTTGTGTCGCTGCCAACCCCCCCTGCAAGTTGCACCCCCCCGGCCACCCACCATCACAGGACCTGGGCCAGGCAGAGGATTCTGAGCTGGGGTGAAATGAGGAGCTGCACATCTGCCAGGCCACTGCCACCCCAGCCCAGAAGCTCCCAGGGGTGGTGGGAATTCGGGGGATCTCAGCGATGGTGCCTGCCAGGGGTGATTGGCTCCCAGCTCTGGAGGAATGTCCCAGTAACACTGGGCTCCTGGTTCTGGTATGTTCCCAATTGTGGCAGGATCCTAGTGCTGGTGGAACCCTGGTAGTGGTGGGCTCCGAGCAGTGGTGGGCTTCCAGTGCTGGTTGGCACCCTGGAGGTCATGGCCAGCTGAGGCAGAGCCACAAAGCCCACCCAGCTGGCCCAGCCAGGAGCCTACACCTTCCCCAGCCCCCCCAAAGCCCAGTTCTCTCTTTCCGAAAGACAGGACAGCCATCCAGCTCGGTAGGGCCGGGCTGAGCACCAGCCAGGTCCCCAGGCGGGCAGGAGCAGGCTGTACTGGAAACGCCGGCATGAGGGGAGCGCTGGGCCCGTGCAGCAGCGAGCTGAAGAGCTCAGTGTCCCAGCGCTGCTGCTGCAAGTCAGCAGTGCAATAGTTAAGCTTGGTTTTGAGTGGGGAGAGGGCTGTGTGCCCCCTGCACTGCCCTTCCACAGCCCGCCAGGGTAAGCAAGAAGTAACACAGGAGTCCTGGAAAATCCAGGGCAGAGGGAAGAGGCGTACCTTGGCAGGGGAGGAGATGGCTGTAATTTTATTTGCAGCACCCTGAAGTCATCTGCTAACACACGCACTCTTTCCAAGCCCCTGCAGCCCAGGCAGTTCCTGCAGCAGCCGCCGGTGCTGACGCAGCTGCCGCCTGGCAGCACGGCCGCCCATGGGACGCCAGCACAACGGCGGGCTTGTTCCAGGTTGGTGGCGCCAGCCCCAGCCGAAAACCCAGCCTGGAGCCGCCCTGGTGTGCTGCGAACAGGCCAGTGGGCTCCTCGCTCACCCTCCTCGGTGCCCAGGGGCTCGCAGAAGGTGAACGATGGGGATCTCCATCCCAAACAGGGTGTCCCAGTGCTACCCTGCTGCTGGAGCTGGCCCAGCCCTCCACACCAGCCCCAGCGCAATGTGGAGCCCCAAGCTGGGATACAGATACGGATGGGGTGAGGGGCTGTGCCCAGCTCTCCCTGAGCCTGGCAGGAGGAGCTGAATGGGGCCAGGGGTTTCTCGGCTCTGGGATGCTGACACACACACACCCATGCCATGCCATCAGGTGCTGTCCTGGAGCATGGCCCCACACTTTGCCATGCTTTGTCTGTTTGTCCTTCCCATCTCCTTCCCTCTGTCCCACAGACAGTGTGATGCTGTGAGCGTGGCACCACTCAGTTGTGGGGAGGTGGGTCCCCATCCCAGCTGGGGACGTGTCCTTGGCTCCTCTCCACCGCTCCAAGACAGCGATGATGATGCACTCCTCTGTCACACACACAGGGCTGCCACCACCCAAACCCACCCTCCAGCGGGCAACGCCTGCACCTTCCCCGGAGCTGGAGGTTTCCCAGCAAGGGCAGGCTGACAGGGTCAATGTACAGGATCGCAGGCTCAAAGTGCTGTCCCCATCTCCAGCGTAGGCACTTCTTGGTGGTATCTGCGTTGGCACACATTATCCCCAAGGCTCCTGGGCTTCAGCGGGGTGGGGGGACCTGTCCTTCTCCCTCATGTCCCACACTGGGCTCTCAGGATCTGGCAGGTGCCCATCACCAGCCTATCTGGCTGCAGATGTCCTGGGTGAAAAGCAACGACAGAGTCCAGCTGGTGCCACCTCCCAGCTGCCAGGTCTGCCAGGCACCAGAACAGCTCCCTGGGGTGTTCAGGCCACGTACACATGTTCCTGCGGGGCCATTTGGCCCTGTCCCATGGGCAGCAGGTCCCGTGGGTGCAGTGAGAGCCCTTAGGAGATGACACAGCAACACTTTCTGCAGGGGCAGCACTTGCAGCAGCCACACACCCCACCAGCCTCCTGCTCCTGGCCCTTGAGTGGCTTGTCCAGGGTGACAGTGTAGAAGGAGCTGGACGATTCCCCGTTGGGCATCCTCAGGCTGGCATAGGGGTTGTAGGGACGTGACCAGGACTTCCCGGTGGCAATGGTTGGGCTGTTCCGGCTGTCAGCAGAGCCTGCCTGCTCCTCCACACTGTAGGTGGGCACGGCCGCAGGATTGGCGATGACAGTGGGCTCGTCCTTCAGGTAGCGAGTGATGAAGCTTTGCTGGAACTGCTCCCGCGGGATGTTGACACTAGCATAGGGGTTCTCCAGGCTGACGCCACGATCCATCTCCCTGCTGATCGCCAACACGTGTGGCCCAGCTGGTGATGCCCACCTCCTGCAAGACAGAGACCCTCGTCAACCCAGAGTGCAGGGACTGTCAGTGCTGGGGTTGTTCCCATGGCATGGGGAAGGGACCCCCCAGCAGACCCCACTGGTTTGGGAGCAGGGTGGAGATCTGTGCAGCCCCTCTCCCTGTCAACCCCAGGGGACCCCAACGTGTCACCTTTGGCTGTGTGGCCCTGAGGAGGTGACACCTGGGCAGGGTGACATGGGGGTGGGCAGGGTGCTGAGGGGTGGAGGGGGGACTGGGTGGGAGACATGGTGCAGGCAGGACAGTGGGGTGGGGTAGAAGCTTCTGGGGGTAGGCAGGTCTCAAAGGTGGGGGGCGGGCACTGGGGAGAGGAGTGGGGAGCAAGTGCGTGTGGGGGAGAAGGAGAGGCAGGGTAAGGAGGGGACAAGACAGGGGCAGGAGGGACAGGGGCAGGGGGTGGGGTAGGTTGTGGGGAAGTAGGGGAACTGCGGCCCGGGGCAGGGAAAAGGGGCTAGTAGGGGAAAGGGGGAAGCAGAGGGGGGCAGGCGGGGGACAGGGAGGGGACAAGAAGGGGACAGGCGGGGGACAGGCGGGCGCGGGCAGCGGGTCTCTCCCGCCACTCACCGAGTGCGCGGCTCCGGCCGCTCTGCCGCCGGCTGCGCTTCCTCCTGCGCGATCGCCCCGCCCGGCCCGGCCCGCCCCGGCCTCGGCCCCGACCGCCCCGGTACCCACTGCCCGGCCCCTCCCGCCCGGCCCGACACCCGCCGCTCGGTCCCCGCAGCCCGGCTCGGCCCGGCACCGATCGCCCCGTCACCCGCCGCCCCGCCCGCCCAGCCCGCGGCAGCACGGGGAGCGGGGCACCAGTACTGAACAGAGGCAGTGGGCAGGGAACACGGGGCGCTGGCGAGACGCACTGGGCAGCGGGACAGCAGGCACCTGCACCCACTGCACCCCTAGCACCCCCCGGAGCCACCTGCCAGGCTCTGCTTGTCCCCATGGACACCAGGTCCCTGCAGCCTGGGGTCCCTCACACCTGCCTGGCTGTGTCCCAGCTCTCCAGCCCTGACACCCCAATGCCAGGAATCCCCTGGGGTCCGCATCACCGGGCAGCCAGAGGGGCACAAACCAAGTGTGCTGGACCTGGTATGTCCTGGGCATCAGGAAGATGTGTGGTGGGATGCTGGCTGTGATGTGAACCTGTGCCCACCAACAGAGCTATTTCCAGGGCAGGTGGGGGGGGCTGCCCTGTGCCTCCCCAGGGCATCGCAGGGGGCTGGATGGCGCGAGGATGCGGCTGGTACAAGGGCATGGAGCAGGATGCTGGCACATGTGCCAGTCTCTGGGACCGAAACTGCTGCAAGAGAAAAGATGCAAACTTACAGCCCCCTCTACCTGCAACTAGGCAGGCAAGACCCAGTGCGAGCCCCAACCCTCAGTCCTGCTCTGGCATGAGGCTTTTTGGAAAATCCCAGCTGAAAACCCAGCGCAGAGGCCAGACGCCATTGCCTTGTGGCCCTGATCCTGCCACACTCCCATCACTGCAAAGCCAGTGTCCTTGTCCCCACCAGCTGACAGGACTCCTTTGGTTCCCTGGTGTTGCCTTGTCCCACTCACTGGTACCTGCTGGGCCCATGGAGGGGCCCTGGGGCAGCGCCAGCCCTGCCAGGACAGCAGAAGGGCCGCAGGCAGGGCAGTGCTGCGTGCCAGCTCCTCAGCCTCCTCACTTCCCACCAGTGCTGATGGAGCTGCGTCTAGCACCAGCATAAGGACACAATGTCCCCAACCACCGGAAGCCAGAGTTGCTCCCAGCCTTGCCCAAAGCCCAATGGGCCAAAGCCACCCCCACAGCTCCTCTGCAAGTGGCTGTTCTCCTGGTGTCCCCTCCTGCCACCCCCACCCAGGGTCAGGGTTTTCATCCTGGACACCTGCCCCATGGCTCCTTGAGGAGATGGCCATCCCCAGAGGGATGGAGCTCAGAGCGAGAGCTGAGTCTTGGAGGAACAAAGGGGACCATGAGGACCAGCCTGCCAGCCCAGGCAACTGGGTGGAATGCAACACAGCAGCATTCCAGCCCCACATCCAGACCTGGCATCCTCCTTTGGGGCAGTGGGAGGTACCAGCCTGGGTCCCTTTGGTGCTCTCAGGTCTCCAGGGAAGCTGCAGGGAAAGCAGGAAGGTGAAGGACACCAGTCTGGCCTAGGGAAACAAGGCTCAGTAGGGACATGGCACTACCACAGCTTCACTGCTCCACCCTGGGCAGGACACCCACATGTCCCCTGTGTATCCCATGCAGGTTCTGCATGGGTATTTTGATGAAGGTTGCAGGACTTTGGGATTCTCAGGAGGGTCCTTACTGCTGGGTGGCCACAGTCAGTCCTGCCAGGCCCCCCACTGCACCATGTCCCTGCTTCTGGGTGCTTGGGGACAGGGTGGGTTTTGCTGGGAGCCTGTGCCTGGCCAGGTGTCCTGTCCCCAGGGTGTGGGACACAGCTCCTGTCCTTGCAGCTGGACAGTCTCTCCTGTGCTGGTGGCTGAGCATATTGTGGGGTGGGACAGGGCTACCATGAGTCCCCTACTCCAGCCATGTCCCCGCTGTGTGACACTGCTGTGATGCCCTCAGCCAGTGTCATCCTTCTCATCACCACACCCCCAAAACTGGCTTGCGCAGAGCCCCAACATCTTCTCACAAGCATTTCTGTGCAAAAACCCGTCTCCCCCAGGAGCTTCAGGGATGCCAGGGACAGGGCTGTGAACATGGGGCTGGGGCAGCCTGGGGACAGGCACAGGGCAGAGGTTGTCCCAAACTGCAGCTGAATCCTGCTGGGATTGAATTATGTTTCCTTCAGCACTTTGCAAAAAGGGAAAAGCTGCTTCCTTCTGGCCATCGCAACCAAAACCTGCAATTCTCACCTGCACTGAGGCCCTGGGGCTCCATGGGCTAGCTGGATCCTGCTCACAGCAGTGCCACCACTGCCCTGCCTGCCAGCCGAGTGGGGACATTGGGCTGGGGGCTGCACCCTTGGTACCCATGGACCAAGCAGAAGGGCTCTGGTGAGTGACAGGACCCTGCCCAGCCCTGGCAGCACTGTCCCTGTGATGGGGGAGTATGCTGGTGGGTGCTGAGCTGGCCAGGCACCCAGTGGACAGAGCGCCCTGCTGTCTGCGCCTGCCTGCAAGCCCCACTCTCTGCCTGCCCGCTGCCACTGGTGCCTTCATCCTGAATCTTGCTGGGCTTCCAGCTCCAAAAGTGTGGTCTGCCCTGTACAGAGACTTGGTGACGTCCTGGGGTGGAGGGATGTGAAGATGGAGCCCTGGGAATTTTTTGGGAGAAGCTGGGAGGACAAACGTTTCACTGACCAGCTCTAGCACTGGGAGAGGGGCCCCGTGCAGCTCTGTGCCTCAGTTTCCCCACTGATGACTGAGAGTAAGGGTGCACCATAGCACGCACCATGCATAACCAGCCTCACAGCACCCAGCTCTTGGGTTTGGAAAGCTGAAAAACACCTGCACAGACACCCCGCGGCCTCTCTGCTCCCACAGGGTTGCCCAGAGGAGAGCTCCCGGCAGCCCCTGCCACTTCGCTGGGCCTCCCTGCTGCCAGGTTTGCCCATCTTGAGCTGTCTCCCCAGAGAAAAACTCACAGATTTTACCAAGCAGCCGTACAAGAAGAGACAGCGTCCTGCCGGCTGTCCTGCCATAACCCCGGCCCGGCCTGCCCGCGCACGGCGTGTCCCCACTCGCGCAGGGGATGTCGCTGTGGCACTCTCCAGCAGAGAGTTCCTCCTCCTCCCAGCGCCTCAGGACTTGCTCGTTTTGGCTTTTTGCCCCGGATTTCCCCGCGCAGCCCTGTTGATAAGTGGCTGTGCTTGCAGGGAGCTGCGAGGCTGCGCACCAGGCACAGCTCAGGTCGGGCACCCTGTGTCCTTGGTGCCTTCCCTCTCCCAGAGGGCTCCGACGTGCAGCTCATCTCTTAGCACCTGTGAGTTTTTTGGGCAGGGACATCCCACCCACTGCTGCCCAGGGCTGCAGACCCCACACAACCTCTCCGAGCAGGGTGGTAGCTTTAACCTGAAGTGCCTCCATCCCGGCTGATGTCCCTCCCTGGCATCTCGCTGCAGCAGCTCCCATCTCGCAGGCGCCTCCTGGATAATCTCATTCCTCAGGCTCTGGCGCCAGCTCTGCAGCAGCTGGGCTGGCTGCAGTCTCATCCTGGGAAAGCCCTTCCAGCCTCCACTGCTGCTCTCCTGGTCCAGATCTGGCCATTTTCTCCATTCCAACCTTCATTTCCTGATGGCCAATTTGTTTTTGGGCCAACTATGTCTTTAATAGCTCCTTTCCTCCTGGCCGTGGGTGCAGCGGTGACGTACCTGGAACCAGTCCCGCAGCAGCACGTTCACAGCTCTGCTGGTGAGGACTGGGTTAAACCAGGTCCTCTGGCAAGGAAAAGGAACAGGAGCAACTACATCCTCTGTGGACCCTATAAGGTCCCTGCCAGGCCAAAGTGGCCACTACAGCACCTGCCATTGGGGCAAGGTGTCCCCAAAGTGTGATGAATTCAGGGTCATGGCAGCATCCCCCCTGCCTTCTCAAAGCTCACCAGCCCCAGGGAGCTCTGACACTCTTGTCCCTGTCGAGGATAAACTCACAAGCACCGAGGCTGGGGAGGGCACTGCCACCAGAGCCAAGGTCCTGGACCCTCCTGGGGTTAATTCATCCCCCGCCCCGGGCTCATTGACCCAGCTGACTGCGATTCCCATGGGAGCAGCAGCTGTGGCAGGTTCAGGTGATCCATGGAAGAAGTTACAGCTGTGTTTTCTTTCCTCTGACAGGTGCTGACAATGTGGAGGAGGAGGTGGAGGCTCTGGCATATCAGGGGACCATGGGGACATCCCCTCCCAGGCTGCTGGGGATGTCAGGGACAGTGCTGAGAGCCCTTGTCCCAAAAGGCCCCCGTGGCAGAGACCCTACAAACATCCCAAGTGCAGCGAGGGCTTTGCACAGAGCTCCCACCTGCGAACCCACATGCGACAGAGCCCCTATGAGTGTCCCACCCATGAGGACAGACTCAGTGACACCCTCATCCTTCTCAAGCAACATCACATTCCCCAATGCCCATACCAGTTGCTCCCAGTGCTCCCTTCAGCCTCAGCACTGACCTGCTGCAGCACCAGCGGGCACACATGGGTGCTGCTGTCGGACAGAAGATGCATCCAAACCAGGAGGAGTGGCTGACACTGGAAGCTGTGCTGCCATCCAGAGACCTGGACAGGCTGGAGAGTTGGGCAGGGAGAAATTTAATGAAATATAACAAGGGCAAGTGTAGAGTCTTGAATCTGGGCAGGAACAACCTCAGGGTCCAGTGTAAGTTGGGGAATGACCTGTTAGAGAGCAGCGTAGGAGAAAGGGACCTGGGGGTCCTGGGGACAGCAGGGTGACCATGAGCCAGCACTGGGCCCTTGTGGCCAGGAAGCCAATGGTACCTGGGGTGGGTTAGAAGGGGGTGGTCAGTAGGTCAGAGAGGTTCTCCTGCCCCTCTGCTCTGCCCTGGGGAGACCACATCTGGAATATTGTGTCCAGCTGTGGCCCCTCAGTTCCAGCAGGACAGGGAACTGCTGGAGAGAGTCCAGCGCAGCCACCAAGATGCTGAAGGGAGTGGAGCATCTCCCGTGTGAGGAAAGGCTGAGGGAGCTGGGGCTCTGGAGCTGGACAAGAGGAGACTGAGGGGGGACTCATTCCTGGGGATCAATATGGAAAGGGGGAGTGTCAGGAGGATGGAGCCAGGCTCTTCTTGGTGACAACCAATGACAGGACAAGGGGCAATGGGTGCAAACTGGAACACAGGAGGTTCCATTTAAATTTGAGAAGCAACTTCTTCATGGTGAGGGTGGCAGAGCCTGGCCCAGGCTGCCCAGGGAGGTTGTGGAGTCTCCTTCTCTGCAGACATTCCAACCCGCCTGGACACCTTCCTGTGTAACCTCATCTGGGTGTTCCTGCTCCATGGGGGGATTGCACTGGATGAGTTTCCGAGGCCCCTTCCAATCCCTGATATTCTGTGATTCTGTGACCCAGTGATGCATGGAGCAGCTGGCGTCACTGGGGCCCATCCTCCAAAAACAGGACACCTTAGAAATGTGGGTTTGTCTGTAACAGCAGCTGGGAATGGGGACACCCACGAGAGAAGGAGGTTGTCATCACATGCTGCCAGCAAATACTCTTGGGGAGGCTAAGAGACTGGGACTGGTTGCCCTGGCTGTTCTGGTGATGGCCCAGGAGCTGTGCCCATCACACATCAATCACAGCGCCAGGCAGACCTGCATCCCCACAGCTCAGGGCCCCTGGGCACTGAGGATGGTCCAGCTGTCCCTCAGCCAGAGAGGACAGACAGCCCCAGTACCAGCGGCAGGAGGTGGCTCAGGTCTCACCTCTCCTCACTGGCAGGGAACAATGGGCACCAGCCCCTGTCCCCGGGAGTTGTGCCGTCCACACAGGTGGAGCTAAATAAGTCCTTCAAATTCAGAATTATTCCCCAGGAGGGGGATTCAGAGGTTGAAAACCTAAATCTGACCTTTTCAGCATTGCAAAGCATCATTGCCTGCTGCTTGTCCCCAAAATCAGTCCGTCCTGCAGGAGCCACAGGGGGAAGTCAGGGCACAACAGAGCTGTTCAGTGTTCATCCATCTGGCACAGGTGATGGAGCAGATTTGTGTCAGCACAGACCCAGCCTGAGCAGAAACATCTCATCTGGAGCCTGAAGTTCAAACATTTAATTTCTTGGCAAGATACAAACTCCCAGTTGAGCTCCAAGAGCCACATCCAGCAGTCTCGTACGGCTCTCTGAAAGGTTTATAGATGATGGAGAATCTTCATATGGAAAAGCTGCTGCACCCCAGCCCAAGCTGCTGGTTTGGAGTTGCCCCGTGTGGGACTCGCTGAGCTGGGAGCCGGCGGGCACTTCAGAGCTCTGCACCCTGAGAATGGAGGAGCTGAACTAACGCCTAGTTATTTGTTGCTTAAAACCAGCCTGATTTCCTGCAATTGTCTGCAGGGAAAAAAAATAAATTCAACAGCAAAAAATCCAAACACCAAACGCCCAATGCCCACCCAAGCAACGCCCTGTGCCAGGAGTGGCGGTGGAGGGGCTGGTCCTCACCAGGTGCCACGGCCTTTCCACAGAAACATGCTGCTGAAGCCAGGAGACAACCTCTGCCATTTGAGGAGGAGCCTGAGAAAACCATGAGAGAAACAGGAGAAAAAGCCAACCTTTGTTTTCCTTTCCTTTTTAACTGAGCCATGAGCCCGTTGCAGCCCACACCGCCTCCCACCAGCCCCAAAGCGAGAGGGCAGCCCCGCGGAGGGGCCGGGGTCTGGGCACCCAGCACGGGAGGTGACGGCAGGGCTGGAGCCCAGCGGGGCTGCCGGGCTGGGCGTCCCCAGCCATGGGACGTGCAGCCGGGAGGAAAGTGTTGGGCTCAGCAATTCCTGCAACAGGCATCCAGAAAAGACCTTGTGTCCCCACAGCCATACCATGGTAGGGTACCCACAGCCCCCGAGCCTACATGACCAAACAAACTTGTAGGGTTTTTTGCAGGATACCAGTGACCACAGTGATCTCGTGGGATGCCTTGACTTGCTGGTGCCTCACACACAGCAAAATGAGCATTTATTTTGGTGAAAAAAAAACCAACCAAACAAAAACAAACCAAAGCCAAACCAAAAGCCACAGGTACATCCCATTACTGGGCACCCTTCCCCTGGGGACAGGCATGTGTGTGACATCAGCATCGGTGGCGCTTCCCCAGCCACAGCTCCTCGCAGGGGCTCTCCCAGTCGCCAGGACACAGAAATTCATGGACAGGTTGTGTCTGCTGAATACTTAGTGGCTCCTGGGGAGACATAGTGCTGTGGCGCAGGCGCAGGAGGGTAATGATGCTCTTTCCACCCCATCATCACCAGAGGAGGATGCAGAGCGGGGTTTCCTAGAGGGAAAGGGTTTGCAGTCAGCTGGGTCAGAGCACCCAGCACAGCTCATGGCTTCTCACCAAACCTTCTGGGGACTGAAGACTTTTCCAAATCGAAGGCGAGCTCGATTGGCTTCTCACCAAACCTTCTGGGGACTGAAGACTTTTCCAAATCAAAGGCGAGCTCGTGGGTGGATGGTGCTTGAAAAGGGTGCGGGGATGAGTTGGGCCAGTGCAGCAACAGGAAGTCAACCCGCAAATTCATGTTGTGCAAAACAAAGCCAGACAGGTGGGGTGATTCAGAACATCATGGGGCTCCCTCCATGGGCTCCTCTGTTGTGTGAGGTTTGCCCCAAGGCATTTGCCTGAATTCTCAGCTGCCTCCTCATTAAGCAGCAGAGTGAGGCCCAGGGGATGGTAGAAGGACCGTGGAAGACACCAGCATCCACAGGGGGAAGGAAGCCCATGGGGCTGGTGCTGCCGGGCACAGAGGATCAGCTGGGGAGGAGGTGTTGGGGGCTGCAGGTATGAGGGTTCTATGGAAGGGACGCTGGTGCATCTCTGAGGCGTGACAGACTGGTACACGGTGACAAAGGTGCCAAGGGTGCCAGTTTTGGGGTGGCACAGCCCATTTCCAGCGCTCTGAGTGGAAAACCCCAGCATGGTGCAAATATCCACTCGTCCCCCTGTGCCAGGCTGCAGCTGCTGCTCAGTGTCCTGTCCCAGAGTCCTGGAGCTGAAGCCGCTGTCAGGGCAGCATGTGGGCACAGCCCAGTGTGGATATGTGACCTGTCAGCCCCACGGCCATGCGCCACATGCACTGGCAGCCCCACATGCCCCATGTCCACACCCAGAGCTGCAGCCCTGCACTGCTCGTCTCCAGGTGGTCTGCCTGCAGCATGGGATGAGTTGTTTCAGTTAGAATCACAGAATCATAGAAACATAGTATCATTTTGGTTGGAAAAGACCATCAGGCTCATCAAGTTCAACCATAACCTAACTCTAGCGCTAAACCACATCCCTAAGAACCTTGTCTAAATGCCTTTTAAACCCCTCCAGGGATGGCGACTGCACCGTTTCCCTGGGCAGCCTGTTCCAATGCCCAACAGCTCTCACTGGGAAGAATTTTTTCCTTCTTGGTGGCCTCTTTGGGAAAGTGATGTGTCCCAAAGGGCAGCAGCAGCAGCTTGTAAAGCCAAAACAGAGCCTGGAAATGACCTGCAAAAGCTGCTCAAAGGCGGGGATTGCCTGTGGTGCCAGGATGTATCCTGGGGTCAGCACATGGGCTGCATGCAGTGGGCGTCCCTGGGCCACGCACTCGTCCTGCAGCAGGCCCAGTCCTGCCCTCGACACCTGCGATTCAGCTCCATACCGAGGGGCAGCACAGGCTTCTCTACAAACCTCCCAAGGCTCTGGCGCTCACCCTGCAGCACGAGCACATCCCCAGGAAGGGCTGGCAGCTCCTCAGATGTGACAGAACTCATCACTAGCTCTGCCCTGTGCACGTTGCACTTCCCTGATGTGACATCTCAGCCACGCTGCAGGCCCAGGAGTGGGGGACAGGGATGCCAAGAGCACCGTGGGGCAGTGCAAAATGCAGGCAGTGCTGGGTCTGGCCAGGGTACATGTGCACGGGTAGTGTGTGTGGGTGTTGAGCACCCATCCATCTGGCTGGTTCCCCCGTGTGCCTGCGGCAGGGTCTGAGGACTCTGCAGAAGAACTGGAGTTCAAGCCCCACTCTGCCCTGGCAGGGGGATGCTGCACTCCTCAATGAGCCAGGCAAATTACCTGGTGTCTGGGCTGGCACAGCCAGAGCCGGTGTTGTGCGAGTCGGCTGGTGCCTGGCCTGCTGCCTGCCTCTGCCCCGGCTCGCACCAGCCGCAGGAACCAGGACAGCAGCCGCTTTCCTTATCGCCCTCCTGCACTCACCCTCCGTCCCTGTCCCCTGCGGCTCCCTGGCCCGCCAGCCCCTGGGTCATGCCGGGGCTTGGCAGCGGTGTGGGGGAAGCATGCATTGTGGCTGACCACTGCGGCTCAGCTGGAGGAGAAAGCAAGGATTTCCTGGCCTGGAGCAAGTCCTTCCCGTCTCCTCCAGCTGAGCGCTTTGGGGCTGAGGATGGGCTGTTCCCAATGGGCTTTGAACCAGGAGCCAGCGGCTGCCCCTGCACAGAGCTGCTGCTGAATGTGCCAGCAAGCACGGACCTGGGGCGCTTTGCTTGACATCATCCCCCAGTTCCAAAATCTCCCACCTCCACCTCTGTCCCACCCACGTGCAAAATATCTGCTCAGGCAGATACCTCCAGCTGGCGCAGAGATGTCCCCCTCTGCACCACAGCATGGCCCCAGGGCTCACACGTCCTCACCTGCCACGTGCCACAGGGACATGGGTGCTGCGGGGTGGCCTCGTGCCATTGCACGGGGACTTTAGGAGGGGCAATTCACCTGTTGCAAACCTCAGCCCAGCACGCACGGCAGCAAACAGCCTGCGATGTCTTCCAAGGTGAAACACCCGCTCGCACACAGACATCTGCAAAAGAGGCAGTGAGAGCCCCATGTGGGGACACCCGGTTGGGCAGCTCACATGCACAGCCACAGCTTTCCCTCCTCAAAGGTCACTTGTCCTTCCTGCGAAGGAAGAAGCCGGGCTGAGGCGGGGGCAGCTGCTGGCACGCAGGTCCAACGGGCTCCCTGCAGGCACCGCTTTTGCTTTCACTGCAAACAGCCACGCTGGGTGCTGCTGTGGCTCCCGCTGTGCCATGACCACATGGAGATCTCATGCAGCAGCTACACCTGCCCATGATTTTTTTAGGATGATGGGTTGATTTCCTACTATTTTTCTGCAATTTTCCAGTCCCAGGGATGGCTGCAACAGAGGGCTGTTACTTGTCTCCTGGCCTGGCGCATCCGCAGCACTTTGCCATCCTCCTCTCTTTGGCCTCTGCCCCAGGGACGGGTCAGGGATGGCATGATCCTGCCCCCCAGTGAAGGTTTTGCAGTGGCAGCCCAGGATGCTGCCATGCAGGGAGCAGGCGGACCCGCACAGCACCAGCTCCCAGTTGATCCCTTGGCTCCGGCTCTCTCCAGCAGAGCTCTGGTTTCTGTCCTGCCGCCTGCTTGTCCTCCCTCACTTCACACAGTCCCCATTTGTTTGGCTTTCACTGTTGGCTGGAGCCGGGGCTGTGCGCCTGGGCTGCCTGTGCACAACGGCTCCTTGTTCACCACCTCCCTACGTGCTCACCCCTCGCCTGCTTTAGCAATTATCCCAATTAGCTGTGCCCTCTCCTTGCTCCCCATCTGCACCACAGACCCTTGTCCCTCCTGCTCTGTGCTGGTGGCAGCCACACTGCTGCCCACAAGGGGCCACCTCCAGGCCACCAGGATGTGGGCACTAGGGTGATGGCTGCTGATTTCCAGGAGGGAAACAGGCAGGTTGTGCAAAATCCAGGTGTGTGGAATCCGTGCTGGATCCTGGGGCTCTCTGAAGTATCTTCAGGGCTGCAGGAGGTTGAGGAAGCTGTGCCTGGATCTGCAGCTCCCAGGGTGCCAGCCCTGTGCCACTGCTTTCTGCCCCTGCTCCCCCAAATCACCTTGGTGGGTGCTGCCTGTCCTGCCTCAGCCACGCGGGGTGCTCCTCCGCCTCACCCCCTGGAGAGCGTGGGTGCAGCCCGCCAGCTTGCTGCAAACCACCAACCGTGTGCCACGACCGCGGCACCGTCCTCCCACGGCCGCCTGCTCAGCGAGAGCCTGAGGCGAGTGGTTGCAGTTTCCACCTGCTGATGCAGGCTGGGGCTGCCGTGTGGCCCTGTGGAGCGGGGGCTTTCCACTGCGGTTCCCATCAGAGCCGCGTTTTGGGGCCACCTCTGCACCCGTGAGTTCACAGAGAAGCCGGGATGCAGTCCCTGGAGAGGTGCTGGGCGCAGAAGCATCCCCGTTGTCAGAGCCCCGTGGAAGGAGTGGGACCATTTATTCCTGCACCCTGACAGTGGCTTGTACATCCCCCCGGATCGAAAGTTCAGCACAGGCAAAGCCCCACGTCCCCTCACCATGGCGTGGTCCTGAGCCATGGCTGGTCCCTGCCCTGGTCGCTGCAGCATGGAGGCAGCGTGAGCAGCCCCCAGCAGGCTTCTGCCAGCAGCACCACGCTGCAGTCGTCTGGGGACACAGCGCTTTAGCAGGGACATCACCAGGCAGGACGAGTAATGGGGCTGCCGCTCCGGGGATGGCTCTGAGCGCCCCATCTCACGCTGACAGCAGCCCCGGGCTCCTGGGGTTTGATCTTTACCGCTCAAGCCAGCCTGTCTGATCCCATTTGTGTCTGCGGTGCTGCCGAGGATGCGAGCGCCAGGCTTGTGCAGCCTGGCAGCTCCACGCTAGCACACGTGCAGCCGCTGGGCAGGCAGCCCCTGCGCTGATGCAGCCTCCTCCGCAGATGCCCCAGCCCCAAAACCCCACACATAGATCAGGGTCCTGCAGAAAGCCGGGGCCTGGGTGAACCCCAGTGGGTGCGGGGATCCCAGAGACCCCTTCTGCCTTGCTGGGGAACAGCCCTCATCCTTGAGCCTGTGCCCAAAACTGCACCTTCTTCCCCATCCATAGGGCCACGAGCATCCTGGGGTTTGTGTGGGTGCTCAGTGCCGTGCACATCTTCCCATCCCCTAAAAACCCACATGTGCCCGCAGCAGACAGGGACATGGCTCACGGTGGTACAAGTCTCTCTGTCCTGTCCTGTCCTGTCCTGAGGACAAGGCACTGCCCTGATGGCACCATGACAGCTTCCCCAGCACTCTGGGCATGCCAGGTTCCCTGTCGGGCTGGAGCATGGGTTCCCGTTACATGGAAAGGCTTCACCGCCCCACGTCACACCAGGGATGGAGCTGGTTCCAGTGTGACCACTCACTGCCCCTCAGCCTGCACAGGAGCACTGTGCTGCGGCAACCCCCTTGTTCCCAGGGATCCCCCTCCAGCCAAGGCCCCAGGCAGGGGAGTGAGGCCACAGGGTCCTCTCGGAGCATCCCATGATGGGTCCTGGCACCAAATGTATCAGACAGATCCTTGGAGGACTGAAGAAAACAGCGAAAGAAGTGATGGAAACCCCAAGGCCAGATGACGCTGTCAGCCCTGGGAAACCTCTCCAATGGCTGATTCAGTCCCCATCCCTGCCCTGTAGGATGCAGCCCCCTCCCATGGACCCTGTGCCAGGGGCTCTACATGGCTCCCAGCTTTCACCCAAAGCAATGCCAGGGAGTTCACCAGCTCCTGTGTTTCCTCATGCCTCCCCCAGCCTCCCACTTGCCTGTCCCCAGGTCTGCAAGTTGCTGCTCAGTGCAAGCGGCAGCTCAGCTCCGCCGTGCTCAAACCACAGCAAAGGGCCGTCTGCTCCGGTGGCCGCCGCGCAGCTGCAGCGCCATGCCGCAGGAAGCTGCTGCTGCGCCGGAGCAGGAGCCGTGCAGGAGGCAGCTCCCAGCCATGCATCCATAGAGCTTCCAGGAGGGTTACAGGCACGCAGAGAAAACTGAATCCTTGGGTTAACACTCAAATTCACCCAGGTGACCTAGGAATGCAACCTTGGTGCTCCATGTGAGAGCATCAGTTGCCCAAGCTGAGCAGAAAGGATGACGGGAGACACAGGAACTGTTCCAGCAGCTGGGAGCAGGGATGGGGGAGCACTTTGTGCCCCCAGGTCCTGTTGGGAACCCTGGGACAGCCACACCAGGACAGCAGGATCTCACCACGGACTCGTGTGGGGCTGCGTGCAGAGCAAAGGGCCACAGCAGCCCCATCCAGCAGCCAGGCAGGGCTCAGTGGGTCACACCCACTGCATTTGGGGAAGTTTGCCTGAAAAACCTGAAATTCTGCTGCAAAAACAAATTGCTGCTTCAGCGTTGGGCTTCTCTTAGGAGCTGTGTCCCAGCCAAGATAGCACCTGGTCCTGCAGCCCTGGGGAGGGATGAGCAGGAGCTCGGGCACCTCTTCACCCACACCAGGACCACCTTGCCCCAGCACGCTGCTGATGGGCATCTCGAAGGCTCATGCAGTCGCCGCCTCCTTCTCCCTGACCCAGTTTGTGTCTTGCCGCCGCATCCAGGCGAGCAGCGCTGTCAGGTTACAAGCGCAGGCAGTGCTGGGCTCTCCCAAGGAGCCAGCAAAGCAAATGTTAAATGTCATCGCAATTACAAGGCGTCTGCCTCAGCCCCAGCATCGCCGGCACACGAGCTGCTCCACCAGCCCTGCACCCACCCGACCTGGAGAGGGAGGGCTGGGAAGAGTGGTATCCCTGCTCTGGTACATGCTCTGGTTTCTGCTGAGCCTCGGATCCCTCGGGCTCTGTTAAACCCAGCATCAGCTGGGCTGGATGGGAAGGGGGAAGGTTTCTGTATTTCTATTTCTGGGCCATCTCTGTCCCATTTTGTCTGAGCACAAGGTGTTTTCTAAAGGACATGGGTCTCCCTTGTTCCTTTTCACCCATGAAATGCAGCTCTGGTCTTTGTGGCCACCATCTGCCCAGGCCAGGAGCCCCAGGAAGCTCCAAATCCCCCCATCAGCCCCTGTCAGGACGGGAGCGACCTTCTGACATGACTGCACTGCTGTGGGGTCACCAGCAAAATGTGAAACCCTCCTTGCCTTGGGAGTGTGTGGGGTGGGAGAGATGCAGCCCCCAGGTAAAGAAAGGAGCTCTGATAGGAGCTGGGGACCCCACTTACTCTGCGGGGACTGTGGCTGGTCCCAGTCCCACAGCGGAGTCCAAGGCCCTGCTCAAAGCATGGCCAGGGAGTTGTTCTGGAACTTGTGCATCTCCGAGGCTGCAGATCCCACCACCTCTCTGCACCTCAGTCCAGTGTTTGACCCCCCAAGTGAAAAAGCTTTTTCCTGTGTAGCTATAGGGAAATACAGCCGGAATTTCCCATGTCCCAGCTTGTGGCTGTTGATCCTCGCCCTGTCTCCCTCCTCCCATGAGGCAGCTGGGAAGAGCAATGAATTTTCCGTGAGTTTTCTTTTCTGACAGCTGAACAACCCCAGATCTGCAAGCAGGGAGCTGGTAGGGAGGGGAATGAAGGTCACCGTGTCCAAGGAAAGAGGAGATGGTCTCTCTGGCCCTCCTGTCTTGATGTCCCCCCGCCCTACGTGCATCCCTCCTCCCTCTCCTCCTCCTCCTCCTCCTCCTCCTCCTCCTCCTTCTCCTCCTCTCTGCCCTCCTACTGTCGGTGCAGCACCAGCAAGGCGGGCGCACACTTCACACCAAGGGCTCCCAGAAGTGGCCGCACTAAAATGAACGAACAGTAAAAACAATGATTACACCCCTTGGGATGTGTTCAGGGCTTTGGAACTTACATAATCTTCGAGCTGGCCAGAGCACGCGGGTCTCTCATGCCGTGGAGCTCCTGATTCCTGTAATCTCAAGGTTTGTGTGTGGTAGCATGTGGAAAAGCCACAGGCTTTGGACCATTTTGCAGAACTTTGCACCGTTTTTCTTATGGTAGAGTCTCTGTAGGGGGCTGCAAACCCAGAAACCCCCATTTAAACCCCCAACAATGTGCTAGGACTGTACTGCAAGAGCATCAATGGTCAAGCCCACACGCTTCTGCTGCTTCCGACAGCAACCAGAGCAAGCAGCTCTGCAGCAGCTGGCTGCATCCTTCAGCAACCAGCCAGCAACAAGCCATTCTGCTGGATTCTTGGCAGGTTTTTAATAGCATCCCTACTTCAAAATGGTGTTTGCTCTTCCTGGGCAAGCTGCACATGCCAGGAGCTGCAGAGAGCTCCTGCCATAATTCTGGTGGAGCCGTGTGGCAAAAGTGTGGTGTGAGAGCTGCCCCACTTTCCACTTCTGCTGGTGTCCGCACCAGCCATTGCTGGGCTGATGCCACCTCAGCCAGGCCTGGAGGGTCCCAGCCTGGAAGGGTGGCCACGGTGGCACTTGGAGTCCCTTCTCCTGATGCTCTACCCCGGGAAGGAGAGACAATCCTGAGAGGATGGAGCATGGTGTAATGGGGCATGGAGGATGAGAAAACTTGATATGGAGTGTGGGTACCACATCTGCATGGCCCAGCTGTGCTGGGCTGGGCTGTCCCTCCGGTGCTGAGAGCACCAGTGCCTGGCCCGCTACAGACCTGTGATAAAGCTGCTGTGTGGAAAGATGAAGAGGAGCTTGGGTTTTTTGTGGGTGAATTATCTGTGTGATGGGTGATTCACCCGTGCAAAACAAGATCATTGCAAGAAACAGGCTGGATTTTGGAAAGAGTGGGTGTGCAGGACCAGGTCAAACAAACTCTGTAACATGAGCAGCAAGCAGTAAATACAAGTGTTGTGAGTCACTGCAAAAGCACCTGAGGTGCTGCCGCCAGGATCACGGACGGCAATCACAATGCTAGGTCTGCACACATTAAATGGGATCTGGGACGTGGGGCAGGAAGGTTTGGAACGTGTGGAGCTGCTGGCTCACCGGGGTTGAGCAGAAAGCAAAGGTGTGTGTGGCCACGGCACGGGGTCAGCACCAAGCGAGGAAGAAAACATCCTGCTAGAGCTGGTCCTTCTCTGCAGGCATTGTAAATCCAGAAGGACAATAAAATTCTGAGCATGCAGCTGGACGACCGAGCTGATGATGGCTGATGCAGATGATGAGGAAGAAATTTAGGGTTGAATTATCTTCTGGCATCACCATTCACCTCAGCAGAGCTGCAGCAGAGACTGGCCAGTGGTGTCACATCTCTCAATGCATCTGTAAACCAAAGGTTTAGAAAGGAACCATTTGTGACACTGGAAAGTAATGAGTTTTGAAGAAAGGAGCTGTGGTTGCATGCAGAGTACCAAGGAACAACCACCCACCACTTGA
Organism: Columba livia; assembly: GCF_036013475.1. Lineage (NCBI taxonomy): Eukaryota > Metazoa > Chordata > Aves > Columbiformes > Columbidae > Columba > Columba livia. The sequence goes on from NC_088620.1 coordinate 10,342,762, forward strand.
TTATAGAAGCAAACCTTCATTTGTCTGGATGACATGGAGTGAACCCACTGGCAAAGCTGCTCCTGCAAGTCTGTCCAAGTAGAGCTTGACGCAGGACATGGGGAACGGTGGGTACACTTGAGCTTAGGAGCTCCCTCTGAACCCAAGACATGCTTGGACTGCTGGATGGCTCTGAGAAAATGGTAAAATAAATCAGTGCTGTTTGCAAAACCCAGCAAAACATGCCATATCACATCATCATTGCTCAGAAGACATGCTGAGAATATCCACATCCAGCATAATGATGTACGCTTAGAACACATAATACAATATATTTTTTTAAAGATAATGAGGCATATATGTATATATAACAAAGTTAGGTGTTCAACCCAGGAATAAGAATATGGCAAGAGACAAAGGCAAATGTTACAGATGGCCACAGGGGCTGGGATTTGATTGGGACATCACTTGAGAGCGTGGCCACCCAGGCCTGGCTGAAGATGGAGCGTCTGGGCTTTGAAGGGTGAGATTATTTTCAGTTTGGGTTGGAAAGCAGAGATCTTGGTGGACCAACTCAGCAGAGAAAAGGGAAAACTCTGCACCTCAAAAAGCAAACCTGGGAGAGCTTTGCATGTCTCATTGAGCACTCACATGTTGGGATGAAAAGCTGGGGACAAAGCCTCTGTGTACAAGACTTAACAAATGGCACTTGCTGCCAAGAACCCCATCAAGCCTAACACAAGTTCCGGGAGAAAAAGAAGTGCCAGGCTTTGACTTGGGCTGCAAACTGCTTCACAAGTACCTGGAATAGGTGGAGGAGAAGCCGAGAAGCGCTGCTGGGATGGAATGATCCAGTGCCACATCCACCGAGCACATGAAGCAGAGACCAGCAGAGCTATTGGGGTAACATGAGGATCCCCAGCATCTTGGCACAAGCACATTCTTATTCAGCAGAAAAGACGCCTGATATGATTTATGATTATTTTTAAACAGAGGTCTTGCTTAACTCACCAAACGGCAGTGTAATAACACAGTGTAGCTGGGTCAGCACGGGGATGCCATGTGAATTAATAACAGAAAATGGCTCGTGCTCACTCACTTCCTGCAATTTCCTTTGCTCTGTGAGTTCAAGCGTAGTATATCGGTTCTTGCTATCTGCATCCAGAAGCGTCAGCCGGAAAGTAAGCAAAAACTGACACAGAGGGGATGGGGAAGGTGAAGGGAATCCCTGTTTAGCACTATTAGGGTGCCAGACAGCAGCAGCCTCACACTGATTTCAGCAGGTAAGCAGATCAAAGAATTACACTTAGAGGGACTAGAGTCAAAGTTGTTACAAAATCTCTTATCCCGTGGGAAACCAGAAGATTAAAAATACAAGCGTTAACATTGTCAACAGGGGAGCATGGGTTTCCAGGTGGAGGCAGCCGGTGGGTGAAGCTGCATGGTCCCGGGGAAGCCACACTTAGGGATGGGTCCAACCTGAGGATGGAGCGTGGCTGAGCCCTTGGGGTGCCAGGGCATCCCTCTGGACAGGGTGGGTTTGATGATCTCCTCCAAGCCAGGCATCTGGGTGAGATTTTTAGCATCACTGCCTGGAGCTTGGATGGTCGGATCATCTGTGGGATGTGTAAGGCCTGAAGGAGCTGAGCTTCCCTGCAGGCTGACAGCAGGATGCAGAGCTGTTCCATGGAATACGTGAGCTCCAGCTTCTGTGTCTGTCTCACTGATGGAGGGGACAGGGAACAGTGATGGCACGAGCACGATGTGACTGTGCGGTCACGGTGCAGCTCCAGGCCCCTGCAGATCCCTTGTTACAGGGGTGAATGGTGGCCAGGTCTGTGCTGCAGCAAGGCTGGAGGGTCAGCGAGGGGGTCTGGGCAGGAAGGGCATCAAAATCCAGGCAAAAGCCTGAGGCCAACTGAGCAGTACAAAGAGCTCAAAAGTGGCAGCGAGTGACAGGAGCAGCACCCAAAGGAGGTCAGTGAGCCCCCCCAGCACTCTGCCCCACATGAGGTAGTGCGGAGGGATGGAGCATTTTTGGGTTCGGGTGCACACACACCTGGGTCACTGTCACTGGGTGGGCAGCTGTGAGCTCTGGGTTCAAGCATGGCTGGGGAGTTGGGGGCTCCATGTAGGGCTGGCTGCCCATTTTGGCTGCCTGCCTGTGGACTCCCCGTGCTGGAGGGACCCATGGTGGGGGGAGAGGGCAGCCCAGCTGCTAACATCTGCTGGGGCATGGCAGGTGCTGGGGAGTACAGACCAGGAGTCGTCCTCCTGGGGCACAGTGCAGGGTGTCCCCAGATCATGGCCGCCTGTCTGCCTGTGCCAGTGAAGGGGTCAAACCAGCATGTCCACGGCAATGGATGATGTTCCCCAGTGCTCCCCAGGGACCTGTCAGCATTGCTGGTACCCAGTGGTGCTGTGACCCCCACACACACCCTGCTGAGCCCATCGCATCGCCCAGGTACCAGTGGGGTCCTGTGCCCTGCTCCCCTCTCTCCAGAGCTCAGTCGGGCTTTGATCACAATGTGGGGGGAGCCCCTCTGCTGCTGGTTTGGGGTTGGCACTGGTGGTGGGGCAGAGGTCCCTTGGGACATGGTGGGGTGTATGGCCGATTCAGCAAAAAGTGGTGGTAGGGGGCATTCCAGGTGTAACGACCTTTCCCCAGCCCCAAAAGCTGCGGGGGCTGCTGGCAGGGGCCCCTCTCCCCGCTGCCACATGCTCCGTGATGCTGGCCCCAAAATCGCTACCCCCGGAGCGGCATCGCCCGCGCCGCGGAGCCATTTCCAGCGACGGATGCTGAGTCACTGCAGGCCCCTCCGAAACACCTCGCAGGGACCCGGGGGGTGGAGAAGGAGCGGGGCCGGGCCGGGCCGGGCAGGGAGCGGAGCCGCAGCGGGGCCGGCCCGGCGGGGCGGGGGTGCGGGGGGGTCTGTGTGTGTGTGTGTGTCCGGCGGGCCCCGGCGCTGCTGAGCGAGGGAAATGTGAGCCGGCTGCACCACTGCGGCGGCACTGCGGGCGGGGCGGGAGCGCGCAGGCAGCGCCCGCGCCCGCGGGACAGCGCGGCCCCTGCCTGCTGCCTGCCTGCTGCCTGCTGCCTGCCTGCACCTGCCGGAGGGGGAACGGGGGGTGCCCAGGCTGCAGCTCCCCCCAGCCAGCCGGGAGTGTTGCATCAGCCCCGCGCGGAGCGGCGGCTCCGCGGCCGGAGGAGGCGGCGGAGGAGCCGGGGGAGGGAGAGCGGGCGGAAGGTGCCTCCCCGGCGGCAGCGGCGCTACCTGCCGCCTCCCCCCGGCAGCTGCTCCCCGCGGAGCATCCGGAGGAGCCGGCGGGAGCCCGGCGGCGCCAGCCCCTGCCTTTGTGGCCGGTGCCCTCCCCGCGCCGCCGGGGAAGCTGCTGGAGGAGGCGGCGGGGCCGGGGGAAGCGGGGCCGGGAGCCGCGGCCCGGCCGGCAGCGGTGGAGACCCGGCAGCATCCTTGGGGAGCCGACACTTGGCACCGGCAGCGCCTGCATCCCTCTGCCTTTCAGATAACCTTTAGCCGCTTGGGCCTCCAAACCTTTCCCGGGGACGGAGCGGGGGTCTGGAGGCTCACCTGGGGACACGGCCACAGCGGGAACCCCCGCCCGAGACACCGCGGACCAATGCAGGTAACGACCGGCAGCGACCGTCCTGCCCAGGGGCATCACCTTGCGGGCGGGCAGGCGCGGGTGCGTGCGGGTGTGCACATCTGTGTGCACCGCTGGGCTGGAGCGTGCCAGCACGGCGTGAGGCTGAGGATTGCGGCGGGAGCTCACTGGAGGTGGGTGCTGTGTGTCGGGGGTGCTGGGGATGTGGGCTACGGCGGGGTGCTGCGCCAGGGCTGTGCATAGAGGGGTGTGCCGGTGTGAGCGTAGAAAGGCGGCGGGTGTGCACGGCGGCTGCTTGGCTGCACAGATCCCTGTGCCCGTCGGTGCGCTGCGGGTGAGTGCCTGTGGGAGACCTGCGAGCAGAGAGCCCGCGGGACTGCTGCTGTGCATGGCGAGAGGAATATAAACTGCTTGTGGGGTGCACGACATGAGTGCAGGATGTGGGCCCATGATAGGGGATGCAGGACAAGAGGCCTCCATCCCCAGGGCAGGTATCACAGGATGCTTGCAGGACCCCAGTGCCACTATGGCATGTCCTCCTGGAACAGCCCTCTGTGGTCAGGCAGGGATCCAGCCCCCCACTGCTCTCGGGCATCCAGAGCTGAGCCCCCCCAGCCTCTCACTGTCCCCAGGGGCTGCTGCTACAACCAGATGGCCCCCTCGGGCCCCCTTCACAAGGCCTGGCAGGGCTCAGCAGGAGCAGGCATCCCTCTAACAGGATTTGCAGTGTGATGGAGGAGAGTGCCTTCGCCCTTCTCGGGGGAGAGACAGGCTGTCGCTGGGGCTGCTGAGGGAGAAAATGGCCACGGGCTGACTGCCTGCCCCCCATCTCCTGCCCCCAAACGTGGCCCATCCTCTCCAGCAGCCCTGGGACAAGGGCAGGGAGCTGGGAAGGGGGAGAGGAAGCCAGAGGGAGGGATAATAACAGGGACAGATCAGGAGCAAGCCATGGAGGTAAAAATAGATCCACCAAGCAGAGGAGGGACTAAACGTGAGAGAAAACCCTGACCAGAAACAGGCCAGTGGGGGAGCCCCCCAGGAGGGGCCCTGCATCCCAGTGGGGTGCCGGGGGTCCTGCCCTCACAGATCCCCAGGGCAGAGGGGGCACCCAGCACTCTGCACCTGGGGCTGCTGGGAGCTCCCAGGGGGAAATACATGCCCACTCCCACTTCCGCCAGCCTGAACGCGGGCGGATGGACAGGACCTGCAGGGCTCAGTTGCCAAATTGCCGGGATGCAGGCGGGCACGCATCCCAAGGGAGTGCTGGCAGCCGGCAGTGCCCTGGAGAGCCTTGGATCCAACCCCCCCTCGCTTTTCATTTCCAGCGAGCACGAAGCTGAGCTGGGAGCAGAGGTACCAGGGACGGCACGGGGAAGGTGCGCGGCAGCACCGTGAGCTGCCCTGCGGCGCGGGATGTTCCCTGGGCCCCTGCCCCGCGGGAGCTGCCGCTGACAGCAAGTGGCAGAGCCGGGAAGTCAGAGCAAAGGAATTTGCGAACACATTCTTCAGCGCCACGAGGATCCCACGGCGTGTAAACAGGAATAAAGGCCAGGCAGAGGCCGGGGTGAGGCGGGGGCTGCCCCCAGTTCCTGTGGGACCACTGCGGACTTACCTGCCCCGGGCAGCACCCGTGCCACAGGCCCCAATTTACCCTTCGTGACTGCAGCTGGTCCAGCGCAGGAAAAGCCAGCGAAGAAGCAGCAGCAGACTGCTGAGTGACAGCCAATGTCACGTTAACATCCTGGCAAGGCGCTGCAGGGAACCGACGCTTTGATCACCACCCTGAGCATCCTCCAAGGTGGGCAGGATGCTGCTGTGAGCCCTGCCTTCCCCTGCCCGCCCTGGCCTCGTGCCCGGCACCCTCGGGGCTGGCTGGAGAAGAGGGGCGCGGGGCCCGCTGGCACTGCCCCGGCTCCCCAGGATGCTCCCCCGCACCAGCGGCTCCTCCCCGTGCTCCTGCTCCGCGGCCAGACCGAGATTGAAAGCTCAGCAGGCTGCCGGCATGTTTTAGCCTCATGCAGGCGTCCCTCGGAGACCCCAGAGCAGTGGACAGTAATGTGAAAACAATACTCATGTCGTGTCTGAAAGGGCAACAGGTCATCATTAAAATGGAAGCAATGAAAATCATCCACCCGGAGAAGTTTTCGGAGCTACAGGCCTCGCAGCCGCGCTACGCACCAGCCCCCCGCCGTGAGCCGCCCCTCGTGGCCAAACGCGCGTGGCCCTCCGAGTCCGAGATCATCGTCAACCAGGCGTGCGGGGACATCCCTGCCCTGGATGCCACACCCGGCCCCCTGCCGCTGCCCCGGACTCCCCCCCTGCCGCGGCGAGAGCGTGGGTACCAGAGCCAGCGGAAGGGCAGCTCGGAGGTCTGCTACCACCGGCAGCCGCCGTCGGATGAGGTGATCGTCAACCAGTACGTGCTGCACCCCTCGACGCCCTGCGAGCCCCTGGAATGCCCCACCTGCGGCCACATGTACAACTTCACCAACAAGCGGCCCCGCATCCTCTCCTGCCTGCACTCGGTGTGCGAGGAGTGTCTGCAGATCCTCTACGAGTCCTGCCCCAAGTACAAGTTCATCTCCTGCCCCACCTGCAAGCGGGAGACCGTCCTCTTCACCGACTACGGGCTGGCGGCGCTGGCCGTCAACACCAGTATCCTCAACAGACTGCCGGCCGAGGCCCTGGCCGCCAACCCCGTCCAGTGGAGCAGCGACACTGACCGCAGCTGCTACCAGACCTTTCGCCAGTACTGCGGGGCCGCCTGCACCTGCCACATCCGAAACCCGCTCTCCTCCTGCACCATCATGTGAGCCCCGCGCCCCTGCCCGCGCCTCCCGACAGCGGGGCGGCCAGAGAGGACAGTGCTGCGCCGTGGCCGGTCCCCGGTCCCTTCTTTGCCCGTGGCACAGCCCAGAGATGCTCCGATCCTCACCGCAGCCAAGGACGTGGGACCGGTGTCCTCACCAGTGCTGGTGGGGGGTGATGGGGACGCTGGGACCTGGTGGCAGCCCCCTACAGCCCAGTAGTGCCCAGGAAGAGGGACGCTGGAATGGGGAGCGTGTCCACCAGCACATCCAGGGGCTCTGTCTTCACCCACCCTGCAGCAGGTGCCCCCACTGTGCATCGACCATCCCGCCACGTTCCTTCCCCAGGCACCTTCTCCCTCCTCTCTCCCCACGGCTCCCAAGAGCAGACACTGGGTCCCAGCCAGAGCGATGCTCTCCCCATTGCCCCGCGACAACAGCAGCGGCACGAGGAGCCCTGGAGGTGCCTGGTGCCACGCTGGGTCACCCACCTGGCATGGGAGGCAAGGACAGGTCCCCAACTTCCTCTCCCGCCCTTCTCTGTAAGTTATTTGCCAAAGCTTTCATCTCAGCGGCCACGCCGCCATGCGCCCGAGTCGTAGCCACGCCAAGCCGCTGCACCGGCCCCTCGGTTGCGAGCAGACACGCGGCCCGTTTCCTCCACAGGCCCTTGAGGAAAGCTCCACTTTATCCTCGTTTTGGAGGATTCTTGTTTTTTTCCCCAGCCGTCCCCGGCCACCCCATCCCAGGCCGCTACGCATTCACAAAGGCATTGAGCTGTGTCCGTTCTCTGCTGCTCCAGCCAGGGCCCTGCACCGATGCCCCGTGGGATGGCTCAGGGGTGCAACACAGGGTCTGATACCCCAAATTTCCAGCTCCAGTGAGGGGGTTTGGCTGGGGAAGGAGGCAAAGATCTGGCTCCTGCCCACGGTTGCGTCCCCAGAGCAGCACCTCTGCTCTGCCCGCTGTGCGGCAGGGCTGGCAGGGCGGCAGCTCCCTGTGCGCAGTCTTGCTTTCTCCAGGGCACCTGGAGGGGTAAGTTTGCTGCCAAAAAAAGCAAAAAAATGAACCTAAAAAAATAAAGAAAAAGCCATAATTTGCAAGTGCTCCCGCAGGGCTGAGCACCACAACTTGGGGCAATGGCAGCACCAGCGGCACATGCTGCCCAGTCCCACGGCACCGGGGCTAGGAGAGACAGAGGGGCCCCACAGAGCCCCCCACCCTGGGGGGAAGAGCAGCCCCTGGCACTGGCCGAAGCCCAGGATCCATCCGGGGAGAGGGGCCAAACCATCACCCCGCCCCGAGGGAGCAGGCGATGCCCCAGCACAGCCCCCAGAACCACCTGCTGCCGGTGACAACAGGGGTGGCACCACCGTTTCTGTGTTGCTCTGCCAATGCCTCCCGCTGCTGGTTGTGACAATGATCATGTTTTATACCCGGCCTTGTTCTAACCCTCATCGGTCTCCCCAATAAAGGTTATATTGGAACGAACAGCGAGCTGATGTCTCGGGGGCGTGTCGCTGTGGGCAGGAGTGGGGCCCTGCTCGGTCTGTGGGGCACGTTTGGGGGCAGATACCCAGAGAAGGGGCTTTCCCTGGGGAGCAGGGGCTGCCACCTCCCCTCCAACCCAGCTCCTGGCTCTGATGCGGCTGTGTCACCTCTCTGCCCAGTCTTTGGTCCCACCACACGCAGATGGACACTGTGGGGTTCTCCATGGGGGTACCCTGCCCACACTGGGCAAACGGTCCCCAGCCACACCCAAGGCTCTTCAGTACCCCTTGGATGTCCCAATCCTCCCTGCATGGTGCAGTGTACCGGGGGAGGATTTTCCAGCCTGATCACAGAGTCACAGAATGGTTTGTGTTGGAGGGACCTTCCCAGCTCTCCAGTGCCCCCCCTGCCATGAGCAGGGACATCTTCACCAGCTCAGGTTGCTCAGAGCCCCGTCCAGCCTGGCCTGGGATGTCTCCAGGGATGGTTCATCCACCACCTCTCTGGCCAACCTGGCCCAGGCTCTCACCACCCTCAGGGCCAGTAATTCCTTCTTCATGCCCAGCCTGAATCTCCCTCCTTTAGTTTAAAACCGTCACCCCTTGTCCTATCACAACAGGCCCTGCTAAAATGTCTGTCCCCATCTTTCTTATTGGCCCCTTTTAAACATGGGAAGGCCACAATGAGTTTTCCCCAGGGCTTCTCTTCTCCAGCTGAACACCCCAACTCTCTCAGCCTGTCCTCATAGGTCCAGGTGGTCCCAGTGGCACCCATTGGTGAAGGGAGCCAGGCAGGGACACGGGCTGTGCTGGGCTCCCCTGTCCCACTCCAGTGAGGCAGATGCACCACGGGCCCTACCAGGCTCAGGGCCTCTGCACTGTCCCCAGCTGCGCGCAGGGACTGCCACAGGGCAAACAGCATCCGCAGGGAGCACCAAGTGGACCTTGGGGCTGCCATGATGGCAACTCTCCAGCGATACCCTGATGCATGAGGTGTGCATGCAGGCTGGAGTGTGCACACGTGTGTGCAGGGTGGAGGGGACGCGTGTGTGCACACTGAGGCTTTCTGTGCACACACAGCCCCACCGGCCCAGTGCTGGGCCCCGAATTCCCTTTCTCTGGGAGCAGTGGCTGCCTCTGCCCTCTGCTATGTGCCACTGCAGAGCAGCCGCTCCCAAAGCATCAGCATGTCCCCGGCTCATGGCTGAGCCCTGGGGGCAGCCCCCACCCCAGGGGTGCAGGTTTGCAGGGGGGCTCAGGACCCCTTGTCCCTGGCTGCAGGTTCCCGCCTGGGGAGGGTGTCTATCCCCAGAAAATGAAACCACATCCCAGTCCATGGGTGCTGAGTTACAGCATCAATAATGCAGCCAGTGCCACATCCGGCCCCGTGTGTGCTGCTGCCATGACCTGGCTCCCCGGCCCTGCACCCACATCCCCACCGACCTCAGTTTTGGGGAGCACATGCAGCCCTGGAAACAGTGCTGGGGGGCTGTCACGGCACCCCCCCCGAGCCCAGTGATGTGGCTGCTCAGGGAAGCTGGGACAGCCCCAAATCCACGCTGAGCATCTCCAGCGCCCCAAAGGCTCATCCCAAATCCATGACGAGCATCTCCATCTGCATGGCCCCAAAGACACCGAAGCAACTGGCCAGGTGGCGCAGAGTTGGCAGCAATTTTGCCCTCAGAATGGGAATTTACCCTTTTTATTACATAAGAATGAAGGGTACAGTGTGTCCTCCCCACCCCCCACGGTATCTCTTGGGCACAGAGTAAATTTAAAACCACTAATTTGATCTTGAGTTGCAATTAAGGAAGAAATGGGCCTTTCAGGAATAAGTGCTGGGCGACAGCCCATTTCTCCAGCACTATTAACCTAGAAGGAGCACTCACAGGACAAGGGACCTGGGTGTATTGCAGGGGGGTGGGGACAGCGGGGCTGTGCCAACCCTCGCATTGTGGCTGCACGTGAATTCAGTGTCTTTCAAAGTCACCCTGGCATCCCAAGCCCCCAAACTCTCCCATGGCTGGTATGGCCATGCTGAGCTTCGTGCCTCCAAGTTGGGTTTCCAAAGCACTTCAAGTCCCACCCGCTGCTCAGCCATGGCTGGGACATCACCGTGGAGCGGGTTTTGCCACGGCAGTTCTGGGGTGAGCAGGTTTTAAAATCTGCTGGTTGATGTAATATCTGTCCAGGGCTGAGATGAAGCTCTGGGCTCTCCCAGTCTCTGCACTGGCCCATGATGGGAAAGGGGACTTGGGGAGTTAAATGGTTCCTGGGGATGACAATGCCCCAAGCACTCATGGTTTGGATGCGGGAAGGGCCATGAACAGGCGAGTCTCTGCCAGGTTGGGATCAGCCTTGCCACGGGTTCGGGGGATAACATTTCCCAGCTGTTCTCCCCCAAACCAGCTCCCACAGCCTGGCCAGTGCTGGGGGCCATGCCAGACCTGGCTGGCTCTGTGCTCCTGCTGGCGATGGCAGCGCCAAGGCCGGTCCCCATGTGTGTGGCCCCAACAGTGCCTGTCCGGCCCCACCGCCCTGCTGGGAGGTTGCACAACAGGACCAGTTCCCCATTGGTGTGAAGTGGGGGGAGGATGCGGCCCCAGCCGAGGGGCTGAAGGCTGCGCTGAGCTCCACGGCAGCGCGATGCCAAGTTGGGAAGAAGGTGGCCAAGCATCTGGGCTGTGACCTCCTTGGGGACATGCAGCCTTGAAACCTCAACCCGAGGAGGTCACGCACCATTTAAGTGGAGAGGAAGCTGCTTGCGACGGCTTCTGCCAGCACCCAGCTTTCACAACGGGGTGCAATCCTGTGATGAGATGATAACAGGTTGTGGCACAGAGCCCGAGAGGCTGTGACAGGTCCCAAGGGCAGCTCTGGCCCCACGGACAGGAGGGATGGCTGCGTTTGGGAGCTTTCCTGGGGTTAAATCCCGGCGAGAGCTGCCCATGGATGTGGGCATCTGCTCCCACTCACTCCCCATCTCCACGGGCAAGGCCAGATTTTGGTGTGGGAGCTGCTCCTGGTGCCCCACTGGTTTTGTGCCATCCCCTCAGCCACAGTCCCTTGGCCTCGCTCTTGGGGGTGCAAGATGGGGACAGTTCTGTCACGTCCCCAGTGCAGGGCTGAGTGGGGCAGGGAAGATGCTGGTGTCAACAGTGGGGGGATGCCTGCAACTGTGGCTGGATGGGGCCCCTGACTCCCTGACCCCCAACACCCAACCCCTGCCTGCCCAGGTGGGTGAGACCAGGTGCGCTTGGTGCACTGGTGGTGCTGCCAATGTCCTTACTGCCAACCACGCATGGCTCAGGACCCACATGTGGGGCACACATCGGGCTTCAGTGGGACGAGAGATACAGCCCTGCAGAGCCCTGTGGGAATGGGGACAGCCATGTCACCGGTCTGGGAACACCAGCTGGGAGGTGTGACTAAGTATTTGGGGTGCAATGGGATGTCAGGGACTTGTGCGAGGGGACCAGGTTGGGGAGATGGGGCGGACTTGGGGTTTGTGCTGGAGTGCATGGTGGGGACGAGAGGGACAGGGCGGGTGCATGAGGCAATGGGGGCAGGAAAGGAGAGCTGGGGGGCTGTGAGAAGGTGGATGGGAGCTGCATGGGGGTGTACATGCTGAGTCTGGGGTGCCAGGAGGGGCTGTGGGGTCTGGAGGAGGGTGGAGGGGGCTGCAGGGGCATATGCATGGGGAGACAGGGTGCACAGGGCTGCTGGAGGGTGCAGGGGGACTGCAAGGGGTCAGAGAGTGCATGTGTGGGGCTCCAGAGGGGCTCTGGGGGGCTGTGCAAGGGGACAATGCGCACAGCCAGAGCCCTGCACAGAGTCCTGCAGCTCTCCATGTGCCACCCCCAGCCCTGCTTGCCGTGCTGCAGCACAGCTCTTGTGCCGCCTGATGCTGAACACAACCGAGTCCTTCCAGTGGCCATTGCAGCCCGGCCACCACGGGGCCTGTCTGCGCCGCAGTCCCCCAGGTTACATGCCCTTCTATGGCTTTGAGCACCCAGAGCTGCCAGCAGCAGGAGAGGGGAGTGCGGATGTGCTGGAGGCTGCATCCTGCTCCATCGTGTCTCCATGGGGACAGCTCTGGCCTGGTTTGCCCAAAAGGCAGTCACCCACCTTCATGTAATGTAGAGCAAGGACACATGCCAGGCACCACCCAGGTGTCTGAGCCCCCCCTTCCCCACAAGCCCCATCCAGCCAAAAATGCCCCTGGCCTGGGCTGGGCTGATGCTTCTCCTGATGGAGCTGCTCTACTTGGTATAAATAAATATTCTTCGGTGCAAAGGGGGCCAAGGGGGACTCGGCCGCCACTGCCTCCTGGCCTGACCTGTTTTGGGGTGTCCTGCTCCTGCCGCTGCCTCCCCTGGAGCAAAGCTCAATGCTGAGAGCAGCTTAAGTGTCCCAGCAAAGCCCATGGCCCAAATCTCTGTCCCCGTGGGCACAAGGACATGGGTTTCCCACAGGGCTGTATGGGCAGGGGAGCATTTGCTTGGCCCCTCTGACCTGACCTCCTTTGCAGGAGGAAGGGGAAAGGGTGTGTGGAACCCACAGTCCCCTGCAGCCCTGGGGAGGTGCCCACAACAAGTTTCCAGGGGACAGGGGCAAAGCCAGGACACGCAGCTGGTTGCACAGCCCTGGCATGGCCGGGCAGGGGGATGGGGCATGGCGGTGTCAGCCAGCCCGCGGCAGGGCCAGGCAGAGTGGAGACAGAGCGGGGAGACAGCAGAGGGTGATTTGGGATTTGCTAGGACAGGTGCCAACACTGCAGGAGACTGACTCCCCAGTGGGATCTTAGGGAGGTCATGGGGACCTGACACCTCCCTGCCACCCACCACCAGCCCAAAGTCATCCCCCTCCCCTTTCCCTCAGCATGCAAGTGTCCCCAATAATCATCTGCAAGCCCTGTGCCCTGCAGCATGGTGGGGAGCAAGGGTGCAGAGGAGCCGTGCCGTGACCTGGCCATCGCTCCAGGGCATCCTGGGGAGCGGGACATCACACCTGGCTGGGATGCAGCCCCACAGAGCAGCAGAGCCCACATCCCACTCAGCACTGAGCTATTCCTGCATGACACAGCCACGGGCAGGTCCCCTGTGGTCACAGCCCCAGTGCCATGCTCACCCGGGCTCCCCTGCCTGCAGTGCCTGGTTGAGGCCAAACCAGCCTGTCCCCAGGCACGTATGGCCCCACTGGCTGGTCCTGCTCGGTGCTGCCAGCACCATGGCATGGGCACAGAGCCCTGTTTGCTCTCTTATCACAGCACAGGGAAAGGCATGAGCACGGGCTGGCACTGCTTGGCATGGGCTGGGAGGTGCCACGGTGGGGGCAGGCAGCCCCTCCCAGGGTGGCTGGGGACACTGACTGGCCCTGTCCCCTCCCTGTGTCATCACTGTGCCCTGAGGGGACACACTCAGCCTGGACCTGGCACTGAACTCACAGATGCAGCTGTGGTACAAATGCAAGTTGTATTTCCAGTCTGTGCTGGGGAACCCCGTCCGCCTGTCTCAGGCGCAGCCCACAGCACAGCCCCGCTCTGCCCGCAGAGCCGCCCCGGTTCCCAGTCCCACGCCGGGGAGGTGCCCGCTGCAGGACGGGCTCCTGCTCCACCTGCCCCTTTGCTGCTGTCACTCGGTGCCACTCGGTGCCCCACGGGACACAGGCGATGCCCGACTCCAGGGTGACCTCCCTCAGTCACCCGTCCTGGCTCCTCCACTGCCTCCCCTGCTCCAGGCTCACTGGCAGCACCAGAGCTCCCCGGGTTCATGGGGCTCCCCAGGTTCATGGGCTGCTCCCCGGCTGGCATCACCGCCAGCACCAGCCTTGAGGGAGAAGCAGGATCTGGGCCTCCTGTCCTCATGCATGGCCCAGCCTGGAAGCACAAACCCTGTGCTATTTATCAAGGATGAGGAAAAGCAGCACCATCAGGATGATGGGGAGGAAGATAAGGAACAGGCTGAGTATTTCGGCCGCCAGCAGCAGCGCCAGCAGCAGGAGGTAGCAGCAGCGGCAGCGCCGCTCCAGCCGCCCCAGTGCGCGGATGAGGCAGAACGGGTAGCGGACGCAGGGCAGGCAGCCGAACATGCGAGTGGTGTGGAAGCGCACCTGGAAGTGATGCTCGAGGGCGCCAGCGAGGCCTGGGCGCCGGGGCGGCAGGGCAGGGGGCCGGGGGGTGGCCAGGGCGCTGGAGGAGCCGTTCTGGGCGTGCAGCAGGAGCAGCTCCTCTTGCAGCTTGCAGATCTCCCACTCCAGCATGGGCGTCTTCTGGCGGCAGATGGGGCAGCTCACGCGGCCAAAGTCGGCGGCAGTGGCCGTGTCCATGATGGCGCGCAGGCAGGCGCGGCACAGCCCGTGGTTGCAGTTGAGCAGGGCCGGTTTGTGCTGCTGGTCATCGTAGGGCTCCGTGCAGATGGGGCACTCGTCCTCACTGCCAGCAGGCACACAGCACGGCTCTGCCGCCACCACCTCCTCGTCGCTTGATGTCTCCTCTCCCTCGCCGGAGAGGCTCAGGATGGAGCTGGAGGCACTTTCCAGGCTGGATGACCCCTCCTGCAGCGCTGGCCTCTCTCCGTGGGGCAAGACGGGGCTGGTGGGGGCAGCAGAGGGAGGGTCCTGCCCCACAGGCAGGGAGGCACCAGGGGCAGGTGGCTCATCATGCCCAGGCAGGAGTGGCTTGGTTGTGTCCTCTGCCAGCAGTGGGTTCCAGCAGCCCCAGGCAGCAGCAGGTACCTCCCCACAGAGCTGGGGCGGTTCCCCAGGGCCCTCCGACCCCACCGTCCCGCTCTCACCCTGCTGCCTGGTACAGCCCTCCCTGCCAGCCGCCTGCGTGAGCTGGGGGCCGGGCTCTGCCTCCTCAGCTGCTGCCGGCTCCATGGGTGTGGGTGCTCCACAGCTGCCCCCTTCACCCACCGCCCCCCGTGTCCCCTCGGGGCTGGGTGTGGGACCCAAGTGTTGCTCCAGGGCAGCAGGTGCCCTTCAGCAGGGCTGCCAGGAGGGCTTAAAGGCAGCAGTGCCCGCGCATTGTCCCGTCATCCCTCCAGCACAGTTTGGGACCCCCTCCCAGGCCAAGGGGTCAGGAGCCCCCGCAGCAAGGTGTGTCCCCATCACCCTCACCAACAGGCTATGCCAAGAGAGGTATCCTCATGAGCATCCAGCAGCCACTTCCTCCTTCTCCTCTTCCTCTTCCTCCTCCCCAATGCGGTACTGACCACCACGGTCCGAAGGAGAGGGCAACGAGCCGGGCGCTGCCCGCTGCGCCGGCAAGGGGTGCAGGCGTGGCAGGCACCGTGCAGGCAGCTGCTGCCTGTCCTGGGCCAGGCAGGGCTGGGGCCGAGCCTGGCTCTGACCAGTCTGGTTTGTCAGCTTCTGGAAGCGACTCAAATGCCGGCAGCCCGGGGCAGGCGGCCATGCCTGTGCCAATCAGCTCCCGCGGGAGCCGGGGAGGAGCTGGGCCCACGGCCGCCTCTTCCCCTCACCCTGCAAAAATGGAGCCACCTCTGCGGGCAGCTTGCCACACCGCTGGCTGAGCGACAGGGCAGCACAGCCCCTGCGCTGCCCCGGTACAGCCCCCAGTTCACACCCAGGACAGCACACCAGCACAGCCCCTGCGCTGCCCCGGTACAGCCCCCAGTTCACACCCAGGACAGCACACCAGCACAGCCCCTGCGCTGCCCCGGTACAGCCCCCAGTTCACACCCAGGACAGCACACCAGCACAGCCCCTGCGCTGCCCCAGTACAGACCCCAGTTCACACCCAGGACAGCACACCAGCACAGCCCCTGCGCTGCCCCAGTACAGACCCCAGTTCACACCTAGGACAGCACACCAGCACAGCCCCTGCGCTGCCCCAGTACAGACCCCAGCTCATCCCAGTCCCCTGGGTCTGTCCCTGCGCCGGGCCACCTCACCCTGCCATGCTCCGTAAGCAGCTTGCAGGGCTCAGAAGGAAGAGCACAGCCTGGATAGTGCCCCATGCAAGGGGATGGTGTCACCAGTGCGATGACTGCCATGCTGTCCCCAGGGTGTGGGGACACCAGCCCAGCTGGGGTCTGCAGGTGCAACGGAAACTTCAAACCCACGCCATGCCCATTCCCTGCGGTGCCGCAGCCCCAGCAGTGCCCTGGGGCAGCGCTCACCTGGGCAGGACCCCACGATCTGGCGCGTGGGAAGGTGGCTGGGTCACAGGTGTGGTGTGGCACCACTGTCCCTTCCTGTCCCAACCTGAGCCCAGGGACTGTCCCCGGATGATTCATGCCCTGGGCCCTAATTGCTATTTACAGTGGCACCAAGTTCACCAACTGGGTGAGGAAGATGGTGGCAGTGGTCCCAGTGGGGCAGTGGCAGGGCCAGGAGGGCACATGGCGCTGAGACTGCCAGGGAAAGCGCTGAGGCTGCTGGCTCACCCGGCCCCGGCTGGAAGTGGCTCCCAGGATGGGGTGAAGTACGGTCCAGCAGAGCTGGTGCCCAGGGAATGGGGAAACTTGGGGGGAACTGGCCCTCAGGGAGCTCAGACCTCCACATTGAGCAGGCTCAGGAAGATGAACTGTCAGCAGAGACAGCGGGATGGAAGCTTCCTCCTGTGCCCAGCCCTGCTGGCCTCAGCCACCAGAGACAGGGGGAACAGGTCTGTCCAGGCAGCCTCCTGCAGCGAGCGCTGCTGCCGCTGAGTAACGCCAGGGTGGAGAGATTGCCACGCACAGATCACTTCCTCTATGTCCTACCACAAACAACGGCCACTGCCAACACTGTAGCTCTAGCCATGCCTGTGGGTGCTGCTCACCCAGCACAGGGACCCCAGGAGCTGGGGCAGGCGGGACAGCAGCTCAGTCCCACACAGGACGACAGCTCAGTCCCACGCGGGACGGCAGCTCAGTCCCACGCGGGACGGCAGCTCGGTCCCACACAGGACAGCAGCTCAGTCTCATGCAGGATGGTAACTCGGTCCCACACGGGACAGCAGTTTGGTCCCATGTGGGAGCCAGCAGCACCCACCACCAGGAGCACTCGCCTCCGCCCCAGTGTGGTATGGGCACAGGGAGCCAGACTTTACCCCTGCCAAACCCATCCCCTGGGAGAGGGGTTCCCCTGCCCGCCATGGCCCTGTTGCCATCAAGGAAGGGCTAGTTGGTAAATGCAGCCCCTCTGCCAGGCCCCTGCCCTGGCTGGGGTAATCTCAGCCCAAGGATGATGCCAGAGGCAAATCTCTTTGCTGGCTCCTTTATTCAGGCTGAGTTTGGGGGAAGGGGAGGCAGGGAGCCAGGCTTACGACCAGGTTTCAGATTGGAAGCGCTGGGACCGTTCCAGAGCTGCTAAATGCTCCTCTGCTTCCGAGGGCGACAGGCCACCTTCCAGCTGCAACACCGACTGCAGGGCTTCGGCCACGGCTGCTGGCATCTGCTTGGAATTCCTGAAGAGAGAGTAGGAGGCACAATGGAGGGTGAGCAGAAAAAACAGGGCCATGTCTGCATCCCCGGTGCTCCGGTACGGCCCAGCAGCGGGCACCAGTCCCTGCGGCTGAATGCACCGCCCCGGCACGGGCTGCGGCTGCAGCGGGGCGGTGGGAACCCACCTCACCCCGCAACACGGGCTGCCTGGCACGGAATAAATGACAGGCTTGGAGAGGTGGCTCGTACCACTCCCTGGAGAGCAGCCCCGTTATCCACACCGGGCTTCTCAGTGCTGGCATTTGCAGGCAAAGACTTTGCTTCGGTACCCGGTGCCTTGCAAAGGAGCATCACAGCTCAGTAGCCTTAACTCCAGCCCTTGTAGTGCTCCATTTCCCATTAGAGGGACACGGGGAATATGCACGAGTCACAATTCATCAGCAGGAGGGCAGGAAACTGTCCTTTCATCTCAGGGGAAACATTCAGTGGAAACATGTCCGATCCCAAGCTGGGTAAGACGACCGCTGCAAAGGAGCAGCCGCTTCCGTCCATCGCTGCCTCCTTTCAAGAAATGGGACGTGATTGTTTTGATGGCAACATTTGTAACCAAAGCCAGTTCAAACCTCAAATTAAGAGAAAAGGTGAAGAAAACATAAGCTCCTGTGAAGAAAATTCCCAAATAGGATTCGACACTTTCAAGCACAATTATTTCTTATGGGAAATAAGAAACTCAGACTTTTTCTTGGAGAGAGTTTCATTTGATGAACTGACTGTGTGACAAAAAAGCATCTAATAAAAAATTTCCCAGGCTGCTCCAACTGGCACAAGCATCTGGCAATGTCCTTGCTGTTTCCCAAGAACGAGGCAGAATTCTGACTTGCGTTTGAAGTTGATTAACATCCCAAAATACACAGAAAGGAGGTCTTCTTTTTTTGGAAGAGTCGCATTGTTTCTGAGTCAGGCACTGATATGCAAGTGTGAGATAATGTAGCTGGGCTTGTGATGGAAAACATGTCAAGTATCTATTTTTTGCAGAAAAAGAGAGACACTTTCAAGCATTTTGTCCCTGGGTGGGATAAGCTGGCACAGTCACTGAGCAGATCCAGCCCCTGGGAGGGCAGACACACGGTGCTGCGGGGCCCAGTTCCCTGCTCGGGGACACACAGCCCAGGAGCCACTTCCTCCATCTTTCTCTTAGTTTGGCTGAAGCTGTGAATACTGTTTTTAGCAGAAAAAAAAGGCCATTTTCAGGCAAGCCCACCTGCACCTTCCCATTTGGCACCTGACTGGCAGTTCAGAGTCTGTGGGAAGAGAAGGGCACTGGGATCCTGGGTGTCTTTACATGTGGTGCGGGCTGCTCAGGATGGGGGGAATGTGTCCCCTGCAAACAGGACAGTTGTCACTTGTACAAGGTGGACAAGGTTCTCACATCCTACCCACCCAATCGGGGTTGAGAGCAACCACATGCCAGGGACAGACCCCAGTGAGATGGGTCTCGCAGCAACCCCAATGTCCAAAACACCATCCTCACAGCCACCGCAAAATCCCGCAGTGGGGACTGCTGTGCAAGCCTGGCTTTTTCAGAGACACCGATCCTTTTCTGGCAGCCCCCAGGGTGTTTCCGTCAACACCAGAGAGTGGCAAAGAGGATGGACAGAGAGGACAGAGCTATCAAGACACCGCGTCCACTCATCACCCAAGCAGCATTTGGGCTGTGGATGGAGGTACAACCCCAAGTCCCAAGTGCAGCTTGATGGAGGAAACCAAACCCGAACCCCAGATTCGCAGGTAGGAAGGACGAGTTTGGGGTACAGGCCCCGGGAAGCCCTGCGAGGCAGCGAGGGACGCCAGAGCAGGCGGCAGCGCTGGTGCAGCAGCGACTGACGGAGCGGTGGGCGGCCTGGCCTCCGCTTCCCGGGCAGTAAACAAAAATCTCCTTCTCCCAGGAATGCAGCGAGGCCAGTCGCACCCTGCGAGGCACCGGCGAAGTTCCGGCTCCCGCGGGGGACAGGCAGGAAAGAGCCTCCCGCAATTGCTGCTCGTGTTGACAGCCAGGCACAGGCTTGCAGTGCTTTCCAGGTCACGGGGTGCACGACAAACACCAGCGCCAGCCTCTCACCAGCTCAAGGAGCCCAATGCATTTCACAACACTCACCCCAGGCAGCCGGTGAGCAGCCTCCTCCCTGCCGCACAGGCAGCGACAGGAGCAGGCAGCTTAAAGGCTTTGCCCAGGAAAAGAGCCACAGAGCTACGAACGGAGCGGCAGATGCTCTGCCTCCAAAGGCCAGACCCCACCTTTTGGACAAAGCTCAAGATTTCCAACCAGCCCGAGGCAACCAAGGAGGAAGGTTGTGGTGCAGTGCAGCTCATCGTTGTCCCCAGAAGGCAGTTTTGGATGCAAAGAGCCAGCAAGAATGTGCCAAGGGTCCCAAAAACTATTGCTCACAAGCCCCAGCATCAATGGAGCCCTGGTATATTGTGCTTTAAAATCCTCCTGCCCAGCCGAGCAGCCACAGGAACCACACAAGCCTTTATCTCTGGTTTCACCAAGCCCTGCTGGAGAAGAGGGGTGTGAAGGAGGCCGGTGCTCCCCTATGTATGGATTTGCCGTGGTTCAGAGGCAGCTCGCTTTCAGGTGATGCCAGTCACGGGCACTGGCAGTTGGAGGGACGAACTCATGGGGTCAGCTATAGCACCTTTATCACGGTGCCAGCTCTGCCCCTCCTAATCGGAGCATGGGGTATGTGAGAAATGGCCCTCTGAGCGCAGGGTTTGTGGAACAGGATGTATGTAGAGAAGGAAAGAGCTGGTTCTTCTGCAGTGGCCAGTGCACCCCAGAGAACTTCTGGGGTGCAGGGTGAGCTTGCTCCAGAGGTTGAGCCAAGAGGTGGAGAAGCAGCAACGTGCAGTCCCACCCCCCAGTCTCTGGGTAGAGACCTCTCACTCACCCAGCCAGGTAGACATGAGCTCTCCGGCTGCTCAGCAGCTCCCACACCAGCCTTCGGTTTTCCTGGATGCGGTGCTGAACATAAATCTTCTCCTCCTGTGGGGAAACACGGCACTGAGCCCATCAGCCCTGGCAGCACCCCCAGGGACTGGTCCCAGGGATTGTTTGCAAGAGCTGGAGGCAGCACAGCCCCCACAGCGGGGAGCACTGGGAGAAGCAGCTGGATCAACCATCACACAGGGAAGGGGATCCCCATACCTCATATAAGCACTCTGGGAGGGGTTGGTGGGAGATATGTGCAGCAGCAGTGGGGAATGCACCCCAGGTAGCCCCCTCAAATCATCTGGCTGCTCCCTGACTGCTCCAAGCACTGGTGAAGAGCCATGGCCAGGAGCTGAGGAGTCCCTGCAAGGGCTTCCCCTCTCCCTCTCCCTCTCCCTCTCCCTCTCCCTCTCCCTCTCCCTCTCCCTCTCCTATCGAGGGCAGAGGATGCTCAGTGCCCCCCATGCCAGGACTGCCGCAGGGCACAGACCTTTCCTGCATCCCCCGCTGCCGGTCCCAGCCCTGTCACCTGCTGGAGGCCTGACACAGCTGGGAAGGGCAGGGAGCACAGGGGACAGCCTCAGGTCCCCTCCTCCTGCCCCTCCGCTGTGCTTAGGGCCTGCCTTTCGGCACAGCACAGCCCAACAGGAGAGTTCCCAAAGGGTTAACCCACAAGATTTCAGCTTCCAAGCAACTGCCCACGGCCCTGGCTTCTGCCCAAGAGGGACACCATTACCAACGTGCCTGAATTCACTGCCGGCCCTGACAGCTCCTTCATGACAAAGGTGACACTGTGATGGAGGCCAGGCACACTACCGCATGTCCCACCATGCTCAGTGGGGAGCTGAGCCGCAGGAGCAGCCTCCGCCCCTTCTCCCATCCAGCACCAGAGGCAACAAGGCTCTTGCTGCAGCTGACGCTCCCTGTGTGTGGCTTTGGAGGTGTGTGTGGGGACCACCCCAAGCAGGAACCAGCTTGGCTGTCATAGAATCACAGAATCACAGAACAGTTTGGGTTGAAGGGACCTTCCCAGCTCCCCAGTGCCCCCCCTGCCATGAGCAGGGACATCTTCACCAGCTCAGGTTGCTCAGAGCCCCGTCCAGCCTGGCCTGGGATGTCTCCAGGGATGGTTCATCCACCACCTCTCTGGCCAACCTGGGCCAGGCTCTCACCACCCTCAGGGACAACAATTTCTTCCTCATGTCCAGCCTGAATCTCCCTCCTTTAGTTTAAACCATCACCCCTTGTCCTATCACAACAGGCCCTGCTCAAAAGTCTGTCCCCATCTCTTTCTTATCAGCCCCTTTGAAGTCCAGAAAGGCCACACTAAGGTCTCCCTGGAGCTTCTCTTCTCCAGCTGAACACCCCAGCTCTCTCATCCTGTCCATCCAGCAGTGCTGTTCCAGCCTCGGGTCATTCCTGTGGTTCCTCTAGCCCCTCTCCAGCAGGTCCATGTGTGTCCTGTGCTGAGCACCCAGAGCTGGACCAGCACTGCAGGGGGTCTCACCGGAGTGGGGCAGAGGGGCAGAATCCCCTCACTGCACCTGCTGCTCACACTGCTGGGGATGCAGCCCAGGACATGGGTGGTTTCAGGGCTGTGGGTTGTCTTGGCTGTATTTATAGGCAATGTGCTGATTTTAGTTATTGGACCTGCTGTGTTAGCATGGGAAGTTACTGGGGGGTTGTGGAAAATTACAGCCGATGGGTGTAAGAACAAAGCACAGGAGCTGGTGGTTTGGCAACAGTATCTTGTTATAGTCGCGCGAAGCTTTCCTAACACGAAAGGCATGTAGTTACAAGGACCTAAGATAAGATATGCATGCTTTCTTACTAACCTATCATGAGCTCAGCCTTTGTAATATGTATGAGCTAATTAGTTGGTATACCAATCAGTATAATCCACGATAGTAGTTGTAATGTATGTAACAGTATAAAAAGATTGTGTAGAGAACAATAAAGTGGACACTTTGCTTGCATCAAGTTGCGCCCCCGTCTCTTCATCGCGGCAAATGGTGCCCCCCGACGTGATCTTTGGTGAAGACTCCGCCGGAGGCTGATAATCACCTATCTGGTGGCGTGCTGCGAGTCCCGCAGAACTGGGAACGCTGCTACAAGGAGCAGGGAAAAGCCGGCTACAGAAGTCATCACCCCCGTCTGGAACGAGAGGTGAGCTGCGGGAAACTAGCAAAATGGGGAATCAGGCGAGTTCCCCTGAAAGAGACGTTTATGAATTAATGAAAGCTTTACTTAATAAGCATGGGGGAAAAACCCTTTCGGGTCAGGACCTCAAGCTGATCCTTAAATGGGTCCAGGTTAAGATCCCTACAGTTACTGCTTCTTCGATTTTTACCCGGGAACTTTGGGACGATGTAGGGGTGAAATTATGGGATGCAGCTACCTCTGGAGATGAGGAAGCGCAACATATGCTCCCACACTGGAGAAAAATTTTTGAGGCTGTGAAAGCGCAAGAGCAGAGCCAGCAAGGTTCTGAAGGGGAGACAAAGCCCTCTGCACCATCATTACCGTCACTACCCCCCTTGGCCTGTGCAGCGGGGTATCCCCCGGAGGATGATCCCTTTGATCCCGGACCTGTTGATCCCGAAAAAGAACCCGATCTTTTCCCTCCTGATCCTCATAATGTCTGGGGAGAGATCAAACGCCAAGCCTTAAAGGAGGGGGAGTTAGAGATAGCAAGGACTATAGTAGCGCCTGTTATATATCAAGGAAGGGGGGGGGCGGCTCAATGGGAAGCATTATCCTTCTCAGTGATTAAGGAGTTGCGTCGTACGGTTACCGAGCACGGGTTGTCTTCTCCTTATTTTGCAAGCCTTTTATCTTCTGTATTCGATACATATGTCATGACCCCGCATGATTTAAAATCTCTCGCGCGATTGTTATTAACCCCGACGCAATATACAATGTGGGAGTCTCAATGGAGAACGGGGCTGCAGACAATTTTGTTGGGGTATGCGGGACATGCGAATGCTGCCCTAGCTGCCTTAACCATAGAACATCTTACTGGGACTGGGCAACATGCAGACCCGGCCGGACAGGCAAGGGATATCCCCCGAGAAGCCTTAGAAGCAGTCCGGGAGGAAGCGAAAAAGGCTTTATTGAAAGTTCCTGATTCTCAAAAGCCTCAGAAAGCGTTTACTAATATCACCCAAGAGCCCCGAGAGCCGTATATGCAATTTGTAGACCGCTTGAAACAAGCCTTAGATCGGCAAGTAGATAATACCGAGGCTCGAGATATCCTATTACTTAAATTAGCAGTGGAAAATGCCAACGCTGATTGCAAAAAACTTTTAAAATCGCTTCCAAACCAAAATCCTACTTTGGTTGAGATGATTGAGGCGTGTAACAGAATTGGCACTATGGATTATAAATATGAAGCGATGGCTGCTGCCTTTGCGGCCATGCGCGGACCTGTGGGAAACAGTAAGCAACAGAACTGTTTCGGTTGTGGGAAGCCAGGTCACTTTAAAAGAGATTGTCGCAGCGCCGGGGGGAAGAGACCCCCAGCACCTGGTATTTGTCCCAGATGCCAGAAGGGACGGCATTTTGCAAACCAATGTAAATCTAAATATGATGTGAATGGGCATCCCATACCGGGAAACCGGCAGTGGAGCGCGAACCCGCGGCGCGTGCAGACACAAGTTCCGCGGCCAGCCTCAACGCCCCTGCAAGCGCGGGGGGAGGAGCGGGGGACCGGAGGGTTTCCAGTCTCTCTCCCGCAACAGCAGGGAGCGCCGGCCTGGACCTGGCAACCGCCCACACAGTAACGCTGCTTGATTCCTCTGTTCATTTACTGTCTACTAAAGTTGCAGGCCCTTTGCCTCCTCAAACGCAGGCTTTATTATTGGGAAGATCATCCACCACCCTGTCAGGGCTTTTTGTATTGCCTGGAGTAATTGATCCTGACAGTAATTCCGAAATCAAAATTATGGCTTGGACCCCATTTCCTCCTTGCACAGTACCAGAGGGAAGTCGTATTGCTCAATTGATACTGATCCCTAAGGAGGACTATGTCTCAATCCCTGACCAAATGCTCCCGCAGAGACAGGGAAGCTTTGGGTCTACGGGAGAACCACTAATTTTATGGGCTCAAGCCATCTCACAAAAGCGTCCTATATGTCAATGTACCCTCATTTGCAGAGGTCAGCAAGTCGTGTTGAGTGGAATCATTGATACAGGTGCAGATGTTACCGTTATTTCTCAAGCGAAGTGGCCTTCTAGGTGGCCTTTAGCTGATATCTCTCAGACGTTAGCAGGGATTGGGGGGTGCGGAGCTAGCCGCCAAAGCGCAGAAATGATACAAGTTCAAAATTCAGAAGGACAAGTTGCCTCAGTCAAACCGTTTATCTTACCAGTGCCTATGGTCTTGTGGGGACGTGATGTGTTGTCTCAGTGGGGGGTGTCTATTCAGACACATTTTTAGGTGGGGCCATTGAGGGGCGTGAAACCCTAAAGTTAACCTGGAAGACAGACACTCCTATTTGGATTGATCAATGGCCCCTGCCACTGGAAAAACTTCACGCCCTCCAAGAAATAGTTAACGAACAACTATCTATGGGACATATTGTACCCTCAACGAGTCCGTGGAACTCGCCTATCTTTGTTATTAAAAAACTGACTGGCAAGTGGCGCCTGCTCCATGACCTCAGAAAAATTAATGACGCTATGGAAGATATGGGGGCCCTGCAGCCTGGGCTTCCATCACCTACCATGATCCCTCGAGATTGGCATTTAACTATCATAGACCTCAAAGATTGTTTTTTCAACATTCCATTGCATCCAGATGATGCCCCTAAATTTGCCTTTTCTGTACCAAGCGTCAACATGCAAGCTCCTTTGCAAAGATACCAGTGGGTTGTGCTACCGCAGGGAATGAAAAATAGCCCTACAATATGCCAATGGTATGTAGCAAAGATACTTAGTCCTGTCAGAACTGTAGTACCTGCTGCATTGTTATATCATTATATGGATGACATCCTAGTGGCAGCACAGCACCATGAAGTCATGGAGGAAGCTGTAGCCCTTGTCGTGGCTGCTGTAAAATCAGCAGACCTCTGTATTGCACCAGAAAAAATTCAAAGAATGCCACCTTGGAAATACTTAGGATGGCGTATAAGGGCTCAGACTGTTACCCCGCAACCCTTACAGATACAGGCAAATGTAAAGAACTTACATGATGTACAAAAACTGCTGGGTACAATCAATTGGGTCAGACCATTGTTAGGAATCAGTAATGCGGACCTTCGTCCCTTATTCGAAATGCTTAAAGGAAGTTCGGATTTAAACGCTCCGCGAACTCTCAGTCCTGAAGCCATAGCTTCCTTGCATAAAGCTGCAACAGCAATTGCCTCCAGACAAGCGCATCGATGGGAACCAGAATTGCCTTTTCAATTAATCATCCTTAATCCTGCTAGACAGCCTTATGCGCTTATTTTTCAATGGGACTGCCAGAAAATGGACCCTTTACTAATCATTGAATGGATTTTTCTGCCTAACCAAGCCACAAAGACGATTTCTACCCAACATGAGATGTTTGCATCTTTAATCATCAGGGCCAGACAGCGATTACTTACCCTGGCAGGCACGGACTTTGCCCTCATATGTATGCCAGTAACAACTGTTTACCTGCAATGGCTACAACAACAATCAGATGCACTAGGTATAGCCCTGACTGGCTATGCAGGCCAACTCACTTCTCATCCGCCTTCTCACAAGCTGTTAAGCATTGATTTTCACCTTTTACCTGTTCCAAAGCGGAGTGACCAGCCTTTACAAGCCCTTACTGTATTCACGGATGGGTCTGGCAAATCTCACAAGTCTGTCATCCTTTGGTGGGATGAACATCGGGAATGGTGGAGCTCAGATGTAGAGACTGTACAGGGTTCTCCTCAAATAGTAGAATTATCTGCAGTTGTTCGAGTGTTTCGAAAATGGTCTGCCCCTCTCAATATAATCACTGATTCTGCTTATGTTGCAGGAATTGTTAGCCGAGCAGAAGCTTCTGTGCTACGGGATATTTCTCATACGGCACTGTTCAATCTGTTACAAGAACTCATTTTCCTGTTAGATTCCCGCCTTCATCCTTATTTTATTATGCATGTCCGATCTCACACTTCTCTACCTGGTTTTATTGCAGAAGGGAACCGACAAGCGGATTTGCTTACGCTACCGGTGCAGGTGTTACCAGATCGATTAGCGCAAGCTCGACTCAGCCACTCCTTTTTTCATCAAAATGCTGCAGGCCTTACGTTTGTTATTAAAACAAAAAGGGGGAATAGGGGCTGCTACACCAGAGGAGCGCTTACAGAAAGCCTTGTATGTTTTTAATTTTTTGAATTGTTCCCTGTTAGACAGCAATCCTCCAGTAGTTCGTCATTTTAGCACAAACACCCTTTTTGAACCCAAGATTAAGCCGCCAGTATTGATCCGGGACCCCGAAACAGGTAAAGTGATGGGACCCTATCCCCTTGTTACATGGGGTAGAGGCTATGCTTGTGTTTCCACAGAGAGAGGTCCTCGCTGGATCCCGGCAAAGAACGTGAGACCCTTCCGAGAAACATTGCAACGGCAGTCCTCTGATAACGCTCCAGAACCTGCGTTCGATGAGGAGAACGTTGCTCCCGAATGAATTCCGTCTCAGAAACAGATAAGCGAGAGCTTCAATGTCCAGACTGCGAAGTGTGCAATTTCTGGCTGACACTTTGGGGCTCCTTCCCTCCACAGGGGGAATGGGAGAACATCTCAAATCGCGAAAATTGCTCTAATATGAGTCCGGAGATTCTTCCTGTTAACGGGACTGGAGTGGTCTATTTTGGTGATAGCTGGACTAGGTATTTGATTCGAGATGGTCACAAAGAGACATTAGATTCACTGATTCATTATCAAAACGTGTCAGGTAACTCTGGTCATTGGAACATTTCAATGAATACAGGGGCTAGAGATGTGGCCGATATCACTGGACAGGTAAGGTTGCCCAAAGGCTATTTCTTGATTTGTGGAGATAGAGCATGGCCCGGAATTCCTTTTAAACCTGTGGGAGGACCTTGTTATATTGGGAGACTTACGCTGTTCGCACCTCATATGAGGGACATGCTTAATCGTTCCCTGAGCAATAGTACCAGATCAAAAAGGTCATTGCGACAATTACAACCAGATTGCGATGATCGCGTCAATTTAGGGTCTTTAGGATCTACTATAGCTCTGTCCCTATTTTTGCCTGGTGGAATGGCCGCAAGCAATTGGAATAAAATAAAACAATTGGCATGCTGGGCTGTCAAAGAATTTAACACGACCTCTGACATTTTGTCAGGATTAGCTCAAGATGTAGATAGCTTACGACATGTAGTCTTACAGAATCGTGCCGCCATAGATTTCCTTTTACTAGCCCACGGACATGGATGTCAAGAATTTGAAGGAATGTGTTGCATGAATCTATCTGATCACTCTGTGAGCATTCATAAACAGATTGCAGAACTACGAGAAAGGATTCACAATGTGCAGGAAGGAATGGATGGACTCGATGGGTGGCTAGCTTCTTGGGGAATTACAGGGTGGATAAAAGATTTACTTAAACAGGGAATTTTGATCCTTTTAGTAATTTGTGTATTATTACTAACGATTCCATGTATTTTGCAGTGCTTACAAAAGTCGATAACCGCTTCAGTAAATAAGATTTTTCTTGTACAAGCACAAGACCTTCTGAAAACTCCCAGTACAGAAATGTTGGTGAAGCAAGACGTCCTCGAACTGGTTGGGCGCCGACCTTGGGAAGAAGCAAATGTTTGAAAACAAAAAGGGGGAGATGTGGGTTGTCTTGGCTGTATTTATAGGCAATGTGCTGATTTTAGTTATTGGACCTGCTGTGTTAGCATGGGAAGTTACTGGGGGGTTGTGGAAAATTACAGCCGATGGGTGTAAGAACAAAGCACAGGAGCTGGTGGTTTGGCAACAGTATCTTGTTATAGTCGCGCGAAGCTTTCCTAACACGAAAGGCATGTAGTTACAAGGACCTAAGATAAGATATGCATGCTTTCTTACTAACCTATCATGAGCTCAGCCTTTGTAATATGTATGAGCTAATTAGTTGGTATACCAATCAGTATAATCCACGATAGTAGTTGTAATGTATGTAACAGTATAAAAAGATTGTGTAGAGAACAATAAAGTGGACACTTTGCTTGCATCAAGTTGCGCCCCCGTCTCTTCATCGCGGCACAGGGCTGCAAGTACACAGGGCAGCTCACGTACCATCTTTCATCCCCCAGCACCCCAAAGTCCTTCTCGGCAGGGCTGCTCCATCCCTACATCCCCAGCCTGGATTGACACTGTCGTGACCCAGGGACCTTGCACAAGAGCCGGTCACCGCACGGTCAGCAGGTCCCACGTGGCTTCACTGGCTGCATTGCACAGGAGAGGCCGGTCACCCCCAGGCATGGCCCCACAGCTCCGACCCAGCTGCCGGCCATGCAGGAGGTCAGCAAGCCTGTCACCAGCACCGACACAGCCAGACGGCAGCTCAGCTTCAGCATCATTAGCATTAATCAGCCAAGTGCTGACAGAGGCTCTGCCGAGGATGGGGCTCCGAGCAGGTCACCTAAGGACCTGCAGCCACCTAGAAACCAGAGCACCCCAGTGACAAACTCGGGTCACGACGTCTCAGCTAAACCCCAGGGCATCCCGCTGAGAATTAGCAGCAGCCGCGTGAGGCCGGGATCAATCAGTCTGCGGCATGGGGCAGACGTGATGTGACAGAAGGTCACTGCAAGGGGAACTTACAGAGAGAAGGAAATCCTGCTCAGCTACAGAGCATCCCAGCTCCTGCCAAGCTCTTTGAAACTAACTTTTTGACAAGTTAATGGCTGTGGCACCTCCTCGAGACGCAGGCACAATGACCCAATGTGACATATCTGGCTGCACTCCCGCTTGCCTCCCTTGTGCAGCATGGCAAGGACTTGGTGGCAGAGGCACTCATGACAAACTGCTTTGCCACACGGAGCGGGCGGAGCTGGGAGGCTGGGCGACACACTCCAATGCCAATCCTGTCCCTCCAAACTCTGCGAAGGCAGCAGGAGGCTCTGAGGCCGCTCTCCAGATTTGGGGAGCAGTAGATCCACCTTTACTGTGTGAGCCACCAGAAAAAAGGCAGACTGGTCACCCAACAAACCTCTGCAGTGCTGCTCCTGTTCATGAAAGGCTTGGAAAGGCTTCACAGAGGCATTCAGCTCATGCCTTACAAGCAACTGGATAAAAGATGCTGGCTTTGTGTCAATGCCTGCACACAGTCAGGAGAAAAGGACGGGTGCAGCTGAGCTGCCTAGAAATCCCCATTCTCACTGATCCTTGTTATCAGATCTGTTTCAAAGGCAGGCTGAGCTCCCAGTGCCACCGAGGGACAGGGCAGTGAAACAGACCCGCTGCTCACGGAGCCTCTCCAGCGATGTAAAAAAACACTCCGCAGCCCAAAGAGGGGCTGAGAGCTGCCCAGAGACACTGCCTGAGAAAACGGGGCTGAGTTGTGGGGGTGCTTGTACCTCCAGGGGGCTTTGTCCTGCACGGGGAGAGCTGGCACAGAGGCCGAGCTCCTTGGCTGCAGTCAGCGATCACAGGGACACGGTGGGGAGGGTGGCACTCAACCAAGAAAGGTTACTGCCTGGTGACACCCCCGGAGAGGCTTGGGAGCCTTTTATCACTCACGTGGTCGAGCCAAACAAAGCTGGTTAATGCCTTATCTGCTCCGGCACTCTCCAGCCCTGTCCCAGAAACCTTTCTAGCTCAATTCAGCCAGGTGTGTCCCAGCTGGGCAGTGGCACTGAGGGGATGTGGGGGAGCGAGGTGAGCACTGTGACAGCCCACCAGACCCTTCACAGGCCATGCCAGCAGGTACAGGGGCCAGAAACACTGACAGAGTCCCATCAGTGCTACTCGAGATGCTTCTGTATCCACCCTCCTCCTCTGGGAACTAACCTGGTCCCTGGAGAAGGCCGTGAAGAGCGTCAGGAAGCCCTTCGTCACCAGCTCTTCCCACTCCGCCTGGCAGTAGAAGTCCTTGGATTTCTGGCGGCAGCCAAAGAACAAGTAGTTCCCTGCAGAGCAGAGTACAGGGGCCGTGCTGGGGGGACTGAACGCCCTGCTGGGGGCTGTTGGTGGCCACGGGACCTGTGGCAGAGCCCCAAGGCTCTCACCTCTCTGCTGTGTCTGGCAGAGCCAGGAGCCATGTGAGTGTGAAGCCAGGTGACCTGTGGCAACCAAAGGCCCCCGCGTGCTGGAAAAGCAGGAGGTGGGGGACAGGCAGGGCAAGAAGAGCCCCCCAGGGCTGCCTGTTCCCCTCCACCAGCCTTAGCTTCCTGCTGAGACCCACAGCTGAGCCAGGGGCATGAGGACAAGACAAGGGTGGAGGCTTGATTCCTTGTGCAGCTGAGGATGAACTCAGTAACTCACCTCAACTTGCAGAGAGCCAAGAAAGCGCCTCTGCAAGGCCCTACCCCAACCCATGGAGCAGCCTTGCAGCACAGCCTGTGAATAACCTGCCAGGATGCACACACCAGGCTCCCCTCCTTCCCTGCAGGAGCCCAGCTTGCCCCCACTTAAACACAGCAGAGCCTGGGCCCATCGAAACCCTCAGGAGCTGCCAGTCCCTCCTTCCCCTCTGCTGAACACAGACCTGTCTGCAGCAAAGGGCATCCTGAGACCCTCACCTCCACGTCCTTGTGCCACCCGCTCCTGAATCGCTGCTCGGAAAGGTGCCACCCCTGTGCCAGGGCCAATCATGATCACGGGGGTCTCAGGGTCCGCTGGGAACTTCATTCCTCCTTTCTTCACCCAAAGAGGAACACGGACATCACCTGTGAAACAAACAGAGCAGCTAGAATCACCCCCGCACTACTGCACCTTGACACCCTGCGGAGGGGGAGCCGAACATCCAGCCCTTCCAGGATGCTCCGCAGATACAGGCAACACCTGCCTCACCCCCACCCCGGCACCAAAGCACCCCTGGAGCCACAGACACACTATGTGTGTATGAAAAGTGCTTCAGCTGTCTCAGCATGGTCCCTGCAAGCACCCAAGTGAAGCCCAGAGCAAGGCAAGAGCCGCACAGCACGCAGGCCGTGGGACAGCCTTCTCCCACACACCTGATGCCAGGGAAGGCAGTGGTGGAGGCGAGTAGGGATCTCAGCCTGGCTGTCGAGTAAGGAAGAGCCAAACTTGCTTCCTCTGGGAGTCTGAGTACTCTGAGAAGACCCAATCTCACCCTGAAGTCATACAGAGCAATTATCTGCCATTCTGCAGCAAGAAGACCCCATGATCTTGTCAGATGTGCTTGGGGACGCAGCTGGAGGGGTTTTGTGGTTAGAACAGATGAGCAGCACACGCAGGTTTTGGAGGACAGGATGGATATGCTCCAAGGAAGGACTGTCCTTCCCAGAGCTGGTGGTATGGGGCCGGAGGTGTCCCGCAGCCAGAGCACGACCAGCTCCAGGACACCAGAGCAGCTTGTGGTGGGACAGCTGGTGCTGGGGGCAGGAGAGTCAAGCAGCTGGGAGAAAACCAAGAGCTCAGGGTGCTCAGAACAAGCTGGAGGAACACATCATGCTCTGAAGATGGGAGCAGTGAGGAAGGAGTTCAGCCTATCCTGCCACAGCAGGATGCTCAGTTTTGGGCCCCCTCACTATAGGTAAGCCCTTGAGGTGCTGGAGTGAGTTGAGAGAAGGGAATGGAGCTGGTGAGGGGCTGGAGCACAAGTGTGATGGGAGCAGCTGAGGGACCTGGGGGTTCAGCTGGAGAACAGGAGCTGAGGGGAGACCTTCTGATCTCTGAACTGCCTGAAAGGAGCTTGGAGCATGGAGGGTGTTTGTCTCCTCTCCCAAGTAGCAAGTGGTAGGATGAGAGGAAATGGCCTCAAGTTGCACCAGGGAAGGTCCAGATTGGATATTAGGAAAAATTTCTTCATGGAAAGGGTTGCTGGGCACTGGAACAGGCTGCCCAGGGAATTTGTGGAGTCACCATCCCTGGAGAGGTTGAACAGACACAGAGACGAGATTCTTAGGGCCATGGTTTAGTACTAGATTTAGGTTATGGTTGGACTTGATGATCTTAAGATTATCTTCCAACCGAAGTGATTCTATGATTCCAGCTCCTCCACCCAGGGTCCAAGCAGCTCCAGCACCCAGCTCCACTGCAGCCCCATGGAATCAGCTCTGGTTGCTGCAGCAAGCACAGAGGGTTCTCACAGAGTCCAAGCAGTTACCTTGCTCTGGGTTGAGAGAAGCCAACCAGGTAGAGCAGAGCCCACGGCGGGGTTTGCTGAGCCGCGTCTTGTACCGCACAACTGCCACGAGGATCTGGATGCGGTCAGGGTGAGCCTGTGTCCGGACAGGAGCCATGAGAAATGAGAAGACACGCAGCGCAGCTCTGCCCAAAGATCCCAGTGCCTCCTCCAGGACAAAGTCTGTGCCCAGCCCCTGCGAGGGCATCTGCAGCACTTGTCCCAGCCTGAAACAGCCACTCAGACACAGAACAGAGCACATCCTTGCCCAAACCTTTCCAATAGGGAAGGGGGATTTTCCCAGAGAAGCACTGCTGCGGGAATGCTCTGCACAGCTGGCAACAGCCACAGAGACTATCAAACCTGAGGCCCCCATGGAGGAAAAATGCCACTGTGCGTGGGCTGACATCTGCCAAGCCACCGGGCCACGTCCCACTGCCACCTCCCGGCAGCAGCAGGAAGCAGCACTGTCCCCTCCCACGGCCACACCAGCCAGGGATGCTCCCAGGCACCAACTCCCACAGCCCCACAATGAGGACACCAGAGCTCTGCAGGGCCCTGGGCCAGCCCCAGCACTCGCAGGGCTGCAGGAGTGCAAGTACCTTAATTCGGAAACTGGTACAGCCTGGGGCTGATATTAGCACATGGATGGGCCACACACTCACAGCAGAATGGGGGGTTCGGGTGGGCTGTGGGTGCTCAGGGGGCCTGGGAGACCAGCTTGAACATCCACGACGTGTCCTGGCCCTGCCAGACCCTTAGCTCAGAGTGGGCCATGTGGCCAAAAAGGGCTGAGCTCTCACCAGTGTGGAGGAGGCAATGGAGAAGGCGCGGGGCCTGATGCGAGGGATGAGGTCCAGCAGGTATTCAGGTGGAATGGCACATGTGGTGTGAGGGAAATCCCAGAGGGCCTGCAAAGTCAAGGCGGGGTGAGAGCTGGTACTCCCCAAAGGCAGCCAGCCTGCTCCAGGGGGTCCCACACTGCTGTCCCCCACCAAAGGCACCGCTCTGGGTACCAGTGAGCACCAACCGCCCCATCCCACTGCCCTCCCCTCACCCCAGACTGCAACACAGGGCACATCACAGAGCCCAGAAGGATTCGGAGCAGGTCTTAACTGTCAGTGGAAGTCCACGTACACTTCGAAAGTGAAGTAGATTAAATTCTCACGCCAAGAAATTACGGCTGATGATCTGTCTACATTACGCCATGGCACAGCCTGCACGGAGAGGGTTTGCCAGGCTCCCCCAGCCTTACCTCGAGCGTGGTCCTGCGGGGCCGGTTGCAGTAGCTGTACAGCTCCTCCTGGCCCTGGGCAGAGCTGAACTCCTGCAGCTTCTCCCGCTCCAGCTCATTCGTAGAGAAGTAGGACAAGAGCTCGAAGAAGGAGCGCCGCGGCATGCAGGAGATGTCCAGGTAGTGTGTAACCAAGTGCCGGATGGTGCAGGGCTGTGGCAAGAGGGCAGGGAGGGATGTGCCTGCAAGGCAGGGGGAAACGCTCAGGGCCAGCACCAGGACGGATGCCCCAGCACTGTGTGCCTGCTGTCCCTGCAGCTCCGGCATCCCCAGGATGGGGCGGCATGGTGAGCAATCTGACTAGTGCCTTCAGGATCCTTCATGCTCTGTGCTGTGGGGGCAAAGACACAAGGCGTGTGTGCAGCCCAGGCACTGCTGGGTCCCTCCCACAGCTCTCACTGGCCCTAATGTGGGATGCGCACGCACAGAGCGCCAGGAGGGAAGGTGAGACCCCACACTGTGAGACAGGCAGAGGTTCTGCATCTTTCAGCTACTCACAACGCCCCATTTACTGTGCCTAAAGCAAAGAAAAAGCAGAGCTCCAGGCTGGACCAGAGCTCAGGGGCTGTCCCATCCCAGCAGGGACAGAAAGGAGCAGTGGGCAGGACCTACCAGGCTCTGTGGGCTTCAGCACAAAGCGTCTGTCTGGATCCAGGCGCAGGAGCTGGCAGAACTGCTGCACGTCTTCAGGGCAGTTCTGGGGTTGGATCATCACCACGTCCCCCGCGCTGAACCTGCAGATGCAGCGGGACCTGCTGAGGCGGCCAGGGGCAGGCCCAGGGTCACAGCACCGCCATCCCCACAGCACCCGCACATGGGGAGAGGCCACAGCTCACCCAAACTGCCAATGTCACTAACATTGTGCTCCCTAACCTGACAAGGCAAAGAGAGCTGGTCTGTGGGCAGGACCCAGGCTGCCATATGCCCCTGGCTTTGTCACAGAGCGGACAGCACAGCAGGAACAATGTCCACAAGGCTGCAGCCTCAGATATTCCTGACAAAGGGGAGTGGAAGAGGAAGGCAGGCTACAGGACACCTGATCCCGCACTGCAAAGTTTGGGGGAGTCAGAAAAATGCTCACGTGATCCCTGAGCCTGTGACATCAAACTCGATGAGCCGGACATCCTGGAAATGCGATTCTGCCGTGACCCGCTGGTTGGACAGCACGCGGGCTGCGAAGGGATGCAGCTCAGAGGGAACAGCCCTGGGGGCTGACGGCTGGAGCAGGTCACTGTCGGGGTGCGGGGCGTCCTCAGCGAGGTAGTGCAGGGTGTATTTGGGGGGCAGGCTGTGGGCAGGAGAGCAATGCAGTTACTTCCATGCCACGGCTCCTCTGCTGCTGTAGCACCAGAGGCTGGACGCAGGGACAGGCCTGAAGTGTCCCCTCTGTATCCACCACCCCTTGTCCCTGTTCCCTGGGGCTGGCCAGTGGCACAGGAATGCAATGCAGACTGCCAGGACGAGACCCCACAGGCTCCGGAGCAGGCAGAGGGGGGCTGGCACACACACCCAGCAGGTCTGTCAAGGGCAGAGGGACATCAGGACAACAAGAGGAGCAGAATGCTGCTGGGGCAACTGACACACACACCAGGGGACACCCCATTCAGAGAGAGATGGGCCACCCATGCCCAAAGTTGAGGGGGTACTTGGGACACCAGAAGCTGTGTGGGGAGGCTTCCGGGTCAAAACAGGGCATATCCCCACTCCAGGGAACAGCCAGGGAATTATTTCACAACAGGCAGCTCCAGAAGTGCCTGCCTACCTTCTGCACTCACCGTGCATCTGGACTGATGATCTCAAGGCCAGGAGGGAGAGGATACAAGGCGAGGATCTTGTCCCATAAGGCCAGGAGCCATGGATCAACCACTGCATCTGGCCTGCAAGTGGGAAATTCAGGCTGCAGCAGAGCAGTGTCATCTCTCCAGGCTCAAGCACTGCTACCCCGGCACCCGGACAATGCTGGTCCACACCTGCAAAGCTACCTCTGCTTCTCTTTTGCTGCACAGTCACTCTGTGCTGTTCCCTTCCAGCTTCAAGGCTGCAAACATGTCTCAGCCCCTCTAAGCTCTCACTCACTCTCTGGGGCCCAATGTCTGAGCAGAACCACCAACCCCCCGAGCACAGCTGGTGACAGTCACCGCCTGCAGGTGTGTGACACAGTGTCCCTTGGTCTGAACAGGGCCAGGCAGAGCCAGGAGACCTTGGCACATGGTGGGGGACATGGGACACCCTGGAGGAGCAAGTGATCCAGGATCTGGCACAGGAGAAGAGTTCTTAGCAGAGACCAGCACATCTACCCAAGGCTGGGGTAAAGAGACTGAGGGGCAACCTCATTCATGGTTATCAATATGTAAAGGGTGAGTGTCATGAGGACGGAGCCAGGCTCTTCTCAGTGACAACCAGCGGTAGGACAAGGGGCAATGGGTACAAACTGGAACACAGGAGGTTCCATTTAAATTTGAGAAGAAACTTGTTCCTGGTGAGGGTGGCAGAGCCTGGCCCAGGCTGCCCAGGGGGTTGTGGAGTCTCCTTCTCTGCAGACATTCCAACCCGCCTGGACACCTTCCTGTGTAACCTCATCTGGGTGTTCCTGCTCCATGGGGGGATTGCACTGGATGAGCTTTCCAGGTCCCTTCCAATCCCGAATATTCTGGGATTCTGTGAGAGCACACACAGCCCTGCCAATCAGCCCGAGGACAACACTGCACCCCGGGGCTCCCCACTCCAACAGGCTCTTACCCCAAGTCATGCTGGTCATCTCCCAACGCCACTGGCAGCAGAGGGTTGCCCCCAAGCTGTAGCACCCGTTTGTGCAGCTTCTTCGCAACAAAATTAAACCTGAGCAGAGAATAAGGGCAGCTGCAGAGGGCAGGGCTCCTGCAGCAGGACAGCAGGCACTGGCTACATGAGCCAGCTGATGCTGCCAGGGTTATGCCAGAGCAGCATAGAGGCAGGTCTGGTCAGAACCAGCACACACAGTCCAGCCTTGCACCCTGCCCAGCCCACGCTCCATCCCAGGGCAGCTCAGAGAAGCAGCTGGGTGCCACCTGCTGGGCCACACAGGCTGTGCCCAGCTTCCCAGTAGGGACTGGGGGAGGTCAAGCCTCCCCTCAGGGAAGAGAAATGCTTCCTTCTCTCTAGCCCTCCCTGCCACATGGAGCTCAGGCACATTCCCATCCCTCCCACTACAGCTCTTTTGGGCACATGGGAACAATCCTTAGGGAGAGAACTGTGACCGACAGGGCTGGCTGCCAACTAAAACTCTGTGTTTCATGTCTCCTATTGGCTTGATCCACTGAAATTGCTGTGACACAGGCCTTCCTGCAATTCAGAGAACTGCACAGCTGTAACAACTGACTGAAAAATGAAGTCTGCAGTAAAGCAGCTGCTTGAGGAGGCCAGGAGGACAGAAATGGGCACAAGCTCAATTTCTGGAGTTTAGGAGGGACACGGGCTGGTACAGCAGGATTGTTAACGCTGGTGAGAATTATATTTCGTCTGAGCTGCTGTTCTAGAGTCAGGCTCTGTCTCCCCTTGCCCCTTCATTCTCCAGCCACACTGGTCTCACCACGGCCAGAGCTGTGAGGAGCAGCTGCCACAGGCAGGCGAGGAGCGCAGAGCTGCTTACTTGGGATAGGAGGAGTCGCCGAGGCCCAGCACGGCGTAGTCCAGCTGGCACAGGGAACCGAGTGGCAGGTTCTTCCGGAACAGAAACCGCCAGAACATCTACGAGGGACACAGCCAGGGAGTCATGCTGCTGCCAAGGAAGCCTTCCCTGGCTGCCTATCCCTCGCTCACCCATCCACTGAGTCCTCCCTGCCCTGTGCTGAGCCCCAACAGAGCGGGGAGCATGGCCCTCTGCAGAGGGGACCCCTGAAAGTGGCCACCACTGCCACCTGCCAGGAGGACAATGCTCTGTGAGCCCTCACATCCCCATGGCTCTTGCAACAGCAGAGCCCCTCTCACTGGTTAAACTGCTAAAACCTCACCAGCTCCCTGCCTGTGCCCCAGCAGTGACACAAGATGTGACTGGTGCTGCTCCAGAGCTCCCCCCTCCAAAAATAACCATAGCTCAAGCTGCTTCAAGAGAGAAATCCAGTCACTGGCCCAGGAAAATAAACATGGAGAGGAGCACATCCTACCTTCATGTTGTCAGGGGGGTCACCCTGGCCGGTGGTCGCACACACAAATACCACCAACAGCTCATTGATGAGGTTGGCCTGTGGGCACAAACACAGAAAGGCCCATTCAGGTCAGCAGCACACAAACACATGTCCTGGCTGTCCCGATGTGGCTGCTCACATCACGTCGAGTCCATGGACAGACCATAGCAAAATAAACCCCGCAGCCCCCTGTGGCACAACCTCCTCTACAGGCATGTGCTGCCCGCAGCATCGGCTCCTCACCTCGCAGGGCATGGCTGAACGTCTGTCATCTAACACAAACTCTATTCCACGAGTCACTGCTCAGTTTTCATGCATTTTCAGCTGAATTAGAATCATAGAATCATTTTGGTTGGAAAAGACCTTTAAGATCATTGTGTCCAACTGTTAACCCAACACTGTCACTAAACAGGCAGATTTTGCAGAACTGTTGCTCCCAGGAGAGCAGCAGAGCGCAGGCTGGGCGGGCGCCCTCGCTCCGTCCCAGGTGTCCCTCCCCGAGCCCTGGGGACATGGGCTGGGACACACTGTCCTCTCCTCCAGAACGCTGGCAATGGCCACATGTGGCTTCACCGACTGTAAATGGTGATAACCACCGTTTCATTTCAGATCGGGAGATCCATGTGGATCTGCTGGTTCGACTAAGGAGAAACGTGGTGTTTCTGTAGGAAGTGGGTGGGGAGCAGCGGGAAGAAAAGGCTGAATAATACCCAAATGTGAAAACCTTTCAGTGCCTGTCAATATAATAGAATCATAGAATTATTTACGTTGGAAAAGACGTTTAAGATCATTGAGTCCAACTATTACCCCGACCCTGGCACTACCTCATGTCCCTGAGAACCTCATCTGTTCAACCCCTCCAGGCTTGTAAATCCTCCTCAAAGGAAGAGGACAAGTCTAAAATACCTACAGAACAGACCTGTGTGGACAGGTCTAAAATACCTGCCTGGTCCAGGAGTCTTGTTCTGAGTGCTGGTGGCTGTGTAGCGTGGTGCCTCATACAGCACCCACCAGGGCATTGTCCCTGCATGGGAATGGCCTGCAAATAACTTCCCTTCCTCCCCAAACACATCCCCACCCCAGCTGTCTTCTAGTTACCCTGAAGAGAATCCTGAGCGACTGCCTAAATACTGCGCCAATGCCAACTACATCCTCACACTCCTCCTCAACGCCTACAAGTTCAATGAGACCAGCTGGAACAGCATCTTCTTCCAGATGAAGGTAGGCAGCAAACCCACCCGGCGGGCAGGAGTACCATAGAATCACTGAATCATTTTGGTTGGAAGAGACCCTCAGGATCATTGAGTCCAACCACAACCCACTCCTGGAATTAAACCATGTCCCTGAGAACCTCATGTCCACATCTATTCAGCCCGTCCAGGGGTGGTGACTCCAGCACTGCCCTGGGCAGCCTGTTCCAATGCCCCACAGCCCTTTGGGGAAGAAATTGTTCCCCACATCCAACCTCAACCTCCCCTGGCGCAACTTGAGGCCGTTTCCTCTGCTCCTGGCGCTTGTTCCTGGGGAGCAGAGCCCGACCCCCCTGGTTCCAAGCTCCTTTCAGGCAGTTCAGAGATCAGAAGGTCTCCCCTCAGCTCCTGTTCTCCAGCTGAACCCCCAGGTCCCTCAACCGCTCCCATCACACTTGTGCTCCAGCCCCTTCATCACCAGCCACCCTCGGGAGCGTTTTGTTGACATCCAGCAAGGACAGGGGATGCCCAAATACCTGAAATACGGATGATGGAGCTGAAACACAACCAGAAATACCCGCCA
The DNA here is from genome assembly GCF_036013475.1 of Columba livia. NCBI lineage: Eukaryota > Metazoa > Chordata > Aves > Columbiformes > Columbidae > Columba > Columba livia. The sequence continues at coordinate 10,382,547 of NC_088620.1, forward strand.
GCACCTCACCGCGCCATCACTCACCACCTCATAACCATCCAGCGCCTCTACCCTGCACTGGAAATGCCGGCGCTTGGCTTCTCTGCCGATTCTCTCCGCTGTGTCTTCAGCCGTCCCGGTCTGGCTGCCAAAAAGAACCAGGAGCTTCCGTTCCACCATCTGTAAGAGGATTTTCAGTGGGGGTGGCGCGCAAAAATAGAGCTGGGGGCCGAAGCCGGGGGCCGGGGGCTCGGGGACGGGGCAAAGCCCCGTCCCCGAGCTCCCGGCCCCCGGCTCCGGCCTCATAGAAACACTCACCATGCCCCGTTGCCATGACACCGCTTCCGCGAACGTCACCACCCTGCGACACGTTGTCATCAGGCTGCGCCGCCGCGGGGGATCGTGTCCCCGCCCTGGCCGCTGCCCCGGTCGCGGCGATGCTGTTCTCGCTGCGGGAGCTGGTGCAGTGGTTGGGCTTCGCCACCTTCGAGCTGTTCCTGCAGGGCCTGGCGCTCCTGGCCTTCTCCGTGCTGCTCGTCCTGAAGGTGGACGGCCAGGCCGCGCTGTCCTGGTGGCTGGTCTTTGTGCCCTTCTTCGCCGCCGACGGGCTCAGCACCTACTTCACCACCATCGTCTCCGTGCGGCTCTTCCAGGACGGGGAGAAGCGGCTGGCGGTGCTGCGGCTCTTCTGGATCCTCACCATCCTCAGCCTCAAGTTTGTCTTCGAGATGCTGCTGTGCCAGAAGCTGGTGGAGCAGAGCCGGGAGCTCTGGTACGGGCTCATCATGTCGCCCGTCTTCATCCTCCTGCAGCTGCTCATGATCCGGGCCTGCCGGGTGAACTGAGGCAGCGGGGTCCCCGTCGTGCCCTGCCGTGCCCTGGACTCATAGTGACACTCATCGGGTTTTCCCACCTTTGTTTCTGTACGGAGCGGCGGGTCACGCAGGTCCGGTTCTGCGAGAGGAAGGCTCTGTCATTAAGGACACTGCTGTGTTTTATGGCATCGTATTTCTTCAGAAGATCCTTTTGTGCCGCATCCTTATTTCAGCTCACTCAGAGCTCTTGGTGTTTGTTTTAAAGTATCCTGCCCTGCAAAGCGCTGTTTGATGTGCCGGTTGTTTTATTTTAAAATAAAAATACATGGAAGGATTAGTTTTATTTATAATGTTATTTTTCTCTAGAAAGCATTTGTACTTAAAACTGCTGCCTGGAGAATGGGAGTTACCTGGAGGGGGTTGGTTGCTGTAGATCTCCTCGTACACCAGAAGCGCCACAGCTGCTGCCTCCCCTGCCCACCTGAGCCCACGCTTGGAATGAAGCGCCGGTTTCTGCAGCAAAGCTGATTTGTTTCCATCTGTCCTCTCACTTACCTGAGCACTTTATGCTTTCAGTGCCCTGCATGGTTTTATGGGGCTGTGCTCGGAGCCAGAGAGAACTGATATATGTATTTTTGAACAGAAATGTGTTTTTTTTTTAAATTTGTATTTCCAATCTATTTGCTAAATATTGAGATAGGTGTGTTGGGAGAGTGAGATATGGGGACAGGAGTATGCGTGGCTGATGTTGGTTGTGGAGGAGGGGGAGGGACTGGTCTCACTGAGCCTCAGCTCTGGGCTGAAGCACTGTCCGTAGACCCCCAGAAAGCGCGAGTGGTTCACTATTCCCCGGGGAAGTGTGGATCAGTGTGTTAATACCAATGGTACAGAGAACTCCCAGCGCTGAACACACTTTGGCGTCACTTGTGCTTTACTGTTGGGAGCAGTGGGTCTGCCCCTCACCTCTCTGCGAGATGTCGAGGGCTGCTTTGGAGCCCAGGCCCAGGGGATTGGTGTCCTGACACTGAGTTTTACAGCCCTTTGTACTCTACTGATGATGCTGACTCTGCTAAAACATCTCCTGGTAGCCAGGGCTTCCCCTCCAACCTCAGCTGCTCCCTGGGCCACCCCTGGCTCCTCCATCACCCCAGCTCCTCCTGCTGCTCTTGGGATCTCTTTAGTGCAAATCGATCTGGAGATGGAGAACCACTGTGTCACTGGCTTTCCAAGTCAGAGCCTGAGGAGCACCAGGAATGTGTCAATGGGGCTGAGGTCCCCTGTGAGATGCTCTGATGACAATGAAACAAGCGGCTGATCCTTTTCTCTCTAGAAAGCACATAGACAATGCAAGGAAGTTTCCTGTAGGTGACAGTGTATCCCTTGACGCTGCTGTCAGCTTGTCCTGGCTGTCACAGAACAGCAGTGGGAGAATGGCAGCATCCATAAGCTGACACAGCTTTAGCCCAGACTGGGCCATATGGGGGCTTAGCTCCTGATGTTTGCTGTGACCTGCTCCCCACCAGCCTCTGCTCAGGTGGCACCTGGCTCCAGCCCTGGCTCCATGTCCCCTGTGACTGTAGGTGGCCTGTCCTGGGCTGGTACCAGGGTCCCCTGCTGGAAGTAGAGGATGGGAGCACCCATCTTGCTCTGTCCTTGCACGCCCATAGGTGGTGCTGGGCCCCGAGCACTGGGAGCTGCCTCACACGAGCTCCTCGGCTCCTGCTTCACCTTGTGATGTGGTTTTCCAGGGCTTAGTGTCACCAAGGTGTGGCCGTAATGTCCCCAGATGCTCTTCTGGTCTGTCCGCTTGGTGCCAGCCATTTGCTGACACGGGCTGAGCTGCAGCAAACCGAGGACACATCAGCTGGGAGGAGGAGAGCTGGCTGCTCCGCGTCCTCTCCCACCTCACACCAGCATGAGTTCATCCCCACTGGCGGTGTCCCCATGCTGCGGTCTGGCCCACAACATGCCTGGTCACTCCAAGCACACAAACCAAGGATGTTGCATCACCTGCAGCCACAGGTATTTACGGCTGGACTCAATGATCTTACGGGTCTTTTCCAACCAAAATGATTCTGAGATTCTATATTCTGTCACCAGCAGCCACAAGGTCACTCGTGTGTGTCTGGGGAGGGTGAGGGCTGGGGAAAGGGGCAGGGGAACAAGGCTGGGGCAGCGTGTGGGGGCCCAGCCAGTGTCTGCTGACGGGCACAAAGAACGAGAGCCGCAGAGGGTGTGGGATGTGGTGGGTGAAGGTAGAGAGGAGCAGGAGGAGCAGCAAAGCCTCTGAGTCAGGAGGGGACACTCACTGAGGTGTTTTTGGACTCTCCCACAGCTCCCCAACCACTCAGCTAATTAAACCAAAGAAGGGGCAAACAAACAAACAATAAAAGATCGAAGACGTGAACGCATCCTTCCGCGTCGCTGCAATACTTGACAGAGGAATGGAGCCATTTTCTGGTGCTGAGCCCCGGCGGGGTTTGCCCGGCTTTCTCAGCATTTTGCAGCGGCCTTGGAGAAGAGCCAGCACCCTGCTCCTCCAAGGTAAGGCACCCTACCAGGTGAATTTGGGGACGTGGGGTGGTATGTTGCCAAACTGCAGCACTTGGGGTGCTGCCTTCAGGGGTGCAGGAACTACCTGTGTGGCTGGATCACCTGGCAGCCAGGACCAGCTGAACCCTTTCCCATGTCTAGCTCCTCATGCCAAGGAGTCACCTGCTGTGCCCAGGGCCACCAAGTCCTGCAACAAAACTCCCCAGGGCCTTTGCCATCATGTCCCACAGTGTGATGCTGTGGCCAGGGTGATGCAGACCAGCTGCAAAAGCTGCTCCCACACTTCTGGGAGCATCTCCCTTGGTGAAATCCTGCTGGACGCCGTGCCAGCTGACAAGGCTGGAGGGCACAGCCCCTGACACCAGTCCCCTGCCCAGTGTGATCCATGGGGCTCCTGTTGCTCCCTGGCTTGAGGAAGGAGGCTCCTCAAGTCTGGGGCCAGCAGACTCTCTTACATTCTGGAATACGCTCTGGCAAAGGTACAAATCTCACCTCTATGTTTATTTTTGTTCCTGTGGTGGGTGAGGTGGTTATCACTGCCAGCTGGGCCTTTCCCAAACCCAGCTGCAGCTCCCCAGCTAAAAGTACATGTTATAGGAACACCCCAGCCCAGAGGTCTGGCCTTGCGGACACACTGCAGGAGCGACATGGCTTCTGGCTTCCCTGTGCTGGTGCCACAGACCCCGGTGGGTGCCACAGCCCTGCACCCCTCCAAACCCCCAGGGCCAGGGGCAATGAGGCTCCGTATGGCCTGGTCTCACCCTGGCCCCGAGCAGGGAACCAGAAGTGCTGAAACAGCATCACTGTACTGGAGGGACAGTGCCAGCTCTCACCCCACTCCACGTGTCCCAGCTCCTGCTGGGGCAGGGGCAGCTCTTGGAGAGACTTGGAATTTGGGGATGGCTACAATGGAGGGAGATGACACTAGTGTCCCCGTGTCCATATAGCATCCCCGGAGCAGAGCCCAGTCCAGAACAGCTCAACTGGGCTTCATGTGTGAGAATGACAAGCATCCAGCATGACCTGAGCTACCACGGGGGCATGAAGGCTCCCAAAGGAGATAGTGGGGAATGGATGGTCCCAAGGACCTCCACCTCCTTCTGGACATTGGCAGCACCTGGGGACAGTGCGACCTGCTCAACACTGTGGTGGCTTTACCATCGTGACATGGGGGGTGGCTTCTGGTCAGGAGCTGGGAGCTGCTTCGCTAGAAGGACCTTGGGGTGGTGGGCAGTGTCCTGCCTTACCCAGAGCTCATAGGGACAGGAGGCACCATCTGAGGACAAGGCTGTGAGAGGAGCAGCCACACGTCCATGGGGGTGGCTGAGAGGAGGATGGTGTGGGACAATGAGAACATGATGTGGCTGGGGGTGCTGTTTGTCCAGCATGGACAAGCAGGTGTTGGGAGATGTGGACCACCGGGACTGGGTGTCACCATTGATGCCATGGCTTGGTGGCTGAGCCCTGGGACCTGTGTCTCTGGAGTGTCCTGTCATGCAGAGGTAGCTGGCACTGCCCAAAAATTAAAGCTAAGTCTTGCAAGTCCTAATTGGGAGCAACTGCTGAGCATCCAGGGGTCCATGTGGAAGGGTTTGGGGAGCAGGGAATGAAGGCGGACAGTTGGTGAGCCTGTTCCTGCCTCAGATTCTCACACTGGGACTAAAAACTTGCTACACTGGATAAGATGCCTCCAAATCCTTCTCAAGGCAGATGCTGGCCACAGTCTCATTTCAGCTGTGGGGACTGGCTTTTGCTGTTATCATGATTGGCAGCTGTCACTCATTTCAGATGAGTCTTTGTGAGGTGCAGATTCAAGTTCAGGTCCCTTTTTGCCATGTCCCAGGGACTCAATGCACCCAATACCTCCCCAGCCACTGGGGAGACACAGCCTCAGTTTAGTTGAGCGTTAAGGATGAGCATAACCATCTCAAGTATCTGCACATCTTCTGCTGTAAGCCTGTCCCTGTGAGGGGGCTGGATGCGAAAAAGGGCAGATTTGCCCTCAGTTGCCCCAAAACTCTGTGCAGAGCCTGGCTTTGTGCTTTGGGAACCCTCAGTCTCACAAAGGCGTTCACGCCGTGGTACCACCACAGCAGTGCTGGGCTCACAGGGTGTGAAGTGCTGCCATCTCCCAGGACTCATGGCTGGAGAGAGGAAGGGGTTGGTGCTGAGCAGGGGCTGAAAACACTGGGTATTTCTCCTGGCCAGGCTCCAGAGATGGTGTCAAGCCCATGCAGGGTCTGGGGGGTGTGCTGGGCACCTGGGACTCCTGGCAACTCCCACCTGCGGCTTTCTCAGCACCTACATCCCCTTCACCAGCCTGTGCCTTCAGCTGCAGCCCTTTGCTGCTGAGGGACACAGGGACCATGGCCAAGACACACGTGGATGGAAAATGGGAGTGGTGGAGCATCTTTCAGAGGGTTGTGAAGTCAAGAGAGAGGCACCAAGTTCAGAAAGTATCGTTTTGTTTTATCATTTGTGCAACACGTATAGACAACACATAGGTGTCAGGACTGGGAATTGCAGGAAGTCCTGGATAGTGGCTGATTTAGCAACCCCAGAATATGCCTTGCATTAGCCGTGTGGGCTTTTACAGCCTTCCCTGGGCTGGAGCTGAGACACAACGACCCACGGCAGGGACCACGGCTGCCCACGCCTTAGCTTTTCTTGAATCTTTGATAACTTCCACATGCTGAAAGGATTCACAGCCAAAACACGGACTCCACAGCCAGCTCTCACCCAGGCATGTCTTTTAGGAAATGGCCTGATTCGTGCAACTGAAAGTTAGATTTTTATGGCTAAATTGTCTGAAACATGTTTGAGCCCGAGAGCCTCCCCTGTGCTGGCTCTACCACTTGTTTTGGGGTGGTAAAAGCAACATTTGAAGCAGATCAGGTCCCTGGTAACTTCCTCTACCAGCAGTACACGGGCCTCATGTGGTCAGTGCCAGCATCGAGTCATGGTCTGGGATGTGGTAACAGTGTGGTCTGGTTATCTCACACACAAACTAATTCCCTTGACCAAGAGGCTTGGCTGCCTGTGCAGGTCAGTCCTGCTGGGAAAATGAGAGAAACCAGCAGCCCTGCTGAGAGCAGCCGCTCAGTCCTGCCTGTGGGTCCCCCTGCCCGGGGCTGCCTCCGCACGGGCTCCCCACAGAGCCACGGACCTGCCTGCACTCCAGCTTCCCGCCTCTGCCTGAATCCTCACCATTTAGATTGCTTTTTCTCTTCTTTCTTTTTTTTTGGTGGGTTTGTGTGGTTTTTGTTTTTTTCGTTTTGTTTTCCAATAAGCTCTGATGTCAGAGACATCTTACATTCATGAATACAATGGCAAACTGCAGTGCTCTTAGCTCAGCTTCTAACTGCTTGGAACACTGGGACAAGCAGTCAAGAAGTTATTGGAGAGCACCTAGAAAATGAAGAGATAAGTAGCATTTGGTCTAGTTTTGTCAAGAAACCATGCTACCAACCTGACAGCCTTCTCTTTGGGTGACAGCCACTCTGGAGCCGAGCGAGAGGATAAGCCCAAAGTACCACAGACCCTTAGGAAGGGGAACATGTGTCAGCTGCTGGGTAGGTGGGATCCAGAATTGGCTTTGGGGTGTTCCTGGCTGATGCCCAATGTGTGCAAAAGCAAATACCACCTTAGGAGCACATGGGTCTCTGTCCTGACTTGGGTGCTCTGAGCTGCCGCAGCCCCCAGTTTCGGGGCTGGTCTTCCCAGGACTTCATCTATAACTTTTACGGAATAATTTAAGAGAGTTGGCCAGGTTGTGGTTAAAAGCACAGACCCATTTTGAGTCACCGCTCTAGGAAAGGTGATGAGAAGTGTGCAGCAAGTGCTGAAAGCCCAGAGGGGAGCAGCCAGGATGGCGGGGTCACAGGAAGGAGGAAAGCCTGAAGGACAGGAGGCTGCAGCAGCAGTGACCTCCCTGGAGCAGCTTCTCAGGAGCTTTGCCGAAACTTTGAGGAGAGTGAGGTATTGCAGAGTGCCACAGCTCAGTGACATGAGATGACCTAGCAGGGGTGAGGGGATATGGGGTGTCTGGCTGTCCACAGCTCACCCACCACTGTGGCCAGGGGAGCTGGCTCCATCATAGGATCACAGAATGGTTTGGGTTGAAGGGCCCTTCCCAGCTCCCCCAGTGCCACCCCTGCCATGAGCAGGGACATCTTCACCAGCTCAGGTTGCTCAGAGCCCCGTCCAGCCTGGCCTGGGATGTCTCCAGGGATGGTTCATCCACCACCTCTCTGGCCAACCTGGGCCAGTACTTTGGAATCCTCAATACTTTACCACCCTAAATTTAAAATTCTTTAAAATGTACATTATGCTGCTAGCTGCCCTCGTCCAAACCAGTCTGGCAGCTCAAGGGAGACCTTCCATAGCCAAAGGGTTTCCTGGTTTACTGCAAATAACCTCCAGCATTTGCTGAGGGACACCTCCATCATGTCAAGCTTTCAGCTTCTGCCTTGTTTCCTTATGGCCCTGCTGATTGCGTTGGAGGTAATCAAGCATCTTTAGAGCTGGTTGCCTCAGTCTCCCTCCTGTGCTGTTCCCAAGCACTCACTGTGACACTTGTGAAAGGGAAAACCTGCCCTGAGGGTGTTGCATCCCCATTTCCCTGTGCTCCCTGATCTCAGGAAGAAAAAACCCTCAGGATGCACAGGGCCCGAGGAGAACCCCTGTCTGGGGCTCTCGGGAGGCAGATCTGAGACACCCCAACCTCACCTTCCACCTTGATGCTCTCACCCCCCGGTGACACAGCTGGTGAGCCAGCCGCTAACAGCCTCAACCTCCTGGAGCATCCCTGCCCCATGTCCCTTCATCTCAGCACACGCGGAGCCCATCACCGTAGCATCAGGCATCTCATACTCATCCCAGCAGGTGCCCACTTCCCAGGCACCATCAATATCAAAATACTGATATTTTTATTGATATCATTAGTCTTGGAGATCTCATGAGGATAGCGCTAAGCCCCATCCGAGCACCCCAGGGCCAACAGCCGCTGTGCTGTAGCTGTGCACAGGAAAGGGGAAAGGGCTGGGGTGTCTGTGGTGGCACAGGGCATGTCCCTGCCCCAGAACACCCACAGCTGAGAGGTGGCACTGAGACAGTCACTGTCAGGGCAACTGGGGCATGTTTTCCAATGATACACACCGGGAAAGATGGTAGAGAGGAGGAAAGGTCTGGTCTGCTGTTTGCCAGCTGGGAGCAGCAGGTGTGGGCACCTCAGAGGCAGCTTTAAATGGCCCCAGTTCCACCAGTCTTGCTGGAATCAGGCTGGAGGTGGTCCTTGCTGGGACAAGGTGCAGCAAAACCCAGGGCCCATCTGGAAGGGAAATGGGAGGCAGGAGCATGCGACGCAGCTCACCCAGAGACGTGGGACCTGCACAGAGCCACCGACTGCACCTCCCAGCCAGAGCCGGACCGACCTCCTGGTGCAGAAATTAAATGGCAGGGAAGTGAGACACTCTCTTGTGACCCTGAGTCAGAGTGTTTTCCTTTCAGAAGGCGCAGGGAAGATGTTGGCAGTGGAGGTGATCTCACTTCACAAACACCAGTCACCCCAGTGACTGGCAGTAATGGCCGGACTCCAACGCCGCAGCGTCTCCACACTGGCCCAGCAACTTCCTTCTGGGTCTCAAAGAGTCATATCAAGGGGCATGGACAAAGAAACATATGCCAAAGCAGATCAAATAGGGGTGTGTGTGTACTCTAGTTGTACTTCTCTGTAGCAGATTTGCTCACCTGCAGTCAGAAGAATGAGACATTTAGGTCACTTTTTCAGTTAGGAGCAAATAGCACATTTAGCTCTCACCAGGGCATGTCCCGAAGGCAAACAGGGCTTGTCAGCACCGAGGGCCCGCGGGGAGCAAGAGAGCGGGTGCTGCTCTGTGCTGGGCACCAGCTCCACGCTCGGGCACCGCGTTGCCCTGAGACCCGGCCCATGCTGTAGCAGGCAGACACCCTTCTGGGTGGGATTGCTTGCCCAAAGAAGATTGAGGACCAGACTGTGCGTGGCACAAAGACGGCGTGTTGACACCCTGCCAGAGCCCAGCATCGCCTGGGAGAGGGTGCAGGGTGCACATAGGGCAGGAATGAGGGGAAACAGCCTTCTGCAACCTGCAGTGCCACAGTGGAAGGAGAAGGGGCCAACGCTCAAGCTGTTCAGCAGGAGGAAGTAAAAGCTAAGGTAAATACCTAATTAGCCTATCGAGGGAGCAGGTGAGGGTGCAATCGGGGCTGTGTGCTATGCCAGGTGCTGGGGACATGATGCAGGTTTGGAAAGATGGTCTCCAGAGAACCTTCTGCTTGGTGCCGAGGGGGCTCATGGGCTCTAGTCGTACTTCTGCCTCCCCCGGCTTGCTGAACCTCCTCCTAGCACCACCTTTTTGTTGCCCTGAAGTTTTTGCAAGGAGCATTCTGTCAGTAGTTATGAAGCTGTTACTTGTGACATGGCTCAGGAATGTCTAGTGTAAACTGAAGAAGTATTACCTTTTATCAGATTTTTTAACCAAACTATTTCTAAATAATGTTACCTCACCCAGCGAAGCCTCTGTCCTGGCTCCAACCGCTGTATATCCAGCTGGGGGGGGTCTGTGGGATGGCAGTTGGGCTCCAGGAAAGGGGATGGTGGGACAATGGGGTTTCCTGGTCCCCCCGGGACGGGCAGCTCAGAGTCTGCAGCTCGCGCTGGTTTCGGGGACAGGGAGAGCGGCAGCAGGCGGAGGAGCGCCTGAGTTTCTTTGAGCCCAGACCCAGCGGTGCCACATGCCTTCTGCTCAGGCGCAGCCCCATCCCGCAGCTCTGCCCTGAGTCCTGCCAGCCCTCCGGCGCCCAGACAGGCTGTTTGCTCAAGGAAAGTGCTGGTGAAACTGGTTCTTCTGCTTTTGCACATCCACATTTCTTCCCAAGAGGAAGGTGGATGCTCAGGACCACAGAAGCTGGATGAAGGGATGAGGGATGTCTCCTGGCCTCACACATGGCTGTGAGGTGTGCGGCTGCTCTGGAGGGAGCGGACACATCTGCCCACGTTAAAGGAACTGGTGTTCCACAAACATTGGTGAACAAAGTACCACCAGGTGTGGTTGCCTGTGTTCTGCTCCATGGGGTCCACAGGGTGCTCTGAGCAGCTCGGCCCCAATTTCCAAGCCTCTGGGGCTGTGCCCATCCCAGGAGCTGGGCTGAGTCTGGTCCTGCCACCCTTGCTAGGCCCAGGTCCATGGAAGGTGGGTGACCAAGGGCTCTTGCAGTTCCGAGCATCAGGGCTGCTCCAAGGTCCCTTGGAGAGAACACAGCTCCTCGAGGGACCAGATCCCTGAGGAAGGAACACAGACCACGGCTGGGACCACGGTGCCATGTGTCCCTGTGATGGCACATGTCCTCACCTGCCATTGTTGCACTCACCACGTTCATGAGGGGTCCTTTTCTCTCAGAGGCTGCAGTGGTGGACCTGGAAGCATTGCAAAGGTTGCATTTGGCATGTGGCCCCAGCTTCTCCCCAGTTCCCTACTGGGACGAGCTCCAGGCTGGATGCAGACCCAGGGCCCCCCCATCCACCGCTTCTTTGGACAGCCCAGGAGAGCCTGTCATGGACCATGGCCAGGGACTGCTGCGTCACCTTAGTCCCAGCAAAGTCCATCCTTCACTGCCCTTGCGCTCACGTGGCCCAGGGCCATTCCCCACTGGGCTTGGCCTGGCTGGTGGCAGCAGGTTTGCCAAAAGGCTGAGCCTGGCAAAGAGACCCAAATTCCTGGGAACAGAGACAGAAACAGCAGCTCAGACAGTCCCGCTGCCTGGGAAGAGCAGATGGAGTCACCACAAGTTGAGGGAAACCACAGCTCCCTCACAGCTAGGAAGTCATTACCTGTCCTTCTGGTGTGAGAGGAAATTAAGATTTTATCACATCACCTCTGGAACTATTTATTTACTATGGAAGAATCAGGAAAAGTAAACTGGAAACTGAGTAAAAAGTAAACTGAAGCTGAGTTGCTCAGCCCAGGTTTGGAGGCAGCAGCCAGAGGGTTTGGTGGGCTCTGGGTGCACACAGCCACGGTGCTGCAGGTCCAGGGGGGACCAGGGCTGGTCAGTGCTGTGTGTCCTGCATGGGGACAAGTCCCTTGGCTCAGGACAGCCCTGGCCCAGCTGCTGTGGGGGATTTCCAGACCTGGGAAGGCAGCAGACACTTATTGGACCCCTTCCAGTGAAGCCATTTGAGTCCAAAGGTTGTGTGCTGTGTGGAGGTGGGGATGCAGGGATGGTGGCACCCTCTGGCCTCCAGCAGTCCATCCCACCAGCACAGGAGCCACACTAAGGATATTGCCATGGGGCGAGGGACTGGCCTGGAAGTCCAAGCCCCGGCTGGCCTGCAGCGGGGCACGGCACGGGCACCCAGCTCGGTGTGAGCTGCAGAGAGATGTGACCTGAGACAGAAACCCCCAGGGACCGCCACAGCCCTGGTTCTGCAGGGTGGTGCTTTGGTTTCCGTGCACACAGCAGGACCTCGGAAACCACCGTCCCTCCAGTCGCAGGGAAGGAAGGATGAATGCAATGAGCACTCCCCAGTACGCTTTACCCTTCTGGCATCGCTGTGTTTGACTCAGCTGAGAGAAGGCAGCTGGGAACTGAGTCTTTTCATCCATGTCACCCATGTGACAGCCTCGGAAGCCTCTTGTCAAGGAGCTGAATCAGCAGGAAGCAGCTTTGCAGTGTAACCCAGAGAGAGCAGCTTCCCGCGTCCACCAGCTTTCTCTGTCCCAGGGGCTGGGGCTCTGCAGCTGGATGTGACACCCCCTGTGGCTGGATGTGACACCCCCTATGCTGGATGTGACACTCTCTGCGGCTGTTTGTGACACCCTGTCTGTGCCGCTGAGCCTCTAACACATGCCCGGAGAGATGGGAGGCTGCTGGAGGCTGCAGGAACCTGAGCCCCTCCTCACTGCCCCAATTCTCCTTGGGGTTCTCAGGTCTGCAGGGACCAGAAACTGGGTGACACATGGGGAAGGGGTCACCACAGTCCCAGCTGGGCCGTGAAGACTTCTTGGCCCTCTTGGTTTCTTGTGTGACCCCTGGCAAAGCTCGGCAAGTGTTGCTGAGATCCTCCTGCTAGGGCCATCCTTCTCCTCCTCTGATGGGATTTTCCTTCTCGTTGTAATAAAACTTATTATCAAGACACCTGCCACTCTGTGTGTGATTTCAGGGCTTTGGATACTGCAGATATCACTCTCACCTCTTATAGACCTCGTAGAGACTCGTAATGGAAATATTAAGACTGGTGAGAGCAAAGGGAGAACAGAAATGTGTGTGCCGAAGTACAAAGAAGCAGGGAGATAAGGGTTAACAGGAGAGGTGTGTGCTAGTTGCTGCAGGGCTCCTATGTGTGATTTCATTCAAATGAGGAGGAGGAACTAATTGGCCAAAGATAAGGTGTCAGGAAGATGCTGAGCGGAGCGATAAATATACCTGTAAGACAAACAAGGGAACAGATATTAAAGAGTTTTGGCTAAGGCTGATAAGATCTGAGATAAAATTATGGGGAAAAGATTTTCAAGTAAGATCCACTTCCAAAGGATATAAAAGACGAGTCCAAGGTGGGTTCGCTGCTGGCAGTGGAGGAGCACAGAGCAAGGGCTCAAAAACCATCTCAGAGCGATCCCCCCCGTGTGCGTGGCTCTGGGTGTGCCGGCAGGTGAGCTGACCTTTACTTACTTTGTGTAAAATAAAATCACCTTTCCCATGCCCTCCTCTGCTTGGTGCAGTGTTCCTTTTGCTCCTTCCTGGTAGTGTTGACCCGGGCAGGAGGGGTTGCAGGACCTGTAGCACAGATCCGACCCCATCACGGCTGTGGCAGGCGGCTGGGCCGCCAGCCCCTCCTTCCTCCAGCCCCCACTATTTTATCCTGATATTGCTTTTCCCAGGCAAAGATCCGATTATCCACCAGGATTTCTGAGTTACACAGCTGGAGACACTGTCAGCCCAGGGACAGCCTTTGGAGCTGATCTGGCAGCTCTGGCTGCCCGGTGTTCCCAGCTGGCCACGTCCAAACACCTTTCTCCTGGGTTTGAGTTTGCAGGAGGTTTCACCGTGATGTTCACTAACAAGAAGCACTTCTCTGCTGCCATCATTGGGGCGCTGGTTGCACTCTCCATCATTGCCCTTGTTCTCAGCCTGGTGAAGATTGAAGATGTCACCCTGTCACCCACAGTCAAGGTGAGCCCAAAAGGGGGACCCTGAGCACCACTGCAGACACCGGTCACCTTGGGCAGGTTCTCAGAGACAACAGCTGATCTTCAGGGTTAAGAGGTGAAGGAGGACTTGGTAGGACCTGCCTTGTAGTAGCTGGGTGGGTGTTTCCTTCCCATCTCAAGATGCAGGCAGAAGAAATACAGCCTGGTCACCTCTAAGTCAGGGATGGAAGCCTCCACTGAAACTAGCCACCATGCTGAGTGTTTGACATGTTTTGAGGAGCTTACTTTGGGGCAGATGAGGAGAGCACAACCCTGCCCCACTCCCTCTGCCCTCCCAGGACACTGCACCGCAGGGTGACACAATTCCCCATGGCTTGGCTCCTGCCAGCTCCCCCCAGCCTGTCCCATCCCGCTCAGACCACAGCACGAGCATGGCAGCTGCTCCCCATCCCTCCCCTGCAGCTTGGCGTCCCACCTCGGCTGCTGGAAGAGGTTTTGGGGTGAGATGGGGGGCTTTATGGGGAGAGGCACATGGCTGGGTGCTCCTGGACCAGCATAGACAAAAATATATGTAAGCAAGAAAGAATTTTTTTTTAAAAAGCACGAGAGAACAACCAATAAAATGTTTGTGTGAGCTGGCGTTGCTGTACGGACTTCAGGGGAGGGAACAAAAAAGTCCCTCGGTCGCTGTGAGCAATGCCCACACTGAGGCCACGCACTGTCACCACTCTGCTCTGCCATGGAGCAGACAGCTCTGCCTTACAGAGGTGGTTTTGGGGGCATCTTCTGGCCTGACCACCCTGGCAGGGCTGTGGTGGGGCCAGGGGTGTGCTGCTGCTCCTCCCACCAGCACAATGATGATGGTGTCACTTTTTTTCCTTCCAGTATGGGATGGTGTTTGACGCAGGCTCATCCCACACCTCTCTGTTTGTCTACGAGTGGGATTCAGACAAGAAGAACAACACCGGCGTGGTCAGCCAGAGCTCGTCCTGTGATGTCCAGGGTCAGTGTCCCCTGGCCATGGTGCTGCCCCATGTTTGTGGAGTGTGTGGGATGACCTGGCCTCCCCCTTGCTGACCTGTGCACACTGGGCAGCTCAGTCTGTTGGGCTGTCACTGCTGGCACGATGGGGAGCCCGGCTTCAGGCAGGGTGGTCCCTGACTCCCCACTGGCTTTGCTCATGGTTGGAGGGCACTCAGCACCATGTAGTGCCCATGCACTTGGTGGGATGGATGCACCTTGGTGTTGCTCTGGATTTTCATTCCTCCACCTTGGACTGCCCCCAGCCACCCAAGCTACTGTCCTGGCTGGGGAAGGTCTCATCCACAGAGCTGGGGACACTGCTGAAAGCATGGGAGACATGGGGATCCATAGGACAGGAATGTGAGCATGGGTCAGTCACATCTCAGGGGACCCTGGAAAAGCATGCTTGGTTGCTAAGAGGTGACAGACCACACTGCTCTGTGCCCTCTTGCTCCCACATCCCTGTCCCCAACCGTTCCCTTCAGCCTGTCCCAGCCTGAGTCTCTTCCAGGGAAAGGCATATCGAGCTATGCCAATGATCCCCCAAAAGCTGGTGATTCCCTAAGGGAGTGTCTGGATAAAGCCCTGAAGATTGTTCCTGCTGCAAACCAGAGGGATGTCCCAGTGTATCTCGGAGCAACAGCAGGCATGAGGCTACTGAGGTATCGCTGTGGGGTGTGGGGGTGACGGAGCAGAGACCACTGCCAGGACACCATGTCCTGCATGGGGCCGCGCTGCCAGGAGCTCCCAGCTCTCATACTGCTGTGAGCAACTGGGGATGGGGACAAGGCATCCCAGTGGGGACACTGGAGTGGCTGCACTGTCCTGAGCCATTGACCCTGAGGCTGCTCAGAGGGGTCCATTGGCATCCCCACGTCCCAGGAGGCTGCTGCCGGCCCAGTTCCAAGCAAGAAATGCTTCTCAGAGCTCTTTGCTTGTTCTTCATTATTCCTTAAATATGAGAGAGTTGAGATGGCACCAAGTGATGTGTCATCCGCCCAGAGGGATGGGTGCTGGGGGTGGAACGAGGCAGAGTTAGGAGGCAACAAGGTGCTGCAGGACCTGCCTTCACCTTTCACCAGCCACTATTAGGTCTCTGCAAATGCCAAGCTTCATTTCATGGCTCTTGGTTTTATGGTTACAGATATCAAAGCTTATATCTGTGCCTTGGCAATCAGACCCCTTCCCTGGGAAGGAGCTGGGTCACAGCCTGAAGGTTACTCGCTTCAGAGGGCAAGCAAAACCAGCAGCCCCGAGACATCTTTCCTCACCCAGAGGTCTGAAACCAGACCGGCACCTTCCCGAAAGACCCACTGGAGCTCAGAAGCCAGCCCTGGCTTTGGTGCGGTCAGTGGGTGATGTTCAAACATTGGCTTTGCAGCACAATCCGCTCTGGCCTCCAGCATTATGGAGATACTTTGTTAGGGAAGGGTGTTCTGGCAGAGCTCTGTGTGACTGGGATCAAACTGCACTGCAGGGAAGAGTTGCTGTTCCTCCCGGATTCGTGATGCCAAGTCTGGACAGCTGGGGTTTATGCTGTATGAGCAGCTTTGGCAAGTTATGTAGCAGGAAACATCATTTCACACAAACTGCTTGTTGTAAAAAAACTAGAGTATGTGGAACTGGGAAAGAAACAGATTGTTCCCTGTGAGTACCGATGTATGTGTCCTGACTTTTGAGTCCTTCTTAGGGAACAGAACAGCTCAGCTGCAGACCAAATCCTGGTCGAAGTCGCTAAAACCATGCGAGAGTACCCTGTGGCTTTCAAAGGGGCTCGAATCCTCACGGGAGAGGAGGAGGGGGCATATGGCTGGATCACCATCAACTACCTGCTGGACTCCTTCGCTAAGGTGGGAGAAGGGTGAAACACCCACTCCTTTGCTGATACAGTTTTTCTGATTTTTCTGAAGCTTGCTGATCGCACAAGGAAAGTTCTGGGTTCGTGGCTTTCTGGAATGACCGTGGGGAGCAGCTGGTTATTCTCTGGCTTGCCTGCAGTGAAAGAGGGGGGAGAAATTAGGGATGGGGGTGTTCCTAGCAAAAGCTGAGGGCACATCTCCACACCACGTGGCCACAGGGTCTCCTGGGGACAGCGAGGGTGACCATGCAGCCCAGTTTGTTTCTGCCAGGCTTGGCCTTGCTGCCTAGGAAGGTCCATCTCTGGGCGGGACGGGGAGGCCCCAGATCTGGCTCAATGTGCTGGTTTGAACAAAGCTTGAACCAAACCTCTTCCCTGCCACGCTCTGTCCCAGCACTGCCACAGCTCCCCGCGGTGCCGGCACCATTGGGCTGTCGGGCGGTTTCTGTCCGTCTGTACCTCTGCAACTGCTCTTCGGGAAGGGCAGCCCCCCAGGCCAGGTCCACACCAGCACTTTGGTCTGGGGACCGGTGACTCAGAGCCATGTGAGCCCTCAGCACGCTGCACATCCAACAGACAAGTCCATCTCTTTTTTTAATGTCTCTAATAAATGGCCAGGCTGGTTGGGCAGGAAAGACAGTGGGGTCTCACCTGCAGAAAATGTTGAATTGAACACCCATTGAATTTAGTAACAAAACCCCGTTGACTTCAATGGAGTTAGGATTTTGCTTATGCTAAGACCAGCTGTGCACTACTCCTCTTCCTCCCGTCTTTCTTCGGCAGTACTCCCCCAAAGCACACACGTGGCTTCATCCAGAGGCAGCCAATATTTTTGGAGCGCTGGATCTTGGAGGAGCATCCACTCAAATCAGCTTTGTGCCCAAGAGTTCAGTGATAAACTGGAATGAAGCCTCCAAGCTCACATTGTACGAGTATGACTACAACATCTACACACAGAGCTACCTCTGCTACGGGCAGAACGAGATGCTGAAACGCCTGGCAAAGGAATTAATTGCGGTGAGAGGGGAACTGGGAGTAATGGCACTCTGCTCTCATTATGCCAACCACAGGCTTGTTAATGCATTAATTAAGAACAGGCTGTCTTCCAGAGAGCCATCAGCAGGAACTGAGGGCAGGGACAGACTCTTTAGAGCATGGGATGTGGAGAAGGGAAGCAAAAAGGTGGCTCAGGAGAGATCTTCTGGCTGCGTACAGCTGCCTGCACGGGGCGTAGAAAAGGCAGGACCAGGCTCTGCTTGAAGGTACAAAGTGACAGAACAAGAGGTGATGTGTGGAACATGAGAGTTTCTGACCAGATGCAGGAGAAAACTTTTTCTCAATAAGAGTGGCCTAATATCAGAATATGGCCCAGAAATGCTGTGGAGTTGCCTTCTCTGGAGATATTCAGAATTTGACAGGACAAGGCAGTCTGATCCAGTTGGTCATGGAGCGGGTTGGCACAGGTACCCCTATAGCTCCTCCCAAACCTCAACTACTCTGTGACTGCACAGGCCTGAGAAAAGTGGACCAGAGATCTTTCTCAGGGCGTTTTTTGGAATGTCAGAGGAGAAGAGGGTCTTCATGGAGCTGCATGTTACCAGGAGGAGCAGCCTTGGCAAGCTGCTTGCTCATGCTGCACAGCCAGGAAGGTCCCAGGCGGTGTCCCTGCCTGGGGCTGGAGCTGGAGATGGGCTGGAGAGGGCTTTGCGTGCCCCAGACATGTCCTGCTGGCCAGGGGAGCGACATGCTGAGTTCGTGAAGTTGGTCTGTCTCCGTGGGAGAGGGAAGGGCACAAAGCAGAGTGAGAATTAGTGTTGAGCTCAGGCTGGAACTGCAGGTGGCCGACAAGAGCAGGGTCACAGCAGGAGAAGGTGCTGGGGAGGTGGGAGATGTGCCTGTGGCTCTGGGGTGGGTCCTGCCGCCCGACACGGCCACCGAGAGGGTCAGGAGGCGGCTGCAGCTGCGATTTTACTGTTCCCAGGAGTCGTCCTCCAGCACGCGAGTCGATCACCCGTGCTACCCAAAAGACTACAATGAAACCGTCTCGCTGTCTTCCTTCCACACCAGCCCCTGCACGAACCAGAGCGATCCACGCCTGGCCCTCGGCGACAGGAACGTGACCCTGGAGGGCAGGGGCGATGCCAGCGGCTGCCTGGCTGCCATCAAGAAGCTCTTCAACTTCTCGGCGTGCGGCCAGAGACAGGACTGCACCTTCGACGGCATCTACCAGCCCCCAGTCAGCGGGCAGTTCATCGTAAGGCAAATCCCATCCTTCCACCTCCCCAGCAGAGCATGTCCCCAGCTGCTGTGGTGTCCCCATGTGCCCCATGGCACTGTCACCTCCCTGAAGCAGAAGCAGGGGAAGAAGTTCCCAAATGACCACTACCCCGGGACTCACCGGGGATTGCTGGCATCTGGCTTTCCAGCCAGCTCTCCAAAAATGGGATCACGTTAATGAAACAGCTGCTTAGTCAAGTTTTCAGTAAAACAAACAGCTTAGTGAGCAGCCTTCAGGCTCTGCCCATGCCCCGTGTGCTGCTGTAGCACCTGCACCTCCAGCCCTCTATCTCTGGTGGGACATGGACAATGACACCCTGGGACTCTATGGTGGAGTGACAAACCTAGGGAAGGACAAACACCATCTCCTGCATCAAGGGAGACAGGGGCAGCTACCGGGGAGGGTTCTTCACTGTAGCTCAATGACATTTCTGCCTCTTGCCTTTCAGGCCTTCTCTGCCTTTTACTACAACTTCAAGTTTCTCAACCTGACTGAGGGGCAGTCGCTGGCCACTGTCAGGGCGACCATCGAGCATTTCTGCAGCAGAAGCTGGGCAGATGTACGTTCCCCATGACGGGAGGCTGTGGGGGAATCCTGGGGTGGGGGAGGAGGAGCGGGGACCCCTCCAGGACAAGGCTCCTGGTTGCTGAGTTGTGCCCAGCACAGCAGAGCTGTCCCTGAGCTCCGTGTGGGAGCCAGGACCTTCCTGCATCCACCCTTGGGGACCCTCCTTGCTCATGCAACATGGGAAGGGGCAGCCAGGGCAGGTGAAGGCGGCAAAACTTCCCCTCAGCACAGGGGCTGGGGATGGAGGTGGGTCTGTAGCACTGGAGGATGCAGAGAGGACAGCCAGCTGCTGGCACCACACTGGGGATGAGTCAAATGGGGACAGATAAGATGCGCTGGGACCACCACGGAGCAGAGAGCAGGAGCCCATTGCACGAGGAGGCTGAAATGGGAGAACCTGCAGCAGGAGGAGCTCCTGTATGTCTGTTTTCACATGGAGTGTAAATCCTCCTCAAAGGAAGAGGACAGGTCTAAAATACCTACAGAACAGACCTGTGTGGTCAGGTCTAAAATACCTGACTGGTCCAGGAGTCTTGTTCTGAATGCTGGTGGCTGTGTAGCGTGGTGCCTCATACAGCACCCACCAGGGCATTGTCCCTGCATGGGAATGGCCTGCAAATAACTTCCCTTCCTCCCCAAACACGTCCCCACCCCAGCTGTCTTCTAGTTACCCTGAAGAGAATCCTGAGCGACTGCCTAAATACTGCACCAATGCCAACTACATCCTCACACTCCTCCTCGACGCCTACAAGTTCAATGAGACCAGCTGGAACAGCATCTTCTTCCAGATGAAGGTAGGCAGCAAACCCACCCGGCGGGCAGGAGTACCATAGAATCACTGAATCATTTTGGTTGGAAGAGACCCTCAAGATCATTGAGTCCAACCACAACCCACTCCTGGAATTAAACCATGTCCCTGAGAACCTCATGTCCACATCTATTCAGCCCGTCCAGGGCTGGTGACTCCAGCACTGCCCTGGGCAGCCTGTTCCAATGCCCCACAGCCCTTTGGGGAAGAAATTGTTCCCAGATCCAACCTCAGCCTCCCCTGGCGCAACTTGAGGCCGTTTTCTCTGCTCCTGGCGCTTGTTCCTGGGGAGCAGAGCCCGACCCCCCCCTGGCTCCAAGCTCCTTTCAGGCAGTTCAGAGATCAGAAGGTCTCCCCTCAGCTCCTGTTCTCCAGCTGAACCCCCCAGGTCCCTCAGCTGCTCCATCACACTTGTGCTCCAGCCCCTCACCAGCTCCGTTCCCTTCTCTCCACTCACTCCAGCACCTCAAGGGCTTTCTTGGCATGAGGGGCCCAAAACTGACCCCAGGATTTGAAGTGGGGCCTCACCAGTGCCTAGTAGAGGGGGACAATCTCTGCTCTGGTCCTGCTGGCCACACTGTTCCTGGTACCAGCCAGGATGCTGGTGGCTTCTTGGCCGCCTGGGCACACACTGGCTCATGTTCAGCCACTGTCACCAACAGCCCGAAGTCCTTTTCTGCCAGGCAGCTTTCCAGTCACTCTTCCCTGAGCCTGTAGCACTGCCTGGGTTTGTTGTGACCCAAGTGCAGGACTCAGCACTTGCCCTTGCAGGGGCAGCGCTGGGGAGAAGAGCCAGCTGCCCACATGGGGTGCTGTGAGAACCGGGGTGCAGACAGTCCTGCCTGCCCCCATCCCAGCGTGGCACTGAGTGTGGGGGCAGCTTCTGCACCCCGCTGGGGCTGTGCAGGAGTAGGTGGCCCTGTTTCATTGCTGTGGCTCCCCTGCAGTGATAACTCATTTTCCCCTCTCTCCTTGGGCAGGCGGGGAGTGCCGACGTCGGCTGGACACTGGGCTACATGCTGAACCTCACCAACATGATCCCAGCAGAGGCTCCGGCACAGGTCAAGGGGCACATTCCTTCCCTGTGGGCTGCAGCCATCACCTTCATCATCCTCACACTTGCCATGGGGATTGTTGCTCTGCTTCTGCTCCTGTGGGTGTAGGAGCCTGGCAGCGTTTTGGAGCCGGACAAGTGTCATCAGGGCTGGAGGGTCATCTGTGCTGGGGTACCCTGTACTCCTACCTGCAGGACTGGCAGCCTGAGGCTGGGTCAATGACATTGAGAACATTAATCTCTATGGCACCGAAAAACTCAGGTCTGACCTCCCATGGGACTGGCCCCACCATGCGGACAGGCACTATGTGAGGTTTCCAGTGAGCTCCAATCTGTGGAGACCTGCTGGGATCAGCCTACACACCACAGAAACCTCAGCCATGTCTGCCTGCCTCTTGACACCACTACGCCTGGTAGATGTGGCCTCCATCCCACCGGCTGACATGTGGGGCCATGGAGACCCAGCCTGGCCGTGGCAGAACTCCCTGGGCACTGGATGGTTGGTGCAGGGCTGCAGGCACATGGTGACACGGTGCTTTCTGCAGTGCTGGCTCTGGCTGCGGTGGCCAGCAGCAGGCAGGTCCCTGGCAGCTCTGCCAGCGGGAGGATGTGCCAGGCTCTGTGGTACCCGCTGGCTCTCCTGAGGGTGCAGCGTTTGGGCTTTTCTGATGGGCTTGGAGACAGAAGGCAAATCATGGAATCATAGAATCACAGAATCATTTTGGTTGGAAGAGACCCTCAAGATCATCAAGTCCAACTGTTACCCACCCCAGCACTGCCCCATGTCCCTGAGAACCTCATGTCCGTCTGTCCAACCCTCCAGGGATGGTGACTCCAGCACTGCCCTGGGCAGCCTGTTCCAATGCCCCACAGCCCTTTGGGGAAGAAATTGTTCCCAGATCCAACCTCAACCTCCCCTGGTGCAACTTGAGGCCGTTTCCTCTGCTCCTGGCGCTTGTTCCTGGGGAGCAGAGCCCGACCCCCCTGGCTCCAAGCTCCTTTCAGAGAGTTGTAGCATCCAAAGTTGGAAGCGTGGTCCGTGCCTCCGCAGGGGGTTCATCTCATCATCATCATCTTTCTTTTCTTCTGGGATAAATGGATCCATGTTCCTGATTGTCTTCTTGGAGACAACATTGTCCCATCACGTCACAGAATGGAACGTTAACACTGTTTTGGTTTTGCAGCACTTTAAAATTGATTGTGGTAGATATATTATTTCTAATAGCACTTAACAGCTGATTAACAAAATTATTTAAAACAATTCAACGGGATTTGTTTTAATTAAAATAGCAACTTGATTATAGATTCATTGATGTCAAGGGTCACACTGTGCTCACAAAATAGAAAGTTGTATCACTTACATACAGACACACACACAGAGGTATGATTAAAAGCTATGTATGAATCTATAAACACACACATACATTAATCCATGGATGTTTGAATATATTCATACACACTAACCTATAGCTTTGTGCATATGTATGTGGAATATAGGTGGAAGTATACCTATAAAATGTCCGTCTCAAGCAAATTGCTCACTTCAACACACTGCCATTCCACAATGGGTGACTGATTGAAACTCGAGGAATCTGTCCTCACCCATGGCTTCACAACGGCGGTTCATCGCGAGATGTCTCTGAGGGTCTCCCACCTCGAGAACGAGCCCACCACGATCCAGGAGAGCTCACAGGGTCTCACTTCGGGATTGCTGTTTATAGGATTGCAAGATTGTTTACTTCAGTCAGTATTTGTTCACCGTAGCCATCCTTAGGATTCCTGAGTTCATATTCTGGAGCGTCCAGAACTCTCTGGCCCGTATCGTTCCAGTAACATTTCACTTGGGCTGAGTCCCAGGTGCACTGTGCTGCCAGCAGTGA
This sequence comes from Columba livia, assembly GCF_036013475.1. Classification (NCBI taxonomy): domain Eukaryota; kingdom Metazoa; phylum Chordata; class Aves; order Columbiformes; family Columbidae; genus Columba; species Columba livia. Next base: position 10,405,549 of record NC_088620.1, read on the forward strand.
TGGATGGCCACCACCTTTCCCAGGCAGAAACGGGTCTGTTCCCATACGTCAGGAACTCCAAGAGCACCAGGAGCGTACCTCCACATTGTCTCACCACACTTGTGCCTCAGTTTCCCCACCTTCCATGCACTTACACTATGGGGCATTGTTCTTGGCAGAGCTATGGAACATGGGAGGATTGCCTCAGTGCCCCATCTCGCTGCACTTGCACAATGGGAATTGTTTTCCCCAAATCACACCTGAGCGCCCTGGTAGCTGGATGGTGGGGTGGCCGAGGAGGGCAGGGGCTGCAGCCCCAGCAGAAGGCCTGGACATGGTGCTGCCAGGCTGAGATTCCAGCAGGATGCTACTCCTGCCCCAACCCTGCTCCTGCCTTTGCTTTCCGTTCTGCTCATTTGTTATCTGCCTGGGGGATGATTCATCTCATCTGCCTGCTGGCAGCAAGGAGCCGAACTTTGGCATTTCTGCAGAAAGGCAGGTGTCTCTCGTCATCAAAAAAACATTGTAAAAGGCAGCACATGGGGAAATGCCCATTACTTTTCTCATGTACAGTGACGATTTTATTGTTTGTCTCCCAGATAAGGGTTGGTGATGATGACGGGAACTCGAGGGAGAGTCAACACTGCTCAGTGCTACCGGAGATGGCCCTGGAGACCTTGCAGGGCCAGCAGGGCACGAGGAGAGGCCTTTTCCTCGAGAGCCAGGGTGCCCCACCTCACCCATCCACTGCCTGCCAGGGGAACTCCCCGGATACATGAGGGGGGCCCTGGGAGCTGCCCCTGACATGTCCCAGCAACGTTCCCAAACCACCCCGTGTTGGAAAGGGAGGGTGAGACATCTGCCAGGCACAGACGTGGCGTGCAGCTGGGCCAGAGGAGCCTCGTGCAGCAGAGCAGGGGGCTGCTGCCACCCCCACCTCGCAGGGCTCCCCACGCCTGGGCAGAGCCCCTGACCCATCTCCTGGGCCAGCACCTCCCCCCAGTCCCAGCACCACTGCCCCTCGGCTGGCGCTGGCCGTGAGTGACACAGACACGTCCTGGGATGGGTCAGGACATGTTCTGCTGCGGCTGTAACCAGCCCCGTGATGATCCCATTGCTGCTGGATCCTCCTTCTCCCTCCCTGCCCCACCATCTCCAGCCACTCTGTGTCACTATGGTCCCCACATCCCCAGCAATGAGCCCCTGCCCCACACAGCCACCACCACCTCCCTCCTAGAGCACCTCCAACCAGCAGCGAAGGGAAAGGAAAACCACACAGCACACAGCTACAGGGAGGATTTTTTAAAGCCTGTGACGGTTCCAGCTCAGCAGGCTGCCCCACACAGGTGCCCCACATTGCAAGTCCCAGCTCCTGGACAGGTGAGGACAATTCCTCCTGCAGCTCCTCACACCAGAGCAGCAGCAGGGCTAAGTGGCTCCAGCAGCCTCTGCAGCCAGTGCTGCTAAACCCTCTCATAACCGGAGAGGTTTTTCTGGCAGCATGTGACTGTGAGCAGGCAGAAGATGAGGATGAGCATGACGGCCAGTAAAACTGTGGCTGCAATCCAGTTGCTTCTCTGGAGCCCTATGACTCTCTGGGGAGTCTCTGAGGGAATCATGTTGGTGAGATTGAGCATGTAGCCCAGAGTCCAGCCCACGTCTACATTAGCGACCTGTGCAGACAAAAAGGAAGAGAGGCTACAAGGTACCAGGCAAGCCAGAGAGCTAGACAAGACCTTTGCTGTTGCACCCCCAGGTCACAGAATCATAGAATCATAGTATAGTTTGTGTTGAAGGGACTTTCCCAGCTCATCCAGTGCCACCCCTGCCATGAGCAGGGACACTGGCTCCCCCCGCATCCCCTGATCCCCACTCAGGCAGGGGCAAGGTGGGCACCACCATTTCACAGCACAAAGTGGAAGCTGGGGGCTGCCAACCACTCTCCTACCTGCTGGACAAAGTGGATGTTAGGCCATGTTGTGTCATTGAATTTGTAGCCTTGCAGGAGAAGGCTGAGGGTGTAGGTGCTGGCTGCACAGGTATCGCGAAGGTGGGTCCTGTTCATGGTGGGGAACTCCTTCCGCACCTGCAGCGGTGGAAGAGCAGAGGGGCTGCTGGCACAGAGCAGAGCTTGGGGCAGGTAACGGCCCCACGGTGCAGCTGGGAGCAAAGACGGGGAGTGCCTGGGCTTGGGGGGCAAGGAAGGGCCAGGCGGCTGCAGGCTGCTCTCCCAGCTCTGCCTGCCCAGAGATCTCTGTGCAGCAGAGGATGAGCTGTGCACGAGCCCTCAGGCAAAACATGGGCAGGGGCTGGGATCTCCTAGGTGGGATCTCACCTTCTCCCAGCTGCTGTTGCAGAATTGCCAGATAGAGGCATTGACTGTGCTCAGGGACTGCACTCCAGTCAGGTTCAGAAAGTGAAGGTTGTAATAAAGCCCTGAAAAGGCCTGCGGGTGTACAAGAGCAAAGGCAGCAGGTTAGTGAAGCACCCAGGCCACTGCCACCCCCGGGCCCTCCCTCTGGCTGCTCCGCAGGGGTCCCCAAGGCCACTCCTCAGCACTGCAGGGTGATGTGGGCCGACCCGCTGGGAGGGAGCCCTGGGGCTGCTCCCCACAGCGACAGAGGCTGGTGCTGTGACAAGAGGCCAGGGTCTGCCTGGCAGGCTGGGGAGCACCCTGCCTGTCTCCATGCATCAGGCATGTTCCAGCTTTCAGGGCTGGCACTATTCACACTTTCCTCCTACAGCAGTTTTCCCGGGGTCCTGGCCAGCCCCTGGTGCCCCAAAACCCCACACCCCCACCACAGCCACACCGACGGAGGCTCCTTACAAAGAACTGTCCCCGCACAGGTGGCTGATAAACCCCGTTGAACCCGCATGTCCTGTTGGCCCCACAGCTGATGTTGAAGAGTTTCTGGACAGCGATGCTGCACGCCACTGGGTCCCCTGTCCCCGTCACCGTGAGGACCTGCGCAGGGCTGGATGTGTTTGGTGCATGGACACAGGGACTGTTGTAGAGTTCTGCTGTGGTGACGTTCTCCTGGTATTCGCTGGGGTAGCAGGGGTGTGATATGTGCTGGGAAGACAGGTTGCCCTGGAGAGAGCAGGAGCCATTAGCATCACCCTTGCACTGAGGATGAGGATGGAAAGGAGACAAAGCCCACAGACAGCCCCTGTTCCCACACTCAGGTGCAGGACACTGGGATGCTGGCGCCACCACCCAGGGAGTCTCATCCATGGGACACAGACACAGAATCCTGGCGATAAGCATGGCACGACCCCACTGTGGTCAGGGATCAGCAACACTGACGAGTCGCATGGCCAAGGCCTTGTGGTTTTGTACCCTGTGCTGCATGTGGACCCATTTTGTCCCCACTCCTCCTTTGCAGGATCACCAGACTCAGGGCAGAGCCAAGGCTGAGAAGCCATTTATTCAAAACCAAAGCAAACACTGATTTCTCTTTGCACCACGGTCTTTTGCCCATTCCAGCCAGCACGAACCAGTACTGAGTCCTTACCCACAGCCAAACTACAGATATGAGTATTCCCTGTGCAGCAACAACACCTCCTTGTACTCTCCCATGCCCATCGCTTTACTGCTATAGACCAGCATGTTTGGATTTCTACCCACAAAACCAACTTATCCATTGCCTTACTGGTGCTAAAAAGTCTCGCTGGGTCTTCCCAACCTCCCAGCACCCAGCAGGTTCCATTCTCCAGGACTGGCCCCTTACAGCCCTCTGTGGCTGAGCTGACACAGGCCCTCCGTCTGGACAGGGACGCAGATCTGGCGGGCAAAACGGCCCCCACCATCCTGGCAGCAGCCGTGGCCAGGCGTTCTGCTTTGGGGTGTCCATCTCCATCTGGGCTCAGTCCTGCCCTGCAGCTGGGACACCCCTGGGATGGCTCCTGCCATGGTGTCCCTGTTGTACCCACCATCCTCACTGGGGGCTGCGCAAAGGCACCCAGCCCAGCGCCCCCTGGCCCAGCGCGGTGAGATCAGGGCTCAGGCTGCGGCGGAAAAGCAAAAGGCTGGAGCTGGTTACCTGGTGTAAGGATGCCACCAGCATCTTCAGGGCTTGCTTTTGCCCATAGCAGAGGTAGCTGTGGGTGTAAATGGAGTAGTTGGTCCCGTACAGCCGAAGGAGGGCTCTTGTGCTGCTGTCTTCTGTGGTGGTCCCAGGAAGGAATGTGATCTGGGTTGAAGCCCCACCAAGGTCCAGAGCGCCCACTAAATCTTCTGCCGGTGGGTGGGTCCACTGGCCTGTGAAGGAGAACTGCCCCACACCAGGAGTTACCCAGGGGGACCCAGCATGGGGCAACCACAGCCCAGACCATGGCACAGCAGGGAGGGGGACACCCTCTGCCCAATGCCCCAGCCCGCACCTTGACAAGGGTCTCCAGGAGGTAGTTGACAGTGATCCAGCCAAAGGAACCCTCCTCGTTCCCCGTCAGGATCCGAGCTCCGCGGAAGTCCACGGGGTACTCGCCAATGGCTTTGGTGATCTCAGCGAAGACCTGATCGGCCTTGGTGCTGTTCTGCTCCCTGCGCAGGGAAGGAGATAAACCCCATGCAGTGCAGGAGGCGATGGCCGGGGAGCTTTCAGCGCAGGGCGAACAGCAAGAGGCTGCCGCCTTCTGCTGAGGAGCGGAGCTGCCCAGAGACAGGCACACCCCCTCCATCGCTGCCCTGCCCGCGGTGCCTCTCCTGCAGCCGCCAAATCCCTCGGCCGCTGTGCTGGGATTCTCCCTAAACCGCGGCCTGCGGGCTCGGCCTGGGCACGTGCGAAGGTTCAGGCAAGTCTGGCCCAGGAGGCTGATCCAGCCCTGGGGCTGCTGCCAGGCTGGTGCTGGGGGTTTCCCCACGGGCACAGCTGCAGATCCCTTGGACACCCCGGCAGACGCAGACATGGATGTTCTGCCCATCGCCGTGGCCTGCGCGGGCAGCAGTGCCCTGTGCCCCCGGCCCCCATGTCCCCAGCCCCCCGTGTCCCCAGATCCCCGTCCCAGCCCCCCGCACCGGCTCCGATGCACAAACACAAGGTTGCTGGGGCGGGGGGAGGAGGTGGTCGGCTCTGGGCAGGGCCGCTACCTCAGCAGCCGCATCCCCGCTGTGGCCCCCAGGTAGGTGGGGGTGTCCCGCTGCTGCTCTATCGGGACGATCTTCATGGCCTTGTCCAGGCAGGGCTTCAGGCTGGCTCCAGCCCCAGCCGGGTCGTCTGCGTAGCTGGAGATGCCGGGTCCTGCAAGAGGGCAGCGGGGATGGAGCGAGCTCAGTGACAGACAGAGCTTCCTCCCATTGCCCAGGCCAGGGAGCTCTCTGGATCTTCTTGGCAATACCCAGGTGTCCCTGTCACAGACGCTGTGTTTGGTGCCGTACAGATACCAAAAAGGGAACTGCTGACCCAAAGAGCAGTTTGGAACCATTTACAAAAACCAGCAGAAACCCAGTAATGTTTAGGGACTTCTGCAGAGGTTTTAGGAGGCCCCGTGGGAACATGAACCTGCATGTTATGAAAGTAGCTGTGAAGAGCTGTTGTTGGAAGAAAAGTCAAGGAAGCAGTTGCATGGGAGAAGGAGCAAACTCTGCACATCCAGCATCCCATGCTGTGAGTTGATGCACAACCACTGGCTCCAGGAACTGAGGTAACTGGCAGTCAAATTCCTTACCCAGGGACAGACACATGTGGGCACACTCACCGGACACGGTGCAGGCTTCAACCTGGGAGACGATGCCGGTGCCATTCTCCTTGTCCACAGGCCATCGGTAGATGTAAAGAGCCGTGTGTGTGGAGCCAGCATCGAACACCAGCCCGTACTGGGGAGGCAGAGGGGACACGGGGTCACATTATGCTCAGAGCTGCACCAAATGCCACGGGGGTTTCTGAGGGGTTCTGCTCTCGCCTTCCCGTGCATGAATGCAAGCAGCCCAGTTTTAAACATCCATCCTCCCTTTAGCAGCCCCGCTCCACCTCTCACCCCCCTGATTTAGCCACTCAAGGGAGTTCCAGCTCAGACAGGGAAGACGGGCAGGTCAGCAGGGTGATTTGCAGCGCAGGGGGGATCCAGTACATCCCAAAGGGCTCAGGCTGCCAAAGCTGCTCCCAGACCTTGGGAAGTGGCAAATCCCACAAACCCTGACTATTTTTTAACAGTCTGCAAAAGTCAGCAGAAAGCAAGGAAAGATGTAAACCCACCACGTGCTCTGGACAACTGAATACAGAGAAGAGAAAGTGTCTGGGGTGGAAAACAGAGCAGTCCTGGGAAAAGGGCTGCTCTTTTCTTTAACAAGGAGGTAGGACTGTGTTTTAGGAGGGGTGGTTGATCTGCCCAGTGCTACATCGATTAGGTTAAGCTCTGAAAAGCTGTGCTGGTTATAGGCAAGCAGAGAGGAAGGCAGGGCTCATGGAAGGATTAGGGGCGGAAAGGGGCTGATGGTCACTCCCAAGCTCCCCCAGGTCCCACCGGGCACCTACTTTGTTCCTTGTCGGAAGGGCAGCATCCTTGGCCGGGGTCAGGACCAGGAGGAAGGCGGCCACCCCCAGCACTCCCAGCACGGCCGCCGCGCTCCAGCCCAGCGCCCCGAGCAGGCCCGTCCGCATGCCGGCCGGGCTGTGGGGAGGGAGGGTCTGTGCCAGGGCAGCCCCAGCCCGCCTGCCCCCGCCACATCTTCCCAGCCCCTCCCGGGCTCCCCTTCTCCCGGGACCCGCACATCTCCCAGGGACACGGTGGGGACACCATGACCCTTGGCCGGCAGCAGCGCAGCCCCGGCCGAGCGGGGCTGGAGCCGGGCGCTCCTCCGCCGGCAGCGCCGGGACGGGGCAGGGCCGAAGGCTCCCTCCTGCTCGGCCCCGGGAGAGCGGCCGCGCTCCCGCTGCCCCCACCGTACCTGTGCCGGACACCCTGCTCTCCTTCCTCGGGCGAGAGAGCACCGAGCCCGCTGCTCCCGCTGCTCCCGCTGCCCGCACCCCCGGGCACAGCCCCGGGGCAGCCCTGCCCGCCCTGCCCGCGCCCGGCCCCGCGGTGCAAAGCGAAAGTGCGGCCTGGGCCGGGCTCGGATGTCCGGGTTGGGGCCCGGCCGGGCCGGGGCGGGGGCTCGGCGCTGCCTGCGGGGCCGGCGGCAGCTACTGCCTGCGCCTCTGCCCCTGCCCGCACCCCGGCCTGCATGCCCGGGGGTGGGCACAGACAGGAGCCGGGCCACGAGGATGGGTCCCTGGCTGTGGGGACAGTTGGGACCCTGGACGTGGGGACAGGTGGATCCCTGGCTGTGGGGATGGGTCCCTTGTGGGGCCAGACAGGACACCGGCCGTGAGGATGGGTCCCTGGCTCTGGGAGTGGGTTCCTGGCCATGGGGACAGATGGGACCCTGGCCATGGGGACTGGTGGACCCTGGCTGTGAGGATGAGTCTGTGACTGTGGAATCAGGGGGCCAGGTCCCTGGCTGTGGAGATCAGGTTACTCTCTAGCTGTGGGGACAAGCTCCTGGCCATGTAGGTGTGTTCCCAGCCATGAGGGCGAGTCTGGATCTGCCAAGTCCCTCCTGTGTCTGTGCTGGCCCCTCCGCCAGCCTGTCAGTGCCTGCGCTGGGGCAGCGTGGGGCACGGCAGAGCCCGGTGACAGCAGGGCTGCGCGCTGGCACGCTTGGCCCATGCTTTACCTTGCTGGGTGTTTCTGCAGCAGGTCTGGACAGGGATGTTTGTGGGGCTCTCAGATCCCAGCCGCTGCCCTCACCCCGGGCCCAGTCGGCTCACAGGCTCCCCGAGGAGCAGAGGGGCCGCCCCCTGCTGAACCCCACCAGGTCCCCCCCACACCCCGTGGCTGGAGCTCTCCCCAGCAGAGCTGCTCCTCCAGCAGCGAAGTGGTTAACACCAGACACCACTTCCACCCAGCTCTCCAGCCTCGGCCTCGCTGCCTCCTGGCCAAGCGCTCTCCTGGGCAGGTTGCTGGTCCAGAGCCAAGGGGAGGGCCAGAGCGGGGGACTTGGGACAGCCTTTGTCCCAGGAGCGGGCTCTGTGCTCCAGGTACGCGCTGACACGGGGCGAGCGCGGCTGTGCTGGCAGCAGCAGCCAGGAGAGCTCCGGTGAGCTGCGGGCTGGGGAAGGGGCTGGGGAGCCCCTCTGCTTGCTGGGGTGGTGGGGGTCTCGGAGCTGGGGGTGCCCCAGGCAGCAGCAGAGCCAGGTGCTGGGGATAAACACTCTCCATGGGCTGGAGGGGCAGGAGGGAGAGGGCTGGGACAGCTGCTCGCTGCATGAGGTGCCCAAGGGGGCAGAGGGTCAGGGAGGGGACATGGACAGGGCATGGAGAGCACTGCTGAGCCCCGGTGCTGGTGGGAGGCAGGGGACTGCTCTGCCTGGTAAAGATGCTCCCAGCATGCACGCTTATCCTCTTATAATCTTAAGTGCCTTTTTGACTTCCATATCCTAAAAGTGCATGGTGGGCAAGTCAGCTTCCCATTTTCCTGAGCAACAGCCAGTTTAGATCCAGCAATGCCTCTGCACCGTTCCTCCTGCATGTCGCAGCCCCCTCTGTCCCTCCCTACGAGGGACACTGCATGGCGAGGGACATCCCGCGGATGTTTGTAGAGCGCTTGGGTGGGCACGGTCGTACGCAAACAAGTGCAGCAGCAGCCCAGGGGCTGTGCACAGCTGTGACCCTTCCACACATTGCAATGGCCAGGCCCTGCTCCTTGCGGTGCTGTGCAGCAACGTGCCTCTTCTTTAGCTCTGGAGGCATCACCACCACCTTCCCGTCCCTGCTGCTCAACTGAACCAGCAGCAGGTAGCAGTGCTGGCCAGCCGCAAGGTGCCACTGAAACACCGGGCAGATCAATCAGCTTCTCACGTGCCTCTCATCATGTTTTTCACCCTCTGGGCTCCCTGCCCTTCTCTCATCCCCAGGCCCCGCTGGCTCTGTGCTGCTTGCAGATGTTGCCTCCTGCCAAGTCAAAATGGAAATTAGTCCCTACCTGAGCAGGTGAAGTTCATTTCCCACCCCCTGCCACGTGCAAGACAGTGCAGTTTATCACCATTTTGTATTGTTCCATCGCACAGTGCCTGGGACAGGACTTTCCAGGATGTGGACTGGGCTGGGGGTTTTTGCTGCTGCTTTGTTACCTGGAATAAGGAATCACATCCCAATGACACAGCTATATCTGGGCAAGCTCTAGCAGGGCTGATAGGACTGGAGATGTGACAATACAGGAATTCATTCATTGATCCATGTGATCCCCCCTGGCTACCACACAGGGGAGGGGACCTGGCTGTGAGATAAGGTCTGATAAGGGTTTCCTGGAATCCTGTGTCCCATGACACGTGCCAGAAGAGAACAACTACTATCCCTCACTATACATCTCATGTCCCACAGGAGATTGGTCACCCACGTTCGTCACTGGAGATGCTGACTGTAAAACAGAAATCAGCATCTTCTTCAGCTTTGCCAAAGGTCTTTCCTCTCCTATTCAAGCTGCCAGCCTGGTCTGGCCAAAGGCCAAAGGAATTTCTATGTGTTTTTATGTGCTCAGAAGATAAATGAGTAGCCAAGTGACAGCCCACGGGTGCCACCTCAAAGCAGAGGTTGGGTTAAGCCGTTTCTCTAGGCTGTGTCCAGTGGCGCAGAGCAGGGAGAGCTGTCATGTGCAAACCACATCTGGAGCAGCTGTGCAGTGCTGAGCATGTGGCCGCATCAGCTGCCACGTGCTGAGGCTGTTGCAGGGAACCAGACGCTTTGCTTTGCTTCTCCGCTGCAATTCTCACTGGTGCCTCAGGGATGGTTCTGCCGAGCACTGAGCTCCAGCCGGATGAGGGCGGGTGCAGAACTTGCTCCGTTCCGCACTGGCCTTGGCTGCCCATGCAACGCTATCGCTGTCAGCATGCCAGCTTGGCTATGGGCTGTGTGTACCCAGCTCAGCAGGAGTTTTCTGCCTCTGCCCTTCTGCCTGCCCTTGGGACTGCAGGCTTGGAGATCTCCTGCAGACAAGGACACTGGTCCCGTGTGTCTGCTTACCTGCTGTGGCATCACCAAGAGCTGAGGAGAGTTGGGCCAGACAGGTCACATGTGCCTGGAGATGCCATTCCCTTGTGTGGAGCAGCCAGAACCCTCGCAAGGGCAGTCTGGAACTGCTGGGCAACAGATGTGACCAGATGGTCCTGTCTGGTGGGATGGGTTTTGCAAGGGAGCAGGGTATGGTGGCATGTGGGTGCCAGAGGGATGCAGCTCTGCATGCGTCCCTGGAGGGGATGGCCACACTGGGAACCTGCCAGGACATGGTCCCGCTCCCACTCTGGGTCTCCTGTTCGGCTCTGCTTCCCCAGGCGATGCTGCTGGGACAGGAGATGCTGACCTGCCAGTTTGAGCAGGGCAGAGGGATGGGGCATGCAGAGAGGGGCCTGAAGGGCTGCAGTTGAGAAGGCAGGGCTGAAAAAGCCACGCTGAAAACCCACCAGGGAGGGGGTGTTCAGAAGGAGAGGGTGTCCCAGCCTTGAGACTGCCTAGACCCTCCCATAAGAGCAGCCATGTACTGGAGCACAGCTTCAAGCCCAAGTTAGGGAAGGGGAAAGTCCCATCTTGACAGGTCCCATAACTATCCATGAGATTTGCATTTCAAAACTGGCCTTGCAAATGCAGAGATGTGAGCACGTGGTTGGGGCTGTTCTTGCAGGTTGGAGGAGGAATGGACTACAAAGCCAAGGCCGTTGCAGGTCTCCTGGCAGCCACCTGTGTCTTCAGCATCATTGCCCTCATTCTGAGTGTTGTGCAGGTGAAGAACGTGTTCCTGCCTCCCAGCACCAAGGTAGGGTCCTTGGGAGGTGCGCAGCTCCCAGCTCTCGCTGAGTGCTGGCTGCCCCTTGGTATTGGACTTTCCACAAGTTTCAGGCAGGCTGTGGTGTTTGTCACCAAGATGGGGACAAACTCCCACATAAGCTGGCTTGCCAAGGTGGGTCTGGCAGAGTTTGGTCACTGTGATTGACCCTACAGCGTTTTCATCGCAGAGCATTGCCAGCTCAAAGGGTGTGTGATGGAGCCTTGTCCCTGACACAGCTGGTGACTGCAGTGCCACAGGGCTTTCCCTGCACTGGGGACACTGTTTGGTGACTCGAGTTTCCCCTGCGCACCAGGGGCTCTGCTGACTCTCCTGGAGCTCCCCTCGCCTTGCGGCGGGTGACGCTGCTCTGCACCCCCTGACACCCCGTGTCCCCTCTGCCTTCCCAGTACGGGCTGGTGTTCGACGCCGGCTCCACACACACGGCTCTCTACATCTACCAGTGGCCTGGGGACAAGGAGAACGGCACCGGCATCGTCTCCCAGGTGGAGGCCTGTGCCGTGTCCGGTGAGTGTGCCAGGATGTGTCTGTCCCTTTCCACTGCCCCTGCTCAGCTGGGGGACATGGGGACTGGTCAGCCAGGGTGGCTGTCCTGCAACACCAAGGCGAGTTGGCTGGCTCATGCCAGGGATGGTAAATGGTAAATGCCCCAAGGGCACTTATTTATTGGGCATTTATAAATATATGAAGGTGCTGTTTGGCTTCTGCACAAGGACTGGTCCCTCTGGAGGGTGGGACCAGGCTAGCAAGGAGAGGTGAGGTCAGCTGGATGGTCCACGGAGCTGGGATGGGACTGGCAAAGGCCACCAGGCCAGGGCAGAGGTGCCTGCGCAGGGGGCAGCAGGGCTCAGAACTCGCCTCAACCACAGATCCAGGCTCTGCGGCAGCTGCATGGCAGTTACTGGTTAACTGCAAAGGTCTGGCAAAGGACAAAGTGTAATGGAGAGGATGCATGAGCTAATGGCAATAATGGTGTGCAGAGCTCAGTGGAGGGTAAATAGTGATATTTCCACCCCAAAGCCTGTCCCTACCCACCGCAGGACCATGCTGGGTGCTCAGATCCAGTGCCAGCCTCTAAAAATAGGAACTCAAACAAGCTGTGCAGAGGGCACTTCTGCGTGTGCGTATCGGCTCCACACACCCTCCCAGCAGGGCAAAGGAGAGCCTGACCCTTCCCCAGGGAAATAAGGAACGGCTCTGTTTGCCGACCAAGTCCTGTGGGACCGGCTGGCTGCCTTCGGGCAGTTTGACCTCCCTGGGATTATGCATGTGCCCAACATCACAGGGCTCACACCACAGCCCTCGCCATCCATCCAGGGCAAGAACTCCCTCAGCGTGCCATGGCTGTGGCGTGTGAGCAGTCTCCAGGCACGCAAGCTCTGAGCGCTGCCCTCCGAGGGACACCCTCGGCAAGGCCAGGACTAGTCTGGGTGTGCAGGAAAACCCCGGGGCCCTTTGGGGTGGACGTGTCCCAGGTTGCCCTGTCCCTCCTGGCTGGCACTGAGCTTGCTCCATCCCCGCTGCCCTCTTGCAGGACCCGGCATCTCCAGCTACGCAGACGACCCCGCTGGGGCTGGAGCCAGCCTGAAGCCCTGCCTGGACAAGGCCATGGAGATCGTCCCGGCAGAGCAGCAGCGGGACACCCCCACCTACCTGGGGGCCACAGCGGGGATGCGGCTGCTGAGGTAGCGGCCCTGCCCAGAGCCGACCACCTCCTCCCCCTGCCCCAGCAACCTTGTGTTTGTGCATCGGAGCCAGTGCCGGGGGGCTGGGACGGGGATCTGGGGACACGGGGGGCTGGGGACATGGCGGCCGGGGGCACAGGGCACTGCTGCCCGCGCAGGCCACGGCGATGGGCAGAACATCCATGTCTGCATCCGCCGGGGTGTCCAAGGGATCTGCAGCTGTGCCCGTGGGGAAACCCCCAGCACCAGCCTGGCAGCAGCCCCAGGGCTGGATCAGCCTCCTGGGCCAGACTTGCCTGAACCTTCCCACGTGCCCAGGCCGAGCCCGTAGGCCGCGGTTTAGGGAGAATCCCAGCACAGCGGCCGAGGGATTTGGCGGCTGCAGGAGAGGCACCGCGGGCAGGGCAGCGATGGAGGGGGTGTGCCTGTCTCTGGGCAGCTCCGCTCCTCAGCAGAAGGCGGCAGCCTCTTGCTGTTCACCCTGCGCTGAAAGCTCCCCGGCCATCGCCTCCTGCACTGCATGGGGTTTATCTCCTTCCCTGCGCAGGGAGCAGAACAGCACCAAGGCCGATCAGGTCTTCGCTGAGATCGCCAAAGCCATTGGCGAGTACCCCGTGGACTTCCGCGGAGCTCGGATTCTGACGGGGAACGAGGAGGGTTCCTTTGGCTGGATCACCGTCAACTACCTCCTGGAGACCCTTGTCAAGGTGCGGGCTGGGGCACTGGGCATGAGTGAGCACGATATGAGCTACACCCAGGTTTCTTTATCCCCAGATGACAGAAAAATGTAGTTTTAGGGAACTAGTCATCCAAATAGACGTAGCCTGTTGTTGTGAACTGCACACTCAACTCCACTGATGTGATTACTAGAATCAAAGGTGTTCGTGTCCAGCTCAGCCTGGCCCTGTGCTCTCTGCTTACATACAGGTCAATTTTGGTATCACAGGGATGCAGCATTACCAGGCGCCAAATGAACGGTTATTCTTTCCCTACTCAAAGTCCCTGGATCGAAGCTGATGTGCAGCAGCCAAAGGACCAGTGTTGCATGGAGGCCTGTGTGGGCCAAGGAGGATATGGGCAGTAAGGGATTAAACAGGGAGATAGGAGAAGGAAGGTCCCTCAGGGGCTTCTGAGCCCACAGAACCTTGATGGAAGGGGCAGGGACTGTGACTCCTTCCAGTTCAGACTAACGCTTGCTGTCTTATGGGTCCAGTTTTCCTTTGCAGAGAAATGGGAACACCCACAGGACACTGAGGTTCTCGGAGCTCTGGACCTTGGAGGTGCCTCGACACAAATCACCTTCCAGCCTGGAGTCACCATTGAGGACAAGAACACCTCCGTCTCCTTCCGGCTGTACGGCACCAACTACTCCCTGTACACCCACAGCTACCTCTGCTACGGGCAGACCCAGGCCCTGAAGATGCTGCTGGCAGCTCTGCACCAGGTACCACAGCCACCGCTCGCCAGCGGCTGCTCAACCATTTCCTTTTGCCATGAAAAACGTCTTCCAAAAATGTTGGGCATGCCTGTGGAAAAGGCATTAGGGAATTGAGAATTTATACAAATTCAAAAACCTGAAAGAGACTTTGAATTTTTCTGCGGAATCAAAAACTTCTCTCTCATATAGGTGGAAGGTGGTGGTGGTTCCCTTACAGGGCTCCCTTCTCCGCAAATGCTGTCATGTCATGGCATTTTTCAACATTTCCCAAGCCCGGCTATATCCTCAGCTCCTTCCCTGTCCCCTCAGGCATGGGCATGAAGTGTTTCCTTGGCTGGGTAGTTCGCAAGTATCAGCTTCATTGAAACACAAGTGGTTTAAAAGGCCATCAAGTCCTCTACTGGACAATAGATGCAACATCCAGGTAGGAGAGGACGCCTGGCCGTGCTTGTCGAGTCTCCAGTCTTTATGGCCCTACATGCGGCAGCAGGTGTGGCAGAGGACTGAGACTCCACACAGCTCAGTGCAGAGCTGACAGAGAACTGCTCATGATGAGCAGATTAACTCACCCTTCCTCAATTTCTGCCCAGGAGAGGACTCCCAGCACACCTCCTGCACAGCACTCTGCCGCTAACCAGCGTCCTCCTGTCTCACCCCGGGCAGAGCTCACAGCCCAGTGCTGTGGGGACGGGGGTGCTAGGGGGCGTGCGGGGGGATGCGCCTTTGGTTCTTTCTGGGCTGGGGCCTGCACGGTGCGGTGGGACAGAGTGAATGCCAAGAGCAACAAGCTCTCGGTGCAGGCAGAGGGCACACGCTGCCCTCGGGGCAGGCTGCCTTCCCATGGGGGTGCCCGGGCTGGCGGTGGCATCACCACCCAGCACAGCTCAGTGGTGGGACCAAAGGCAGGATCGGCAAAAGCCGTGAGCAGGTTAGTTTTGCAAAGGAGGGGTCCTGATTCTCCTCAAATCCTCCCAGGGTCCAGACTCTGCTTTTTGTGAATGTCTAAGCACAGGGTGGGCTGTGGGGTAGGGTTTCACTGGCATCCCATGCCCAGCCCCACTAACGGCTCCTGCTCTCTCCAGGGCAACCTGTCTTCCCAGCACATATCACACCCCTGCTACCCCAACGGATACCAGGAGAACGTCACCACAGCAGAACTCTACAACAGTCCCTGTGTCCATGCACCAAACACATCCAGCCCTGCGCAGGTCCTCACGGTGACGGGGACAGGGGACCCAGTGGCGTGCAGCATCGCTGTCCAGAAACTCTTCAACATCAGCTGTGGGGCCAACAGGACGTGCGGGTTCAACGGGGTTTATCAGCCACCTGTGCGGGGACAGTTCTTTGTAAGGAGCCTCTGTCTGTGTGGCTGTGGTGGGGGAGGATGGAGGGTGGGAGCTCCTCTGCCACTGGCTGTGGGAAAGGGTGGGGAGAGAGGGGACCCCCGAGCTGGTCCCATCTGCAAATCTTCTGTGCTGGGAGGTGAGTTCTGCCTCCTGCCATGTCCCAGCGCTTCCTGAGGGAAATGGGAAGATCTTGTCCCAAGGAGCAAGCCTGACCTAGCTCAGAGTGCAAGCAGCAGCCCCAGGGCTTGTTGACCAGCTCCAAAACTTTCTGATGGACCATCAAGTGGGTGCTGGATGCAGAACCCTAGGAATTGCATGAGACTCTGTCCTAAGGCAAGAGGTGCCCCTGGGTCTTTCCTCTGGCTGAGGAAGGAGATGTAGTTTTGACCATCTCCCCTTATCCCCCAGGCCTTTGCTGGGTTCTACTACACCTTCCACTTCCTGAACCTGACCAGCCAGCAGTCTCTAAATGATGTCAAGCTCACAGTCCAGGACTTCTGCAAGCGGCCCTGGGCAGAGGTGAGCGCCCTGCGAGGGGCAGCGGGGAGCCCTGTGCTTGTCCTGTCCCCAGGCCCTGCTGTTCCCTGGGCCAGGGAGGGTTTCTGAGCAGCTGTTTCATTCTCCATTGCACTGCGTCCCCTGTTGGCCCCACAGCTGGTGGAGACTTTCCCGCAGCAGAAGGGGAACCTACACACATACTGCTCTGTGGCCATTTACATCTTGACGCTGCTGTTCGATGGCTACAAGTTCGACGAGCACACGTGGAGCAGCATCCAGTTCAGGCGGCAGGTAACCCTGTGGGGCAGGCAACAGCGGCCACATCCCTGCCCTGACCTGATGGCACGTTGGGGAGCAGCATCCTTGGAATCTCGTGCCTGCCAGCCCATGATCTCAGCACAGCTTCACTCTTGTGTATCTGCCCCCAAACCTCTGACACCAGCTTGTTTGTCACTCTGGTGTGAACATAAGCTCATTTTAAGGGGGTCAGAGAAGAGCAGAGTGGGACTGGGCCACTTTGGTCTCTGATGTTGGGCAGAATTGACTTGAGCATCAGAGAGGTGATGGTGGCCCCATTACCCATTTTGGGCCAGAATATGATCAAATTTGAAGGAGCATGAAAGCTCAGATCCAAAATCGTGTACTGGTCACACAGGCACATCTGGTGCAGAGCAGTCACCTATGTCCAGCTACCCTTTAGCCCCGGGGAGGGGGGGACAGGAAAGCTGCCTCTGTAACTGGTCCTGGTAAGATCAGATTCACCACAGGCAGGTCCACATGTGAAATCACAGCTGGGGCAGCTCATGGGAGAGATGCCCTCACGCCAAAGCTACCGGTGCCTGGGAAAGGCACTTTTGGATGATCTCTTCTGCTTTCTCACCTCAGGCAGCGAACACTGACATCGGGTGGACACTGGGCTTCATGCTGAACTTCACCAACACGATCCCCACCGAGGCTCTGGAACACGTCAAGGGGCACCAGCCCAGCCTGTGGGCAGGCGCCGTCTCCTTCATTGTGCTGGCCATAGTGGCAGGCCTGGTGGCCGCCCTCCTCCAGTGCTTCTGGAAAAACAAGTAGCTCCCAGCCTCCTGCCCACTGAACCAGGCAGGGAAGTGGTGAAGAAGGAGGAAGGGGGAGAAGAATGAGGGCATTATACCCACCTCCATTGCTCAGGAGGTCTAAGTGGGTCATCTCTGTAAAGGTATTGAACATGACAAAGGTCTCTTGAGGTCTCCAAGTACTCCAAGAGGAAAAGGCTCTTGACTCCAGAAAAGACTTCAATCTGCCTGACAAAGGCTGACTGAGACCCAGTGGCTAGATGAAGCCAGATAAATTCAAACTAGAAATAAAATCCTTTATTTGTTTTTCAACTACAAAGGTCACTAACCAGGCCAGCACAGTTTCCTTGGTACTTCAGTCCCGCTGGGCTGCTCTCCCACCAGTCACAGGAGGCAATCAGTGGTGGAGAGCAGTGGTGGCCACCTAAACTCTGAGGAGAAGGGTGACATCATCTGTATCTTGCCCTGTGCAAGACTTCCGTAGTACGTGACAGAATATCTTCCCAAAGACACTGCCAGCTGTCCTTAAAAATATTTACTGGCATATCTCAGCAGAAAAATACAAGTGGAAGTTGATTTAAGAGCTGCCAACTCTGGCTCACGGTTTATTTTATATTCAAGTTACATAGCCCAGCTTTGTCAGATACCAAATTCCTAGCAGGGAGCAGAGCCCAGCACAGCTCAGCTGTAGGAACCAGACAGACATTTCAGTCCCTCCAGCTCCAGCCAGCGCTCTCCCCAGCCCCACCGGGGCTCTGCCAAAGCCCAGGGCTGCTCTGAGCAGGTTCACAGCTACATCCCCTCACAGCATGAAGCAGTAACATCCAGGCAGGAATTAAGGGTTTAAGAAAAAAACTGGAGGCATCTCGGCTGAGGGGTGCTCATAGCTCTGGCAGGTCCATGGAGTATTTGCTGTGGATGATGACCCACGGCGGTCCTAACGTAGGTGTTGTCCCATACAGCCCACTGCAAACTGGTGACAGGGGCTTCCCAGAGAGCAGCACCTCTTGGAGATGAGAGAAAGAGGAGAGAGGCCAGGGGAGGCCACCAGGATATACACCGGGCTGGAACAGCTCTGCTGGGGGACAGGCTGAGAGAGCTGGGGTGTTCAGCTGGAGAAGAGAAGCTCTGGGGAGACCTTAGTGCGGCCTTTCTGGGCTTAAAAGGGGCTGCTAAGAAAGATGGGGACAGACTTTTGAGCATGGCTTGTTGTGATAGGACAAGGGGTGATGGTTTTAAACTAAAGGAGGGAGATTCAGGCTGGACATGAGGAAGAAATTGTTGCCCTGAGGGTGGTGAGAGCCTGGCCCAGGTTGGCCAGAGAGGTGGTGGCTGAACCATCCCTGGAGACATCCCAGGCCAGGCTGGACGGGGCTCTGAGCAACCTGAGCTGGTGAAGATGTCCCTGCTCATGGCAGGGGGGGCACTGGGGGAGCTGGGAAGGTCTCTTCAACCCAAACTGTTCTGTGATTCTGTGATTTCCATCTGGTGGAGATAAGGATAAGTGGCCCAAAGGCCCGGGGAACAGGGCTCTGTCTCCTGCTCACAGAGGGCTGTCTGTGGCTTCCTTAGAGTGAGGCTCAGCCTTCCCAGCCTGAGCTTGAGCAACAAGGGAGGGGGTGACAACGTCCATCCAGAGGAACCTCTTCCCACCCAGCAATCTGAGCCCCTGTGCTCTGAGCTGCCACATGGACATTTCCCATGGCCAAACACCAAATCCCTCTTGCTTCTCTCAGCCCTGCACAAGCACATCTTTAGCAGCGTAAGCCCAGAAGTAAAAATGCCAGTTCTTGGAAGAGGCTGTAGAAAATGCTGTGGGACTGCTGGAACCGAGCCCATGGGGTCTGGCAGTGTGGGACATCTGTGCAGGTTCAGCAGAGCTCCGGGCTGTGGCTCAGATGAGCTGGGACTGGTGTCTCCCACCCCTCAGAGACCAAGCAGTTGGCAGGAAAAGGCTCCTGTTCGCTATAGGAAGGTGGCGTCACAGCTGGTCTGGGTTGCAAAGCACTTGGGGAAGATGCCAGTCTGACCATTGCAGTGTCCTTCGAGCCAGTCCTCGTTCACTGGGAAAACAGAAAGGAGCAGGATGAGCCCCGGCTCATGTGAGTGGTGTCAGTGAGAGTTTTCATGGGTGGAATTTAACTCTGGGCAAAACCCAGCACAAGCCTGTACCCCCTGAGAGAGCACTGGAGGGGCCATCTACTCCCCAGTCCCTCCCCACAGCAGCCTCCAAAAGCCTGGCCCAGTACAAGCGTGAGGACAGGACTGCAGAGCTACCTTCGGAGAGGATGTCCAGCACGTCTCCCTTGCTGAACTCCAGGTCCCCTGGTCCCTGTGCGAAGTACGAGTGCCGAGCCAGCATCCGATAGAGGACAGGTCTGCCTGAGTGGGAGTCCGAGTCCTACAGGAGAAAGTCATGATGGAGGGTGAAAGGCAAAGCAGAGACTGGATTAGAGTCCAGCACAGCAGAGAAGCTTGTCACAGCCCACGCACCTGGCAGCAGAGCGTCAGCCGGCCATCTGTCAGCTGCTGCCACATCTTCTGTAGATCCTCCTCTCCTGAAACTGCACCCAGTTCTTTGCCATCCGAATGTCTGTAGCTGCAAGGGTTCATTAACACGGCTCAAATCATCTCACTTAAAGCCAAACTCTGAGGCAAGCCTAGTCCTCTACCACCTTCAGTTTAACAAGTCCCCCCTGTAAGCCAGCTCTGAGCTTGTCATCTTGCACAGTGACACAGGGCACTGTTTGGGAGTGGCCCTGTCACCTCCTCACACACTCAATGAGAAGATCCTAAAGTGTCCTGAGTACACTGCGTGCCCCCAGGGCTGTCACAGCCAGGGAGAGCTCAGCCCAGAACCAACTCCCAAATCGCTCTGCATTGATCCTAGTGTATCTCAAAGACTGAGCTGAGCAGGAGAAAAGCCAATATAGGGCAGCTGCCGGTGCACAGAGATTTTCCTTCTGCTCCTCCATGTCTTGATCACGGTACAGTTTCCTGGGAAAGATCCTTCAGGCTTCCAAAGCCAAACACCCACATGAGGTTACACAGGAAGGTGTCCAGGCGGGTTGGAATGTCTGCACAGAAGGAGACTCCACAACCTCCCTGGGCAGCCTGGGCCAGGCTCTGCCACCCTCACCAGGAACAAGTTTCTTCTCAAATTTAAGTGGAACCTCCTGTGTTCCAGTTTGTACCCATTGCCCCTTGTCCTGTCACTGGTTGTCACCCAGAAGAGCCTGGCTCCATCCTCCTGACACTCACCCTTCATATGTTGATAACCATTAATGAGATCACCCCTCAGTCTCCTCTTGTCCAGCTCCAGAGCCCCAGCTCCCTCAGCCTTTCCTCACACGGGAGATGCTCCACTCCCTTCAGCATCTTGGTGGCTGCGCTGGACTCTCTCCAGCAGTTCCCTGTCCTGCTGGAACTGAGGGGCCACAGCTGGACACAATATTCCAGGTGTGGTCTCCCCAGGGCAGAGCAGAGGGGCAGGAGAACCTCTCTGACCTACTGACCACCCCCTTCTATCCCACTCCAGGTACCATTGGCTTCCTGGCCACAAGGGCCCAGTGCTGGCTCATGGTCACCCTGCTGTCCCCAGGACCCGCACACACTCATGCACCAAGAGCACGGGGGTACCTCAGCTCTCCTCGCTCTGCCTGCAGCCCGAACCGCTCCCTCAGCAGAGCCCGCAGCTCCGGCAGTGACGGCACCTCGCCCGCCCGCACCACCACGGAGCACTCGCAGCGCACTCGCAGCAAGACGGGTCTGTCCGGGCTGGGTGAAGCTTCTCCTTGGGTTGGTGGGATCTGCTGAGAGATGTGCCACTGTGGTTATTCAGGACTCTCATATCAAGAGGTGACACAGACACAGCCCCTCGGCTCAGTGCTACCACATAACAGTAGTGCAGCATCAAAATGCAGATCTGAATATGAGAGGAACTACAAATTTGAAGCCTGGGATCGAAAGCTCCTCCCATGACCCAGGAGGCCTGTTTCTGGTCCGATCCCACAGGTATCTCGCAACCCCAAACCTATATGAGCAGGGCCCCAGTTCCTCCAGACTGCTAACAAAAAATTCCTCCAAAAAGGGAGCAGACAAAGACAAAGGGAGCAGAGCTGATCTGCAGCTGGCACTGCCAGAGAGGTGCTGTCCTCAACTGGACACAAGAGAGATTCCAGCTCCGTCACACACAGTGGTTGGTAATGACATGGAGCTGCATCAGAGGACATCATCCCAGAAGAACACAGATGGGAATGAATTGCGGTACCCAGACTGACACTGACAGAAAATACCACACAGGAGGATGGGAGAAGGGACCACAAGCAGTTCTAAGTCAGCTCCCTCTTGCAAAATGGGCTGAAGAGTACGTATCTGAGAACACTGTCATGCCTGGGGCTCTTGGCTCCTTGGAGGGCGGCGAAGGGCACTGCCGTGGTGAGCCTCAGCCTTGGGCTGCCTCACAGAGCTGTATGGGCACGGGCTTGGGAGCGCTGGAGGAAAGGCCACCCGGGAGCCTCCTCAAAACAGGAAAATGGGCAGAGGAAGAGCCTTTTTCCAGTGATTTTAGGGCAGCTCAGGAATTTTGGAGGATCTGGCCAGCAATCTCGCACTTCTCACAACCTTGATCTCTTGAGGCTGTAGCAGCTTCACCTGTGAAACATTTTACCTTTACGTCCATTTGGGCACCAGCATCATTTGCAGAGGCATTTTCTCCCCCAGGAGATTCTGCAGAACAAAACAAGAGCAGAGGAGCAGCACCTGCAGTCAGCAGAGGCCTCTGGCAGCTCTTTGGCAACCCGCTGGCACACAGGCAGCCACGGCCGCCGTGGGCAACCAGCACCCTCCCACCCCTAAAGCAGGGGTTGGACACAGCTTCACGGGGCACCCACACAGGGCCCTGGCCCCGGGGAATACCTGGGTTACCTGGGTTCTGCTTCACGTGGAGTCGGCTGGGAGGCACCTGGGCAGGAGGGAGGGGAATCCCATTGCTGATCTTCTGCAACAGAACAACATCAGAAATGAGTGAGCAGAAGACACCGGAGACTGGACAAAGCTGGTGTGCGTGAGACAGGCTGCAGCCACTTCTGGGTATAACCCCAGAGGGAGCCCCAGGGAGACCAGTTCATGAACTGGCTGCATGACACAGCGGACTCAGGCTCTTAATGGCCTCTGCAGCTCTCAGGGTTGTAGGGTTACAAGAGATTCAGTGGGACTTCCTTGGGCTCCTGCCCCTCACTGGGTTGGTGCCGGAGCAGAAGGAGGTTGCTCACATTGTGCTGAGGGCTCTGCCCATCATCTGTGAGCTCACCTGGGAACCTGGGCTGGTTCACAGCGAGACAGACATGGAGCAAATGCCCAAGTGTCTGTTATGGCCACGGACTCATTCAGAGAGTGAAAAAAATATCATAGCAATGTCAGAACAACCATGTGCTTCAAAAATCTCTCACAGGCTATAGGGGTCTGAGTTGCACCTTTCTACACTGGTTCAAATCAAAAGTGATGGGGACCATGTATGGATATGCCTGTGGTGGAGACAGGAGATGAAGGAAGTTTCCCAAGTCAAAGGTGAGGGTTTAGAGCTTAGGAGCATGGCCTTGAGACAAAAAGCAGTGCATGTTTAAGATATTACCATCCTACTGCAGGAGATTAACCTGCTCTCACTCTACTGGTGAACTAGAATAAGGGAGGACTTCTCGCCTGCTGCTGTGCTACATCTAGTGGCTGCAGACATCACGGGAGCAGCCTGGACAACACGCCTCAAGCCCTTAAATTCACCAGTGTGTTCCAGCGCCTCAGCAAGTTTCAGTGGGTCAGGAGAGCCGTGGCAGCTGCTCATCTTTGTGTGCCACATTGCCCACGGCGGAGAAGAGACAACAATAGCTAGGACAGCTAGTGATGCAAGCCACTGTGGCTTGGGTACATGTACAAGTCCTCAGATTTTGCTGTATTCAGTGTATATAAAAAAGTACGGATTTTTCCTGCTCTTAACTCTTCTGTCATTCCTGCTCAAGAGCACCTGGTCTTCAGTTAAGGTGTCTCAGTGTTTCACACTCTGTTTCTCTTACACAGTTGTCCTATCTTGTGATAACCTTACAAATAAATGTCCTGAACGTATCTCTTGGTTCCTTTCCCACCCCTGGTTGCCAGGTTGTCAGCTCACCCATTTATCCATCTTCGAGACAGGTTCCAGGAGAGAGCTGGGTATGTGCAGCTTCTGTGGGACAGAAAGCAGAGCAGGATGAGACAGGAGCTGCTGCTGGAGCCGACGCAGCCCCAGGCCCCTCAGCCCCGCTCTGCGCTGCTGCTGCCCTGGCAGAAACCCTGTGTGCCCACAGTCGGGTACATCAGCCCACGTGGCTTGTGCTCAGAAAGTGCTGAACAAAATCCAGTGGTCCCTTTGCATGTTTTTTCTGCTGAAAGCGGTGCTGTGATGGAATGGCTGTGATGCAAGAGACCCAACACCCAGCAAGCCCAATACCCTGCTCCTAAAACGGGTGCTTAGGAAGGGAGCAAGGGTGGTGAGAATACCAGTCCAGCAGCATTGCTGTGTCTTCTCGGCCACTGCTATTGATTTCAATCAATCGTTGTGAGTAATTATGCTTTTATTTCCCCCAGTGTCTATTATTTTACTCTTTTTTGGCTTTGAATTTCATCTGACACTTCACTGAGCCATCAACCAGCACACTCAAATACTTCTGTAATTGTTCACTGTTAGCCCCAGATTGTCTGTCATGGAACACCATCACTAGATCAGTATCACTATTACTATATCACTTAGGAACATGCAAACTGCCTAGGACACAGCAGATTTTGTGTGGGGACGTCCTTTCTTAAAACAAACAAACAAAACAAAGCACAGAGCCCACAAACAACAAACACCACCCCAAACCTGTTCATTTATGCCCAGCCGTTATTTCTACATTTCCACCTGTTATTAGTCCTCAGAGCCCTGCCTCTCTTGCTCACACAGCTCACCGTTTTTCTTAGTGGTCTTGTGAAGAATCTTTTGACTTTTTTCAGAAATATAGGCAGATAATATATTTACTGGCTCAACCTAACCCAGGTATGCACTGGCTCTTTCAAAGAACTTAAGTAGACACGTGAGAAATGGCTTCAGTCAGCATGTTGTCATATTTATCTGTTTCCACTATAGTTCCCTAGTCTGCAGAAGGATGTCAGATTTGCTGGGCTTTAATTCCTTAGGTCTTCTCCAGAGCCCTTTATAAAACCTTCCTGTACAGCTGAAACTCTCCCAAAACCTCCCCAAAGTTAATTTAACAGAGACACTACACACCAGGTAAGGACTGACCCATCTGTTCAGCTCTTTAGAGCTCTCAAGTGACAAATACTGCTTTAAATGGTGCTCCTTGGTGAGGTCGGTTATCCTACACGATTCCACCGTAGGATCCTGTATGGCGGAGAGCACAAGTGCCCCAAAAGATGCTCTTGTGGAGCTACAGAGGAGAATGGGAGAAGCAGCATTGCTGAGAAGGACCTGGGTGTCCTGGTCAACAGGTTGACCATAAGTTAACAATGTGTCCTTGTGGCCAGGAAGGCCAATGGCACCTGGGGTGCATTAGGAAAAGTGTGATCAGCAGGTTGAGGGAAGTTCATCCTCCTCCTCTGCTCTGCCCCGGTGAGGCCCCATCTGTAGTTCTGTGTCCAGTTCTGGGCTCCCCAGTTGAAGAAGGACAAGGAATCACTGGAGAGAGTCCAGTGCAGGGACACAAAGATGCTGAGGGGTCTGGAGCATCTTTCACATGAGGAAAGGCTGAGAGAGCTGGGGTTGTTCAGCCTGGAGGAGGCTGAAAAGGGACCTTATTTATGCTGATCAATATCTCCGGGTGGGTGTCAGAGGATGGACCAGACTCTGTTCAGTGGTGCCCAACGCCAGGGTGAGGGGCAACGGGCACAGACTGAAACACAGGAGGCTCCATCTGAACATGAGCAGAAACTTGTTTGCTGGGAGGTGCCAGAGCCTGGCCCAGGCTGCCCAGAGCGGGTGTGGAGTCTCCTGCTCTGAGACATTCAAACCCCCTGGACCCACCTGTGTGATCTGCTCTGTGACCCTGCGTGAGCAGGGCTGGGCTGGGGATCTACAGAGGTCCCTGCAACCCCAACCAGGCTGGGATTCTGTGAAGTGTCAGAGGAACCTACAATTAGCAACTGCTCTGTGGAAACGAGCCCTGACCTCCTCTGCTCTGAAAAAGCTCCAGATGGGTCCCCAAGGAACGTGCTCAGGGGGCTGCAGCAGATTCCTGCTCACACGCGGGGCTGTGGTCTCTGCCGGTGGCGATGGGCTGGAAAGCCCCTCTGGTTTCCTTACCTGCCCATCGTGAATGGCTGTGGCCCAGCCATCCCCTCCTCTTGCCAGCACAAACACCAAACTGCCGCCTTTCACTGCCAGCTTCTCCGAGCCCTCAGGGTAATACTGGGACGAAACTCGGTAGTAGCCTGATTCACCGTCTCTGGAAAGAGAGAATGGGAATGACAGCACCTTTACAAACCCTGGACTTCTGGTGCTGGATGGCTTTGATCCAGAACACTGCACTGATCCAAAGTGGCACGCACCAAAAGTGGGGAAGTTAAGATTTCCATTGCTACTCTTTGGTCCAACTGGGAACAAAACGAGCTTGGAAAACACTCAGGCTTCCCAAATGCAACTGATTCATTTTCATTATACCAATACCCTCCAGATCAAAACAATTATTAAACTTATCCCTGAATTACTGTTGGCACAGTATCACCAAATCAAATGACTTTCCTGTGGTTTTGAACCAGGACTGACTTTTGGCTCAGCACAGCAGGGCTGGGAGTGATTTCTTAGAAGCCTTGTTCTGAGAATTAGGATGGGACAGCTGAGCATCCTCTGCCATGGATGTGTGCAGGTCCCACAACCTCTCTCTGCTTCCATTCCCCAGCCATGGCATAATCCATGCTTGTCTCCCAAGACTATCGAATCAGCTCCTGCAAACTGCCCTGAGACTCTTGCGCGAGATGTGCCACCGAACTGCAGCGTCTTCTGCAGCCACAGAAGCCTTTGCAGGTTTGTCTTTCACCCTTGGTGAGAAGTGGGTGTGGATCCCACAGAGTCTTCAGACAAAGACAGCAGAGAATAAAACATGACCTTCTGAAGAGAAATAGTGAGAGTTAGACCATGGTGGAACTGAACACTTACCGCAGAGCATCAGCACTGGGTTCGTAAAAGCCCTGTTTCTGTGGGAGAAACAACATCTATTTATAACAGTACCTTATACAGAAACAGTGCCACCTTATTTACTGTCCCTCTGAACAGGTGTTAGGATCTGAGGCCCTACCTGGAGCCCCATGACAGCTCCACTTCTCCTTTCACAGCTATGTCCTGCTCACCTGATGTCTGAGAGGCTCGAAGCCAAAGTACTCATCGTTGGGAATGATGGACGAGATCACCTGTTGGAGGACAAAGAAATGACTGAATCCAGGCTGGATGAAGAGCCTCACAGACTTCATGCAAGGTTATCTACTCAGACCCATTTCACTCCGACATCTTAAGGTCAGGCATAAAGTAGAGCCACACACATAGTGAAAAAAGCAGAGCTGGGTTCCTGAAACAGCTTCAACAGGTTGTGTCCCTGTTTTTTTAAGTCTTGCCAAGGTTTCTTTAAAAGCACGTGAATTAGTTTCCCTTCCCGTTATTCATGTCAGTGCTCTCTGGCCTGTGGCACTTCTGCTGACTGCACTGGTCACAGAAGGATCAGAGTTACGTTCAAGGATGTGACAAAGCATTTGTCTCCCAAGTGCCTGCCCGTCCCTCTGGGAACGCAGCTGGAGGAACGTGCTCCTCTTGAAAAGGCCGTTGTCAGCAGAAGGACAACCCCAGGGCTCCCTAAGAACCTGTTCAGCTTTTTCAGAGTTTAAAGTGACCAAGACTGGGAAGTTTTTTTAGCACCAAAGTGCAGTTTTAATAGAAGAGGTGACAATTCTAACAAATTTTGGCTTCTGTGTCCCAGACGCCTTGGGTGGCTGCAAGTCCTGACAATGCTGCTCTTGGGTCAGCGATCGGCAGAGCGGCCAACAGTAATGCCTACTGGAGAGAGGAGAAAGTGGGATTTTAATCTGCTTGCTGGTAATGTTAACGATCACATGCCTGTTACCTTGGGTTTACCCAGGAAATCTTTTGAATCCAGCTGTTCAACTTCCTTCTTCCGTGGTCTGAAAAATTCCCCGAGAGGAACCTGCATAGGCTCTAAAAACAGACAGTCCTAGGGCAGGGAAAGCAGATAAGAGCCATCAATTGATATTAAATGAAACATAACAGCAGTGAAAAGCAAGTATAGCTTCCCTGTGTGTGCAACAGGAAGACATTGGGGCAAAAATGATGGCTGTGAACTTGAAAAAGGTCACTCAGGTTTAACAAGCACATGCAAACTAGGAGCCCAGCAGCCACTACCCAGCATTGAGTCAAAGACTAACTCTGTTGGGATGGGATGGGTAGGAAGGGAGGGCAGCGAAGTAAAGTTTATTAAACAAATCTCTAACCATTTTTCCTATTTGACTTCAAACATGGCTTTTTTCTCCTGTGTTCAACCACTGAGTAGCATGCTAGTAGCAAATATAAAGAATATACTAATGTAATGCACAAACAGGATGCTAGAAGAGATTATCAGATTAAAAAAAAAAAAAAGGATAATCTCTTAGAAAGGATACAAATAAGATAAGGAAGTGTGGAGGTAGCAAAATAATGAACCCTCCAGGAGGAGTTAATTAGAGATCTGCAAGTTGCTCCTGATCATAAAAGAGTCTAACAGGAAACTATCCTTTAGGACCAACCCCGGAAATAACTTTTACACTCTACTTAAGCTCTAAATGTGATCGTCATTAACATCTGAACTGCCAAGGGGATCTGAGGCCAAAGGGATTCAAAAAGTCAGCCAGTGTCATGAAAAGGGAGACCCTCCAAATCTGTGCTTGCAGGGGTTCTGCACTTAAACCCGGCATGAGGTGGCTTGGTTTACAGCACAGGTACCAACAGAACTGAGCTCCTGGACACAGGGACTAGGAAGCAACATCCCAACCTGCGAGGTTGTCCCATCATTTTCCACTGCGCTGTTTCTGTGCTATGAAGCACCTGGGGGTGACAGAGCTACTTGATTAGCTGAACCTAGTTTAGTAGAACATCACAACAACTGGCTTAGATTCTGTTACCAGATTTCCAAGCAGGTGGGCAGACAGGAAAACCCAAACATACAACAATTAGGACATTCTTATCTTGTATTTCTTAACCTGAGCCCAATACACACACCTAGGAACCCACAGAGGTGGTTTTACCTGCACGTGCTCGAGGGCCATGTCCAGGATTGCTGTTCTTCCCTCAGGCCTCCACACAACGGCTTTTTCCAGGGTGGCTCTGGCCTCCTGCCACTGCCGCAGCCGGCACTGCGCTGCTGCCGTGCTGTACAGCACCTGGAGCGGGTGAGCGCAGCAGCACTCAGAGCGCTGAGCGCGAGCAGACACCCAACACAACGCACCCAACCGCACCAGGGACCCAAACAGCACACACACAGCAGCACCCACCTGCTCCCTGCTGCGCCACAGGGAGGGCACTCCGAGCAACACAGCCGAAAAACTCCATCAGCAGAGTGGAAAGAGGGAGAAGCTGCACGTCCAGGCCAGCCCCTGGGCGTGCTGGAGCTGCCGGCGCTGCCCCAGGCCAGGGGAACACCAGATGAAGGCTCTGGTGCCGCACACATTTTAATATTATCCTTCTTGCACTCGAAAGGCCAGTAAGGATTTTCTTGGCAAGTCGCACAGGGTTTTTTTGTATGCAACTAGGTAATATTTTTTGCTGTGCCAGAGTAATTCTGATTCCCTTTTGCAGCAAAATAACTAAATGTCTTTCACATCGCAGTGGGCTGTGAATGCTCAAGTTGTCAGCTGTAGCCTGTTACCCTTTAGCAGCACGTTCATTGGTGAAGCAGCAAAGGGTGGGAGTGTCACACACTGCATGTTGGGAAGCCTTGATCTATATGCTGAATGTAGACCGGGAGATCTCCTCGCTGGCCAGAGGTCAGTGTATGGAGAAGCGGCTGGTCCACAGGCAGAAGTGTGACCTGGCAGACCCACTGTCACATATCTTGCTGCCTTACACAACAGGGTGATCAGCTTGTAAACTGTTTTGTGGTATTGTTGCTAGACAGGCCAAAAGACCTGACCATGAGGCCTAACGGAAAGTTACTATTAGGCTAATAATAGATGAGATCTCTAGCAGTAATTAACTTTCAATTGTAGAACAAAACCTGTCGTGGAATTGAGAAGTCAGCCATGGACAGGTGATTGTGTTGTGATTATGGCCAAATTTTGTGGATGTGTTAAACCTAAAGTCAACTTTGCTCATTATAATATCATTTTAATACAAAACCACACCTCTTGTTCGAAGGTTACCACCTCCAGGACCTCTACTCACCAAGCATAAATATACGTAGTAAAAATATGTAGTAAATATATAAAACTTGTATGCAAATACAAGTATATAACTATATAAATATATACAAGTATATAAATATATAAAACTTGTATGCAAATATTGTAACCAATGAGCCCTACAGGACTGCCCTGAGGGTGTGTATATACCGATAGGATTTTGTATAAATGATCAAAACATTTGTGTCGCTGGTATGCTGGTTTAATCTACGTTGTACAACTCTGTAATAAAATCAACGTCCCTGTGTGCAGAATGTGGCTCAGTGAGCACACATGTCCTGACAATGCCCAGAGCACGTGGAGCTGCATGTTCACCCCGGGACGTACCAACCTCCTCCTGCTGCAGCCCTGCGCCGTTCAACGGGAACCTGTTGTTCCCAAGTGTGTGTGAGCTCAGAGAAGGCAGCACCATGGCACTGAAACTGTTAAAAACCACGAGGTTTGGGTAATACCACAGATGCCGATGACAGATTCTTCCTGCCAGGTATAAGGTGCATGAAAACTGACCGAGAAGGAAGGACAGGTTTCTGGCCATGCTTGACTGGAGTTACACAATGACTCCTCACTCTTGCGGGAATCAAGATCTAAATACTCTTTTCTGTGTGTGTGGACTCAGAACAGAAAACAAAATGAACCCCTGCAGCAAAGTACAGTTTTTAGGAGTCTTTTACATTACAAATATCTATAATAAATTCAGACTTAGATCTTGTTTTGAACTGGATGAGGCAGGCTGACTCCATCTACCAGTGCAAGAGCAGCAGAGTGAAGTGTTGCAGAAGCAAACTCCAGCTCGCAGCCCAGTGTGAGGTGAAACACAGAGGTAATGTTAAGACCATTTGCTACAGTTGAAAAGACAGGCTTTCATGTACATCAGTTTCTTAGAGTCTTCATTATGGACCAACTTTGTTCCCATCTGTCTATACCTCAACCTATTTCAGCTTTTATAGCTGAGTTCACAAGACTTACATGCATATTTCCACCCAGGTAAGCCTAAGTATTACAGGCACAGATAATTCCCGAGCATCTGCTCTGAATGGTTTTGCTTTTCAAGCTGTGTAATTTGCTAAACTCTTCAGAGACTACATTGTTTTATGACTCTCATGATTAAGTTCCTTTAAAAAAAAAGTGCAAGCAGAATATTTTACTGTTCCAGTGCAGCGTCTCGAGAAGCTCTTGGGTGACCAACGCCTGCTGCGGAACAGCCCAGCAGAGGGGAAGGGCCGCTCAGACAGACTCTTACCTCCCATGCGTACAGTATGTGCCTCAGGCCCAGCTGCTTGTAATCGATGAAGGTATTTTTTCTTAGATGGCTGAAGGCCATTTGATAGTCAGAGAGAGCTTCTTCATACCTACAATGCAGAGATGGCAGGAGAAACTGAGACAAAAAAGCTGAAGACTCTGAGAAGTTCAAAAATCAAGCTGGCACAAAAGGTATTCTTCTCTGTAGCCTGGATGAGGAGAGCTGCACCAGAGATGTGACCGCTTGTGATCACAGGAAATCCCCTGTCCTCTCCTTGATGGTAGTTAGAAAAAAATGAATGTGGTGTGTCTGGAGTCACCTGCACAGTTTTACTGATTGGGATGAGCAGTAGGTTTTGATACCTGAAATAGCTGCAGTTCCAAGGAGAAGAAAATGTAAGGAACGGAGATTAACAAACACCGTGGGCTCCTTGCCCAGCTCACTGCTGGCAGTTTTGTCCCAGCAGATATCTCAGGCGAGAAGTGAGGGCTGGGAAACCCCTGATTTCAGCCTGGAGAAGCTCCAGGGAGACCTTACCGAGGCCTTTCAGTAATTAAAGGAGGCCGATAAGAAAGATGGGGACAGACTTTTAGCACGGCCTGTTGCAAGAGGACAAGGGGTGATGGTTTAAACAAAAGGAGGGAGATTCAGGCTGGACATGAGGAAGAAATTGTTGCCCTGAGGGTGGTGAGAGCCTGGCCCAGGTTGTCCAGAGAGGTGGTGGATGAACCATCCCTGGAGACATCCCAGGCCAGGCTGGACGGGGCTCTGAGCACCCTGAGCTGGTGAAGATGTCCCTGCTCATGGCAGGGGGGGCACTGGGGGAGCTGGGGAGGTCCCTTCAACCCAAACCATTCTGTGATTCTATGATGAGTGTACATGCACAGCCAGAGCAATGTGAGGAGAAGTTTAGAGAAACCCTAAGGATAAGGGATTTAGTCTGAATTTACACCAGCTCTGCAACTGAAATCAATACAGGTTCCCACTCAGCCTGCAGGTGTGAAACGATGGGTCCAGGAAGGGCTGTGCAGCGTCACTCGGCCAAGAGAAGGTGCCTGGGTGGATTAAGGGAGTAGAGCATCTCTGGTATGAGGAAAAGGCTGAGGGAGCTGGGGCTCTGGAGCTGGAGGAGACTGAGGGGGGACTCATTCATGGGGATCAATATGGAAAGGGGGAGTGTCAGGAGGATGGAGCCAGGCTCTTCTGGGTGACAACCAGTGACAGGACAAGGGGCAATGGGTACAAACTGGAACACAGGAGGTGCCACTTAAATATGAGAAGAAACTTGGTCCTGGTGAGGGTGGCAGAGCCTGGCCCAGGCTGCCCAGGGGGGTTGTGGAGTCTCCTTCTCTGCAGACATTCCAACCCGCCTGGACACCTTCCTGTGTAACCTCATCTGGGTGTTCCTGCTCCATGGGGGGATTGCACTGCATGAGCTTTCCAGGTTCCTTCCAACCCCTCACATTCTGGGATTCTGTGATTTGTGGGTGGGAGCAGCATCTGATGAGGGAAGGAGCCAGGGGGTGCTGGGGGCCGTCACCTCCCGTGGCAGGGGCAGGTCTGCCCGCAGTGCTGCCCTCCCTTCCTGCACAGTGTGTGTGCTCGGGACACTCTCGCTTGGCTGCCACCGGCTGTGTCACAGCACTGGGAGCGGAGCGAGCAGCTCCACCGCGCCGGCCGGGGCTGCAGCATCCCTGAGCACAGCTCTGCCGGCACAGAGCGTGTAGCTGCTTGACGGGCTGTCTGTGACTGCAGAACTGCTCACTTTTGCTCCCTCACACAGCAATAAATAAAGTCACTTTGTGGAAACAAAGGTCTTGGAAAGTATGGGGAAAATACCAGGAAAGAGAATACCTGAACTTTGGATGTGAGAAAGGACCTGTAGTATCCTCCGCCCACCTCTGTGAGCAGGATGTCAACGCAATTTAACCCTGGAAACAATGAGTAATTGATCCTGTGACACTAGTGGTGCAATCTCAACATGAAATCAGTGAGATGAAGATTAAGTTCTTAAATTCTGTCAGCAGAGAGTGAGAGTCAGACCCTGGGGGCAAACTGCATTTTTAGGAAGGCCAGGCTTGTGTGGACCAAGTAATGATCCACCTAGCATCTCAGTTATATTCTTTTCATTCTCAAAGAAAACCTGAATGGCAACATAAACTCCTGGCAGCCCCACATACAGAAGCAGCTTCTTTCTCTCTGTATATGGGATGGTAATGCCATATAGTAGCCACCTCTGAGGCCACAGAGTTGTACAAGCTCGTATCTTCTCAGTGTTATCAGAGGTAAGACTTGCTGACCTGAGACTATTTATAAGGCCAAACTGGACCTTATGAACTGTTAAAATTGCGGGACGAAGTGCATTTTAGAATTACAGAATCATTTAAGTTTAGGAATAAAGTATGACTAAAAGCAGAAAAGCCAAGACTGAAATGGGATGCATGCTTCACTCACATTTCCAGCTGCAGATGGACGAACCCTCTCTGAAAGAAGCCAACGGCTAAGGAGTTGTCCTTTGCAAGGGTTTTATCAAATGCCTAAGGAGAAAAACACAGACACGTGGCAAGGATGAGTCAGGATCTCTCCTGTTGATGCCTGGGTGCATGCACCCAGCCAGTCGTGTCCAGCTGCACTTGCACTGGGTGCAGAAGCTGTTTCTGGGCTCGTGACCAGCTCCTCCGGACTGCCGAGCGCCAGGTTGTGATCTGGGCTGAGGGGCAGGAGACAGCTCCAAGTCACCTTTTATGTCTTGGCTCTGTATGAGCTGAGCTTCAGGTTTTTTTCCTTCCTTGGGAAAATGGACAGGACATAACAAATGAGCTACATTTGCCATCCAGCATCTTGTGATGAGAAAACCATGTTGCCTGGACCAGAGTTTGCCCTGACGGTGGGAGCAGTGGGACCAGCCCAAGCAGGGAAGGCTGTTTGAAGCAGCCTACAGTGATGAATATGAGAAGGGGTGCAAGGGAGAAAGCCGACGGGCTTCACGCTGCACATACAAGTCAATATTTCTGGTCCAGTTTCCCAGCTAAAAACAGGAAAGTATTATCAAAGCTGGTAGCAGCTTGTGGCTGATGGTTCAAAGTAACAACGTGCTGGGAAAACTGTCTTAATGTCTTTCTGAGAAAGCTGGGAGGTATGCTCCTTCACTTGTCGTTGTGAAGAGATGGCAGGTAGATAATGAACTTTTGTGGTACTGGCTAGACAGGAGTGGTAGCATTGCACGGGTGAAAATATGTTGCAGGAGGTCAGGGAGTGACTGCACCTCTTGGTGAGGTGGCAGCTGCTTCTCCCATGGCTCCAACAGCAAACCTTGTGTTGTCTGCTTTAATGTGCTATAAGAGAGAAAAAATGAACAACCAACCGTTGACCTGTGTGAAGCATAGCTGAGCTTCTTCCCAGTCGTGCCCATTCATCAGAGCTAAAAAGTCTCTGTTGGGCACCATTGTGCTCTGCTCATTGTTGTCCCTTATAGCAATATAAGCTCATCTAAACATGAGGAGAAACTGCTATGAGGTGCAAGAGCCTGGCCCAGGCTGCCCAGAGCGGGTGTGGAGTCTCCTGCTCTGAGACATTCCAACCCCCTGGAGCCACCTGTGTGATCTGCTCTGTGACCCTGCGTGAGCAGGGCTGGGCTGGGGATCTACAGAGGTCCCTGCAACCCAGCCAGGCTGGGGTTCGGTGATTCTGTAACGGCCCTGCCCAAGGCTCCGTGGCTCTTCCCGGCCCCTCCAGTACAGCCTGATTTCTGCTTACTGCTAATTAATAAACAGCTTAAATGCATCTCCTCGCTGGGCAGCTGACAGCTGGCCAGCCAGATGTGCAGACATGCTGGGTGCTGTAAGATAAAGGCCTTCCCTCAGGGTGTTTGTCTGCCTGCACCTGCTCCCCGGTTCCAAAGGGTTCCCAGCACAGATGTTGCTTTCTGGCAGCCTCGACCGCTGGAGCAGGACTGTGGATGGGCACATGGGGCTGCAGGGCTCCATTTGCATCCATCACCGCCCGCATCTGTGCTTTTAGTGGGATGTGCAGGACAAGAAACTCTGGATTTTAATGAGAGTTTCGTAGCATCACAGAACAGTTTGGGTTGAAGGGACCTTCCCAGCTCCCCAGTGCCCCCCTGCCATGAGCAGGGACATCTTCACCAGCTCAGGTTGCTCAGAGCCCCGTCCAGCCTGGCCTGGGATGTCTCCAGGGATGGTTCATCCACCACCTCTCTGGCCAACCTGGGCCAGGCTCTCACCACCCTCAGGGCAACAATTTCAGCATTATTAGTTTCAGCCATTATTCCCTCAAAACCCGAAATGGCCAAGCGGTGCCGCCCGCCCCAGCGTCCCCCCCGGCCCGCCCTGCGGTTCGCCCCGCTCGACCCCGCTCACCCGCAGCGCCTCCCCGGGCCGCCCCGCCAGCAGCTGCACGCAGCCCATGTTGAAGCAGATGCGGGCCGGCGGCTCCGGGATCCCGCCGAAGATCTCCAGGGCGCCGTCCCAGTCCCCGCCGTCGGCCGCCAGCACGCCCTGGTGCCAGCGCCTCACCAGCTCCCGGTACGCCATGGCCCGCGGACCCGGCTGGGCCTCCCGCCGGGCTCACCTGCCGGCGGGCGCGGCCCCGGGGCGGGGAGCGGGCGGAGGAGGAAGCGCCGCTGCCTCCCCCCGCCCCTCCGTCCTCAGCCGCGCAGGGCAGCACCGCGGGGTGAGTGGCTGGGCCGCTGGCGGTGAACGGCGACTGAAAGGCCACCAGCAGAAAGGCCCTGGCGCAGCCTGGTTGGGACCTCTGCAGATCCCCAGCCCCACCTGCTCACGCAGGGTCACAGAGCAGATCACACAGGTGGGTCCAGGGGGTTTGAATGTCTCAGAGCAGGAGACTCCACACCCGCTCTGGGCAGCCTGGGCCAGGCTCTGGCACCTCCCAGCAAACAAGTTTCTGCTCATGTTCAGATGGAGCCTCCTGTGTTTCAGTCTGTGCCCGTTGCCCCTCACCCTGGCGTTGGGCACCACTGAACAGAGTCTGCTCCATCCTCTGACACCCACCCTGAGATACTGATCCCATTGATCAGATCCCTCTCAGCTTCTCTTCTCCAGCTGAACAGCCCCAGCTCTCTCAGTGTCTCCTCATCAGGAAGATGTTCCAGACCCCTCAGCATCTTTGTGTCCCTCCGCTGGACTCTCTCCAGTGATTCCTTGTCCTTCTTCAACTGGGGAGCCCAGACCTGGACACAGAACTGCAGATGGGGCCTCACCGGGGCAGAGCAGAGGGAAGATAATCCGCTCTCGACCTGCTGCTCACACTCTACCTGATGCACTGCAGGTGCCATTTGCCTTCTTGGCCACAAGGACACATAATGCTGTTTTGGGTGGGTTTTAAATGTAATAGTTATTTTCGCGGCCCTACAGGTGTTCGTGTTAACTACAGTAAGTACGGTAGGCATAAGGATGCCGCCGCGCTCTGGTAAATACGGTAAGCTCGGGGCTCGCTGCGTTGCCGCGGGCGACACCGCCCCCTGCAGGCGCTGTGCGTCGGTGCCGTCGCAAAAGCGGTCCGGCGGGGCGCGCGGCTGCGCACAAGGGATTCCGGACCCGGTCGGGTTTGTCGCGCGGAGCAGAGGCGTTGGCGCGCCGGGGAAGATTTTAAAAGGAGGACTCCGGAGTTCCCGTTGCTGCTTCCGGGTTGGTGCCAGGTGAGTGGCAGCAGCCGGCGGGCGCACCGGGCAGCTCCGGGCCGGGCTGCGGCTCCGGCTCCGCGGGGCGCAGGGCCGCGGCGGGGCCCGGTTCCTGGCGCAGCCTCGGGGGGGGAAGCTGTGCCCGGGCCCGTCTGGAGGAGCCCGGCGCAGCGCAGCGGACCTTGAGCCTGGGAAGCCCGAGGGGAGCGGGGCGGGCGGGGGCAGCGGGGCCGCTCCGGGTGTAACGCGCTTCGCAGCCGAAATAAAACTACGAAGTGTCTCGGCGTCCCTGGGTGGCGCCTCCCGGCGGAGCTGGCGCGGGGCGCCAGTACGGTAGCGGGGAGCGCACCCGCCGGTGTTGCCGGTATCTACGGTAGGGCTGCGGGCGGCAGCTCCGGGCGGCGCCTCAGCCCGGGCTGTGCGGCCCCTGAGGCGGGCGGAGCCGGCGGGCCGGGCCGATCCCCGCCCGCGTCTCGCTCCTGAGCGGCCCCTGCGGAGCGGACACCGGCCGGGCCCGGGCGCCTGCGGGCGGAGCGGCCCCGGGACCTGCGGGAGGCGGGGGCGGAGCGGCGGGAGCCCGGGGAAGGGCCGGGGAGCGGAGGGAAGAGGCGGACAGTGAGTGCGGGCCGCAGGTTCATAATTACAAGTAATTACTTACTTTACAGGTTTTGTGTAGCCACCGTACGTAATTATATGGCTTACAGGTAATTGGGGTGAATTAATAACGAAGTATCACTGGAAGCCAAAGGAATGTACGGCCGGCCTGTTACAGGAACGGTAGAATCGGTGTGTTTTCAGACAGCTTAGTTTTAAAGGAGTTGGTTGAGCTCCCCACCACTGACTTTAAATGCTTTGAAAATGGGGGGAAAAGATTCACTGGGTTTGGAAGTACCACAGATATTGTTCACATGTGTGGGAAGATGAAATGTGTTTTATCAAAACAAAAAAAGCAAGTTAACCTGATATTAATAGCAGGAATAAAATAAAACAAGCTTGTAAAACTCTGTAATTAGATACTACAAATGCAATGAGTGTGGAGATCAAGGACTTAACAACATACCCTCGAAGAGGAGATTCCCCCGCCCCCGGTGTTCCTTCTGGAGGGGACTTCAAGGTCTGGTTAAGTCGGTTTTGATATTGTTTGAACCACATACTTGAAACTCTGAGGAATTTGACTCTAGTGTGACCTGGCAATTTAATGAACAAAGGTGATGCCGTAGGGCAGCGAGGCGAAGTTTAAGAATGAGCTTAGGAACAAATCCTGCATCTTTGTTGTTAATTAGAAGACATAAATGACTGGGCTGTTTCCAGTCAGCTCCTCCACTTACCAGTTCTTTGTTCAAATACTAATACTGGCTTAAATTTTCCAAAAGCAGGTTTATACCTTTGCTGTAAAGTTTACTGAAGACAGACAGGTGAGATGATCAATGGCAAGGTGTTACTGCTGTAGCCTGGTCTGACCTTCCTGGTTAGACGGCTCCAAGCGGGAGAAGGATCTTAATATAATGAAAAAGGCAACATTACATCTAGAAACCATGACAGGTTCACAACACAACCACAGAGGTGGCAGAGAGTGACCCGGAGGATTTCGTTGCATCAGTGACACAATTTGAACTTTGCTGGTGTGGGAAGAGTTTATTTCAATTGTGATTTGACTAGATGATCTTTCGAGGTCACTTCCAATCCCTAACACTGTGATTTTTGTTGCTTTTTTTTTCTTTTATTTTTTAAAGGGCCTCATGTTCATGGTATTGTTAGAACAGACTCCTAGAACATAATCTCCACTTACAGTAGCTGTCAAGTAAGATATGAAAATACCCAGGAGTCCAGAGGAGGCCACAAAAATGCTCTGGTTCTGGAAAACAAGCCACATAATGGACTAATGGACTCGGTTTATTCAGGCACATCCAAGAGAAGAGGGTTAAGAAGTGACTCAGCCGCTCTGTGGAAATCCATGCCGATGGGAAAGTTATCTGATAGCTGAACATTTCAGTCTTTCCAACAAAGACATAGTGAGATCCGGTAACTGGAAGTCAAAGCTACACAAATTCTTTTAAATATGACACAATTTCCTAGCAGTGATGGAGGTTAATTATAGGAATAGTTTACAGGAGATGTTAAAGGTTTGCCATTATTTGGAGCTCCTAAGCTGAAACAATAACAATTTTGAAGATAGGCTTAAACCTGGAACCTTGGGCAACTTGCTGGTGCAAGTTTGCCCTTGTGGTTTGGGGGAAATCAGGGGGATTATCAGTGAGTCGCCTTCTGGGATGCTGTACTGCTCAGTCTGCTTGGCTGCAGAAATAGCAGGAGTTTTTAAACTTGCTTAAAGGGCTGTAGTTCTAAATTAAGATAGGTTTAAGTGATCTTGCTGTAGTTCTAAATTAAGATAGGTTTAAGTGATCTTGTGCTTGTGGATGAACATCTGCTTCAAGGGAGAATTCTGCTGTTCTGACAGGGGAAAGTTAGATTAAAGTAGCGTGTTTCCTCCTCCACTGTTCTTTAAATCGTCAGAGCTTGGCCACAGGGAGCAGACGCTGAGCTGTGCAAACATGTGTCTCGTACCCATTTGGACAATCCCCTCCCTCATTTACTGTGTCTTCCCAAGGTGTTTGCGGTGCAATCCAGATGTGAGGTCAGGAAGGGATTTCCAGCATCATACCAGGTTTTCACCTTCAGCAAGAGCACAGTTCTCATGCTGCGACTTTCTGCTGGCGGAGTTTTTATCTCACCATAATCTTGTAAAGGGATTTGGGGATCTCTTTGTCTCAATGTATTGTTTCAGTAGGACAAGAGTGCTTTTTGGGTAGTAGGTTTTATAAAAGGGTATTGGATGATGGCGTCAACTAAAGGATCTGTTGACTCACTCTAAATTGTGACTTTTTAATTAAAATCAATCATTCAATCTGTCTGTGCTTCTATGAATGGTGAAACTGCCTCTCGTGTAGCACTGTCCATTTTGGTGTTCCAAAGGCTTCTGGTTCCCTATGGAAACAGGCACCTGCCCGTGGCTGCGTCAGCTTTTTGGCACGAGTGTCCCTAACAGCCGTGACTTCTGGGTCTGTGCATTTTCTCACTGTATGCAACAGAACAACAGAGGAGGAATAATAGCCTTTTAGCATGTGGAGTGGAACTAGCGAAGTGCATATTCTGGAATGTAAATGATCCATCAGAAAAAGTGCTGTTTGGTCTTTTAAGGCAATAATACTATTGTTAGCAGAAATCATAACACCCAGCCGCACAAAGTTCTGTTGGTGCCTCCAGTTCAGCAGTTGTGGTGGGTGAACTTTTCTCAGCTCTCCTTGTTGGGACAGTTGAACACGGTTGGTAAAACAGCAAGAGGAAGAGGTCTATGCACTTACACTCTTTGACAACAAAAGCAGTTGCTCATGTGAGTAAATAATTCTACTCAAACTCACCTTAAATCTCCTGCTGGTGTGTGAAGTGATGGAGCCTGAGAGGAGAAAGGGATGAGGGGCACAGGCCACTCTGAGCTCAGAAACAGTTTGGCAGAGGCGTTCTGTTGGAATTAAGAATGTTCTCCTGAACCAAGTTTTAATAATTTGATTCAAAAAGCTAATTACTAAGCTTGTGTAGTATGCCGGTGCCTTTAAAAGAAAAGCTCTCTGAGGACGCTTGGTGCTAGGGCAGCCTCCTCAAGTAGCTCCCCTTTGTAATGAGGTGCAATGGAGGAAGGGGTGGCCGAACAGGAGCTGAGTGCTGCGCGAGAGGAACAGAACTACAGTAGCGGAAATAGGAGATACACTAAGTGCTGAACATCTTGCTGATTTACATTTTGATCTTTTAATTGAATTATGTGTAATAAACTAATGCAGTCTAGGAAGACCTATGGTAGATGTCCATGAGAAAAGTCTGGAAAGTTCTTGAGGGAAAAATGAAAGAGGGGAGTGTGTTGTGTGGGATGAGGGAGGGCTGAAGAGAAGCTCCGGTTAGATTTCCATCAGAAGTCTGGAAAGATGTTTTACCAGAGGATAGAAGTCTCGTTTCTCTTGTGGATCCGTGTGGTTTGGTGTTGCAATGTGACCAAATGGCATTAACTTGGGCCTGGAAGGTGAGAGTTTGTGCGGCTGTTTGAGATGAGGAGCAGGACGTACATTCCCAGCTGTGTTTACTGCCGGCCGAATGATTTGAGGCAGCTGATGCTTTATGGTCTACAGATAAAAATCAAGCAAGAAAACTCTGCTTACATAATTAATAACTTCTTTTGTCTCTGCTTTGCCAATTGCTTGGTATGATGCTTTGGCCATAGGCCGTGTTGGCTCTAAGTAGAACTAGAGCTGTTTGAGGGTCGAGGCAATCACATTAAAGAAAAAGAAAGATCATGTTACTAGTTCTTACAGAATAATCATCTTTGCAGCGTCTTCTGCAAGAAGTAGGTGGGCTGATGAAGGTTAAGTGTTTTGAAACCTGAGCATACCAGAAGCAGCTAAAAATCTTTCAACCTTTGTCTAATTACCTATAAAACGTGAGACTCCTGTTCCTTTGACTAATGTGTGTTGCCTGCACTGAAAGTTGCAGCACTGAATCTGGAAGGAAAAGGAAATTACTAATGAAGAAGTAGATATAGAACACGGAAGAGTTAAACACGTGAAAGGAAGTTCTAATTTATGTTGTATAAATGTTTAAATAGCAATATCACTAGAAAAAATTCTGAAAACTAATATGGTTAACGTTGTCTTGATACAGAGCTGGGAGCTGCTCTGCAGACCTCACCTCACTGCTCGCGAGGGGAGCCGCTGACATCCAAAGCGCCGTCAAAGCCTCTTTATGTCATGGTACAGAAGCCAGATTCTCTGCTCAGTGTTCGGTATTAACCATTTCTGAGTCTGTGAAGGCATCGCTGCGCATTCCTATTGCTATAGGTGAGATCTGGCTCCTGTGCATTTTCCTAAGCGCATGTTGCGAAGCATTATCGTGATTCTCATTGCCAAGTGAGAGCAGAAGAGCCTCTAGCTCTAAATACATTTCATACATTTAAATGCACTTAAATAAATGCCTCTTTATTACATCTCCAGCTCTGCCAAGGATATGGTCACACTTTGATGTGTGGCTGCTCTCAATTTAGACTGTTCTGTTTAAAATAATGCTGTTTTTTCTCTTTTTATGGCTAGCTAAACACATACAATGCCATTTATTCTTGGCTGTTGCTCTCCTTGCTTTCAAAAAGCAGGATACTTTACAATAGTAGGGGGCTTCAGTTATGTGCCCATAACTGTGTGGTTCAGTTACTAATTTCAAGGGTTTTTTCCACATTTTTCATGCTGTGCTGCAACTTTCTGCTTTAGGATTCGAAAGACACTTTTGATTTTCACACAAATTCATTGAGCCTTGTTTGGGTTACATGTTATTGAAAGAAAGGTCTTTTATTCAAAACATCCTGGGCACCGTCTGTCTGTCCACTGCTGCTCTTTTTAACGTCAAACTCTGTCTGACCTCCTCGAGGAATAAGCTGTTATGTCAGAAAATAGTTGGCTGGAACACAGCAGTGCCGGGAGGAATGTTGAAAATGTGGGAGAACACACAGGAGGAACGTTGCGCTGCTTGGGAAATACTTTTTGTATCAATCTGCTCCATGGGGGTTTTCTTAGGTTATACCATTGCCTGTAAAGTTTTGGAGAATATTTCTTGGGGACTAAAATTCCTCCCCTGTTACAAACCAAAGGGAAACGGGCTTGGCTCTTTTGACGAAGAGGAGTGCAATTTTGCTTTATGTGATGGATCCCTGCTGTTTCAGACTGTGTAAAGCAGATTTTATTGGCCCTGTAGCTGCGGTGTTGTTTGGTTTTTGTTTTGTGAGCGGTGGTTGCCACTGGCCCATTGGGCTGCATGGGAGGGGAGGTTTCCCGGTGATGTTCTGTTCAAGGGGGTAACCTGGTGGATCAGAATAATGGCTCTCTGAATGTTTTACAACAGTATCACAGTATCACAGTATGTTTGGGATTGGAAGGGACCTCAAAAGATCATCTAGTCCAATCCCCCTGCTGGAGCAGGAACGCCCAGGTGAGGTCGCACAGGAACATGTCCAGGCGGGTTTTGAATGTCTCCAGAGAAGGAGACTCCACAACCCCCCTGGGCAGCCTGTTCCAGTGCTCTGTCACCCTCACTGAGAAGAAGTTTCTTCTCAAATTTAAGCGGAACCTCTTGTGTTCCAGCTTGATCCCATTACCCCTTGTCCTATCATTGTTTGCCACCGAGAAGAGCCTGGCTCCATCCTCATGGCACTCACCCTTTATATATTTATAAACATTAATGAGGTCCCCCCTTAGTCTCCTCTTCTCCAAACTAAAGAGCCCCAGCTCCCTCAGCCTTTCTTCATAAGGGAGATGCTCCACTCCCTTCATCATCTTGGTTGCCCTACGCTGGACCCTCTCCAGCAGTTCCCTGTCCTTCTGGAACT
Source organism: Columba livia (assembly GCF_036013475.1). Taxonomy (NCBI): domain Eukaryota; kingdom Metazoa; phylum Chordata; class Aves; order Columbiformes; family Columbidae; genus Columba; species Columba livia. Next base: position 10,448,148 of record NC_088620.1, read on the forward strand.
GAGGGGCCCAGAACTGGACACAATATTCCAGATGTGGTCTCATCGGTATATGGTGTTCTATCAATCTTTTGTGACTCTTAGCCATGAGAGCTTAACATTACAGTAAAAGCATTTAGCAGGAAGTAAAAATGTTGGCAGGTACATAAGGCTCCAGTTCAAGAAAACAGTTGATGCCTGCGAATCTCTCTCTTGCCAAGACAGAACTTATCATGGGGCCGAAGTTCAGATGGCGTCAGTGGGGCCCAGCTCTTGTGTTGGGAAGTGTCCCGAAGCTCCGCGTGTTAACAGGCCTGTTTGCTTCCCCGCAGCTCTGCGCTGGCAGCAGAATACCCTGGACGGCCCTCGGCAGATACCACGGTGACCGGGCTCCTTCGGGGTGAGTGTGTGTGCTGGACCCCAGTCTCTTCCAAGGCGTTTGACAATATGGGGGCAAACTCCACATTTGCAGGATGGGGGCAGCGCAGCTTAACGAATTCCTGCCCCATTACAGTCTTGTCTGAGCTTAGAAAATGGTCATTTTTGATTACTTTGTTGATCTCTTTCACCTTATGCTCGTAGCTTGGGTGTTTGGGGGAAGCTGAGGATGGGGCAGCAGTTGCACCGGCTGCTGTGACTGTTCTGATCTCCCAGGAGCAGTTGTGCCCTCGTTGTGTGTTTTCAGGTAGATATTTAAGTGGAATGTTCCTAATCTGACAATTTGACGTTTGGATTATTAAAATGAATTTCTGTTCTGAGGATCAGTATCAGCTTTTCTGTGCGGAGCTTGTCTCTGAAAGCAATATTCTTTTTTTCTGGATGTTTTATTAGTTTATGTAGGTAGGTGAAAGGGAACTTGGCAATAAACCGAGTACCAGTCATACAAACTTGTAGCAAATACTGTCATTTGTGTGACCCCTCTTAGATGAAGACATCCTTTCAAATAAGCAATATTTTATGGTGCAGCAGTGTATTAGAGAATGGATTTATAGGGTTTCCATTTTGATTTGTGAACTTCATTTGTGATATTCCCTTATTTTTGTCAAGATGGATTTTATTACCTCCTATGCTGCAAAGTCACCCAGCAGTTCCTTGCAGGTAAAGTAGATTGTGTAGAACTCAGTTTATCTTAAAACAGTTGTACCGGGTTAACTGCCCTGGGCCCTCATGTGAATCGGTGTAGGTTCTGCTCTCAGAATGGGAGAACTGAATTTTCCCATCTTTCAGGTTAGTACTGCTGCGGTATTTACCACTGAGGGAAACAGCAAATGTCTGTGCAGGAGGAGTCACCACTTAGTGCACATCATCTGTGCTCCCCTTTTATTCAAACAGATACAAAGCTTGGTGTTTAATGAGAAATTTCTGGAAAGTCTCATTTGGGGTTTTTTCTGGCCTCTCTCGTGTGTGTTCGGAGATGCAGCTGCAGCTTCGTTAGAGGGCACTCTTGAATAACTTGTGAGGACGCTGCTGTGGCACACACCACCCCGTACGCTGCACAGAGAGGTCCCGATGTGCTGCTGCGGGACACAGCACCCTGTATGCTGCACAGAGAGGTCCCGATGTGCTGCTGTGGGACACAGCACCCCATACGCTGCACAGAGAGGTCCCGATGTGCTGCTGTGGGACACAGCACCCCGTACGCTGCACAGAGAGGTCCCGATGTGCTGCTGTGGCACACAGCACCCCGTATGCTGCACAGAGAGGTTCCGATGTGCTGCTGTGGGACACAGCACCCCGTATGCTGCACAGAGAGGTTCCGATGTGCTGCTGTGGGACACACCACCCCGTATGCTGCACAGAGAGGTCCCGATGTGCTGCTGTGGCACACAGCACCCTGTATGCTGCACAGAGAGGTCCCGATGTGCTGCTGTGGCACACAGCACCCTGTATGCTGCACAGAGAGGTCCCGATGTGCTGCTGTGGCACACACCACCCCGTATGCTGCACAGAGAGGTCCCGATGTGCTGCTGTGGGACACACCACCCTGTACGCTGCACAGAGAGGTCCCGATGTGCTGCTGTGGGACACAGCACCCCGTATGCTGCACAGAGAGGTCCCGATGTGCTGCTGCGGGACACACCACCCCGTACGCTGCACACAGAGGTCCCCATATGAATGTAATTTGCACTCCGGAGTAGAAGGAAGGCTGCCCACGGTGGATTACCCTGTAGAGTTCGCTGTCACACAGTGCAAGGCAGGACTGACCACACTGCAGGCTGATTGAATGCTGCGTGTGGAACAGAGCAACAATCTGTTAGATAATTCACTGTAGTTTTCCAAATGTGGATTAATGAATCGCCTTTACCCCATAAACTGCCTTTATCCTAAATGTATATCCAGTTTGGGACCTTATTTTTGTATTGTTGCTATCATCTTAAAAAACATAAATCCTTTAGAAACAGTAATATTTTTCAGAAACTCTGGGTTTTAATTCCAGCCCTTACCTCAGTTCCTTCTGTGACTTTGACAAGTAGCTTATTGTGTCTTCTTTCACTTTCCTTCTGTAATAGAAAGGCTAATGATTTTTACCTTGGGAGAGTTAATCAACATATATAAACACGCTTTGAAATTTGAAGTGGTTTAGGGTTTTTTAAAAAATATAATCAAAATACTGAACAGGAGTCGGGGAAGTCAAATTTAAGACCATGATTTTTGCTCAGCTGCTTTGGAGCCTCTTCTGTTCTGGCAAGTTGACAGAGCCAGATCATTTGCATTACTTTTGCCTCTTCTTGATGTTTGTGTTTTTTTGTCCAAGGAGTAGAATTCTTTATATGCAGGAGTCAGATTGTCTGTAAACATAAACATCATCTTAACCTTGTCCAAAACATGCCTTGTTTTGCTTTTCAAAAGGCATCCCAAACCGGTGGAACTGGAAACATTTTTCTGAGCAATTAGCACTGAATCATACCCACACTGCCTGGGCTTGGCAAAACTGCTGTACATGTTTCCCATGCTGGAACCGTGCCTACATAGCATAAACCTCAGATTTAATGTATTGCTTCACTTAGCCTCTAAATTCCCGTTTCTGTGTTGGCGTTGCTGCTGGTGGCTGGTTCTGCGGAGCCGCTGGTCGGTGGTGCTGTGTGCGTCGCGTGGGGATGTGATTTGGATGGGCAGTAACAGCTCTGAACAGAAACCAGTTGTCTGGTCGTCTCCATACTGGGAGCTGTTCCTTCCAGCTGGGTCTGCCAGGGCTTGTTTTTGATCCAGGGCTTCAGCTTTACTGGGAGGTGACAGCTTTATCGGCGGGGGGTTCAAGCTGCTGGCTGTTGACAACCTGAGAATTTATCAAGGCAGATTCTCTGCTTCAGCGGGAAGATGATAATTTGCTTGGTATCCTAAAGAACTATGTTGTGCTTCCATGAACTCTAATGGCCATGAGACTCGACTTCTCTAAAATTAAACCAGAATAATGAGTACTTGTCAGGCCGTCTTTTTCCTCTCCTAGTTTTTAATCTTATACCTACCATTTCTGTCCCACTAGTATGGCTCCTTGTTAGTGCTACTGGCAAAGAGTTGTTTGCTTGGATTAGGGGAGGAAAGCCGAGCTGTTCCTTGTCTGTCCCCAATAGAGGGTATGTGAGGAGGCAGCAGAAGCTGAGCTGGGCTGTGGTACCGTGCGGGTGGCAGCGCGTGTGTGCGACACACACTGCGGGGAGGGTCCTGCGGGCTGGAGGACACTCGATGGCACCAGGCGAGCAGCTCGTCCCGCCAGCTCTTGGCTGGGCAGCCTGGCAGAACAGCTGTTGGGCAAAATGCAGGCAGAATAACTCAGACACTCCCCATGTCCCACCAGCCCTGATGGCACCAGCAGGTTCTGTGGGCCGGGGGGCAGCCCAGCCCTGGCCCTGGGGCTGCCTGGTGGCCACGGGTTGTTTCGGTGGGTTGGGGGCCGGGCAGCAAGCTGGGCACTCAGGCTGTGGCAGCATCAGCTGTGCTTCCTGAGGAGACTTTTATTTGCCAGGCTGGCAAATGGAATTTAAAGTGAAATACAATAAATAAGGACTCCCCTGGTAGAAAAAGACAGTTACTTAGTCTGAAGCATTTTTGTCTGTGGGGCTGGGGCTTGTGTTTTTAATGGTTTTGAAGAGCTTGGCTTATGTGATTTCTGTATATGATATTAGGAATGACTTTTGGAACGACAGAGGCTTGAGCCAAAATCTTTGCCCCCTCAGTGTTACGCTCTGTCCCGTACTGTTGGGTGTTGTAGAAGATAATGGTGATGTAGCAGCCAGGGGCTTCTGCAGAACGTGCTGGAGAGGAGCTCCACGTGCTTGGATGAAACGCTTCCTTCCAGCATTGAGTAGCATCTCCTACAAATACTTACTCACACAACATTTCTGCAGAACTGGAAGTTTATGCTGATTTATATTTTGGTCTTTGTCGTTCTTTGCCCACTAGCTGGAGCTGTGTAGTGACGTGTTTGCACAGGTTAGCCAACGCCATCTTCGTGACACCATGTCCCAAGTGTAGCTAGTAGATGCTGGTGTCATCTTTGCTTTAGCTCTGAAATCCATTCCAGGTACCATCTGATGTTTATTAAAAAAGGCGGTTGCAGTTCTCGGGCCCATCTATAGTTACAATCAGTGTCGTACTTCAAAAGTTCTGCCAGGTCTCCCTTATTTTGACCTGTGCGGCAGTTTGTATTCTTGGGATCTGGAGACCGAGTGCGTGTTTCTGGGCAGTGTCTGGAGGATGGCGTTGTGACCGCAGTGACTGGAGCACCTCCAGACTGGGGTTCTGATGTGGCGCCTTGTTGTGGTGGCCTCAGAAGACGTTATAGGACAAACTGGTGTCCGATATGGGTCGGTAGCAACGGCTGGCGAGTGATTTCTGCTTCAATAATAGAATTAAAGGGAAGAAGTAGAGTATGTGTTTATAAAAGGACAAGAGACAAGCATGATAGGGGGAAGCATAAATTTAGGGCAGTCTTCTGCCTGATATAATAATGTAAAAGGAGCAAGCAACTTTTGTCCTTTTTCCCCTTTCTTTTCCCCTTTCTTTTCCCCTTTCTTTTCCCCTTTCTTTTCCCCTTTCTTTTCCCCTTTCTTTTCCCCTTTCTTTTCCCCTTTCTTTTCCCCTTTCTTTTCCCCTTTCTTTTCCCCTTTCTTTTCCCCTTTCTTTTCCCCTTTCTTTTCCCCTTTCTTTTCCCCTTTCTTTTCCCCTTTCTTTTCCCCTTTCTTTTCCCCTTTCTTTTCCCCTTTCTTTTCCCCTTTCTTTTCCCCTTTCTTTTCCCCTTTCTTTTCCCCTTTCTTTTCCCCTTTCTTTTCCCCTTTCTTTTCCCCTTTCTTTTCCCCTTTCTTTTCCCCTTTCTTTTCCCCTTTCTTTTCCCCTTTCTTTTCCCCTTTCTTTTCCCCTTTCTTTTCCCCTTTCTTTTCCCCTTTCTTTTCCCCTTTCTTTTCCCCTTTCTTTTCCCCTTTCTTTTCCCCTTTCTTTTCCCCTTTCTTTTCCCCTTTCTTTTCCCCTTTCTTTTCCCCTTTCTTTTCCCCTTTCTTTTCCCCTTTCTTTTCCCCTTTCTTTTCCCCTTTCTTTTCCCCTTTCTTTTCCCCTTTCTTTTCCCCTTTCTTTTCCCCTTTCTTTTCCCCTTTCTTTTCCCCTTTCTTTTCCCCTTTCTTTTCCCCTTTCTTTTCCCCTTTCTTTTCCCCTTTCTTTTCCCCTTTCTTTTCCCCTTTCTTTTCCCCTTTCTTTTCCCCTTTCTTTTCCCCTTTCTTTTCCCCTTTCTTTTCCCCTTTCTTTTCCCCTTTCTTTTCCCCTTTCTTTTCCCCTTTCTTTTCCCCTTTCTTTTCCCCTTTCTTTTCCCCTTTCTTTTCCCCTTTCTTTTCCCCTTTCTTTTCCCCTTTCTTTTCCCCTTTCTTTTCCCCTTTCTTTTCCCCTTTCTTTTCCCCTTTCTTTTCCCCTTTCTTTTCCCCTTTCTTTTCCCCTTTCTTTTCCCCTTTCTTTTCCCCTTTCTTTTCCCCTTTCTTTTCCCCTTTCTTTTCCCCTTTCTTTTCCCCTTTCTTTTCCCCTTTCTTTTCCCCTTTCTTTTCCCCTTTCTTTTCCCCTTTCTTTTCCCCTTTCTTTTCCCCTTTCTTTTCCCCTTTCTTTTCCCCTTTCTTTTCCCCTTTCTTTTCCCCTTTCTTTTCCCCTTTCTTTTCCCCTTTCTTTTCCCCTTTCTTTTCCCCTTTCTTTTCCCCTTTCTTTTCCCCTTTCTTTTCCCCTTTCTTTTCCCCTTTCTTTTCCCCTTTCTTTTCCCCTTTCTTTTCCCCTTTCTTTTCCCCTTTCTTTTCCCCTTTCTTTTCCCCTTTCTTTTCCCCTTTCTTTTCCCCTTTCTTTTCCCCTTTCTTTTCCCCTTTCTTTTCCCCTTTCTTTTCCCCTTTCTTGTTATAGGTTCCTCCAGCTTGTTATGGGTTTAAGTGCCAAAAAGCAAATATTTTTAAGTAAAGCAAATGCAAAACTTTGGGGATATAGTTAAAATAATAAAAAAAAAAGGGAAAAAACCCTCCCTAAAATTGGAGAAACCCTTTTGTGTACAGTGTCCAGAGAAAATTCAGAATGCTCTTGTTCCCTGCCTAAACAAATGGTTGTTTCAGCCAAAGTGAAATCTTTCCTGTTGATTTATTACACCAGTTTAGATATAAGCCCTCTGTGCAGGATTGTCAGTTTAATAGAACAACTTTCTTTCTCCTTTCAGATTTAATCCACATGTTGTTGTATCAACAGAGCCTTTGTCTCTGCTCAGTTATGAGTTATGCTTTTTTAATTAAAAAGAAAAGAAGTGAAAACACATGTTTTTTAACAGCCCTGTTCCAAAAATGCGTAGGATGACACAGGGAGAGGTGACCGTCAAACAGTGAGCCTGATTCGTAGGTAACTTCCAAGTGGTGCTGCCGATGGGAGGAGTGAGGAACGGCCCTTCCAGCTCTGCTGGTGGAATCCTGCAGCCTCTCTTCACCCAGCATTTCTGAGGGGGTATTTCCCCCCAGCTTGTGCGGTGATGCTAAACACGCTCTTTTGAGTTAACTCTAATTTCCTTCCTTTTTAAAAGGGGGACTTATCCAGAGGTGTATGTAATTCACGTTTCCTTCCTTCCTGCCTCCCTCCCCTGCAGAGAAGGATTTCTTTCTTGGACCCCTCCTGTTTTCCAAGCGTAGAGGAATTACTCTCAGGAAACTCATGAATTTGGTATTATTTCTATACTTGGTTTTGTGAGAAAACATTTATTACAGTATCAATGCTTACGTGGTAGCTACATGAGGGTTCAGAGGTGCATGTTAGAGCTGCTCAATAAAGCAGCTCACTACATTGTTCGATTATAACCTTTGCTTGAACCTTATCGCACAACCGAGTCCTGTGGCGTTATGAATTAGTTCCGCAGATTGACTGCAGAGCATCCCGGCCGGGCTGCAGGCAGGGGGTCGCAGTGTCGACGTCTTTGGTGCTAACCTGCGTTTTCTCCAGCGTGTGTTAGACCCCTGGCACTCAGCAGTCTCCCTTCGTTCTCTTTCAGATGTCAGCACAGCAGAACCCACCTCAGTTGTCAATAGACTTATTTGCAGTAGTGCGATTTTAAAAGAAGCTTATCCTAATGCGTCTTCAAGCAGAAGGAGCTTGTCTGGCTTTTAAAAAATGTGGCATGATCCTGTTCTACTTCTGAAAGCTACAAAAGAGAGTAAGGGAAGATCCACCTTAGAGGCTTTAGGATCCCGCGATGGTTGTATGCTGGCTGCCTGAAGCAGTCGCAGGCCCGGCAGGGATGTTGTAGCTCTGGGAAGGACTGTTCTTGCTGGATCAGGCACATCCCTTGATCCACCAAGCTCTTGCAAAAACCCATGGAATCCTTGGCAACGTGTGTGCAGACACTGGGAACTGGTCAAGTTAAACTCTGTAAGGTTAAACTGGTCTGGCTCTCAGAGGACAGGTGGCCAGGCGGGGATTCGCAGCCTGAGCTAAAAGGATCAGCCTGGTCGTGTTTAAGGCAGCTTAGATACTGTTGGATTCTCTGGATGGTGACTCTGCAGTGTTCCTTGCACAAGGGGAAAAAAACCCTCCTTCCCTTTGAAGACTGTGGAATGCAGACTGACCGGACCCGTGTTTGTTTTCCTGCAGACCGGCCTTTTGTCAGTGCCTGCCTTTTTCTTAGGAGGCCTGAGCACACCTTTCCAACACAAGATAAAACGTGGATCTTGGGAGGATTGTCCTTCCCAGGCTCTCGCAGCCAGTCTCCTGTCCTCAGGTCTGCGTTCTACCCAGTTAAGTTCTCCAAACCTTGGTGCTAATGGATTTTTAGATTAGGTTTGTTTCCTGCTCAGTTTATCACAGTTCTGCACGGCAGCAAGTCCTTGTAACTTCTCAAAACAGCCTGGAACTTGAATCTTCCCAGAGCAGCGGTAAATGAAAGGGCTGTTCCGCTAGCAAGAACCATTTCTGTATATGTGGATGTTGCAGGGCACTGTACTATGTTGTGCTTTCATCTAAAATATCCTTGGGCGGCCTCATCCAGCTTTGAAGGTGACCATTCCTTTAGCAGCCGCTTGGATTGGAAACCTCGCGAGGTCCCTCCCGAACTAACTCACTGTGATTCTGTTTTCTGGTAGAGTTCTGGCAAAGATGCTTCTTTTGGCTTCGGTTCTGTCTCCCTGCATGCTCAACAGCTTTCATCATGTTCCCATCATAAGCAATTCTTTAAACCGAAGTGATGTGTAAACATCAGGAACAGTTACTGAACTGTAACGTGAGTTTCCTTCCTCCATAGTTAAGACTGTTCTTTTTATACTGCTATACTCAGATGATATGAAAAATCAATTTTCTTTTATTGCTGTTTATTAAGATATAATAGCTTGGGTTTTGTCCTCAGACAAATATTTTGCAATGGGGACAATATAGAGGATAATTTTCCAAAAGCTAATGGGTTTTGTTCTTAGGTCAGCTCCATTCCTTTGCACTCTTTCTTTGTTGGGCAGCTGCAGAAGAAGGAAACACAAAGAGAAAAGAGCCTTGTTGTTATTTGGGATTTATAAGACTCTATCATTACTGCATTTTGAGTGGGTGTTGCGTTTTTGAGTTAAAAACTGAAGAAAAAGATACTGTTTTTATGGATATTGGTACCTATTCAAACACTTCAGCTCATACTTCATTTTGCTTAAAATTGAAGCAATTGCTTAAGCACTCAGGATAGTAATGATCTCAATAATGTGTCTTAGCAGTTCAGAAGCTGTGTGCTTGCCAAGGGAACGCTGGCCGTTTTGTTGCTTGGATTTACGGTTTTCTTCTGAGGACAGAACAGGGCAGTGGAGCTATTAGATGCAGTTACGTATACCTAATGTATAATTTATCACATATGTGCTCAAATCTGAAGTTGACTAATCCCGTAGCTCATGCCTGCTGCATGTTCAGACTTTAACCCCTCTGTTTAGATTGCCGACGTGGTGCCAATTAGTGGGACTGAGGTGTGGACACTGGGCTCGGTGCACAGGGCTCACGGGACAGCCAGCAGATGTTACGCTAATGGCTCTTGGCTACTACCAGCCTGACTTGGATTTCAACCCAGAGGTGAAAGAATTTACTTCTCTCCCATTACCGTTCCCCTTGGGCCACGAGCACCGAGAATTCCTTCAGCGGAGTCTGGGGCATCATGGAAACGTTTCCCCTCCCCCTTAAACCTGTTCTCACGGTGTCTTGTATCTTTCTTTGCATGTTAATTTGCCTTCTTTGGTGTATGATAGTCTACTGGTGGGCTTTATGATAAATAGTAAATGAATATGTAAATATTTAAACACACAACTGAAGTTCTTAAGCGGAGGAGCGTGTGCTGTGCGTGGTGTGGTTCGTGTCCTGGAGCTCAGAGATGTGGCAAACACCCTGTCCTAGGATTCCTCTTACTACTTTGAGTAATAAAGGCCATAGAAGTGGTAGGTCTGGCTTGCCCGGGCTCCCGCCTGCCTTTGTTCTCATGGCTGGTTGGTATACTCTCAATCCCTGTAAAAAGTGTAACTGCAAGGCCTGTAGTTTTTCTTCTAGGGATGAGTCAATGCTGAGTAACTACCTGGCGGATTCCGCGGCTTCTTTGGTGTGATTTAGAGCGGTAGGTGGTAGCTGTTACTCAAATAGGTATAAAATACAGTGTAATAACTAGAAAACATTCATGTCTTTATTTTTCTGTTCTCTTTCAAGTGATAGGCATGGTAAGGGGTCTTTGTCTGTATAACCTTAGCAGCTTCAGGACCAGAGGCAGGTAATGGAGGGCTCAGCTGAATGAAATATCACTTCAATACTTATTGATGCCTAAATCCTGTTTTATAACTCACTGTATAGTCATCTGACATGTTTAATCAGTGTGGGTAATATTAGGTCTGATGCTTTTTGTTCTCCCACTGGTAACTTTGTCTTCTGTGAGGATTTACCCATTGACCTAAAAATGTTGTCTGTAACGTTACATCCAGCTTTCAGTTGTTGAGCAGTTCCTTTACCTCGCTCATTTTATACTTGGGTAAAAGGCAGCAGTGTTCGTGCAACAGCTGTTTTCCAAAGAGAATCACACGTAATGAGAAGTTTTCAGTCGTGGCTTTTTGTACCGACGTGCTGGTTCGTGTCCGACACGACCAGCGTCACCGTGGGCCCAGCGGGAAGAGCTGGGTGGGGTTACAGAAGCAAGCACTGAAAATGAACCGTTTGCAAGGTCCTGTCATTTGCTGCTGTTCTTGAAAGCTCTAAATCAAATTTTTCAGACTTCTAAAGAGAGTAATTAGTTTTAATTGAGGTGAACCGAGTTGTTTCTGTCCCGTGGATTCATCTGTTTGATGTTTATTATTTACTAACAACAACATAACAGAAGTAATGTAAACAGTTATTCTGTACTTAGATAAAAAATAAGAGGTAGATACTAATTACCTTTCTTGAAGAGTAATAAGTTTCACATTTTCTGTAAACAGGGAAAACGCGACATGATAAATGGAAGAATAAGCTGAACTATCCACTTTTCAAGAGCAGCAGGTTATCAAGTGTCAGGTTTTGGGTGATAGGAAACAAAATCCAACAGTAGTTTGTTACTACATTTGCTGTTCTCTTTTTCAATATCTAAATAGATCACTTAGTCCAGTGGATGTAGCCGTTCTGCAGTGACTTCTCTGGCTTTCTTCCCCTCCGGACTCCCATGTACAATAAATTACTCCCTTTTCTTTTAAGAGACTGAAGAAGTGCTGATGACCAGGTTCGTTTTCATGTGTATTTTAGTGCACATGATCAGGGACACACTGAAATAATAGTAATGTGGAAAAATTTCAAAGTACATTGTCATGTTCGTGTAAGTTTCTCAAATATATACAAGTTAACCCCAAACTCAAGGCACCAAAAGATCTCCCTCCTTCCCCGGCCTTGCTGGCTTAATTAGTGTATAGGGATTGTGTCTCGTCTGTAGTTAACAGCAGAAAATGCACTTGCTGGTTCTCTTTTCCTGTGCTACAAACCTGTAGCCTTTTTGTGATGGCAAATAGGGCAGAAAAACTTCAGAAGTCCAGATGAAACTAAATGCTCGATTCAAGAGTTTGTTATGTAATTGTTCAGGTGACATCTCTCAGCTCTTCTTGGATGCAGCTGGTTCGTTTTATCACTAAAACTTATACCCAACATGTTCACTTGGTCATTGAAAATGTTCATTGTATGATGGACAGCTTTTCCCTCTTAGGTTAGCATTGGCGTAACGTGAAAAAAGTAGAAAATGGAACCAAATGTGTGTGTATTTCCAAACAGACTCCGAAATATTAAGAAATAAGGTGGGTGACCTGGGGAGTTGTGGTTTTATGTGAGACTGTTGAGTGGGGTTATAAGAGAGCAGTGTAGGGGAAAGGGACCTGGGGTCCTGGGGACAGCAGGGTGACCATGAGCCAGCACTGGGCCCTTGTGGCCAGGAAGCCAATGGTACCTGGGGTGGGTTAGAAGGGGGTGGTCAGTAGGTCAGAGAGGTTCTCCTGCCCCTCTGCTCTGCCCTGGGGAGACCACACCTGGAATATTGTGTCCAGTTGTGGCCCCTCAGTTCCAGCAGGACAGGGAACTGCTGGAGAGAGTCCAGCGCAGCCACCAAGATGCTGAAGGGAGTGGAGCATCTCCCGTGTGAGGAAAGGCTGAGGGAGCTGGGGCTCTGGAGCTGGACAAGAGGAGACTGAGGGGTGACTCATTCCTGGGGATCAATATGGGAAGGGGGAGTGTCAGGAGGATGGAGCCAGGCTCTTCTGGGTGACAACCAGTGACAGGACAAGGGGCAATGTGTGCAAACTGGAACACAAAAGGTTCCACTTGAATTTGAGAAGAAACTTGTTCCTGATGAGGGTGGCAGAGCCTGGCCCAGGCTGCCCAGGGGGGTTGTGGAGTCTCCTTCTGTGCAGACATTCCAACCCGCCTGGACACCTTCCTGTGTAACCTCATCTGGGTGTTCCTGCTCCATGGGGGGATTGCACTGGATGAGCTTTCCAGGGCCCTTCAACCCCTGACATTCTGGGATTCTGTGAGTTTATAAAAATGATGGAAGGAAAATACCAGCTGGAACAACCTAATACCCGGTTATAGGTGACAGAAAAATGCCAGAGTGGTTCAAACCCTTGGGGGAATAGTATCATGTCTTAAACCGTATTAATCACAGAGTCCTTAAGGTTCAAAACTCTTGGCATTTGTAGATAGAAAGGAATTGGCTCTTTCATTTGGAAGGGACCTCCAACAATCATTTCATCCAACTGCCCGACCAGTTCAGGGCCGAGAAAGTTAAAGTGTGTTATTAAGGGCTTTTTCCAAATGCCTCTCACACACAGGCTGGGGCATCCACCACCTCTTGTGGTGTTTGACCACTTTCTCAGGCAAGAAATGCTTCCTAAAAACATTGGGAAAAGTGTAGAATAATAAACAGTGTGTAGCTTTAAAGTAGGAAACACAATGGGAGAAGCTTGGCCCCCCAGTCCTCTGACACATCAGGAGTGACACCTTTGGGAAGGATCTGCTCAGGGCATGCAGAGAGAGGGACGTACTTTTGACTTTCTTCTGGGAATTGTGCACAACTCAGTACAAAATTGGGCTGCCGGTGGCCCCTGTATGTGTGAACATCAGGGAACTTGCAGCCTTGCAGAAGCCAAAACCTTCAGTGAAGTGATAGATGATTTCAAAAGGGAAAGTACCTCAGAGCCAGGAGGCTTGTTAAGAGGAAACTGAAAGGGCCAGTGAAAAGGATGAAATGGTTGTAGGTAGTGTGAAGATTATTTAAAGGCACTACACTGCAGAGCAAATGCCCCAGCCCTATCAAAAGCCAATTGAGAGCAAAGTTATGATGTGAAACAGCGGGGGAGAAAGGCTGTGGAGTCAGGGGCATCCTTCCAAAAGCTGAAGTCATGACCAAGTGAGGGAGACAGAAAAGAACAAACACTTTGAAATGCCAAAAACTTAGAGGAACAGCTTTCAGAAAGTATAAAAAGTAACAGTTCTTTTCCAAATATGTTGGGAACAAGAAGCGTGTCGAAAAGCTCGCAGAACCCCCTTGAAGAGCGGGCTGTGAAATTGCCGCTCGCAGAAGGCGCGGCAGAGGAAGCGGCGGCTCGGCCCGGGCTGGTGTCGGGTCCCTCGCGCAGCCGCCGCTCTTGGCTCCGTTGGGCACGGCGGAAGCCTCTGGCATCTCCGCACAGAAGCCACCCCTGTAGCTCCCCCCACCAAAACCTTGCTGTGGAAACCCAATGCAGAAAAAAATGAGTTTCTGAGGCATCTACATTCCTCACCAACCTACACGTGGTTTACCAGAACCCAACTCAAAGCCAGCTGTTAATGGAAGAATTTAATAACACTGTGAGCTGCTTGAGGGGGCCGGGATGTTAGAGCCCAGGAGGGACTCAAGGGAGAAACTGTTGAGTTATTAACACAGTTAAAACCTCCTCAGCCCCGTTAGAGAAATAGACAGGGCTGATGCGATGCCAACTTGCAAAAGAATTCCTGGGAGCTTGGGGAGCAGCGGACAGAAATCTGGCTTTGTATTGTGCGGTGTTGCCAAAAGAATCGTACAGATTAGAATTATTTGGCATATGGTTTTCTATGAATATGGAGGAGTCGTGGTTTTTGTAAAAGGAAGTTGCACTTGATGAATCTTCAAGGGCTTGAGAGGCTCAGCAGACAGCTGCGGTCGGGTGTTCAGGGTGTATGGTGTGCTCGACTTTTCAAACCACGGCTGACACGGTCTTTGCGGCAGCTTCTTAAAGCGATTGATCTTTCTGGGGACGGGAAGGGAAGGGCTTTAGTGACCAGTGACTGGTTAAAAGGTGAGAACGTGTAGCAGTTGTTGCTGTGCCGGAGGGTGGTTGGTGGTGACCATCAGAGGTGTCCTACGAGACCTTTGCTGCTGACGCTCAGATGCTCTGAGGAAGGCGATGGATAGAGAAACAACAGAAGTTGAGTGATTTAGAAGTACTTTGGCATAGTCAACTCTACAACTGCTAAAGTATCTTCCTTATGGTACTGTGTGATTGGAAAATAAACTAGGAGGCTAAAATCAGTGTCAGTAAATGTACAGCGACGTGAGAAATTGGAATTATCTCTGTTTACAGCTATGGCTGAAAGAGGTACTGCCTCCCCAAATAACAGATTATGGGACAGCTTGCAAATGAAGACTGTCTGGGCCTGAAGAAAAGATGCCTGAGTTGGACAGAAGATAAGCAGTCGTTCCCCATTGCTCTTTCATTCCCTACCAAAAAGGCAGGTACAGCAAACAGAAGTAGGAGGTTCAAAGTAAACATGAAAACAAAACTTTGCATGGTGAGCACACCGTGGCAGCTGTGGGAACAAGGCTCTGGTGCTGAGAGTTTGTATGAAAGTGGTTGGGTATGTTCTTGGAAGAAAGACCTACACAGTCTATTTCGTACCAGTGCAGAAGACCTGGCACATGGAATCTTAAGCCACAAGTTGCTTTGAGGTCGGGAATGTGTTAGGGAATATAGGTGCCCAGTCTCTGCCTTAGCACTGGCCACTAAGACACGAGAAGGGCGAGATGGAGATGTCATCCTACTTGGTGAGGCTCATCTCCGGCGCCTTATTCTCTTTAATTGTATTTTGCTGTCTCTGTACTCTGTTCCAGCTGCTCCCTCCTCTCACAGATGCTCCTCACACAAAAGAAATTAAGTTTGTTTTTTATGAAAACACACTTTTTTGTCTTTCTTTCTGTTATTTTTTTTCCTTTGTGTAGTACATTGAGTTGTCATGTGTGTAGCTTAAGTTTATGGTGTTTGTCTACAGACTTCTTGGACAGAAACTGGAACTGCTGCTTAAGCATTTCCATATGTGTTAGCTATATTTTTCAACTATATGCTTCACCTGATGTAAAAATAAACATGTTTGAAGTGTTATTTTTAGCGCGTGGTAAAGAGTTAATGGAACTAGAAGACGTTCCAGGTTGGTGTTGGTCCCTGCTGTGGATCATGAGAAGGTTGTGTCATGTCCTGCTAGTTTTGAAGCAGCCTACAGCTTCATCTCTAATAATTAGAAGGCAAATTGTCCCTCTGGGAGACTTAGTCGAATACGATCGTCCTGACATTTGAACACAGCAGAATACTTGAACGTTAGCAAGTTTTCCATTTATGAGCGAGTTGTTTGTTAAGAGAGGAGAGAACAATCCAGGCCGCGCCAAGTCCACGCTGGGCCTGCGCAGCCCTGCGGCCTCACTGGTAACGCGCTGTCACTTTTGTTTTTATTTCGGGCAGATTTGCAAAGCTGGTGTGTTGATGGAGACATACGGAATGGTGTGATATGTCCCATCTGTTTTCTATATGCTGTCTTGCACAGATGGTACGCTTTTTTATATATATTTTTTTATTTCACATTTGAAGCTGAAGAAGCCGGATTTGAGGAGATGTGCTATATCAACTGAGTGACTTTTGAACTTGAGATGGCTTGTTGGTGAAGGGGAAGGTGGCAGAGAAGAGTAGTCAACACTATCTCCTGAATCAGCCCATGTCTCCCCACTTTTTCCCATTAAACAGGTAAAACTTGTTCTCCCCTTTTGATTCCATCTGTGGAGTTGAACCATTTAGCACTGTAGGAAGAAGGTAATAAGAGTCCTGGCAGGGAGAATGTTCCCTCCTTGCTTTCTCTGTGCAAAGATGCTTATATAGGAATGAAAGCTGCGGCAGTTGCTCTAATTTTGTCTGCTTTCTAGTTCCCAGCTTTTCCGAAATAGGAGCAGTGGGGTGAGGCTTGAAGAGCTCAGGATTGGAGCAAAGTCTTTACGTACTAGAAGAAAACAGTTCTGGACTCCTGCAGGGTGTGGGAGGAAACTCGTGATGCTCCAGGAACCTGTCGATCATTCCTGGCTAAAACTGGCCAACATCTCCTGGTGTGGCTGTGAGAAGTGAAGAAAGCAGAATGGAGACAAAGCCGTGGAACGGGTGACACTCCAGCACATTGGGGGCTTTGGTGACACACGGTCGCCCTGTGACAGCGTATGACTTTGTCCAGGTTCTTTGTCCAGTTGTGGCCCCTCAGTTCCAGCAGGACAGGGAACTGCTGGAGAGAGTCCAGCGCAGCCACCAAGATGCTGAAGGGAGTGGAGCATCTCCCGTGTGAGGAAAGGCTGAGGGAGCTGGGGCTCTGGAGCTGGACAAGAGGACACTGAGGGGGGACTCATTCCTGGGGATCAATATGGAAAGGGGGAGTGTCAGGAGGATGGAGCCAGGCTCTTCTGGTGACAACCAGTGACAGGACAAGGGGCAATGGGTGCAAACTGGAACACAGGAGGTTCCACTTAAACACGAGAAGAAACTTGTTCCTGGTGAGGGTGGCAGAGCCTGGCCCAGGCTGCCCAGGGAGGTTGTGGAGTCTCCTTCTGTGCAGACATTCCAACCCGCCTGGACACCTTCCTGTGTAACCTCATCTGGGTGTTCCTGCTCCATGGGGGGATTGCACTGGATGAGCTTTCCAGGGCCCTTCCAACCCCTGACATTCTGGGATTCTGTGAAGTCAAAGAGGTGAAACCGGGAGACAATCATCAAAATGAGAACTTGCATGAGAATTCCAGTTGGGTTCGGAGCTCATTATTGTTGGCACTTCATTTGAGGGAAGTTGCAGAGAGCGCTTGATAGAATCAGGTGTGCTGAAGGAGTGAGGGTATCTGAGTGACCTGGGAGAGTATCCTGAAAGGAAATACTGTTAAAAGCACAGTTTTTTAGTAATGGGATGAGAACACTGGCTGAAGGGCCAGCGCTGTTGTGCCAGGTTCTGCAGGGGAGGTGCTTTGGCTGCCAGAGGGCGGGAACTGGATAATGTGTGATTTAGCAGCCCCTGCCTGAGCTCGTCCTTCCGCTGCAACCCCAGAACCCGGCACTCGCCCACCACTGAGATCGGGGGGCAGGAGCAGCACTGCCATGGCCTGTGTTCCATCTCTACACTAACAACAGCTGCTGTGTTTCCTGCCAAATGTCGCTCCATGGTCAGGACCCTGCTTCCCCGAAAATAAGACCTATCCTGAAAAGAAGCCCTAGCGTGATTTTTCAGGATTTCTGAGGATGCTTGAAATACAAGCCCTACTCTAAAAGTAAACCCTAGTTACAGTTCATTAAAAAAAAAAAGTCAATTTAAATAGTATCCAGGCAGCTATACATGTAAAAAAAGGCATAGGCATCTTCTGGAGCAAAAATGAATATAAGACCCTGTCTTATTTTTGAGGAAGCAGAGTATCAAATTATGCAGTTGTGCATATGCTGTAGGACTCAGGTGAAGGAAATCGCCTTGTTCTCTAGTGAAAGCAACAGCTGAGGTTGCAGAAGAGATTGCAGGGCCTTTCTTGTGCTTAGCAATTAAATGGTTTTGTTTTTCTTCTGCAACTTCTCCGACTTCTCTTTGCTCAAAGGGAAAAGTCTTTTAGAAATATCAGGACAGAAATCCTTCTAGCGTTTCTGCAGCATTTAACATGTAAGTATGTACCCACATCTCTTAGATAGATCTCCAAGAAAATGGCAGAAATTGAAACATACTCTTGGAAAGCTGGAAAGCACCGTGGAGGGAATTATTGCTTCTGATGAACTTAAAAAGTATTGGCCTTTATCAGATACAGGGATTCTGAAACTGGAAATGATGATTAGAGCAATAATTTCTTCTCTAGTTTGCACTGTAACTTCTTTTAAAAGGTATTTAGGCTTTTTATACAGGCTTCCTTTTTAGAACTATTTTTGAAAGGCAGAATCCTGCAGAATCACAGGATCCCTGTGTACTCTTTGTCCATCTAACAGGGATTTCTGATAGTAATTCAGAATCCTATCGAACTACTTTGCTTTCCGTTTTCCTCAGACCTCTTAGGTTTGTCAAGATCAGTTTGCTGCTTCTTCCCGTCTCCCCGTACGCTGACAGTGTGTGTGATTTGGTGTGATTTGCAACTTTAATAATCATGTCCTGGTTTTCAAGCCGGGGTTGTTGTGGCCCCGCTGTGCTGTGAGTGACGAGCCGTGGCAGCGATCCCCACCAGCTCCGCTGCTTTGCCAGCGTGCGGCATTGTTACCACCTGCCTCTTTTTCTTCCCTCTTGTTCGTCGCCCTATTTGCAGTTTTCCAGAATTGTCATTGGAAGAGAAGCTCTTTATACTCCCAGCATGCTGCATTTAGGACTCTGAAGACATTTAAGTTGGGCCTTCTAGTCATTCTCTGCTGAGCATTTGCAAATGAGGGGTTTTCTGCAGCTCTCAGCTTGACCTTGATTTGCAGAGATTTTAATGAGAATGGCAAAACCACATCCGGGTATGGAAAATGTACGTGTTTCAGAGATGGAGGAAATGCTTATGAAGGAATTTTCTCAGGTTATTCAGTCTGCAATTGCCATCAAGGAAATATCTGCCTAGATAAAGTTTTATAAAATTACAAGGAATTTCAAATCAGAAGTATGTTACGGTCCTATTGTTGGGGTTCTGTAAGACTGGTCTGTAATGGTGTGTGACTTTTCTAGAATGGAAAATACCTTGAAATCCACTACTTACGTGCCTAGACTACCTTTACATTTTCATTATTAGCCTTCTGCAGTTTATTTCATGGGTCTCAAGCTGCGCCAGGGGAGGTTGAGGTTGGATCTGGGAACAATTTCTTCCCCAAAGGGCTGTGGGGCATTGGAACAGGCTGCCCAGGGCAGTGCTGGAGTCACCAGCCCTGGAGGGTTGGACAGACGGACATGAGGTTCTCAGGGACATGGGGTAGTCGTGGACTTGGCAGTGTTGAGTTACTGGTAGGACTCAATGATCTTAAAGGTCTTTTCCAACCAAAAGGATCCTGTGATCTCCCAGAAGTGCCTCTTTCTTTTGACAGCAGCACTAGCTGTAGGAGACGTGGGGGACACAGATGTCTTGAGAGTGGTGAGATAGAACCTGCAACCAGCACCTCGTAGAAAGGAGAGGATTAGAGGAGAAAACAAGGTAACACACTCCGCCTGGCTGAACCCAAACAGATCTTCTCAAATGTTGCTGTTGAGTAATCAGGCTGAAATTGCGTTCAGGAGCAAAATTCTTGAAAGCACTTTACCCTTTTCTTGTTTGTTTTTGTATTGGTTTCCATTTCCTATATCCTTGTTACAGCACTTGTCAACGAGCTGTTGAGATTTAACTGTGGACAAGCCAAACTCTGCCGTATGGATACAGATATTTGCCAGGACCCCCCAGGCAGGATGGTGTGCAAAGCAAAATATGCTCATCTTTCTTCTGCCGCCTCCCATCTGTGCTCACGCCGACCCCCAGCGATACCAGTTGGATCATCCCGTACAGCAGGAGCTGGACAGGATCCCTGGTGGCTTTGCTGCCCTGAGCGGGGTTGGACAACTGTGGAGTCCAACAGGAGGCTGAAAATGTGGCAAGTACAATCTGTTGGAGCTGACTAAGCCTGCATTATCTTTTAGCCAAAATTTTGCATTAAATACATAGACTGGTTCTGTTCAAACGAGCCCAGTGTGGTTTTTGAGCTGAAGGAGACGTCCTTCCCTGGTCATCAGGGAACGTGATCAAGAACTGAACATTCCTGTCTTGTGAAAACAAAGGCTGACGTTCCCTGCATTAGTGAAGCTGAGATCTGAAACTTGTTTTCTTGAGGGTTTTGGACCCGTCCTTGCCAAAGGTAATGGGATAGGGAGGTGTACACCGGTGCTCGTAAAGCTTAGTTTATACTTACTGGCCCTCTTATTGCCAAAAAGAAGCTGGCGGGTATCCAAGTGCCACTGAACCATTTGTAGGAGGAAACTACATTTCATTCTTGGGGAAGATGGATATCTTCTCTTTCCCATTAGCCCATCCTGATTCTTTGTGTTACCAGGAAATGTTTGTGTCATTCATAAAATGCAGCCATAGATTGTGGAGAATTAATAAATATTTAAAAATTTAAAGGAATTTGAAGAATAAAAAAATGGGGAGTGCTATAGTGTTCTCGTTCTCTATGTAAGAAAATTGTAGCATGTTTTCTCCACTCCATTCTGGTTTGTGGAGATGCATCCAGCTGTACCAGTGCAGCAACGTCAATCTAAATCATTCCATTACTCAATTTAATAATTATGGTATGGAGTAAATGTAGGATGGAAATAAGGTGTCTTTTTCAAATATCCACTTCTGTTGAACGGAGAGAAAGAAAAGCATGATGTTTTAGTGAACTTTTACTATTTAATGCAGATTAGAATCTAGATTTGAGCCTGACCTAATAGTGCCCCTACGCCTGTGCTTTATTTCAAGTATTTCTTAACTTGGGACTTTTAAAATAAATTTTGCAGATAGATACAAGGTGCTTTGCTGGGACCTTGAGGAGCGTGTTAGAAACAGCGGAGCATGGGAATTGTATAAAGTGTTTGTTTGACTTGCCTTTTTCGCTCGGTGACAGTCGTACAGACAATACTTGAAAGCTACCGCGTCTGTTTAATACAGTCCAGTTTTCCCACTCTGCCAAAGTGAAGTCCAGAATCCTCCTTTCTTAACTCAGTGTTGCTGAAGATCAGGTACATTCTCAGAAGAAGGGCTCTCTGAAGTTTCTTACTCACACAGGCTGGGCGACGTTTATCTGTCGCTGTTGTAGTTGGTGAGCGCAGCGTCGGTGCCGGGAGCTGCGGGTCCACCGGGCGCCAACCTGCTCATCACAGCGACTGCCCCGCTGCCGAACCCCCTGGGAGCCCTGGGCCAGGTACCCGGGGCAGGATAAAGGATACACATGTTCCAGGCACATGCTCTCATTGTTCTTAGAACTGGAAAGGGTTTCAGTGACAATTCCCGCTGGTGGTTTGCTCATAGCCCTCCTGTTCATTTGGTATTATTACTGTCTTCAGAAACAGCAGCATTACATTTGGGAATGTATGCCATTATGTTTCTGCATACTTGAGGCTGAGGACTCCTTTTCTATCATTTTAGGCAATAGGTTAAAAATAGTGATTAAAAGGTATACAGGGGCTCAGCAGATTTATTTAATTGAAGCCTTTTCTGCCTTTGAGCAGATGACCCAGATGAGTTTAGTGGGCCATGTGACAAGAAATGCCTGATGGCTCTACTGTCTTATTGATAACAGAATGTATCCCACTGTCTCGCCATCTACTGCTGAAATGAATGTGAAGGAGAGCAGGGTCTGAAATCTCTTACAGGCACCACCAGAGCTCAGTGTTCGTGTCTTCGAGTTCTTTGGAGGTACCAGTAAGTGTGGTGAGCCCCTCGCCTGGGGTGCTGGAAACGCTTGTGCTCACCAGTGCTTTTCAGACCGATCTGTGTTCAAATTCTGCTTGCCCACAGAAGTGGATTTATTTCGTATGTTTGTGTCCAGTTATATTTCTGGAAGCATAAGAACAATAAGATCCTCTAGTTTTTCAACTGAAATAAAGGAAATTTCCCCAAAGTCTTATATTCATAAAACTGAGTCTTCCAGCATCCTTGAAAGATCTATTGATCCAAACTCGGCTCCTCTGAAAAACTGACCAACCCTAGAAGCCTCTCTGTTCTCAACATCTAACTCTGGTTTTTCCTCTGTTCTCAGCTGCTTTTCAGCTGTTATGACAAACCAGTGGGATGGTGTTGGGGTTTGAGACAGGATCCCAGCTGCTGCACACTTTGTATAGTTGATTATTAGTGAGCTGAAGAACAGGGGCAGGGAGAGACGGGAACAATCTCTTCTAATACAAGAGTTGTGGAGTTCAAAATAACAGTGGAAAGGTTTACATCAAACACAAGGAGATTCTTTTTAGTGCATCATGGGTGAGTTCTGAGAAGCTTTGATGCAAGGTGCTGTGAGTGCTACAGCTCTTGTGAATTTAAGAAGCAATTGAACAGATTAGTGAAAAAAAAACCCATCCAAGACTTTCAGAAGCCACTGACCCCCTGTGCGGCAGATTTTAGGAGCTGGAAGAGCGTGGCAGGGAAGTACCGCTGTTCCATGTTTGCAACGCACCCTTGGCATCTGCTGTTGTCACTTGTGGGGACAGGACACTGGCCAGACAGTCCTTCAGCCCCATTGCGCTGCAGTGTTCAGAAGGCAAACGCGCTTCTGTCCCGTGGAGCATTGTCTAATGTGCAGTGACCCAGCCAGGAGCTGACAGAAAGACAGGTGACTTTTGGGAGCATTAGAAGAAATTATAAAATGACAAAAAAATAAACATGTGACAGATCAAAGAGAGCCTTGTGAGGGATCTCTGGGCAAGAAGATAGTCCTACTAACCAAGATCTTAAATATTCAGTAAAATATTGTTATAGGCTTACGTGAATCCTCGGTGTAAAGAAGGCGGCCTTGTTATATGCTCTGCCGGTGTAAAGCTCTCCTGGAATACTTACAGCAATGTGGAGTAATGAGATGGGGTTTGTATCTCTGTGCCCCATTTGAACGTGATGCTGTGGGTCGGTGCTCTGCCCCGACAGCCGACTCCAGCGGCTCGGTCGTGTCTGTGCTGCTCCACTGAGGTGCCAACACGTTCAGTGTGTAAAGCTGCCCTGTGGGGGGACAGTTCGTTCTTCCACGAGTGGAAGGATGTAAGTGGATAGTGTGTGTTTGCAGCAGGCTAGTCCCTTGATTAAACAGTTTATCCTTTTGCTAAGCTCCTGTTTATTTGGGTGCTGTGGCCAACTCCTTTTAGTCAACCAGTGAAACAGAAGCTCTGCGTTTTGGTTTTTCCCACGGCTGCATCTGAAGCAGCTGCTCTGATTTGGAAATGCAAATGATAAGGACACGGAGCAGGTACAGAGACCTGATGGGATGCTGATAGGTGCTGAAATAATTTCTGTGGCTGTTACACTGGTGGGAACCCTCCCCGTGGAAAAGCTGCTGGTGCTTCTGCTGCGCTTCGGTGAACTGGGGTGAACTGGAAAGGACGAGGCTGATACAGAGAAGCAGTTTGGCCAACCAGCCATTTTCAGCGTTTCCATCTGTCCTTGGAAACGAGTCGCTTTTCCCCATATGTGTCTTCAAATGTTCTGTTCCTCTGGCTTATTTTTCCTTTTAATCAAGTTCAGACCTCTTGTTTTCACCAAAAGCTTTATTCTGTGTCTTAGTTTTCTGCTTCTCAGTATCCCTGGTGAATTCTGCCTTACAAAATCTGTGGACATAAATTGACCCGTCATTAATACAAAAATAAAATAACAATGAGGAGACACTCCCGGATCCCATCAGTCTTTGGTGTGGTCTGTCTTAAGACCGTCCCCGTGCCAGTGAGGGACTTGGGGCTTGGACAGGGCCGCCCTTAATGGTAACACCACAGATCCAGTGCTGAGGTCACGGTCTTCTCTTCACAGAAATCGGATCTGGAAATTGTCTTGCAAACACGTTTAATCCATTTCCTCACCATTGTCTGGTTCTTTCCTGCAGTACATTTGTTGGTGAGATGCCCAGTCTCTCATAGAATACCCACGCAAAAGCCTTTCCACTGTTTCCCAGAGGAATAATTCCTTATATTGATTCTCACTCTTCAAGATTTTTTCTTCCCAGATGCTCAGCCTACCTTTTGCTGTTGCTTAATTCCCCTGCTGCCCGGGCAGCCTGTTGGGGTGGTCCTGGCATTGTCTGGAAATGGTTTTACTCCCAAGTCTCGCACCCTCCCGGGCGGCTCCCGCTGCTGTGACTGTGCCCGAATGCTCCCGATCCTGTGTCCGAGGGTTCCCCGATCATGGCAGCGTTGGTTCAAGTGCCTTGTGCACCAACCAGCGTTTTCCTGGTAAGACGCTGTGCTGGTTTGACTGAAAATGGGTTAATTTTCTTCATGCAGAGAGAAACCTTTCTTTTCCATAGCCAGCATGGTCAGTATTTGGACTTAGTTTGAGAACAAGAGGTAACAGCCCAGCACAGAGTTAATGTTTTGAATTGCTCTGGTCTGAGAGCCAAGGACACTCTGAGCTCTGCCCGCAGGTGTGAGGCAGCGAGGAAGGGGATGGACGGACAGAGTTGGACGGACACCCAGACTGAGCAATGAGACCGTACCAGCCCATTGGTGTCAGGCTCCAGATTTAAGGAAAGTTGGGATCACAGAATCCCGGAATGTCAGGGGTTGAAGGGCCCTGGAAAGCTCATCCAGTGCAATCCCCCCATGGAGCAGGAACACCCAGATGAGGTTACACAGGAAGGTGTCCAGGCGGGTTGGAATGTCTGCACAGAAGGAGACTCCACAACCCCCCTGGGCAGCCTGGGCCAGGCTCTGCCACCCTCACCACGAACAAGTTGCTTCTCAAATTTAAGTGGAACCTCCTGTGTTCCAGTTTGCACCCATTGCCCCTTGTCCTGTCACTGGTTGTCACCAGAAGAGCCTGGCTCCATCCTCCTGACATTCCGCCTTTCCATATTGATCCCCAGGAATGAGTCCCCCCTCAGTCTCCTCTTGTCCAGCTCCAGAGCCCCAGCTCCCTCAGCCTTTCCTCACACGGGAGATGCTCCACTCCCTTCAGCATCTTCTGGTCTCACTCTGTCACGTTCTCTTCGCTCTTTTTGTCAGAGCTGGGGGAGTTTAGGTCGGGGTGTTCAGTTCGGCCTTCTGCCGTTTTGCAGAGGCCTCTGGGCCTTTCTGCCTTTTTCCTTTTTTGTCTCTTCAAGATCAGCCATGGGACCAGGTGCTGCTTCCTGGCACTGGCTGCTCGGTGTGGACAGAGTTCATGAGCAATTGCTTTGAATGTCTTTTATATTTTATTTTATATGTATTTGTATTGGTAGTATACTAGTAGTTCGTTATTTTATTAAATCCAAGTTTCTCCCCTTTCAATTCCATCCCCTATATTTGGGGGTGAGTAAGTGGCTATTGTGGCGGTGCTGCCAGCTCGGGTGAAACCACGACAGATGCCAAGATGTCAGGAAATGCATTATCACGTAGGAGAAAGAACTTGACAGACCTCGGCAATCTGTGTCCTGGGCACTCGTGCCTGCGCAGACCAGAGCACATGATTCCAACACACCCGTGTCCGAGCCTCATCCTGCACACCCCCTGGATGCTCCGCACACCGGGCTGCTCTTGGTTATCCCTGGATGCTCCGCACACCGGGCTGCTCTTGGTTATCCCTGGATGCTCCGTGCACCGGGCTGCTCTTGGTTATCCCTGGATGCTCCGCACACCGGGCTGTTCTTGGTTATCCCTGGATGTTCCGCACACCAGGCTGCTCTTGGTTTTCCTTTTATTTAAGAATATTTTTTTGCAGTACATTAGTTTACGTTTTTCCCCTCAGACTTCCTTTATTTTTCATTCACATGCATGAGGTTCCACAGGGTTTCTCTGTTTCTATGGGCTTCTGCAAAACATTTGAATAAGGATAACCTGCACAATATTTAACGTATTTACCAGTTGTCCAGGGTTGTTTAAGAAAGATACAGCCAAACAGCGTCTTTCCAAAGGAATCGAAATAAATATTAACCGTGAGATTTTGTGTGATGAGGCGCATTTTAGCTGGATTTTGCAGTTCTATTAAAAATTATAGTTAGTCTGGTGAGGTTTGTTTTTCATGAACTTCTCCGTGGTTCACTTAAATCCAAAATGTATTGAGGCCAATTGCAAACCGTAAAGCATTAAGCTGTTGATACCATTTCTGTTTTTCTCATCATCCAATTTCTAATGTAAATCTCTTGCTAAGACCAGGAATATTTTCCTTTGTGAAAGTGTCATGTCCCAAACTCAGTATTAAAGTGTTTTAGGATTAAAACAAAAAGCATTAGTTTTGAAACTCACCTCTGTGTTGCACCGACATCCGAAAGTAGATCAGTGGGGAAAAATGGAGGAGGTGAATGTTGAACTCATTGGTGTGTTTTCTGTCCACAGGTGGGGACAGAAACAACCAGCAAATGCTCACTAAGGCAAAATAACCCACTGTTTTTAGCATATGTGTTAAACTGAAATTGCTTTCAGGAGGAGGAATGGTGATGTCTGAGCCTTGGGACATGGGGCCAGACTTAGCTCCCTATTTCTTCCTTTTGTTGACAAGGTTAGATAGTGAAATAATTTTCCTTTTCAGTTTATTTTCTTCTTACTGGTGTATTTTATTTCTGCGTTACCAGGTGGTGTTTCTGAAGGAGGGACAGTGGTTGGCTGAGATTATCTGCGTGAGCCGCGTGGCAGATGTGAACTGGAATCCCGACTGCTGCTCTAGGGAGCTCAGGCTGCGGCTCGTTCTCACTGGGTTGGTGCCCGTCCGGGAGCTGATGTGTGTGTGCTCAGGGGAAATCCGTGTTTTTGGGAAGGGAATACAAAACCTGTGTCATGGAAGTGACCTTGAGGTTCTCAGTTTGGAGGGAACGATGCAACAAGTGTAAATGTCTGTGCTGGAGCTTGCAGAGCCCCCAGCAGCCATCGGGGGCCCTTGTTACCTGAGGACTGTGGGGGCTCCTGGGGACCCCCTGCCCAAAGCGCACCCGAGGGACGGCGAATAACACTGTGCACGTTCTGGACTTGAGGTTCTGTCCCTGGGTTAATGAACTGAGCCAACCACAGGTTTTGATGGCACAATCGTTAAAGTATTACTTCAAAACAATGCCCTAATGAACCATGATGACTGTGATTCTGATGACAGTCAGATTAACCGTCCTCCTGATTGCATAAGAATTCAACTTGCATCATTGGCTTTGAGAGGCTTTGAGAGTCTGTAAATACAACTGGTTTAGATAAACTAAACGGTTACTTTTCTTCAGTGGTACCTTGTTTGCAGGAGGTGCGGCTGGACAAGGGCAACACCTGTCCCTTGCTGGGGAGCCCTGGTATCGTCTGTGGGAACCTCGCACACCGATGCTGTGCTGACCTCAGGAAAGGGGATTTTCTGTCGTTGGAGGCCCCGTGGGGCTCCCGCTCGCCCGCACTGGCAGGTCGGGCTGGCTCCCCACTTCGCTTCTGCTCGGCCATAAGCACAGGGAGGGGATTAACAGGATGCAAACTCTCCAGTCAAGATGCTCCTGATAATAACTGTGGTTTTCCGACCGTCACTTTGCTCAAGTCGCTGTGGTGTCAACACCATTACAGATGATGTGCAAAACAGAAAAAGGTTTTTTACCTTTTACACATACCCATTCTTTCTTAGAACAGTCACACCAGCCGCTGTTAATTCCTACTGGAAGAAGTTATTTGTGTTGAAATTTCATAAATACCATCCATACATTTTTAAACCCCTTTCCTTCGTTACAGTATAATGTTATTAACTGCACAACCAGGACCATTTCCAGTCCTTCACATGTAGGATGCATTTCATTTATTATATACTTGTTATGTCAAACAACTGAAAATTGAGCAGTACAGAGCAGGATGATTCTGAGCTGGAGCTTGAGCAAATATTCCAAGATTCGCATGAAAATTGTGAGAGTTGGTAAGAATAACCAGTATGAGGTAGAGTTAACTTTAGGTGAAGTTGTGTTGATCAGATTGGAATTACATTGTGAAGTTTCTGTAATACTCCTAAGCATGGTTTTGTAAATATTTTGCTAGGGGTATTGGTTTTTACAGTGATAATCTAATATTGGTATTTCTGGAAAGGTGTTATATGTGAGACTCTGCCCAAGCCTGGAAGTAGTTTTTAACAATTTTCTTGTGGCCAAGTCCTTAAGGTGGAAAGCAAAATAAAGCAGCCGGTTGCATTCAGTGTTCTAGAGGCTGGAAAGCTGAGCTGGTACAGTTTTTAATAAGCGGCTGTGAGTGAGATCCAGAGGAGTCGGTTCTTGGCTGAGCTGCTCGTGTTAGGCAAAGGGCTCTCCAGGAAGGCGCTGGAGTCGTGTCGGGACACCGGAGTGTCTGTGCGCATGTGGCCCGAGCAGGGCAGAAATCCCGGCTCCTCGCAGCTCACGCGGAAGAGAACATCGTGTTCTCTTTATGAGAGGGCCACTTAGAGAACAGCTGCTCGGCAGCGCTGCGGTGCTCGCTGGGCATGCTGTGCATCTGGAAAGAGATCATTCTTGCTTTTTTTTAATTAAGCTGTGGTCTAAACTCGTTCACATCGGTGTTTGTACAGTCTTGTAGTAAGTCAGCAGCACAGTACTTGGGTAGCACAGAACTCCACTGTACCTGCTTGGCACCTTTTTGCAGCCTCCTTTTCTGGAATATTGTGTCCAGTTGTGGCCCCTCAGTTCCAGAAGGACAGGGAACTGCTGCAGAGAGTCCAGCGCAGCCACCAAGATGCTGAAGGGAGTGGAGCATCTCCCGTGTGAGGAAAGGCTGAGGGAGCTGGGGCTCTGGAGCTGGACAAGAGGAGACTGAGGGGGGACTCATTCCTGGGGATCAATATGGAAAGGGGGAGTGTCAGGAGGATGGAGCCAGGCTCTTCTGGTGACAACCAGTGACAGGACAAGGGGCAATGGGTGCAAACTGGAACACAGGAGGTTCCACTTAAATATGAGAAGAAACTTGTTCCTGGTGAGGGTGGCAGAGCCTGGCCCAGGCTGCCCAGGGGGTTGTGGAGTCTCCTTCTGTGTAGACATTCCAACCCGCCTGGACACCTTCCTGTGTAACCTCATCTGGGTGTTCCTGCTCCATGCGGGGATTGCACTGGATGAGCTTTCCAGGGCCCTTCAACCCCTCACATTCTGTGATTCTTTGATTCTATGGAATAGTTGTGCTTGACCTAAAAATTCCTCCCTGCGTCCATCAGGGTGGGGTTATTGAGGAGTGGGCACTGTCACTCGCCAGCCCTGGTGTGCTAAGTGTGCAGGGCTGAGATCTGTCCTGGTGAGCAGCTCCTTCTCTGCTCTTTGCCACGTGTGCAGCAATAGCTGCTCTTCCTAATGAGCTTTTTCCTTCATGAATTTTTCTTCTTCCGTTCAGATCAGTTGGAATATAAAGTTGGGAAGAAAATGCGTGAGCACATTGCCACCCATGCCATGTACCTGGAGAGGAGGGAAATGATCTGAATGCTTAAACTGCATCACGATGATTCCTTGGAAGTTCTTCTGCAATATACTTTTTAAAAAGTCTTTTAAGCTTTCAAATACAAAATCTGCCTTTAATTTCTGAAGGTAAGGTTGGCCATCTGGTTCAGTTCAGGCTTTTTTAGGTTGGCACTGTATCTTCTCAGTTAATAATTAACTATTTCTTCCTCTTAATTACCATAACCATCCTTTCTATAGTTGGATTACTTCAACGCCTTCACTTAATGCTTTAATTTCCTCCCTTAGTCTCTGCATCTCTCAATGCCAAGGACCCGTGTGTTCTGCTGAGGAGGAGGAGTGTGGGACAACATCTGATTGCCCAGTGGATGGGTCACCTGCCTTTTAGTTGCACTGGAGACCAAAAGCTGTACAGAGACTGAGTCTCCTTTGGGTGCTCATACGAGCATGAGTGGGATTGAATTATCATTTATAAACAAATTAGCCTCTAACAACCCAAGTGAAGGACACATGCGTGAACATTTTACTGCTACGACATGCCTGTTTTCCAAGGGTTGTTTCCCCCCTTGATTATTGTTATAAACACACTAATTATCTGTTTTTCTTGGCCAGAAGAACAACTGTTCATTTGTAAAGATGAAAAACAATAGCTGATTGTGTGCTGCTTGCTGACTGATCAAGGCAATAACACAACACCATTTTGTTTCTGCAGAAGGATGTGAATTTGGAATTGGAAAGATATCAACTAAATGTTTCTTTATGCTTTTAGGATTTATTTTTTTTAGTTTTTGAGATTCTGTGGGGATGATGCTGGCCTGGTGCAACACACAACTGTGACAATTCACGCCGTCTTCCGCAGTAATCTTCAAAAGCAGCTTCCTAAGACAGCCCAAATGTTTTGTCAGAGAATGACCAATTTTGTTATACGCAAGAAAAAATGAACAAATGCGTACTGCCGGATTGTTAACAAAGCAGACACATTTCATGTTTTACATTTCTCGTTTGTGGTCCTTCTTACCAAAGGATTAAAAAAAGGACAGTCACCTCATAATTCCGTTCTTACCTATTGCTAAAGCTTTTTTCCTTGTGTGTCAGGAACCCGGCTGGTTTTGTTACCCCAGCAGTATCACAGGGTTGGCACCAGTAGAAGCCTCTTCCTCTGCCTGACACCACAGTGACAGGGACGGACTTTAGCTGGACCTGTTGTGACAGGACAAGGGGTGATGGTTTTAAACTAAAGGAGGGAGATTCAGGCTGGACATGAGGAAGAAATTGTTGCCCTGAGGGTGGTGAGAGCCTGGCCCAGGTTGGCCAGAGAGGTGGTGGATGAACCATCCCTGGAGACATCCCAGGCCAGGCTGGACGGGGCTCTGAGCAACCTGAGCTGGTGAAGATGTCCCTGCTCATGGCAGGGGGGGCACTGGGGGAGCTGGGAAGGGCCCTTCAACCCACACTGTTGTGTGACTCTCTGGATGTGGAGCAGGGGTCTGTGCTGACTGACCCCCAGCCCGGCTTCCTGGGCAGGATCTCATGGTCAAACAGGGCATGGCTGCCCAGAACTTCACTGACGAGCTCATTGTGTTGAATGGAATCCGGGCTGGTCGGGTGCTTTGTCCCTACTGGCTCAGCTTTGCTTTTGTTGCAGAGTGTCCTGGTTTTGTTAAAAACAAGACCAGTTTCTCTTTTAGTGAATTTGCCTTTCAGCGAAGTTCCTCTAACTAGCTGCACTTTCCTGAAATTAGCTGCGTATTTTTTTTGGCCACTGTGCTTGGTGCTGATAAGATGAGGAACAGAACGCAGAAGAGCCCCAGATGTAGATTTATCACTATAGTAACCAAGGTGAACTGATAACGGGACGTATTTGCAAGGAGGGGCAGACAGAACAGGTGACTAAAACTGACCAGCTGAGTATTCCAGCCCATAAGCGTCATACCCCCTATATAAGAAAGAGATCACGAGGGTCTCGCTCTCTTCCACCATGGCCAACATCTAGAGAGCGTGACTTCGTGAGCCAGCGTTAAACGCTGCTACCCGGGGCGTTCCAGATTGGGTTTGTCTGTTTTGTGTCATTTTCTCTATTTATTAGTAGCATTAGTAAAGGCTTTAAAACCTTTCCAACTTAAAAGTCTCTCTTCCTTATTCATCCTTATCATCTTTCCTATCAGGAGAGGCTGGGGAGGGATTAACAGAGAGCATCTGCCATGGTTTATTGTTGCCTTGCTTTAAACCTCGACACAGAGATTGCTGATGCAATTAATAAACTGATGCAATTAATAACCTTCATTAATGATTAACTGTATTGTCAATTCCAGTTGGCAAGAAAGGAGAGAGAACTAAGAGAAGAGGGAATCTTTCACTTACGGTGATCTCTTGGACACCTGTTTGCTGCTATCTTGGGTGAATTTTGCCCCAGTACCTCTGTGATCCCACCTGTGTGGACACGTTTGGCACCTTCACTGGCATAGCTGGATTTAATGACGTGCAGCTCACTAAACACCTATCATATGATAAAATACAATGGTAAGGTTTGTCGTGAACCATGCGAAGCTTTGAGCAGGCAGGATAATTGCATTAACATTTGCTCTCACATACACTAGAAACTAATTTAACACACCATTGCTAGTGAAGCACTCAGGATAAAAATACTCCAAACTGCCAACTGAGTGTTCTGAATTGCTTTTGAAAACTGGTTTAACTCTTGTACTTTCTTCCCTCGTACTTTAACAATATATCCGTGCAACACCACCAACAAAAAGTACCACCACAGGTAATCAGAATGAAGATAAACTGCTAGAAAGTGTTTCTCTCTTCACGTAGAACATAACTGACTGTGTACTTCAGTGTTATTACGGTACATAGAATTACTATGTATGTCGCGTGATTTATTAAATGCAGACGTAATTGTTTCTGGGTTAGAAAATCCAAGTGCTCACGTGAAATTTCAGTGATGTACAACTATGCTAGAACTAGAAATCAGTTGTAGGGAGGAAGGTGATAAACTAAGTTTGGAATTATGAGTGTGCCAGTGCGCTGAGTATAGAATTTAAATAAACTTTTGAGAGATTGGAGAAATGGGCTAAAAAGAGGAGTTGTTCAGTGGTGGTGCGAACAAGGCTCTGCATTTAAACAGGAGTTACCGTGTTTTCAGGCCGGGGATAAGTGACAAGCCAGCAGTTGTACAGACCTCATTGACTTCCATCTGCTCGGTGATGGATGGGCCACAGCCCTCGGTGTCCCGCGAGGGGACAACCCGGGGGTGGCTTTAGAGCCCGCGGGATGATCCAGCAGGCCATGGAGACGCCTCCGTGCCCAGCTGGGGATGGCGCGTGTCGGGAGAACTGGGGGCTGCTGGTTAAACAGCAAGAGCCCAACAGTTCAGAGGTCCAGAAAATGAGATTTGAGACAAGAGGTGGAAGAGGAACGAATCGCTCTGAGCAGGGGAGGGTGTCGTAACGCTTGTTAGCGATTCGGAAGCTAGAAGAAAAGGAAGCTGTTGTTCCGTACACTTTGAACAGAAATAATGAAAGACTAGAATTCCTTGGTGATTTCTTGAGTATCAGAGTTGGGAAAGTTTTAAGACTGGATGTAGGTAAGTTTAAGTTGAAATGGAGGAGTTACGGTTGGTTGTCTTACAGCACAAGAGGAAGACTGGATGAGCTCTTAAGGGTCCTCCCAGCTCTGCTTTTCTCTGACTCCCTAATAGAGCCACATGTTTTCATACCATTCATCATCACCATCAGCACCAGTGCAACTGAGAATGTATGTACCACCAGAGCAGTGTTGCTGGGCAAAAAATGTGGTATTTTTCACACTCAGTACAAGCTTATTGCCATGAATTTTCCAACCTTTTCCAGCATGGATAAAATGAAGACGAAGCTAGAGCAGAAATTATATCTGTATTCCATTTAAAATTGGGTCAAACTTGGATTCATCAGAATTTGAGAGCAGAAAGGATGTGGGAAGAAGGGTATTGTCCACCCAGCCATCTGGAGGAGGATGTGGAAGGTCCCTGGAGATGTCGCGTTGTGCAATAGCTGAAGCTCATGACTTACCTTCAAGAGCTCCAGATAGAAAACATGTGGAGGGTGAAAGGCAGAATGTAAACAGTGAGCATGAAAGAGAAAATAAAGCTGGCCTGGGCGGAGCGTGATGTTCTGACCATGAGATCCAGACAGTGGGGATTGTGTTATTCAAACAGGAAACTGGAGGAATGTTCCTCTAGTACCATCTCTCCAGATCCTGGAAGCTGAGCATTATCAGCTAATTGCGAGGCTGGGCTGCTAACGAGGAGGCATTTGTCCTCTCCTTGAAGCGTTGCTATTCCTGGGACAGAACCACAGATGATGTGCAGTTTGTGTTCCCTCAACAGTCCAGCGAGCGCCGGGAGCTCCTGCTGTTCTGTTCACTGGGACAGAACCACGTCGGAGCCGCCGCTTCGGTCTCTCTTGGAACCTGGAAGAGGTGACCAGAGTTCAGCCCCAAGAAGCGGAATCTCCACCCGCCGTTTGGGCCGGTGGGGCTGCTCATCAAACCGGATGGGTCATTAGGAGGCCAAAGAGAGCAGGAATAGGTGCCCAGACGGTAAAGCTGTACCTGTCATGTGAGTTATGCAGAGAAATAGGAGCTTCTGACTTTTTTGGCAGTGTGCTTACAATTTGACACTGGGAAATACCTAATTTTAGAAAGGCTGAATTCAGTGCTGCAGTGATTGCTGTTTATTTTATACCCTGTGGTTTTTATAGAGTCCTTTAGTGCCAGGCTGGTGGTGGCTTTGTTTATCCTTTTGTCTGAGCCTCCAGGGTGACAATAAATACCCTCAGTGGGACCTGACATTGGATAGTTGGGGGAAAGCTCCTTAGTAAAGATTCCAGAGTTGACCATCATGTCCCTGGAGACACAGGGAGGTGATTTCCTTGAAGGGGACCATGGTGAAGAACACAACTCCTTGTGCTCCATCTTTGAGGGACGTTTAACACACTTGGAGTGAGCCTAAAATCTGCAGGGCTTGCAAACAGGAGTGCTTAATGGGTAACTAAAGTCATATTTGTGGAAGAACCTTTCAACACTAAATAATAATTGTGTAGTTCCTGAGGCTCAGCAGGCAAATAAATCAAAGCTGCAAATGGTCTTTATAAGCCCCCTCTTACCAAAATGAATTCTCTTTGTCCACTCACCGGTCCTGTCAAGTGATATGTTACATTAAGGCAGAGAAGTCAGACTTTGGGGTTATTTCAGGGAAAGCTGTGTCTGGGCACGCGGTTGGAATTGAGTTTGCTGTCGCCATCAGCCTCCACGTGCTTCTGGGAATGTCTTGCAATGGGGTGTCCCGCTAAATACATAGACAGTGCGGTCTGTGTTATCTTTGGACATCCTGGATCTATCGTCTGTGTTTTAGGAGCAGCGGGGGAGAGCTGTAACAGAGAAATCGCATCCTGTGAAGCCACGCACACAGAGCTGCACGCCGGTAGCACTGTGAGGCGTATTTTGTTGCCTCCTTTATTTTTTGCAATGTGCTGAATGTTTATTTTCTGCCAGTCAAAAGGCTTGAGTTGTGTGTTAGGTCACCAATGTGCCCAGAATGGCTTTAACACCTACTGAACGATCACAGCTGAGCAGAGGCCACAGGAAGAAGAGATGTGCCCTGATAACTACTTGCCTAACACTATGAAAAGACAATTTCTGCGAGTCCACGTGTGACAGACCTGTTGGTACAGGGTCACCCGAGCCAGGGTGAGTTACCTGCTGTTGGAGGGTTATAATTTCTTCTGAGTTGAGTGGTGGAGATTCAGTCTGTCCTGAGGGGTGTCAGTGCAACCTTCGTGGTCTCTTTCTATCTTTAAACCTCCGGTTATCCTCTTTGACTTGCCTGGCTTCAGTTTCGCCACCTTCCCTTAACTGGCTCAGCTAACACGCCTGCGGGTCTGTTGGACGTTTCATTGTCAGAACAGGACAGAATGGGGACAAGCTGCCACATGTTATCTGTGTGTTGATAATTCTGCGTCCTGCCCATCCAGTAACACAACGTGGTAACTATGGGGAGTCATTAATGAAGATCATAAAACAATAACATGATTTACGTGGAAAGGGACTTCTGGACCCTTGCCTCATCTTCTGGACCAGCTATAGTCATCCCAGGCTCCTCGGGGCCTTGTGTCCTCTTGTGTCTGTAAGGATGGAGATACCACAGCATCTCCTGGCAGCTATTCCCATGTTTGACAACTGCTCTGGATTTTTGTCCCTCTAATATCTAATCGGAATTTTCCTGGTTGAGACTTGAGTCCGCTGCTCTTCATCTTGGAAGAGAAGCAGTTGAGGATTCCAAGCAGAAAGACAAAAACTGCAGAAAAGCAGCCGTGTCCATGCCTTGTTCACACATGGGTCCTCCAGCTGGTGGTGCCAGCAAAGCTTCAGTTGCATCCACCACCAGCGGGAGAACATTTATGAGCAAAACCATTCTAATTCCCTTATTTTGGTCAGGTGTGTAGGTCACCAACAAAGCTTAAGGAAACGGCAGGGAGCTGGGGCTTGTTACAGGGTGAGTGATGACGGCCTGACCGCACGCCTGGAAACTTCACTGTTCTCCGCTGCCTGGATTATCTGTATTATGTGCGGTGAACCTGGCTGTGGAAAGCAAGAGCAGGAATTCCCCTGCACCTGCGCTTTGGATCGATGTTGGAGTGAGGCAGAGGCTGGGTCTGCTTCGGGCTCCTGTCTCTGAGCAGCTCGGGGGGTCTCCATTGCAGGGCAGTACGTGGTTATGGTGCTTGTCGCGGTGCTGGTGCTGTCTTATTCGCACAGCCTCTATTTTAAAGAAGAGCAGTGAGGTAAACAGTGATGTGTGTTGTGCGTTAGCGGTTCTTACGGAGTCAGGATCGCTTCAGAGAGCTGCGCTTGCCCACCGCCCCTTCTCAGGGCTTCATCTCGCAGACCTGGGGTGCAGAGGGCAGACACAGTCTCGTTTCTGGCACGCTTCCTTTAAAGGCTTTAACCCAGTCCTGTGTCTCAGATGGGAATTCCTTTCCTGCAGCTATACGAAAATGTCTCTTAAGTTTTCCCTGCAGCCCCTTGGCCAAGTCCCCTTCTCAGGAGTGGGAAATTACATCAGTCCTGTTAGTAGGGGGCTTACCTTCCATTTAACATGGTGAGGCTGATAGAAGGGGAGAGGTGCAGAAAATGGTTAGTGCTGTATGTTAGGACAGAAGTTTTCTGTGTCTCGTAATCATGCGTTGGACACTGCCAAGCATTCTTATTTTATCAGGTATTTACTGTTGTTTCTGGTGAAATACGGCTGACGAAACGCACAGCTTGGCTTCTTGTGCAAAGGGAGCCCGGCTTAGGAAGCGGGGACTCCTGCAGCATGAGTAACTGATTAGGACCGGATTGCAAGAACTTGTAAAACGCTTTGGAGTTGGTTGGAGAAGTAAGAAATAAAATAAGAAACTCGAATGAATTGCAGATGTGCGCTGTAGATTTTAAACTGGGAATCCTAAACCCACTTGCCTAAGTTGAACCACATTAAGGGCTTGAGAAACACCAGGTCCATGGGAATCCTGCGCTGCTTGGCATTGTGTCCAGAAGCCTCTGTTTTTCAGGCTAGACACCACATTTTCAGCCAGAGACTGTTTGTGTTCCAAGCAGATTTTTTTCATTTTGTTTTAAGCTAAATAAAAAAAAAACCTGCAGGCAGCAGCCAGGAGAATATTTGGCTTGTGTTTCTTTACCAGCTGTTTTTGTTCTCGGAAACTCATTTTAGCTCCTGGTGTGTTTCTCCAATTTGTAGCTTATGAATTGCAGGAGCAGATGAGCCGCTGCCGAGTGCACCCTCTGTATGGAGCTGTGTGAGAATGGAGCGGTTGTGTGTTAGTGAGGGTAGGCGGACAATTTGTCATTAATTCCTAGAAAGAAGGAGCCTTTGGGTGAAGGTCGCTAGACAGGATCTTGTGACGGAGAAGTTGGCTGCTTTCAAGAAATCTTGCTTTGTAAGAAGCCTTTAATGAGCTCCAGACATACCTTGACATTTCTCATGAGCAATGGGCAGCGCCTGCTGCTCCGGAGCCCGTTACCCCAAAGCGTGCCGAGCAGAGGCTGGATGAGGTCTGTACGTGGAGCTCTTCTTTTCACCTTCTTCTGTTTCTGGTTTGGGAAAGCTGCTCGACTCCACTCACCCCGGGTTCTGGCCTGAGAGCTGCTGTCCCTGCTCACAGCCTGGTCCCAGTCCCGGTCCCTCAGACCACACCTGGAATATCGTGTCCAGTTGTGGCCCCTCAGTTCCAGCAGGACAGGGAACTGCTGCAGAGAGTCCAGCGCAGCCACCAAGATGCTGAAGGGAGTGGAGCATCTCCCGTGTGAGGAAAGGCTGAGGGAGCTGGGGCTCTGGAGCTGGACAAGAGGAGACTGAGGGGGGACTCATTCCTGGGGATCAATATGGAAAGGGGGAGTGTCAGGAGGATGGAGCCAGGCTCTTCTCGGTGACAACCAGTGACAGGACAAGGGGCAATGGGTGCAAACTGGAACATAGGAGGTTCCACTTGAATATGAGAAGAAACTTGTTCCTGGTGAGGGTGGCAGAGCCTGGCCCAGGCTGCCCAGGGAGGTTGTGGAGTCTCCTTCTGTGCAGACATTCCAACCCGCCTGGACACCTTCCTGTGTAACCTCATCTGGGTGTTCCTGCTCCATGGGGGGATTGCACTGGATGAGCTTTCCAGGGCCCTTACAGTCCCTGACATTATATGATTCTGTGACTGCTCTCTCAGCCCAGTCCCGGTTGCAGTCCCACCAGCACTCCCTGGGCTCTGTGTCCCCGTCACCTCCTCCACCAGGCCCCGGGGACCCCGGGTTCAGCGTTTCCTTTGATCTCTTGCTGCTCAGCCTTGGACAAGTGACTGGTCCCCAGGGCGGGGGCCACGCTCTCACCTCCTCGCCGCTATAAACCCAGAAGCCTTGTTACATGTTTGTTGAGATGCTTCTTATCTGGGCCATTGTTTTACCTTTCCTGCTTGTTCCCTTAACAACGGCTTTTGATCCAGCTCCATAGCGACTGCCCGGTCGGCCGCCCACGCACCGAGGCATGCATCATCGGCAGCGAAAACAATGCCGTTATCTCCCAGTTACTGCTGATGGCGTCAATATTATTCTTCATTTGTCTGGTGTAAGAATGAGAAAGAAAAAGCCCGCGTTGGGAGCTGTGCTGGTGTGAATGCTGCCTTGTCCTTTCCAAGTCCATTTACTTTAGTTTCTTCTCTTTGATCTCAGCCCTGTGTGTTTTCTCTGTTGCTTTGGTTTGTTAAAGCATATAGTGCTCTACCATGTGCTTAATTCCGAGCACAGTGAGAGCGCTTATGTGCTCGAGCTCGTTCACAGATGTGTTTCTGCCTCGGGAATGGTGTGTGAATGAGGAGCGAGGGATTGCGGCTTAATTCTAGCAAGGGATCTCGCTGGGTTTGCATTCCAAAGAACTGGTTTTTTTGGAGACATTACTTTTTCCATACAATTAATTTATGGCGCGGTATGATAAAAACGTTATTTAGATTCCAGATGCAAGTAGCCTAAAATGAGGGAATGTCAGAGTTAAGGATGCCTGCACAACACCAACCTACCACAATGTGGGGGTGAATTATGACAGTCTTTAATTACGTGACCACATCCCAACTATTTTTTCCCAAAGAGCTGTTGCCTTTCACAGTGTTGAAGACAAATGTGCTCTGGGATGGGTAGTTAAGAAGCTCTTGTGTGTCAAAGCTCTGTCCCACTTGTCACCGTGAGCGCCGGGTGCGGAGGGAACCCAGCAGTGTGTTGCAGGAGCAAAACAAATACTGCATTCCTACAAGAACGTGGTTTCTATTGCTATTTCCTTCACAGAGGTGTCATACAGAGGCAGCTGTCTTTCAGCCAAGCACACTCAGAGCAATTGTTTAGCATTTCAATTAAATTATCTCTGAAAGGAAAAGGCGATGGGGCTTGTGGGATAAAGAGGAGTGAGGGTGGTGTGGGGGGAATGGTGGAGACGGTGATGAGGGAATCCCAGAGGGGGTTATAACCTGGGCAGCGTGATCAGTGGATAGAGGAGGAGGTTTAAACAGCACAAAATCGCTCCTCCTGCTGTATTATCAATGATACGCTTCTCTGCCTAAAAGCTGTTGTAATTTTTCCCCCCATCCTGGTTGGGATACTTTAATGACAAAGCCAGGACAACATAGCTCCTGTGTGGTCAAGCTGAATGCTTTAAAAGAATAAAAATAACCCCCAAGTTCCTGAGGTCCCAAGGTGTGTGCCGCACGGCAGTGGAAATGCTTGTCTGCATCTGTGTTTCAGTTTCCCATCTGAAAACCAGAGATGACGCTGCCCGGTGCGGCTCCTGCCCCGTCCCGTGGCTTCTGCTCTCAGCACCCTTGTGCCTCGATGTTTTGCAGGGGGGGATGCTGAGCAAGGAGGTATTTTGCAGAATCGTGGTGGTTCTCTCTCAGGAGAATCCAGCGCTGGTTTCTGAGCAGGAAAGGTGCTGAACGCCCATGCTGGTCGTTGCACTCGTGGGCTGAAAGTTGCTTTAAATGCTCCTGTCTCACTTCTGTTATTGCCTCTAGAATTACAGTCACCACAGCCCTGTAATTACCGTGCCACGGATAACACTGGTATTTATTACACTGTGTTTTATGTCCCATTTCTCCGTTGTTTTAATTTAAATATTTTTATAAGACCAAAAAACCTCCAAATCCCACAGATCTAAGCTTCGAAGAGAACTGCACATTTTTGCCATCTTTGGCAACGAGTTTAGTTTGGTTGGTTCTAAATTTCCATAATTTCTTTGTGCCAGTGTGCGGCAGGTGTGCTGGATGCACAGCACGCCGTAGCTGCTTTACATGGCATAAAACACCGTGTAAATACAACATTGAGGAGTGGAAAGATGCTTTTTTTTCAGGGATAATTTACTTTTCAAAAAGAAAATCCAACCACAGAATCACAGAATCGACTGGGTTGGAAAAGACCTCAGAGATCATCCAGTCCAGCCCTTGGTCCAACTCCAGTCCATTCACTAGATCACGGCACTAAGTGCCATGTCCAATCTCAGTTTCAAAACCTCCAGGGCCGGTGAGTCCAGCACCTCCCTGGGCAGCCATTCCAATCCTGACCACTCTCTCTGCAAAGAATTGCTTTCTGATCTCCAGCCTCAATTTCCCCTGGCAGAGTTGAAGCCCATGGCCCCTTGTCCTATTGCTGATGCCTGGGAGAAGAGCCCAATCCCCACCTGGCTAGAACTGCCCTTCAGGTAGTTCTGGAGAGTGCTGAGCTCAGCTCTAAGCCTCCTCTTCTCCAGACTAAACAAGCCCAGCTCCCTCAGCCTCTCCCCATAGGGCTTGTGTTCAAGTCCCTTCCCCAGTCTTGTTGCTCTTCTCTGGACCCGCTCCAGCACTTCAATCTCTTTCCTGAACTGAGGGGCCCAGAACTGAACACAATACGCAGGTGTGGCCTCCCCAATGCAGAGCACAGGGGAAGGATCACTGCCCTTGTCCTGCTGACCACGCTGGTTTGGATACAGGACAGGACACCATTGGCCTTCTTGGCCACCTGGGCACACTGTTGGCTCATGTTGAGCTTCCTGTCCATTAGTACCCCCAGGTCCCTTTCTGTCTGACTGCTCTCCAGCCACTCTGCGCCCAGCCTGGAGCGCTGCAGGGGGGTGTTGTGGCCAAAGTGCAGGACCCGGCACTTGGCCTTGTTGAACTTCATCCCATTGGAATCAGCCCATTTTTCCTGTCCATCCAGATCCCTCTGCAGAGCCCAATAGAGTGGTCCATTTAAGCTTCTTAAAACTGTTGCAAAAACCAATTTCCTCATTTGCATTCATTTTTTTAATGTGTTTGGTTTGGGGATGGATAATTGCTTAGCAGCAGAAGAACATCTATAGAATTCCATATCACCTCTCCAGCCTTTCACAGCCTGTCCTGCGATCCCTTTGCTCCGCACTCCGTCCCTCGGCACCACAACAGGGAGCTTTGTTGGGTTTTTTTGGATGAACACCAGCTTGTAATCTTTCATTTCAAATTCTCGTCTGTCCAGAACATGTTCTTACTGAGGCTTGGGCAGTGTGGAAAAAAAAAATGATGAGCAATTTACTTTTAATTTTTGTCTTACTAAGCCTGATTATTGTTTTAATTATCCATTGTTATTGTTAGTGACCTTCCACTGGAATTGTTCAGTGTGAGTTTAGAAGAATTCCTGCTTTTATGTGAAGAGGGTGTGACTGGGAGGAAATGTTTGTTCAGTTGGGTGGCACAACTTATCTTTCTGGTACTTTCTTTGTCGGACATTCATCTTCAGCTGAACACTGCAGGGGCGCTTATTGAGTTGTTTATTGCCTCCAAAATGAAAACGGTGGTTTAGATTTCGTGGATTGAATTGTCTGGTCCCCTAAAAGCTCCAGGTGATCCTGAAAGGCTCGAAGGACACAGAGATGCTGTTAGCACTCAACTTTTAGCATATAGGCGAAGAAGGAAGGAGTTGGCAACCCGAGTCTAGAGGAGCTGCCTCTGCCATGGAGATCCTTTCCATTTGGATTGCGCAGTGGAGCAATGAGGCAGGAACTGAATGCACTCGAATGAGGGAAGTGTTAAAATTGTCCCTCCCGTGATTTGTAGCCGGTGCGTTTCTGGTTTGTGTCTGGAGGGGTTAAATTCCTGCGCGGTGGAGTCGGGGTTGACGCGATGTTGAAAAGCAAATGCTGCCAGATCGGAGTCCAGGACTTTCAGGCACTGGCGGCCCCACTGCATTGTCAAGAACGGTTCAAATGCTTTATGGCTATAGAACTAATTTCCTAATTTAAATGCCTATTTAAAAGCTCTGCTTTAGTGTTTCAGTTTTTAGTGACCTTATTGTGCTGAGGGACCGAGTTTCAGCTCATTCTCCCCAGATGTACCACGGTGCGTTTTAGCACTGAGTAGGAAAGGCAGCAATGAAAACCACTCTTGGTTGCATACAAACTATGTGAGATACACTTGAGATTAGAAAATGTTAAGTGTATGGCTGAGTAACAATTATTCTGGAAGCTCTTCAGCTGCGAAGCTTAACCACTGTGCTACAGACCTATGTATTATTAATACAACTGTTTTCAAAGTGGTCATTTAATCTAATGCAGATACTTAGTGGGTGCACTTGTTAACATGTCTGATATATGAGATCTGACTTCCAGCTTTTTCAGTAAAGATAACGGTATAGAAACGTATTTATTATTTATTATCCGTGCACCTTGATATTTAGTTTGTGAACAGTAAGTACCAATTAGTCTTCAAAAACCACTTGCAAACAGTTTCATGTTTCACATCCATGAAGGGTTTGAGTGATTTGTTTGGGACAGCAAAGAAGCAAAATAACCAGAGAGTTGACTTTTTTTTAAGGTAAAGCTTTCAATGCAATTACTTGGTATATGTTTATTGTTTATATAGTAGTGACCAATAAAATATATATATATATATTTGAACAAAACAAAGACGGTGAAACTGTGAACTACAGAAACAAGTGTACTGGTTTAGACCATGTGCATTTTGAACAGGTTAATGTTCCGGCTTCTTGAAACCATCACCTCTTGTTTTAATCAGTAGCATGCCCGTTGAAAATAAACCGAACCTCCTGGGGGGAAAACAAATGCTTCATGCACCACTTTTCATTAGAATCTTGTTAGTTTTGCAGTTATAGGATATAAATCAAAAACCATGAGCGAAACCAGCAGTTCCCAAGCACCGCGGCTCAGGTTCCCGCTAATGGGTGTCTGGCTCCTATGCTCTCAGTCTGTGAGCCGAATTCCGGGGGGTTTTGGGGCTTGCTCTGGTTAGTATGGACAGCAAGAGAACCATCCATCTGTTAACGGAAAGGTTCGAAAGCAGTTCTGATTCGCGGAGAGGTGAATAGGTGGGAAGTCTGCTGGCCAATGCGTTCCCAGGGGTTTGCACACACAGCGTCTTTGAGCACTTTGTCTTGGCCTGGAGAAGATGCGTTTTTAAGGAGTTTCTGCCGTGATTGTGAAAAACACGGGTTTCTTAATTGAAACTTTTTGTCTTGGTTGTGTTTTGCAACACAGCTATTTTAATTTTAGTGAAATATGGACATTGTGAAATGACAGAGATCTGAAAATGGGCATGAAAATAAAGGAAACTTAAAATGCGTTTCCTTCACACGCAGTTTTTGCAAGCTGATGTTAAACCAGATAGTCTCAAAGGCCGAGTGTGATGGTTCA
The DNA here is from genome assembly GCF_036013475.1 of Columba livia. NCBI lineage: Eukaryota > Metazoa > Chordata > Aves > Columbiformes > Columbidae > Columba > Columba livia. The sequence continues at coordinate 10,491,591 of NC_088620.1, forward strand.
TGACTTAAGCAGCTAATAGAACTTGCAGAGGTGAAGACGGGAGGCGCTGCTTCCCGCACAGGAGCTCTAGTGCTCTCGGGGGAGAAAAATCTCCTGCTGTAATAGAAACATTGGTTTAATTTCCAAAGCTGACTGTGGTGCTGTGCTCTCTGGATGTGTCCTCCTGGACATCAGCTCTTCTCCGTCCTGTCCCACCACTGCGGCTCGCAGTGCCCGTTTCTTCTGGGATCAATGGACTGTGCAGGGGTGCAGATCCCGAAGGGGGAGTGGGGTCTGTTACACAGTCCAGTCACTGGGAGCCAGTGCAGGGAGCAAATGGAATCATAGAATCATTTGGGTTGGCAAAGACCCTCAGGATCATCAAGTCCAACCATAACCTAACCCTACTGCTAACCCGTGTCCCTGAGAACCTAAACTAAACGCCTTTTAAATCCCTGCAGGGATGGTGACTCACCATCACCAAGTCCAACCATAACCCAACTCTGGCACTGCCCCATGTCCTGAGAACCTCAACTAAACACCTTTTAAACCCCTCCAGGGATGGTGACTCCAGCACTGCCCTGGGCAGCCTGTTCCAGTGCCCCACAGCCCTTTGGGGAAGAAATTGTTCCCCAGATCCAACCTCAACCTCCCCTGGCGCAACTTGAGGCCGTTTCCTCTGGTCCTGGTGCTTGTTCCTGGGGAGCAGAGCCCGACCCCCCTGGCTCCAAGCTCCTTTCAGGCAGTTCAGAGATCAGAAGGTCTCCCCTCAGCTCCTGTTCTCCAGGCTGAACAAATAACAGGGAGAAAGTTAGGTGACACAGTCAAATAACTGTTATTAACATCACAGATTCAGAAGCAGCCTTGCTTTGGTGTCGCTATTAACCAGATCTGGGACCGGGACAGGCATCATCTCATCGCAGGGAGCTGGAGTGTCACCCCACTGTGTCTCCCGCTGCTCCTGTGTGGGTGTGTGTGTCCCTGTGCTGCTGTCCCGGAGCACAGGAGGTGGTTTGGGGATGTGAGAAGGGTCTGGCCAGGCTGTGCCTGTGCCCTGTGGGAGGTGATGCTGCCAGACCGCGGTCCCTGCCGTGCTGGGGGCTCCCCAGGAGCTCATCTGCAGGTGGGCTCAGCCCTGGGGCTGCGCTCGCCAACAGGTGAAACGGCCCCACACGCAAAAAAACAAACCAAACCCCACATACAACACACAGACACAAAACAACAAACAAACCAACCCCACAAACAAACAAACCCCACAAAAAGTTGAGGAGGAAGCTGACGGTCTTGTGGGGCAGATGGGTGGGTTAGAAGGGGGTGGTCAGTAGGTCAGAGAGGTTCTCCTGCCCCTCTGCTCTGCCCTGGGGAGACCACACCTGGAATATTGTGTCCAGTTGTGGCCCCTCAGTTCCAGCAGGACAGGGAACTGCTGGAGAGAGTCCAGCGCAGCCACCAAGATGCTGAAGGGAGTGGAGCATCTCCCGTGTGAGGAAAGGCTGAGGGAGCTGGGGCTCTGGAGCTGGACAAGAGGACACTGAGGGGGGACTCATTCCTGGGGATCAAGATGGAAAGGGGGAGTGTCAGGAGGATGGAGCCAGGCTCTTCTGGTGACAACCAGTGACAGGACAAGGGGCAATGGGTGCAAACTGGAACACAAAAGGTTCCACTTGAATATGAGAAGAAACTTGTTCCTGGTGAGGGTGGCAGAGCCTGGCCCAGGCTGCCCAGGGGGTTGTGGAGTCTCCTTCTGTGCAGACATTCCAACCCGCCTGGACACCTTCCTGTGTAACCTCATCTGGGTGTTCCTGCTCCATGGCGTGATTGCACTGGATGAGCTTTCCAGGGCCCTTCCAGTCCCTGACATTCCGGGATCTTGTGAAATGTTCTCCCCCAACTGCTGGAACCACGGCCCCCGTGTCTGTCAGTCTGGCTGTACGGACTTGTCTCACACTTAGCCCAGAAAACGCCTGTTTGGTGGTTGTTTCTATAAACACGGGACCCACGCAGGCTGCTGGTACCTGGGCAGCCTTTTCACATGGGGCCTGTAGGACAAAGCGAGACTTGTTTGCTTTTGATGGTTGTGTCTGCTTAACCACATGGCTTTTAGTATAAATATGGTAGATAATGTATATGGCAGTTCAAGGAGAGGAAAATGCCTCTAGTTGAACCAAATTCTGTGGAAAATCAATTCTCCCTTTTATTATTACAGCAAAAAGATAAGCTGCTTGCATTTATGTAATCCTGAGCATGTGTAATTTTAAAAAGTGGTACCTTCTTTCATAGAATAAATGAACTTGCTGGGCCCAAACAGATTTAATAGCTGAGATTGGAGGGTGCATGCAAGTCTGTTCAAAATCTGCTGTAATTTGACATGAACTTTGATTTCCTGCCAACCTGAAAATGTAGGTCAGGAAAAACAGGTACTTGTTTCTGCAACAACTGTTGGATTGCTGTGGTGTAACTTGCAGAAGTGTTCTCCTTTTTTTCAAACAGATTTGCATTGATTTATAAATCTTTAAATTTAGAAAGGCAAAGCGGTCTTTCACTTTTTCCAGAAGTGCTTCATTCTTTTCCCAACATGTGTTTGCAACTCCGAATGCTCCTTGGTTGGAGAGCAGGAGAGTGCGGCGCAGGCCGGTTCGGAGCGTTGTGCGTGCAGAGAGCGGTGCGGCTGCGCTGACACCGTTCTGCACCCTCCGCGGTGCCCCGGGATGCCGTGTGGCCTCCTTAACTTGGCTACTCCAGGAACAGGTTGAAAGCTGCTGTTTTCATGGATATTGTTTAACACTTGGCTGCTGTGATGAGGTGGGGAGGGAAAAAACCAAAAAAGGGAGAGAGCAAGCAAAAGAGCCTTAAGGCCGATGTTGCCAGTTGTTATGTTACAGCTATGGAAATCTTTGCATATTTGCTAGGATAACATCATTTTGGCTTTGATATATTCCATTCTGGATGTCTTCTTTACACTTGCTGAGTTTAGCTTGGATTGAGATGAGAACTTGTTCAGATTTGAGCCTGGCTTTATAAAGCCTCTCTTGGTGGTAGGTTAAAAATAGAGCAGTCTTGCATTTTTCTCCCTGCTGTGGCCTAGATGAGGTGCAAAGAGAAGCAGACGTTGGGCTGTATGTGCTGTGTCCTGGTTTGACTCTGTCCTGAGCACAGGACTCCTGGAGCAGCTCTGAGCCAACTGGCAGCTCGGCCCAGGTGGGGCTGAGCGCGGTCGGACAGACGGACACCTGGAAACCACTGGGAGCTCCTCACTGGGGTCTGTGTCCTGCTGGTGGATCTCACGCTCTTGCTCTGTTGCATCTGTGTATCTGTGACCTAGTGGGGCTGTTTCATGAAAGGCTGAGAGAGCTGGGGTGTTCAGCTGGAGAAGAGAAGCTCCGGCAGACCTTAGTGCGGCCTTTCTGGACTTAAAAGGGGCCCATAAGAAAGATGGGGACAGACTTTTGAGCAGGGCCTGTTGTGACAGGACAAGGGGTGATGGTTTTAAACTGAAGGAGGGAGATTCAGGCCGGACATGAGGAAGAAATTGTTGCCCTGAGGGTGGTGAGAGCCTGGCCCAGGTTGGCCAGAGAGGTGGTGGATGAACCATCCCTGGAGACATCCCAGGCCAGGCTGGACGGGGCTCTGAGCAACCTGAGCTGGTGAAGATGTCCCTGCTCATGGCAGGGGGGCACTGGGGAGCTGGGAAGGGCCCTTCAACACAAACCATTCTGTGGTTCTGTGATTTTATGGTGTTCACTCTCTGTCTTAGCCAGGAGCAGGGCTCTATATAGGCATTGAATATGTATGATATGTGGGTTTGAGTATTTTGTAGAACAGCAGGAAAAGGGGTTTATCCTCCAGGCTGGGCTGTGATGGAATGGAGTTGCTTGGGAGAAGAAAAAATTGTCCTGCTTCTACTGAGTTTTTCATCCTCTGCTGTTTTCTGCATGAAATGGTACTGTCAGGTACTGCCTGGGTTGGTCGTGAAGATTTTGATAATCTAGTATTTCTGACAATGCAACTGATGATGGATTAGTCTACAGAGAGCCTTGAACTTTCTTTAGGACCAGAGGAAATGGCCTCAAGTTGCACCAGGGGAGGTTGAGGTTGGATGTGGGAACAATTTCTTCCCCAAAGGGCTGTGGGGCATTGGAACAGGCTGCCCAGGGCAGTGCTGGAGTCACCATCCCTGGAGAGTTGGACAGACGGACATGAGGTTCTCAGGACATGGGGCAGTGCCAGGGTTGGGGTAATGGTTGGACTCAATGATCTTAAATGTCTTTTCCAACCTAAACAATTACATAATTCTATTATTTTGACGGGCACTGAAAGATTTTCACATTTGGGTATTATTCAGCCTTTTCTTCCCGCTGCTCCCCACCCCCTTCCTACAGAAACACCACATTTCTCCTTAGTCGAACCAGCAGATCCACATGGATCTCCCGATCTGAAATGAAACGGTGGTTATCACCATTTACAGTCGGTGAAGCCACATGTGGCCATTGCCAGCGTTCTGGAGGAGAGGACAGTGTGTCCCAGCCCATGTCCCCAGGGCTCGGGGAGGGACACCTGGGACGGAGCGAGGGCGCCCGCCCAGCCTGCGCTCTGCTGCTCTCCTGGGAGCAACAGTTCTGCAAAATCTGCGCGGTTTAAAAGTGAGTCATTTTGGTTTCAGGCTGCTGCATTTGAATTCAAAATCTCAGTACCGGGCAATCTGAATTTCCTATGGAAAATAAGTCCAGATTGCTGCTGGTGGTGGAAGCAGGAACGTGGAAACTTGGATGAAGAAGAGCTGGGACAGGCTCTTGTCACGGTGATGTCTGTGGGGCAGGGGAGCTGTGTGGCTCTGTGTGACGAGGTGACTGGGGCACTTTCCCCAAAATCTGCTGTGGAGGGGACACCCCTGCGGTGGGAGCAGAGCAAGGGGACCCTGCGGAAACACTGTCTTCGTTTCACAGATGGACATAGTCACCCTCTCTACTATTTCCTGTTAATGGTGACATTTCCACACAGCGAGTGACCCCGAGCTGAGCCGTTCCCTTGGGCGCCTGGGGCTGGAGATCAGCCCTGCAGGCGGCACTTTGTGAGGCCATAGTGGTGACGAACAGCTTGAGCTGCTGTGTGGGTGCAGATGGGCAGTCAGCCCCACGGCAGCTGATCAGAGCTGGATCATTTGCAAGCTCTTTCTTCGCTGGGACCGAAGTCAAAAGAGCGTTCTGGAAATGTCTTCGTTTTAGCATCTTTTGCTGTTTGTAGATCAATATAGTTTTAATTGTCAATTCTACCCAGGAATCGATTCTTTTTCACCTCCTAATTGTTCGCTCAGCCCTTCGGAGGCCTGGGGACTCTTTAATGGCCCAGTATCAGCTTGATTGCTGCTGGATGTGAGGCGTCATTGTCCTGAGCTTGGCTTGGGATGCTGCGTGCCGCGCTGCATCCCCAGCTGGTTAGGAGAACCCGGGGAGGAAAAAGGGAGAAAGGCAGATTATCCCGTTATGTTTACAGGGCATCGGTCACACCAACAATGACTGTCTGCTTTGACAAGAGGATTGTTTAATCAGTTAAGGGGTTGATAAAGAGATGACTAAACACGCGGGGCTCTGAAGGCATCTGCCTTTTAGTACAGCAGGCACGTCCCGCCAGCGCCGCGCTCGGCTGCTCCCGGGGGGCCAGAGCTCTGTTCCGAGTCTCAGGGCTGGTTTCTTTGAGCATATTAAACTGAGATTCTGTTATCTGAGAAACAAAATTACAGCTTATCTGCCTGTGAACTAGTTCTGAGCATTCAGGAAGAATCAGGAGATGCAGGTTATACTTGGAAGGACATATTTTTTATATGTTCTGGTATCCTCGCTCCTCTAATGTTTGTAGCTTTTCTCTTGCTCCTTTTCCCTTAGTTTTAATCTGTGACAAGCATTGCTGCATTAGATTCTCTCCAACAGACTCTGAACTGGGCAAGAATGAGAATCTGTGTAAAGAAACTATGAATTATGCATGGGTAAAAGGATTATTAATTTTGCATAGGCAAGTTGGTGTGAAACAGTGGAACTGAAAATGTTGCGTGTGGCAGCGGCCTTGAGTGCAGCATTAAACTGGCTTCGCCTTGCTTCTGAATTTGACCATAAAATCCTGCTTGAAATACAGAAATAATAAATAGAGAGTGAATTCAAGCAGTATATGTGTTCTATTCTGTGTATCTCCTCAAAACCAAGGAGTACACAGAAATAAAATCAACAGGAAAGTGTTCCATCTTAGCCATGAAATTTAACACATTTAACATCCTACTGCACTTCCAGTGCTTTGCCTGGTTTTAAATTGGCATCCGCCTTTGTAAACTAATACTGACAAATAATCTCATACAACTCATGCTGTGCAATACAAAATAATGTTGTAGCAAATAAGACTTTTCTTTTTATGGAAGCTACCTAGAATTGTGCTGTTGGTGTGTTGCACCCTTAAGCCAACACTTAGAAGCTGCTTATTTCTTAATGTTGAGTGTTGGTTTTGAGTTTCGAGCCTCCTGGCATTTTTTCTTGGAGGCTTTTCATTCTTTGTAGTGTTTTGTGGCCACAGAACAAATACTTGGAATCTATCAGAGCGTGTGTGTCGTTAGACGTTCGATCACAGCCAGAGCCGGTGTGTGTGGAGCACTTTAAATCAATGGGGGGGGTTGTGCATGGGGACTGGGGACAAGCGGCCGCGGTGCTGCAGTTCTCGGTGTGGCGTTTCCCGCCGGGTGACCGGCGGGGCGGCCGTGCCTGCGTCAGCTCCTTCCTGCTCCGGCCGGCACACACAATGCGTGCGGCAGCCCAGGCGGCGGGGAAGCGGCGATAAGCTGCGAGCGCTGATTTCAGCGCAGGGCAGAATCGCCTCCGGCTCTGATACCGGTGTTTATTTTCACAGTGTTCCTTTCTTAAAACAGCTGGGCTGTGAGTTTGCCCCAACCCTCAAGAAAAGGGGCTGTAGCTGCCTTTCTTAAGATGAATGAAAGTGTACAAGCTGCAGCTCAGGGCTCCAAAGATCTGATCTGGGCACAGCCACTGTGGCTCTTGAGGCCTCTTTCTGCTCATTCCTGTAACCCCAGCCCAGGGTTTGATGCCCTGTGTTGCAGGACAGTGATGCATTTACAACTGACACTGCTGCCTGCAGGTCCCACAGATGTTTGTGGAGTCCCATGTTAGTGCCTCACTTTCCAAATTTCCGTTACACCTTCCTAGGGGCATGCACAGTGTTCTGAAAGATGTTTTCCTCCCAGTAAATAGCAAGCAGCCTTCAGTTATCGTCAATGAAGCGATTTACCCCAGGTTCTAGTATAAGTTGGGGAACGACCTGTTGGAGAGCAGTGCAGGGGAAAAGGGGTCCTGGGGACAGCAGGGTGACCATGAGCCAGCACTGGGCCCTTGTGGCCAGGAAGCCAATGGTACCTGGGGTGGGTTAGAAGGGGGTGGTCAGTAGGTCAGAGAGGTTCTCCTGCCCCTCTGCTCTGCCCTGGGGAGACCACACCTGGAATATTGTGTCCAGTTGTGGCCCCTCAGTTCCAGCAGGACAGGGAACTCCTGCAGAGAGTCCAGCGCAGGCACCAAGATGCTGAAGGGAGTGGAGCATCTCCCGTGTGAGGAAAGGCTGAGGGAGCTGGGGCTCTGGAGCTGGACAAGAGGACACTGAGGGGTGACTCATTCCTGGGGATCAATATGGAAAGGGGGAGTGTCAGGAGGATGGAGCCAGGCTCTTCTGGTGACAACCAGTGACAGGACAAGGGGCAATGGGTGCAAACTGGAACACAAAAGGTTCCGCTTGAATTTGAGAAGAAACTTGTTCCTGGTGAGGGTGGCAGAGCCTGGCCCAGGCTGCCCAGGGGGGTTGTGGAGTCTCCTCTGCAGACATTCCAACCCGCCTGGACACCTTCCTGTGTAACCTCATCTGGGTGTTCCTGCTCCATGGGGGGATTGCACTGCATGAGCTTTCCAGGGCCCTTCAATCCCTGACATTCTGGGATTCGGTGATTTCCCCTCCTGCTGCACCCATGTGTCTTTGGTTCAGGTCACCGTTGGCCCAGGCTGTTGCTTTCTTCCTGTTTTCCACAAACTCTGAAGCTAAAGGAGGCGACAAAAGTGCCCTGAACGAACCTCAGATCCAGGATCAGGCTGGCACAGGATGCCGCTTCGTGTTTTCATACCAGCGAAGATTGAGTTTCTCTTCACTGGAAGCTGTGGCCAACTTCACCACCCACAGCTTCGACAAAGGGTATTGTTTCAACATTTGAAGTGATTAATAATTTTTGAGGAGGTTGCAATTTTCCATTTTCAGCACGATTTCCTTTTTGCGTCCCAGAAACCCTGGGGAAGCGGAGGGGCCGGGCAGGAGCGCTGGGTGCGCAGCTTTACCTGCCTGGGGGAACGTTGCAGTTCTTCCCAAAGTGCGTTGTGTCCGTCCAGCCCTGTTTGAGAACAAAGTCAGTGGGTTCCTCAGCTTGCAGCGGAACATCCTCGCTGGGGCAGGGAAACCCCGCTTCCCACAGGACGTGTTTTTTTCTGAATTTTTAAATATTTACAGGGATGTGTTATGAAATGCTGCACCTTGGGCAGTCCCTCTGCTGTTGGCCTTTGCAGAGCTGCTCTATTGTAGATTTTCTTTGTTTTTAAGCAAATAACGTTTTCCTTAACTGCCGTCAGGCTGTGAGAAATCACCTGTCCAACAATGAGTTAAAATAACAACTTTCCTGCACCTTATTTCCATTGTTAGCCTGATAGAAGTCCTTGGAGAGAGACCGCAGGAGCCCACGGTTACACACAGCTTTAAGAATCTGAACTGCACTTCTGCAAATGGTGCAGCCAGTTCACCTCTGAATCCAAAGGTACCTGAAGCAAGACGAGGGACATGTGGTACAGCTACAAGCATCGGTGTTCCCTATCATAGAATCATAGAATGGCCTGAGCTGAAAGGACCCACAAGGATCACTGGTTCCAACTCCTGTCCCTGCACAGGACACCCCACAGGTCACCCCGTGTGTCTGAGGACGTTGTCCAGTCTCTTCTTGAACACTGTCAGGTTGGGCCGTGACACCTCCCTGGGGAGCCTGTTCAGTGTCCAGCACCTCTGGGTGAAGAACCTTTTCCTCATGTCCCACTGACCCTCCCTGGCACATCTCCTGCCGTTCCCTGGGCTCTGTCACTGTCACAGAGCAGAGCTCAGCCTGCCCCTCCTGCTCCTGCTGAGGAACCTGCAGCCCATGAGCTCTGCCCTCAGTCTGCTCTGCTCCAGCTGAGCAAACCCAGGGACTGCAGCCGCTGCTCATCCGGCTTCCCCTCCAAACCTTCCCCAACTTGCTGTCCCTCCTCTGGACACTCTCCAGCAGCTTTATCTCCTTTTCTCCTGTGTCCCCAGCCCTGCACACAGTGAATGCTGCAGGTGAGGCCGCCCCAGCGCAGAGCAGAGCGGGACGACCCCCCCCTGCCCGGCTGGCCGTGCTGTGCTGGGTGCACCGGGACACGGGGCCCTCTTGGCTACAGGGACACTGGTGGCTTATGTTCAACTTGCTGGTTTGGATAAGAGCATGCAGCATCCTCATCTTTAACGGGGCCACTGAAAGCAAGTATCCCACAGCATCGCCAGCAGTATGGCACCAGTGCTGGCTGAACTGGCGATGCCAAAGGAGAAGTCGTGGTTCCCTTTCAGTTCACTTTTCAGACCCTGCAGTTTCTGGTAGGCAGCTGCAGGTTCGCCAAGCCTTGCGGGAGAGCGCTGCAGGGCCAGATCTCTCTCCAGTGGTGACTTTGATCAAGCGTGGACTTGTGTGTACGCTGTGTTGGAGCGGTGCAGATGCACGGCGTCTCGATGGAGCTAACATGCTGCCCTGTGAGCAAGTGAATGAGATGATAACATCCCAGAGCAGACATGGCATTTCATGTTGAAACGAAAAGGGAAAGAACCTCAGTCTTGCCAGCGGTTGCCCACAGCTTTGCTGGTTCACTTTGAATTTGTTTCCAGTGCTCAGATGCCAAATCATTTGGCAGATGTAAATCAGGTATTCCTGCCCATGCCTGAAGGAGAAGAATATGTTGGTTCTAACATTTGTATTATTTTATGGGTCGATTCATCATTGCTTAAAGGTCTTTCAAAAGGTGGTTAAAACTATGCATAAACTGTAGTACTTTCTCAAAAATTAGGCCATGATTATTGCAACCCAGAGCTGCAACTAATAAATCATAGTGAGAAAAACACATGCCTTTCAGGTTCATAATATTGTATATGGATACGTAGCAGTCCAAAAGCTGGCTAATAATACAGCATTTTTTCTGAACTTCTGGACATGATGGTAGAGACTTGTGTAGCTATGGCCGTGTCCTGCTCTGGGCAGACAGTTTGTGACGGTGCGAGTCGCGGCTCAACATGCTGCTTGAAATTAACCTGCACCTTTGACCTTGGGCACCCTGTTGTGAGACGGTGTGACCCGGCCGGTGGGTGGCGATTCCAGAGGAGGCTGGACGGGAAACCATTGCTTGTTGATAATGATAAGAACAAAGGGGTGATGAGAAGGTTATTGAAGACCCATCTTCCAGTAATATGGAAAGACCTGCCTCACTGCCCCGCAGTTTCAGGAGCGGTGTCTTGGTGCCAGCCCTCCAGGAGACAGAACAGAACCTCAGCTTCAAAACTCTCCTTGTTTTGGACAATATCATCTCCCACAAACCTGATGACAAGTTGATGTCCCACATGAAAGCCGTTTATGCCACCCAAGAGGACCTTGTTAATCCCAGTGATGGCTTCATCCCTGCGTTCCAAGCCTGCTATTTGAGGAACACCTTCTCTAAGCTTATTCAGGAGACAAAGGGTGAGGAAGAAATCTCCTCAAAGGAATTTTGAAAGCAATTTATTATCAGGTATGGTGTAGATAGCACTTTGGAAGAGATCAAAATTCAGCACACAGTGTGTGGTGAATAATGTGACTCGATTTAGTTCTTTGTGAGATTTGCCGCTATCCCTGTGCTCCAGGAGGGTGTTGTTTCTCGTGCTGTGGGTGCGAGCACAAGGAAGTCTACAAGGAGAACACGGTGGAGTTGCTGGCTTCATGCTCTAAAAGCTCAACAAAGACTTAATTGACTTTGATGAGCAGCCTTAATTGACCTTGATGTCATCTGGTGATGACAGTGCAAATGCAACTTGTTCAGAAGTAACCAGTGAGAGCCGGTACCCTGGGGGCTGGATCTGGGTGCCAGTCCCTTCGGTGCCAGCAGGTGAGGTTGTTCAGGACAGGTCTTCTCAGAGAGTGGGAACCGAGGCCACCATGGCCTTGTAAGGTTTGATCTTGTCATAAAGAGATCTACTGGTCAAAGTCTCAAGCCAGTCATCGGTCATCCCTTAATTTATATTACAAGTAGCAGTCAGGATCTTCACCCACAGCAAAGTCTCCTCCAGCTTTTCGGTCCTGACCAGGTTTGGCCGTTGAGCTCTGGTTGCCGCAGCTCCTCATGTCATCCCGCGTTCCTGCCCCCTTGCCACCTTCTGTCACAGCGTTAACGGAGAGGATGTTCCCTGAAGGAGATGGCAGCACCCACAGGCAATGATGTGGGTAAAGGAGAAACAGAAATAAGAGGCAAAACTTGCTACAACAGGCAGCGTCTTGTTGATGAGGTGTGTCAGGTCCCAGGTGAGAAAAAACTGTGAAGAAAATCTAGGTCAAGCCTGATAAGATGACCTGGGAATTACAATACCAATAGTTTGTGGGACTCCTGAACTGTGAAACTGTTTAGGAGGTGGAATCGCTGTGCCCTTGGGAGACGGTGAAGGGGCCCGGCCGGGAATGGAGCGTTGGCTGAGCCGCTGTGACCGAGGACGGACCACGAGGAGCTGCGGACAGCGGGGCCTGGGGGGTTTGCAGACAACAGCGATCGCAGAGGAAACGTCGATTTGGGAGGAAATCCTTGGATCGTTCTGCTTGGGTTCTAATGGTGTTTAGACACGGTCTGGAGTGAAAGGAATCACGGAGAAATCAACACTGCAAAGTTTCGGCTCCTTTGGGTGAACAGAAAGGGAGATTAGCAAGGGAAGCAGATCCAGGTGAAGAAAATGTACTGGATTGCTGGAATTTCTCCTCCATCCTCTAAAAGCTTTTGCTTTAGCCTTGTGTCTGTAGCTAGAGCTATTCAAGCAAAGATCTCAGTAGAAGAAAAACTCCATTTTGTCAAAGCCAAGCTCTGATCCCTCCCCGCGTCCCTCCTCCTGTGGCTGCTGGCATCCTGAACATCGCATCGGCCGGTCTGGAACTTTGCTTGAGCTCCGTCAGTCAGGAAGGGATTGTTTCTACTGCACTTTTACCGACAGAACTGCACTTCAAAGCTTTGTAGTGTAGATGTGACCGAAGAGTCTCTCTTGGTGACCCCTTGGGAGCAACCCCCGAGTTGGAAAGCTGGGCAGGAGGTGGGAGTTGAGCTCCCGTTCCTGCACATGTCGATGATCCGGGCGTGGGTGCATCAGACTCCAGGAGGACGCTGAATGCATTAAATGAAAATAAAGAAAATGAATATGTTTCTGTAAGAGGATAAAGCCTCCAGCAATCCAGGAGAAGACGTTCAAGCGCTTTCTGTCGCAGAGCACTGGACGGGTGGTGATGCCGGGTCCTCAACAGTGGTGCCTGAACTCGACACCGGGATGCTGGGGTGCAGATCAAGTGCCTGGAGGAGTCAAAATGAAACAGCCCAGGCTCTGTTTTGGAAGTGGGAAGTCATATTGAGTGTGAGAACTTTGTTTTACACTTGGATTCTGATTTAAATTCTGCGTTACATATTTCCAAAGCTTCCTCAGTTTTTGTTAAGGTGCTGGTTTGGAGGTGGAATGATGCTTTGGGATTCTTTCTGCTTAAGTGGAGATTCTTCAGTAGGTTAAGAACAACCTGCACGTGGACCAGGCTGCCCAGGGGGGTTGTGGAGTCTCCTTCTGTGCAGACATTCCAACCCGCCTGGACACCTTCCTGTGTAACCTCATCTGGGTGTTCCTGCTCCATGGGGGGATTGCACTGGATGAGCTTTCCAGGGCCCTTCAACCCCTCACATTCTGGGATTCTGTGTTTGAAAGAGCGTTTAGTGTGAGTTTGTTCAGAGGGCAGGTGGCTTTGGGTTACCTGGCGTGTGCTGTCGAGCAGGACTTGTTCTTCTGGCCTTTCCTTCACATGAACAAAGAAAAAACAAAAAGCAGAAAAATGCAGACAGTGACAAAGCTGAAAATCAGTCTCTAGAGTGAACACATCTCATGTTAGGTTTCCATTTGGCTGTTGGCTTTATACAGAATATTCTACGATCTTGGTGCTCATTGTTCCCGGGGATCTCCCGGTGCAGCACAGCGGGGCCGGGATGGGTGGCTTTAGTGACGGGGTGAAGCAAACCCCTTCATTTCTGCTTTCTGTGTGGCACTGTCACCTTCACACACCTCGGTGTCCCTTGGTGGGAGACACCCTGCGCTGGACACGCTGCAGGACTGGTGCTGGGTACATGACAAAGGTGCGTGTCGTCATGTCTTCATGGGCGCTGGGTGGCACCGAAGGAGGGGGAGGCACAGACACCCTGCCCGGAACAGGGACACGGAGGGTACGCAATGCTACAGGTGCTGGGTGAGAGGGGTGGGGACTGCTGGGGGAATCAGGGATCAAAACTGGAAGGGTCCACACAAGTCCCTTCCAGGGATGACACCTGATCAGGAACATGGTGCTTTGATCATTGCCCTTTTCATTCTCCAAATGGCTGTTGCAGCTTAGGTCACCTCCAGGTACAGACGTCTTCAGAAAGAAGGAAGAGAGTAGATGCTGCATGTGAAGTGCTGGGGGTCGTTGGTAGCTGGAAAGGATGAGGGTTTAGGTAACAGCAGAGGCAGGAGCATGGGGCACCATCCTTTACCTGGAGTGTCAGTTACTGCAGCAAACCAAGGGGGAGAAGGAGATTAGTATAATTTCATGGAAATATCTGGCCAAAAAAAATAAGAGAAAAGAAATGTAAAGTTATGAAATGTTCATCTAGAAAAGGAGTGGATTTCGTTAGCAGAGCATGGCCCTTCCAGCGTGAAACCCCTGGGCGTCCCCGGGCTCTGGGTGGCCAGGCCGGGGTGGTTTGTCAGCAGAGGGTGCCAGAGACCAGCAGACTTGCTCTTTCAGCCTCCAACGGGAAAAGCCAAGTGTGAACCCAGGCACCTTGTGTTCTGGAGCCAGCACCCCTTCCAGGGGCTGCGGTGGGTGAGGGAACCACCTCGGACACGAGACACCCGCACAGCCTGGCCCAGCGACTTCAGCTGTGCCACTTGTTTCCAGGGTGAGTTTCCCAAGAGACTGAAGGCACTTGGTGTGTAAGAAGAGCAAGAGAACAGGGAGAGCTTGGTCTGTGGAGTGGTCCCTGTTCACACTGCTGAGAACGGGGCTTCTCACGTACTCACAAGGTGCAGGGGGGTAAGGAAAGGGAGCGATCGGCAGCCGTCGCCCCACGCGGGATGTGCAGGCGAGTTTGTATCTGTGCGAGCTGCCGGCCTCTGGGTGGGAGTGGAGATTCGCAGGTGCTGAGGGTCTGGGAGCCCGAGAAGCCGCCGGGCCCGGCGGTGTGCTCGCAGGAGCCTGCTGCTGCTTCCTCTCGCTGCAATGAGCCTCTTCTTAGCTGCTCTGCTGCCTTCAGCCTCCCGGCCCGCAGACAGCAAACTGCCTCCCGAGGAGCTCTGGGCAGTGCGGGGATACTTAGCAATCATGCAAACTATTTATTTTGTCCTACCCATCCGTGACTCTTCAGGTCTACAAGAAGCGCAAATGTTATTCTTCCCAAGTGCCCCGATAGGCAAATACCCCGTGTGTCCCTGGGCTCCTTTCCCCTGACTCACTCGTGCCTGGGGAGTCACTGTGTCCCTGCAGCTTTGGGGCAGCGGTTGCTGAAGCATCACATTTAAAGATCTTCCTGGGCTTGCAGAAGCTGAAGTCCAAGCTGTGATTTTTTATTTGTTTTTTCTAATTCTTTTTTTCCTCCTTTGAGAAGGAGGACTCAGCTCACTGCAAGACGTCCTGTTAGATTTTCCCTGCTCACCCTCTGGAATAACCCTCCTTGCTGCAAATGGAATGGAGTGGGTTGTTGCATTAAGTTCAGTCGGATGCTGCTGGTGAAGTGTTTATCCTGGCTGGGAGGGATGCGGTGACCCAGCCGTTTGAAGTCGCTGCTTTAATAATGAAGGGTCAGCTCCGCTGCCAGGAGTAAAATACACAGAACTGCGCTGCTGGCCTCCGATTTGCACTGTCAGCTCCAGGTTGGGAAAGGCTGGGTGTGAACTTCTTGCTTTCAAATATTGCTCCACATGACTGGTACCCGCAGACGAGGATTGTTTCTTCCTTGGTATCCTGTTGACGCTGACGATGTGCTGGATGCTCTGTGCATGCAGGAAGACACGTTCCTGGGGATACGGGGCTTTCTCCATGGCCTCAGGTTTTATTTATGCCCTTGGTGTCACAACAATTTGCTTATTGATGTTAGGAACGTGGACAGGAACTTCCCGTGAGAGAGATGCTTGGCAAGCTGGCGGGTTTCACCGCGCCGAGGGCACAGCCGTGATGGACCGGCGGACTTTGAGAGACATCTGTTGATATTTGTCAGCTGCTTTCTAGTTTTAATTCAGAACTAACGAGGTGGAGGGTGTACGCCGGGACTGCGCAGCGCTGCCGGTTCGCGCTGTGTTTGTTGTGGTTTGAGCCTTCAGCACTTCCACCGGATCTTATTATCATAATAACGGTAGGAAATGATTCAATGGCTCTCATAAATGATCAAAAATCAATAATAATTTAGTAAAAATTCCTTTAAACCAAGGCAGAAAAGAGGAATCTCCTTAGAATGAACTCAGATGAAATGAACGGATGCAGCAGGTGTGTTCAGTGGCAGGTCTGGTCCTGCGTGTCCCATCGCCCCGAAGCGCTGGCTCTGCCTGCAGGGACTGCCCAGCGGCTTCTGCTGCCTCTGTTTTTCTTTTTTTTTCAATTATTTTAAGGTTTTTTTTGCTGGAGTCAGTGCTTTTTTGCTATATCCTTATCACAGAGAAGTTGCTGTTTCTGTGTAGTTAAAGATTTATGTGATAACGAAGAGATGGAACTGCTATTTGCATTTCAGGCTGGGGGATGAAGAGACCACAGGCCTGGGCGTCACTTTTCCCCCCTTTGAAGTCATAGAATAGAATCATAGAATCATTTTGGTTGGAAGAGACCCACAGGATCATCGAGTCCAACCAGAACCCAACTCCAGCACTGGCTCTGACTCCTGGATCTGTGTACATCTATTGAGATAAATACAAAACATGTAGGCAATTGAAGTAATGCAGGAAGAATGAGAAGGTGATAAATTCAAAATACCA
Source organism: Columba livia (assembly GCF_036013475.1). NCBI lineage: Eukaryota > Metazoa > Chordata > Aves > Columbiformes > Columbidae > Columba > Columba livia. Next base: position 10,507,908 of record NC_088620.1, read on the forward strand.
AACCTAAAAGCAGCGGCATTTGCTGTGCCTGAACCTTTCTGATATGTCTCCATGTGCTGTGGGACAGCAAAGCCAATATGTTAAGCTCTGGGGGAAAATCAGAGGATGGGATCTAGCGGGTTGGACAGAGATGCCTGTGAGGTGGCCATTGAGGGAAATGGGTTACTCCATAGATGTCTCGTTCAGGTCATCCCTGTCCAGGTGAGCTCCCTAGAGATGTCTCCATATCTCCACAATCAGCAGGAATGCTCAGGTGGGATGCAGGTGTCTGTCCTTGGAGGAGCTTTGTGTCCCAGAACTGCACCGGTTCTCCCTGCATTGGCTTTGGGAGGTGCCTCTGGCGTCACTGGGGATCCATGGGGATCAGGCTTGGGGCTTAATCCCAGAATCCCAGAATGTGAGGGGTTGAAGGGCCCTGGAAAGCTCATCCAGTGCAATCCCCCCATGGAGCAGGAACACCCAGATGAGGTTACACAGGAAGGTGTCCAGGCGGGTTGGAATGTCTGCACAGAAGGAGACTCCACAACCTCCCTGGGCAGCCTGGGCCAGGCTCTGCCACCCTTACCGGGAACAAGTTTCTTCTCAAATTTAAGTGGAACCTCCTGTGTTCCAGTTTGTACCCATTGCCCCTTGTCCTGTCACTGGTTGTCACCAGAAGAGCCTGGCTCCATCCTCCTGACACTCCCCCTTTCCATCTTGATCCCCAGGAATGAGTCCCCCCTCAGTGTCCTCTTGTCCAGCTCCAGAGCCCCAGCTCCCTCAGCCTTTCCTCACACGGGAGATGCTCCACTCCCTCCAGCATCTTGGTGGCTGCGCTGGACTCTCTGCAGCAGTTCCCTGTCCTGCTGGAACTGAGGGGCCACAGCTGGACACAATATTCCAGGTGTGGTCTCCCCAGGGCAGAGCAGAGGGGCAGGAGAACCTCTCTGACCTACTGAGCACCCCCTTCTAACCCACCCCAGGTACCATTGGCCTTCCTGGCCACAAGGGCCCAGTGCTGGCTCATGGTCACCCTGCTGTCCCCAGGACCCCCAGGTCCCTTTCCCCTGCACTGCTGTCCAACAGCTCATTCCCCAACTTATATTGAGCAACCAGAGGAGCTGGTGGTGGGGAACAGAAGCTCACAGGTGTTCCTGTGGGGTGGCTGCCCCCAGACCAGGCTCCTCGGGGGCTGTTGTGTCCTGTGGGGGGACAGGCCTGTCCCCAGCTGTCCCCCTGCCCTGGGCTCTGCTCTCGAGGCAGCAAGTCCTGTCTGTGTGTCCATCCACAGCTGCTCCAGATCCGTGAACGACCCCAGGACGCTGCAGTGGAGGGTTTGGTTCCCTGCCCTGCAGGAGCCGGTGCTGCCGGTTACTGGGGGTGTCCCATGGGATCAACCTGGAAACCCAGCGCTTGCCGGTGGGGAAATTCTGCTCCTTTGCCCAACTGCTGAGCGGAGCCACATTCTTCAGAGTCCTGGACCATGAACTCGCCAGTTCAGAGTTTGTGTCCTCAAACAGATCACAGAATTACAACCTTTTTTTTTTGTTTTCTAAGAGACCAATGAGGTGAACTGCATTTGGGTTAAAAAATATTTGTTCCACTTTTGGTATTTTCCCCCTGGCTTTGCTTCCTTTCCCTTTCCCTTTCCCTTTCCCTTTCCCTTTCCCTTTCCCTTTCCCTTTCCCTTTCCCTTTCCCTTTCCCTTTCCCTTTCCCTTTCCCTTTCCCTTTTCCTTTCCTTTTTCCATTTCCCTTTCCTTTTTCCTTTTTCCTTTTTCCTTTTTCCTTTTTCCTTTTTCCTTTTTCCTTTTTCCTTTTTCCTTTTTCCTTTTTCCTTTTTCCTTTTTTCTCTTCTATTTCTCTTTTCTATTTTCTCTTTTTTATTCTCTTTCTTTCTCTTTCTTTCTTCTCTTTATTTTTCCTTTTTCTTCTTTTTTTCTTTTTCTTGTTCTTCTTTTCTTATTTTTCTTCCTTTTCATCTTCTTTTTCTTCTTTTTATTTTTCCTTTTCTTATTATTATTATAATTTTTCTTATTTTTCTTCTTCTTCTTCTTCTTCTTCTTCTTCTTGTTATTATCATTTTTCTTCTTTTACTTCTTCTTTTTCTTCTTTTTCTTCTTCCTCTTCTGCTTCTCCTTTGTCCTCTTTTTCTTTCCCTTTGCTCTTGACGGTCGCGGTGCCTGGGAAGAGCAGAAACCTCTCGCCCCGCAGTGACACACAGCTCCTGCCAAACCTGGGGAGGCTGTTTTCCAAGCTACGTGTCGCCCGCAGAAGAGCAAGAGCCCGTTACTGAGGCCGTGCGGATGCGCTGGTTCTGCGCTGGCTCTGCCCCGTGGTGCCTCGCTCCGCTGCTGACAACAACCCCCACACACTGGTATTTCCCTTTACCCGTCATACGGTGGCTTAAATCACTTGTTGTTCTTGCTGCTCCGTTTGTATGTTTCTCAGCGCTCGTGTTCCTCAGTGCACGTGGAGTGGGAGCTCTCGAGGGGGAATTTCCTTCCTGATCAACAAGCCCGCGCTGTGATTCAGCAGGAAGGATGTGGTGGTTGGGATCTGGGAGACATGGGTTCTGTTCCCAACCCTACCACAGGCAAGATGTGCTGAGGGGAAGGGTGAGCAAACAAAGAGGAGGAGCTGTTCAGCCGCAGCGAAAACATACTGTGCGTGGATGTTTGACCAGTTTGGAAGTTAGATAGGTCTGTTTGTTTGTTTGGTTAAACAAGTAAACAGCGTCAGAGACTCCTGTTTGTGCAGTTCAAATCCGACAGCTGATCTTGACCTGCTCCAGAAATGCAGATGTTTTAACAACGTGTTGTTTTAACTTGCATGAGATTTCGGATGCCTCTTTTTAGTGTTTCTTGCTTGACTTAATTCAGCAATTCACCATTCGGTTCTCTGATCTTCAGGCAATGTATTATACCATGATTTCTGTGCTAAGCTGTATGTGCACACAGTTTCTCCACTATCTTGTTTATATTCAAAGACAACAGACCCCACACAAGATGTTCCCTTTGTCACACAGGGTGAAGTTTGTACAGTTTAATAGTAACACGACATTTCTTCTTTTCAGAAGGAAGAGCTTGTGCTGCCAGCTCAGATCTGCAGACCCCTCAGCTCAGCACCTTGACCTGGCGCCACCTTTGGAGGATGAATCAGGACAGTGACTCAAGTGATCAGCCCACGGGTGAGTTTTCTGCTTATCCAAGTGTTTGCTTGTCTTCTCCTGCTCGTTCCACATGATTTACTTGCCGTTTATTTTCCTTAGTGCTATTGGAGGAGAATGTTGAGTCACACATAGAGCAAAACCTGTGAATTCAATGCTAAACTGCATGCCGTGAAGGTTATTGGACCTTTGAGGTCTTCTGGTCCACATCCAGCCTTCTCAGAATTGTATTCCAGGTTGAGAACACCTATAGCAATTGTTTTTATAACTTCTCACCAGTTCAGAAGAACACATGATTTTTATTACTGTGTGTTACACAACTCATTCAGATCTTATCCATAATTTAGTTTTCTTATTAATTGCTTTTGTAATTGCTTTGCCCTATAAAGTAAGACCTGTGGAAGATGCGCACACATACCATTGTCACGTATGTCCCATGGAGTTTCCATGTCAAGGTCCTTGCCGGAGAGATTGAATGGACAGGAGTTTGTTACTTATTCTAGCTCAGTCCTGCCATAAATTTCCTCTCCTCTTGCATCCCCATCTTTGGTTACTGGAATTCAGTACCATCTCATGCTTCTGGCAGGTTCTGCAGTGAGAAGGGCCTGGGAGATGCGTACGCCAGAAGCCCTGAGGGCCTCCCAGGCTCCTGCTCCGCTCTGGGCTGTTTTGGATGTGTAAAGGGACATTCCTCGCTCTGTTGTGAGGGCTATTTTTTGACAGTTCCCATTGTTCCCCACTCTTTGTGAATGGGTGAGGTCTTTTTGTCCGATTCCTTTTTCAGAAGCAGAGACTGTTCTGAGAACATTCTGCTCACAGGTTTGGGATTTTCCTTTTGTTGTTGAGAGTCCCGAGAATTCCTTCCTCCCTTTTTCAGACTCTTTTGGGCAAACTCATCCAGACACTATCAGCCTGAGGGACATCCCCGTGGTGGCACTGAGGTTGACGTTCTGTCCTGGTTTTGTTAAGAACAAGTTTCTCTGTTAGTGAATGTGCCTGCCAGCTAAAGCTTCATATGAGCTGCATTTGCCTGGAGAACCAGACGCATGTTTTGGTGAGCACAGCAATGGAATGTGAGGTTATTGATAAGGACAGATTCACATCTCGCGACAGGGGCAACGAGAAACAGGTGACCAGAAACTGACCAACGGAGTATAACATCCCATTCACGTGAACACTTCATGTAACAGTGGGAGATCACGAGGATCTCGTCCCTTTTTCCTTATGGCAACATTAGGAGGGGACCTTGCGAGTCGTCCCTGCGAACTGAGGACAGTGACAGACTGAATCCAGTTCCATTGGCTGCAGAGTCCAGTCCAGGACTTCGGCTGCCGGCTCTGCAGTTGCCAGGACTTTCCAGATTGGTTTTGTATATTTTGTATTATTTTCTCTATTCTTATTTGTGGCATCAGTAAAACATGTTTAATGTTTCCAACTGTCTTCTCTCTGTCCTTCTTTCCCTCCCGATCGCCTGTGCTGAGTGGGAAGGTGGTGAGGGGGTTAACAATACACCTGACAGGGTTTTATTGTCACCCTGTAATCCAAACCCTTGACAGGTTCTGAGCACCTGCCTACACCAAAGGTGCTCCTGTTGTCTATGGGTTTGAATCTGGGAGTTCAAGAACGGAAAATTTGACGGAAATTCCTGTGGTAGCATGGAATATCTGTTCTGTGAAACTCTGCATGTGTTTTTATTGCTGTGAGCAGGTGATGGTTACCCGTCAGGTTGTCATGCGGGTTCATGGATCATCCAGAAAAGGATCTTTGGAAAAAGGCATTTGAGGAAAGTCTCTGTAAAACAAACCGTGCTGGGTGCTCATGAGGAACGTGTGGATCGCAGAGTCAGCACATTCACAGATTGCTTGTTGCAGCGTTATTTTTTGCAGGGGTAATAAACATCATGCTTTGAGTCTCGACCCACTCTCTAGAGCAGGCTCAGGAATGCAGACGTCCGGAGGGACACATTTCACACCTTCTGTTGAAGTGCTTAGTCCTGCTTACTCTTGGAGTCACGGCTCTGGTTAGACAGGTGTGATCCAGCGCGGATTTATATCTCGGCTGAAGACGCGGACCTTCAGCTTTGGGCCTCCTTGTGTTCAGCCTCCAGCACAGCCCTCTGCAGCCACTCATTTTGTTTTACATTGTTGGTTCATTTCATTATCGAAGCGTCGCTACCACTGTAGCTATACTTAGAGAGGAAGGATATTATAATCTTGTGAAAGATTAACATGTTTTTACTGTAATCCAGCTGGAAGGGGAGCACTTTTCTCAGGGCGAGAGGCAGCCAAGGTTTCTCCCGTTCCGTCCCCCCGCGGACGCAGGAAGGAAGTGCTGGCCAGGGCCGCGCGGCTTCCTGCCGCCTGGGGGGCGCGTTCCAGACACAGCCCTCTCCACCATCCATCACCCGCCCGGCCAACAGCCCCGGCGGCGCAACGGGAAGAACACGCGGCTCGCGTAAACACCTCGGCGGCACCGCGAGCGCAAACCGCCGGATTGATCTGCAGATGTGTCCGACAGCAGTTACTGGGGGTTTTCTTCCTTTAATAATCGAGCATCTCAATAATTGAAATTCCCCTTTAGAAGAAGCAGGTTAACCAAGAATAAGAGGGGAAAAAGAGGGAAAAATAAATTTGAGATGAAATGTCTTCATGGTGAGGGTGGCAGAGCCTGGCCCAGGCTGCCCAGGGGGGTTGTGGAGTCTCCTTCTCTGCAGACATTCCAACCCGCCTGGACACCTTCCTGTGTAACCTCATCTGGGTGTTCCTGCTCCATGGGGGGATTGCACTGCATGAGCTTTCCAGGGCCCTTCAACCCCTGACATTCTGGGTTTCTGTGGAAAGGCTGATGTTTAGTAAAGAAGCTCCCATGTGGACAGATTGTGGAGTTGGGCCAAGGGAAGAACCAGGGATGCTCTCTGGTCCAGAATCACAGAATCATTTCAGTGGGAAGAGACCCTCAAGATCGTTGAGTCCAAGCACAACCCAGCCCGGCACTGCCCGTGTCCAGGGCACCTCAGGAGCCCCAGCTCTGTGTGTGGCTGCGGAAGGACACAGGATCACAGAATCAGTCACAGAACAGCCGGTGTGTGTCCCGAGGGGCCGGGGGTTCGTGTTGGTGTGCAGGCAGAGCAGTGAGGAGCCCAGCGCTCCCTGTGCTGCCTCAGAGATGGAGAAAGTCGATGAAGTGGAGGCCTCACCTTGAAATGAATCACCTTTTTCCAAGAAAAGGCTCAGAACTGAGCTGTCATCTTTTTCTTGTATTACTGGTTTTGTTTGAAAGGTGCATTACAGTATTTAGCTAATATTTTCAGATCTGTCTGCTCTGTAACCTTATTTAAACCATTCCTTAAAACAGCTATTAGGGGTTTTTTTTTGGTGTGGGGGGTTTTATTTGTTTGGTTGGTTGGTTTGGTTTGTTTGTATCGCTTTAGCATTCCATGTTTGGTTCTGATAGCAAAAGCCTGCAAAGCCGTTGAAAGGTGATGAACGATCACTGAAACACCTCTCAGGTTCACTGTATAAACCTGTTGTACAAATGGATATTATGACAGGATAGCAAGGGTCTAACATGATGGAGAATCAACTTTTCAGTACTTGAGGCTCAATTTTCTTTACCCTTGGGAGCAGAAGGAGGGGATGGAAGGACTGTGAACCGCCCCAGCGGCCGTGGCGCGTCCTCGGTTCACGTCGTGCTGCCCACGGGGATCGTGTCTGTCCGAGGCCACAGGGGCCCAGCTGAGTGTGCCGGCCCCTGGGCTCGTGTGGAATTGAACCACGTCCCTGGCTTGTCTGGGTCAGTGAAGGTTTTGGAGTAAAATTCAAGTCACAGTCCAGCTTAATGGTAAATTATACTTATATTATGAGCAACTGCTGAAATTTCAGGGTAAGAAAATAATATTTAGTGGGGTGTTTTTTTTGCTGAATTAACTGACACTCCAGGATTCCTTCTGCCGTTCCTCCGACTTTGCTCTCTGAAAAACCCAACTGTCAGTAATTTATGCAGCGTGACTCTTTGCAATGTGCCCAGTGCACTCAGTGTCAAATAGTATTTACTTAAGGCTGCATTTTGGTGAAGTTGGGGTGAAACTGGAGTATCAGTGTCTAGGATTAAAGAAAGAGTGTGTTGTTTTAATGGTGAGGCTTTTAGGCTGTAGTTGTGGAAACAACCAGTGAGGACTTTCTGGAGGCAAAGTGTGTACTACTGAAATCATAGAATCACTTAGGTTGGAAAAGACCTGTAGGATCTTTGAGTCCAACTGTAAATCCAACAGTGCCAAGGCCACACTAAACCACGTCCCTAAAAACCTGGGCGCTCTGACCTCACACACATAGTGGCTGATGTGGTGGTTGTATCCGTAACACATCTTTCGGTGCAGTTTGTGCTTGTTGTACTTTTAATCATTAAAACACAGTGTGTAACTCTTAATGGTCTTGATAATGAAAAGCTCCCCAGCTCTGTGCCGTCCGCCTGCACAGCCCCTCGTCTGCCCAGCCACATCTGCCTTTCTGGGCTTATTTCATCCCTTTTCATTGTGCTTTGGGCTCGCAGCAGGCGCGGGGTGGGGAGTGAGCTCCTAAATGCCTTTACAGTACCCTGTGGGACAGCAATTATGTTTTATTTAAGGTCACTACAGCATTATGGATTCCTCATTTGTAATCTGAAGGCATTTCTGTAATGCTAACAGTTACATTTAAGTCTACCAGCAATGCGCATGAGTTAAACACCAACTGAAAAAGAAATGAAGGTAAACTTTCCTGGGGGAGGGGAGGATAATAAACAGCTGTACGTTTATGAAAAAAATGACAAAACCAAAAAGCCCATCAGGGCAATGGCCTCAAACTGGGAGAAGTCAGGTTTCCCCGCTGGTCAGGGCTGGAGGTAAATGCTGTCAGTTGAAGGTGTCAGCTTTAGAAGAACAAAAGCAAAACCCAGCAGCCCAGTTTCAGGTCCTGCTGTGGAGCCGAAGCCCCCGGAGCATTCGTGGCACTGGGCAGTCTCATTTCCCTGTTCTGTAAAGAATTCATCTTTCCCTTTGTGAAGCTCTTGACTGTGCATGGGAAAGCGCTCACAATAACAAGATGCGAAACTTCTTAATTTCCTTTTAGAAAATAATTTATTGGCTCTTTGCTTGTCCCGGCCATCCTGTTTGGAGGAAGAAGACGTCGCTCTAATGAGCAGCAGGTGCAGTTCTGCTCAGTTCCTGCATGCACTGATCTCTTATTCATTTTATTAATCTAATTCTGCGCTGCGACAGCAGCAGGTTAAACAGAGGGACAGAGCTGTGGTTTGTTGACAGCGTCCCTCTGGAGGACAGGAGTGCCAGCTCAGAATGCACCTCCCGCACGCTCTGAGCGACGCGGGGACGCGGGACGGCAGGAGCACGGTGGGGTTTGCTGAACCCGGGGAGCAAAGGCTGCGCTGGGAGGAGCTGCGGGCGCAGGGGGGTTTGCTGCGAGGGGCTGTGGCTGGGGGGACGGGTGGTTCCCAAAGAAGTGAAAGCAGGCAGGGACTTGCGAGCCCTTCTGGCGGTGCTGGTGGCTGTCACGGTTCACAGCTCCAGGGACGGCGGGTCGAAGTCTCCAAGAAGTCGAAGAAGCAGGCTTGTGATAATACATGCTGTTTGCCCAGGGTATGAAAACAGTGTGACTACAAAGAATTATGTGGTCATACAGCATGAACTGGTCAATAACCAAGAAGTTTTCCATGAATTTCCTGCTGATCTCTACATTCCTCTTGGTAAAAAGGGATGGAGTATAAGAGCTGTTTCCTCTCCCTCTGGTTCTTTCACTTGCATCTGGTGACGACAAGGGTCAGGCTAAATCCAAGAGTCCCAAACAACCTTCACAAGCAAAGGCCAGGTAGCAAACATTGGAAGAAGAATGTATTGGGAAATAAAACAAGCACTAATGATGAGAAAGGCTGGAGGTGGAACTGTGTCCTGCAACGCAGGACCATGTTATTGCCTTGTGGTGCCTGGTACCATGCAGCAACCTGAGATAGAACAGGCTGTGCTGGCTGCTCTGTTCCTGCCCCACAGCCCTGAACTCCAGTCAGACCATGGAATCATAGAAAGTCCTGAGCTGGAAGGACCCACACGGATCATTGGTTCCAACTCCTGTCCCTGCACAGGACACCCCACAGGTCACCCCGTGTGTCTGAGGACGTTGTCCAGTCTCTTCTTGAACACTGTCAGGTTGGGCCGTGACACCTCCCTGGGGAGCCTGTTCAGTGTCCAGCACCTCTGGGTGAAGAACCTTTTCCTCATGTCCCACTGACCCTCCCTGGCACATCTCCTGCCGTTCCCTGGGCTCTGTCACTGTCACAGAGCAGAGCTCACCCTGCCCCTCCTGCTCCTGCTGAGGAACCTGCAGCCCATGAGCTCTGCCCTCAGTCTGCTCTGCTCCAGCTGAGCAAACCAGGGACTGCAGCCGCTGCTCATCCGGCTTCCCCTCCAAACCTTCCCCAACTTGCTGTCCCTCCTCTGGACACTCTCCAGCAGCTTTATCTCCTTTTCTCCTGTGTCCCCAGCCCTGCACACAGTGAATGCTGCAGGTGAGGCCGCCCCAGCGCAGAGCAGAGCGGGACGACCCCCCCCTGCCCGGCTGGCCGTGCTGTGCTGGGTGCACCGGGACACGGGGCCCTCTTGGCTCCAGGGACACTGGTGGCTTATGTTCAACTTGTCTTTGACCAGGACCCCCAGATCCCTCTCCTCAGAGCTGCTCTCCAGCCTCTCGTCCCCAGTCTGTGTGTACAGCCAGGGTGATGTCCCCTCCTCAGGACCTGCGGGCTCGGGGGGAGCAGAGGGGTTCACCTGCAGCACGTCGCTGCAGATCTTCTCACCCAAGGTGTCTGCTCCTGAACAAAAGGGGTTGGGAGTCAAAATGCAGCTTCTGTTTGTGTGCGGGGAGGGAGGAACCTCTCTGGTGCTGCAGGGATTCATTGGTATTTCAGTGGGAACTGTGAGGCAATAGAAATGTCCTGCCCGGAGTCTAAAGCAGTGTTTGCTGTGTGTGATTGTGCGGTCTTTTAAATTAAACTATTTTGCAAGCACTTCCTTCCTGCATTTCTCAGAAGGAGGGAGGGGGGTGTGCGAAGAATGTTTCACTGCCTTTGACGGAGGAGGAAAGCTGAAGAAAACAAGAGATGCAATCCTAACTACTGACCTTTTACTTGAGCTTGGTGATGTTTTTCAGCAGCAGGGCCTCCAGGGAGTAACAGCATCCTCCTTGCTATTGTGCTGCCTGCCCAAAAAGGGGGCTAAAGTTCAGCTTTTATGATGTTCTCACTCTGGGCTTGTGGGAAAAAGGCCACATTCCCTTTCTTAGGTCATACGAGTGCAAGAGATGACAGAGTCCTCCAGTCTAACCCCAGGGCATTAGGCCAGTTCAGAGTGAGACGGGGATAGACAGCTCGGTAAATATGCAGCCAGCTTTTTCTCCTTACGGAGATTCACAGCAGGTGGGAGGGCAATTTACATTGTTAAATTAAAAGGCACTGATTTATTTTATGTTGGTGTGTTATTGTTTCATAAAAGCACACGGCTTGCCATTACTCATAATGGACTCTTGCACTTTATTGTTAGATGCTCCTTTTCCACTTTGGTTGACAGTTACTGGAAATGAATGTTATCCACGAAGACAAAAACAAGAGGCAAATAAGCATAAAATGAACCCCCAGCCTCCTCCCCAACAGAGCCCAGGTTTTCAGGGAGCCCCCCACAGTCTGAGGTTGGAGATTGTCGCAGTTGACGTTCTCCAGTTGTGCTCCGTGTCCGTCAGACTGTTCTTCTGCTCAGCACTGGGGCAGGTTGACTGTCACCGCTTCCCTCAGCACCACCCAGTGTCTCCATCCATCAGCTGAAGTGTCGTTCAGCACATACTGTTTCTAAATGATACAATCCTGGCTATGGAGAGATGGTTGTGTGTCCCGAGGAGTTAAGGAGGAGGTTCCGCCTGGAAAGGCTGCCTGTCTTAAGGATAGACGCTGTTTTAAAGTTGCTTTACTGCTTAAAAAATCAACCTGGCTGATGCCAACATCAGTCTGTGCATCTGCATCCTTTCAACAGCACGTCGGCGCCTGCTCGCGGTGCTGCAGCACCTTACCCTGGCCATACGGTGCTGCCGCAGGCCAGGATCCTGCCTGGGGGAGTTTTACCTCAAGTTGGAGCCTTGTCTTTGCATGGTAGAGCGTATAAAACCCACCGTTGTACCTGCCTGCCCTGCAGTTCATTGAAAAATGTGTATTGCTCCTTGTTTTATAATTAATAATGTGTATCTGTATATGTTATAAGGACAGAAGTGTGTTTTGGCAGAAGGGAGCAAATGGTAAGTACAAATATCTAGTTACCTGAGGTTCTATCTAGTTACCAGTTCTGGGCCCCTCAGTTCCAGAAGGACAGGGAACTGCTGGAGAGAGTCCAGCGTAGGGCAACCAAGATGATGAAGGGAGTGGAGCATCTCCCTTATGAAGAAAGGCTGAGGGAGCTGGGTCTCTTTAGTTTGGAGAAGAGGAGAATAAGGAGGGACCTCATTAATGTTTATAAATATATAAAGGGTGAGTGCCATGAGGATGGAGCCAGGCTCTTCTCGGTGGCAAACAATGATAGGACAAGGGGTAATGGGATCAAGCTGGAACACAAGAGGTTCCGCTTAAATTTGAGAAAAAACTTCTTCTCAGTGAGGGTGACAGACACTGGAACAGGCTGCCCAGGGGGGTTGTGGAGTCTCCTTCTCTGCAGACATTCCAACCCGCCTGGACACCTTCCTGTGTAACCTCATCTGGGTGTTCCTGCTCCATGGGGGATTGGACTAGGTGATCTTTTGAGGTCCCTTCCAATCCCAAACATACTGTGTGATACTGTGTGTGTGTGAGGTATGCAGGCAGAGGTTTGGGTTGTGGAGGAGAGAAGCAAGGTACTTGGAGTCCATCAACGCACTGGCGTTTCTGGTTATCATGGTGAGTGGTGGAGTACAAACTGGTGCTGGGAGGACGGGCTCGAAGCCGAGCGGGGTTTGTTGGGGATTTGCCGCAGACGGGCGAGTTGTGTCCGTGATGTGACACCAGCGGGCAGCGGCGTTCGGTGACCCCAGAGCGGCTCAGATCAAGGCAGAATCGCGGGTTTTTAGCCAACTCAAAAACTGCTGAAGTTGAATCTGTCTTTCTGGCTTGGGAGTGTTGATTTGCACGTATAAAAGAGGCCTGTGGCGCGTGCTGTGCCGACACACGCTCCTGCCCGGGGCCCGGGGCCCAGTGGCCACCGTCCCTGTTGGATTCCAGGGAGCGATGCTGTGTGACGGAACTGGAGTCTTTGGCTCTATGGAGCATTCATTTAACCTTATTTAATTTTGCCTAAGTTGAGGAAGTCTCTCTTTTCATGTTCTTCTGGATGCTCTTTGTACTGAGCTACACAGACATTGGGAGGGAGAAGAGTTGTTCTAAATTGTTTTTTCTTGGGGAAAAAGAAATGAAGATTTATTACCGGTTCTTCCTGTCCAGGGCTATACCTCAGAAAAATCTTCAGTAAAGCAATTTTCAGCTTTTACTTCAAGAAGTATGAGCAAGCGATCGGTAATTCGGCGTAACAAAAGTTCATGCAGTTCAGAGCTTTTGTGATTACAGAGGAGCTTATTTTGGGATTTTTTAAATGTCCTAGACACAATTAACAGAATTTCTCAGCGAGGAGAGTGCAAACCGGGGACTCTCCAGCAGATGTAATCACTCAAGGAAAGCTTTGTTTGGCTTGGCTGGGTCCTGCCTTCGTTCCACGTTCTTTCATCCCACCGCCGGGCTTTGGCTCTCAGTCTATTGCAGTGTCTGTCTGTCTGTCTTTGTCCCTGTCTTTCTCTTGTCCGACCTGCCCTGCGTTCTCTTGTGGGCCGAACGGGACAGCGTTAACCTGGGTCAGATGGACAGAGGGGCCCTCTGGCTGTCAGAGCCCTCGTACTCACTCACGTCCTAGAATTAAAGGCCAGGGGTTGGTCTGTAAACCAGCCAAACTGGAGACAATGATTGGGCTTCCATTTTGTTCCTTTGATGCTAGACTTAAATATGTTCACCAAATGGGAAAACAAAATTCATGTGAAAGTAAGTAGAAATCGCTTTGTTGTACACATCTGTTCTACCCTGTGTCTTCTTGATGGAGTGGAGCATCTCCCGTGTGAGGAAAGGCTGAGGGAGCTGGGGCTCTGGAGCTGGACAAGAGGACACTGAGGGGGGACTCATTCCTGGGGATCAATATGGAAAGGGGGAGTGTCAGGAGGATGGAGCCAGGCTCTTCTGGTGACAACCAGTGACAGGACAAGGGGCAATGGGTGCAAACTGGAACACAGGAGGTTCCACTTAAATTTGAGAAGAAACTTGTTTGGGGTGAGGGTGGCAGAGCCTGGCCCAGGCTGCCCAGGGAGGTTGTGGAGTCTCCTTCTGTGCAGACATTCCAACCCGCCTGGACACCTTCCTGTGTAACCTCATCTGGGTGTTCCTGCTCCATGGGGGGATTGCACTGGATGAGCTTTCCAGGGCCCTTCAGCCCCTGACGTTCTGGGATTCTGATCACAGATAGCAAAGGTTGGCCGTTGTTTCCTAAAGGACTTTGGAAATCAGGCCTGCTCTGGGAGATCTGATTTGTAAATGAAACACGTTTGTGGTGTGGGGTTTTGGTAGCCCTGAGAAGATGGGGCCGGTGCAGCTGGAATCCTGTGAGTAAGAGGAGCCTGCGCAGGTGGCAGCAGCTCCAGGGACAGCTTGGGGGACACTGAGAGTCCCCGTGTCCCCTGGCACCAGGAGGGTCTGTGCCTTCACTGGGGGCTGCAAACTGGCTCTGCAGAGCTGCTGGTACCTGGCTAGAATAAGTAAGAAGTATTTATTAACAGATGGATCCATACTGATGCAAAAAAGAGGCAGGTGAGGGTCGGGAACCTGTTCTTGTTTCCTTGGGGTTCTGCCGGGAGACTTGGGGTAAATGGTGTCACTTCCCAGTGCCTGTGTGCAGTATCTTCCTGCTGTATGAACTGTCACCTATAGCCCAAGGTGCAGCTTTGTGAGGAAACCAACACCTGCACAGTATAGAAAGGGAAAAATACAAACACAGAGAGCTGTTGTCTTCGGATTGTACGTGCTGTTGGCAGCTCATGCTGATGGTGCTTCGTTCAGGGCTGCTGCTTCGGGAGACATCTTGGTGGCATCATTGACGTGCAAGAAAGTGCTGAAGTGGTCACAGTAAGGACTGTCGGAGGATTGCGTTTGGGCGGTCAGCACGTCCTTGGCTGCACGGGAGTCTGGTGGGGAGGTTCCAGAGATCTTTATTTCAAGTGTCTTTGAAATAAAAATGTGGTGGTGGAGGAGAGCAACCACTTGGAAAGGATTTTGTGTAGCTGCAGCTCACAAGCACATGCGGGGTGTTGGGTTGTCCAGGTGGCTTTGTGTCAGGCTGGGTTATGGTTTTGCAGCGCCGAGGAGGGCGGTGCAGACGTCCCGACGTGTCTCTCCGGTGCTCCCGGAGGAGCGAGGCCGACTCTTCTGAACCAGCTGCGAGCTGTTCCGGCTCCTGGAGTCTGTTGCAACTCCCAAATGGGAGATTCTCCAGACAGCACAAAGAACCGTCAAACGTAGATATTACATCCAGTCATATCTCACAGTGCGTGATCCCGTTTTGGGATGGAGCTGTTGTGACAGCGCACAGGCACTTTGATCTTTTAATCCTTAGCAACTGCGTGGTGCTCTCCTTGGAGAGCTCTCTGTCCACCTCCCACTCCCTGCAGCTTGCTTGTTCTGTTACTGAGTCTGCGTATTTATTATCCTTCACTTCAATATCTGACTGTACTCATTTTCTATTTTAAGACTTCTTACATTCTCTGTTAGCTCATTATTATTCTAACCATGTGCTCAAATAGGTCTGTGGTACCCAGTGTGCTATAAACCCAAGTATTGTTAACAGGAGGTGCTCAGCGTCGGGCCGTGTGTCTCGCAGTGCACAAGGACACCATTGTGGTGCTGAATGACCGGAGCGCTGTGGCCTGTGGTCTGGTTCTTCCATGGGATATGATGACATGCAAAAGGCCTTAATGGATATTGTATTTTAAATTACATTAAATAGGTGACGCTATGAACAAGAAAGTATGTGAAAGATTGTTCAACTTCCCAGTTAACAAGCTAATTCTTGGGCATCCCAAGCCAAAATATTGAGCAGGTTTATTTTTCCTGTGAGGCTGAAGACTGAGGAGACTTTAAATCGGGTACTCAGTAGTTCCTAAACAGGAATGACCCCTTGGGAAGTCAGGCTGAAGCATGATGTCCTTCTCCTTTGTATCTTGTTTGACTCCATGTGAACCATTCCGCTCTGAGTGGTTTATATGCTCCAAATATCTCCTAAAACACAGAGGGATGTTCCACTTCCAGCCTCCCACTTGCCTGTTCCAGATTCCTTGCTGCTGGTCCCGTTCGTCCTGCTGCCACAGCAAGGCAGCTGCTGGCAGTTAACTTCCCAAGCCCTGCTTCTTCTGGGTTTCTCTAATGTACCGGTCTCTGCGTACACCTCATCCTTTCTCCCTGCTCCTGAGGATTTCTTCTCTTTTCTGCAATGAAGTGATATTTTAAAGCAGATGCGAGTTGACACTGGCTCACCTGTGGTGTGTTCAACCACTTCCCAGTTACATTCTCATCATCTTGATCAGTACCCTGGGCTGTGTCACCAGCCCCGTGGGCAGCACATTTGGGGGAATCCTGCGCCTCTGCCCCACTCAGTGAGACCCCCTGCAGTGCTGGTCCAGACCTGCTGGAGAGGGGCCAGAGGAGCCACAGGAATGACCCGAGGCTGGAACAGCTCTGCTGGGGACAGGTGAGAGAGCTGGGGGGTTCAGCTGGAGAAGAGAAGCTCCGGGGAGACCTTAGTGTGGCCTTTCCGTACCTAAAGGCACCTACAAGAAAGTTGAGAGGGACTTTTTACAAGGCAACGTTGTGACAGGACGAGTGGTGATGGCTTTAAACTGAAAGAGGATGGATTTAGGTTAGATACACGGCAGAAATTCTCCTCAAGGAGGGTGCTGAGGCCCTGGCCCAGAGCAGCTGTGGCTGCCTCATCCGTGGAAGGGCTCAGGCCAGGCTGGACGGGCGCTGAGCAGCCGGGGCCGGTGGAGGTGACCCCCTGTGGCAGGGGTTGGACTACGTGAGCTTCACGGCCCTTCCAACCCAAACCGTTCTGTGATCTTGCCCTGTATCTGGATGTTTCTAGCTGGGTGCATTGCCCATGTGTATGGGGGACATGAGCACGGGTGTGAAGACTGGTACCTTTCCAGAGGTGCCCCTGGGATGATGTTGCACTTTTCCGGTGTGAGCTGGTTGTCAGCTCTGAACCACAGTGTTCTCCTGGGCTGTACCAGCTCGTGTTCGTTAGCGGACAGCAGTGATTGTGGCTCCGTACTCTGCTGTGTGATTTGGGCACACTGCAAATTCCCTTTTTGATGAAACTGTGATGAGGAGTGAGAAGGTTCCTTCTCAGGCACAGATGGACTTTTAAAATGCTCCAAAGCACCTGTGATGTTTACTCAGGTTGAGTGAAAGCCCGTGGGCCTGAGAATCGCCTGTGCAATGGTGCTCATTGCCACAAACTGCTTTATAATCCTGCCGGTGTAGCAGCAGGGCCGCTGAGCACCCTCACTGTGTACCCCAGCCCGTCCCTGAGCTGAATACGGTTTCCAGAGCAGCGGGATATTGCACACTAAGCTGTTTTTCTCCATTTTGATTCAGCAGTGTAACTCAGTATCTCACACTAAAAAGACTTTCCATTGGTATTCATGGCTCATATAACAGCTCCTCAACTGTTTCCTGCAGGTCGGAGGGAAAGGCTCTTTCCATGCATAATTTAATCACATTCAGCAGTGCAGCACTTGGAGGGTTTTTTTTTCCCACAGAAAATCTATAAGATCTTGTTGGTTAAATTTTACACTTTTAGAAATGTCCGTGATGTTGCTTATCTTGTTCATTCAGATAAACACCTCTCAACATCCTGTTTTTCTTATGTCGTATGAACAGGAAGAGAACGATTGTTCGAGATGTGCGTCAGTCAGAGGGGTGAGCAGGCAGCCGCGTTACCCTCCCCGTTGCCATATGAACCAACAAACCTCCCCCAGCACGCTGCTGCTGAGCTGACAGGACAGGTATCGGCTCTCCTCTGCCTGACCTCCCAAGAGCTGGAGCCTTGAAGTCATGCAGAGGACCTCTCAAAGAGTTTTGACTGTATCGAAGAGGGTGCACCTATAAATTTCACATATGAATAGCTATTGCTACTTTGATGTTAAGTGACAGTGATATCTTTTATTCAGCCTTGTATCTAGCTTCTACACTGAAAGAACCCAGGGCAAGCTCTTCAGTCGGAGGGAGCTCAGTGTGAAGTACCGAGCAAGTTTTTGGCAGAGCCTGCGTGTGCCGTCTCTGGCGTGTTCTAGAACAGAACGGCTTGAGCCAGCGGCTGGTGGAAAAGCCTTTGACTGTATTGGCCACCAGTGTCCCTGGAGCCAAGAGTGCCCCGTGTCCCGGTGCACCCAGCACAGCATGGCCAGCCGGGCAGGGGGGGGTCGTCCCGCTCTGCTCTGCTCTGGGGCGGCCTCACCCGCAGCATTCACTGTGTGCAGGGCTGGGGACACAGGAGAAAAGGAGATAAAGCTGCTGGAGAGTGTCCAGAGGAGGGACAGCAAGTTGGGGAAGGTTTGGAGGGGAAGCCGGATGAGCAGCGGCTGCAGTCCCTGGGTTTGCTCAGCTGGAGCAGAGCAGACTGAGGGCAGAGCTCATGGGCTGCAGGTTCCTCAGCAGGAGCAGGAGGGGCAGGCTGAGCTCTGCTCTGTGACAGTGACAGAGCCCAGGGAACGGCAGGAGATGTGCCAGGGAGGGTCAGTGGGACATGAGGAAAAGGTTCTTCACCCAGAGGTGCTGGACACTGAACAGGCTCCCCAGGGAGGTGTCACGGCCCAACCTGACAGTGTTCAAGAAGAGACTGGACAACGTCCTCAGACACACGGGGTGACCTGTGGGGTGTCCTGTGCAGGGACAGCAGTTGGACTCCATGATTCTTCTGGGTCCCTTCCAGCTCAGGACGTTCTATGATCTGTGATTGCAATCCCCTGATGATGGCCTGGAGGGAGCAAATTTGGGGCACATTTGAGAGGAATTGGTCCTGTTCCTGGCACCTCAGCACAGAATCTTCAAAAGCAGCTACAAGAGCAAAGATCAGTTTGAATAATGTGGTATTTGAAGATTCTTGCTTTCTCTGGCAATGTCAAGTGTCAGTACTGGAGAGAGAGCGTCAGCATAACACTGTGAGATGTAACTAGCCATGGGAAGAAGTAGTAATTTTGCCATTATTTTCTTCAATGTGAAGAAAATAGCAATTGCACTCTGCCTGTGGAGAGCTTGATTTAGCCTGGACAAATGGGTCTTCTCCACGTTTTTTACTTAAGTCTTTAAATTACATTATTTGTAACCTGAAGGGAAGCTGAAAAGCTACTTTACAAGCCGTATTTTTGATGAGAAGAAAGCTATGATATTTTCTCAAATTGGCATCTGGAGTGGCTCAGTTTGGTTCAATACGCTGTAAGAGGGGGAAACGTGAATTTCCCCGCGCGGAGTTCAGCGGCTCCTTCAATCCCACCCTTGTCAAGCGTTGGACAATAAGAGCTGTGGGCTTTTCCCTTGCTGGAAAAATTACTTCAGTAGTAATTGCAAGATGTGAACCTGGTCTCTAATACCCACCGTTAGCTGGAGTTTGTCCTTGGCCGACAGCTCTAACCTTTGCCAGTCCATCTGTGAGCAAAGGGAAGAATTAGAGCTGGTACCATAACCCAACTCCAGAAAGTGACAGAAAACCTGGAGCTGCTACACTCTCGTTTTTCCTCCATCATTTTCTAGCTGTAGAAAACTGGTCAGTGTGTTAAAAGATCTACAAAAGCAGTTTTTATAAAGAACAATGGCCCAAACTACATGGAAGAAACATCAGAAAGAGATCTGTACTTAACGCCGTGCACTCCTGCCTTCCCTGCCTCTTTCCCTGCCTTTCGAAGGTTTTGTTAAAGCATTTCATGGTACAACGTTATAGAAAGCTCACAGGGACCCTAACTTAGGTGAAACTTCCCTTAATTAAAGCAGAAATTAAGCATAAATTAAAAACTGGATTAAAATTGAGAGTGTGGGCCCAAGCCCAGTGAAATGCTCCTCTTTAGTCGGTGTGCATGGAGATTTTGTGTCAGCTCCGTTGGGTGAGAACTCCGTCCATGGAGCTGCTCCTTCAAGGAGATACTGAGGTTTAAAGCTTTGGCTGAAATAAGTTGGTGTTGCTCAGGATGGGATAAAATACCTGAACGTCTTCGCTGGAGTTCTGAGCCGTTGTGCTGGGTTCTGAAAGTGGATCCATGTTTTTAGCTGTGCACTTTAACGTGTGCTTGAACACAGACTAAATACTTCACTGACATCAGCTCTCAGCATGTAAAAGCTTCTATTTCAGCTTCTATTTCTAAAAGCAATTTATTTCTCATTGGGATACTTACAGAACAAAGTTTCCTTGAACTTGATTACATGTCTTCAGTGATCTGAATGGTCTCAGCTAGTCAGAAAAACAACACAAAAGTGAATTCCTACCTTAGTGAAAGGGTTATTTTAAGATGCTTCTAAAATGCCGGCAGAAAAGCTGACGTGTTCTTCAGCCTCAAGCGGTGTTTCTCAGGTCTAGATTTCTTCTGACGATTGGGTTATCCAGCCACAGATGGAAATGAGTTCTATGGCTGATGTTAAACACCAGGATGGGCCGTACAGGGAACAGAAGCAGAGATGCTGGGATCTGGGTCGGGATGCCCTTGGTGCCCTTCGCTCGCTGCTGGGATGAAGCTGCAGCACATTGGGTTCTGTCAAGGGCCGGGTTGGCTGGTCCATACATGGGGTTCAGCCCCGGCACCTCCCAAAGGGAGATGATCTGCTGATGCTTCCTGAGGACACACGAGTGGCAGCAGATGCCAGAGTTGTGCAGACGAGGTTCTGGGGGACACGGGGCAGCACCAGCCTTGGGTTAATGGTTGGACTCGATGATCTGGAGCGTCTCTTCCAACCAAAATGATTCTATGATTCGAAGAAAATGTGGGAATGGTGCATAAGCAAGAATCAAACTATTGTTACTGTTCTACAAGGAAAGCTGGATGGCTTCAAAACATTTTTAGTATCAACAGTTGTTCTTTTTTTTCATGGAAAACTAGTTAGGATAGTTAAAGGTTCTTTGGCTTAGAACCTGGGGATTTCCAGAGGTGTCTGGATGGGAAAAGATCTGTGTACCTCTTGAGCTCTATGACACTCCGCATCTGCTGCTCCATTCCCAAACCGCAGTCCAGTCCTCTAGACCTGCTGCTGTTCTGACGGTCTCAGTACCAAGTAGCCAGAAAATAATGACATATGTAAGAAGTTGCCCCTTTTATCCCCGACAATATTAGTTTTCTACACCTTTACAGGCTTAATAAGCTTGAAGAAAGAAGTTGTTCGTTTTCCAGAGTGCTGGAACAAAACCCATTTATCTTTATCATTGAAGAAATGCGCAGAGCTGTTGGCTAAAGTAAGTAAAAGTAGCTTGGCTGAATTTTTGGAGGAAAATAGATATTTTATGATGAAACTGTGTTTTTTGCTTTACAAACACAGGAACTTGAGATGCGGTTTTGGCGGGATGGGGATGGACCGAGCTCAGTCTCTTTGGTCACCTCCCTGTTCCTGGAGGTGAAGGTGCGGGAGAGGGTGTAAAATGGGGACGGGAATGGGGGGGTGCAGTGCTGTCCCCTGACTCCAATCAGCCTGCAGCTCCGAGTCCCCTGTGCTGGGGATCGTCTTAGTGCTTAATAACGGCGCTACTGTAACCCGTGGTGGGTTTATGGCCCATCCAGCAGATGAGGAAGCCATTAAAAGTCTTGCCAATTACTTGCAAAAGGTTAACAATTGTTATATTTTTAGGCCTTTACTAATATGGATTTCATTACCTGCCTAGAAAGCAACTTATTTGTATTATTGTTAGAATTGCCACTTGTGTAACAATAGGTGCGCTTCTCCTTGGGTGTATTGAAAGTATCCAAAACTGACTATTTGTCTGAGGTGGTGACCCCTGTGTGCGTTCAGACCAGCGTGTGAGATGTTCTACTTCGCCACTGTGTGAGGACAAGGGGCACTCTGTCCCCCAGGAGTGAAACATAGAATGTCCTGAGCTGGAAGGACCGACACGGATCGTGGCGTCCAAGTCCTGTCCCTGCACAGGACACCCCACAGGTCACCCCGTGTGTCTGAGGACGGAGTCCAGTGGGTCGTCTCGGGCACCATGTGAGGATGTGCCCGAGGCTGGGAAACTTCTGGGGTCGGTTTCGTATCCTTTCTTTAGTTGGCACCAGATCTGCAGGGCATGTTCTGTGCAGGAGCTGCACGCAACCCCTCCGTGATGGTGCACTGCGGGGAATGTGGGTGCCCTTGGGGCTGCGCTGGGGGACGAGGGTCCCGGTTTGGGTGCCGAGCCGTCCCGCCTGCCCGGCCCTGTCTGCTCAGCAGCTCTCCCTCCTCCTCATTGACAAAAAGTGCTAACAAAATAATAGGAAAATGTTATTGGCTGTTCCACTCGGACAAACCAGCCTTTTCTTTTAATGAGAGCGCGTTTTGTTTGATCTGTGTTTTTTGGGGGGGAAATGATGAATTTTAGCCATTATGAAAACAAAAGCCATGGTTATTTGTAAGGGTTGTTTTATAAGAAGCATATGTGTGCTTTATTATTCTTTTGCTTGAAGTGTGGGGATTGTTTTCAGTTGGGAGGCGGCGTTAGAAGAATGTGAACTTCTGACTCACTGAGAAGCAGAGCATCTATTAGCAAAATTGTGAGGTTTCCTATTATGTTTTCATAACTCGGATTTCTCAGAATGGATTTCTTGCTCTTAGTTAAAAGAATGACTTTTACTGCCATTGAGAAAGACCAGACTCTTCTTCTATAAAAGCTTTTATTGCTTGCAATATACTTTTACTCTATGTGCTGTTCTTCATCGCCCTTTCTTCTCTCTGGCGTGGCAGTTTCTCAGTGTCCTGCCCATGCGGCTCATTTTCCAGATGTATTTCTGCTCGCCCTCTATATTTTGACTTTTGAGCAGTGGTGCCGGCAGCACAGACCAAGGTACAGCTTAAAATAGTGATCCCAGGAAGGGGTGGGCTCGGCTAACGGCATCTGAGGAATTCCAGCTTTTCTCTAGAAGAATCAAACGAGAAACATGAAATCAGCGTTGAATGTGTGGCCGGATGCTTTGTGATAAGCTTTTGCAAGGATGTTAGAGAAAACACAATGGGTCGAGCTAACCCTGTTATGTTATTGCTGTCACGTTAATACAAGAGATCAAACCCTGGGGCTCCAGTTGGGGTTTGCTGGCCGGTACCTGCAGGTCCACAGTGCAATTAGGTGTTTCTGTTAAATCAGGGCTGTCTGAAAGGTGGTTGGACAACAACCGGAAGAGAAACTTTTAGATACTGACCTCCCTGCTAGAGTGAAGTGAAGTATTTTCTACTGGGTGAAACAACTGTCTTGTTTGAACTGAAAGGAGGTTTTTCCCCTCCTTTGGATCCAGGGAGGAATGGAGTAGGGGAGTTGTTTTGGGTTGACCTGTCTTTTCCACCCGGCCTATGAATGGAAACGTGTGCTGGTTCTGCAGTGGGAGCTGCTGCCGGGACACGTGGCGCGGTGCGTTCGGTGGCGCGAGCGCCTCTATTTCAGTGGCGGTTCATGCGCTGGAAGAGGCCGCCGGGAGCCCAGCACGGCCCGGGCGGCCCAGGGTGTGTCACAGCACCCACAGCACGTCCGCTAGTGGAGAAATAACGAACCACTCGCGTTAAACGAGGATTCTGGCTACTGAAAGTGAGCTGATGTTCAGAACCAGGTGATTACAAGTGAGGAATGTACCGAGTTTTGTTGTTTGTTTGGTTTTTCTCCTTGTTTCCCCTCCTGTGGGATGCAGATATCCCACTGGCTGTGTCAGCGCAGAAGGCGATTCCAAGTGTGTGAATGAAGAACTGGAGGAACAAGTGATGAACGCTTTTCCCCTAGTGAACCAAGACTCACGGACCTCCCAAAAGGCTGAATCTTTAATGGTGAAATTACAGGGGAGGTGTGTGGTGTGTGGAGGTTTCCAGAGGTTTTCAGCTGCGTGTGGTTACTTCCCTTCTGAGATCTGGAGCCTTCTGTGCGGTGCAGTTCAAAGCTCCGTCGATTAGAAAGCTGCAGCTAAGACTGGAAACTGAGCCAAAGGCTGGAGAGAGCCAGACATACCTTATAAAGAAGGACCCTCTCTGTCTTCTTGCTTCATTTCCTTGTTGTTTGAATTCAGCTAAACCCACATAGTTATACATTTTAAAAGCATATTTATCTTTTGTGGGAGTTAAGGAATTGGTAGCTGGGATGGTGAGTGAGTTTTGGAGGCCTGGAAATGGTGCTAAAGCAGAGCAATGTATTGCTTCTGAAATGAAATAGTTTTGTGACATCTGATCCTCTTGTAAATTCTGCGCTGGAGAATTCAGTGGCGGGATGTAATTAACATTTAAATCGATCAGCAGCATTCCTGTGCCAGTCTGCAGACACTGCTACTGAGACATTTCCCTGCGAGCGAATAGCTCGGGGTGCTTTTCTTCTCGGTGGGTGTCTCATCACTGCAGTCGGTGGAGATGGGGATGAATCACAGAGTGGTTACTCCTTAGTCACAGTGTTCTTGGAAGTGAACTGCTGTCATTCCTGGAAATGTCTGTTTTCCCTCTGCCATGAGCAAGTATTAAAGAACCTGTGACCCCCTTGGTGCAGGCGCCTGTGAAGTAGGAGAGGACACACTGTGAATGAAAATCCTCCCCATCCCCAAGACGGTGCGAGTTTACATTTAGAAGTAACATGCAAAGGTGGAGAAAGATGTGTTGGAAGTTTGTCTGGGCCATAGTGAGTCCTTGGTGAGGCCACATCGTGAATCCTGTGGTCAGTTTTGGGCCCCCCATCATAAGAAGGACATAGAAATGCTAGAGAGAGTGCAGAGGAGGGAACGGATCTGGTGAGGGGCTGGAGCACAAGTGTGATGGGAGCGGCTGAGGGACCTGGGGGGTTCAGCTGGAGAACAGGAGCTGAGGGGAGACCTTCTGATCTCTGAACTGCCTGAAAGGAGCTTGGAGCCAGGGGGGTCGGGCTCTGCTCCCCAGGAACAAGCGCCAGGAGCAGAGGAAACGGCCTCAAGTTGCGCCAGGGGAGGTTGAGGTTGGATCTGGGAACAATTTCTTCCCCAAAGGGCTGTGGGGCATTGGAACAGGCTGCCCAGGGCAGTGCTGGAGTCACCATCCCTGGAGGGCTGGACAGACGGACATGAGGTTCTCAGGACATGGGGCAGTGCCAGGGGTGGGTTATGGTTGGACTGAACTGTCTTGATGGTCTTTTCCAACCAAAACGATTCTGTGATTCTGTGGTGTTATTGGGCTGTGAGTGATATTCCTGAAAAAAATCGATCTCTGATAAAACACCTGTATACAGCTGAACTGGTAAAGACACGATGCCCGAGAGCCATAGGCCACCTTGGTTTGGGTGAACCTGCAACTCTGATGAGGAGATGACGTGGACACTGGTTGGATAACGGGCGGTCGGGCTGCGCTCCCTGCGCAGCTCCGCGGTCACCTCCCTGTCCCCAAGAGCACCTTTGTTGGGGGCGATATGGGGAGACTGGCCGTGGGCACCGGAGATGCGAGGCGGCAAACACGGCACTGCCAAAAGGCCCCTGCAGCCCTTGCTTTGTGCCTGGTCTTCTTACCGTGGTTTCTCGGTAGTTTGCAGCTCTACCTTCTTGGCTGCTTGCTGTTTGGGGAAAACGACATTTTTATTTACCTCTCCGCTGCCAGTTATAATTTATTTGGTACGGCGCCATGTCTGTTAAGCAAAACCCTTTGTGACTTTTCTATTCAGAAGGTGAATTGAATGAGAAGAGGGCAGAACTGCCCGTGGGTCTGCAGCAGGCGGCCGAGCCGCCCCCGTGCCGTGCGGGTGCAGAGCGAGCGGGGGCTGCATTTCATTGCGGGTGAAGTAAGAAACACGATCCGCGGCACCGTTTGCAAAAATACAGGCAAATTACGGCAAGGCCATTAAATGTCATTTAGAACACGTGTTCCCAATCAGAAGTGCAGAACGGGTTGGGACGCGGCGGGTGAGGCAGCGATACCCACAGAGCTGTTCCCAGTGCGTTGCACCCATCGCATTGTGACCGGCTCAGCAATCGCGTCCCACCGTGTCCTTTGCAGCGTCTGTTGTGTGAATTACCCTTCGCTCTTCCCTCCTTCCGGAGCCAGGGAACACAGCTACATCAGCCTTGCTGCAAGGTGGTGGTTTAACTGGATATACCTACGATGGAGACACAACAGTTACCCCAAAAGTGACAGTAATAAGCCAGAATTTGCCCAAAGTTCCCAGCTCTGGGGAACAAGCCTCGTTGGGATCCTTGGGGGTGGTGGATGGTCTCTCGTCATCTGAATTTCAAACTGTTTCCAAAGAACTTTCCCGGTTTCAGTCGCAGGTTTGGTGGAGGCCTCAGGTTGAACAGAGGGTCAAGCGGCTCTTGCAGGCGACTGTTCAGCACGGGACGGGGCTGATGCGGCACAACCAGAACTATTGCAAGAGCAACCCAGAATTTCACAATACATATTACGTGGTACCTATATATTGTAAAATTGGGTTTGTATCTTTAAAATGTTATTTCACGTTGTCAGGATAAATTCCCTATGGAATCATTTTCTCAAGCTCAAAAATACTTAGGAATGGAAGGTTTATTTATATTTCATGTACTCATTAAAAGTAAAGACAGGAAAAAAAGCCCAGAAAGTGTGTAAAGATCTGTGAGTTTCTGTCGAGGGTTTGATTGCAGGGTGACAATAAAACCCTGTCAGGTGTATTGTTAACCCCCTCTCCCCCTTCCCACTCAGCACAGGGATCGGGAGGGAAAGAAGGACAGAGAGAAGAGAGCTGGAAACATTAAACATGTTTTACTGATGCCACAAATAAGAATAGAGAAAATAATACAAAATATACAAAACCAATCTGGAAAGTCCCGGCAACTGCAGAGCCGACAGCCGAAGTCCTGGACTGGACTCTGCAGCCAATGGAACTGGATTCAGTTTGTCACTGGCCTCAGTTCACAGGGACGACTCGCAAGGTCCTCTCCTAATGTCGCCATAAGGAAAAGGGACGAGATCCTCGTGATCTCCCACTGTTATATGAAGTGTTCACGTGAATGGGATGTTATACTCCGTTGGTCAGTTTCTGGTCACCTGTTTCTCGTTGCCCCTGTCGTGAGATATGAATCTGTCCTTATCAATAACCTCACATTCCATTGCTGTGCTCACCAAAACATGCATCTGGTTCTCCAGGAAAATGCAGCTCATATGAAGCTTTAGCTGGCAGGCACATTCACTAACAGAGAAACTTGTTCTTAACAAAACCAGGACAGTTTCCATGGAGGAATTTTGTATCTTTTAAATTAAATCAGCTTGTTCTTAGAGATTCAAAATTTGTCACCAGGAAATGTACAGGTTCGTTTTCTGAGTCCTCAAAACGATGTTGTTTCTGTTCCTCCTCAAGCCCGTGAGCACACACTTGGGGTGAACTACAGCCCTTTTCTGCAAGAAAATGAGACAAGATACATTCCGATTAGAGACTTTGAGTAATTCTTAATCCGCATAACATACTATGTTTTTGTTTTCGGGTGTAATTTAAATGTCACAGTGTTGGGTGTACCCGTTGTACTGAAACAGGAGGTGACTGAACAGCTCTGCCCACCCCCCCAGTTGATGCATCGCTTGTACATTTCTATATTTTTTAGTTCTGAAGTGCAAGTAGGCTGGCTGCACTTACAGAGAGATATATGAAATAGCTACAAAGTTAATTTTCCCTTCAGAAAAAGATCTCAAAGTCTTGTTCAGATTAACAGGGATTTATTGGGGAAAGGAATTCACTGATTGTTTACTGGATGGATTGGATTTGTTATATATCCCATTCAATATGTATTAATTTGCGAGGCAGAGGTGTACGCTATCTGCCTAAAGAAGACTTAACCATTAGCATGTTGTTCTTTACCTTTCTCACCCATGAATTTCAGCTGGAATTGGCTGGTTGGTGGATGGGATCGTGCGTTTCAGTCACATTAGGCCTCTGCATCTTTTAATTAGTTGACTGTAATTCTTCCAGGTCTGGGGCTGTGGGTCATTTAACGGCTTTTGTCACAAAGAGAAAGCGTTGAGAGGTGTTTCCATTGCTGGGTCCTGCTCCGGGGTGGGGGTCCCTCCTTGCCAGGGCGATTCAGCAGAATGGGTGAATAACGCAGCCGAATTTTGCAAGGACACAAAGCAAACCGGCGGCTCTACCTGTGATCCCAGCAGCTCTGAGCGACGCGTGCACAAAGGGGAAAGAGGATCAACAGAAAGTAGTGTATGGCTTTCCTCAAAGGCACTTTTCTAACTCAAAAATATAAGCCTTGTGGTTTATATGGTTTTGAAATGTAACCACAGATACTGAGGACTGGAAAAGATTTGATTTGGCGTCTCTTCTGATTTTGGTACCAGATTCAGGGCAGAGGAAATTTATTTTCAGAATGAGAAACGTTGAAAGGAAATATATTAATGTCAAAATTCTGACAACAGGAACATACTCTTACATTTGGAGACACTGTTGGATGAAGAAATCGAGGCCTCTTGCTGGAGTGGGTGCAGGTGTGTCTCTTTGGGATCACTGCGGGGCTAGAACCTGCTTGGGTGAAGCTCTGCAGGTATTTTGTGGTCTGCAAACCCAGTTTGGAGCTGCAAAGGGTCCAGGCCAGGCTGGGGATGTTCTCTTTGGCCTTGGTGCAGGAGCTGGATGGCATGTACAATGAAGTTCTTAGGGACATGGTTTGGTGCTCGGTTCTGGTTGGACTCAATGATCCTGAGGGTCTCTTTGAACCAAGGTGATGCTGTGATTCTATGATTCTAACAAACTCTCTACACTGGGGGTGCCGAGGCCATGGCTGCCCTGAGCAGCTCTGGCTGCCCCAGCCATGGGAGGGTTCAGGTCAGGCTGGACGGGGCTCTGGTGACCCAGCCTGTGACAGGGGGCTGGAAATAGATGATCTTTAAGGTCCCTTCCAACCCAAACCACTCTGTGATCCTCTGGATGCCCAGGTGTCGAGGGTTTGGATTACGGGGTGACAATAAAACCCTGGCACGTGTGTTGTTAACCCCCTCGCCCCCTTCCTACTCAGCACAGGTGATTGGGAGGGAAAGAAGGACAGACAGAAGAGAGCTGGAAGAATTAACAATGTTTTACTAATGCCACTAATAAGAATAGAGAAAATAATACAAATACAAAATAATACAAAATACAAATAATACAAAATATCTGGAAAGTCCCAGCAACTGCAGAGCCGGCAGCCGAAGTCCTGGACTGGACTCTGCAGCCAATGGAACTGGATTCAGTCTGTCACTGGCCTCAGTTTGCAGGGACGACTCGCAAGGTCCTCTGCTAATGTCACCATAAGGAAAAGGGACGAGATCCTCGTGATCTCCCACTGTTATATGAAGTGTTCACGTGAATGGGATGTTATACTCTGTTGGTCAGTTTCTGGTCACCTGTTTCTCGTTGCCCCTCTCGCGAGATGTGAATCTGTCCTTATCAATAACCTCACATTCCATTGCTGTGCTCACCAAAACATGCATCTGGTTCTGCAGGAAAATGCAGCTCATATGAAGCTTTAGCTGGCAGGCACATTCACTAACAGAGAAACTTGTTCTTAACAAAACCAGGACAGAACGTCAACCTCAGTGCATTTTTACGCAGGTTTATGTGGCCTTGTCCCTGTTTGGTTTGTTTTGCTCATTGAATGGCCCTTGCTGGTAGCTGGAGGTCTATTCAGGATGTGGGAGTCTCTGCAGAATTACCTTTTCTTTAGAAGTGGAGATTCTGTATGTTCTTGGTGTGATGTGTGAAGGTGTTTTCTGTCCTCTGCAGGCACCGTTCTGTCACTGCTCTTGTACCCGTATCTCAGTAATTGCTGTTCTTGCTCTTACTGCTGTGGCCGGAGGTCGCTCCAGAATTTTCCTGTTCTTGTCCTCCGAGTTGAGCCCAGATGCATTCGTGGTTTGGTTGTGACCATTTGGTTTGCAGTTGCTGTGCTTTGTTCTTCCTTCCCTTGTATTTCTTCCTCTCTCCCTTTTGTGTTGAGCACTCGTCTGCTCTCCAGATTTGCTCTGGGAGGCTTATGAAACTCCTTGTAAGGTCCTGTCCTTTCCCCTCGGATGTCCTGGCATTAGTTTTATGCTGCTTCTCTGGTTCCTTCTTGGGTGTGGATGATCAGGATCCTGGCTGGTGTTCCAGCGGGAACATAACAGCTCTGTTATTGTTATTTAACCCTGGCCCAGGTTGGACAGAGAGGTGGTGGATGAACCATCCCTGGAGACATCCCAGGCCAGGCTGGACGGGGCTCTGAGCAACCTGAGCTGGTGAAGATGTCCCTGCTCATGGCAGGGGGGGCACTGGGGGAGCTGGGAAGGTCCCTCCAACCCAAACCATCTGTGATTCTGTGATTGCTTCACCGTCCCTGCCAAAGTTGGGCATTTCCAGTCTTGAGGGTGCCAGGAGAGCCATGAGGAGGCCAGTCCCCCAAAGAGGTCCTGTGGGAGAAAGAAAAGATTAATTTTTCATTTATTTCCAGAGCCAAAATGATGTGGAGCTTCCCATTTACATCTTATGTTCTTGCTGGAGAATAGCTGGATACACTCGCTCAAGGTCCATGAATTGCAGCGTCTTTCCACTCTGGTGGAAAGTCAGTGTTCAAGAAGAGACTGGACACCGTGCTCAGACACACAGGGTGACCTGTGGGGTGTCCTGTGCGGGGACAGGAGTTGGAACCGATGATCCTGGTGGGTCCTTCCAGCTCAGGACGTTCTATGAAATGTACAAAAAGGAGTAAAAGTGATTTGGCCTTCTATGGAATAGGGGGAAGCGGTGTTCCCCCTTGGACCTGAGGATAAAGGAAGAACAGTGCTGGTCCGACACCAGTGCTAATAGTTCAATGTTCTCCCTCCCTGTTCTCGAGAATCAAGTGGGAATTGCCTCTTCCCTACACCCGACTGCCCGGGGAGCAAACCCCTCTGGTTGGGGTGGACGGTTGACCTTGTCCTGTCCCAGCGGTTTGGCGCTGGGCATAGAGATGTTCCACAGAATAACGACGTGACGGGGGCGTCCGTGCCCAGGGTCTGAGCAGGGGAAAGGCTGTTCCCCACGCACCGTGCCGGCAACGTGTTGAGTTGTTTAACATTGACTCGAGAGATGGTTTCCATGCGTCTGCGCTTCCAAACGCCGCTGGGGTCAGGTTTCAGTTCAGGGAGGTAAGGCAGGGAAAAGTCACGTAAGAAAAGGCATGTTTTGTTGATTGAGGTTGAGAAAGCTTTTTCAGCAGTTGAGTTACTGGCTGTATGTGCAGCGCGGGGCGTTCCGAGCCGCTCTCATTTCCTGGATCAGGCTCGCTCCCTGCATTAATTACAGTGCAGATTTACAGTGTATTCGGTTACACACTGGGTTGCATTCTAGTATGTGTGTATAAATTTCCTTGGGAACCAGGCCAGGAGCAGGGTGTGTGTGTGCACACACGGCCTGAGTCCGACTGGTAGTTGCTAATTTTGTGGGGAGCAGGGATCTGGATTTTCTTCTGTTTTGCTGTAAAAAGAGACTTTTCTTTTTCCAAAGGAGACCCGGTAGCTGAGAACAAGCAGCACTTGGCGAGTTCGAGATTTCAGAGCAGCCAGAGACGAGAGAAAATAGTAGTTCATGAATTGTAAATGTGGCATTTTTAATTTGGCTGGTGTTTCCCAGAGCTTGGTGGCTAATGGGAATACTGTCATTCTCTTGGCTTGATCAGTGATCAGCCTGCTTCTTGAAATATTTGATCAATGAAGTGCTTCGGAGTTTAGTTGGATGAGGTGGAGCTTTTCACAGTTGAAATAGCTTTTTGTGACCTGAAATATGAAGTCAGATGGGACACTAAGAAATCCAGCATTTGGAAATGAGCTGTTTGGGAAGTGTAGAACGCAGAAGGTGATTGAGGGGACGTTTCCTTTTCAGTTTAACGTTTTTCTTTTGGCTTTATGAAAACGTAAGAGCAGCACTAAATATATGAGGAGAGCTTTTGGAGAACTCATTCATGTTTTTTACATTCATTCTTCACGTCTAAGCTGTTGATACAGGAGAAGATTTTCATTCAGAATATTCTGAGTCACGGTTTCGTAAGTAAATGGGAATTAAGTAGAACCAGATATCAGTAAAAGTTACAGTTTTTAAAATGAAATATCCCTAAGCATTTGGTTCAGAAATACTGGTGTGATGAGTAATGGTCTGATGAATAATACTGGTGTGATGAATGATAATAGATCAGCTGAATGCAAGTTCGCAAATAACCAGATGAAAAGTCAAAGAGAAAAGTTCCAAATAACCTTCTTTTGAAATAATTGATCACTCTTGTATATTTTTAGCCTCGCCACTAATCCCAGCAGCATTTCCTCTCTCCTCTCGCTGCCAAGCACCAGGACTAACTCAGCTCCCCGTGGATTCACCCACTCGCACCTTCACCCAGGGGCTGCGCTGAGGTTAACGCTGTGCAGCCCTTCATTGAGCAGCAGTGTGTCGGGAGTGCTCTCCAACGTGTGTGAGGCGCTTTCCCTTCCCGCACCGTCCTGCTTTAATATTCCAGAGGGGCAGTGCTGGGGGGGCTGCTGGGGATCCATTGGATGCGTCGCAGCACCGTGATTTAGTTGTAAATGCCCCAATACAGCTTTTCAGGGTCCGAGCCCGCGTGGGTGTTTAGTTAAGCCATGCATGGATGATGACTGTTATTTTGTTAGGGTTTCAGAGTGAGGGATTTGAGCACTTTAATCCTGACTGACAGTTGGAAGGTTGGTGGTTTCAAACGCGGTGGCGTGGAGTAGCTGATTTGGGTGAAACAATGCACCAGTGTGTCTAGGCTGCCTGTATAGAGCCAATAAATCTGGTTTGTTTTGTTTTTCTCTCCCCCTTCCCCCTCCTCCAGGCCAGGACCCGCTCCTATTGCTGAAAACCCTTCAGCTCCTCTGGACAAAGAAGGAGATGAAGAAGGTAAGGCCGAGCTCCCTCATAAGCGCATGCAGAGCATGTCCAGACACAGAGCGCTTAGGTCAGCCCTGCAATTCTTCAGCAGCGCTTTCAGCCCCGGCACACGGGGGAAGAGCCGGCGCGTTCGCAGCGAGGAGGGGAAAGAAAAGGTAGCTCTGCGTGATGTGAAGCAGCTCAGGGGCGCATATAAAAGAGCTGAAGTTTGCAGGGCTGAGCTACAGAGAGAGAAAAAAAACCCAACGAAGTTGCTTTTGTTTTCTTTTAAACACTTTTTTTGTCCATTAAATGGAGGATCTTTGGGGGAGGGGAAAGAATATTTCTAGGAGCTGAAGAAAATGAGGGTTGGAGTCAGTAGAAAAGTGCTCTTTGCCAAGTGGAGTGATATCAAAGCTTTCGTATTCAAAGTAGTTTCACCATTTTTTCTGCTTTGGTTTGGTTTTGCCTCTTAGAGCAGCGAATGCAACTCGCACTGCCTGTCTAACGTTAGCTGCTGTATTTTTATACAGTGCCCTGTCGTGGAGACTCCTCATAGGGAGCAAAATTCATCTAAATTTAGGAGCTAGAAAACTTAACAAAGCCAGTAGATGCATTAGCTTGGTGCTAAGTTTCCCGTGTTTAACTCTGCATTGTTCAGGCAGGTTCGCAGCCAAGATTCCTTTTTCCCAAAAACCTGCAGCCCACCACGCGGAATGTGTCGCTGTGCGGTGGCCGGTGTGGCTGCCCATGTCGGTGTCCACAGCGGGCGGTCGTTGGCCTTGTCCACCGCACGGAGACTTTGCATCGCTGATAGTCTGTGGTTCCCAGCCAGGATAATTAAACAGCTGGAAACAGTGAGAGAGGTGCCTTTCCAAACGGTCCATCCCCAACATAGACTCGAGCTCAGCAACTTGGAAGCCTTGAGCTTTCTGTCGAGTTTTCTTAAGAGCTAGAGGAAAAAAAATATTTATTAGGTCTTGAGGGCAGTTAATCCCACAAAACAACAGCAGGAATGAGTGATCATCAAAATCTCTGTACCGTGTACCCTGGGATATGTGTGCATTGTGAAGAAAAATACTGTGAAGAAGACAGAGCTTCCCATCGACGTGTCCATGGGCAGAGAGCGCCGCAGCGTTCCTGCTGGGGCTGGAAACCGTGAGGGTCCCCGTGAGTCACGCTCGCAGCTCTGCTCGTTCCATGTGTTCCTTTCTGGAGCGACCGTCCCCACGCAATGGTGGTTTTGCAGAGTTTGGGTTTACAGCTCCCTGGGGACGGGGACAGGTCTGTCCCCCTGGGTCCCTCCTTCAGGTGGGGCTGCGGGCAGGGGCAGAAGCGTGGTCTGAACCACGACGATTCGTTTTTGAACCACGACGATGCATTTCTGCACCATGACGATGCATTTCTGCACCATGATGATGCATTTCTGCACCACGACGGTGCATTTCTGAACCAGCACGATGTGTTTCTGAACCACCACAATGCGTTTCTGAACCACAACAATGCATTTTTGAACCACGACGATGCGTTTCTGAACCACGACGATGCATTTCGGAACCTGGAGGATGCGTTTCTGAACCACGACGATGTGTTTCTGAACCGCGACGATGCGTTTCTGAACCTGGAGGATGCATTTCGGCACCATGACGATGCATTTTTGAACCACGATGGTGTGTTTTTGAACCATGACGATGCGTTTCTGAACCATGACAATGCGTTTTTGAACCACGACGGTGCGTTTCTGCACCACGATGATGCATTTCTGAACCATGATGATGCATTTTTGAACCATGACAATGCGTTTCTGCACCACGACGGTGTGTTTCTGACCCACGAGGAAAGGCTTTTCAGAGGTGCGGATGCTGTGGTGGGACAGGCGGTGGCACGGCGGCAGCTGCTTCCAAGGTGGGGAGCACAGCGTGGATGTCCCCAGCGGTTTGTGACACGCTCCTGTCCTGCTGTCACTGAGATGGGCTGATCCACGCTCAGGGCATCGCCGGCCTTCAGATCTGTGATGCACACACAGCACATGCGGACGCTTTGTTCAGGGGCAGCTGCCGCCTGCTCTGCGATGCCCAACGTGCTGCTGCTCACATCCAACCCCCCGGCTCAGAGGAATGACAGAAACTGGCTTAAACACCACTCAGTCTGCTCCAGTGACATTAAATCATAGAATCACAGGGTGGTGTGGGTCGGAAGGGACTTGTATTTAGAGACCATGTATTTCCAGCCCCGTGCCAGGGGCTGGGTCACCTTCCACCAGCTCGGCCTTGCACCCTTCATGGGGCAGCCACAGCTGCTCCGGGCTGGGAGCCTCTGCCTTTCACACAAGCCAATACCCCCTGTTAACTACTGCGAATCAGCCTGTTGGTCTCAAATGAGTGACGAAGAGCGGGAGGAGGGTGTCTGTCCATGGCCTGAGCTCGGTTCTGGGACACAGCTGTAAGAAGCGCTCATTTCCTACTCAGGAAAGACAGTTTTAAAATAGAGAGGCATCAGCAGATTGCCCTGAGTTGCGTAACTAGAAATAAGGGACCAAAACTGAGTGAAGGAATATGTAGTTTGAGCATCAGCAACATTTTCCTATTCCCATGATCTGTCAGACTGTAGAAATCCCCCAAGGAGCATTCCCTGCCATGGGAATCGATTGAAATGGAGATGGCAATGACACGTTTGGGAGGAATCCTCTGGCAGAGCGACGGGCCGGGCAGCACAGCACTCTTTCCTCTCTGATTTAGGTGTCTCATGCCTTTTTGTTACTTTTCCCTATGCATAGTCTTTAGATTGCTGGGAAGTTTAGCAGAAGGTTTGTCCGAAGGCAAGGCTTGGTCTAGATAAAAGCAGTTGGTGCTCTGGGCTGTTGTGTCAGCGCTTGGAGATGCTCTGCTCTGCTCTACCTGGTATCTGCTGAGCCCGACCTGCCAAAGCCAGGCCTGTGAGTCCAGCCCAAGGAGGACCTGAGTGGTATGGAGAAAGCTCTTTGTTCAGTCTAAATGTGCTGAAGTGGGGCTTTGCGGGGAAGGAAAGAGAAAGAGAGACCGTGTATAAACAGTGCAA
The DNA here is from genome assembly GCF_036013475.1 of Columba livia. Classification (NCBI taxonomy): domain Eukaryota; kingdom Metazoa; phylum Chordata; class Aves; order Columbiformes; family Columbidae; genus Columba; species Columba livia. The sequence continues at coordinate 10,543,246 of NC_088620.1, forward strand.
TTTAGTTGGCGAGTTGCTTTGTTTTCCTTTGGCTGTTGTGCTGGATGTTTGTGGTTGGGGAAGAACTTGCCTGTTCCTTCTGCTGGATCTCCCAGTGAAGCTGGAGCCCTGTGTTTAACATCGCAAATTCTTGCCACAGGGAAAAATACTTACAGGCAGAAATGTGTTATCTAAAGTCACATCTTTGTTAGTCATCAGCTTTTTCATGCTGTGTTTGATAATCTAGTGAGAAAGAAACAGTTTCTGTCTGAAACGATACGTTTTGTGGTTTTTCCAGACATGAAAGGCACTACGGAAAATAACTGTCTTTGAGGAAATATTGTCAATGAATAAAAAAGAACAAATTAATTGGCAAATTTTCCTGTAGATTTTCTCTTGTTTTCCATGTCATTCTTCAAATTATATGTTGTTTCCATTGGAAGCTGCGTCGTGTACAGTAAATCACAAGCGCTGGCTGCAGGCGGGAATGAGCATCCTTGGGATTTTGCTCTTTAGCCAGCACAGGAAGAGCAGCTGCTCGGGGAGTGTCCTGTGCCGTGTCCCCGCCGCGCTGGGGCCGCTGCGTGGCCGCGGTGCGGGGCGGGCGCGGGCGCCCGAGGACGCTGCCAACGCTCCCGGCGCCCTGGAAACTGCTCCTAACGCCGACATCACCCCGATACTGCTCAGCGCGGCTAATTTATCACTTCTACCAGATGGGTAGTAAGTAGCCTATTAACATTCACAAAGTGAGTGCCCAATTCCTTCACATTTCTAAACACGTCACCATGGGATTCCTAAGATTTACAGCGTGGCGTTTTCCCATGTCCTGAGCCCTTGGGACAGCCGCTGGCCCCGCCGAGGGGTGCGGAGCCCGGAGAACACACCCTGCTCAGCGGGGTTTGGTGGAGAGGAGTGTAGATCTGCAGGATGGTGATCTAACAGAGTTTGAACTCTGATATTTCATTCTTTTTAATCTTGTGTGCAAAATGCAAACTATGTAGATACCCCTAAGTGCTCCTGTTATGGTGAGGAGCATTATGCTGTTGCGGCTGAAGTGGGTATAAAGTCAAATATGAAAGTCTGTGGTACAAGAGTGAGGAGGAGGTGTTTATATGCGTTATTACTAGTCTCTTAGAAGAGGCGTAGGATTTTGAGCCCAGTTCTCTACCTTCAATATTGTCATTTTCCCAATAACATCCCATTCTCCAGCTCACTTCTTTCCTCCCCCTCCCCCAAATCCCAAGCCCCTTTGTCTGCCCCACAGAACAACTTCTCTGTCTTTATGGGATAATTAGTGTGGACAATTGCTGCTTTTCCCATTGGGTTTGAGGTGCAGTGAGCCATGAAGGAATCTGTAATGACATGAAAAGTCACTGGAGGCGTGGATGGTGGCTGAATAGCAACAGTTACCTCTCTGAATAGATTAAATTAAAAAAAATACAGCTTTGTGTTCAGCTGGGGGGAGGGAGGATTCACTAATCTTTTTGTCCATGACAATGTGGTTTTGTGTCTCGCAGTTCAAGGAAGAAGCCCGACGGGGCTTTGCGGGGCTGGAGGAGCCGCTGGCGGGACTCCTGGCCATGCTGGAGGGCAGCGGCGACTGGAAGGGGAAGGGCCATTCCCTGGGGTATTGCATCGTCACCGAGCTGCAGCTCTGGATGAAAGAACATCCTGCTGCTCAACAGGTTAGAGAGAGAACGAGAGAGCGGCGAGAGAGGACAACTGATTGTAATGTCCCGCAAGTGTCCCCGAGTTCAGTTCTTTCCATAGTCCAGTAGTCTCATCCAAACACGGGATCCCAGAATGTGAGGGGTTGAAGGGCCCTGGAAAGCTCATGCAGTGCAATCCCCCCATGGAGCAGGAACACCCAGATGAGGTTACACAGGAAGGTGTCCAGGCGGGTTGGAATGTCTGCACAGAAGGAGACTCCACAACCCCCTGGGCAGCCTGGGCCAGGCTCTGCCACCCTCACCAGGAACAAGTTTCTTCTCAAATTTAAGTGGAACTTCCTGTGTTCCAGTTTGCACCCATTGCCCCTTGTCCTGTCACTGGTTGTCACCAGAAGAACCTGGCTCCATCCTCCTGACACTCCCCCTTTCCATATTGATCCCCAGGAATGAGTCCCCCCTCAGTCTCCTCTTGTCCAGCTCCAGAGCCCCAGCTCCCTCAGCCTTTCCTCACACGGGAGATGCTCCACTCCCTTAAAACACTGTATGATGAGGTGTGAAATTCACGCTGGGACGGCGTTACGTGGCGTTACCTGCTGCATGCTGGCCTGGAGCTCAAATACTCTTAGGAGCTGTGGTGTGAGAGCTCCGTTTCCCCTTCCAGGTTGGGATTGCCATCTTTCGAGGTCAAACTGTGTTGACCAAGAGTTGGTCTTGCAGCCTTTGCCGGGCTGGGGGTTTCCGCTGGAACTCAAGTCCCTGCTGTCAGCATCAGAGCCAGCGCAGTAATCTACTCTGCATATTCTTCCAGTTCTGCAAATAGCAGCCAGTTACTGTTTGATTGCTTAACTCCTGCCATATGCTGGGGAGCTTTTGTCATCGGGAATGCAGAAAATGGTACCAGTATGACTTTTAGCAGCTGAACGATTAGCTTTGTAAGATCGAGTCATTGGGTTATACATCCTAATGTTTACCATTCCTTATGCCTTCAAGTATTCTGACCTACTGAGATCTTATCTATTTTTTATATGCTTTTGGCTCTGAACTGCAAGATACTTTTTATATTTGTTTTGTTTCATTTCCCATGTTTCCAAATGGCTCTTTAGAGGTGTTGAGCTCTGCCATTACAGCATTTGCAAAGTGCAGTGAAGTGCTTCTGGCACTGAAATTCCTGTGTCGCAAGAGAATAATCGTATAGGAACGCAAGGACTAATCCATCTATCTGTGCAGCTTTGGATGATGCTTTTGCTTTTCCTGTGCTTCTTGCACCCAGGAGCAAGCCTGGGAATGCAAATTGGATCCTTATGCCTGATAGGTGAGATCTCCTGTGAGGGGAGCCGCTGTATTCGGAGACTCTCTGCTGGGAGCCAGAGGGGAGAATTTCTACATCGCTGCGTTAGTAAAAGAGGGCGTTTCTCCAGTGTCATGTTTTACTTTTGCACAAGGCCATATGCCTTTTCCACAATTATCCCACTAAATTTTTAAATCGGATTCTGTGCAAAAAAACGTGTATCATATTGTTCTGATTTCTGCTTGCCGACTCCATGGGGAAACTGGAGAATCCCTGCCCGAAGAATTGGCTTATTCCACCGTTTAAACAAGCTGCGTCTCAACTGCTGTTGAATTGTGGCCATCTTTACTAAATCTGTGTGTGATTTTTTCATTCTCCAGTCTGGCATCACGCTGAAGAAGCTGCAGGCCCGTGTGCTCAGCATACTAGCCCAGTGCCCAGCTAATCTGCTTGACCCTCTGATCAGCATTTACCAGCTCCATACAGCAGACCGGAACTATTTGCTTGGACACGTCAGTCATCTTTATCACAGGGGCGATTACAAAGAGGTGGGTCATGTCTTTCAAGTAAATTTACCTACCCAGCTCTCCAGTTCTCTGGGAACGTCTGTGTCCTTTTTTGGATGCATTTCAATGTGAATTCCGATTCATCTCAGCAGCTGCACGCTGTGAATGGCTCGGCTTAGCCCGCGCTTCCCGGGTACCCGAGCAGGCTGCGCTCAGCCTCATTTTTCCTAATGGCTGAGTACAGAGTGCCAGTGAATCCTCCTTCCGTCCTGGTTTTGACCTTTGAAAGTAATAGGTTAATAGGGTTTAATTTGGAGAATTTAAGAGGATGGTTGTGTTCTCTTTTGTTTTCCTTGGCAAGAAAAGAAGGGATTTTAGTAGTCGGTCCTAGACCTGCTGTGCTGTCTCCATTCTGCATGCAGCGAGGACGGGTTGGAAAGTCTCTGTTCCCACGTGGTTACCCAGCCAAAGGGTCCTCAGTGTGAGGAGTTTCGAAGCCTCTTTGCCATGGAGGCTCATATCAAAATGTGTTACTGCTCGTGAGTGTGAGTTTGAGTGGCCGACACGGGCAGTTCACCCAGCCTGGAATCTGATGTGTTGTACCCTGTGGTTCAGAGCACATGCAGCATTTGTGGCATCACCGTGATGTCTTGGTACTTGAGACTGCAAAACTACAATTCTGTTAACAGGGTGGTTTGGTTTTCTTTTCTCTTTCTTTTTGTTAAATGCAAAAAACTCAGGTTTGTTTTTCTCAAAGAAAGGTGGTTCATGTTGATGGTGTAGAACAGCTTCATCTTGTGTAGCAAAAGTAAAAACCCAAATAGAATTTTAAAATCCTATTCTTCCATAAAGTTGAATTCCCAAGTGAGACTGTGGAATTCCATCCTTGTTGGTATCTTTGAATACTGAAAATAGGATATTTCATGTTTGATTAGAAGTTCACAGGTGGCTGCTTGAAACTTACTCTTTTGCGCAATAAGCTTTTAGATGCGTTTGAAGAACTTATCAGAAGTGCAGTATTTGACTGTATTCAAATGTGATTTTTAAGGTCATGGCTCCAAAGACATTATTGTTTTCATTAGAAATGCGGTTCTTTCTAGATCTGACTTTGGAAAGCTCCAAATTCTTGTTTTTGTGGAATTGTTTTTCTGTTCTCTCTTCCCCAGCAAAGCGCATTCACCAGTCATTCCAGTGTGAAGAGCAGGAAACCTCAGCTGCTGCTGGTCCTCAGCCATAACTTTCTTCTGGTTTTGCTTTGCTGCCAGAAGGATGGATAGAATTACCTTCAAGAATAGCAGGAGATCTTTGCCTGCCGCGGGGACTGACCCTACCTATGTTCACATGAACTAACCCACCAAACCTGGGCCTGGGGCTCTCAGCACTTGCTGGGATGTGTCTGTTTGTCCGGCTCTTCCCCATCGTTCGGATGGGGCAGTGAAGCACACTCACAGCTAAAACAGGATTTTGGGCTCTTCTGTCTCTCACCTGGAAGGATAGAAGTCCCGATAGATCCTTGCTGTCACTATTTATTTTCTTGTGGTATTTACAATAAGACAACAAGCATTTATTCTGGAGCACATTGTACCCTTTGCCTGTTTGAAAGCATTTCCTGGTGTGTGAACCGTAGAGGTCCCCTGCTCCGCTCCTTCCACCCGCAGAGCTTTTGGAGGAAGGTATCTTCAGCAAACGAGATCCCAGAGATCCCTGGGGACGGCCGTGCTGGTTATTGGTTTCCAAAGTGCATCTGGCCCTCCCCGAGCGCCTTGTTTTAGCGGAGATGGTCAAAAGCTGAGCCAGTTTGTGGGTCCCTCAGCGGGGACATTTGCAGCAATGCTGCCCGATGGGTGTTGAAAACCCTCGGCTGTGTGCAGGGAGCTGGGTTTGGTGGCCGATGCTGCAGGTGCAGTCACTTTATTCCCATTGAGGAACTGAGGAGCACCTGGCAGGAGCACTGGCCAGAGGATGGCACTAGTGCTCCCGCGATGCAGAAAAGAAGCTGATCAAGTGGCAGTTAAAGGAAGAAGCAGGGACATATCAGTGGGGTTTGAGGTGTCTGGCCCGTTTGGGGTTTATCCATTCTGTTGTGAATGGCGTTGGCAGCTGCTGGGGAGCGTGGCAGCGCGGGGCCTCGCAGGGCGCGCTGGGCCGGGCCAGCGGCTCCCGGCTCTGCAGCCATGGCGGGGAGGGACAGGCGGGTTTGACATTCCCGCTCAGGTCGTTTTGGGTGAAATGGGGTGGCTTTGTCCACTTCTAAGAAGTCCTCTGAGCCCACAGGCCATGGCTCCACACCAGCCTCGACCCAGGATGTCGGTGGGCCCATGGGGTGGATGGAGCTGTGGGAAAGGCCATGGTTGTCAGTGCGGCTGTGGGGTGGATGTTGCTGTGGGAAGGACCGTGGCTGTCGGTGGGCTGTGGGGTGGATGTTGCTGTGGGAAGGACCGTGGCTGTCGGTGGGCTGTGGGGTGGATGGAGCTGTGGGAAGGACTGTGGCTGTCGGTGGGCTGTGGGGTGGACGGATGGAGCTGTGGGGTGGACGGATGGAGCTGTGGGATGGGTGGATGTTGCTGTGGGAAGGACCGTGGCTGTCGGTGGGCTGTGGGGTGGATGGATGGAACTGTGGGGTGGATGGATGTTGCTGTGGGAAGGGCTGTGGCTGTCGATGGGCTGTGGGGTGGATGGATGGAGCTGTGGGATGGATGGATGGGGCTGTGGGGTGGATGGATGTTGCTGTGGGAAGGGCCGTGGCTGCTGGTGGGTCCGGGACAATGCGGGGATTCAGCAGACCGGGGGTAATGCAGCGCGAGCGGGTCTGTGAGCGGCCCTGAATAGGCCAGGCTGTGCTTGAGAAGAATGAGGGGTAGGCAGAAGGCAAGCTAGTGTTTCATGGTCATCTTATGTTACACTTCAGCCTTTCAAAGAGTGTCTGGGGCTGGTTGAATGAACCTCTCTTGCACTGCGAATGCGGGAGCCTAAAGACAAAGGGGACTCTTGTCACTCGCAGGCCCCTTTCGGGAATAAAAGCCATTGTCACATGAACAGGGGCAGTCTGGCAGGCTGTGCATGCTTCAGTGCCCCATGATATCGCTAAGTCTCAGCAGAAATCACATTCAGGGCCCTGTCAGCTTTGATTAGCGGGGTCTCATGACTTAATGTGCCGCGATATTTCATGTCTAAGGGTGGCGGCTGTCTTTCTGTGGGATGAATGCCCTCTATTGTCCACTGAGTTATTTTATTTACATTTTTTTAAACAGCTTATAAAGGTAAAAAGATAGCTGCGCTTAAAGAAGAAAATCACATTCCTTTGCTTCTGGATCAGCGGTGAGCGCTGCTCGGGTCACATACAGTGGAACTTGTTTTCTCAGTCAGCATCAAAGTTCTCGTCTTGTTTAACAGCTTTATAGTCCATTCTGAACAGGTGGCAGTGGCGCTGGCTTTAGGAAGGAAACAATAAATAATCTTTTTAGCCTCTGACAACCAGAAATATTCTTGGGGCCGAGAGAGCTCCCACTCCGACCTCTCTGCATCAGTGGCTAGCGGCACTTTACTCCCCTTCCTCAGTTTGGTTCTTAAAGGATTGATGGCGCAGGGATTTTTTTGGTCGTTGTCTGTCCACATGTCTCTATTTTCAAAAGCAGAGTATATTTTTTCAACTAGTGTTTCATCCTATAATTTCTACAAATAATGGAGCTTAATCCTATATGTTAAAGTCAGTGCTTGCCCTTTCAATTAAGATAATGTGGATTATCTTAAAATCCAGTTGTAAAAATTTCTCATAAGTTGGAGTATCCAGAGAAGAAGCTCCGTAGACACAGAATTCCATGTTTTATCAGCAATACATACCGCTACACAAGTGATTGGATAATTTGGTAGAGTGTATGATTGAGCAAAGAGTTAAAGGGATACAAGTATGCGAAGGTGTAGAAACACATAGTTCAGTGAGCAGCACAACGTTTGATTGTCAGTGCAGCGATGTTGTGAACAGCAGTTCTGCTGTTGTTTGCAGTCCTGCTTCATACATGGTGCTGAGCACACGTGGTGTATTTTGGCAAATCTGTCCATACAGATCAGTGTTGAGGTTGGTTGAGCACATTAATGGATACTCGGATTTTGGGTCTCTTCACTCTGACTTTTTTGAGCTGTTCTCAGGGCAGTGAAAACATCTCTCATTCTGCTTCTTTCCCCCATTCACCGCCTTAATTACAAAGGCTTCTTCAGCTCTTACTGTATTTTAAAGTGTGTGCATTTGAATTTCCGTGTTTCTTTTCAATTAAAAATAATAATTGAGAAGAAAAGCAAGGAGGATGTTACAGGGGATGTTTCTGGTGTGAAGATGATGATGTCTCGACCCGTTTTTCCTGTGAACCGGCTGTACTGCTGCAGCACAGCGTGGACGCCGTGCATTGCCGGCCGGAGCATCCAGCATTGCTCACTGGTGAGGACGCACTGACCAGTTAAACCGGGTCTAAAACTGCTTGGAGTGACCTTAGGAAGACAAATCACAGAAATGCTTGTTTCAGTTTACCTGTGCACACACATATTCCCACCTTGACTTTCTCACTCTACCTTAAATTCTTCAGTTCTGAGTAACCTGTCACAGCTTCAATGTGACGGTCTCACTCCTTGTGAAATATGTTCATGTGCTCTTGAAAGTGGACCTGGCAAATCTCATGTTTTTCTCATTTCTGAAGATCTTTCTGAAGACAGCTGTGTATATCGTATGCTCGTTAGGCAGGAAGTAATTAAACATCTAACCTGATGTCATGCACTATGCAGCGATGCACTCGGAGAGGTTGAACGAAGCTGATTAGCCACAAGTTTGAAATGAGTGATTCCAAAACACAAACCAGATGTTCCCAATGATTAATGCTGGTGTGCCTTTTACTCAATTATTTCCACCGTTATTATGTATCCCGGCTTTGATCACTGTGATTTTGTTAGGATTGACGTTGGCTTTTCCTCTGCAAACTCTCGTTCTGTTGTTCGGTCTGTTCTCTGGCTTTTCAGAGATTCCTTCCCTGTTGGTTCAGAAACACTGCACTGAGTGAGTTACGGGTGTATTTACCTCTGTGTTGTCCCAACTTGCCTACAGCAAAGTAATGCAGGAGTCATCAGAGCCCATTTGTGTGTCCTGCATCACCGCTCCCAGCGGCGCCACCACCAAGAGCTGATTCCTCTGCTGCGAACCCCCCCGTGGGAAAACTGCCCGAATTCTCGGTGTAGACACCACCCAAGCGCACATGCCATTGCAGATAACATCTCGTGTGGCTTCCTGCGCCTCGTACTGTATATGGCAAGAATAGTCATTTTTAGATGAGACAGAGCCAATTGCGTTCTGCACACGCAGAGAGGGGCAGGTACTGGGCTGGGGTGCTCTGGGTGTTCGCAGCACAACACTCCCCGTTTTCCCATACTCTTGTTTTTGCAATCGTGTGACCAGAGGAGTGCTCTGGTGCTTGTGGCTTGGCCTGAATGTGTCACGCTTGGGCAACTTCCCCCATCCCATGGTCAGTGCACCTCCACGCATTTTAGATATCATTTAATGTGGTATCGCCCAGCTTTGAGTTCTTCCCCATCCTCATCCAGTGCTCCTGTGCTGTGTTTTTAAGTGTTCATGCATGGGGAACAAAACTAGTACAGAATGTCCAAATATGATTTTTGCTTTCACTGTAATTAAATCAAAGAATGGCCCAAAATTCCCTGAGGACAGTGAGGGGACTCACAGACGTTGATGGATTTGGTTCAGGCAGTGGGTCATCACCTTCTCTCCTGTACTAAGCGGTGGCTTCATCACATACCTGTCCCACATCCACCTGAGTACACACATCAAGAGAGGGAGCAACCTTCCCCACATCGCTGTTAAACACTTCTATCTGTAGCAATAATGCTAATTCTTTGCTGTTATCAGATCAGACGCCAGGAACTCTCTATGTATGAAACATATTTTTGTGAAAAGACAACTTGTACCACCAGTCAGGACTATCGCACGTTGTCTTTATAGTTTGAGGGAGGGTGTGTAGACCCTGATAAACTGATGTTAGCGCTCTACGGAGCTTTTCCGTGTCCCTGCATCCTAACTGGGATCTTTCTTGTGTTGATCAGCTGATGTGGGGGAGGTTGCTGCTGCAGATTTTTGTTGCCCTGCTGATCCAGCCCGAGATGGGGGATCTGCAGTTGGATCCACTGGGTTGTGTGCTGGCGTGGCTGGGGGATTCAGCACCGCGGTGGAAATGCGCCTTTCTTGGCTGGGGAGGGGGGTTCTCACCATGTGGGTCACAGCACGCTGTCTGCCTATCCAAGTGTTTGTTTTCTAACTCCAAAACGAGCCTGTGGATGTGATGTTGCTTTTCTGGAGATCTTATCGCCTACAAACAGACTGTTAAAAATAGGGTCGTTTTACACAAAACTTGTTTGTGGAGCGAAACAATTCGAAACACGATAATAACAAAACAAAATCTTAAAATAGCTCAAAGTTGAGACCACAGGCACAGCTGCCAAGCACTTTCATCTTTATTACAGTTACTCATATCTCTTCTCTTATTATTCCTATTGTAAACACGCTGATGTTATCTGCGTTGGCCTCGCTGCTCAGCCAGCCCGTGGAGCCGCAGCCGGGCCGGGTGTTCCTGGGGCGGCTCACGCGTCTCCTGCCGCGTTTGGCTTCACGCTCGGACGGGGCTGCGGGACGTTTCTGCCAGCACCACGTTCCTCTGCTCCCTCACCTCCTTCAGCTGGGTGACGTCAAAATGGTGATAAAAACCGGCTCGTGGGGTTTGTTGGAAGAGGAACATTGACAGCAGGACGGTTCCTCTGAGCCGGGTCTGCAACACCTGGGCTGGGGAGGTGATGTCTCTCCACACTTTGGTTATCCCACAGCATCTCCTGGGGAAGCTGCAGCTCATGGCCTACTCTGGAGGCATTCCAACCCGCCTGGACACCTTCCTGTGTAACCTCATCTGGGTGTTCCTGCTCCATGGGGGGATTGCACTGGATGAGCTTTCCAGGGCCCTTCCAACCCCTGACACTCTGGGATTCTGTGTGATTCTGTGTATCCGCAATGTGTAAAGAACTGGTGGGATGACCAGGCCCAGAGTTGTGGTGAACGGAGCCAAATCCAGTTGTTGGCCGGTCACTATTGGTGTCTCCAGGGCTCAGTATTGGAGCCACTTCTGTTTAGTCTCTTTATCAGTGGTCTGGATGAGGGGATCGAGGGCACCCTCAGTAAGTTTGCAGATGACACAAGTTGGGTGGGCGTGTTGATCTGCTGGAGGGTGGGAAGGCCATACAGAAGGGTCTGGACCAGCTGGATCGCTGGGCTGAGGCCAATTGTCTGAGGTTCAGCAAGGCCAAGTGCTGGCTCCTGCACCTGGGTCACAACAACCCCATGAACGCTGCAGGCTGGGGAAGAGTGGCTGGAAAGTGCCCGGTGGAAAAGGACCTGGGGGTGTTGATGACAGCGGCTGAACATGAGCCAGTGTGTGCCCAGGTGGCCAAGAGGCCACCAGCATCCTGGCTGGTACCAGCACTGGTGTGGCCAGCAGGACTAGGGAAGTGATTGTGCCATTGTACACTGTGCACTGGGGAGGCCAAAACCTGAATCCTGGGGTCAGTTTTGGGCCCCTCATCATAAGAAGGACATTGAGATACTAGAGAGAGTGCAGAGGAGGGAACGGAGCTGGTGAGGGGCTGGAGCACAAGTGTGATGGAGCGGCTGAGGGACCTGGGGGGTTCAGCTGGAGAACAGGAGCTGAGGGGAGACCTTCTGATCTCTGAACTGCCTGAAAGGAGCTTGGAGCCAGGGGGGGTCGGGCTCTGCTCCCCAGGAACAAGCGCCAGGAGCAGAGGAAATGGCCTCAAGTTGCGCCAGGGGAGGTTGAGGTTGGATGTGGGGAACAATTTCTTCCCCAAAGGGCTGTGGGGCATTGGAACAGGCTGCCCAGGGCAGTGCTGGAGTCACCATCCCTGGAGGGGTTTAAAAGGTGTTTAGTTGAGGTTCTCAGGACATGGGGCAGTGCCAGAGTTGGGTTATGGTTGGACTTGATGACCCTGAGGGTCTCTTCCAACCGAAATGATTCCATGATTCTATGAAATGAATCTTCCTGGCTCTGCAGTCTTTGGTGCAAAGTAGAACATACATCCAGTCAAAAGGGAAGACCTGACCTGACACTGCACATGTTCGTCCAATTAAGTCACCTGTATGGTTGATAGAGGTGGAGATAGAACTATGCCATTTAGATAGCAGTTCTGCAATTAGGTTAATCTGAACATGCGTGTGAACATTAAAAAGCTATTAGGGAAACCATTGTATGCATGCTTGTTAAAATTAACAAATAATTGTTTAATGAAAGGTGCTAATGAGATCAAATAGTGAAACAAGACTTTGAGAGTTGCAAGTGTTTTTTAAAGATAAAACCAGCTACCAAAGCTTGGAGACCCAAACCCCTTCATCAGGTCCAAAACAGAAGCAGCAACCTCCATCTTGCATACAGGTGTAATTGCTCAGCTTCAACGTTGTGGTGTTCATCTGATAATCTGAGAGAAAAGGTACTTGATGCTTGTGGAGCTCCGCAAAGCGGCCTCTGAGCGGGTGGAACAGTTGTGAAGTCCGGAGGTGACAGCTGGGCTGGGAACCGACGCTGGGCCTGGTTTGTAGCGCACGGTCACGTCAACGCTCGTTCCTGCGTTTGTCCCGTCAAGCTCTTCTGCTGACTTCTCTCTGTGGGATGAAGTGTTGACCACCAGGGGCACAGTGTTCATTTTGTGTTCAACAGACGACCCAAAACCTCCCAACCCCCCAAAAAACAAACCCAAACCAACACATATTAAAAACAAAAGCATTTTTTCCCACTGATAGCTGGACACCTCTGTTCTTTCTGGACATTAAGACTGAACGATTGAGCTTACGTGGTGAGTGTTGGCTGTTGCTTTTGTACACTCGGTCTCCGATGCAGTGGGTGAAATACAAACAGGGATTTCCCCTGAGGTGACGCGAACTGGATTGTGCCGTGAGCACCACTGGGCTGACAAATCCTTCAATTTCATGATAATTCTCTCTAAGCAAAATCAATTGCAGATAGCAGAGAAACCCAATAAAGATAAGAGCTTTTCCTCTAAGCCCTAACGTCCTGGTTTTATCCCCATCTGAGTAAACAGGCATTAGTGAGCTCAGTTGGTGATGGACTCTTGTCCTGTTGGTGCCCAGCGTTAAACGCTGCAGGAGGGTCAGAATGTGGTGTTTTCAGATGCTGTTTACAACCATTTTGGAAAATACAGCCTAACTTTGCAAAATAATTAGAACACTTCACGTAAAACATCCTTGCCACCCAGTTCACAGTGACATCAGTACTAACACACAAATGTGCGAGAAGGCTCCTTATTAATCTATTTACTGGAACAATACACTATATTAAAGAAAGCCTTTATATGCTTATTTTATATTTGAGATCCAGGTATTTTCACACACTGCAGGAGTGAGACACTGTTCACTGCTGAAATCCCCATTGATTTCCATCCCTCGCGAGTGACGCGCGGCCAGAGTTTCCTGCACCTCTGCAGTCGCGGGGCAGGCGGCGGCTGAGCCGGTTCTGCAGCTCAGCGCAGCGGAGCCTCCTCAGCTGCAAAAGATACTAATTTGGAGTTAATTTGTGAACGTGGCAGGTTATCAAAGGCTTATCAAAGATTTGTAGATACCACAAGAGGGAAAAATAAACGTCTTTCTGATGGCGGTGAACCCGAGCGCTCTTGGGTATGGAGCTGAGCAGCGATTTTAAGCACTGAGACCTCTTGATTTTAGAGTCTTCTGAATTGCTTTCAGAAAAGGCAGCCATGTGGCCAAATGGAAAAGGCACAGCAAGATGGATAATGTTAACTCAGAAAGATGTGGTGGGTCAGGTGGTTTATACAATTTAATTTATAGGAAATACCAGTCTCAGCCGGTTTTGTGCGAGCACTTCGCTCCGTCCCGTTCTGCCACACAACCTCAGCTCCAGTGCTGACTCCGGGCCGTGCTGCTTGGAATATGCGGCTCTGCCAGGAGCGTTCTCGTGCATTTCTAAGTGGAATGTATGTGGCCAAATGTTTATATGATTTATTTGTACTTGATAATGCAGCAGACATCATTAACACATTAAAAATTTGTATAATAGCATATATACTTCTCTTTGGAATAACGCTCATTTATCCACTGTGGTGTTCTTCTCCTAAATAGACTCTTTTTTTTTGTGTTTTCCAGGCAGCAGTGCTGAGCATTAAGCTAAAATTACAGCCAGATCAAGATGTAGAGAAGGTGAGTCATTTCCTCTGCAGGCTCCTCTGTCATCAGACCCACCTTCTGATCCATCCCGGCTCTCCACGCTGTGCTGCCTTTCGCTGGAGGCTTTCATTTGTTCCCAAGAACTATCTGCTGCATCACCGATGTGCGGTTACATCTAGGGAAGCCATAGAGTTGATTTTGTTAGACCCCAGTCCGGTTTACTGGACTGTCTTTCCAGCTGCCGTTATACAAAATTGTAGCTGTGCTCTTGACAAGTGGTTGTCACGGTGATGGAATTTAGTGCTTTTGCTGTTTTGAAGCTTTGCTAATTGTGTTGAAAATGTCACATGGCTTTTAGGCAGCACTGGGGAGGTGAAGCGGGCTCTGGGAGTTGCTGTGTGTGAGCAGGGGATGGGCCCAGCTCCACAGTGTCACAAGCAGGATGTGTGCTGTGCCCTCTGCGAGCTGCCCAACACCGTGACCAGAGCCACCGTGCTCTGTCATTTCTTCTCCTAGATGTGCACGCCGCTGCTGCTCCAAGATAAAACGAACTTGGTGGAAGATTACGTGGGAGACTATCCCGAGCTCCAGAGCAAGCTCTTGCAGATCCTCGACACGTGGTGTGAACCTGGTTTTAATATCAGAGACATCACAAGGTAGAAATGCTTGTTGACTTTCTGAACAGCTGAGGCCAACTTGCCGTCAGAGGACAGTGTGTTCTCTGCTTCTCTGTCTGAGATTGTTTCCCGGAGTAATGGAGTGCAATATATCCACTTTTCAGCTGAGAAAGGGGAAATTCTGGTGTCTGTGCCAGAGGCTCCTCCAGCACCTTAGTCCATAGGAAGAGGTGTCGTTCCTATTGACAGATGCTCAGCTCCTGCTGGGAGAGGGGAGTGCAGAATGAAACCTGTGCAGTAGATCTTAGCAATACATTAATAACAATGTCAAAGCTTCCTGCAGGAGGTTAGAGCAATCAGACTCTCGTGCTTTGCTGCAGACAAGGGTGAGTTTCAGTATCGGTTGTACAGGTTTTGCAGGAAGATAATTCTGCGATGAAGTGGCAGAAAAACAAGAGATGCGAGTGGTTAACCTTCATGTGCTCGTGAAATAGTCGTGTGTGTTTTAATTTATAAATTGTTTCTTGCTAGAATAGCTCCTGTCATTCACAAAGCCAACAGCACAGTCATACAGGGTGAATGCAATAGTTGCTGTCTTAGTTTTGAAAAACAGATGTGAGGGAATCATTCCCTTTCTCTTTCTTTCAAACAAGCCTCTGGACTAGGCTGGGAAATCCGTGTGGTTGTGTAGTTGTCTCTTTCCCGTCACTCAGGGAAGACAGGAGACCGTTGTTACCAACACCCGGCAAACCCCAACACCTCTTCACTATCTGCTATGAGGGAAATGGGCTTCAGGCAATTCCACAGATGTTTCTGATATTGTTTGTTTGCTTACAGCCAATATCAAGGCCTGTCCGGGTACAAACCAGAAAAATTTAACCGCAAAATGCTGAGCAAGCTGGTCTTCAGACTCCTAGACCGATTTAATGCAGATCCAGGTATGTGGTACTGCAACACATTGTGGAGTTATCTCACCAATAAAGAACAAATGAAGTCAATTTGTCTTCTTCCATGTTCAGCAAGGAATTTCTGCTGTGATTTATCGCGGGGTATTTCAAGGTTTAATTAATGATATTGAAAACCAAAGCTGGTAAGTTATGGGAATTATCACTTTGTGCTGTCAAAGAATGAAGTGCTTGTGACTAATAGACTGCTTCTTCCATGATGTGAAATAAATCTTGACCTCAGGACGGCGCTACGTAAACACGCGATGGTCAGCGTTGAGTTATGCCTCCATTCCACTCACGCAAGAGTCAGGTCATTATTCATCCGGGGATCTGTTCTCGTGAGTTACGGGCCCGTCAGCTGGGAGGAGATAACCCTTGGCAAGCAGGAGCCTCACAGCTCTTTGTGTTCTTTGCATAAACTGGGGTTGGGGGTGAGGATTTTTAAGGCTCTCAGCAAAGATCTGCTTCACCACCACTTACCTAACAAAATCTGCTTTGTTTGGCTCTGATTGTTAGCGGGGACTGTTGATTGTTTCTTCTTCTCTTTGGGACCTTGCCTCAGACACCTTTCGGTGCACCGTTAGTTTTTACCCCGCGAAGCTTTCCGTCATCAGCCCGAGATATGCAATTTTCTCTTCTTGGACTAAAAAGTGTTTTCTAACCACAAATTGTGGGCTTATTACACCTGGCAGCAACACTATATCGCATATTAATCTTCACATCTTCAGACTGGTGTTCAAAAGTTAATAGGATAATCCTTACAAACCCTGATAGGAAGATAAGTAAATATAATTAAACTTAGTCAGTTGGTGTGAAAGCTGAGACATAAGGGGGGCGAAGTATTTAAAATCTAAAACCCTCCCAGGAGTTTACTAGTCTTCAGTAATTTCTCCTCCTTTACGAGGTGGATCAGTCATTAGGCTGTATTGTGTTTTATGATCTGTAAGGGATTTGTGTTGTTCCCTTTCCTTATGAAAGGTACATCAAAGGTATTATATTAACTGCAGAGGTAAAATGAAGGGATCGTTCAAATGCAGAGTTCTGAGAAATTAAAAAAACCCAATAATCTAGGAGAGGAACATGTAGCTGTTGATCTTGGGTGCTGTGTGTAGGATCTCGGCTTGGGGATGCTGTCCCACAAGTTGGAGCTGCTGATAACAATGGCCAAATCAACACATTGCCTGGTGAGGAGGTTCCCTGCGGTGCACACAGGTCCCATTCCTGCGCTTCCAAAGCGATGGATCCCATGCAAACCGCAGTGTCCGCAGTGCAGCGTGCGGCACCTCTGCCCATGTGAGGGGATGCCTTAGTGCTGGTCCTGCTCGAACTGCCTTGGGGAACAGTGGTAGCTGGGGTAACACGGCTTCCCTTCCCTTCCCTTCCCTTCCCTTCCCTTCCCTTCCCTTCCCTTCCCTTCCCTTCCCTTCCCTTCCCTTCCCTTCCCTTCCCTTCCCTTCCCTTCCCTTCCCTTCCCTTCCCTTCCCTTCCCTTCCCTTCCCTTCCCTTCCCTTCCCTTCCCTTCCCTTCCCTTCCCTTCCCTTCCCTTCCCTTCCCTTCCCTTCCCTTCCCTTCCCTTCCTCTGAATTTCAGGGTGTTCTTCTTTTTCTGAACCATGTTCCGTTATTACCACACAAAACAGCGCATGGTCAGTGGAAATTTTCTGCTGAATCCCAAAGGTGTCCCAATAAACTCTGTGGGGATTCCATTTAATTGGCTCCACTGGGGAAGGAAGGAGTTGGGCAGAAATGGTATGTGATTGAGGAAACTGAGTTTTAGAGTGTCTTTTCTCACACGTGGGGCGGTATGCCCTGGTTTAATGAGCCTGTAACTTTTGCAGGCTAATTACTTAATGCTCTTTGGAGGCTCTGTGAGAATCACTTCTCTGTACAATAGCTCCCGGAGGTGGGGGAGCTGACCTTACCTGGGTTTGAAACACTCACATCTATTTTCTGTTGTGTTTTTGCACAGTCCACATACCCCAGAACGTTCAGTGAGGTAGAAATGATACAAGTACAGCTGTCCTCATATATCGGCCCTTAGTGCCTGTGTCACAATAAGGCAGATAATGGTGTTGATAGCAAAGAGATGGTCACCAACCGGACAGTCCAAAGTTGTGGTTTTCCTGGAGTGGTGTAATTAATTAGCTGAGCACCTGAAGTTCTCAGTGCTTGGAACATGTTTTTACCACTGTCTCTGAGACGTTTTCTTAGCATAAACTAAGAGAAATGTTTCCTCTTCATTTGTCCACCAGGTTTTACTTTAAATTTCAGTTGGGTGTGAATGTTCCTCATGGTGTGTGAGCTCAGCGCGCTCAGTGCCCAGTGGCGGGCCAGCAGGGGGCAGGCGAGGGCTGTCCCCAGGGAGCCCGGTGAGGGGACACGGCCGGGCTGTCCCCAGAGATCAATGTGAAGGGACACAGCCTGGTTGTCCCCAGGTATCAATGTGAGGGGACACGGCCGGGCTGTCCCCAGAGATCTCTATGAGGAGACATGGCCGGGCTGTCCCCAGGGATCAATGTGAGGGGACACGGCCTGGTTGTCCCCAGGGATCAATGTGAGGGGACACGGCCGGGCTGTCCCCAGAGATCTCTATGAGGAGACATGGCCGGGCTGTCCCGAGGGATCCCTGTGAGGTGACACGGCCGGGCTGTCCCCAGGGATCAATGTGAGGGGACACGGCCGGGCTGTCCCCAGAGATCTACTCTATGAGGGGACACGGCCGGACTGTCCCCAGGGATCCCAGTGAGGGGACACGGCCAGACTGTCCCCAGGGAGCCCTGTGAGACCCGGGGGCCACACTGGGCACTTGCAAAAGACGCTGTTAGAGAGAGAGGAATCACTTCTGGCTCTACAGGAATGCATTTGGAAGGAGGAGATTTCAGATGTTCTTTAGCTTCCCCTCGTTAAAACAGCGCAGAAGGTTATTCCTTTCCTTGACATTTCCTTTACAAGGGTTGTTTCTTGGTGATTTTTCTTCAGAGTTTTTTAGCTCTGTATTAGATATCAGCACCGTGACTGAGAAGATCGTCTGGGCTTGGGTGTTCAAAGGCAGGACCCGTGTGCTCCTGGGGCTGCAGGGTCACGGTGCTGGACAAGGGACAGAACACACCAGGGTCCTTTCCAGGCCCTTCTCAGCTACGTTTTTATCTACTGAGGTACAGACATTAACCTGTGATCTGCTCTAGGACCAAGAGCAGCAGCTCCAAGCTTCTCCTTGAAAAGCTGTCACCACCCTTGCCGTTCTGAGCATGAATTAATTATATCCAGACGAGTGTCTGAAGACCACACCGGAGCACTTTGCCTTCAGGATCAAACCCCTTGTGCCGTGTGCTCTGTTCTCAGGGCAGCAAATCCCACAGGTTGCTCAGGGGTTTGAGCCTGGTTTGGGGTTTCTGCTGTTTCACCGGCCTTTTGCGGACCCTGATCTCTGATGGCACAGAGCATTTTATGAGAGACAATAATGCACCTTGGAGGTTACAACAAAAAGAGGGTTTCTTGAGTCCGGCCCTCCCCTCCACTAATTTGCACTTGGGAACTTATCTCATAATACACTGAGAGACAGCTCGTGTCTCCTCAGATTCCCCAGCAATCCTTAGCGATACCAGGGTAAAAGCCTCTAGCGTTTCAGGTACTTTTAGTAAAAAAAGACTTCATTACTTTGTCCCCAAGCAAAGTATAGTTTGTGTGGGGCCTTCTGCTCTGCCAGGACAGGGTAAGGAGTCTCATTGTGAAGGGAAGTCGAGCTCTGCACGTGTTGTAAAGAGAGAATCGGGTCCACGTCCCAAGTCAGGAGGCACCGCGTGTCACCTGGGAGTGGTGACCATGCGCCACACCTAAAAATGTATTGCACCACGTCCCCCATAGACACATCCTACTAATGTTGTACGAGTGAAAGAGGTGTGTATTGTGGGTTTCATAATCCGTGTGACAAATGGATGTCGTTTTCAGTTCCTCTCCGGTGCTGATAGTCGGCTAAAGGGCAAAAGCAGAGGGGGGTTTTTGCTTCTGTGAGTCCCAGATGTGAAGTGTAGCTCGGCTGTTGTGGTGCTGCTGCCAGGTTGAGAGGTGACACATGCCCAAAGAGATGCCTTCATAGTATAATGCCACTTATATTCCACTAGTGCTCAGGAACCCAATCAGGATCCCAAAACCCTGTTATAGCAACACTGCAGAGAAGGATGGTCCCTGTTCTGGAAAGGTGAGGACATTGTCTTTGCCCTGACCAACAGAACACTGGGTTTGGCTCCGGAGACCTGAGTTCCAACTCCTGTTCACTCTGGTGTGTGACCTTGAGTAAGTTGCTCTTCCCTCAAGCACTTGGATTTCTGCACATATAAGGTGTGGGTGGTTGTGAAACTGCGGGGAAGGGTCTGGCAAAGCCTCTGCGGTGCCACCTGCGTCACCATCCTGCCCCAGAGCCACAGCAGCTCCTCCCGGTATCTGCGACAGATGCGGAGTGTGGATCCTGTTCTTAGAGCCCTCCGAGGTGCAGAGTTCGCCGTCTCCTGTACGGACTCTGCCGGTTCTTGTGTAGCCTCGCCATTACACTGTTGGTTGGGTTTTTTCCTCCAGAAGGCTATCTGGAATTCCTCTTGCCTTTATGGCTTTTGGTAAATGCGTCTCATGTTTTACTTTGGCCTTTCTGATTTTCTGTGTTTGTGCTGTTCTTTTCTATGTGTGTGATGCAGTTTCCACCTTGTTCTTGTGTTTGAGATCAATAAAAGGTTCTGATTTAGCAGAATCCCATTTTTCCATTGCCAGCTCTTCTTCGCTCCTTTTCCCCTTACAAATGGTTTCCACATGAAATCTTACCTGCCAGTCCTCTGAGTTTATTCAAGTCCATTTTGTTGTTCTTATTTTGCTGTTCTTAGAGCTTTGAACTCTCAGTTTATTGTCTCTTACCAAGTTACCTTTTATCTTCATGTTTTCCATCAGTATTTCTCAGTTTTTTTGTAATAAAATGCAGAAAACTGGATTCAAGCTCAGTTCCTTTGCTCCGTCAGAATAGAAAATGTCACTAGTGCCTTCAGAATATTTCCAGTCCATCTGTGTTTCTCTGTCCTATTTTCTGCACAGGTGGGCACTTAAATCCCTCCGTTCTGCCTCTTTGGATATTTCCCGTGGAAGCTCACAGAAAAACGTTCAGTGGATCTTTCTGGTGACCTGGAGAAATCACACTGTGTTTCTTTCTGAAGTGCTTTGAAATCTTTAATTGATTGTATTATTAGTATTTATGTTCTTACCTTCTTTAAAGTGTGTTACTTTCTGTGAGCTGGTGATTTTCCCCTGGATATTGGGTTTATATCCGGAGGAAAGATCACCGTATTTATTGGGATAATATCCTGTAGGATAATTGCAATGATTTCCTCAGATCCTCTGAGGGCAGGGATATGTTGTCACACCGTGGAAGATTAACTCCAAACTAACAGCTTTGGACATTTCCACTTGAGATGGAAACGTTCGAGTTGTGAAGTGATGCAGTAAGCAGTGGGACCTCTGTTCGTGTCCCTCGGATTCCAAGCTCTGCCATTCATCTGTCTTCCTTCTTTCTTGCAGTTCTTGATCCCCAGATGTGCCGCGTGTGGGCAGGAGAGTGTGGAACTTGGGGGCCCTTTGAGTGTGTCCTGGTTGCCCTGATTCAAGGGAGGCTGCAGAGAATTTTCCCCTCCCTGGTTCCTATTCCCCTTTCCCATAGCTGGTCCTGCTCCCTCTGCCCCCCCGTGCGATGGGGCTGGTCACTGCAACCCCGCTGGAGGCGCTGGGGAAATCCCTGCACCGGCATCCAGCAAGAACTGACACATACCTATGCTAATCCTGCTTCATGGATTTTATCTTCTGCGTTTATCTCTTGTTGCACTGGATTTCAAAACAAGGCACGGTGTGAAGATCTTGTTTTTTGCAGTTGTAACAAGGCGTATCTAATAAAGATGGCAGTAATAATAATAATAACAACAACTGTTGTTTGCTAGCTCAGCAAAACAATAGTCACCACCCTCTTTGTGTGGATATAGAGTCTCTTTCATGGATATATGTGTTATCGGATAAACATTAGCCACAAGTTTATGTCCTGAGTAACATGTTCAAAGCTGCTTCAAAGAATTAACAGCACAGGTTCCAATTAAATGGAAAAGAACGCGGCAGCCTCTGGAGACTGGAGGTGGTGCCGTGTGAGGATGCTGCCTGATGAAAGGTGTGAAGTCATTGATTGTGGAGCGTAGTGAACCAGCAAGAGGATCTTATCGTTCAGGGGTGGCACAACCAGAGATATCAGCAGCCAAGGATTAGCATTGCTAATCATGGTTGAAAGTGTAAATAGCAGTTTATTGTTGAGATAAGCTGACAACGTGCGTGTCTGCCTGTCATTGTTCCCAGGGCGATGGCATCCTGCCTTCCGTAGGCTGAAACTGGGGAAGGAAAAATGTCATGTCTAGACAGTGAAACTCGAAGGAAGTTCAGCGATGCTGTGTACTTAAATGTCTCTTTCCTTCTTTTAGCTCTCTGCCCTAATGTCGTAAATCAGCGGCACTTGAGAACTCTGAATTATCTCTTCTACAAGAGGTTTGTTGAGGTACGTTTCTGTTTTGTGTGTGGCATGGGTGTTTATTTTGCATTTTGAATAACATCACTTATATGATTTAGATGTATTGATAGTAGATGAGCAAGTCGTTGTTATTATTATCGCATAGAAATGCATCTGATCTGCCACTGGGCCTGTTTCATCTGTGAGCGAGTAGCCTGTGTGTCCGTTCATGTTCTGATGAACGGTTGCTCGGTGCTCGTTCCCCTCGGCGTCCCCCGCGGTGACGGGCGCACACGGTGGCTCAGGCTGCGCTCTCCACACCTCCGCTTGCCCTCAACCATCTCAAATTAGCAGGAGCGTACTGGCTAAAGACTCTTTTGCTGTGTTTGGGTTTCTTGGGGGTATTGTGTGGTTGTTTTTTCCTTAACATCAGTTTGAAGCAGTCCGTGTTGCTGAGTTCTTTGCAGGTGCTCTGTTTGGTTCTCGTGGCCTGGCTGTGATGGGGATGGCCCAAACCTGCCGCAGAAGCTTTTTTGTGCTAGCAGCCTCGTTAACGCTTAGCACAGTCCTAGTATTCATCCTTTCAGCTCCTGAACCTCTCCTTGAACTAACTTTACTCTTATCCAGCCTCCAGGTTCTCTGTCTAAATACGCCGGTACTTGTCCTGGCACTGAGGGTTTGCAGAAGTAGGAAGGTGACATTAATTCTTTCTAAGGAGCAGGTCTCTAGGAGGCTGACTGTCTGCGGAATGACGTGACGACGGTTTCTTGTCCCCTCTCATGAGTGTACGGAGCCAAGTCCCTGCCCTTTGGGTGCTCTGGAGCACCCTGCATTGGGCAGCACAGTTCTCTTCTTGTTCACAAGGCAGTTTGGGTGGTTCTCTTGATGGTCCGGCATCTATCATTATCCTGTACCTGGAGACAGATTCTGTCAGCTGAGAGTAAGTTTTGTTCTGCCTCTTCTGGAATAAAACAGTTAGCACATGTTTTATCCAGGTGTATCAACTGGACTGTGAAGCACAGGGACCACAAGAGGCTGAAAATCATTGCAAAACGTTTCCATTTCTTGAATTTTGAATTGTCAAGCTATATTTGCCAAACACGGAGTGCTCTTTCATCTGCACTTCACAGGAGACTTTCTCCTTTTTTAACACAGCTTTGACACAGCCCAACAGGTTGTTCAGACATTCCTCCATACGCTGCCATTGATCCCGTCTTCAGAGAGCCAGTCTCCAGGAAATGAGACACCTCCTCCAGAAGCGCCTGTGCTTTTGCTCAGAAGAGGATTCGTTTGATGTCCTGACAGCAGAAGGCAGACGCGTGTGGTTTTTCTGATCCCCACCCCCACGTCCTCAGAATGGGAAGAGGGGCTGAGCGGTGGGGATCTGACGGGACCGCTGTGGTTCTGCTCCCCAGCCCCCCTGGGCTCTGCCGCTGCCGCATCCTGCCGGCAGACATGGGAGCACCCAGCACCCAGCGTCCTGCGTCTCAGCCTCACCGCGGGCTGACATCATTCTGGAGAGCGCGGTCAGCTCGGGGAGAGCAGAAAGCGATTCTCCAGGTGTATTTATTTAGCAGACTGGAATGGATTCTTGATCTGGTGTTCTGCTCTTTCTGGCCTTCCATTTCCTTTGTTTTGGAGTATTTGCTTGATTTAAAGTATCCAAGCTGGCCAGTTACTTGCGTTAAGGTACATTTGGCAGCTGTTTCTGGACACAGTCCCTTCCGAGAGCTCTTTGGTGTTCTCTGTTTACCGTTCTCAGCTGTGTATGAGGTCTGGCTAAATGGCTCCTTTATCTCGCTAGTATTTAAATTACATGCTTGTATATCTCAAAGAAGTTTTCCTTGAGGCTCTTACTCCCTGTTTGCTCCTGTACCTCACCATAAAAGTGGCACTAATAATCACTGGTACCTTTGCCAGGAGTGGGGAGAGGCCTCGGTGGCCAGTGGGTCTCATGGAACCCGTGTGCTTGGCCGAGTGGAGAGCGGGTCCCAGCCCGAGTGTCTCCCCAAGGCTGGCTCAAACTCCACTGGAACGGGGATAGTAACTGATCAGTTTCCTTTCCCAGACCTCATGGTTCCAGAGGATTTTTCATGACTTGGCTGTTGCAAAAAGTTTATCTTTTTCTACTCTGAAGGCTCAGCCTTGCAGATAGTCCCTGCGAGCGCTTCCTCGGCGGGGACCTCTGGGGGCGGCTCTCCATGGGGCGAGCTGTTGGGTGGACTTACTGCACATCTCCTGAGGGACCGGCAGAGGCCACAGCCGTGCATTCCCCCAGCCCATGGCCTGTTCCAGCTTTGCTCAGCGGTGTCTGCATTGCGAGAGCACCAGCTCAGCTTTGAGCCAGCCAGAAAAGCTGCTGCACTTGCACAGCCTTGTGAACGTGATTAGTTTCCTGCAAATGAGCCCAGGACCCAGCTGTGGCTAATAACGAGAGTCCAGGCCACTGCTGGGTAGGGGCCCATTGCCTGCGTGCTTTGATTGCGTGTGGATTATTTTTTTGTGTTACGTGCTGTAGTCTCACAGTTGTCTGAATTACTTCATTCCAGCCGTGTTTCTCTGCCGTGCCCGGCTGGTGACACACGACAAGCAGAGGGTTCCCCTGTGCTCCAGAGCGCATTCCTCAGCCGGTGCTGGTGTGTAAGGTGGCGTGTTGAGTTTCAGCTCGCTGTACGGAACGTTCTCCCTTGTCTCAGACCCCTCAGAAGTGATTTTTTCTTTTCAGAAAACCATGACTCAGGAGAACTGGACAGATCATGTTCAGGTGAGTGGATTTCCCTCTCCCATTTTCTCAGGGTTATTTACTTGGAGGTTATTTTAAGATGCTCAGAATATGCAGCTCTGGATATTGTCATCCCACTATTACCGTTTTGCACTTCCTCATAACTTTATAAGCACACAGCAAAATTGTACATGCAGCGAAAAGCAAGGACAAAAGTTTATCTTTAAATTCCTGTTATGCCTTTAAAAATGCTCTAGTTTGGTTGGAGCATTTAGATAAGATTATGAGGTATGTTCCTTTACTTTCATACACTGATTTGTAAGTGAACCCTACAAACATTTATGCGGCTACATTACAAGGAGGGAGGAAAAAAGGAGTTCTCTTCAGGCCACAAACAGGGTGGGAGTAAATCAGGACAAATGTTAGATTCTGTCTGCATGCTCTGATCATTTTCAGCAGGTTTATTAGGTGACTGTTACATATTATGACTTCTGTATCTTGTGCTGTAGGACACAAGTAATTTTAATAACACAGGGAGAAGCGCAACAAGGGTTTTTGTTCTTGGTGTATAAACAGGAGAGTTCATGGGAACCATGTTGTGGCCTGGTACTACAATAAATAGATATGTGACAATGGAAGGCCACAAAATTCCACGGTGACAAACCATTAGTGATGATTTATGTGTCCACGGTGTCCCTATGGATTTGCAGCCTCATGGTGAGGTAACTGCAAAGTGAGGTTTCTGTAACTCCTCTCGGTTTGAATTCTGCAGCTATTACGGGTCTGGGATCATGAGCTGCCTTTGCAAACCCATTGGAAGGGTCGGCGAGGGCCTCGGGGCGGTGGCGGGCCGGTCCGATGACTGGTCATCTCCTGTGCTGGAGATCGCGGGCGCTGTCTGTGCACACCAGCAAAATGGCTCAAGTTGTTCCTTCTCTCTTTCATGGGCCATCAGGAAAAAGAGCAATTCAAAGGCACGAGGATGTGGGTTTTAAGACAGAGATCATTGATAAAATGCCCAGCATCGCTTTGTGGCAACTGTTAAGCCAACTAGGTGTTTCCAATGGTGAATATTCAGCTTCTCCATGTATGGTAGTTGATCACAGCGATGCAGGAGGCCGGGCTCTGCGAGGACGGGAAGGGCTCTTGCCTCTTGATCTCAGTGATTCTCTCCAGTGAAAGACCTTTTCAGGGTTCCCTTTGCTTCTCACAAGCTTAAAGGCCAGCATGAATCTTACTTAGTGCCTCGCTGGATCAAGACCGGAGGTGTGATTAGCCATGAAACATCTTCCTCACACCTTCTGGATGTACTTTGGTGTGTGCAGTGCAGGGGTTTCTGCTGGTGTGATAGGGAGAAGAACCTCCATTTAACACAGTTGCAGGTCGTGTCGGTCACTTGTGGAAAGAGGAGCCTTGGGAATAGATGCTCTCAGAAAAGTGCTTGTTTTGTGCCTGGTAAGAGAACTACACCGATGGATGATGGACTGTGGCAGAAGGTCGTCTTTGCTTTCCCGGAGTTTTCCAAACTTCGTATTTTCTGTGTGCTGCCAACTTAATATATTTTTGACAACTATGAGCTTATCACTCGAGTAGTGCTTAAACTTGCCTGTTCTCCGTCCTGCCCCTGCGCTATCAGTGATCGCTGTCCTTGGCAGCACTTTAAAGCGATCGGAATCTGTACCTGTGCATCTGGAGGAAGCTGAAACATCTGCATGTGCAGAGGCTGCTGCCTCACGCTGCCGGCAGCGCGGCTGCTCCCAACAAAGGAGAAGTTGCAAAGGAGAATCTCTGTGCAAGCTTTAGTTTTTGGTGCAAAAACTAAGGATTTTGGGGACCTCATTGGTTTTGAAAGATTGGGCTTTACATGAGGGAGAGGTTCAACTTTCCACTCAGAGCTTCACCTGTGACCTGACATATCTCTCACACTCCTTGTGGAGCTGGAGAGAGCGGTTGCTGGTGTTGTGCCTCCCGTCCTGTGTTCAGTTCAAACTCAGTTTGTATCTCCCAGGCTCTGCCTAGCGATGCGATATTGAAGACACGTTGCGCTGGGTGGGAAGTGGACGATGGGACCTGAGTCCCCTGGGGGAGAGGGAACCAGAACTCCCAAAAGATTCCACAACAACAAACACTCAATCAGAATATTTTGGATAATTTTTTTCAAGTTTAAGTCCAAAGAGGTTGACAGTCTTCGTGGATTTAAAGCCTGGTTTTGTTTAATTCTGTGCTGCAGTCGTAACAAAACACTTAGAGTCCTGGTGAAAGTGGTATCTCCTCGTTCGGTGGTGCTGGCCGTGCCACGTTTGGTGTGGCAGGTGATAGACATTTCTGGGCTGTTATTGCTTTTTGTTGGCCCTGAGCAATACAAGGACAGAATTTTCCTGTTCCTGCCCTGTGGGAGGAATCGAAGGTGTGATCCCGACTGCTCCTACAAAAGGCAGAAACCGGAGTTAATTGTGAGGCCGACAGAACCTGTTTCCAGCCCTGTAGCAAACTGGTTTTGCCCCCTGTGCCTGCCAGCGCCCGCGCTGCTCCTCCGCGACCGGCCGGGGCTGCGCGGGCGGGAGGAGCGGCAGCAAAGGGGCAGAACGGCTCCGTACCCCCGGGAGCCGCCCTGGTCACCGCGGCCTGCTGGCAGCACAGGACAGCTGCCGCTCGTGTCACCTCCTCTGAGAAGAGCCCGGGGGCTGAGGGAGGAGTGCTGCTCGCACAGTGCCAGCTGCTCTGCGATTCATCGCTTGCCTAACTGATGCGGGGCTGCGTGGAAACGCGCAGCAGAGCGCCTGTCCTCACAAGCAGAGGGGAAGGTGTGTAGGGTATCGATGGTAGATAGGCTGGAAAATAAGAGGCAGGGTGTGAGCCAGTTGTCTGCTTTGCTCTGTGCCAGTTCTGCGTGCTGATGATAAAGATGCTAGAATTGGGTAGAGCAGCTGCGGAGCAGGTGATATGTGGCAGCAGTCAGATGTGTTCAGGAAGGGTCATCCTGCTGGTGAGTGTGGACTGGACTTGGCCAGCAGCAAGAGGGGTTTGGTGAATGCTGACGTTTCCCTGGAAATTCTGCAGGACAAAATCGCTTTGAGACTGAAAAGCGTAGAAGGCGTTTTTCAGTCATCTGCCAAGCTTGCAGAAAATGAGCACGCAGAGCAATAGTATCTGTGAGGAGCATAGTAGGGAAGTGGCTCTGATTGCAAAGGTCACCTCTACCAGTGGTCTGGATGTGAGGTGGTATCTGAGATACTTGCATGAGGTTGGCAACGTGACATGGGACCGACCAGGCTTCAAAGATGCTGAGGGCTCTGGAGCATCTTTCTGATGAGGAGACACTGAGAGACCTGGGGCTGTTGAGCTGGAGAAGCTGAGAGGGATCTGATCAATGGGATCAATATCTCAGGGTGAGCATCAAGAGGATGGACCAGACTCTGTTCAGTGGTGCCCAACACCAGGGTGAGGGGCAACGGGCACAGACTGAAACACAGGAGGCTCCATCTGAACATGAGCAGAAACTTGTTTGCTGGGAGGTGCCAGAGCCTGGCCCAGGCTGCCCAGAGCGGGTGTGGAGTCTCCTGCTCTGAGACATTCAAACCCCCTGGACCCAGCTGTGTGATCTGCTCTGTGACCAGGTGAGCAGGGCTGGGCTGGGGATCTACAGAGGTCCTGCAACCCCAAACACTGTAATTCTGTGATTGCCAACTCGGGTGGCAGCTGGAGCGCGAGGACGCCTCATGTAGCACCTGAAATTCTTCCTCCTGGTTTAACAGAGGCTTTGGGAATAGGCAGCTCTGGTATTTGCTGCGCCACTTTGAGCACGCGGTGTTCTCTTTACTGTTTCAGAGGGGAACTCACAATTCGAGACCCAGCTTGGTTGGTCAGTGCCACGGCACCTGTTTTGTGTGAAGTCACCACAGCCTCGGGGTCTGCTGGGTCCCAGCAGGGAGCTGCCCGGGCCTCTGAGGGGCTGCTGTGCAGGAGACAGTCCGGGCTTGGCGAGGAAAGGCCGGGGTGCTTGTGCAGGGAATGACAGAGTATTGTGGGTGTTTCCGAGCAGTTAGAGCCCAGAAGGCACACACTTGCTCCATGATTCTAATGTCCAGAGTATTTTTGCAGGGAGTAGTTTGACTGTAGCAGAGCTGACCAGTTGGCACAGTTTAAAATGTTATCTCAGGGTACTTTGGCTCAAGAGTTACCTGTGTGTCTATTTAGACGTTCTGCCATGGAATTTCTTCTCCCATGGAGCAGAACAGCAACACAGCTCTTCGTTTGGGACAATAACTAGAATCAGTGTTGGGCAGGGTTAAACCAGTCCGTTCTTTAGGGCTGTCCGTGTTCCGATTGCCTGTTTTGCACCGTGTCTGGGACAGCGACGGGGTAGAAATGGTACTTCAGCTTTTACTGACCTTGAGCCAAAGCGCCTTTTGTTGCTAAATCAAAAACTTTCTGTGCTGGTGTTTGCACGGGCGAACCCATCCCCTCGTTTCTCAAATGTGAAAGCTTGCACCTTTGCAAACGTGCTGCAGTGAGGTTCTCCGGGGCGCTGCTGGGCTGCGGCTCCGCCAGCCCCTTTGGCAGCTCATGGCTGGAACCGCTCTGTGCGACTGGAGAGACGGGCCGGGGATACAGCACCTAGAGAAGCGGCCGCGGTTGTTTCCAGGCCCCGTCGTGCAGCTCTGCAGTCCGCTCTGCTCTCGCCTGAGAGCGGGGCAGATGAACCTGGCGCCAGCTGTTGGGCGCGGGGAGAGGCCGCAGCTGATCTCCTCTGCTTCTCCAGCTGTGACAATGAGATAACTTATTTATATGAACATCGCTGACCGTGAAAATCAGACACTGTGCCAGCTCGTTCTCTGGGTGACCGGGGTGAGATGCTGGTGATTCGCAGCAAATGTATAATACCTCGAGTTCCACTAACATTCTAGGGTTGTTATGCTACTTCACAGATAATATTCAGAAATCTGCCTAAAAATAAGGCATAGAAGTGAAGTGCCATCCTTTATCTGCAATACATTTGAAAAACTTTGACCGTTCCTGGTCCTCGATAGGTATAAATAGTCTTACACTACAGCAAGGAGTTGGTGTAATCTTACTTATTTAACCGCTTAGTTTCTAAATGACAAACGTCCTCAGCGACTGGTGCTGAGATCCTAATGGGCTCTTTCTGTGCAGGACCATTTTGACTTCTGTTAAAATGTAACAACTTCTGGAATAAAATGTAATAGCTGTTATGCTTAAGGAGGTATTTTTAAGGGGAATTTAAAGGGCAGAATGCAATTATTTTTAAAAAACCTGTGGCTAGAACACCTGGCCAGTAATCCTGCTCTGGGGAATCTTTAATAAGGACAAGAAGTCAAAAAGGCCACTTTGCAAATATCCACATCTTGTGTCCTTCCCTAGGACTCCTGAGTTTAGGCAAACTTTTAAATTGGCTCAAGATTGTTTTGAGTGCAGCAACTTCCCCCTAGTGTAAGGAACTTAATATCTGTAGGGAATTAAGCAATCTGTGCAATGCAAATGGGAAGGATATTCAGGAGGTGATTAATAAATGACATGTCTTTTGGTATAAGTCTGCATGTCAAATTATCTTTCGCTCTGTGTTCGAGTGAACTGTTTATTCAGGGATATAATGGATTTCATCACTCAGACGTCAAATCTAGACTGGCTGTTTTCCTGGAAGGTAGAAACCAAAACTAGTTTAACCAGCTGTGGTGTGGAGTCCCTCGCTAGCATTTACGGCCTCTTCTGAAGGAGGAAATTGGAACCAGGGGGTGATTGGTTTTGTTCCTTCTGGCCTTAAAAGTCTCAGGGAGGAATCATCAGCTGAAATAAGTGTTTGTGGTTCCCGCAGTGTTGCTGCGGCTGAGGCAGCTCTGGGTACCGCTCTGGGTGTGAAGATGCAGGAGCTGCTCCTTGGCTCTGGTTTCCCTGCAGTTTGCCTGGTAAACTGTTTGCAAAATAATTGCATTTATCTTTCCACAACTTTAAGCAGCTCCCGAACAGCTGCCACGTAAAAAAAAGAGAAGATTTATTTATTTTTTTCCTTATCCATTTCCCTTTTGCAAAATAGATGGTATTTAGCCCTGGACTAGTGACAGGCTTGAGATCTGGTATCTGTCTTGTGAAGCCAGGGCTGAGGGAATTGCTTTCTATCCGTTGAGAACCGGCCGTGTTTCTTCGCCCTGCGGCCCCGTTGCTCCTTTCATTGCTCTGCCCACGTTTTGACCCCCGGTCAGGGACTGAGCAGAACCTCAGTGTTGGCAATCCCTCTGCTCCTGCCCGCGCCTGTCTCTTTAGATTGGGGGGTGCTCAGTAGGTCAGAGAGGTTCTCCTGCCCCTCTGCTCTGCCCTGGGGAGACCACACCTGGAATATTGTGTCCAGCTGTGGCCCCTCAGTTCCAGCAGGACAGGGAACTGCTGGAGAGAGTCCAGCGCAGCCACCAAGATGCTGAAGGGAGTGGAGCATCTCCCGTGTGAGGAAAGGCTGAGGGAGCTGGGGCTCTGGAGCTGGACAAGAGGAGACTGAGGGGGGACTCATTCCTGGGGATCAGTGTGGAAAGGGGGAGTGTCAGGAGGATGGAGCCAGGCTCTTCTGGTGACAACCAGTGACAGCACAAGGGGCAATGGGTTCAAACTGGAACACAGGAGGTTCCACTTAAATTTGAGAAGAAACTTCTCCATGGTGAGGGTGGCAGAGCCTGGCCCAGGCTGCCCAGGGGGTTGTGGAGTCTCCTTCTGTGCAGACATTCCAACCCGCCTGGACACCTTCCTGTGTAACCTCATCTGGGTGTTCCTGCTCCATGGGGGGATTGCACTGGATGAGCTTTCCAGGGCCCTTCCAACCCCTCACATTCTGGGATTCTGTGACTATTCTCGTTTGAGGGCTCTGAGGAGAACACGTAGCCACAATGTGATATAAAAGTCTGTTGTACCTCAGGGAATATTAAACCATGGATAAACCGGACAATAAAAGTAGCAGGCAAAGTATAGATTTCCTTCTATTTTTCAGTTTGGTTTGTAAATGGTGTCATGTATTTATTGATAGCTGAAAGAGTTGCAAAGCACAAGGACCAACTGATAGAGCCGATGCAGAAAACAAGCACATCTGTGAGTTTCTCAGGAAAAGCACAACATAATTCTTCAGTTCCATTCTGCTTTCTGGACAGAAAGCAGTAAAATATGCATCTGTACTAATGAAGTTAGCACTAAAAGAAATGGGAACTTCTCATTTAACAAACCCACAGCTGTTGTGGGAGAAGTACATGGGAAAAGCCAAACTTGCAGTGTGTTCCGTGCCTTACTATCTAAAGAAGAGTCTATCAAAGCATCTGTACAGTTAAATGTAAATACCTCCATGTACCTCCAGTGTGGATTATTTTCTGTAAGGCCTGGAGGGCTGCTGTGCCCTGATAATGATGATAGTTTTATTTATAACAAATCCAGCCATTCCTAGACACATAAATTGTGGTTAAGCACAAACATACTACTGAATTCTGGTGGAAGTTTACAGTAGGTACAAAGAAGCAAAGAAGAACTGCTATGGCTTTCTGAACTATCTACCAAATTGTCAAGAATGTCAAAAACATTTTAAAAAATCAGCCAAAAATGACTCTGGAGTGACGGAAGATGAGTTTGCTCAATAATCAGCTCACGTTTACTTAAGTGTGGACCTACAGGGCCAAGCTCTGTGGATTCAGCAGAAGCTTATGGGAGCTGGGTCTTTGTCTTCTGCTTCAGTTGGTGAGTAATTCCTTTGAAAGCTCAGGACCTCAGTTTTAAACGTCGTGGCCAAATAGCCTTTATCTGCAGACATATTAACTACTGGAGAGTGAAGAAAGGAAAGCGGAGAGAGCACCCGGGGGAAAAACATCTCCTTTAAATTGTTTCGGTGTGTTAGAGATGCTTTCTGACCTTAAACCCCCTGCAACCAGCCAGGGCTGCTGAGCAGTGTAATTACATTTCTGTCACTAGCATGCAATCATTCGAAAGCACAACTTCATCAGAAAGAGATTTGGTATGGTATAAAAAAGGCTAATTGGCTTATGGCTGTAGGTTGAGAGGTCAGTGTTATTATAGATTAAAGAGTTAAGAGCATCAGCAAGCAGTCAGACCGAAGTGGAGTGCCTGGTGGTGTGTTTAGTGCTGCCGAATGAGAGGAGCATCGTAGGAGTAGGAAACAATGTAGGAAGGACCATCATCTGAAAATTTATAGGAATGAGTGGGACACCCAAGCTCCTTAAAAGCTACATCAGAAGTCTAATCTAGTGTTTTCCAGGATACTTGTTACTGACTCCAAACTGCGTCAGCTGCGGGATTGTACACCACAAGGTAGAAACGGGGACCAGCTCCCGTAGAACGAGCAAATCCTCGTGTTCCTTTTGCTCTAAGACAGAGGGAACCCCACCAAGGGCTCTGACATTGGCCTCTGCAGAGAGGACGGAGCTGGTGCTCACACAGGAGGGGATGTGTTCGCCGCCTTTTTGAAGTGGGAACCAAACAGATTGGCAAATATTCTGTCAGTGAGTGGGAGACGACTCTCGTTTACAGCTCTGACCTGAGACAACACGATG
This sequence comes from Columba livia, assembly GCF_036013475.1. NCBI lineage: Eukaryota > Metazoa > Chordata > Aves > Columbiformes > Columbidae > Columba > Columba livia. The sequence goes on from NC_088620.1 coordinate 10,576,295, forward strand.
CTCTTGCTCAGCAGTAGTTTCTGCTGGGGGACCTGCAGATGTGGGAGGCCACATTTGCCCGGTTTTACTAAAGCCCTATACATCCTTACACACATGCACAGATCCACTTTTATGTTCTTATCCAGTCAGCAGTAAAACTATCTGGTCATTCAGTAATCACCACAGGTTATTTAAAACCCCTGTAATTGATCGGTACCTGAGTATTCCACACACAGGTATTGGATTCTAAAGGGCTGTGCAAATCAGCCGCCTGGCACAAAGATGGTTGGGCTATTTGCAATTGATAGTTTGGCTGTATTATACTTTTAGGCAAGATTAGTTCAGCAGTTCCTGCCAAGAAGAGAACCACATAAACAGAGGATTGTTTAGAAACAAAAAGAGGTCCTCTTGACAGAGAAGTCATGTAAATGGGAAGAAACAGGAAACTAATCTTCCCTTGTTTGCTCGGAAGGAATGCATATCTCTGAGGAATGTTGTAATTATGGATTTAGGAAATCAGTCCAATTTGCCGGGGTGTGAATTTCAGAGTTCATTCAGTCAACCCTCTCAAGCATTTCTCCTTCAGAACAAAAACCACCAGGAGTTTAAATGCACCAAAAGAGATTAAAGGAGAGAATTATCTACTGCCGAGATTTGCTTTTGGTAATGATCCTGCAAAGATACTTATTATTGCTTTGGCTGTGAGCCAGGTGAGGTTTGGGCATGGCAAAAGAGAAATAAGTGGTAATCCATGTTTTTCCTGTAGGCATCTACTTTTCATAGGCTGATGATGGGAAGAGTTAGTGCTCTTGAGCAAGTATTTCCTTCGTGGAGAGTTTTGCTTATTCATTTTGAAGACTTTAGCGAAAATAGAAGAATGTCCCCTGCTGGGCATGCCACATTAGCACGTTCTTAGAGAGAAAAGAACCTAAAACAAGTCCCAGCCCTCTGCAGGAGGCCTGGGCTGGATTGGGCCCGGGAGCGGAGCGGGGAGAGCTCTGGGTGCGGGTGCCACGGCGGATTTTAAGTTAATCCCAGTTCAGAGCTCACAGGCCTTTTAGTTAAGGTAGTGATCCAGGTGAGAACATGGAGCTCTCTGCTGACCCACCTTTCATGCAGCGATTTCCACAAGAGAAGTGCAGATCTGAGGGAACTGCTGTACGGCAGGAGCGAGAGCAGAGTAATGGTGCAGCCTGGGCAGGACGACCCCTGTGGAAAGCTGGTAATCAGAGCCAGGACCAAGTCACAGGAGATTCCTGTTTAGTTGTTTGGCCTCGCAACTTGGAATTTGACCTGAGCAGGGAGAACGGAGTGGGGAGAGAACAAGAAAGAGGTTTCTGAGGCTCTTCCCCCGTCTGCAGATCCTCCTCCTGAAGCTCAGCGCTGCCCGTGTGGAGCTGACCCGGCTGGACCTGAGGGGATGAGTCCTCCTGCCCCACAGGGGTCAGTGTGCTGGAATTCCACGTCTTTTTGGAAAGGAAAATCGAGCTTCTGAATTCTCATTAAGTATGTGACTGGGTATGGGAACCTTTAGTTGAGTGATTGGTCAATCGGTATACTGGTTTAGCTCGTTAGGGTTAATATCAGAGCCATCCAAGACAAATGGGAAGGCATCCCGGTGGCTTCAGCTCATGTACATCCTGACGAGCGGATGAAGTGTCATCCTGCAGGTTCATTTAGCAGCAGCAGAGACGCAGCAATGGTGGTTTCACTCCCACAGGCTCTTTCTCTTCGCCCCCCCGCAGCTCTCTCAGCCCTGTGGTGAAGCTGTACTTCGGCTTGTGCCCGTCCCAGCACAGTGCCACCGCGGGCCCCCGACTCAGGTGGAGTCCTGCAGACAGAGCACGAGTGCATGTCCTGCACCGCTGCTGGGTTGGATTTTGGAATGATCACATCTGATAGTAAATCCTTCAGGCAGCCTCACAGCTTAGCAGAAAGTCATGTTTTGCTTGTGCAGGCTTCAAGATACAAACTAAAATAGAGTTACATACTGGTGACTTGTAGAAAGTTTATGGAAGCTTGGCAATTGTATAAATCTTCTTAGGGCTGAGAGACCAGAGGAATTCGGTTGGTTCTCTGAGGACCAGGCTCAGTGAAGCTCAGGAGCACCCAACGCGCAGGACGTGATGGGAGCCCTCGCTTCCTTAAGCGGGAGAGCGCAGTTTGGCGTTCGCCGCAGTGACACGTTGTTCGTGTGTGTGTGTGACATAATGACGAAGGGCGAATAGATAAATGCTACTTCAGAATACACTGGGAAGATAAGGGTTGCCAGTTTGTCTTCAATGCACTGTGTTATTGGACTCAGACAAAGCCTCTACTGTGATAAGTAACACGCTGCTTTGTGCGCTGAAAGAGTTTGGCCAATTTCCCCATCCTCATTCATCTTCATTCTTGCCAAGTGCTGGAATGCTCCCAGAAAATATCTGCAGCCTGCCATCGTGGGACCGAGAGGTGTGAGAAATCTGGAGGCATATCAAAACTGTGGCTTATGTATTCAGAACGAGTCCTTGGGCCTTTGCTGATCCCTGCAATGAATAATATTCAGCAGCTCCAGGGCCAGGGTCAGGTTAGAATTCAGAAGACACCTCTGCGGGGATTGGGAGAACGGGATTGCGGGGATTGCACAGACCCTCGGGACAGACAGGAAAAATAAATTATATCGTAAAAAGCAAGCAGGGTAAAAATTACCTCGCCTATTTGTTAAGTAATTTTATTTTTGTTTTTTTATGAATGGCATGCAATTATTTTTTCCTCCAAAGAAAGATTATTTTAATAGAGTTAAAGCGACTCTGTAGCTTATTAAAGACATACATCTATGATATTCCGTGGGCGAGTAGTGGAGGGGAGAACAAGCAGTGCAGGTGAATGCACTGTGATTTTGTGTATCAGCATACCTGGAATTGTTGTGGTATGGAGTTGGGGAAAATGAGTTAATTGTGGGTTAAAATAAAAAGGAAAGTTCTGATCTTCCCACTGGGAAAGTCCCGAAGGTGTCAGGCTGCACCTACACTGGTAAACAAGAGCATGAGCCGGTCTGTGACCCTGCAGACAAGTGGCACTGGTGACTCCACAGCCTCAGGCCGCCGTGCCTCCTGCAGGTTTGTCCGAGATGCCCTCGCTGGTCCCTTCTGCAGGCACAGCAGTGCCTCATCGGGGTAAAAGATGATTTTCGGGACGGCATTTAGGTGGCTGCATTTGTGTGCTGGTGGGTAACATGAGTCAGCGCAGTGCTGAGCTTCACCATCTTACAGATGCATCGTGGTGCCTTCTGCACTAAATCCTCCAGCGTCCTGAAACATCTTGTGTGCCTGCAGTGCAGTTCGGAGCACTCTTGTTGGAGAGTGTGACACCTCCGTTAAGCCTCAGTTTCTGTCTGGATTTGTGCTTTATCCAGCCAAGACACGTCGATGTCCATGTTCTGGTCAGCTGCTGAAGGGAAATCTGGTAACGCTGTCAGACCCAGCGCAGTGAAGCGCCGTGTGTCGAGCCTTTCATCTCCCTGTAGGAAGTGTCGTGTGCCCTGGGAAGCGGAGCCATTGCCTGCAGACGGTTTATCTGTTCTGTGGCTCGCGAGCTGGGTGAAGGTTGTATGAAGGTTGTATGAAGGTTGTATGAAGGATGTCCAATGCTGTGTTTGAAAAATGTCTCAACCTCTTGCTCAATATTTTTTTAAAACACTCTCTCCTCAGATCTGACTTTGAAAGCCGAGTTAGTTCTTTACCTCTGCTGTACACCTCCTCTCATCTGTGGCAATATGCGCAGATTTTGGAGACATGATGACTTCATCTGGCAAAGATGATTTCCCTTAGGGGCTGCCTGACAGAAATTTGGAAGGAATCTCAACACAGGAAATGTATTTGGATCTCTGTGTAGTATTGTTGAGCATGATCAGGACCATCCTGTATTCTGGGTAGACGAGATCTTGGGTGTTCTTTGCCCGGGAGGTGCTTGGAACATGAAAGCAGCAGTCGCTGCAAGAAGCCGCCTGTCTGCGTGGAGACGAGTCTCAGAGCCGGGGAATGCGCCGCGGCGCTGATCACAGAATCATTTCGGTTGGAAGGAGCCTGCGGAGGTCTCTTCTCTGTCCTCCTGTGCACAGCAGGGCCAGCTGAGTTGGACAAGGTGATACAGGGCCCTGCCTGGTTCCACGGCCCCTCTGGACCCGTTGCAGTGTTTAACTGCTCTCACTGTCACCTTTTTTCTGTTTTCTTTAGGCCTGGATGAAATTTATGGAAGGTTTTGACCCATCTTCTCTATGATCCTCCATGATAAAGTTGAAGAGAGTGATTCTGTTCCCCTGTATCACCCACTTAGCCTTCCCCAGGCTGAACAAGCCCTGCTCCCTCAACCTCTCCTTCTGCACCAAGTGCTTCAACACACTCACTCAGCCCAGTGGCTCTTTGCTGAACTCCTGTTTTTCAGCATCTCTGACACTGGGGTGCCAAAACCAGGCGCCGTGTCCAGGTTCGGTGTGACAAGGGCGGGACGTCCCTCACCCTGCTGGCTGACACACAGCTGGCTGTGCAGCCAGACGGTGCATTTGACAGATGAGCTGTACATTTGTTTTATTTCTGGCAGTGGAGTCTGGACTTGAGAATGAGAAATTGCGTTGGTAAGGTTGTGTGAGCCAGATGCATCTCATCACACCATGTTGTCCTGGGGACTCACCAGGAGTGAGCAGCTTCAGTCAGGTTCCCCAGAAACAATAAGGTCCTTGTGAGGAACAAAGGCAAGCTGGCTTTAAGAGTCGCCTTTGCCTTGATCCCTTCGAGCGATATGGTAAGTTAGACTCCTCTGAATTGCCTTTGGAAGAGCTGATTGCATGGGCAGAGCAGAGCGGCGGCTCCTGGTTCCCAGAGCTGAAGGTGGGCAGTGTGAACATGCCCCAGGGAGCCCCGGTGCCCGTGCTGTTGAAAGAGAGCAGAAAACCCACTTCCCCGCCATTGATGTGGTCGTGGCCTCCAGAACACTGGAGTGTGGCTCTGTCAGTGACGCACTGATTGCTATCTGAAAGTCACTCTGCTGGGATGTGAATGGAGGCTATTTTGTTCTTCTGCAGCTCATAAACGAGCGCGTCTGAGCGGGCAGCGCCCGTGAGCGGGAGAGCAGCTCGAGCGGTGAGAACGTGGCTTTCTCATCCTTCTGCCTTTGTGCCGAGCAGCCCGCAGCTCTCACAGAAACCCGCTGCAGGAGCCGGTGCGTGCGGAGGTGGCAGCTTCTGTCCATGTGCCGTCCGTGTGGGGTGACCAGAAGTCGGGGTCTCGTTTCTGTCCCAAACAGGCTGTGACGCTGGGCTGAGCTGGCGCTGGGGTCCCAGCTCCAGGACTTGGGTGATGCTGCAGCCGCTCTCCGTGTAGTCCAAACGACACTAACTCCAAAACAGAAATCTCGAGCAGGAAAAAGTAAAGAACCAAACTATAATAACACAGCGGTATGTTCCAGGGCATCTTGGAACAGGTGTGTGCACAGGACGTGCGGCACCGCGGGGAGGTCAGAAATGCTGCTCTCTGCCGCTTGTGCTGGGTTTGTCCTTTCAAGCTCCACGTTTCTTTTTTCTCCTTAAGTTGCTGGCTCTAAAATATTCTGCTTGACATTTTCTCTCCACTAACAGGATTTTTTTGGTGGATCCTGGAAGCACTTGAGAACAGCGGAAATTGGCCAAGACATTCAAAAGTTAAATTAAAATCTGACTCTGCAAATAGCCGGTGTCAGCGGTGTGAATGATTCCCCTCTCCGGTAAAGGATGCTGAGAGAAAGCGGACAGAAATGCAACTTTACACATAGAGATAAAAGTAATCTAGGGCTGGCTGGGGTGACTTCCAAAGAACATATTGGTTATTTGGATCCAAAATTATTGATAACAATGGGGGAATTGCTGATGCCATGGGTTAAGACCAGGACATTCCTAAGCTTGCTCTGCACTGGTGCTTGTGAGCTTTGTAAAGCGCTCGGCTGGGTGAGAACAGGATTTACGGGTAGGTAATCACCAGCAGTCATTCTGGAAGGCTTTAATCATGGATTATTGTTGGTGTCAGGAGTTTTTGTGTGCGCCTATGGATTAAAGAATGTATGATATGTGTAGAATTCAGTGAGGGTTGTAAACAAGCCTCGTGGTATATGGAATCTTTTCCTGCTCGGAGGTGTTGCTGATGTTGATCAGAACTGTGCCAGGTTCCTCTTGAGAAGCGTTCATGTACTGAAAACAAAATACACGAAATGTCATCCCTAGTGAAACGTTTGTCTCCGCATCTGTGCCCACATCTTCTGGGGCCAAAGTTTCCACATTCCTGCTTCTCGCAGAGCTGTTGCGGTGGAAGCCTTTCCCCTTTAGAGCAATGTTGGGTTTTTTCAGTAAAAAACAAAGCAAGCTATTTTCTGCTTCAGAATGCAAGATGTCATATCTCTGGAGAGATTAACCTTCTTTGCAGAGTTGTTTTTGTGGTTGAAAGAATAAATCTGTTATCATTAAAATAATAAAAAAAATCTGCACCTCATTATTTCCAGAAATAAAGCTGACATAATGAGGATTTATTAAGAACTGACTCTGGGTGAACTGAAGAGACGTTCAACCCCAAAGACTCTGTGTTCTAGAAAAAAAGCAGGAAGACAATGGAACGGACACAGGGGATGCTAGAAGAGGGAATTGCGCTGTGATGTTAATAAGAAAATATGTTCTTTTTGGGAAGGCCTCTGAGAGGCGGCCTGGCACACGCGGCAGGAGCTGTTCCAGCCTCCCTCCCGCCTGAGGTGCTTGGCTGAGCTGGGCTGCGCGGGCAGAGATGTGGGAGATGCACCAAGTGTCGGGACTGGCACGGCCGGGGGGTCGGGGAGGGCACGCAGGGGAAGAAGCGTAACCGTGATCGGTGCTCCTGTCCTGCTCGGCCCTTCCCTCGCCGACCGGCCCCTGCTTTGCTGCTGGACCCGTCCCGTGAACCCGGCTCCTCGCTGGGCCACCAGCCTCTGAGGAGCAGCAGGAAAAGCATCCCTCCACATAGCCCTGAGAAGAAAATGTGCCTGGGCATTTGGCGGAGTCGGGGGGTGCAGACTTGGTGCCGAGGCAGCAGTGTTTATGAGCAGGCTGGCTCCGCGCTACCTGGGATGCCAAATTTCTCTGTGGCTTTTCTTCCAAGCCTCTACCCCCCTGCACCTCTATGGGGTGGGTCATTGTTTTGTTTTGATTTTTTTTCTTTTCTGCTTCCCTTTTCCCTCAGGGCCATCAACAGGTTTGTTTCCTGGTCTCTGTGCAGGGTGTCTGCTTTGAAGACAACTTCTCACCTTTGAGTTACTGAAGGAATGTGAGGAATGAGGCCCCGTGGCCCCAGCCTCCCACCCAGCTGTGTCTGTGCACGCAGGGGAGGAAGGTGAGGAAGATGAGGTGCCTGGGATCAGACTCCAACCCTGCAAGCTCTGCTTGGTGGGCAGCGAAGGGGAGATGGCAGTGGCGTGTGTGGATGGACTTTAAATGCATGTTGAGCATTTAACTGCACTGACAAATCCTCATTGTTAGTGCCGGCAGCACTACAGCCGTATAGCTACGCATCCTGATCCACCATGGGGAGTCTCAGCTTGCTTTAGCAATGAAGTTCTCTTGACAATGTTAACTTCTAAGGCAGATCCATGAGTAAATGGGTCTGGCAGGAGGATGAGTTGCTGATCTGGCTGCAGAGGCTCTGGGGTATTTCAAGTGCAGGTGGATCAGCTGGCCAGGGGGAGAGGGTCATTCCCACCCGCACGGAGCTGCCGTGACTGTTGCTGTCACCGTGTCCGTATTTCTCTTGCAACTGCGTCTGCCAAGCGGGTGAACGAGACAGAAGAGCTTTGGTGAAGCCCGCGGTCGCGGTGGTGTCTGCCCAGCCCTGCCCGTCGCTGCTCCCTCAGCCAGGCCGGGCAGCGGCCATGCTCCGGCCATGCTGGCTCCCAGTGGTGTTTGGGCTGGAACCCCTGGCAGCCGCGGTTTGTGCTCATGCCGCAGGCTCTGTGCTGCGCCGGGGCTTCTGCCGGCAAACAGCCGGGAACGGGGACTGTCCAAAACTCCCTGTTTGCAGGTGCACGTCACAGCAACACTGAGATCATTGTTTTCTTACGGGGAAAGGCTGAGAGAGCTGGGGCTGTTCGGCCTGGAGAAGCTGAGAGGGATCTGATCAATGGATCAATATCTCCGGGTGGGTGTCAGGGGATGGACCAGACTCTGTTCAGTGGTGCCCAACGCCAGGGTGAGGGGCAACAGGCACAGACTGAAACACAGGAGGCTCCATGTGAACATGAGCAGAAACTTGTTTGCTGGGAGGTGCCAGAGCCTGGCCCAGGCTGCCCAGAGCGGGTGTGGAGTCTCCTGCTCTGAGACATTCAAACCCCCTGGACCCACCTGTGTGATCTGCTCTGTGACCCTGCGTGAGCAGGGCTGGGCTGGGGATCTACAGAGGTCCCTGCAACCCAACCAGGCTGGGAGTCTGTGTCCATGTGGCTGAAGCAGTCATCCAGTTGTCATGTCCATGCAGGCCTTGAATCGACACAAAGGGAGGAATTTCTTGTACCCAGCCCTAGTTCTTCACAGCTGAAATGACTGGTCCAGGTTCCTCTCATATTCAGTGGGGCTCAAGCAGGACTTGCAGAGCACAGTTTATACAACTCTCCCAAGCGGGGTGACACCATCCCCATCACCGGGCTGTGTTGGTTGCTCCCGTCTCTGTCACACCGGGGGCTGTGGCATCGTGCTGGGGGAGGGACCTTGTGCCCCTGGTGTCACAGCGTGCGGATGGACTGTGGCTGACAAGCCTCTTCCTCGCCATGAACACCAGGCCGGCTTTGCTGGTGTGTCCTGCCTGTGACCCGTGTGTGACTGGCAATCCTAGAAATCCTGGAGGGGACAACACGCGACCAGCTTACCTGGGGGGAGACTGAGCCGTCCTGTTTTCTCTCCCAGGACATCAAGTCAAAACATCATTTCAGGGCCATGTGCAGGCACAAAATGGGACTAAAACAATCCAGACTCTTACCCCTTCCATAATGATGTGGCTAACGAGCCCAAAGCCCTTTACTGGTCAGTCAGTGGTTCTGATTTTGCTTAATATAAACAGTATCTGAGCAAATGACGAGCTGGTTGTCAGTCAGGCTAAATGGTGTTTTTTTATCCTCCTTTCTCTGTGCTGCACCTGCAAAATGGTATTCGCAGAACAAATAGCCATGCTGGCAGGGGTCCCGCATACCCAGTTAAAGGATGTCTTCTTCATCCCTTGGCAGGAAGGGCAGGACTCAGTGGGTTTGAACACTGGGTTTGACTGCTCCTTCCCTGCCCACCCTGCAGGATGCTGTCTGCTGGGGGGTGCAAACACCCCGATGGAAATGGCACAGTCTTCCTTTAGCCTTGGTTCCCCTTTCAGAGCACAGTCGGAGAGAATCGATGGCTTCAAGGGCACCTGATGCAGTTGCTGATGCGTTACTGTGATTTGAAAACAGCAGCAAGATGGGCACAACGCTGCAACCTGCCCAAGGAGATGCTGCCTTACAGAGTGGCTGAGGAGCTTCAGAAGCTTCAGGAGCGAGAGAGGTAAGTACTCTGTTTTGTGCCTCTTCAACGTAGATTACTTGTTATACAGGGCCTACATATTTGCTTAAAATAATCAGCCATAACACTTCTTTGGGGAATTAATTTTGCAAAAACTTCCTCAGTGTGCTCAGATCACATCTTGGCCATGTACGTGCTGTGTTTGCTCTTTGTAAGCCTGGAAATGGCTGTGCAAGGGACATTTTAAACTCCTGCCTGAGTGTGGAGCCCTGTGAGGTTGCTTCGTGCTGCAGGGGGTCTCCTGCCTCCCTCTGCCAGACCAACAGGGCGAATGAAGTGATGTGGGTATGGCCTGAACATGTGTCTATTTTACTGAGTGGATTACACATCTCTCAAAGTGTTCTATAGACTCTGCATCCCCCACTCTACTGTAGTCTGATTTAATGCCTTTTAGCCATAGGTCTCCTATGGCCAAGAAAATAATTTTAAATTTCCTTAAATTTTTCAAGTTGTCTTTATTTTCCTCCTCCTTTGCAGCTCATAAGATATTTTTCATCCCAGTCTATACCTTTGCCTCATCCGAAGCTTCAGGAAGGCAGAGCCTGTAAGAGTCACATTAATTGAATATGGGATGAAACTGGACTCCTGGGCACAAATTTACCAAGTGATCTTAACAAGCTTTAGTCTCTTTCCCCTTTTCTGCCTCTAATGCACTCTCAGGAACGCGGTGCTGTTGCTCCTCTGGTGCTTTGGGCCCCCCGTGTTGGATGCAGCAGTTGCTGCAGTTCCTCCCCCCGCGGGACCTTCAGCCTGTTGCATCACCTGGAACAGGAGTACGAGGGCAGAGCTACAAAAGAAAGAGCTGAAAAAACCTTATGTTAAGAAGGAGTCTTACAACTCCTTGATTTCAAGTGCACAGAACTGTGCAAACAGCCCAACCAGTGATCGGGTGAACGTGCGGGTGTCGAAGGGTGGAGGGCAGGGGGTGGGCCGTTCTCTGCTCTGCCAAGTTGAAAAGAGGCTCCAGATTTAGGAAGGCACATGTGCCACCCGGACTGTTGGGAGCTGTCTGATCCCCACAGCAGGTGAGACCTGGAGGAGAACCAGGGCTTTGTAATGCTGGTTCTGGGTGTTCTGTGCTGTGTCTCTTCGAGAAAATGGCCCAAATCATCTTCTTCATGCAACAATAGCCCAGGCAATTGCTCAGCTCTGCCACGTGGAGGAAGAAAGGCTGTATTTGAAAAAATGACTCAATGCACATGGTTTGCTGAACCCCAGTAGTTCACTTTTATACTCATGCGAGTGTATCTGTCCTGCTTCAGTGACTCTGTCCACGAGCCGTTTAAGCAAGTTAGAGACGGCTGTGTAGACACCCTTTTATACACCTTTATTTTTCCTGCAGAGAAAGGCTCGCACATATGCAGACTGCTGCAAGTCTTGAGCAGCTGCAGAGCCTGCAGATGATCCTGCATGAGGGCCCTGTCGGTATCTGCAGGACTGCGCGGGAGATCTGCAGCCTCGGGCGGGATGTGGCAACCCCGTCCCCGCAGCCCGGCGTGCTGGTGACCCCGAGGCTGCAGGCCACCACAGGCCTTGGGTTACCAGGAATTACACAGTGGCTTGCTGGCCTGCTGCGATCAAGCAGCATTCTCTCTGCTCATTCTTGTGCAGGAATTCACCTAACTGGATCCTGTGCAGAGAAGAGGAGTGATCCCTGAACGCTGGGTGCAGATGCAAGATTGCTCGGGGCTGTGTTGTTGCAGTCAAACTCAAAGCCTTGCTGACATTCGAGGAGCAATCAGGTGTTTCCAGATAGAGAAGAGAGGAAGCAGAGATAATTTTTGAGTTCCCTAGGACTCTTCCATTGTTGTACACATCAGTGACCTTATTCCAGGGCGTTGTGTTTGGCTGGACTTGGCACCACTTGCCCAGTGTCTCTCTCTTGCCCTCACTGGTGAACTGTGTTGGGTTGTTTTTTAGCCTGGAGTTTGGTGTTTCTAGTTCAAATGCCAAGTGAGATTAGAGGAAAGTTTGTGGGAAAATCTTGACCGCTCCCAAGAGGTACTGTTTACAACTCTGTGCGAGCTGATAGCCCGTATCTTCAGCATCCTTCAAACACAGCCCTTAAAACCTCTAATAGGAGGAAGCAGCCTCCTAGATGGAGCTGAACTTCTCAGTGTAGGTGATGGAAATCAGAATCTGATTTGAAACGGACCGTGTGTCCAGGGGGAGTTGATGATGGCATCATCCATTGTCTGTTTGGTGAGGAGTAAAGCCAGCAGAAAGTCGATCATCACGGCTCCCTGGGTAGCGAGTTGGACGCTCTCAGGTCTTGGTGTGGAAGCAGAGGCAGGGTCCCTCCTGCAGGTCCCTCCTGGCAGGTCCCTCTCGGTGTGGCTGTTGCACAGGGCCGCACACTCACGCTCATCTGCCGCCTGGCATGGTCCGGGGCTTTCTGCTGTCCCTGCAGAACATGCAGGTGTGTGCAGGTGACTTGGCTGCTTCCTTGTCTCTTACGTTCTTAGTGCAGAGCTTCCCTGCTGGTGTCATGTGTCAGAACTAGGAACTCCAGCTAACAGGATCTGTCACCGCCTGTCTGGTTAGTGCCACCACCTCACCAGGGGATAAGGAGACCATTTTAAGGAGACCAAGTCTGGGACTGAGCAGGGTTACCTGCTCTAACAGGTTTATCATCAGGTTTGTTGTCTTCAACACTACAACAAATTTCCGTGTCCTGGAAGAGGAGGTTGTGCAAAAACTGCACCTTTTGTAACTAGATATCGTGGGTTTGGAGCATAGATTGGACAAACTTGGATTGTGTAGAAGGTGAATGGGAACACGATGTATTATTATTTTTAATGAGGGTGGTTTTGTGATGGTGTCACAGATGGCTGTGAGTCGTTCGTGTGCTGAGCTTCACAGGTTTGATCTTTCTCCTAGTGCAGATCTGCACTGGTTCATGTTCAAGCCCCATGTAGCCTCAGGAAATACGACACAGCTGTAATCACCCTCGAAACACTGTCTGCAAAGCCCCACTTCTCCAGATGGCACACGGCTTTCCCAGAGCACAGGAAACTCTTGTCTGTCTCAGACGTGATTCTGCTTCGCTCAGAGGTGCCGAAGCTGCCGTCCGCCCCTCCTGCAGCTGCACCGCGAGCCAGGAGGTTTTGGGGTGAGGTGTAACCACTCAAAACAAAGGGGCGGCTAGCAGGAGTGTGACTTAGCCACAGAATCCGCATCTAGAGAGGGAAAAAGCATCACTGCTTCTCTCTGCTCTGGGAGTCCTGAGTCGGGGCCGAGTGGAGCGCAGCCACACGATTAGGATGGGCTGCGCTGGTCGGGAGGAGTTGTGACAGATGAGTTAAACCCTTGGTGCCGTGGTTTGCTCATCCAGTTGTGACACCTGCTGAAGTGGCCGCTATAAAAACAGCGGAGCCGTGGAACCTAATAAAACAGTCTGTCTGCCTTATTTATTGAGCTAACAAAGCAGCAGGTTCCCAGCGCTCACACTGCAGAGAACAAGGTGGTACCAGCGTATCGGTGCCATCAGCTGTGCCGCGGGTCACACCGCATGTGGCTCCCGAGCTCTGCAGGTGAGAATATTCCTGGAGACCTGAGACTGCACACCTTCAATAAATATTTTACACAAATATTGACTTCCCCATGCACGCAAACCCACGGAAAAGAGTGTTTGTACAGCGAAAGCTGCTGTGCTGCAAAATTAGCCACACAGTCCCCTAAACATGAAGTTAGTAAATAGTTTCTCAAATAACAAACTATTTTGAGTCTCTATGGGAAAGAGACTATCCAGAAATTTGTGACAGGTCCAAAATAGCTGGATATTTTTTATTAGTTTCTTTCCTCTGATTGCATCATCTGGCTGAGCCACCACAGCAATACGCCGACCTTCCAGTCACAGGGTCATTTCAAGACTCTGCTGCCTTTTGAAAGGAAAATGTGCTGTGTAAGATCCTGTTGTAGGAGACCAGCCAGCTCATTTCTGCAGGCCCCATGCAGCATTCCCAGGGTATTAATACACAGATACTGAACGTCTCTGTGTGGTGCCATCTGAAGCCAAGCGGAGGGAGCAGCACGAGCAAGGCGCGGGGTCTGTGGGCTCAGCTGTCTCCCCCCAAATAGAGAAGGTTTTCAAACTTTAGTTCCGAGTTTTTCTCATTTCATCCCTGTTTCATTTAGGAGAAATGTTCTTGTGCAACCTGCATGGATGTTTTACAGGGCAAAGGGATGAAGGAGAAGAAGCTGGATGGGATCAGGAGGTCTGTGAAGCCGTCCCGAGCTGTTGCGCTGTAGAACGATGAGGCAGATTCACCCATTCCCAGCTGGTAGTGATCTCAGCAGCCTGAGAGGCTCTTTCTGAGCCAGTCGATGATGTGGGGAAGCGCAGAGCTCCTGTTTGGACACAGGGCTGCTCAGAGCTGACTTGTGTTATGTATTGCACCGTGGGAGCTTGCAGACTTCCATGTTAACCTCAAGGGCAAAAAGCAGTAAATCTAAAATGTGTTATCTCTGACTGTGGAAACAGCTGCCCAGCGTTGTCATCCAAGTTACATCAGGTCTGGGAAAGAGAACTGAGCGTTGAGGACAGTGTTTTGGGATGGGTGTTCTCTGTGTGTGCGCAGTGAGGGCTTGGATATGGGGCCATTTCTGTGACACGAATAAAAAAAGAGGGTGAATTGAGAGGAAAGAGACTGAGATGACAGGGAAAGAGAGGAAAGAGAGGGGAGGAGGAAGAGTTGAGTGGCTTGGGGAAATAGAGGGCCAGGATGAAATACATGGCTTAGAATCACAGAATGGTTTGGGTTGAAGGGACCTTCCCAGCTCCCCAGTGCCCCCCTGCCATGAGCAGGGACATCTTCACCAGCTCAGGTTGCTCAGAGCCCCGTCCAGCCTGGCCTGGGATGTCTCCAGGGATGGTTCATCCACCACCTCTCTGGCCAACCTGGGCCAGGTTCTCACCACCCTCAGGGCAACAATTTCTTCCTCATGTCCAGCCTGAATCTCCCTCCTTTAGTTTAAAACCATCACCCCTTGTCCTATCACAACAGGCCCTGCTCAAAAGTCTGTCCCCATCTTTCTTATCAGCCCCTTTTAAGTCCGGAAAGGTGCACTAAGGCCTCCCTGGAGCTTCTCTTCAGGAAGCTCAAGGCTTCCTGATGTTCCTCTAATCCAGGGTTTCCTCTCTCTGCGTGTTGCATTGGATTCTGTGCAGGGTAGAAGAGGCCACGAAAGCAGATCATCATGAAGAGAGGAAGAAGGAGGACTATTACCAGCTTCCTATTCCACGGGCAAACATTCACTTCCTGCAGACATGGGAAGAGACGCAGCGGTGCTGGGAAAAGGTGCTGCGGGTGAGTGCTCCTCTGGGATTTGCTTTGCAGGGACAAGGAGCAGCAGCTCCACACGGGCTGGATGTGCCACGAAGCGTCTCCCTCGCCAAGTCAAGAACAGCTGCTTCCTTTTGGGTTGTCTGATTTGGAATCATGCTGGGAATTGCTGTGCCAGGAAAGGTCCCTGTGGGGTAACTCGGGTGTGCTGTCCCTGCAGCAGTTCACACACTAGCAAAGAAATGCAGTTGTTGGAGCGGAAGTGCTGGTGCTGCGGACAGGGCCTGTCCATGCTGCCCTCCAGCACTGGCCGTCTCCAGGTGAAGAAGGCTTCTGTCTGTGTTGCAGCCGGGGCAGGTTGTTGGCATTGACATGGAGTGGAAGCCGTCGTTCGGCATGGTCGGGAAGCCCCGCGTGTCCCTCCTTCAGCTTGCTCTGCACGATGAGGTGTTCCTGCTCGACTTGCCACGGCTCCTCGAGCAAGCTGTGACGGAGGCTGAGAAGGAGAAGCTTCCCCATTTCATCCAGAGGCTCTATTCGGATGCAGCCATCACTAAACTAGGTAACATGCATCTTTTCTCCCTGTCTCAGGTCTTTACACTGCTTATTTTGTGCAATTCCTAGATCCTCTCGGGGTTTTCATTCTCTACACCCCCTTACCATGGAACCAGCTTTTGTTCAGATACTGCCATGCCAGGAGCAGAGTGAGCAGAGTGACTGGGAGTGACAGGAATGTCTCCCCAGTTCAGGTCAGACCCGAGATTTCTGATTTTGCTGCCCACCTTGGGCTTGGGATTGTCTTAGTCCCACACTAAACCCCGACTTGCACCCATTCTGCAGTGGTCTGGGGAAGTGCCCTGTCCCAAAGCCGCTGTGCTGGACACCAGGTTATTATACCTGGTTATAGATTCTGTTTGGAGGCTTTTGCAGGAGTTCCA
Source organism: Columba livia (assembly GCF_036013475.1). Taxonomy (NCBI): domain Eukaryota; kingdom Metazoa; phylum Chordata; class Aves; order Columbiformes; family Columbidae; genus Columba; species Columba livia. Next base: position 10,592,062 of record NC_088620.1, read on the forward strand.
GGACAAATTCATAATTGTCTTTTCACGACTTGGCAGTTTTTAAGTAAGTTGATCTTAAACTCAGCATTTTCAACCACCTCTTCTCTCCCAACCTCAATACGCAGGAGCATCTCTTCAGAACAGGAGAGACGGGAATCTGCCTTTTTCCATATCCAAACAGTCTCCCCACCAGTGTTCATCTATGTATCGTCAGCATTTTGACTCTGAGCTAGAAGAAGCTGCGGTGCATTAGCTGTGATTCGGGTTTTCCTACCTGTGTGATTTGGGCTTGTTTTCCCTCCAGGTTATGGGATGTCTGGAGACCTCAGCAGCCTCGCGGCCACGTGGTCAGCTTTGAAAGACACGGACAAGCAAGCGCAAGGTGTGGTGGACCTGCTCACAATAGACAAACAAGTAAGGATGAACTCAGGAAGATATGGAAAGTTGTGTCTCCTGCCTGTGCTCGTATTAATAAATACCTGTCGTGCATTGACAGCATTGTCTTTTTGGATCCTGTGTTGGCAGGGAGATGGCTAAATGGGTAAACAGACCTTTTCCGCTTGTGGTTTGAGAGTGGTGTGATTCTGTAAGGAAACACAGAAGCGTTTAGTTTTCATCAGCTACAAAGTTAGAGCTCAATGCATACTGACACTTTTCATAGCCTTTATAAAAGCTATGTTAAAGCATTTGGAAAGGAGACAGCTCCATTCAGCTGGGACAAAGCTTCTGAGCACAAGTCAGACTTGAAGGCAGTAAGTAAATTCTTGTAGAAATTTGGATATTCCAAGATTGCGCAGTGTTGAAGCAGATACGGAGTTGGTGGTTTGCAGAGAACTCGTGGTGTTCATAGGAGGGCCGCTGGTGGTTTCAGCACAGGACTTCGTGTTCAGCTGAAGGACAGCTGTCTCTGGGCCTGCACACAGCAGTTTTTACCAGTCTGCCGAAATGTTAAGGACAACCATTTTAATGAGTAAAATTTGCAGAGTGTATTTGAGGCTGTGGATTGGGGTGAACCCAGATCTTTGGGACTGATAGCTTAACCTGGGAAGTGCTGCAGGGTCTGAAGTACCTGCCAACAGCTATTGCCTCAGTTTAGTCTGAGAAATGGCAGCTGCAGAAAGGCCTCTGCCCACCTTTCCCCCTGGAACTGGGAGGAGGAAGATGCTGTTCTACCGTTGCTGTTGGTTTATTGAGTTGGTGCCCAACAGCCTCCAGCGCGGCTGAGCACCCTGCAAGCTGTGCACCCACAGCCCCGCTGCCCTCATGCAACGCTGTACCGCAGTGCGCTTCTGTTTCCTTCCCTGGCTCTGAAACAGATTTCTTTCCAGCCAGTGTGTTTGTTAAACAAATAATCAGACGCTGTATTTATCTAATGCCATCCCAGCCCTTGTCTGAGACAACGGGATTCAGTATGCCAGGCAAGAGATAAAATGATAGGGTTGCTGCATGGCCTCACCCACTGGAATAGGTGCTGTTGCAGAAGCTGTTTGATAGCCATGTGTTTTATATCCTTTTCTCTCCACCAGCTGCAGAAGGGCTCCATTGACTGGAAGAAGGGCGGCCGGAAGGTCGACGTCGTGTCCCCAGAGCAGAGCGACGAGGATAGAGGGTGCAGGCAGCCAGAGAAAGGACTCAGCCTCTTGGTGCAGCACGTGCTGGGGAAGCCTCTGGATAAGACAGAGCAGCTGTCCAACTGGGAGAAGCGGCCTCTCCGGGAGGAACAGATCCTGTATGCAGGTCTGCTCGCTGCGGCAAGGTGCTGCAGATTGGCCATTGCAGGCTGCGTTTGTTCTCTGTCACCAGGAAGATTGTTAAGTAGCAAATGAAGAAAATGGCTTTGCAGATTAGTTCCTGTTCAGAGAAGCCAGCACATGGTATGCCTGTCCTTTTGTGGACATGGCTTTAATGGCTGAAGTTTAAACTGTCCAGTGATTCATTATTTCCCTTATGAAAGAATTCCTATGCTTTGCAGATTTTGGCTGATGAAATATCACCTCAGTGGAAACTCCTCTCAGTAAGCGAAAGGAAGAAAGTCCACTTCCTTCTGCCTCATTTCACAGCCTTTCTGGGAAACAAGTGCTGTGTTCATTTGTCAGAGCGCAGCGCTTGTTAAAAATGGGTAGACATGGAGTCAGTAACTACAGGACAAAATTGGTGCTGTGGAGGGACCAGTGGAGTTTATTGCTGATTACCCCAGAGTCAGAAGTCTGGGTCTAAGTCTTTTCCTGGGGCATCAAAGGACAGTCTACTGAGGCGAACCAGCCCTTTGTTAGATTCAACTATCCTTGAAGCTGACACAGTTCCCACAAAAATTAATCACTAGGACTTGTAAAACTGGCTTGGAGACTTAGAGAGTTCCCGTTGTAAGGAGCAGGAGCCGCATGGCAGTGCGTGTGGGCAGGCGATTGCAAACAACTCAGTTATTACTTTTTAAGATATTACATCTAATGGGGAAGTTACCTTCCCATAGCTGAGATGTGGTGATAAACCGTGGGCAAGCCACTGCTCAGTAACAATGGAGAGTAAAATGGGTTGGCTGAAGCTATCTCACGTGGTGGTTTGGACAGGCAAACTACAATTTGCATTACATTAGAGTCAGCATTACATTAGGCAGCAGAGGGCCTGTCGCTTTTTGAGCTCTTTGTGATGGCGTGTGAGGTTGTGATGCTCACTGATCAGTGAAAGAGCGCGGGGTACGGCGTTAGTGAGCTGCAGCTTCACAGGTTGGTTGTGTTCAGTGGTGTTTCCAAAGGTGAGGGCTCTTCCTTGCGTCAGGAAAGCCTCTGGTTTACTTTTGAATGAAGTCAGCTGAGGCTCATACTCCCTTATTTTCAGCTTCCGATGCATACTGCTTGCTGGAGATCTACGAGAAGCTCTGTAAGGATCCGGAGAGCTTCGGTCTGAGCTCAGACCTGACTGGGAGTCTGGTGGGAAAACCAAGCATGAAACCCAGGGCAAAGAAACAGCTGAATAAACAAGAAGTCCTGTCACCTTCTGGACAGGTTTGTAAACATCTTCAAAGAGCTGCATGTTGCTCAAGACCCCTGCAAATCATATGTTGCCGTGTCTGTCAGTCACACTATGAGCCATGCCTGGCATGCCTTTTCCTGGCCTGTTCTCAGGACTGTTGCAGCAAACATCTTCCTCTCTCCTCCCCTGTGCTGGTAAGATGTGGTTTGTCCTTTGTCTGCCTTGGTTCAGCTTTCCCTACAATTTTAGATTCCTTTGTCTTTGCAAAACGCTGGTGCAGACCTGTGTGGCACAACCCAGCTGACCTTGCTGCTGGAAAAGCTCCTTCACGTCTCCTCGGGGGTGAGGGTTTGAACCCCGTGTTGTGTCAATGAGGTTTCAAAACTCTGACTTCCTTACTTTCGCTTTTAACTGAGCTTCTACGCTTTGGTGTCACATTGGGAATGCCTCCTTTATTGTGCCTGGACCAGAAGTCTGCAGAGTTAAAACAAACAAAACCAAAACCAATCCATCACAAAATCCTTTCTGCCGATGGCTGGTCTCCGTTCCCATGAGCACCACCACGCACTCCAGGACTGGCCTCCCCTTGTCACGTACATTGTGTCAGGGCCTTAAAACTCCACCTGCCGTACCTTGGAGCTGTGTGACTTCGCTTAAATATTTTGGAATGTGACCAGTCCCTCTCTCTCAGTAATAAAGTTTTGCTTTTAAAATGCAACCATTCAGTTGTTTATGAACTATGAAAACATTGGCACAGAAAGTTTCGTTGATTAACCAAGACTCGCTGTGTGCATCCTTCTGAGTAGTCCCAAATGTGTGTTTAGCTCCTGAAGTCAATCCTGCCTTCCATGGTTGGACAGAGATGCTATTGCTAATTGCCACATCTGCAGGATCCTTCTTACCAAGTGTGTGTAAATGTGCAGTATCCCGCTAGTCCTGGGCAGGCAGTAAAACACAAAGCTGCTCAGTAGTTTCCTAAGCACTCTGTGTTCATGGGAGTATTATTGTGTGTTAAAACAGATTGAACTGGCTGCTCCAGAGATGGGAAAAGTAAGTACTTGAGGCTTGAATTACCTTGTGAACTCATGGATCATCTTTGTGTTCGCACAGTCACATTCATCAGCCGAGAGGGAGTTGCTAAAACCTGGGCTGGGACTCAAACCAGCAGATTTCTCCTGCATGACTCCCAGTTCTCTTTGCCAGTGTTTCCTGGTCCGCTGTCTGAAGTGGGGCTAATGACACTCTTCTCCTGGATAAGCTTTTTGCTCTTTGCTGGCATGAAACGTGAGAAAAAAGCTGCAGTTGACATTGCTGGCCATGGAATAAACACTAGCTCAGAGCCAGCTGCTGCTCCTTCACATCTGTTTGAACAGAGGCAGCAGCACAGGGTTCGTGTCTTCCAACTACCTCAGCATTGGAGGGTCAGGATGGCCCGTTGTCACAGCGCGCTGATGTCCCAGGGCAGCGCTGCGGCCACCACGGTCCTTGCAGGAGCCGGTGACAGTCCAGTGTGCCCCGTGCTGCGGGTGCAGGTCCCAGCTCTGGGAGGTGCAGCGACACGCAGACTGAGCTCCGGGCTCTGAGCTGGTTCGCATGGTCAGCCCAGGTGATCTCCGTGGAGCACGCAGCATTTCCAGCCCCAGTCAGCTCCTGCAGAGCTCAGGGACTGCAGTAACTCTGGTTGCACAGGCCATGTAGCAGAGTTGGTGGCTGTGTCCTGCACTCATCCCAGCTCTTTCCAGCTCCTGGAGGCAAAGCTGAACATTGGACATTCCATCATAACTTCCCTTCTCCGTGAATTTAGCTATTGTACTTCTGGGAGTCTCCCAACGACAAAGTCTCCAACTGCAGGAACTCCCCCAGCCGCAGACATTTGAAATAAAATAAACAGAATTCAGGCCCTGCCTATTTTTAAACTTCCAAAGATAACAAAGCTGACGTGGTTGCTTTCTCTACCTGTTTCTCCCTGTGTCTGTCAGATCTCCTTCCCAAATCAGCACTTTGGCATATGTATATTAATTGCAGTCTAATTTAATAGGGGAATAGCAGTCTTGAAGATGTGTTTCTGTGACTTGATGAAAATGAATGTCTATGTAGAGCACAGGAGGCCAGAAAGGACATGAAGAGGGAATTAAAGGTGTTGCAGAGCATGAAGGAAATGGTCATACAGGTGGACAGGGACAGTTGGATTTGCCATGGCGGGTGATTGCAGGGAGGCAAAACACGGATGTCCTGGAAATCAGATTTCTGTTCTGCTGCTTATGGGTCTCTTGCCTTCCTGTAGCAATGTGAAGGACACCAAAAGGAGACCTCGTGTCCCACTGCTCCCATCTCCCCGAAGGAGTTCAGCGTGGTCTGCGATAACATGCTGCAAGGCCTCGGGCGCTATCTTCGCTGCCTCGGGGTGGATGTCCAGATGCTGGAGAATGAGGATGACCACAGGAAGGCTGCTGAGGTCAGTCACACGTGTGCGTGGGGGTGTGTGTGTGTGTGTTTTAGCTCCCATCTGTGCTCCCTGGTGGGCACCTGCTGCTGATGGTGGAACTGCACTGGGTGGTCACAGCGCCAAACAGCACATAGAATCATGGAATCAGTTTGGTTGGAAAAGACCCTAAAGATCATTGAGTCCAACCATTAACCCACCCCGGCACTGCCCCATGTCCTGAGACGCTCATGTCCGTCTGTCCAACCCTCCAGGGCTGGTGACTCCAGCACTGCCCTGGGCAGCCTGTTCTAATGCCCCACAGCCCTTTGGGGAAGAAATTGTTCCCAGATCCAACCTCACCCTCCCCTGGCGCAACTTGAGGCCGTTTCCTCTGCTCCTGGCGCTTGTTCCTGGGGAGCAGAGCCCGACCCCCCCTGGCTCCAAGCTCCTTTCAGGCAGTTCAGAGATCAGAAGGTCTCCCCTCAGCTCCTGTTCTCCAGCTGAACCCCCCAGGTCCCTCAGCCGCTCCCATCACACTTGTGCTCCAGCCCCTCACCAGCTCCGTTCCCTTCTCTCCACTCACTCCAGCACCTCAAGGGCTTTCTTGGCGTGAGGGGCCCAAAACTGACTCCAGGATTTGAAGTGGGGCCTCACCAGTGCTGGCTACAAGGGGGCAATAATTTATCTAGACCTGCTGGCCACACTATTCCTGATACAAGCCAGGATGCTGGTTGCCTTTTGGCTACTGGGGCACACTGGCTCATGTTCAGCCACTGTCGATCAGCACCCCCAGATTCAAATGCTTCCTCCCCTGCCCGTGCTGAGACCCAGTTCTCTGGTTCAGTGTGAGAAGCTGTGCCCATGGCAGCTGGGATGAGCTGATCCCTGCACTAGCAAGTGGGCTTGGTTCCCTGTTTCCAGGAGAGGCCATGAGCAGAGGGCTGTGATCTCAAGTCATTGTGTCATTGGCAGCTGGGATGTTTCAGGTCATTAGAAGAACACAAGCAGAGTGTAAAGAAGTGACCTGCAGTCTCAAGTGTCTTTCATTAGGAGGTGGTGGTGTGTTTGCAACATGGCAAAAATCAGAGAAAGGAACCCAAAATTCACTTAGGTTTCTAATGGACTCCAGTTTGGGCTTACAGGGAAGGTATCTATGCCTTGGGCCTGGTTTAATCGAGCAGAGCAGAGCCATAATCGAAATGTGAAAGGGAAAATTTCCATAGTAAATTGCCATAGAGCATCTACCTTATGAGATAACTCAAAGGTGATCAGCCACAACTTGCAACGAAATATTGGGGGAAAGAGGAGCCTCTAACATGCATGGAGACAATGAACATTGATCTGGACTCCCGTAACAGCTTTGACCCTCTGCCTCGGAGCAGAGACACATGCTGCATCATATCAGGCAGGTTTCTGCTTTGCCACAAGTGAGATCCCCAGCCCACACAGTGCTCCGCTCTCACGTGTGCACGGAGCGCCCGGCCCGCTGCACAGGATGTTTCCTCTTCACACGGCTGTTTGGCCTCAGTACTGGGCAGGCTCTGACTTCTGCAGAAATAATTAATATTGCGTCTCTGCCAAACTTGCACAAGTCATTTAAACAAACTAGTTCTCACTGCCTCCCCCCGCAGCCCCGTCTCCGCTTCTCATCCTGATACCTTATCGTGCCACGGACAGGATGTTTTACATTGCTTTCTCTATGGTGACTGGACAAACATCCTTTTGCTATCAAAAGCCCTTGGAGTGTTACTGTATTGCAGAGCCTTTGATCTGTGCTTGGATAATCAAAGATAAAAATAGACCCCTCCCACCCTGCTTTATATCTAGCTAGTCCTGATTTAATAGAAGTTGAATGTTGACCACTCTACACCCGAAAACTTGTAAAGGTTATTGCAAAGGCCAGGAGGAAGGTTTGGATCCTGGTCCCTGAGTGCAAGACAGACGGTTTGGGTGTTGTCCCAACACAGTTTAAACTAGTGTCACCAGAACACGTCGGTGTGTACAGAGTTAGTGTTTGTTCTTCATGAAAGTCATTTCACTAAAATGATTTATCAGTTGTGTTACACATCTCCTTGTGCCAAGAACTCCTGAATCGCTTGGCATTTGCTCCTTATTGTTCTCATTCCTGTTGCTTGTTAAAGTGACTTCAAGTATTGGTAGGCAGATGGGTCTTGTGCTTCACCGTCTCTTGTTTGAGATCAAACTTAAAATCCTGAGAGCTTTGTGGGTTGTGCTTGGGCAGCTATGGATTTTTTTATTTTTGCATTTCAACTAATGCGGGTGTCAGTATTTGGGTTGAGAAACCCCATTGCCAGGCTGAACGTGAGGTCTGTGTCCTGTGTACTGCTTCTCCTTGCACTGCTGTTATTGGCCAAACGTTTTATCTTGGACAACAGTTGTCGTGGTGAGTTTGTCATGCCAGGTCTGCGATCTCAGATGCGCTGTCCCCCACCACGAGCCAGCATATCCCCCTGGTTCAGCCATATTTAGTTGCTGTGAGATGACACCAGTTTGCATTCTGTGTATTTAAAGGTGCCATTTAATTCAGACTTGACTGGAGAAGTGACTGGTTAAAAGTTACTTACAAACGCGGACAGTCTTTAAAATGGAAAAATAGTAGAAACTCATACTGGAAATTTCTCTGGTTAAATCTGTCCTCGTGCTGAAGGCAAAGAATCACAGAATCCCAGAATGTGAGGGGTTGAAGGGCCCTGGAAAGCTCACCCAGTGCAATCCCCCCATGGAGCAGGAACACCCAGATGAGGTTACACAGGAAGGTGTCCAGGCGGGTTGGAATGTCTGCAGAGAAGGAGACTCCACAACCTCCCTGGGCAGCCTGGGCCAGGCTCTGCCACCCTCACCAGGAACAAGTTTCTTCTCAAATTGAAGTGGAACCTCCTGTGTTCCAGTTTGCACCCATTGCCCCTTGTCCTGTCACTGGTTGTCACCGAGAAGAGCCTGGCTCCATCCTCCTGACACTCCCCCTTTCCATATTGATCCCCATGAATGAGTCCCCCCTCAGTGTCCTCTTGTCCAGCTCCAGAGCCCCAGCTCCCTCAGCCTTTCCTCACACGGGAGATGCTCCACTCCCTTCAGCATCTTGGTGGCTGCGCTGGACTCTCTCCAGCAGTTCCCTGTCCTGCTGGAACTGAGGGGCCACAGCTGGACACAATATTCCAGGTGTGGTCTCCCCAGGGCAGAGTAAAGCTCACAGTCCATCCTTACAAAAGCACTGATGAGCACCCGCCTCTCTGGGAGGAGCAGCTTTGTGTCCCAGTTTGGGTGCCATGTCATTTTCCAAGTCTTCCCTTTCAGCGAGGTGGCAGGAACATTTTAACCGTATTAGGTTTATATCTGAGCTGTAGTGCAGTGCACGTGGCCGCGCTGCTCCAGCGCTGTCCTGCCGAGGGCTCCAGCTCTGTCTGTCCTGAGCCGGGCTGTGCGCGTCCAGCCAGTCCTCACCAGCACCTTCTACCCCATCCCGAGGGAAGAATGGCTCCAGCTGGGAAAGAACGCGGGATTCCGTGTCTCTTATGCCCGTCCTTCTGTGTGTGTAGGTCCCATCACTGGGGTAAGCTGCCCTTTGCATTTGCACCAATTCCTATAAGCAACATGTTACTTCCAATTAATACATTTTTCTTTGCTTAAATCACATCCTGTGCGTGTTGTGTTTCTAGCCAGCGCTGCAGGCTTGTCTTCTGTGAACTTCTCTTTGCGGAGTATCTTAAACCTGTCTTTTGGGCCTTCTAGATAGGTAAGTGGAAGGAGGTGGGAAAGTTTTGGTGGACGTTCCTCTTTTCTCTGCAGTTTTGCAGAATCAAAGAGCAGTGGGATGCTTCTCAGACTGGCCTTAAAGGATCACCCACCAGCCTGAAGGGACCACAGTACATCCTCCAAAGTTGTACTTCAGGAATGGAGCAGAAGCTTATAAAAATTTTGGTAGTCTCTTAGGTCACTGATTTCTAAGAAGAGACCTGGTGGAATCTCAAAGCCCCTTCAGTTGAGTTGTAGGCTGGTTTATTTATTTAGTGGACTGTGATCTTGGTCTTCAAAATCATGCTTATCTCTAGGAATAATTTGCACGCTAAGGCAAACTTGGTATCTTTAAAGTGTGATGATACCCAGCAGGCTGGTGGAATTGGCTTTCTGCAGCTGCCGTGGTCTAGAAGGTTTCCTTGCAAGGTTAAACCTGCTCCCCCAAAACTCCATGTGAACCAGCGAGTTGGTGAGGAGGGCCAGGCCTGGACGGATCTCATGAGGTGTTGAGAGCAACAGGCGCCTGGATCTAAATTGCCCTGGACTGGTTTGGAGCCATGGGACACAAATGGGACTTCTAATGCTGCAATGAGCAGAGCTTCATGTAATGGGCAAATCTAATCTCTGATCTCGTCACAGCTTTGAATGGTCTTTTCCATATTTTTGACGTAGACTACATTCTTCAGGTTTGCTAGTCGTTCTACCTCCCCGCCAGCGTGCGGAGCGGGTTCGCAGAGGACGGATGAAGAGCTGTTCTGCCTTTAAGATGAAGACTCTGCTTTTGGTGCTTGGTCAGCAGGAGGAGACTTTCATTGGAGACTTTGATACAAATGGATCTACATTAAGAAACAAAACCGGGTCGATGGTTTTAGAATAGGATCAGTTCATTTGGAAGAGACCCTCAGGATCATCGAGTTCAACCATAACCTGACTCTAGCACTAAACCATGTCCCAAAGACCTGGTGACATGGTGTGGTACTTAATGCCACGGCACAAAATCATGCAATAACTTGGTACAATGTATGTTCTTCAGGAATGCTGAAGAGGAGTCTGGGGTTGAAATACCAGCAGTACAGCGGGAGCACTGCAGGGCTGGCCTGAGTGTGTTCGTAGTGACTAAGGTCTTGCTTTACTGTCTGTTCTGGAAGAGCCTGAGCTGACAGGTCGGGGGCTCAGGGTTGGATTGAGGTTTGTGATCCACTTCTCTAGTAGATCCTTCTCTGGTTGCTTTCCCAGCGCACATCGTGGGGCAGACGCGCCCTGTCCGCTCCCTTCTTGTCCGAGCTGGACCTTGCTGGCTCAGGATCACTGTGTCACCTCCGCCACTGCCAGGGGTGTCGCGGCTTTTCCTGGCCCGCTGCCGTTTGCCTCCTCACGGGCACATGGCATTGCCCAGCACGTGTCATCCACGGGCTTGGTGAATTCTAAATTACAAATCTACAGCCTTGTGCTGCTGTTCCTTGAAACCTTCTTTGGCCTTAATTCAAGATGGTTTAGGTCGTCACAAATCATTCTCCTGCTGGTGCTGGCCTCGAAACAGGGTCTGTCTGTGCCCTCTCTCATCAGTCGTTGCCCTTCCGGGTCTCCCTTGTAATAATTCATTGGGGTTCATTCATCTCTGCAAGATGAAAGTTGGCCGAGCAGACAGGCATGTTAAGGGCTAAATAATATACCAAGCTATCAGGGAGTGCTTTCTATCCAGAAGGTCTGAGCCTTGTCCAGAGGAAGCTGATATTATCTTTTGAATAGATTGTGAAACTGAGGCCAGTGCCCTCTCTGCAGCGCTTGGGATGGAGCACAAGCTCCTGACACCCGCCCCGACACGCTGTTCTGGTTGTTCTTTTACTTGCATCTCCGAGCACACATCTCCGGGATGGTCCCGGCTCCATCTTCCGTGATTTCTTTCAGAGGAAAAGAAGAAATTGTGCCCTTTTTGCAGCAGTTTGCTCTGTGGGTCCAGTCAGATGTGTGCTGTCACACGGCTCCTCTGGCTCTGCGCTGCTCCCCGTCCTCATTCCAGAGGCAGAAAAACATGCTGGAAGAGTTATTGCTTTTCTCCGTTTTATTTGATGTTCTTTGCCTGTCTCTGCAGAGCCATTTAGATAAGGGGATTTATCAAGCTTGAACTAATTAACCCTGGATGCAGGAAGTCAGAATGGAGTGTTCCAGCTGTGAAATCCTCAGACTTAGCCCGAAGTTCACATGGATCTGAAGGAATTTCACATCTCTTCCCTTGCTGGCAAATCACGGGGGTGAACTTTTGCTCCTGCCATCCCGGCCTCGTCTCACTGCTGTGCCGTGAGGGTGGGTTGTCCCGTCAGGACCCCCGACTGCGGGCAGGGGGATCGCGCACAGCACGGGCTGTCTCTGCTGCTGCTGCAAGGTTGCTGTTCTTGGTTCATTTTGAAAGGTTCATTTTGAAAGAAATCCGGTAATTTTGCCTGTAGGAAGATGCTTTAGAAGTGTTTGCCAATCGCTTTCTCAGCGCAGAACTGGCAGCCAAGGAGTGACTTCACAACAAAGGTCAAGATAGGAACAAAATGGGTTCTTAGTTGGCTGCACAGGGAGTTTGTGCCTTGGAACCGTCACCCTCTTGTTTCGTGTTTCTATAGGGCCAGCGGGTCTCAAGAGAACAGCTGTCCAAGACAGTTCAAAAGTCTTGGTTTGGTTTTTGGGTGTTCCTGGCTGTGCTTGGTGCTGTCAGACTGTCCGGGAAGTGCAGCAGGACTCTGATCCCAAACGTGTCCTCCTGCCAGGGGTAAAGAGAGATCCAGAGAGAGCTTTGAGACTCTGATCCAGAGGAGAGACCTCCGTGGCACACATCTGGAAACACTGAAAAGTACGAGGGCTTCCAACCGAATCCAAGAAATAACCTCGTGCCTACCTTAAAGTGCCAATCTCTTGTCAGCACCAGCGGCGCCGACGTGCTGGTTCACATGGGAATCCTTCCACTGCTACGGCCATGAGAATATTTCCCTCCTACCAGAGGGGCGAAGGGCTGGGAGGGAGGGACTTCATTTAATCAAACGAAGATCAGTCACACTTTCATCCTGGTAAAGAATTGCACTTCCAGATTTAGTGTCTCCTTTTGGCACTAAACCATTTGAAAGTGTCTTACTCTGTTGCGAAGGTCAGAAGTGCGGGTAATGCGTCCCCTGGTAATTCAGCACAGACCTTTCCCTTGAAGGACAAGACCTCTGATAAAAGCGCAGGATTGCAGGTCAGAGCGTGATAAACTCTAATGGGGATGTTCTTTGCAGCCTGGAAAGGGGGCAGAATTTCTGCATGTCTGCTTTTGGGCTGCTGGGAGAATAACGCCTCATATCTTCAAGCAAGTGGAGTGTTGTTCTGTTAATGTCTACAAAATCTGCAGACACATATAATGGTACATTTTATTTGCTTGGGTTATTTTTTCCTTTCTCCCCTGTGCATTGCTGTGCGAGCAGAACTTCTTGCTGCTTTGTGAAGCAGACTGGGGAAATAGAAATAGCCTGTGTTAGGGGAAAAAAAACAAAGCTAGGAAGGTTTTTGATAGGGCTGTTTCAAGGTGGATCGGCTCCCTGGGCCACCTGCAGCGCAGATGCACGAGTAGCTCGTTCCAGCGCACGTGAGGCCGGGCGGGGATCGATGTGCAGGGAGCGAGCCATGCGTGGGGCTGCGCTGCTGTCGAGTGTATCGTTGAGCCAGACCCAGATACTCCTGGCCCAGCGTATGGCGACGCTGGAGAGAAGGACTCGATAGCACCAGTTCACGTTCTCTCTGCTTCGACTGAAAGTTTGAATCCGGTGTAACTTCAGCCCATGTTCATTATGTATTTTACTGTTTTTTCCAGATTGCCCGACAGGAAGGAAGAGTCATTTTAACCTCCGGACTCCCGTATCAGACTGTAAGTGTTCAGAGCTTCTGGCACTTTTCTGGCGTTGTATCATTGCGTGGTCTGGGATGCGCAGTGTAAAGTCAGATGTGAATGCAGCAGCTGGCTTGGCTTCCCCATGTTTTCTGCACTAAAAACGACATTGAGGGTCTTGAGAGGTTTGCTGTTGTGAATGACCAGAGCTTGGGGTGAATGTCTGTTACGCTCAGCCCTGCGGCAGTGGGGAGTGCGATCGCTCGCCATTAGGGGTGGGGGTGGAAATCAGGCCAAGCAATCCACAACAAAGTGTTTCTGTTCGGTCGCACTGGCAGGTGAAAGGCAGCTCGATTCCCATGCTTTTTATCACAAAGTTTCTTGTTTACTGACTGGCTCCACGCTGACATAGTTTCAACACTTAGAGATGTTTCTTCAGCCTCGGAAGGGCGATGGAAGCCACCAAGCATGGGTGCCACTGGAAGATGCAGAGGTTTTGTGTTCCTGTGGTACACAAAAAAACCCAAAGCAAACCCAGCATTCCCGTCAGCACCAGATGTTCAGAGCCCTTCACGGGACTCACTTCAGAACGGAGTGTTGCTGGGAATACACTGACCTCGTCAAGTTCTGGTGCCTGCTGCAGGTCCTTTGCACTTTGGTACTGCCCTAAAATTCATTTGGAAGAGCAAAACTCCTCTGGGTGACACACATGAGCCAGAGTGCGAGACCTCTTTGTTACAAACTATGAGTATAAAAGCTCCCAACCACTCAAGCAGCTAGTTGGAGTATTTGCAGAACGTAGGCTGCTCATTTCCTACACAATAGCTGAGCACTGAAGGAAACTCCCCCTACAATGAGACAAGTGAGGCAAGCGCCGCTGTGCCCCGTTCCAGGTTCCTGACCCAGACTGCGGTTCCTTGAGCCGACAGTTGATGTAATAGGTAATTCGGCATCCAGCATAATCTTATTTGGCACAGCTTTAACTTCAAAGCACTGTGTAGGAATTGCAAAAGGAAAATAACTGATTCCCAACGTACGATAGTGTCCTGGGAACTGTCTGGTTCCCCGTGTTCCTTTGCCGTTGTGTGCCCCGCGCGAGGGCAGGATGGGGCTGCCGTTGGCTCCTTGACCTGCACGTAGCTGATCCCACCTCACTGTGAGTGCTCATCATGTTCTTAAAGATGTGTCTGGAACGTCCCAGTGCTTGTTCCCAGATACAAACTGCTCTGAACGTGGAGCAAACATTGAGGGAATGTCCAGCCCGACCACTTCAAATTCATTGGCCATCCGTGAGCTCCAGGTGAAACGATGCCTAAACTAGAAGGGCCGAAGTGGCAAAACTGTCACTGAACATTGTCCCTATATTGGGCTTTCACGTGCTGTGTGTAATCTGGTTGGGTTTCATGTGACAGCTGGGGTTAAATTCAGTTTGGTCTTGCTACCCCGGTTAGCACCACACTGCCTCATTACAAGCTGAAGGGGACTTGGGCAATCGTTTTTCACATCTCAACACAACGCTGCCGTGCTTCAGCAGTCTCAGAGCTGTTGCAGCAGCAGATAAGTGTTGAATTACCAGTTGTGCTTCGTAGAGCAAAATTTAGACTCTAAGCACATACAAACTACAAATATGACATGTAATTAAAACCAAGTGCATTAGGAAAATACCCATGGACCATGATGCACAGAGTGCCTCATTTATTGTCTTTTTATGCCTTGTCTTTTGAAGCTGCGGTCCCAGGTAGCAGAGGGAAGATGTTTCTCTGTGAACTCCTCAGAAAAGGCAAAGGAACAGGCCGTGCAGGTCCTGAAGCACTTCAACGTGCAGGTGTCCCTGGCCGATATCTTCAGCCGCTGCCAGGTAGGACGGGGCGGGTTGGAGCTGCGGTGCTCGCTCGCCGGTTCCCGCACAGCTGCGTGGGTCTTGCGCTCTGTCTGCTGCTTGGCGCCCAAGATTTCTGCTTGAACTTGGGCAGCGTCTCACAAAGCTGCGAGGAGTTCTGAGGGTTCTAATGCCCGTCCGAGTGTTGTGTCGGGAGAGCGGAGGCACCGCATCTGCAGCTCGGCTGGAAGCTGCTGGTTTCCCGATCTTTGGTACTTGGCATGTGTTTTTGCATTGACTATCACAGCTATAGTCTCTTTGTTGCTGCGTTCTCTGTCTAGGACACATGCTGTTTTCATTATAAAGCATGTTTAATTATGGCTCTGTGATTCTGATAACACTTAATTACTTTAATAGGAAGACTTTTTCTTTAGGACTATTTTATTTTCAGAAGCGATTAGGTTAATTCATGTCCGTGCTGGTTGATGACTGCAGATTGTGTTTGGCACTGGGTATCTGTGGATCGTTGTTAAGAAGAGATTTTAATTGTGTTAGCTCAAATCTCCATCTCTTCCAATTTCACTCTGGTATTTGTTACAGTAACAGGCTGAAACCTATCCCTTCAGAAACCGTAATATAAACCAACTTGCTTCTCCAACTTCTCTCGTCTTATCGGTGTTTAAAGAGAGAAAAAAAAAGAAGAAACTGCAAATCTGGCTGGAAAAGGAGCTTTCTCATAGGAATAAACAAGGCAGCTGAACGCTGCAGCGGAGCCTGGCTCGCTGCCTCGTGGTTGAGCTTGCAGGAGCAGCACAAGCGTTGTAGGAATTGCAGTGACTCCTGAGCTAACACGCCAGAGAGTGTTTTCTAGACCTCTGCTTGTATCTGATGTCAGTTGTTGAAACTGGATCTGTAGCTGCTAGAGAAAATGAGAGTTGTCCAGCTGTGCGGGTTGTCTGTACGATGAGGATGGTGTTATACCCTGCAGATTGGATTGACTTAATGTGGGTTGATCTTAGTTCAGGACAAATAGATATATTCAGGTATTGCCTTCAGTCTTGCCGTTTTCTTGTTCTGAGGACAGATTGCAGTTGTTATGTAGTGGAATGCTGGCGTCTTTGCAATTAAAAAGCAAAAAAAGAGTTTGAAAAAGCTTGTGGATGCTCTGAGTCCCTGAGACCCCATAAGATAGCAGCGTTCTTCCTGATGGTTGTTGAAATGCCACAAGAATAAGCACGCACACAAAACCATCCTGCAGAAAGCTCTGCGATATCTGTAAGAATTGCAGAACACTGTGCAGCATACGATATAAAACTGACCCCTTGCCCACGATCTGGAGTCTGTTTAACTCCATGGCTTTTTAGTACGTGCTGTCTTAGTTTACATTATAAATAGGGGTAATCAATCTGGCTAGGAATATATACTAAGTGTTCTCTTACTTCCAGGAGAAATGCCTTCCCTGTAAATTGTGGTGGTGGAACAGCTGCATGTTTTACACCACTAGGCATGGGAAGATGTTATTATTTGTCAAAGTGCTCTGTGCTCTGAATCATTTATTTACCTACATTTAAGGCTTTGACATTTAGGAGCTGATTTTGTTCAGCTGTCCTCTGCAGACTGTGCGAGGTTCACTAACACGTTGCTGTTGCTCTCGAGGAGGATCCCGGCTTGTGCGGCTGCTCTGGGGCAGGATGGTACCGCAAGCTGCAGCGCAGGGACTGTTCTTCTCCAAAATGGCAAATTTCTGCTTTTAAGGGGGTGCTCTGGGGCCACTGTGACCAACAGAGACCTCGGCACTTCATCTGAGAGTTCTTTCTAAAACGTCCTAATTCTCTGCAAACCTGAGAACAGGAGCTGAGGGGAGACCTTCTGATCTCTGAACTGCCTGAAAGGAGCTTGGAGCCAGGGGGGTCGGGCTCTGCTCCCCAGGAACAAGCGCCAGGAGCAGAGGAAACAGCCTCAAGTTGCGCCAGGGGAGGTTGAGGTTGGATGTGGGAACAATTTCTTCCCCAAAGGGCTGTGGGGCATTGGAACAGGCTGCCCAGGGCAGTGCTGGAGTCACCATCCCTGGAGGGCTGGACAGACGGACATGAGGTTCTCAGGACATGGGGCAGTGCCAGCGGTGGGTTATGGTTGGACTTGATGATCTTGAGGGTCTCTGCCAACCAAAATGATTCTATGATTCTAATCAGCCTTAATTAGGAGGGAGGCCAGATCCTGAGCTGTGCTTTCCATCCCGCCTGCTCTGGTTTTAACTGGGTTACAGACCTCAGGGCTCACAGGCTGCTGTGGGATCTGCCACCTCCTCGCAGAGCCCTGTGTTCCTGAGGGTTGATGTCCCTGCAGGCCCAGGCCCCCAGGATCACCCCAGTGCTGCCCACACGTGCTCGGCAGAAGGAGAGGGACAGGGGACACCCACTGGTGACCAGGGCCGTGCTCCTTCCCCCCGAGGTGGAGCTGGGCCTGACGTCTGTGCCTGCTGGGGCAGGAGGGACATCCCGCCGTGCTCTCCCGCCCTGGGGACGGGTCATCGCCTGCGATCGTCCCGCCGAGATAAGGGGCTGTGTGTGTGTCGCAGGAAGCGACACGGCATCCTGCCTGCCTCGCTCTGTCTGCGGAGCGAGGGCTTGTTTTGTCTCTTGGGCTTCTGTTCTGTAAATGATTTCAGCGAATATGTCAGCAAATATTGTTGCTGTAACAATTAATGCATGTAGTACAGAGCACACGGTAAAAATAGGTCCCAATTCAATGTTGTACCTGAGATTTCTGTAAAATATGTTTCCTCTGTCAGCTCCCTCAGCAGGGATGGATGCTCCCTGTTTTGCAGACATAAAGAATGGGCTTGCTTTGTAACCCTGCCAAAATACTGCCTTTTTCTGTTAAAACAATGGCAAATACCAGTTACCTCTGTCTGACTTAGAGCGGCAAGTGCAAGAAGGATTTCACCCAGGGGTTTCCCGGCATTGCTTCAGCTCGGCTGTTCGACTGGGGGCTCAGAACTAGCGGTGCTGCTGGCAATGTCGTGGCCAGGGACGGTCACCCCGCTGTGTCCCTGGGGCGCTGCATCCTGAGGACTCTGGTGGCCACGGAGAAGCCACCTGTGTGCAGCAGCTTTGGCCAGGCCTGGTGTTCCCTTTGCTGAGGAGCATTTTAGGGGGACTGAGTGAAGATAAGGTGAATTCTGTCTCCTGGTGACATGCAACCCCTTCACTCCTCCCCCAGAAAAAGTCAAACATTTCCCAGATTTCCCAGCCTTAAAGTCTTTGAAATAAACCCATTCCCGTGCCTTTTGTCTGTCACCTCTGCATGCATTTCAATATCTTGTCTACAGCTTTTCTTGTTTTCAGATATCCAAAAGCAGCTCTTTCAGAAAGGGGTGATGTGAACTGCATGCTGGGGGTTGTTCTTACATGATAAATTCAGCACGTTGGACCCTTACACTCGTCAGGAAGATCTTTGTGGAGCTGTCAGGGGCTGTTGCCAGTAGCCATAGGGTCAGCAACCAAACTGGCTTGAGCAGAAGGTCAGTGATCATCTGTTCCAGGCAACCTGGGGGAAGTTCTGTCACAGAGCTTCAGTTTGACAGAGAAAAAACCCCAGCCCAAGGCGGTGACCTGCTGGATGGCTGCAGTTCTGGATACAAACATCTGACACCCGTGTCATTTCCCAGGGGGTCGACATTGGCTCCTTCGGCAGGTCTGTCCATTCAAGGTTGCCTCTCGTGCCTGGGGCATGTCGGCTGCTTTGGCACTCGGGTGTGGACAGCAGGAGGAAACCAACTCCTCTCCAGTCTCCTAAAGAGACACTTAAACATGGACATCTTGCCAGATATTACCTGCATGGCTTTTTCCGTCTTGTTTTTCTGTGCCGTCTGACTGAAGATCCATCAGAAGCAGGTGCAGGCTGTGTCTCCCGGCCTGGCAGTGCCTCTCCATGGCACTCGTGGGGAGCCCGCGGTGCCCAGGACAGTCTGCTTCCTTTGCCTAAGGCACAGTGTCTGGCCTGGCCGACTTTTGGCAGTGAAAAACACTTAAGTCAAAGCAGATAAATTCAGGAAAGGGGCTGGCAGCCCTCAGCTGTGAGTAATGCCGCTCTGTGCGGCACCGACAGAGTGAAATTATGGTCTGAATGGTGATAAACTGAGGAGATAAACATGGCAGGTTCTTAGCTTTAAACCTTTATATCGCAAGTGTTTGTCACGACAGTTTGAAGGGAAAACAGTGTGTTTGCTGTTGTATGGGATCACTGATGAATTACTCCTGTTACACAAGAACCTCGTCGTTAAAGATTTGTAACTCTGCTGTAAAATCCTGGCCGGTTTGAGGCTCTGCAGGCAGATCTGGAGCCAGGAGGGCCCGTCCGCCTTCGGAAGAGCTGAGTTGTGCTTTACTTGAAAGCCTGACTGCTGCTCAGCTTAACTTGGAGCCCCAAGCTGTGCTCTGGTACGAGGGAGGGAGTGGGATGGGAGACAGGACCTGCAGCCATGTGTCTGTCTGTCTGTGTTTCTGTGTGTCCACGTGTCTGTGTTTCTGTGTTTCTATGTGTCCGTGTGTCCATGTGTCTGTGTGTCCGTGTGTCTGTGTGTCCGTGTGTCTGTGTGTCTGTGTTTCTGTGTGTTCGTGTGTCTGTGTTTCTGTGTGTCCTTGTGTCCGTGTTTCTGTGTGTCCGTGTGTCCGTGTGTCTGTGTTTCTGTGTGTCCGTGTTTCTGTGTGTTCATGTGTCCGTGTGTCTGTGTGTCCGTGTGTCCATGTGTCTGTGTGTCCGTGTGTCTGTGTGTCCATGTGTCTGTGTTTCTGTGTGTCCATGTGTCCATGTGTCCGTATTTCTGTGTGTCCGTGTGTCCGTGTGTCTGTGTGTCCGTGTGTCCGTGTGTCCGTGTGCCTGTGTTTCTGTGTGTCCGTGTGTCCATGTGTCCATGTGTCCATGTGTCTGTGTTTCTATGTGTCCATGTGTCCGTGTTTCTGTGTGTCCATGTGTCTGTGTGTCCGTGTGTCTGTGTGTCTGTGTGTCCGTTGTCCATGTGTCTGTGTGTCCATGTGTCTGTGTGTCCGTGTGTCCATGTGTCTGTGTTTCTATGTGTCCATGTGTCCATGTGTCCATGTTTCTGTGTGTCCCTGTGTCCGTGTGTCCCTGTGTCTGTGTGTCCCTGTGTCTGTGTGTCCGTGTGTCCGTGTGTCCGTGCCACCTCCTCGCCCCCTCGGGCCTCTCTCGCCTTTCCCAGCCCCTCTTTGCCTTGACCCTTTACCCTTTAGCTGTCGGGGCAGGGAGCCTGTTTGAACAAGACCGAGCACAATGGGAGGCTGATCCCAGGTGAGGTTTCACGGCTTTCCTGCAAGGAGGAGTGATTGCAATCATATCCCTTGCAAAAATAAACGTGCACAGAAGAAAAAACTCTCCGGCTCCAGCTGCAGTTTCTGCAACTGAACAGCCCTGCGTTTATTATAGGATTATCTGCAAATTCAAATAGGTTGTCTCTTTCACTTCACTGAATGCTCTGATCCTAAATAAGCAAATGACATCACCTATTCTGATGTCCTGTTTAACTTATGATCTCAGCCCGAGCGCTGCAGGATGTGAGAGGTAGCTGCTGTATTTCATTGTCTGGAGATCTGATATCTTCCCCCATTCCCTGCTCTTTCGGTTTCAAAGCTGCTGTCCCCAGCCTTTGAGAAAGGTGTTAGCATGGGGTTGGGAGTAGGCGGGGAGGAGGGGGAGGAAGAGAGGAAACTACCCTTTTTTTTTTGAAATTAGGTGCAAAAGTGCTCTAACAGTTGCAGCAACTGTTTCTGGTTTTTTGTGGTTAAGGTAACGAATTTCATTGCTGCAAAGCTCATCATGTGCAAGCTGATTTACACAGAGGGAGCCCAGTCTGGAGCAATCCATTTAGCAGGGACAAAGAAAAAGGCCTTATGATTAGATGAAGAACCCTGTGCTTGGGGCATTTTGTGAGAACCTTTGAAGCCAGCCTGGGAACTCCGGCAATATTAGTCGATAATTAGTAATATAGATCCCTCAAGCTGTCGTCTAGGTTGAAAATGTGCATGTCTCTCATGAGCCTCTGTCACACCAATCTGATCAGCAGGCTTTTTTGTTCCTTTTATGTGGGTTGCTCTGTCGGTCCAGATGATGATGAGAACTGCCAGACACCATCGTTCTCACTGACTTGTGAGCCACGCAGCTATCTCCCTGCTCCAGTGTGCCACGGCCGCGGGACCAGGGCGATGGTGGTTTGTGGTCACCTTTCCCGGCCTGAGCAACAGCCGACTTATCCTTTTAATGCACCAGTTGTCCTTTCCCATGCGCAGTGGAAAAACAGCAGAATTTAAAGGCGGCGTGTTTTGTCCAATGTTTCTGCCCCAGCAGACAGCGAGGGGTTTGTCTCAGGAGCTGCTTAGGACAAAAAGCATCTGCAGCTGAAATGGGGCTGAGGTGACCAGCAAAGAATGTCGACAATGTCAGCCCTCAGAGCCCGTATTTCGGCTTTTGAGCTGCCATCCACTGACATAACATCGCGTCCCCATTTGCTTCCTTTCAGCCCTGAAATCTCCTTGGAAAGGGTCGTGTCGCCGTCTAAATGAAGAATTAAGTAGGGTCACGTGCCCTGGATTTTGTTGACTTGGGAATGCTGAGAAAATGAATATCGTTTTGAAACCCTCTGTGGTTTAATAAAAGGTTCATCCGTAGGATGCAATTTGTCAGCGCCTACAGGTCAGGAAAACCTGTGATTCAGAGCATCTGTGGTTTCCCCAGATGTGTGAGTTCGCTGCTCACCAAACCGCGCAGGCAGCCCCGTGCCTGCCCACCGCCCAGGCTGGGGCCGCCTGCTTCAGAGCGCGATTGTTCAGCATGAAGGGTAAGGCCCTCTTAATCTTTTTGTTTATCCTGGGCTTGGCAATTTAGATGTAATCTGCAGCTTGTGCTGCGGAGGCTCTGGCCAGGAAGCACAGCTGGGGTTATTCTGCCTCTGCAGACGTTCGAGGGAGCGAATTGACCTCAAAAGGTGCATGTCCCGGGACTGTCTGAATGTGAGTTCAGTCCTGAACGCACCTGGCGTTTCATCCACAGGGATGTGGCTCGTTTTATTTGGAGTGGCTCTACACGACGCTCCCTCAATAGCTTTGTGATCATTTGTGGTAGCCAGTTGTGCCCCTTGCGAGTCTCCAGTTGAGATTTTGATTTGCTGATCTCTCAGGCTTTATAAGCCATAGCGAGGGCTCAGTGTGAGCGGTCGCTGTTGGGGACAGGGAATCGGGGACCGCCGGAGGGATGCGAGATCCCAGTGGGAGCTGAGCAAACCCCAGCTGGTGGTGCTGGGCAGGAGGGCCTGTCTGGCTCCACTGTGGGACAAGCAGGAGGGTCCCCAGGACGACACCCAGGTCCATCAGCACCCATCAGTGGAACCCCGGCCTGCAGCTCGCTCTGCCCTGCACTGCTGCCCCTGCAGAGCTCAGGGCCCCCCAGAAAAGGGCTCGACTGGGCCTAATTCTCGCCAGCGAGCCCGGACAGCGCTGCCTGGTTCCCACAGACTGTACACTTCCCTGCCAAGATTTCAGTATCTTCAGAAATTCAGCGGAGCATGAAGGTCACAGCGAGGGAAGAATGACAGCCTGAGACTTTTTTCCCCCTTTCACCAGCTCGGCGCAGACTGTTGTCTCTCCAGCGTGTTGACTGTTTTCTTAGGGTTAGCGTGAGGTTTATGTTTTACACAGACTAGTGGAAATCAGATATGGGAATGCAGCCGATCAGCTGTGTTTCTTCAAGGAAGACGTCTCACGTTGCAGACTTTCTTTCGCAGTGTCTGCAAAAGCTTGATTTCCAGTGACATTTCCTTTACAGATCTTTGTCTTTCAGTTCTTTTTGCAGGTGTATGCGAGAGAACGTACCCAAGGTTTTGATTTGTGTGTTTATTTCCTTTCTTATTCTCACTTGCAAAGCTGCAGGCGAATATTCAGCTTAAGGGGGGAAAAAAGCTGTTAACTTTTCATGGTGTTATGTATTACAGCGCTCAAAATAATAATGCCACGTTAGCCATTAGAGGTCAAACCTCCGCTGACAAGCAGATGTTGTCTTTTGAGAAAATGATCCTTATTCCTGGGAACCGGTTTTGTTCTCCTGTGCTAACTGCGAGAAAGGTATGAATGTGTGTTTTTTCCTGGAGGGTAACACTAGCTGGAAAAATGCTGGTTTTAGCCAGTGGAAACAGCACAAGCAAACAGCGATTGGCAGTGAAAACAGCACTTGTATTTAGCCTAGCAAAGAAAAGAAGACACAGTGTAGTGCAGAGTAAATGTCCTTTCATACAGTTCTGTACAAGACTTTTCCTCCCTCTCGCGGGTTTGGACGGACCGTGAAGTGCATTGGTCAGCAGTGGTGCCGCTGCACTGGGAGAAAGTAAAGCAAGGTCAGTGGGTGACAGTGATGGAGTGACTGCAAGGACGGCGAAGAGCTCTCTGGAGGAGGCAGTGACACAGCTCTAACTCCCCGGGGTCCCAAAGAAACCGTCCCCATGTTTTCTCTCAAATGTCATGAGAAAACAAGAGATTTGTAGCCAATTTAAGTTCTGTTGGATTCCAGTCCCCCGTGCCTCCTGAGGTCAGAGGTCAGTGTATTGACTCTGTCAAGAAGTCAAAATTCCCATGTTTTATACACTGTGGAGTTGCTCCTCTTTTTTGACATTGGTGCCCTTATAATGGTGTTTGTTTGTGTGTCATGGTAAGGATGGGGTGTCCCCCTCCGCTGTTTGAATAGCTGTATATTTATACTGGTGGGTTCTCAAGATGCCAGTCCTACAGCAATACAATTAACGAGTCTTCATTATTTGAGAGACCTTGTACATTAGAAGTCAAATAATGTCAAAGTTCTTGTTTCCTCAGTGGAGTGACCAGATTCATTATTAGTTCAGGTGAAATGAATTGATTTGAACCCATCCAGGCAGCCTCCAGGCCTTTATTTTCCCTTCACAGCCCAAGACGATCGAGTGTGGTCGGAAAGGAGCCTTTCACCTGAACGGTTTGTCGTGGGCCGTCTTGCACACAGGTGTTATCACGGCAATGTCTTCCCAAGTCCCGTGGGGAATCCCACACAAAGCCCTTGTCCCGTGCCGCAGTGCGGTTCAGCGCTGCTCTGTGCCGCAGGGTTTGCCGTCTCCTGCGATTTGCAGCGTTTGCCTGCGCGGCTGCTGCTCCCGGCAGCAAAGCTTTGTTCTGTGGGAGAACATGGGATTTCGCAGCATTTCTGAAGCTTTGGTTTGAGTCAGCATTGTGCACTGAGCTACACACACTCAGCTTCGATGTCGAATTTTGCCAGACAGCATTTATCTGAAGACCTTTAGGCATTAAACTGTGTAACTTCCTATTGGCATAAAGTGAACTATATCTATTATTCATAGTGTTAATTGCATGAGATTACACCCTTCACCAAAACCATATGTCCACGGACCCCTGCGGGATACAGGACATGATTTCCTTCTTCATCTGCTGCTGCGAAGACGTTTTCAGCCAATCACAGAATCACGGAATTGACTGGGTTGGAAAAGCCCTCAGAGATCATCCAGTCCAACCCTTGGTCCAACTCCAGTCCATTCACTAGATCATGGCACTAAGTGCCATGTCCAATCTCAGTTTAAAAACCTCCAGGGCCGGTGAGTCCAGCACCTCCCTGGGCAGCCATTCCAATCCTGACCACTCTGCAAAGAATTGCTTTCTAATCTCCAGCCTCAATTTCCCCTGGCAGAGTTGAAGCCCATGGCCCCTTGTCCTATTGCTGACTGCCTGGGAGAAGAGACCAATCCCCACCTGGCTAGAACTGCCCTTCAGGTAGTTCTAGAGAGTGCTGAGCTCAGCTCTAAGCCTCCTCTTCTCCAGACTAAACAAGCCCAGCTCCCTCAGCCTCTCCCCATAGGGCTTGTGTTCCAGTCCCTTCACCAGTCTTGTTGCTCTTCTCTGGACCCGCTCCAGCACTTCAATCTCTTTCCTGAGCTGAGGGGCCCAGAACTGAACACAATACTCAGGTGTGGCCTCCCCAATGCAGAGCACAGGGTAAGGGTCAATGGTGAAGATGGGAAGCAACATATGCAGGGTTTGGGCTTTTCAATAAGACCTTGTTCCCATAAGGTGCACGTGCCCTAAATGACTTACTTGGTGTAAGAAGAGACAATTTTGTGCTTGTGTAAACCCTTTAATCCAAGGGTCAGGCATCAGCCTTGAAGAAGTTGATATTTTGCAGTTATCTTGATGAAACAAAGCTATAGTGTGTGCTCTGACCCCAAGACAGGATTTTGCTGAGCTAGTCATGGATGCTGTCATTGAATCAGTCATTTTAAGAGGCTCAGGATAAATTTTTCTCTCCCCTCAAGAAGGAAATAGAAATCCCTTGGTAGCAGAGAAGTTTTTTATAGTGAGCTTATCTGAGAGTGTGCTGATCTGTACCAAAACAGTGGGGGTAAAGGCTTAGAGGGGGAAATGACAGCGCAGAGTTTTGGCAAAGGTGGAAAACATAACATTCGGGGCGCGCTTCTTGTCAGTCGTTATGTTTTCTCCAGACAAGTGAATTTAGATGATTTACCTGTCTGAACTGATGATACACCGTGTGAGTGGATCATTCCTTGTGCGGGGAGAGGCAGGGGAAGGTGCAGGTGAGAGCCTGTTTTTCTCTCATCCCCAGTAACTCCATTCCCACCTCACCTCGGCTTTGCTCTCGGTGGTTTCTGGGGGAGCTGCTCCTACTGAGGCATTCTAGTGAAGCGGGAGAGTATCATATGTTCAAGGTGAGCACAGCCAGGGTTATGTTCCTACTTCCCCCTTGAAATGACTGTGGTTACAATCAGGTGTCTGGCTGGCCCAGCACCCCCGTCCCCTGCCCACTTGCCGTGTTTGCAGCTCGTGCTTGGGCAGGGGGCACGTGGGGAGCCAGATGTTGAGACGGATCCAGCCAAAATGGGGGTTCCCATCTGCAGCTGGGTCCGTGCTCTGCAGTCCCAGGGGCTGCAGGAGCAGGTTATGTCTCAGGTGTCCGATGACGGGGACATGGCAGTGAGCGGGTGTCCTGCAGAGCACTTATCTCTGCGCCTGCGAGGGGTTTCATTTGACAGGCTGAATTCATGGGCTTGGAAGAAAGGGAGATGAGTGAGCTGGGTCCTGCCGGAGGAAAGAGCTGGTGGTTGCAGAGGAGGAAGCTGGCGACAGAGGAGTCAGAGGAGGAACACGGTTCCCTACAAACAAGGTCATGTGAATGGCTGTTTGGTGACAGGATGGAGTGATGGATGTGCGAGGATAATGGGTCACTGGGGAGTTAGGCTGAAAGCTGAAGCCTCTCAAAATGTGTCGGACATTGTGGAAAAGAAAGTTAAAAAGACATCCAGTAAGGCCAGACAGCTCCTTGCACAGCAGCCTGCCCCGCGGCTCTGGCCAGCCTGCTTCCCTTGGCCGATTTTTGCACGCTCCAATTTCTGACTATATAAATGAGCTGGGCACTAAAATGTTGCTCGTGTTTCCTTCTGTGCTGACAGCGGCCTGTGCCGAGGGGCCGAGCCTGCACTCCGAGAGCGAGCCCATCCATCGCCCCGCGGGCCTCCAGGCCATCCCTGCCTGAGCGGGGCCTTCCCGGGATCAGCAGCGTTTCGTGGCATTTACTGGAGGGCTCACATTACCCCAGTGAAAATAATCGGTTATGCAAAGTTACGCTGTTTAGATTGGGTTTCTTCAGTGTGGGCAGTGAGGTGTGAAAGTCAATCTGCTCCGCAGACCCCGAGGGCAGTTCCTCTGCGCTCACTCGATATGATAGCGGCGGGTTTGGGTGGCGGGAAAAGCTGGCCCTGGGTCGGGTTCAAAGGGACACAGGCGCGGGTGGGTACGGTGGGACTGGGCTCCTAAATCCGGCTGGGGCTGAGCGAGCCTGGCCTGGCCAAGCAAATGGGTTGTCTGAGAGGAGGGTGCGAGGTTTGGGTCTTGTGGGGCTGCGGAGCCGGGAGGAGGCTGGCGAGGGCCGGCCATGGCTCCCGACCGAATATCTTCATTACGGGTTTATCTGTTCACTTCTCTTCACAGACTCACTATCACGCACTAAACAATACTGTCGTTAGTAAATTCCCGTGGTCGGGAGAAGGACTTGCTGCAGCAGGAGTGGTTCATGGTATCCATCTTATACTTTTATTTTTTTTTCATGATCATGCTCCTTTTCCCCTTGATAGAACCACAGGTTTGGAGTTCCGATGCAGAAAAGTCCCTGTGGACCTACAGCCCCTCCTGACTCTTCGTTGCTGCCGGCTGTGGCTTCTGTGTCGTTTCTGCACACGGTGACACAGGTTTGCTCCCAGTTTGAGCTGGTGTGTCAGCCCGTGGGGACGCTGCCAGTGACCAACACCGCTGTGCCACTAGACCGTCTGTAACGCCACAGCAATGGCACGTAGAACTCCTCGTCAGGGGCTCACCGGCTGCTTATTGTTGTTTATAAGCACCAGAACATCCCAGGGTAATGAGGGATGGCCCAAGGGCTGCTGTCTTGGCCAGGTCACACAAAACCAGCGCAATGGGAGCCGTTCGGAAAAGCAGCACATGCGCATTTAATTGGGTGTCAGTTTATGCTGTCGCTGATCTGTGACTTGCCGCAGTAACATTCATATTCAGCTTTAGTGCCAAAAACAATGCTCAGCTGCTTTCTTACTTCTTAATGAAAAATACCTCTTTAGGGTTTCTTTGAAGTCCCCACCCCCGAAAATCCCCGCTATATTGTCATCATTGTTACTGTTAACAGCCCCTGCCAGTGTCGGAGCCTTTCCTGACAGATAGCTCTGCGGGGGCTTTGTCCCACGCTTCAATTCAGCCCTATACTATAGACAGTTTTAAATGGCTAATGACAGGCCTCCCGGGGGATTTCTGCCAAACTCTCAAAGACCTCCCAGGTTCAGAAGTGCAGGGTGTCCCTTTCCTGGGGCCAGCGCAGGAGCGGCGCACACATTCTCCTACCTAAGCTGCGTCAGCCGAGTTATTTTTTCAGTTGCAAAGCTCATCCATGGGTATATAGCTGGTTGCCGGGCAGAGGAGAGATAGCTGTGTCAGTCGAGGACATGGAATAAATAGAGGAAAAAGGTTAGGTGGAAAGTATCCCCGCTACTTGGAGGCATTAGTGCATTTTAACATTTAAAATGTCCTTTTTGAAAGTCGCAGTTAAATATGAAAGATGAAGACAGGTTCTGAATCTGAGGTGCAACGAGATTCACTCTTCCCCAGCCTGTGGTGATGGTACAGTGATATTTCTGGGTTACAAATAGGAATGATGTCTGGATGAGCCAGGCTGCTGCGAGCCGTTTTCAGAGGAGAGGCAGAAACGCTTGAGTCTGTCGGAAATGGGACGGGGACACTTGTGCTGTGATTTCATGAAAGTTTTGGGTCTGTGCTGCCGGATGAACCCGTGCGCCCTGTCTCACCTCTCCCCACCCCAGTGCCTCTCTGAGCCCCCCGTGCCCCAGCACAAGTGCTGGTTTAACTGCAAGGTGGCTGCATCGGGGAACTGATCCCAGTTGAAATGGACCTGTCAAAACGAGCTGGTTCATTTGAACCCAGCTCAGTGGGTGCTGATGCTGCCCAGGGCCCTGTGAGCGCAGCCCTTGTCTGTCCAGTCGCAGACGAAGGAGAATTTGGCCGGTGCCGCGCTGTGCCAGGACGGGCGGCCTGTCCTCCGTGCCTGCCCAGTCTCGGCTCAGGAGATGAAGCCTCAGCCTGTCTCAGCCCTGCCCTGTCGATATCTATTCATTTTGGACCCAGTTCAGAATCTGGTTTGGTTCAAATTGGTTCTTCAGCTGTGTAAATGAAGGACGCAGCGGGGTGGGTGGTGTGTAGGCGGAACCCGTACCGTTTTGATCAGCTGGTAGCTGGTGTGCACCTCGCCGCAGTTTTGCATCGTGACTGAATACAGTTCACAGCTTCTGAGTGCGTTTCTCACTTTATTCATAGTGAAAAGGGCTATTCTTAGTGATTAGCAAATGGATTTACCAGAGAATATGTTAAGAATTGGCTCATTGCTTGTGCTACCAAATGCAGCTAAATCTTTGTTCCTGGTAAAGGAATCTAAATTAATACATTTTCTTCTGTATTAATTTCATTTTTTATTGAGGAGAAAGCTGCTGCCTCTCAAAGGGCTGCTGTGCCTTTAACAGGGCTGCTGTGCCTTTAACAGGGCTGCTGTGCCCTTAATAGGGCTGCTGTGCCTTTAACAGGGCTGCTGTGCCTTTAACAGGGCTGCTGTGCCCTTAATAGGGCTGCCGTGCCTTTAACAGGGTTGCTGTGCCTTTAACAGGGTTGCTGTGCCCTTAACAGGGCTGCCGTGCCCTTAACAGGGCTACCGTGCCTTTAACAGGGCTGCTGTGCCTTTAACAGGGCTACTGTGCCCTTAACAGGGCTGCCGTGCCTTTAACAGGGCTGCTGTGCCCTTAACAGGGCTGCTCTTGCATGGGGCAGCTGAGGCTTCATTCAGCCTGAATGAAAAACTCTTCGCCTGTTGCTGAGAGGAAACTGGTGGTGGATGATTTACTTGGAAAGCCCTACAGCAACAAGGTTATAAATGAAGAGGGGAAACACCAGGAGCACTGTGATCTGAACCAGAGGAAATGCAGGAAGCCTTGAAGTGACCTTATGTAAATTCCTAATGATGAGACTTAATTGAACTCATTTTTTCCAGGGGTTGTAAAGATCAAAATAACAACAGCCTTGAAATGCAAAGGCCTCTACTTAATGCATATGAATGTATGGTTGCATACAGGCGAAAACTGCCCTGGGTTTGTGTCCCCAGCCCGCCCAGCAGCTGCAGACTGGACCTGGATTTTTTCTGGGAGCTCCGAGCGGGGCAATGGGGCTGCTCGAGGTGCAAAAGCAGCGCCTGGCGCCTGAGTCCTGCCATCCACCCCGTGTGGTTGTTCTGAACCCGGCGGCCTGGCCGCGGAAATCCCGGCGAGGAGAAACAGCAGCGCCGGAGGGGTCACCGCGCTGTGCCCTTCTCAACGAGGTTGGTTCTTGACGTGAAATAATGCAGGCATGTGTTCAGTGTGAGAGTGTCGGAAACTGATACGGAGACTGTCAAGACCAAATTGCTGTGCTGTTTCTAGAGCTTGAGATTTTATTCCTCTGTGCTTGCGTTCCGCTCTAGGATTCATTCTCCTCTGTTGTATTCATGCATTGGTGGTAACATGAAGAAGTGCTGATCTGGGGAGAAAAAGCAAGTAGTCACTGCTGTGAAAAATACTGATTCTGGTTCCTAAATTCACTGGGCTGGTGTTTCGCAAGGGCTTGCAGAATTTGGTACCCACACACACTGAATGTCTGAAACACCAGGTGCCAAAGTGTCCCGAGTTTCATTCAAATACCAGATTAATTGATCTATTTAGATTCATAAACACTACTAAAGAGCCAGAGGCTCTGACCCAGTGAGAAACTGCGGATGTGGCTGTGAACAACAGGCTAATGAAGATGAAAAACCTCCCCTGTCCAGAGTAATCCAAACACAGCCTTACGGACGAGCCTGCTGGCCCAAGTGCAGCTGTTTGTCTTTGCAGTAATCTGAACCCGGAGCAGAACCCTGAGAAGCAAAGGGGACGGTGGCTGTTTGTACGTGGCGAAGGTCGGTTGTGCTGCTGCCCGAACCCAGGAGGTCCCCGTGGTGGAGGTGAAGCCGGTGCCACCGCGGTGCCGCCGCGGCTCCAGGGCCAGCACAGCCCGGCTCCCCGGCTCCGTCCGACCCAAAGAGAGCGAGCAACCCAACGTCTTCCCTTCGGAGGGAAGCTGGAAAGTCTTCTCTGTATTTAAAGTTCCCATGGCTGCAGTTGGAGTTTGGCACACAGTTGGCCACGGGGTTATCTGAGGTCATGTACTCAAATAGTTGTAGATAAAACAAGGGCCTGTTTGGATTGGAAATCTCCAGAGGGCTTTTCCTTTGCGCGCGGGTAATGATATTGCAGGAGGACGTGAGCCAAAGTAAAGATTCGGCTCCGTATGCAGTAGCTCAGTAAAATAAAATGAGCAATGGAAAAAAATAAAAAAAGGAAGAAAAAATAAAAATAAAATACTGTTTTCATTACGTTATTTTCTGAACTTGCTGTTGGGATGGAGGAATTGCAGCCAGGGAGAGGGAGCCCTGCAGCACTTCAGGAAACTCCCTGAGCTGCCGAAATTCACTTTTTGGCCACACGGACCTGCCGGCGGCTCAGCCTGTGTCCCCCCCGCAGAGCAGGGGACACTGCCGGGTCCCCCCAGCTCCTCTGCTGAGGGGATTGCTGCCAAATACCCCTACCAGCTGGGCGCTTAAAGGAGGGAGAAGTTAATGGTGTTTGGAAGTTAAAGAGGGAATAAGATTCCGTCAGTCTCTTTCACAGGCCCTTGGGCTTTTGTGGGAAACTATTTAGTCCCTGCTTAATGGAAGACTGCAGAGCAGAGCACATTTGGGCAAGAAACATGATTCAGTGTTTTTCCAAGCTGCCATTAGAGAAAAGCGTGTGCCTGTAACAACAGCTCTTCCTTGCACGCCGCCTGTTGCAACCATCTTCATGGATTCTCAGCCGCTTGTTACAAAAATAATGGAATTGCAAAAGCAAAATTACAAAGGTGGGGAGAAAATGAGGCCTTTGGGGACTTTCTGTGTCCCTGTGGTGGACTGTGCTGTGGTGATGGATGCTGCTATAAAAGCATCGGCCAACAGGGAGCGAGGAAGTGAAGATGAGACAAGAATGAGGAGGAGAAGCGGGAGGCAAAGGGGTTCACCACACTGCACAGGGTGTGCGGCTCAGGATGCCGGGGAAACCCAACCAGGACTTTGCTCGTGGTGCTGTGACATCCTGCCCGGGCCTGGGGACAGCGCAAGGGCTGCAGGGGCTGCGCAGGCTCGGCTTTGCTGCCTGTCAGGGAGCAGCTCCATGTCCTGCCCGGTCTCTACGGCTCGAGCTCTCAGCTCCTACAGAGGGTTCTGGTACGAGGAACCCCGTGCCCACACCTGAGCTCCCGTGGAGCACGGTTGGGCAGGTCCTGCCGCGGCGCTGCCCTTCAGACGCGTGGCCTTGTGCCGGTGGCGTGTCGGCAGCGCCAGAACACGCTGGTCACGAGTGAGGAGTTGCTGTTTGAGAAGAGAGCGTGTCCCACACCATGCGGGGTCACCCAGACGTTGCACTGACCTGCTGTGTGTCTTTCAGGGCATTCCTCTGAGAAAGAGGAAAACCTGGTGCAAATACAAATTTCATTTCACAGAATCACAGAATGGTTTGGGTTGAAGGGACCTTCCCAGCTCCCCAGTGCCCCCCCTGCCATGAGCAGGGACATCTTCACCAGCTCAGGTTGCTCAGAGCCCCGTCCAGCCTGGCTTGGGATGTCTCCAGGGATGGTTCATCTACCACCTCTCTGGCCAACCTGGGCCAGGCTCTCACCACCCTCAGGGCAACAATTTCTTCCTCATGTCCAGCCTGAATCTCCCTCCTTTAGTTTAAACCATCACCCCTTGTCCTGTCACAACAGGGCCTGCTCGAAAGTCTGTCCCCATCTTTCTTATCAGACTCTTTTACCTATGGAAATGCCGCACTAAGGTCTCCCAGAGCTTCTCTTCTCCAGCTGAACACCCCAGCTCTCTCAGCCTGTCCCCAGCAGAGCTGTTCCAGCCTCGGGTCATTCCTGTGGCTCCTCTGGCCCCTCTCCAGCAGGTCCTTGTCATGTGTAGAAGTTATCTGAAGACAGCTTGCAGCTTGGTTACGCTTGTTTATTGTGTTGGTTTTACGATTGCTTGCTGAGGAACTCCAGACGTGATGTTTTGTTGGTGGCTGTGGGTGCAAGGAACCCAATTCCTACCCAGTTTAGTGGGATTTGCATAGCCCGCTCCTCTGGCTGCTGAGAATTCAACCTCAGCCAACCAATCTTTATCTACATCTTCGTTAGAGTTCACTCAAGGTGCTCCGTGGAGACTCTGGGAGTTTGAAACATTGTATTAATCAATCCATTTATTTCTGTCCCGTCTGGATGGAAACAATGTAGGTTTCTGGCACAGATTCTGGAGTTTACTTCCTCACGATTCAGTTTCTGCTTGTAGATGCTTCAAATGTATATTCACATTCTTTCTGTGAAGCCCGTTTGTTAGCAGGGAAGGAGTCACCAAAAGGTCACATATTCATCAGGATTCATTTTTAGAAAAGGAACGAGGCTGCGTGCGTGTCTCCTTGGAGCATTGGCCCTGCTTTTCTCCTTATAGGGAGTATTTTAATAATGGTAACACTGGAGTATTTCAGCTTATGGGGATGTACAGCCATGTTCCCAGTGAGCCTTAGTTGCAGTCAGTGCCACCGGCCCCTTTTCTCTCTCTTTGCATCCTGTGGTTTTATGTGGCGCACGTTACTACGGCCTTTTCTGTACCTTGTAGACATGGTGGTTTTTAATGTGTTTACGGTGTGCTTTTAGCACTTATCTCCATAACAAATTGCTAATCAAATACTTTAGGTCTATAGTATTTCATCAAAAGCACTTTTGAGCCGCCGGGTTTCTTTCTGAGTGTGCACTGGGAAAAAAACACAAGTCCTTCCTGACCAGAGGAGGGAAAGCAGGGGGCTCAGCACTCACAGGGGTCCTTCTGACGGCGCACAGACCTGTGTACACATTAACGGTTTCTCCCTAGAAGCCTTGAGCACAAATCTCCTTTGGGTGAGGGTTGGAGAGCAGCGACTCGTCACCGGTTCCTGCGGGGGCCGTGTGTCAGTGCTGTCCCTGCAGCCCCGGGCAGTGTCACCCGTCCCCGTGCTGGCGGGAAGGGGACAGGGTGACTGGGGTGTCAGGAAGCACCGACGGGCCGTGCCCTTCCAGCTGAAAGCCAGATGGGACAAGTTAGCTTCCATTTTCTAAGTATTTTGTAGGAATATGAACTGTTTCCCTAATTTTGTGTTGTGTTAGTGCTTCATGTAGTGTGCCTGAGCTGCCTTTGAGACCAGAGCAGAAGCTTTGCTGCTGCATTTGCATTTCTTATGGGCCCCTTTTAAGTCTGGAAAGGCCACACTAAGGTCTGCCGGAGCTTCTCTTCTCCAGCCGAACACCCCAGCTCTCTCACCTGTCCCCAGCAGAGCTGGTCCAGCCTCGGGTCATATATAGAGACCTGCTGCTGACATTGCAGCCCGTGTCTCTCACTTACCTTTCTCAGGGCATAACCCACAGAATGGCATCTGAGTTTAGCAGATATTTGGCTCTCTGGCCACATATTACTTTTACTATACTATTGCTATCTAGCTAGCAATATTACTTTAGCTCCGAAGACTTGACAGCAGTGCCAAGGGCCTGATTTGCAGCGCACCAGTAAAACCGGGAGGCCGAGGGAGGCATTCGTCACCTGAAGGTCTGTGTGATTTAACTGAACACGCACATCTGGCAGTTTTACGACGGTGACATTCTGCATTTTTTTCCCCAGCAGTAGAGCAAAATTAATCAGAAACGCTTTGGAACAACAACTGTTTCATGGCGATCGCGGTGCGGGTGCGCGGGGAGGCCTGTCATCCTGGCAGCCCGGAGCTAATTTGCTGAGACATTCAACCTCCTCTAAATCTCCACTAGAGAATTTTCGCCTTGCTGGTCGTGGGTCACTTGTGCTAATTTGGCATCTCTCTTAGAGCCATTTACATTTTTCTTTCAGCACAAACACTTATCGTCTCTAATAATGAGAACGCTCCTGTGCTGGGTTCTGGGGGTGGTGGTGAAAGTCGTTCAGATCTGAAGAGAGGCAGCTGTTCTCCTTGGCTCACCAGCGCGTTTCAGGCATTTGTTGAGCCTACAGAGGAAACACATTCTTAAAGTCTGTGTCAGGAAACCGGCTTCGAAGGCAGAAAAGTCGTGTGAATTTTCAGTGTTCCTGTAAGACCTATAATTTGTTACAGCACCGTGGGTGCTGCAGTTTGTTTGTGGTGTAGCTTAGTGAAGCCTCACGGGATTTACGCTGCAACACATTTAGCAGATTTTAATCTAACGTCGCTGAGCTGAATGAGAAGTTGCCGTATGAGACGGTTGGGTTGGAACGTGTGGTCATTAATATATAGAGACCTGCTGCTGACATGAGTCCAGGACCACGGGTTTGAGTGTAACCTGGCCAAGAAACGAGCTCTTGTTGGTGCAATACAAGTAAGACTGTTCCTAAAATAATTGAACATGAAACACGTGAAGCGAGTCAGAGACCCTGCCCTGTCCTGCACATCCCAGAGGGGAAAGAACAGCGAGACAGTTGTGCCTGATGCTGGTGGGCTTGAAGGCGCCGGAGAGACCATTTACCAGGGAGATCTGAAGGATGTTTTATTTGGTGCAGGTGATGAAGGTGCCAAGACCTTCTGGAGGAGGACAGTGGTACAGGAGGGAGACTGTGAGGTCTGTGAGAGCTCTTGCACAAGCGGAGTGCGCTGCAGAGGCCAGAGCAGAAGTGGCAGAGCAGAGCTGGGCGCTGGTGGCCCAGCCGCCCTCTGCAGAGTCCCAGAGGGGTCGTGGGCCTCGGGGCAGATGGAAAAGGAGATGGTGGGACTGAACCTGGCTTCCTGAATAGTCTTTGCAGATTCCCCCTTCTGTGCCAGCAAGCCTTGATTTCAGGTTTAAAGTGAAAACCTCAATTCAAGATCAATCCTTCAGGCCGAGGTAACGTTTTTCCAAAACATAAAAGTCCAAACCAGCTACTTCCCAGGAGCAGGAAACCTCTGAGGGGGAGATATTTGTGTGTTGCTTGTCCAAATGACAATGATTAAAGGTTTCCCAGCAGGCTCGTTCCCTCGTTAGAGATTTGAGCCTCTGCTTTGAAGTTCCATCTCCAGCTGGAAACTCACACAAACCTTTGGACCAAGAGCACATTTTCCTCTGAAATATTTGGTATTGATGCTTCGGTACAAATCTACTGTTTGTGTGCAGCTTCTGCTTTGGGACTCGTCTGCCTTGGCACAGCACAAAACTGGCAAACTGGGATTAGTGAATGAGGGAAAAGTCCATATTGCCCTGGAGAGGTATCTGGGGATCTCAGAATGTCCAGCTTTGAGATGAACTCTCATCACAACCATTTTGGGAGATGGAAGTATTTTGTATTCCTCCCCTTTCTTCTCTGTGAATACAGAAGCTTTTAACTCTCCTCCATACCAGTGATGGATCTCTTGGAATTACAGAGCATAATCCTCTGTCTTTTTGGAACTAGGGAATCTTTGAAACACAACTGTGGGAGGCAGCTGTTTCGGCAGCTGGAGCGGGGTGCAGGTGCGGGTGTGAAGGTGACGCTGCGGGCGGGTGCGGAGGCCGAGGCACACGGGACAGCGCTCCCTGCTTGGGGCAGTCGGGGGAGGGCATCTGTTTCTTCTCTTGAAAATGCATTCCTAAGGAACCCAGGAGAAACGAGTGGCCTACGGACAAGGTCACACAGAACCACAGAATGTCAGGGGTTGAAGGGCCCTGGAAAGCTCATCCAGTGCAATCCCCCCATGGAGCAGGAACACCCAGATGAGGTTACACAGGAAGGTGTCCAGGCGGGTTGGAATAATGTCTGCACAGAAGGAGACTCCACAACCCCCCTGGGCAGCCTGGGCCAGGCTCTGACACCCTCACCCCCAACAAGTTTCTTCTCAAATTTAAATGGAACCTCCTATGTTCCAGTTTGCACCCATTACCCCTTGTCCTGTCACTGGTTGTCACCGAGAAGAGCCTGGCTCCATCCTCCTGACACTCCCCCTTTCCATATTGATCCCCAGGAATGAGTCCCCCCTCAGGCTTCTCCAAGCTCCAGAGCCCCAGCGTCCAGTCGCCCCAGGAGGGACCTGCAGGTGGTGGGCTGTGGCCCATGCGGTCCAGCGCACACCTGGACTCAGTGTTGGAAGACATCAACACCGCTCATATGCGACACTAAATGTGCTCTCATTGCTGCTGCTGTGGTTGCCCAGACGGGCCGGCAGGCTGGGATGGATGCTGGATCGCTGCATCTTACTTGCAGGGCTGCTTGGTAAAGGCTTTCAGAAAGCATTTCCATGGAAGAAAGTCCTGTCTCATCGTCCGGCCCCCACCCCCAGCCACAAGCATCTTTGTGTAGCCCTTCCTCATCGATGTTTTCCCATGGCAAGAAGTGCCTAGTTCAGAAAGCATCAGCCCCAAGCCCTTTGATCTTTTCTTTCTCAAGAGAAAAAAGATTAAAAAGAGACAAGAAGTTAAGGATTTGTGAGGGGGAACGGAACATGAATAGCAAATTCTGCTGCGGAGGTCGCCTCCCCCTGGCTTTCTTCCTGTGTGATGGGGAGGAGGGAAGGGTGCGGGGGGGGGTGCTGGGGACCCCGGGAGGAGGGGAGTAAATTGGGGGCAGAGCAGTGGGGGTGGAGTGGCGAAGCCCTTCAAAAGGAACAATGCTTGCAGGCTCCTGCATTGTTAGGTGGCCCTTTACAGAGAGTGCCATGAATACAGGTTATAAATTCTTTGGCCATTGAGAGAGCTCTCCAAACCTGACTCCATCCTGCACTAAACCGGGCCTGGGCCCTATCAGTTGCATAGCAATGAATTCATTTACATCTGGATAGTTAATCTCCAATTCACTTGACAGTTTATCTCACCCTTGGAGGAGCGAGCGGTGCCTGCTCCATTGTGCTGCAGCCAGGCCGAGCATCAGCCAGGGTAGCACCTCTTTCTTGTGCGCAGCAAAGATAAGAAGGGTGGCTGTTGCTTTCCAGCTTATGAAACACGCAGTTATTACCCCAAGCCGCTTGATTCTGCGGTACTCTCGCTTGACATCCTCCCCATCTTTACCCTTGGTCTCTTCAATGTGGAAATGCCACATCCCTCCCTCGGTTATTGCTGCAGTACAACTGAAGTACCGCTTTCCTAACATCAGCGTCATTCGATGAATGATTTTCACAATCCAGAACTATTTAATTTGTTCCCATTCACTGAGGTCTCCGGTTTTGCACTGATTTCGATCTCTGCCTGTTCTGCACAGATCCCGAGGAGGAAGCGCTGCAGTGTGCTCAGCGGAGCATCCCTGGGGTGCCAAGGGCAGAGCCAAGGGTGTCCCGTGGGGAGGGGACAGGCGGCGCTCGCCCAGACCCCATCAAGAGCAGGCCGGTCTCTGTGAGCCAAGGCCGGTTGAGTAGCGCTGGTTCAGCCCAGAGTGACTGAAGAAATAATTAAAGTACCACACATCTGTCCTGGTTTTGTTAAAAACCAAGTTTCTCTTTTAGTGAGTTTGCCTGTCAGCTAAAGCTTCATATAAGCTGCATTTGCCTGGAGAAACCAGATGCATGTTTTGGTGAACATAGCAATGGCATGTGAGGTTATTGATAAGCATGGATGGACATCTCATGAGAGGGGCAGCGAGAAACAGGTGACCAAGAAACTGACCAACAGAGTATAACATCCCATTCACGTGAACACTTCACGTGGGAGATCACGAGGATCTCATCCCTTTTCCTCATGGCGACATTAGGAGAGGACCTTGCTAGTCGTCCCTGTGAACTGAGGCCAGTGACAGACTGAATCCAGTTCCATTGGCTGCAGAGTCCAGTCCAGGACTTCGGCTGCCGGCTCTGCAGTTGCTGGGACTTTAAAGATTGGTTTTGTATATTTTGTATTATTTTCTCTATTTTTATCAGTAGCATTAGTAAAACACGTTTAATGTTTCCAACTGTCTTCTGTCTGCCCTTCTTTCCCTCCTGATCGCCTGTGCTGAGTGGGAAGGGGGAGAGGGGGTTAACAATACACCTGACAAGGTTTTATTGTCACCCCGCAACCAAAACCCTCGACAACGTCTGACTGGGCAGGGATGTGGACAGAGAGCCCGTTGCTGTGAGGCTGCGTGTGCATGTGGAGGTGAGAACACGGCCTGTTTTGGCAGATCAACCGGTTCCCTGTTGGCGTTAGGAAAGCGGCTCAGGAAAGGAGACGTGGGGGTCAGAGGACGAAGTTAAGCATGAGAATTCCTTGATTTACGCATATTTTTAAGCTCCAACTTTAGTTTCCTGCAGTCAGTATTTGTATGTATTTGATGTGGTTTGGACATGAGCTGTAAAAGGGCCACTCTAAATTAAAATATCCCTCTTCTTTTATCTGGAGTGGCTGCGGATCTTTAACCGGTCTTTTTGTTTCTTCTAACACACAGCACGCTCAGTTCTGCTCCGGTCACGAGAATTGTGTCTGAGAGGTTTAGTGTGGTTAACACTAAACAGTGAAAACCAGGGAGATAAAGCAAAAAGTGATGTGAATTTAACATCTAAAGTAGAGGCAGGAAAGCAACTTTGGCTTTTTCTGTAAGTACTAAAGGATCTTTCATTTGTCTGCAACCAGGAAAGTCCGAAATGTTTCCTTTGGTGATGAAAGCTCAACTTGTCCCCAAGTCACAAGCAGCCGTGTGGCTGAAACTGGAAGTGAAGCTTCCAGAGATTCGTAACAAGCCCGTGTGGAGCGTGAAGCTCCTCACAGTGAGTGGCGACTTACCCCAGAGACCTGCGCCAGCCTGTGCTGTGGAACATAATGGGGTGGATATTGCGTTCTTGAGGAACGCTGCTCGTAACATTAATAGCACAGTGAGCACCGTACAAGCACAGGGCAAAAGGCAGATGCCCCATCCCACAGGGTTTATCCTGTAAGTACAAAGATGGAGACAGAATGGAGAATACGAGGGGGCCGGAGCACAAGTGTGATGGAGCGGCTGAGGGACCTGGGGGGTTCAGCTGGAGAACAGGAGCTGAGGGGAGACCTTCTGATCTCTGAACTGCCTGAAAGGAGCTTGGAGCCAGGGGGGTCGGGCTCTGCTCCCCAGGAACAAGCGCCAGGAGCAGAGGAGGGGGCTGTTGGACGCTCCGCAGGTGTTGCTGTGCTGGCTGTAGGTTGGAGATCAAGTCAGGAGGTTTTCACAAGAGGACACAAAGTGGAACTTGCTTTTTTACGCTGAATTTATATTTTCTTTAAAAAGGCCTGTTGTACTCCAGCCCGTTTCCCATTCCTTGCTTTACCCAGCCTCAGAGCGCTGTGGGTCTCCTGCTGCTGGAAACCCAGGTTGTGTTTCCCCTTCCGAGTCCCCAGCGGGGACAGCAGAGTCCTTGCAAGGTTTGAGCTATTGCTATTAGCAAACTGGCGTTTATTTCTTTCCGCTTCTTGTGAGATCAGCCATTTGGTGTCAAGGTGGGAGAGTCTGGGGTCGGCCAGCTGCTGGGATCGACCCGCTGAGAAATAACGTGATTAATTGCTCAACAGCTCCGATACCAACACGGTGCATCCTCGGACCCTTGGGTCATTAGCCTGGGATTTAGCGTCATCTTGGTGTGTGAGAGCAGAACAAGGACTTACCCAAGCAAAATTATGGTTTTAGCCTGAAAATCTAAATTTCAGGATTCAGTGTTTGGTAAATAAATTAATGCATGTGAAAAAGCAACATCTGTTTCAGACCATTGAAAAGAGTGGTTTTCCTACAGAAACGAGACAGGGTTGTGGGTTTTTATGCTTCTTTTTTGTGCTCAAGTGGGAGAGTGAGGGCTCATTCCGTCCCTACTCGGCCTTCACAACTCCTCATCTAGTGAGTAAATGCCTTTTTATTGTTCCGTGGTGTAGGAACAAATTGCTGTTCCTTGTTTTAGAGCCTCATGACCCACAGCCATCTCTCCATGTGAAATACGTCTTCTATCTCTCTTATCTGGTTTGTGGCTTTTGTTTTTAAAGCAGCCTAACACAACTTATTTCATTTCACTTCTGTGTACATGTTTAAATAAAAATAAATTATAATAAATAGCATTCATGTAAATGTTATGGTTAATATTTAAACTGCACACAATTACGATGCTCAAAGTCGTGTTTTCCGTAGCAGCTAACGAAGCCCCTTGCTGCCTCGCTGTATCGTCTGTATAGTGGACACGGGGCCCGTCGTGCCCGTGGGATGTGGACAGGACAGGCTGGGACTCTGCACTTGGCACATTTGGCATTAGCACATCTGAAATTTCAGTCGTAACTTCTCACTATCTTGGTTGCTTGTGTCTAAGTTCCTTGCATTTTACTTTTAACTAAAAAACAGTTATTCTCTTTCTTGTGCTGAAGCGGAGCTTCACGCGTGCCGGGTGAGCGCAGGGCGGTCGGTTCTGGACGCGGCGTCACCGTCTGGATGCGGCGTTTCCTTGCGCAGGTGCGGGGATCAGCGTCGCGCTCAGGGCTCTGCAGGCCGAGGCCAAAGGTTTGGTTTTACAAGCAGGTTTAGAATCTACACTCGCACCCGGGATTGTCGAGGGTTTAGATTGTCAGGGGAAAGAAGGACAGAGAGAAGAGAGCTGGAAAAATTAAAAATGTTTTACTGATGCTACTAATAACAATAGAGAAAATATTACAAAATATACAAAACCAATCTTTAAAGTCCCGGCAACTGCAGAGCCAGCACCCGAAGTCCTGGACTGGACTCTGTAGCCAACCGGAGCTGGATTCAGTCTGTCACTGGCCTCAGTTCACAGGGACGACTCGCAAGGTCCTCTCCTAATGAATAAGGAAAAGGGGCGAGATCCTCGTGATCTCCCACTTTTATATGAAGTGTTCACGTGAATGGGATGTTATACTCCGTTGGTCAGTTTCTGGTCACCTGTTTCTCGTTGCCCCTGTCGTGAGATGTGAATCTGTCCTTATCAATAACCTCACATTCCATTGCTGTGCTCACCAAAACATGCATCTGGTTCTCCAGGCAAATGCAGCTCATATGAAGCTTTAGCTGGCAGGCACATTCACTAAAAGAGAAACTTGTTTTTTAACAAAACAAGGGCAAGGATGTATCTGGGAAATGTCTTAATTAGCTGATGATCATCACATATTCGTGCTCAGCTGTCTGAAAACCAGCCCTATGGGTTGCATGAAATGCTTGTGTTTGGGTGGGTGTTTGTCCGTGTCTGGGTGCAGTAATTGCTGCTAAATTTACTCCTGGAAGACCTGGGGCCGTGCTGGATTGTGCGGGAGTCCTCTGCAGAGCCTGCAGCTCTCTGTGAGTATCTGTTATCTGCCATGACGAAAGCCAGATGAATAATTGCTGCTACTTATACTGTTGAACTTTCCTAAAGAAATTCTCCACTGGGTTAAGAACAAGCATGACAAATCTCGACCCACAGGACTGGAGGCGGGGAGTGGTAACTTATAAGCCATGAAAAACAAAATTTCTGTATGGAAAATGGCTTCACACCGTAACACTTGGCACTCACCCTCCACGCTTCAACCTGCGCAGCCAAGAGAGAAGGGGGAGTGAGTCGATGCCTTCAGCAATTACAGTAATTACCCTTCCCTGGTGCCAGATGCAGCCTGCTGCGTGGTTTGCGTGACGGCACGTTCGGCAAGCAGACCACTGTAAACCAGCGGCTTTTTGGTCTGGGCAGGGGCGACCTGGCCCCGGGCGATCCGCAGATGGAATTAACCACCCGGGCACTTGTGGGGAGCGCTGGAGGCCAAGGGCAGCGCTTCGCTCGAGGGGCTGCAGACCCCCCAGGGCTGAGCGGAGCTCTGGTGGCTCTTTGGTGGCTCTCGGGGGTTTCGAGGGCTCCTGCCTGTTTGTAGGGAGGTGCAGACAGGAGGGCAGAGCTGCCGGGGACACGGGGTGCTGACGGAGCTGTGGCCATTCATGGAGCATCCCAAGCGCAGCCCTGGGGACGGTTCCAGTGCAGACTGGGGGTGCTGTGCCTTCTTTGGGGGTGGCAGTGGAAGAAGACACTGACATGAGCCGTTGTCCCCCCCAGGCCATTGCTGCGGCTGCCCTGGCGCTGCCCCCAGGGCTGTGGGCAGAGCAGGACCCTGTCCCCACACCACAACATGCCACAGTCCCAAAGCCACC
Organism: Columba livia; assembly: GCF_036013475.1. NCBI lineage: Eukaryota > Metazoa > Chordata > Aves > Columbiformes > Columbidae > Columba > Columba livia. The sequence continues at coordinate 10,634,641 of NC_088620.1, forward strand.
GCAGGACCCCATTCACACATCCTTGCTGATGGTGGTGGGAACGTGGCAGAATTTTCCCACAAAGCCCCCAGTTCACCCCGACCCCCCCGGGAGACCCTTATTCCTGCCTGTATTCCCCCAGAGCTCCCAGGGCCGCAGTACTTGGGGGGCAGAGGAAGGTGTCACCCAGGTGAGGGTGGTGGGTCCTTCAGCCACCATGGAGGTGGTGGAGTGGGGGGGACGCCCCCGTCCTGGCTGGGAAGGGTTAACCAGAGGGGCTGCTCATGGTGCTGCTTTGCTGTGGCTCTGAGGGCTCTACCTGTGACCTGCTCCCTGCCTGCCAAAAGTGGGGCTACAGGCAGGATTCAGACCTCACGGGAATACACCAAAAAACAGTGTTTTCTTCTTGAGCTGATGCAGAAAACAAAGAGCTTGTTTCAGCGCTTGCCTGCTCGTTCAGACTGGATGGGATCCTGGAGTTTTTAAACGAAAACAAAGCATATTTCAAACACAGGCTTTCTTTTAGCGTTTTTTTTTTCCTTCCAGTTGCTTTCTGTTTGCTAACAGAGAATTCAGAGCCCTGGGGAAGGTCCATCTGCCAACGATGATCTCGGCTCTTTGGGAAGCCTGGGCCTGTGCGGGGGAGCTCTGCTCCTCGCTCCTTCCCAACCCTGCGCGTCCTGACGCCGCTCACCGGTGAGGCTGTCACCTCATGGCACGGGAACGGCCATGGGGCTGTCACCTCCCAGCACAGGAACAGCCATGGGGCTGTCACCTCACGGCACGGGAACAGCCATGGGGCTGTCACCTCACGGCACGGGAACAGCCATGGGGCTGTCACCTCGCAGAACAGGAACGACCATGGGGCTGTCACCTCCCAGCATGGGAACCGGCCATGGGGCTGTCACCTGGGCCAGATGGGGAACCAACCATGGGACTGTCACCTGGGCCAGAGAGGGAACCAGCCATGGGACTGGATGTACAAGCCCTAATCTGCTGTCTCCAAATCCCGTCTTCTGTGGCAGCTCCAGGTGCTCATGACAGACGTGATGCTGTGTTCGGTGAAAGACTCAGACAATTCTCGACAGTTGTGGACACCCCCCTTTGCTCTTGACTCCTTGGCTGGACAACTCCACTTTTACTCCTGGAGGAACTGAGGCAGGGAAATGATCCATCTGGTGGGAACACCAGTGGCAAAGTCCCGGTTTCCTGGGACACACCGGCTGGAGAAGTGACGTGTGAGAGCCCTGTTGTGCTTGACATTAACTGCTAGACAAGCAGCTCGGCAGCCAGCAGAAGCTGGAACCCTGGCGGTGCCCTCCTGTGCCGTATCAGAGGAAGATAAATCTTGAGTGATTAGTTTTTTTAAATGAGAATTCTCAGCAAATAAACGAGCTGCCTGCACGGTGATAATGGGCTGTTTGGAAAGCGAGTCTGTGGAGCGTACACGCGGCTGTAAGTCATCAAAACCATCTTATCCTGTGGAGTCTCCTGTGCTGAACTCGTGTTTACATTATCAGACAGAAAAAGGAATTTTTCAATGGATATTTTCTTATAATTTGTTCAGCGCAGCAGCAGCGTGGTCAGGGCCTGTCTGCATAGGGCTGGGTGTCTGTGCTGGCTGCGGACACTCACACTCCTTCTCTCCATCCCGTTCTTACTATTTTGACACGTGTTGCTCTGCGTGCTGAGGTTTGATGGACCCTGAGCATCCTGCGAGGAGTGTGCTGGTGGTCCTGCGGCCCGATGCTGACGAGGACAGGCTCATGGGGACACCGATCCTGCCCTCATCCCTTCCCATGGCTGCCCCATGTGCAAGAGGAAGCCCGTGGGGAAGGGTGCGAGTCCATGTGCTGAGCGAAGCTGCTCACGGTATTTGTTGCTGTGATGTAGAAGCATTGACAGTTTATGCACCAACTATTTTTTTGCTTATTTTAAGAAGTTCTCCTAATTAATCCTATCGTTCAGTTGCCAGTTAAAAGCTAAGAACAGCATTTCAGAGGATGGTCCTAGATAGCTGGCTGTAGTTCACCACACCAATCATTTCCCCTGATCTTTGCCTGTCTCCTTCCTTTCCTGCGATCTTCTCACCCATAAAGATCCCTTTGTACGGTTTCTGCTAAAGTCAGTGCTGGGTAATTGGCCGATTTCCTGCACGCTGGCGGTTTTGTGGGGTCATTGTGCTCGCGCTCATCTCCCTCCAACCCAGCACTTGGGGCTGGTGGAGACCCCGCCAGTGCAACAACGTGCGGCGGGCACGGCCACGTGTGCTCTGCTCAGGGATGCTCAGACTGTACTTTGGGAGAAACATTAGCAAAAAAGCGGTGAGGTGACTCAGATCAGAGTGCTGGGCCCAGCGTTAGGTAACCGTGGAGAAAATATAACTTGAACTTGATGCCAGATCTCCCATTTGTTTGTGTGTGTGAAATCTCTTGGCATCTCACATCTGCTCTCTGAAAAGCTGGTATTTTTAGATTTATGACAGGTTAATTTTTGATGCTGGAGGCCTTGAAACTGTTCTGACATGAACCCAAGCTATTCTACCATCCTCAAAAACGAACTCTTAAATGAGAACGGAAACTTATTGAACTATACTTCAGCGACAGTAAGCAGAGCACTTTAACACGTGCAGGGAAAGAAGCCTGGGAGGAAGGGGCACAAACGTGGCGGTGGATCAGAACGCAGAGCTCTCGCGAGGCGCTGCGCCGCTCACCCCGCGGAGCTGCACCCACGAGGAGTCAGCCTCGCATGCGGGGCCGGCACCGTCCAGATGTGCAGCGGCTGGAATGTCAACCGCTCTGCAGTGTTCGCAGGCGCTTCGCATCTGCATCTGTGTCTGATTAGCCGGGGTTGCGCAACGGTGGCCGGCGATGGTGCCAGTTCTTCGTTCCTTACCTTGACCCGCGGTTTCGCTCCTTTGCGCCTGTTTTGGTTTGGCTGGAGCCACCGGCCCCCCGTGGGCTTGGCCACAACCGCACTGTGCGCGTTCCAGCCAGCACCAGGGTGCAGAGGCTGGATGGTGCTTCTGATTCCCGTTCTGATGGTCGTTGCGCAGGTGACAGTGTGACAGCCCACCTGGGGTCGGGGACGGTGAACTGGAGGTGGCCGTGAGCCCAGGCTTTCTGTAACAGGATTTTCACAATGATTTGCTTCCCTGTCATGTTGTTTCAAATTCCTCACAAGCCATACTTTTCACAGTCTGGGTTTTCTCTCATGAATTTCTCAAGGGGCTATCTGCAGGGGAAACTATTTCTCACCATAACAAACAACCAAAGCCTTCATCGTTAAAAAATAAAGCACCAACATGGCCCTACAAAGGACCCCTTTGTTGAGTCACATCTGTTTAGATCACCAGAAATGATAAGCCTTCACTTTTGAAAGTAACTTTCTTTTATCAAAATAGGAAAGAGAACTGCAAAACATCCAGAAAGAAATCTGCATGAAAGCTGAGCCATGTGACGGTAGAACTCTGTTTTACATCGAATAACCCAATTGCCTGTACATATAAATAGCAGACTTACGCTCTTCTAGCAGAAGCTATAGGTGGCTCCAGAGCACAGGGCACTGGTGTGCTGGTGTAAAACCAGTGTGGACAGAAAAGCTCTGATTTCAGAGCTAATACAGTTCACCTTTTTTTTAGCCTCCAAGTGTAAAATCTGTTTCCTGGAAGTTGTCTGCCAGTGATTGCCAAGTTGCAGAGCAAGAGGATTCGCTTGGGCAATGATGTAAAGTACTATGTGAGGTGTATTTGATCATTTGAATTCAATGATCCGCAGAGAGTTGCCCCCAAGTAGCAGAAGTACGTGCGCACCCTGAGGAGGGTCCACGTGCCGCTGTCCCCACACTCAGCCGATACACAGCTCTCCCTGGATCGTAAAGCTTTCCTGGGCGCTTTTGAAATTCCCAAGTGTTGGGGCTGAATAGTCAGGTTTGAATTGTGGTGGGTCTCTGAACCAGGGCTGTGGGCGAAGCCCAGGGGCACCGAGGTTTGGGGGATGCAGATGAGCTCCGTGCTGAGCAAAGCGAGCTCTGTGGGTCTGCGTTCTTCACACAGAAGTATTTTGTGGCAAAATCCTGCTCTCTGCCTGAGGTCCCATCAGTCTGGCCGTATCGGGGCAAGGGACAAATCTGCTGGTTTCCGTCACGCAGCTAAGGCACAAACCGCACTCACGTGTTTCACTGACAGCTCTCAAACCGCCTTGGCTGTGTCACCACAGGACATTTCACCAGCAGACCGAAACATCCCCTTGTGTCTGATGGGAAGCTGGAAATAAACTCTAAATTCACCTGCACTCAGAACTGAAGACCCTGTGTCCATGTTGGGTGTCTTCCCTCCATAAAAGAGGAGAAGAAAAGAGGCAAATGTGTCTTGGTGGAACTTTCCTTTTCCTCTTAGAAAGTCCTTTAAAGCCTTTTCAGGGGCACCGTCAGCAGAGATGAGTTACAGCTCATTCCTGTGCATCTGATAAATGGAATGGTTGTAGAAATTCCTCTAATTACATATAGCTGGTTTTGAAATTAAGTGATCTGGAATTCCAGTGAGTGCCTCTGAGAAGGATTACTGGCTGGGAAGGAGGAGCAGCCTGTTGGAATGAGATAGATATGTGGAAGTAATTACGGCAATAGTTAGCTTTAAGCATTATGATACTAGAATAAATTAGGCTCGCTTAGGTCAATGCATGCAGAGAGTTTCCCGGTTCACTCCCGCGCTGCAGGGACTGTGTTCTGGCAGCTCTGAGTGACAGGAGTCCGTTCAGCATCCTTAGGGAAGAAGACCGAACAGCGTGTGCTGAGGCTGCAAGACGTCAATCCTGCGGATTTTTAATGGTAAGTGATACAAAGCAGAGCTGCCTCTTGCCTGAGCTTTCCCCGAGCGTTTGATTCTGTCAAGTGGTTTAATTCATTCATAAATGGACTCAACAGTCATGCCAAATATGCAACTGGCTGGATGAAGATGTACAAACAAGGTGTGCCTGATTCCTGCATGTAGTTACCGTAGCAAGTGCAAACACGCACCAGGAATTTGAATACAGATACCCAGATTAGCAAAGAATTTCTAAGTGCAGAGACCCGATTTGAGCAACAAGTCATGGCATCCGTACATGTAAACGGTGTGTGCTGTGGCACGTGAATTTCGAAACTCAGTTTCTAAGGAATATAGGTATTTTTATGTATTAGACCACAAAGCTTATCTGAGTTCCCCTTTTTAACCATAGTGATGAGGTCACTGGAAAAAGAGTTACCCACTCTGATCACCCTTCCTCAGTTTGAGTGCCCGTGTGCTAAACATCGCACAGTGCTGGGTCCAGGGCTGGGATATCTGGGGAAAACAGGATCCAGGGGTGGAGGTGACAGGGTAAGGGAGCTCAAAACCTGTGGAACGTCTCTTACGTGCCAACCACAAAGAGATGGGAAAAATACAGAATCCAGCTCCTGAGTTCCGGGAGCCTCCAGCCTCATGGGACGGGTGGTCAGTGTGGAAGAACAGTTGTTCCTCCTCACATCACCCGGAGCCTCAACCCCTGCAGCAAGCTGGGTGAAGCATGGACTCGTGAAATGATGACAGTGTTAAGGAGAGTTGTCCAGAGTGTCCGTGGTCACCAGCCTCCAACCATTCAGTCCCCATGGGGCTCTGACCTCTTGTGCTGGTTTGACTGAAAATGGGTTCATTTTCTTCATGCAGACAGAAACCTTGCTTTTCCATAGCGAGCATGGTCAGTATTTGGACTTAGTTTGAGAACAAGAGGTAACAGCCCAGCACAGAGTTAATGTTTTGAATTGCTCTGGTCTGAGAGCCAAGGACACTCTGAGCTCTGCCCGCAGGTGTGAGGCAGCGAGGAAGGGGATGGACGGACAGAGCTGGACGGACACTGGACTGAGCAGTGACCGTGTTCCAGCCCATTGGCGTCAGGCTCCAGATTTAGGGAAAGTCAGGATCTTCTGCTTTCTCTCTCTCTCGTGTTCTCTTTGCTCTTTTTGTCGGAGCTGGGGGAGTTTAGGTCGGGGTGTTCAGTTTGGCCTTCTGCCGTTTTGCAGAGGCCTCTGGGCCTTTCTGCCTTTTTCCTTTTTTGTCTCTTCAAGATCAGCCATTGGGACCAGGTGCTGCTTCCTGGCACTGGCTGCTCGGTGTGGACAGAGTTCATGAGCAATTGCATTGAGTATCTTTTATTTTATATTGTTTCTATTTTATATATATATATTTACAAGTGGTGTATTAGTATTGTGTCATTTTATTAAACTGTGTTTATCTCAATCCAAGTCTCTCCGTTCCCTCATGGAGGTGGGAAGGGGGTTGAGCGAGCGGCTCTCGTGGCTGTATCGCCAGCTCGGCTTAATCCGCGACACCCCTGTCCGGGCCATTGCGCTTCAGACTGTACCGGTACGTGCATCTTTCCTCGGGCTCTTCCCTTATTGACAAAGGGAAACAAAAGGACGTTGACCTGTGCGGGCTCCCAGCCCCGCGCTGCACCCTCGTCCATCACGGGCAGCGCCGGCGCTTCCCGCCCTTGTGCCATTCGAAAATGTAAAAACACCCGCTAAGTCGCGCCGGCCCGGGCGCAGGATGGACAGACAGACTGAGGCCATGGCAGCCCGGGCCCTGCGTGCGTTTCCAGCTGAGCTCCCGGCTGTTGAATTCAGCGTCGGTGCTGACCGTGCTGCTCTTCTCTAGCAGGAGTCGCCTCTTCCATTATCACCGTGCTCTTCTGATGAGGACATGCCGTTGCCTTTTTTGGGGCTTTTAAAGAATCTTATTTTCAAAATTGCTTTTAGAAACTCACCTTGGAAAACGGTGTTTAGTGAGCAGGTGCTCGCTGCCACCACACAGCTGAACAATGGGGAAAAAAGCAAACTACATTTGGCCACTTAAAGCATGCAAAAAAAGAGATTAAAAAAGAAAAAATATATGAAGCACAAATAATTTATCTATTTTCAGGGTTACGTGCAACACAAACAAGTTCCCTGAGTTTTTTACCGCATCAGCCAACAAAGAGCTGTGTCAGCAGAAAGGTGGGAGCAGCGTGTGCTGGGCTCTTCTTCACTGTCCTTTTCCTTGTCACTTTGCTTAGGTAGGAGCAGCCTGGGGACATGGGATGTGACCCGCCTGTAACACTGAGTGCGAAGCTGCATGTCAGGTACCTGGAGCTCATGACTACAGCTGGTTTTATATTTTCTCCTTATATTTTTCATCCATTTACTGTCTTTTAAGTCCCCACCCGCTTTCAGTCCACTGTGAGCACAGGTGTCAGTGCAAACTGTGACACTGACAAAGTGTAAGTGCTGCGGTACCCCTGGCTTGCTGCGGTGCCGCCCAGTTCGCAGTGGGAGACATTAACTGGTGTCTGGAGAGCATCTCCTGCGCCCATGGCTGGGCTGGCCGGTGGGGAGATGGGAGCAGGATCAGATGCATGCTGTGTTTGGGGATTGTCTTTCTCCTTTTGCTCCCGAAGCACCGTACAGCTCTTGCTGCCATGGCTGCAGGGCAGGGTAATGTCTCAGTAGGGCTGACAAGCCTCCACAGCATTAAACCAACGTCAAGGTCCAGCCAGCACTGACAGAACAGGAGAGAGGAGCTGCTGTTGCCCAGGAGTGAATTGGGGCCACCTACAAGTGGCAGGGGTGACAGGGACACCAGGGAGGGTGCGAGAGGCTGTTGCCGGTCCTTAGCTGGACGGGACTCGCGTCCCTTGGTGCAGCTCAGCACCCAGCGGGGTTTCTCCAGACACTGTCTGGCACTCCTGGCCGTGGGCGCTGGGCAGCCCAGCTGCTTGCTGCAGGTGCTTGGGTGTTGTATTTTCTGGCGTTTCCACATCTTTGGAGATGACTGCTGTGTGTTGCAGCGTGTGCCAATGCGCTGGTTTGGCACGAGCTGTTGTGTCTCCTGCCGGCTCCGCGCGGATTGGGACGAAGGTGGGCGCAAGGGGCTGAGCACCGCGGGGTCCTGCGATCCCAAGCGGATGCTCTGGTGGCTCCATCCCGGTGGGACCCCAGGGAGCCTCAGCCGTGCACAAGGCGGATTTCTGTGTTAAAAACCCGTGTTTGCCCCGGGCAGAGAAGCCGTGGCAGCGAGGCGCACAGCGCCTTCCAAGGGGGCACACTCTGCACCGTCAGCCCAGCCAATCCGCAAACATAAATCCCTTTTGTTTTTATTATCCCCATCAGAACTCATTAAAAACGCAAAAAAAAAATGTCCTCAGAACCAGTAGCCAAATTTCTGCCTGTTTACGTCTGATGTTGGAGACTGGGTAATTTGGGGAGATTAAGGCAGTAAACACAGTTGTAAAGGGAATAAACCTGGATAGAGTTGCAAAGGGTAACCCTGTTAAATGTTGTTCTTAGTGTCAGTGTAATTTGTGTGCGGTTTCATTTAGTTTATAAAGTCAGCGCGGCGATTGGATATGCTGGATGAGATAATTGGAAAATGCCTTACTCGCCAGGATGTCTTCAAGGTTTAACTCTAAGCTTAAATTCACTCCAAATTCCAGCCAAGCACTTAGGCCTGGGTTTTAAGCGCGGGTGCAGTGAGGACTGTTTCCCCAGCGGTTCGGGGGCTCGGCCGCCGTGGCCGGGAGGTCGGGCTCAGCTTCTCAGGCTGTTTTTACAGCTCGAGATGCAAGTGGAACCATCGCCTCAGCATTTTCCCACACCCTTCATGTGACACAGGACTGTGCCCAGTCATAGGACTCTGGCCCTAGGACTTTAAAACCGTCACAATTTCACTTCCCTTGTGGTTTTCTTTTCCTTCCTTTCTGGGGGCAGCAGAATTGGTTCGCTGCCCTGATGGCTGCCTGGGGAGCTGCCTGGTACGGCTCCTTTTCAAAAGATTACTTTCTTTGCGAGATTCTCGCCAATTTTGAACCGTTTTTGCAGGCAGTTAGTGCCCTTTTCACTCTAGATGTGTTTCGCACCGGCTGTTCCGTATCTCGAAACACAGAAACCAACTGTTGGGGCAGAGAAAGCTTTAAACATTTTATATGTGTTTTCCACCTTGATGCAGTTAAAGTCAACATTTATAAATAATAAAACGTACAGCGATTTGCATCTTTGTAATAAAATGTTTAAAGAGAACCGAAGGCCAGCTCTTGCAGGCAGCCCTTTCCAACCACAGCTTTTGGATGTCGGCACCTCGTCCCCTTCATGTCTTGCTGTGCAAAGGAGGGAACTGCCCGGCAAAGGTGGGTGGAGAAATGGGCTGTACAGAAAACGCTTCAATTATACATAGAAACCCCAGACTGCCCAGGGAAGTGCCGGTTCTCTGATCTGCTTCAATTACAGTCAGTCTGGGGATTGCTGGGACAGCAGTCATTAAAAGTGCTCCATCAGCTCTGTGAGGTTTAAGTGGATGGTATTCCTTTAATTCTAACATGCCATTAGAATGTTAATTAAAAAAGCATACCAAAATGAAATACTCCTTGGAGAACCAAGAACCTGTCATTTGCGTGAAAACCCTGGATTATAAACTGCTTCTTCCACTTTTGCTGCCAAATATGCAAAGTGAATTGTGCAATGTCAGGGACCCAGTTGAGCTGCTTTGTGATTTTCTTTCTCCAACGGAGAAGAAACATTTTCTTGCATTGCAGAGGGACTCCTTTGTTTTTCTTGCCGCTTAACATGTACGGGCTCTCACCAACGTTAACACAATCACTTTGCCACCATTTCTTATCTCACTTTATCATGAAGTGATTTTTCTAAGACACGGATTGTTTGTTTGTTTTGTTTGCTTGCTGTAATTTCTCAGTTATTTTTCTAAATAAGTGTAAGTGGAGTGAAGTTTAGCAAGAAAAGCAGCGATCGCAGTGCCGAGTCTTATTCCCACCCCTGTGAGAATGTTCTCAGTCAGTGGGACTGTTCACACCCAGACTTTTCCTCAGTTGTTAAATACCCAAATCATTTACCCCAACTTCATCCATAGGCTGCAACATCAACTATTGCTTTATGACAGACATTGGGATGCTTTCTTATTTCCTTAGTGCGTCACTTTAATTGCAAGATGATCAAATGCTGGATGTTTCAGCAGTGTTGCAGTTTCCCCGGGAGAAAGGGACGGGGAGGCTTTTACAAACCTACCTTAATAAATCCTTGAATCCATGCGCCTGCAATTCGGTTGTTGAGTTTCTGAGCGGTGCCTCCTCAATGGGAGAGGCAGATTGAGATCCAGATGTGTACGGGGCCCAGCTGTGGGGACAGGAGGGAGCGGGTTGGCACAGAGATGGGTATTTCGTGGGGAGTGAGACACTATCATAAAAAGCTTTCAAATATTTTTAGAGCATATAAATCTGAAGGGCTTTTGATAGCTTATGTGTTAATTATATAAATCAGAATACTTAGGGTGTTCAGTCACGGTCCCTATATAGGCAAATTATGTTAATCACTCAGAGGTCACCACAATTGTCCCAGCCTTGTCTCACGGGTGGGACATCCAGTTTCCCATATATGTCACCTCTCCAGAGTAATTTTTCCATTTTCTGACACTTTACTGTCCTCATCTAAATTGTCACTTTGGACTTTAGGTTTGATTTCTCCTCCCAAAGCGACACAGGGTATTTCAGGTCCGGGCGGTGCCGAAGGGGACGAGGGCCCGTGTTGCCCACGGTGGCCATGGCGGCCGGGCCCAGCGCGGCCTTTCCAGCTCGTGTCCCACCCCAGGGACCTGTCTCAGCCCACGGGAAGGTGTGAAACATTCGCCTGTTCTGCAGGTGATGGTGACCTCAGCGTATTTGTCCCTAAAAAGCTTTAACAAGTAAAAGAGGAAAATTATTTGGAATCCTTAGAAAGGGCCTGCGGGGTCCATGGGGCTGCTGCAGGGTCGATATTAGATTGATGTGTCCATTGAAAACGGCTGTTTTCACGTGTGCTCACATGAAACGTTTCTCTCTTGGGGCCCGTCTCACATCCCTGTGAAGTCAGTGCAGAGGCTCCTTTGACATTGTGGCAGCTCTAGGATCCTTGCGGTGACATTCATGTCCCTGAGCTTTGGGCTCCCAACAACGCGGTGGCTGCTGTGAGCTCCTGGAGGACACAGGGGTGTCTCCAGGGCCGCTTCCCCCAGCCCCGAGGCACATGGGGACATGGGTGACGTGTTGCAAGCCCCTGTCTCTCTCCACCAGCTCTTGGGAGAGCCCCTGTGAGGCGCCCAGCGCCTTGAGACCTTCAGGTAAGAGGGACCTTTGCCTCAGGTGCCTGACTGCATGGAGATCACTTCATTTGTTCTTACTGATTTCAGAGAGGGTGTGTGTGAAGAGGGGTTGTAGTCTGCGATAAAACAAGCGACTTGCAGGTCCAGCGCAGCTCTGAAGGATTTGCTGAGGCTCAGCGCCCAGGTGTCTTTTCACACTCAGGGTTTTCCTGCTCTTAGACTCCTACTTGCTGCTCGAGCGCAAGCGGAGAAGAGCCCAGGATTTAAGCCCAGAAGCTGCAAACATTAGACTGTTACTATAACGTGGGCTTACTTGCTCTCAAAATGTGTTTATAGACAAGAATTTGGGAGTTTCCAGGGAATCCACAAAGAAGAGGGAAGGGCAGGATCTGTGACACACCATGAAGTGAGAGCACAGCAGTGGGAGGCAGCTGGGTTGAGCTTTCCGAGACTCCTTTCTGCTGCAAAGAAAACCAGGGCTTAAGAAAGCTGTACTGGTTTTGCAGGCAGGATTCAGCCCCCACCACAAATGTTACGATGTCAAGAAGAAAATCCCATGCAGAGCGGTGGCAGTAATCTCTACACTGATGGGCTGTAGTTTTATGACCCAACATTTTTGCAGGGAAAAGCTTTTTCTTTCAGGGCAAAATATCAAGATATGTGTTCAAAGTCTGAACAGATGACAAGCCAAACCTTTTGATTTGTCAGCATTCTCCGTGTGTCTCGGGGTTTCCTGCCAGGTCCCTGTGGCAGGTCTGCGATGCCTTTTGCCCTCTGTGCTGCTTTTTATCATCGGTCCCCCAAAGAAGAGGCTGTGGACAGGGCTGGCCGAGCTGCCCGAGTGCCAGCAGGAGGGTGGCAGACGGGTCTGCTCTGTGTCGTCCTGTGGCCATCCTGCAGTGCAGGATCCCGTGGCTCACACGCAAAGCCAGCGCAGCCTGAACCTTGGGCCGATGGCATTGCCGGCATCTCGCCCGCAGCCCCTGGGCAGCCCTGGCAGAGCCCACCCGCCTCGCACCCCGGGCTGCTCTGCGCCCCGAGCTCAGCTCTGTGCTGCTCTCCTGCCATCGCAGCTCGCCTGGTTGGACACCAGAGATTCTGACAGCAGCCCAGGGTACCCCACAGCAGCATTTCTGGATCCAAAAGCTTTGTCTTTCTGCAGACCAATATCACTACAGGGTGAAAAGTGAGGGCTGTGGATGAAGGCTTTATTCATAGCCATTCCCAATCCAGAAATATTGGGACAACACAGAAACTGAATGTGTTCGCATGTTTAGACAACTAGACCAGAGACATGTTAGAGCCAGGCCTATTCTCATTAAAGCTGGTGCCAACACCTCTTCTTGACTAAGGCGGGACAGGAATGACCCGTCACTCCTCAAACACAACGGGACGCCAGGAGCGGGGACAGCCTGGCACCTCGTGGGCAGAGCAGGGGGGTCACATCCCTGGGCTTCCCCAGATGCTGCGCTTCCCTGGTTTGCAGCCAAGTTCGGCATCTCAGCCTGGTGTCATTTTTTGAGGACGTTCAGTGGGGAGAAAAGAAATATTGTATTGCAAGATAGTGGCAGACGCTCTGGGGCTGCAGTAATGGTGCTTCTGGTGTCCAGAGCCTCGCTGCAGCCGTCTCACACATAATCGTCTTGTAAAGCTGATGTCGAGCTCCTGACAGGCTCCTAATCCGTCCTGACATGCACACAGATGCTCAACTGAGTGTCATTTCCTGCTCGGAGGAGCCCAGATTGCTCCTGACTGGCCCTTGGGTTTGAGCAATCGGTTTAATTTTTCTCCCTCTTTTATTTCCTTTGCCTGAGGGAACTGTGCTTCAGCCCCCTTCTGTAAATCTCCTTATCGTGTGACATATGAAATATGCACAGCAGGGGCAAGGGCCGTATTTATGAAGGGAGCTGCAGCTGGGTTCAGCGGTGCTGCCGTGCGGGGGGTTTGCTCAGGCTGCATTGCTGCTCCTGGCTCTGGTTGGATCCACGCAGCTCCTGCGGGCGCTCGGCGCGGTGCCGGTGGCAGCGCAGGGACAGGGAGGGATAGAGGGCTCCAGCACATCAGTGTTGAACCCAAACAAGGCTTAGGCTGAGCAAAGAGCAAGGTGCAGCTCCTTTTTGGGTTGTTTCTGCTTTCACGCCCGGGCAGCTCAAGGCTTGCTGAGAGAACCGCAGCGTGTCCGCGGCTGCAGCGCGGGCAGGCACAGCGGGGCCGCGGCAGCAGATGTTTTGGGACAGCTCTGCCTGCTCGCATTTCAGAAGGGAACACTCCACTTGGAGTCCTTTCCGAAGCAATTTGAGGTTAATTAGCAACTGCTGGCTTCACTATCTAGCTGGTCTGTTTATCTTTTGTCTGAGCAAGTTCTCTTCTCTTCCTGTTGTTGTTCCTTCTGCTGGAGCAAAGGGGGGCCCTGCAGACACCCGGCCTGGCCGCACTCGGGGACGTGCCGGCCTGGGCAGGCTGCGGCTGCCGCCTCCTCCGTGCTCCCAGATGTGCAGGCTGGTCCTTGCCTTCTGAAATGTCTCTCCTTCCCCGTCTGACCCTTTAGTTTTGCTTCGGCCTCAAGGAGGCCCATTGCAGTGCAAGGTGATGGAGGCTGAAGCACGGTGCTGAGAGCTCAGGACGCCACAGCAAACTGTGCCAGCTCAGAGGTTTTACCTCCCACGAGCTGCCACGAAGCACAAACACGTCGACTGTCCCAGTCTGGACCAGCCCTTCGTGCTCCCGGGTCCTGGGCTGCCTGGGGCCCATGGGGCATCGCTGCAGCCCGTGGGTGGGTGCTGGGGCAGAGAGACGACATCTGAGCCGGCCTTGGCCGCTGCTGGGAGCCCAGCTGTTAATGCCGGTGGACACGATCCAAATACCAGCACATGGGCTCCCGCTAAGCCTTGGGGTCACCCTCGCTTTGCAGCAGGCATGCACCAGCCGTAAATATAGGCCACTGTGTTACTAATGCACCCACCGTAAATGTTTTATGTAACCTCATAAACTTCGAGTAGCTGTAATCTCATAAAGCCTCTGGCCTTTTCTGGACGGGCATTTTAGGCAAGAGGCCTGGGAGAGCCGGGCCATCTGCGGTGGTAATGAGTTTCTCATCCTTTCAGAAAGAGAATAGTCCCTCGGTGGCCTTCCCCGTGAGGTCTCATGTGCTGAAGGCTGGATGATATTTTCCTAACTCGCATGTCAGCGAGGATCTAGTGGTGAGGCAGGGAGAGCCCAGAGTGAAACTACTGAGTACAACCCTTAAATTCATCCATCAAACGGCTGCCATGGTAGGACAGGTGAAACAACAAATACCGAGGAAGGAAAGATCATCTGTATGCAGAGGAGTTATGCAGTGTATAAATGAACCTCAGATCCATGCAAACCCAGAGGTGCTTCTGAACACAGATGTTAATTTTAGGCTGAATTAAGCTTTCCCCTCCGCTCTGGGAGAGCAGGCTGCCGGACGCTCCCTGCGGGCTGGGTGGCAGAAGGTGTCACCAAAGACTTGCCAGGGACTGTTTCTTATCTCTTAACACCTCCATTTCTCTGTCTTGATCCTTTCTGAACTCTCTTCACAGAGGACCTGACCCCTCTTACTACCTTCCCATTCTCCGCCACAGGGTAACCCAAGCCCTGCAGCGATGATTATTGCAGCAAGACCTCCACCAGACTCAGGTCCCTCCATCTCGTGGGAGACCCTGCCTCCCTCTCGACCCTCTCTGGAAATCCTTCCTGCTCTCCTCATGCTTGTCCAGCCCAGCGCGGGCAGATGGTTTCTGTTCCAGCTGTCAGACCACAGCTGCACCGCTGAGCTTTGAGACAGCCGCACGGTAGCTCTGTGCATCCCCCACTCATCCCGTGCCCAGCCTGACTCTGCTCCTGCCCCTGCCCCTGCCCCTGCCCCTGCCCCTGCCCTTGCCCCTGCTCCTGCTCCTGCCCCTGCTCCTGCCCCTGCCCCTGCTCCTGCTCCTGCTCCTGCCCCTGCCCCTGCTCCTGCTCCTGCTCCTGCCCCTGCTCCTGCTCCTGCTCCTGCCCCTGCCCCTGCCCCTGCTGCTGCTCCTGCTCCTGCTCCTGCCCCTGCCCCTGCTCCTGCCCCTGCTCCTGCCCCTGCTCCTGTCCCTGTCCCTGCCCCTGCCCCTGCTCCTGCCCCTGCTCCTGCTCCTGCTCCTGCCCCTGCTCCTGCCCCTGCTCCTGCTCCTGCCCCTGCCCCTGCTCCTGCTCCTGCCCCTGCTCCTGCTCCTGCTCCTGCTCCTGCCCCTGCCCCTGCCCCTGCCCCTGCTCCTGCTCCTGCTCCTGCCCCTGCCCCTGCCCCTGCCCCTGCTCCTGCCCCTGCCCCTGCTCCTGCCCCTGCTCCTGCTCCTGCCCCTGCTCCTGCTCCTGCTCCTGCCCCTGCCCCTGCCCCTGCTCCTGCCCCTGCTCCTGTCCCTGCCCCTGCTCCTGCCCCTGCTCCTGCTCCTGCCCCTGCTCCTGCTCCTGCTCCTGCCCCTGCCCCTGCCCCTGCTCCTGCCCCTGCTCCTGTCCCTGCCCCTGCTCCTGCCCCTGCTCCTGCCCCTGCTCCTGCTCCTGCTCCTGCCCCTGCCCCTGCTCCTGCTCCTGCCCCTGCTCCTGCTCCTGCCCCTGCTCCTGCCCCTGCTCCTGCTCCTGCTCCTGCTCCTGCCCCTGCTCCTGCTCCTGCTCCTGCTCCTGCCCCTGCTCCTGCTCCTGCCCCTGCTCCTGCTCCTGCTCCTGCTCCTGCCCCTGCTCCTGCTCCTGCTCCTGCTCCTGCCCCTGCTCCTGCTCCTGCTCCTGCCCCTGCCCCTGCCCCTGCCCCTGCTCCTGCTCCTGCCCCTGCTCCTGCTCCTGCTCCTGCCCCTGCCCCTGCCCCTGCCCCTGCCCCTGCTCCTGCCCCTGCTCCTGTCCCTGCCCCTGCTCCTGCCCCTGCTCCTGCCCCTGCTCCTGCTCCTGCTCCTGCCCCTGCCCCTGCTCCTGCTCCTGCTCCTGCCCCTGCTCCTGCCCCTGCTCCTGCTCCTGCTCCTGCTCCTGCCCCTGCTCCTGCTCCTGCTCCTGCCCCTGCCCCTGCTCCTGCCCCTGCCCCTGCTCCTGCTCCTGCTCCTGCTCCTGCCCCTGCCCCTGCCCCTGCCCCTGCTCCTGCCCCTGCCCCTGCTCCTGCCCCTGCTCCTGCTCCTGCTCCTGCCCCTGCCCCTGCCCCTGCTCCTGCCCCTGCTCCTGCCCCTGCCCCTGCTCCTGCTCCTGCCCCTGCCCCTGCCCCTGCTCCTGCCCCTGCTCCTGCCCCTGCTCCTGCTCCTGCCCCTGCCCCACCGTGGGGTGATGCGCTATGGGTAACACGGCTCTCAGCACTGGCTGCGGGGGTCTGACTCTCCTCTCCTTCACACCAGCTCTGCCTGCACAAGCGAGTTGGGTGGCTCAAGGAAGCGGCATGGTGCAAAACATTCCCTTTATTTCTCAACGGGTGAAGTCTTCTCCCCAGCCTTCAAGTTTAAGCTTTGAGTGATTCTGCTGGATGTTTCAGGCGTCTTGCTTTTGTGCCCATCAGTAGTGACCACAGCAACATGGGACCACGGCCCCTGTTGGAAAACTTGCCGTTCCTCCCGCTCTTGGAGCACAGCCCCAGCGATTGCCTTCCCGAGGGCCTAAAATGTACTTGGGGTGATAACACCCCAATAAGAGGATAACAAGGGAAGGGCAGTGCCAACTGAACAGACCCTCCCTTCCTTCAGGGGCTGGGCAGAAAGCAATTTTTGAAGTACCCGATGAGAGATGTGCGTGGTCGTACATCTCCCAATATCTCATGGTTTGTTCCTGTAGCCAGTCATCTGGTCACACAGAAGAGAAGGCGTCTGTCTGGAAATCTCATTTTCACACTCCCACTGTCTGGGTTTTCAATTCAAATACTGCCCCAAACATGCATCTGCTTTCCCTTCCATTTTTTGGCTGTTACTTCTTGCTTCCTCCCCCGACCTTTGAAGATATTTTTCTGGACTAAGGTATTCAGCCAGGAATAGTGGGGGTTCTTGGTTCCTGAAGCCCTTGCCTGGCCCTGGGCAGCCACCGGTCCCGCACCCACGGTCCTGCCAGCTGGCCCAACCTGGGCCACTTGCTGCTGGTATGGAGCCCAAATCGTACAGATCCCTCTGCCAGGATGAACCCAGGCCTGTGGGTCCTTACCAAACCACTTTTCTCAGAAATCCAAGTCATGAGAAATATGTGCAGATGCTTTCCAGCCTCCTACTTTTCCCCGTTACCCTCAGGCTTCGAGCAGCAGGCAGTGCCCACCTCTGCCTGTGCCGAGCTCCCCCGAGAGCTGGACCCTGTCCTTACACGAAGAGCCACTGAGCAGGGCTTGCTGTGTGTTTGCTGAGCAGGTGAGAGACACCAGTGCTTGTTCTCCCCGCTGCCAGCTTGGCCCAGGGACGGCTGTGCTCTGAACACTGTGTCGAATGTGCTCCGATTTCAATGGGATTTCATTTCCACTTGTAGCAGTTCACATGGTGCAGCTCAGCCTCTGGGCTCAGCCCCGCGCAGCTCCGTGCCAGAGAGTTTGTGTCCTGCAGGGACGAGCCAACTCCAAACAGTACGTGGGTCTGATATCATTGCAACCGATCTTGGCCCCGTGCATGGGAGAAACGAGTCTTGGCAGAGAACTGTCCTTTGCTCCTCTGTTTTCCTCCCCTCTGCCGATTCTCTCCCAGAGCGCTGCGCCAGGGACCGGCTCTCTGCGCTGGGTGGCTGATGGAGAGCTCTCCCTCCATGAGACGAGTCCTGAACTCCCTGAGAAACCACTAGGGCGGTTTGCTATGTGCAGGGCTCCCCAGTCCCCCAGACCCATCCATCCTCTCTAGAGAAACACCAGAGCCTGCGCACGAGCCACAGCGGCAGCTTGATCTTGTTTTGGGGAAGGGGCTGGAGGTGCATGGAGCAGGATGACACCTCTTGAGGCCCCACCACGCGTGACCAGCTTCCCGCAGAGCATCTCCTGTGCCCGGCTGTGCTGACCTCCTGCCCGCAGCCGGGAGGGAAGGGTGGAGGTGACCGAGGAAGGCTCGACCCGGCTGGGAGGTGGGAGCTTCCTTCCTCTTCCTCTCCTCGGGAGCGGGAGGTTTGCACCGTGAGCTTTCGGAGCAGGTATGGAGCTGTTGGTCTCCTCCACCCCACAGTGTTTTGGCTCTGGGGAGGCACTGGGTGGATGGCAAGGTGAGACTGAGCCCTTCAAGGAGGTTTTCTTTGCTGGAGCCTCCCCAGGCGAAGGGATCGCAGTCCCTCAGGCCATCAGTACGTGGCGCGGGGAGCTGTGCCGCGGGCGTGGAGCTGGCCCTGACCCAGCGGGGGGTGGAAATCGAGACCCGCGATGGAGCTGATGGAGCCGGGTCAGGGGAAGGGCTCCAGCCCACCTCCTCTGTCCAGTGCCTCTGAGAGCAGCGATCAAGTTACGGAGAGGAAAACTGGAGAGGAGTCGAGAGGAAAACTGGAGAGGAGTCGGTGTGGTCTCTTGAGGACTGAGCCCACGTTAACCCTTAGAGGTAACTGAATGAGGTCTGCGGCTCCTTGCTGCAGGTCGTGGGCTGATTGTGCTGTTTCTCCTTTCTCCACCCCTCTTCCAGGTCATTAGTGGGAGAGACTATGAGCCTTACCATAGCCCCAGCCCATCTGCCAAGTGTGGAAACTCCTCTAATGCTCTCTCAGCTGCACCCATAAACCGTTAACAGAAATACAAGAGCTGGTAGGAGACCAGATTTGAGAAGTCCTGGGTCTGCAGGCAGGTGGGAATGTCCTCTGGAGACAGCCCAGGTGTCAACGCGGGGTCAGGATCTGCCTTTGGAGGTGACACATTTGCAGCTGTTCCTGATTGCAATGCCGTAACTCACGGCTGGGAAAATCCCTGTTAATTGGTGGAAATTCGGATCAAGTGGGTTGCAAATGGGAATGCTAGCGTGCCAAGATCAGCCATTCTGTTCCTGAATGTTCAAGTATGCACTGGGCAGAGTAGGAAAAGCAATTTACGGGTGGAGATGTGTACCTCTTACAGTCTTTCTGTGCAGGACAGGGTTCACGGCCAGCCTGTGCCTTGCCTGCCGTGCCCGCTCCACGCAGGACGGGCCCGGGATGCTGCCCTGGACACCGACTGCGGGCAAACCCCCGGCTTGTGCGCATCACTTCTCCTCTGCAATAGCTGTGGGAGCTCCTGAACGTGTGAGCTGCTCGCCGCAAGCTCTGCCTACGTGATGCTGCCTCTGACCACAAATTACGAGTATTTAACCAGTTGAATGCGTTTCCGTTCCCATGCTGCTGTTGTAGTTGTCTTGGGGCAGGTCAAAAGGCATGATGCCGTGATTTGCAAAAAGCCCAATGACTTGACATTTCGTTCTCGGCGGGAGGGCAGATGCCCCGCGCAGAGGTGTGGGGAAAATAAATAGAGCAAAGCTGAGAGGAGCAAATGCTGGCGGGCATGTGAGACACCCAGCCCTGCCCTGGGCCTTCATCCAGCAACTGTTACCTATGACTGAGAGTCCGTATCAATCTCGATGTCATGAAAGTCACCCAGACCGTGAAATCCCCATGTTCGGTGTGGAAATACGGCATTTGATGCATTTTTGTTTGAAATGCGTTAAATCTGCATTAGAGGGGCCACAGGGAGCGTTTGGGCCTCGTTGGCCAGGAGGAATCATGCCGTCTCGCTCCCTCGCGGGGCAGGACGCGCGGACCCCGCGGTTCCCAGCGGCTCCTCCATGACAAACGGCAGAAATCGCCGAGATGTTTGCCACGGTCAGCCTGTGAAATCAGCCTCCTCTCGAGGAATGAGAAGCCTCTGTAGCTGCCATCCAGGGGTGCCCTGGCCGGGGGCTGCCTGACAGGGAGCAGCTCCCAGCAGTGGCCAGGGGGACAGGCTGGGGACAGGCGGGGGACAGGCAGGGCTGCACAGCATCCAACATGCAAGAGGAGTGGGAAAGCAGAGTGAAAACAAGATGCCACAGTGGTTTGACACCCTACTTGATTAACCTGGCACTTGAACGTGGTGGGCAGGGGGTTTCAGCACCCCTGGCCTTTCATTCATGAGCTTTGTGCGGCGCGGGCTGCAAAGCCACTCTTTGGGTGAGACTCTCCGCTGGCAAGTTCGCCGTGTTTTAGCAGCCAGATGGCCCTGGGGATGTCCCCGGCCGCTCCGGCCGTCCCGCGGGATCCCCGCTCGCACCTGCAGCCGGAGGGAAGCGGTGCAGCCTGCGCCGCTCGCTGCTGCGCCGGGCCCGGGGCTGCCCCGGGTTTCCTACCGCTCTGCTGCTTGGGGCCACGATTTAACGAACGTGCTGATTGATAACTCTCTGGAGTGCGTTTTCCCTTCCTTTCCACATAATGTCCCAAACTCAGCTCTCTCTTTGACAGTTTCCACTTGTGCAGCAAAGATGGGGGGTTTTGTCCAAAAAAGGGGCATGTCAGAGAGGCCAGAAGCAGATCCCTCGCTGAGCACGGGGGCCTGGCAGCGTTTGTTTGTGCGAGGTAGAGTTCTCACGCTCTAAATATACAATCTGTGATAAGGGAAGGGAAAAAGCCCAGCATGGAAATATTCCTTCTGTAAGAGAAATAATTTGCTGCTGCTAAAAATATGTATTCGTATTATTCCTGCCTTGGTCTCTGGCTTGATGGGAGAGAGTGCACGCAGGCTGCCCTCAGGGGACTCGGCTCCGTGCAGGGACCCCAGGCGCTTGGGAAGGCCGGGTGTCCGCTGGGGCTGCAGGGATCGCAGGGGGAGGGAAGGGGCTCCTCGTCTTTGCAATGGTCTATCATCCCCATCTCTTTCTCAGGGCAGTAAAACCGTGATACGGGGTTACCCCGAAGGTCGTAGGAAGTAACCTCTAAGCAGGTGCTGACAGTGGGAAAGGAAAGTGATCCGTGGCGTTCCCAGAGCAGCTGGGAGCCCGTTCCCAGCCCCGCTGCACAGAGAGGCAGGAACAGCTTTGTTCGAGGGGGACGCATGTTTGCATCGGTGGGATATGTGTAATCCCTTCCTGTCTCATCTGCAAGCGTCCCGGGCCTGGTGCTTCCTTCCCTTTTTGTTTCTCCCGGGTGCCTGGGTCCCCATTCACATCTGTGCCCGCGGGCAAGGGGAGCCCAGCCAGGGCGAGCAGAGTCACCCCATGGGGCAGCGCCGGATTTCCCAGGGACAGCCCCGGGCTGGGAGCCCTGCCAGCCCTAGAGCCCTGCCTGCCCTGCCTGCCCCAGAGCCCTGCCTGCCCCAGAGCCCTGCCTGCCCTGCCTGCCCCAGAGCCCTGCCTGCCCTGCCTGCCCTAGAGCCCTGCCTGTCCTAGAGCCCTGCCTGCCCCAGAGCCCTGCCAGCCCTAGAGCCCTGCCTGCCCTGCCTGCCCCAGAGCCCTGCCTGCCCTGCCTGCCCCAGAGCCCTGCCTGCCCTGCCTGCCCCAGAGCCCTGCCTGTCCTAGAGCCCTGCCTGCCCCAGAGCCCTGCCAGCCCTAGAGCCCTGCCTGCCCTGCCTGCCCCAGAGCCCTGCCTGCCCTGCCTGCCCCGGAGCCCTGCCTGCCCCAGAGCCCTGCCTGCCCTGCCTGCCCCAGAGCCCTGCCTGTCCTAGAGCCCTGCCTGCCCCAGAGCCCTGCCAGCCCTAGAGCCCTGCCTGCCCTGCCTGCCCCAGAGCCCTGCCTGCCCTGCCTGCCCCAGAGCCCTGCCTGCCCCAGAGCCCTGCCTGCCCTGCCTGTCCTAGAGCCCTGCCTGCCCTGCCTGCCCTAGAGCCCTGCCTGCCCCAGAGCCCTGCCTGCCCTGCCTGCCCCAGAGCCCTGCCTGCCCCAGAGCCCTGCCTGCCCTGCCTGCCCCAGAGCCCTGCCTGTCCTAGAGCCCTGCCTGCCCCAGAGCCCTGCCTGTCCTAGAGCCCTGCCTGCCCTGCCTGCCCTAGAGCCCTGCCTGCCCTAGAGCTCTGCCTGCCCTAGAGCCCTGCCTGCCCCAGAGCTCTGCCTGTCCTAGAGCCCTGCCTGCCCTGCCTGCCCTCCCTGCCCCGGAGCCCTGCCTTCCCCAGAGCCCTGCCTGCCCCAGAGCCCTGCCTGCCCTGCCTGCTGTGCCCGCCTTCCATCCACTCAGCTGTTGCTGAGAACTGAATGGCATCTGCTGCTGCCACAGCCTCGGCTGGCAGAGCCTGGCACGACTGCCTCGAAGCCACTCAGGAACATCTCTGTGTAGCCATTCCTGTAAGAAACAGGTGAAATGTTCGGCATTTCCTTGCAGCTGTGTCTCCGCGGTTCTGCAGGTGGATGCGGTGGCTGCTCAGGAGCAGGTTGTGCCGCTGTCGAGAATACAGGCGAGGAGCCGAGCTGGCAGAAGGCAGCCTTGCTGCTGCGGAGCTCTCACTACAGACAGACCTTAAACCCTAGCAGACCTTGCTGCAGATTTTGTAAATCATATCTTGCCTTGGCATTGCTTTTATGATGCTTAGAGAACTTACCTCATTTGGGGCCTAATATCTGTCCCCAGAGCATCCCATGACCATTATTTGTGAAGCTGCATTAATTTCCAGGTAGGTGATTGTGATAGGAGATGGTAACAGCACAGTTTCAGTCCAGGATGCAGCAGCTGAAGCACTTGGCAGGGAAAGCATCACCATGAATACTGAAGGATGCCTCTTTTTAGTACATCGTCATTCAGACACCCTTTTGAAACTCAAACGTACCCTTAAGGATCCAGCACATTCATGGGAAAGACCATAACCAAGGTTGTTTCAAGCAGGTAATGAAACAAATCTTTGCTGCTCAAATGTGCTCCAGAAAGCCCTTTGCAAGCTCTGTGCTGGTCTTTGGATGCTGTTGGGAAGCGTTGCTTGCTGCGCCAGGTGAGCTGAGGAACCCACAGCTGCTTGGGGGTGACAAACCCTGGCTGGCTGGGGTGACAAACCTTGCCCAGTCTGCTCCTCTGGCCCAGGGGGCTTAGGCTGGCTCTTGCAAAGCCCGGAGGAGAGCTTAAAGGGTTTCTTCTCTGGATTTGCTTAACGTAAATGTGACATTGGTGGAAGTGCCAGCTGAGAGCCCGAGGCACAGGAGGCCACGTTTGGTGGTGCAGAGCATCTTGCACCCTGGTACATTCCTCTTGTCCCCCGCTGTCACCCAGCTGTGAGGGCGATGGGGAGGCGGAGCCGTGGTGCATGGGCACAGCGGGGCAGCAAGGAGGCTCTGCCAGGGGTTTGTAGAGAAAACGTTTGTGTGCGAGGTGTGGAGCGGATGCTCTGATCCCTATAGTTGGAACTACAGAGCAGCACAGCATGTTTGAGCTCAGATTAAGCACTGGGAGAAATGCAAAACATCAACCCCAAAGCAGACCTAGTGTCGAGCTGCTCCCAGCGCGTCTCTATGGACTTTGGGGGGAGTTTTGTGAGGCAGGGCCGGACTGGGTGAGTCTGACCTGGGTCTCGTCGCTGGCCAGGAGATGTGGGTTTGCTCCTGGCGGAGCCCCCAGGATGTGCCCGGGCCCCGCTGCGGCGTTGGCTCAACGCGGTGTCCACCCCGCGCCGCGTCAGGAGCGTCTGTGTGTGCCAGGCAGGGCGGGGGCATCGCCACCGAAAGAAAGGGAAAAGCTGCCTCCTTGTTTTTCCTGCCTCAGCCCCTGTCCCGTTGCCGGGCTGGGAAGGGCAGGGCTCGCCCGGCTCAAGGTTACGTCCTTCTGCGGCCTGGCCCCGGGCCAGCGGGCGTGAGAGCGAGCGAGACACAATAACGGGTATGTCAGACACGGGATCGCTTCCCTGCAGGCCCAGGCGAGTGTGTGAGCAGCGCTGGGAAGGGCTTAGCAGGACAGGGCTAGCGGCAAGGCTGAAGCATGGCAAAGCTATTAAATAGGTTTTGTTTTGCCAGATATTCTTCCAAAAAATAGACCCTCCTATCTCTGCACAACCAGGTTTTGGTGTGCAAAAGTTCTCTCCCATTGGTAACTCTGCTGCTCGCTGCGATGCAGTGAAACCGGGGGGGTTTGCCGAGCCTGGGCGCAGCCTGCTTTAAGCCAAGGAGGCGAAAGGAGTGGCTGGGGCTTCTGCCCAGCCTTTGATACAGGCGGCCAAACGCTGGCAAAGGCCTGTTCTCCTGCCCAGGCAGGATTTGTCTTTTGGATGCTTTGGCTTAATGTAGAGGTTGGTCTTAGGCAATAGATAAGAGGAAAATCGCATCAGCTGCTGCCCCAGCCAGTCAGCATAGCTATAGCAGCATGTTATTGAAGGTCGGTTTAAAATAACCTTTATCTTGCTTCAAACACAGGGAAGCTCTTAATGTGTGCAGATGTGGCCAGAGTGATTTATCGGTGGCTGCTCAGGCTTCTGCTGCACTGCCCAGGAAAATTACTTTGCTGAGGGTTTGGATATTTGTAGATTTTCTTTTCCTTTCTCGGGAATTTTCTGAGATTTTCTTTTCAGAGTTTCTCAGTACAGATGGAGTTTGGTTTGGGAATGGGGCCAAGGAAGAGCAAGGGTCCTCTCCCCTCCCTCTGATCGCCGACCGTCACCCGGGACCAGCAGCACGTTGGTGGGTGCTCACACCAGCACTCACCGAGAAGAGGGAAAGGAGACGGGACTGTTGGGGCTTAAGGAAGGCTGCTCACCCAAGTATTTGGGATAATTAAGGAAAGATGATGTGTTAAGTAGTGAGAAGGGGTTGCTCAGAGATTTCCTTCCAAGCTCTTGGACGGTCACTTTGATGAGCCCTGCTGGCCGACCCGCTGCAATCCACACTGTGAGCTTTGCTTTGTGCAAGTGTGCAAAAAGGTGGAGGAGAAGAAAGTAGTGGGTGCTCAGATAGGCCAGTCCCATGCATACCTGGCAGGGCCAGGAACCTGCAAACATGTGGAAGATACAAACATCTTCTGCAGAGAGGTGCAGAAGCAGCTGCTTTTCTGACAGGTTGATGCATTTTTGTCTTTAATTGCTACTTTCGTTTCTGCCTGACCTCCCCTGCCAAGTGGAGATGGGGAACCCATGTTGTTGGACTCAGCAGATGACAGGGACACACCTTGTGACAGTGCGTGGGTCAGGGAGAGCAGTGGCTTTGCAGTTGGGAAATGGGGGACATGATGCATCCGGGTTGACAGGAGCCAGAGCCAGGCCTGGTCTTCTGAGCCCCGCTTTAGTGTCTGAGCCTCCCGGTGCTGCTGAGGGTTACGTCTTTTGGGGGAGGTCCTGGCAGGTCTCAAGTGGGCACCCCGTGTGCCACTGTGGTGGACAAGAGCAAGTGGTAGGACAAGAGGAAATGGCCTCAAGTTGCGCCAGGGGAGATTGGATTAGATTGGATATTAGGAAAAAATTCTTCCCAGAAAGGGGTGTGGGGCATTGGAACAGGCTGCCCAGGGCAGTGCTGGAGTCACCATCCCTGGAGGGGTTTAAGAGGCATTTGGATGAGGTTCTTGGGAACATGGTTTAGCGCTGGAGTTAGATTATGGTTGGACTAGATGATCCTGAGAGTCTCTTCCAACCAAAACAATTCTATATAGTCCATGGGCAGTCCGATCTCGTGTGCTCCTCGAAAGCATTTTCAGACCAGTGGGTCAGTCCAGGACCCTGGTGAAGTCAGTCTGGCTGCCCCACAGGATCCACAGGCACAGTCCATCTCACGCCTTTCCCACCATCACAGCTGTGCAGGAGCCGCTCCAGCCGGTGCATGGGGTTTGGACCTGGAGCTGCAGCTGCCTGTGCTTGGCATGTCCATCCTCCCTGCCTGCGAGCAACTCGGTGCCGCTGGACGTGATTCACTGTCACCATCACCTTGTGGAGCAGCCCCAGGTGTGATACTTGCACTCCAGTAGCAGAAACCTGGCGATGCGTGGGGCTGGCTTGCCTGCCGGTCACCCCAGCCTGCGGGCATCTTGCTGAGACCCAGGTAGAGCAGGGTTAATGCCAGCAAAGTGCCCCTGTGCAATGGCCTTTTTATCTGATGCGATGCAGCGCGTTTCCTGGTGGAGCGGTTTGCGTCCGGTTGTTCAGGCTGTTTGGCAGCGGCGCAGAGAGGAAGGCTGGAAGTAAACACAGCCGCTCTTGGATCGGTAGCTGGGAAAGTCAGTGACAAGCTGCATGGGATTGCCGTCTCCAGGACCTCCTTGTTTCCTTGCCTCGCAGACAAACGGCTTCCTGCCAGGGACAGCACACACAGCGCGGCACCGCGGCAGCGCCGTCCCAGCCCGCGCCCAGCACCGCGGCTGCCAGCCCTGCCCGTGGCAGCAGCTCTGCCACTCGGGGGGATTTCCAGTGTCTTGCACCGATCAAGGACTTTGTGGGGTTTGTGTGCCTGGCTCCACGGGAGCTCACAGAAAATCCTGGGCTGTATTAACTTCAAGTATTGATCTGTGTTGGATCAAGAGTATTGATCTGCACTGCAGCAGCAACAGCCACATCTGTGGTGGCTGGGACAGGGAGATCTGCTGCTTGGAGCGCCTGCGAGCCCTTGCTTGGGTTCAGGCTGTTTCACCTTGGGTGCACGCATGCTCCCAGCCGGGGGATGACTGGGGGATTTTGGCTGCTGAAGACCTAATTTCTAAGCTTTCACCTTTCTCCTTTGACCTGGATGTTGGTTTGAGCACATCCTGAGATTTCCTAGAATGAGCAAAAGAAAAGTGTTCCTGGATCGCAGCCTCTCAGGGGTCGACATCATCATTTGGAACAAGCTGCCCAGGGCTCTGGTGGAGTCACCGTCACTGGAGGGGCTTAAAACGTGTTTAGACGAGATTCTTAGGGGCATGGTTTAGCGCCAGAGTTGGGTTATGTTTGGACTTGATGATCCTGAGGGATCTCCCAATGGGAATGATTCTATGATTCTATGATTTTGAGCAACTCAGAACTGAGTCACTAAAGAGGGCTTGTCTCTCCCACAGCTAACGAGGCTGTGACAGCAAGACCCAGTCCCAGGAACTTGGCTGGAACAGCAGCAGCTGAGCTGTGTTTGGAGGGTCCGTGTTTGGTTTGGAGAGGTGACGGTGCCATCACGCTACTGGGGACTCACTGGTGCTCACCTCACTCCTTCAAGCTTTTCTTCTTTTCTAATGCCCAATGAAAAGCTGTGCTTTTCATGGCTACTCCTTGGATTTGGGCGAATGTAAATGTACAAACTCCAAGGTTGACAGGAGATCCAAGATTTTCTTCCAGATACTGAGACAGCTACAGAAATGCCCAGCATAGAGTAAGGAACAGGGGGTTGCTTGAGTCCACTCTTGAGTATGTCTGCCAGGAGGGGTTCCCAAATAATGAAACCGTTCACCTATTTCTGCTGTTCTTTATCTTGTACACTTAAAAAAAAAAAAAAGGGGGAAAGAGAAGAATAAAGATAGAAGGTTTGAGGATGTTCTTAACATCTATGTATTAAGTGATGTATATTGTGTTTGACTGCAGAAAGAAATAATCCATCACAAGGGGCTGTAGCTGAGGCTTGGGGTCCGAACTTTGCAGAGAAGGGAAGCAGCCACCCAGGCTAATGCAACAGAAATAGCCTTAGTTTCTCATGGAGGCGTGGAATAAAAAGGAGCCTGTTTCCTCAGCCTGAGCTTCCCACTTTAAGGTCAATAATCACAAACTGCACCAGACTGGAGGGTACTGGGATCCCAGTCACAGCATTTCCCGTGTCGCAGGCTTGTTCTGAAGCCTCTCTGTAGCTGTGAATGGAAATCGATAATGACTTCACTCGTTTGCAATGTGGTCGCTGCCGTCCATGCGAACGGAGCCTTTATCCTGCGATGAGGTCCCCCGCAATCCCCACTGGGGCCTCCTTTCAGTTTCATGTCTCGGTGCAGAAGGGCACTTGGCTGATTCCGTGTTCCCACTGTCTCAGCTCCATGAATTGTCCTGGATTTTCCCTGGAAGGAGAGTCTGACCAGCCGCTTTCCCCTTTCTCACATGTCAGTTCTGCTTCAACCAACTGCTGGACGTGTGAACAACCAGTCCACGTTTTTGTGTGAACATGCCGGCAGCCTGGAGCTGCAGGTGCTGTGCTCACCGGAGCTATTGCGGGGCACTGCAGGTCCCACGGGCCATCCTGATGGACACCAACACCAGCCATCGGGGTCACGCAGACACTGGCACTTGAGGCATCAAGACTGAAAGTCTGTGTCCCACACAGGTGATGCACTGGCTGCTGAGCTGAGCACTCTCAGTCACCACCAAAAGAAGGGATGGGCTCCTTTTTGTTGTCCTGCAGAAGTCCAACAAGGCCACGTCAAGCTGAGCTTTTTGCTCACCCCCACGGGTTGTGAGATCTGGGCTTTGCTGGTGGTGTTTGCAGCATCCCCAGGAGGGGGTGGATTCCTCATCACATTAAGTTTTTGAGTCAAGATCAGATGTGTCTTGCTCCTGGTACCTCTTACACTGTTCTGATCTGTGCTGAGCAGGATCCCTTCAGCTTGTTATTGATGCCCAGTTCTTCAGTCAGGCTGGCTGGTGTCCAAGAAGCCTTTGTTCAAACACACAAACCAAGAGCTTTCTGTCCTTAAATATCAAGGCTTCTGTGTTTATTTAGAAAGAGCAAAAGGCTCTGCTTGCCCAGCAGATCCGCAGCACTGTGTTACTGAGAATTTCTCTTTGGTTTAGCAGGATGGCAGGATTGTTTGGAGGAACCATTCTGACCCCAGACGTGTCCATGTGTCTCCCAGGTGAGAGGCAGCTGCAGGGCGCCGGGGCTGAAGGAGCAACATCTCTTTGAGACTGAAATGACATGCTCAGCATCCTTGTGTTTCAAAGGAAAATCCAGGCCTTTCCCTGTGTTTCTGCCCCTGTTTGGATGTTGGGGATTACTGCCGTACCCTCTGCTTTCCCAGCAGCCGTCCCAAACCCAAACCCAAGCCTCGCCTGAGTCTGTCTCTGGCTTCCCACCACTCCCACTGCTTCCTCCGGGGCCCGTGTGGTCCCGTCCCAGTGGATGTTCACAGGAGATCTTGCCAGGCTCATGCATCAAAATAAAATATTTGGAGACTTAGGTTTTCCATGAGCGTGTTCCCCGACTGTTCACAGGAGGAGCCGAGTCCCCGTGCCGAACAGCCTCCTCCTCGTTGTGACACGCACACGTTTGCCGCCGGGTCCGCGTGTCCTCCGGCCCAGCGAGGCTCTGCACCGTGTGCTGCGACGGGGCGCCTGGAGCCAGCGGTGCATCTGCGTTCCTGGGTGAAGGGGCGATGTCGTGCTTCCTCGGATGAGAAAATGAGTGTCAAAGTCTCTTTCAGCCTGTGCGCCTGGGTTCCTGCCTTGCTGTTGGTTCCTGTCTCTGCACATCAGTGCTGGAATAGCCCCTTGGGTGGAAAATAGTCCTTGACATGACAGTGAAGAGAGCTGGAAAGCCTCCACCGGCAGTGCCAGGGGAATCTGTGGCACTTAAAGCCTCTTTCACTCCTTTCCTATGGTTTGGGCGCTGGGGCTGGGGAGGCCCAGGACAACCCTGCTGTGGACTGGCAGCATTAGCCAGCACCGCAATGTCCCTGTCGGCTGTTCTGCCAAGTGTTTGCAACAGGGATTGAACTTTCCTTCTGAGCCAAGTGCTGTGCACCAGCCTGGTCTGTGCTAACCTCTGGTGTGGCTCAGCACCAGCCTTTGGCAGCTCTCAAGCTGCGTTCTTGCCACTGGTTAATGAGCTCTCTCCATGCCCTTGAAAGGCAACCAGTTTCCTATGGCCAAGTAGAGTTAAGGAAGCGACGCACAGGGAGGTGAAGTGGTGTCTGTGTGCCCTGTCAGGTGCCAGGGTACTGTATGTGTCTCTTGGCTGCCCTTAGCTGTTAGACCCAAGTTGTTCAGTCAGTGTTTGACCTTTACTTTGTATAAACATCACCGTGACTATAGTATGCCATCAGGCCCTGGTTATGCCCTGAACTTGTGTCTGAGTTCTCCTGAGGAATCTGAATCTGTTTCTTTACCCAACACGGACATAGCCCAAAGACCCCGGGACTTTGTGAATGGAGGGATTTCTGTGCCTATGAGGTCAACCCATGAAGCCAAACCAGGAGGGGATGTCAGTAGGGAGCACCCTCTGTGCAAACACCCCAGGCTCTCCCCTGCTATAGGGGTTTTGCTTGAATTTCTCCATCCAGGAGCCCTTCCTGGGAGCCCTCAGCATCTTGCAGGGGAGGAGGATGTTGCTCTGGCCCTGGGTCCCATGCAGCAGGGAGGATGCATGGCCACCCGCATCCCTCTGCTGTTTAACTCTTTTGCTACTGGTGCAGAGAAGTTCTGTGTTAACTTTACTCTGTTTGCAAGTGCAAGATCTGGGAAGTGTTTGTGTTTTTTTCCTCCAATTGAAGTAGTGAAGGGAGATGTATGGAGAGGAAGGGATCTCCCCCGCTCACACACCGAGGCGAGGGCAGGCAGCTGTTCAATGTGGCTGTTAAATTATCTCACTGGAGAACATCCCTGCGATGCAGCTCGCCTGTTGCAGGATCACAGCTGCAGTGCAGTCGTGTGGAGCAGACGTGCTGCAGAGACTGGACGCTGGACTTGTGGGTCTGGATGAGCCCTTCCAGCCCGTTCCTGCCGGCACAGCAGGCACCGCTGTGCCCACAAAGCCGTGACGGCTCCGAGGAGCCGCAGACACGGCAGGTTGCTATTGCTCGGCAAGAGGCCGGTGTGAGGCTGAGAGGGACTCAACAAGGCAGTTGTCCACCCGAGGGATAAGATGAGATATGCTGAGCACACCACAGATTGAACAGGAGATGGTCAGAGTGGTCTTTCCACGTGTTACAAGGGACACGTGCCCTCTGATGGGGACAAGCCCTTAAGAAGTGACATCCTTCCAGCACTGCACCTCACTGCCCTGCTCGTGACCGCAGCCGGGGTTTGGAGACTCTCCCACAGCCCGACAGCCCCTTTCCTCAGCAGCTCTAGTTCCCAAAGAGCCACCTCTCACCGAGGTGCCCCCGGTCCTGCCGTGAGCAGGGGCTGTCGTGTGGAGGGTGGGGTGGAGAACCAGCTTTGTGGCTTCGCTGGTTTTGTAAACAGAAGGAAGCAGGAGAGACTCGAAATCTCTGATTATCTTCCAAGGGGACTCCCATCCCCTCCAAGGCATGTCTCAACTTCCCAGCCAAGGCTGGAGCCATTCCAAGAGCTGCAATGTTGCTCGTCCTCTTTTGAAGCACTTTCCTTTGCTCCTCTCCAGTAAAAAACCTTCTCGGGTAGCGGGGCCCTGAGCCCGGCTGCAGAAAAGCCTGAGGCCGGAGCACGAGCGACTGACAGGCTCAGTGGAAGGGAGAGCTGTTCAGGAAAGCTGCTCCGGAGGAGTGACTTAATGCAGAACTGCAGGTTGGCAGTCCTGCTCCCGGGGGCTTTGCTCTGTGCTGGGGAACCGCGGGGATCCGCGAGCGGGTGTGTGGGCAGGACCCTCCGGCAGCGCTGCGGCTGCACGACGAGCGTTTGTCGGTGACCGGGGCACTCTTCCTCCAGCAAGACGTGCTGGTGCAGAGATATTTCCCTGGGCGAGTTCCTGGGGTTTCCCTCCTCCCACCTACCTCTTTCCTCCAATTTTGTGGATATTTGTGGGTTTGCGCTGTGCCGTGTGGCTCAGCAGAGCCTCAGCCTGCTTTGGAGAATGGCTGAAAGGAAAGATCTAAAAATAATAATGATCCGATTCCAAGTGTTGATCCTGGCCCCTTGAGCTGCACCGGACGTGAGCACCTGCCCCAGCCGCTCCTCTGGCAGCCGCGTGCGGGTTCTGCATCCCGCCGGTCCAGAGGGACGGAGGCCTTGGGCTGATGGGCATCGTTGTTCCCGCTGGCAGCACATCTGCCCGCCCGCCGGGTCCCGGGTGGGATCAACCTCTCCTGCAAAGGCTCCCTCTCCCCAGCCCAGCACAAACAGGATGGTCGGTGGCCTCGCAGCCAGGAAGGCCGTGAGTCACCGCGGCTCCCTGCGGCTGCCAGCGAGCCCTGCCCGCCCCGTGGCGCAGAGCACAGCTCTCGAGGGTCTGCAGGACACGGGGCAATGGGGGAGGAAGGGATGCTGCTGGGGGGCCAGGGGGCCTGCGGGCAACAGAGACCAGTACCAAAAAGCAAAGCTTTGCCATTTTGTAAAGCAAGCAAGTCTGAAAGTGGGGCAGAATCCAACCTTGATGAGGTTATTAAAGGAAATAGCAAAAGATAGGTTGCACAACTTTTGGAAATTGTCCAGCCGTATGAATGAAAGGGGAAGCAGGAAAGAAGAAGTGGGGCTGGTATGTGCTGAGGATGGGACAGAGACAAAAGATGATCTATGTATAGTCCTCAAATAAATGAAATGACAACTTGTGCCTGGGTTTTTGGTAGTGATGGGTATGCTGGCCAAGGGACAGAGGCAGGATGAGGGTGTATGGGGATGGGAAATGCCACAGCAGCGGTCAGGGATCTTTGAGCATGTGAACAGGTAGGACCAGCTCACTTCTCCTCCTGAAAGGAGAAAGGGCTGGCACAAAGCTGACGTGGTGGAAGAAGGGTTGGTAATAAATCTGTCAAACCACAGGGGCTGGATAGTTTGGCTAGATAACAGCAAATAGAGGTCTATTTATTGGGCAGGGAGCACGTGTTCTTGGCACACAGGAGTCCCTTAGTCTGAATCTATTAGCATGCAAAGCTTTAGAATAAACATTAAAATAGAGAATAATTAAGAACATGGAAAATGGATAAGATGGGATACAGATTTTCTGAAAGTAAATGATGCTGGAGTAGATGAAAAACCTGATACTCTTAACAAAGCAGGCATGATACAGCTAAGTTGTCTGGTCTTCAGTAAAGTGGAAATACTAAATCAATTGGGACACGAAGCTGCTGGGCTGCAAGGGCTGTACTAGGTGGGTTTCTCCAAAGTTAGTCTTGGAGATGATGTTTCATATTTTTAATGGCCTTGGCACAAAACATCGAAATTGCTAATGAAATTGGGTAATTACTCATAATTGGGAATCATCATCAGAACAAAGGAGTTGGGGGAAATTATGCACAAAGAGCTGGATGCCCTTCAGGACTGGAAAACAAGGAATGGGGAGAAATGACAGAGTCGAGGGGTCATGCACGGAGGGCTGGCAGTTTGGGTTTCTGCTCCGGGGGGAGCGGACCCTCCCTGCAGCCACCAAACAGACAACGCGACGGGCGCACGAGTCAGCCCCGGGGCACGGGAAAAGGGCGGAGGAAAGGTGGGGCAGACGTGCTCCTGCGTGATGCCTGGTTGGACTTGGAGCCCGTTGCGGTGCGATGTTGTAAAAACCAAAGATGCGGTGCAGAAGTCCTGCTTTTGCGTGTGGGGTGTGGTGACATGGCCGTCTGTGTCCCCCAATGTTCTGAGCCTGTTTATCCTTGAAAGCTGGGGAGGATACACTGTTGAGTGCCCTGCTCTCCCATCCGTCTCACAGTGTTTCACAGGATGACCTGACTAACTGTACCACATCACTACAGCCCAAAGGGAAGGGCCCCACTGCACCCACCTCTCTGCTGAGCTCCGGTGGTTGCTGAGGCTCCTCTGACCAGCCAGGAAGCCAGTTCAGGACACTGCAATAGCAAAAAATGAACCAGGCCAGAGAAAGGGGGGGGTATTTCCATGTTTGCAAGCTGAGTGGCTCCCGTGTGATCTGACGTTGTCCCAAGGGTGTGCGCAGCACCGAAAAGGGGCTCAGGGGAGGGGGCTCCAGGGCTGTGCCCCCAGGGAGCTTTGAAGCTGCCACACCATGAAATGTACCCCGAACATCAGCACCCAGGAGTGTCCAGGGCAGGTTCCTGGGCTTCAAGAGGCTTTGCTCTGACTTCCCCCTGCTCGGGTATCTCTGTGCGATGAGTGTCTGGTTCTGGTCCACAACGGGTGAAGTCAGATGGGTTCTGCAGGCAGGTCAGGGAAATTAAGATGCTGTTGTACAAGAGGAGACCCACCGGAGCCTGGCGTGCTGGGCTGAGCAGAGGGGCTGTCCCTGCTCCGAGGGGTGACGGGACATGGGACACGGCGCTGGGACACAGCAGCACATGGGAACGAAGGTGCAAAGTGCCGTGAGTGAGGCCAGGCTGGAAATGAGAAGGAAGCTCCAAATCCTCCCAAAAGCAGGTTTCCACACCTTGCCCAGTATGAGCAAACTGCAGTTGGGTTCCTGCGGGGGCTGGAGGACACGGCAGTGCAGGAGCAAAGCAAGTCCCTTGCCATCCCGCGTTCAGGACTCCTGGTGCGTGTGATCTCCCATAAGCGTGGTCTGCCTGTGCAGGAGACACGTTTGCTTTTGCCTTTACCCATTAATGAAGGGCCGCATGCTTCTGCCCCTGCAGTGCGTCCTTGCTTGTGCTCCTTATGTGCATGTGAGTACTGGCGTTTTGTTCCGTGTCCTGCTATACGATTACATCTCCTAGCTACGCTGCACTGCAGATCGCGAGTAACACTCCAGCCTTAAAACAATCCCTCCTGGCTCTTATTTCCGCAGTTCGCCAAATCTGTTTGCGCCGTTGCCATTTGTATCGTTTGCTTCTTGCACCGTTTGCCAGAGTCCCTGCCAGATCTTGGCACTGACAGAAAAAAAATGACGATTTGAGCATGTCTCTTTCTTTTTTCTAATAATCCCATGATACGGTATTTTGTGTTGCAACACAAAGAATCACCTGAGGCGGTAGAATGGTGAGAAAATAAGCTTATTAAAATGTTCGAGCTTACTTAACTCTCCGACAACATCAGAGGATAACTAGTAAGTTTTTAGCCAAGTCTGTGAGTCATCTTGTCCTGTACAATTGTCACAGCTTGGCTCATCTCTTCAGTGTAATTGCTGGGGGAGAACCATGGTGCTCGAAACAGCAAAGGACACAGAACCGGGTTCTTGGTCAGCAAGTCGCTGAAACCTGGTACCTAAAGTTAAATAAAACCTAAACACTTTGAATAGCTGAGATGGGAACCCATCAGGAAACAAAACTGATGAGTCTTACGTCCATGTGAATCTTTAAAAAAATTGTATTATCATTTATCATTTTATTTTAGGAGCTATTAGCACTGTTTGGATCATCTCCTATCTCAGGTACTGGCATAAAGCCTCCAGCCTTCCCTTGTAAAGTGCTGGGAAAGTGGCCCATTCATCGCCAGCCACTGTCAAGTGTTTTTTCAGTCTGCTCCTGATTAAGCAGTGTGGTATCAAGGGGGTAATTGCCGCTTGGAATTGATCCCAGAAGAAAATCATTCAGTTCTTTCTTATCAGGTCCTTTCTCGCAGGGCGAGATACCCGCAAGACTTATCTCCCTCTTCAGTGCAGGCCTCTAATTACTATTTAAACAGCTCATTAGAAAAACCTTCATTAACATGTAATAGTTGAAGCTGGAAATAACGGCAGGCTGGTGCTGCGGGAAGCTCTGCCCTCCCACGCGCGGGCTGGGACATCCCGCTCCACAGAGCTGCCCGCGGCCGTGTGGCACACACCAGACCTGTATGGCACACACCGGACCTGTATGGCACACACCAAACCCGTACGGCACACACCGGACCCATATGGCACACACCGAACCCACACGGCACACACTGAACCCTTATGGCAGACACCGGACCTGTATGGCACACACCAAACCTTTATAACACGCCAAATCCATATGGCATACACTGAACCTGTACAGCACATACTGAACCCTCATAGCACACGCCAAACCCGCTGGGCACACACCGAACCCATACGGCAGACACCGGACCTGTATGGCACACACCAAACCCGCACGGCACACACTGAACCCACAAGGCACACAGCGAACCCACTGGGCACACACTGAACCCATACAGCACACACCAAACCTGTATGGCACACTCCGAACCCATACGGCACACACCGAACCTGTACAGCGCACACTGAACCCCTATGGCACACACCAAACGCATACGGTATACACCAAACCCACATGGCACACACCGAACCCACACAGCACACACCAAACCCGCATGGCACACACTGAACCCGGTTGTCGCATGCTGAACCCACACAGCACACACTGAACCCGTATGGCGCACACCGATCCCACACAGCACACACCGAACCCGTATGGCACACACCGATCGCACACGGCACACACCGAACCCGTATGGCGCACACCGATCCCGCACAGCACACACCGA
The DNA here is from genome assembly GCF_036013475.1 of Columba livia. NCBI lineage: Eukaryota > Metazoa > Chordata > Aves > Columbiformes > Columbidae > Columba > Columba livia. The sequence goes on from NC_088620.1 coordinate 10,670,739, forward strand.
ACCCGTATGGCACACACCGATCGCACACGGCACACACCGAACCCGTATGGCACACACCGATCCCGCACAGCACACACCGAACCCGTATGGCACACACCGATCCCGCACAGCACACACCGAACCCGTATGGCACACACCGATCGCACACGGCACACACCGAACCCGTATGGCACACACCGATCCCGCACAGCACACACCGAACCCGTATGGCACACACCGATCCCGCACAGCACACACTGAACCCGTATGGCACACACCGATCGCACACGGCACACACCGAACCCGTATGGCACACACTGATCCCGCACAGCACACACCGATCCCGCACAGCACACAGCGAACCCGTATGGCACACACCGATCGCACACGGCACACACCGAACCCGTATGGCACACACCGATCGCACACGGCACACACCGAACCCGTATGGCACACACCGATCCCGCACAGCACACACCGAACCCGTATGGCACACACCGATCGCACACGGCACACACCGAACCCGTATGGCACACACCGATCCCGCACAGCACACACCGAACCCGTACGGCACACGCCGATCGCACACGGCACACACCGAACCACTCGCCACTCGTCCTGCTGCCAGCCGCCCCTCTGGCTGTGCCGTCGCACCAGCCCTGCCGTATCCTCCCGGGCGCGGAGCCCCACGCTCAGCCCGTTTCCACGCCCGGCGCTGCGTTTCAACGGCTGGGAGACATTGCAAAGTTCTGGTTACAGCCTAGAGAGAACGAGCGACCACGGCAATCCCGTTTTAAAGCAAAAAAGATTTTTCAAAAATTACATCCACAGTAAATGTTTTTGTATTAATTTATTTGCTGGTGAAGTGTTCACGAGCGAGGGCTTGAAGCGTTCTCTGTGTCTCCGAGCGCGGTCAGCACTAGCGCAGATTTCCCCCCTCAATGTGCTGCAGTCCTGGCCAGGCCGGGTCTTATTTCTCTGGCTGTAAAACACGCTTGGGAAGGAGCGGACACGCAGGCTCTGTACTTCCCCGTGTCCTGGCTCCCTGACAGTTTCAGCCCCAGAGGAGTCGCTTTTTGGCATTCATCTTTCACTGGGTTTTTCAGCAGGAAAACCACAAACATTTAATAAAAAATCATGGCAAAAAGCGTGCCAGGCGGCGCTCGGCGAAGTGTGCGTGTGTGCCCTTTGGGCTGGCGTGCGTGCTTTGCAAAAGTGGGCCCTGTCAATATTTTCTTGACATTTAGGAAGTTCAGAGAAGTGTTTGTTATTTCCCTGCCAACTTGACAACAACGTGAAGACGGGAGATGCGCGTGGCCCCTGGCAGTGCCGCCGGCCGCTCCGCTCGGCAAAGCGCTGCCGGGGGGTTCGTGGAGGGCTTTGATCTGGTTTGACTGAGGAAACCAAGAAGCTGCAGCTGGTGTGGGGTCGGCATGCTCCTCATCTCACAGAATCACCGAATCCCAGAATGTCAGGGGTTGAAGGGCCCTGGAAAGCTCATGCAGTGCAATCCCCCCATGGAGCAGGAACACCCAGATGAGGTTACACAGGAAGGTGTCCAGGCGGGTTGGAATGTCTGCAGAGAAGGAGACTCCACAACCCCCCTGGGCAGCCTGGGCCAGGCTCTGCCACCCTCACCAGGAACAAGTTGCTTCTCAAATTTAAGTGGAACCTCTTGTGTTCCAGCTTGATCCCATTACCCCTTGTCCTATCATTGTTTGCCACCAAGAAGAGCCTGGCTCTGTCCTCGTGGCACTCACCCTTTATATATTTATAAGCATTAATAAGGTCACCCCTCAGTCTCCTCTTCTTCTTTGAGGCTGTAAGTGAAAAACTGGCTGTGACCTGACACTGAAATGTTATCACTTCTCTTGATTCTCAGAAAGCTCATTTGGGAGCCCTTCTGTCTCTGGTTTGGACACACACATCCCGGCTCGTCGTTCGCTCCCGCTTCTGTTGCAAAGCTGCCCAGTTCTCAGCAGCCACACAGTGCGAGGCCGGGGACGCTCAGGTTTAATGAGCTCCAAGCTCGTTAAGTGCCAGCTGTGTGGTGTGTCCCTTCCTACAGTCACACTTGTAACGTGGTGTAGACAAGTCTTCTGCATCTTTCAAATCCGTCTCTTTTAGACACAGCCCAGCAAGTGTATTAATGCTGGAAACTCCTGTGGGGCTGGCAGTTTTGTTACACTCTCAATTCCTTATATTTTGATTCTCAAAATTTTATTTCTGTTTTTGCCAGAAGAGCAGCCCATGCTGGAGCTGCTGGGCTGATGGAGAGGGGTCCCCCCATCCCAGCGGGTTGTAAAGCGTCACATCCGGCATCTGTGAGCTTTTTCCCCATCCCCATTTCTGGCCACTGGTCTTTCATACTCATTCCTTGCAGTTTATTTTCTCTCTCAGTCTTTGGTTCAGCGCCTCTTAAACATACTCAGGCATCACCTTTACTGTGGGTTTCTGTATTTGACCAGCAGGTTTGGTATCTCAATAGAACGATAGCCATGATGTTGCGCTAGATGTGTATTGAACAGAGAAGGAGGCAGGTGCAGAAGCTAAAAATGACATCAAATAATTCATGAATTAAATGAAGAGCCTCTGTTTCATGAAGACCCAGCGCCGGAGCGATTCCTCCCTGCCACAGCACAGGGAGAAGGAGAATCCTGGTGGACATGTGGCAGTGGGAACGTGGCTGTTCGTGGGCTGTGCGACCATGTTACTGAGTGCGACTGCTCCGAACTGCCCGGTGGTGTGAGCTGCTGGGGCTCCTGCTCAGAGAGCCGAGTGGGAAAATAGCCCACGCGTGACGCGTGCCCGCCTGAACAGTTTCTGAGGGAAGGACCTTCCATCCCGCATCGACCCCGGGAGCGGTGCTGCCCACCTGAGCGCCCGGAGCCTTTCGGGAGGAGGCGGGAAAGGGGAGAAACAGGTAACCGAGACTTCCCAAAACCGCTCGGGCTGCAGGGGAGCTGGAAATCACCTCCGGTGTTTTCAAAGGCCCACACTAGACACAGCCAGTGTGATTAAACCCCTGTCAGCTGAGAGGGATGAATTCACCAGGCTGCAGGAGAAATCAGCCAAGGTTTTAATTAGGTGCTGCTCTCTCTGGATTTTAATGGGAGCTCATCTGCCTAAGTGGGCATTTTTACATATTAGTTGTTTTTCTGACATGTAAACACCAACATTTTCTACCTCTTCCTAAGGCAGCTGGTGCTGCTGGAGGAGAAATCCACCGAAACATGGCCCCCATGGACACCCCCGAGAGCACATCCCTGGGGACCCCGGCGCGGGGACCCGCGTTCCCTCGGGGATCGCCAGACAAAGAACTGGGGTGCGTTTAGGGGCTGGGGGCTGGGGTGGCAGCAGCTGGGTGACAAGGAGGTGTCACAGCCTGGGGCCCAGCGCGGTGGGACAAGCCCGGTCCTGGGCCGGGTCCGTGGGCACCGGGGGGAGACAAGTGACGGGTGACAAGGGACAGGGGACAGCAGCAGCGGGGCTGTGCCAACGCTGGGCGAGAGGCCGTGGGGCTCAGCCAAGCGCTTCCTCTCAGCCGGGTTTTCTCCATGAAGCAGATTTCTCATCATACATCGGCCTTGTTCTGGGAAACTGCCGTTTGGGTGCAGATCGATGCCCCCGGTTTCCAGACAACACAAGCAACCAACGAGATACATTCAAATGTTTCTAATCAAATACGCTTTAATGAAAAATATTTCTTAAAATCAAAACATTTCTAGCAGAAAGGATAATTTCTGCATTGTCAAAGTACCGAACCATAGTATCTCTATTATCAAGCAATATACAGCTGTAGAACCAAGATAAGATGGCAGCAAGTGTCGTGAGTTCCTCCGGTGCCAGATTTATTTGGAAATCTCCTCCCAGGTACATTTCTTTCCAGGACTTCTCCCATATACATGTATAGATACTGTTATATATAAAATATATAAAATATATAAAATATATAAAATATATAAAATATATAAAATATATGCATTGAAAAGTATATACTCTGTCTGTATAGTATCTTCTGTTAACAGAATGAGTCTAAGTGCATGCCCACAGCGTTGGGAAGCAGCAGCGGAAGCTCAGCCCCGTGGCTCTTTCTCTCCCGTTGAACTTTCCTCTGTTATTCTTGGGGAAGCTGAGCAGGGGTCAGGCCCAGGCAGGGAAGTGAGGTCTGGGGCTGTGGAAAACTCGGACCCCAGAGCCACCTCCTATTATATAGATATAAATGGAATGGAAAATTATTTCGAATAAAAGTGCACTGCCCTCTGAGAAATGTTCTCACAGAACTGCCTCTGAGAGCGCCTTAACTCTTTATCAGAGCACAGCGCTGTGCGGCGGGGGGACCTCGGGGCAGCGGTGACAGCGTGTGCAGCGTGACAGAGCTGGGGACGTGACAGAGACGGGGACGTGCCAGAGCCAGGGATGTGCCAGAGATGGGGACGTGTCAGAGCTGGGGACATGCCAGAGCCAGGGACGTGCCAGAGCCATGGATGTGCCAGCGCTGAGGACATTCCAGAGTCAGGGATGTGCCAGAGCCAGGGACATGCCAGAGTCAGGGATGTGCCAGAGCCGGGGACATGCCAGAGCCAGGGACATGCCAGAGCCGGGGACGTGCCAGAGCCAGGGATGTGCCAGAGTCAGGCATGTGCCAGAGCCAGGGACGTGCCAGCGCTGAGGACATTCCAGAGTCAGGGACATGCCAGAGCCAGGGACGTGCCAGAGCCAGGGATGTGCCAGCACTGAGGACATTCCAGAGCTGGGGATGTGCCAGAGCCAGGGATGTGCCAGAGCCGGGGACATGCCAGCGCAGCCGCTGCAAGCACAGGACCGAGCGCCATGGCCAAGCAGTCTGCGCTGCTTTCCAAGCCCGGCGCAGGAGGGTGGTTCCCTGTCTCTTCCCTCTCCCTTCGTGCCGATGGTGACTCTGCACCCCTGAGCCGGCCAGATCCGAGTCCCTGGAAAGGGAACGGGACTCGGCTTCGGCTTTCTGCATCTCCACGGGCCTGTGGAGCAGCACAGGGACAGCTCGGTGCACAGTGTGACCCCCACGCCCCCGTCTGCATCCAAATTGGTCTGAATTTTTAACACCATCTTAATTAGGGCTGCAGTGCTGGGCTTGCACAGCAAGGCACAAACCAGGGACATGTGCCAGCCGTCCTCGGCCTATTCCCAGTTCAACACCAATATACCTGCTTCTCTCTGCGTGTGAGAGTGAAGTGTTCACCCTCACAGAAGGCGGAGGCAGGGGAGCAGGCAGCTGGTGGCAGCGGGGCGAGGATGTGCAGTGTGAGCCGTGGGTGTCCCATGGGGTGCGATACGCAGCAGGAGGAACAAGGACAATGTGACACGACAGTGCCTGTCACTGGCCTTGCTTCTCCTTTGTCACTTGTCACTGCCAGCCCTGTCACCTCCGCCTCTGTTAGTGACAAGGCTTTGCAACAGAATGCGGTGCCAGGGCCTGGGGAAGCCCCCGGGAGGAAGGGCAGCAGGGCAGGGGGATGGGAGAGGCAGCTGCACCCACGACAAGGCCCGGGCCCAGCCTCCCCAGGCCCAGCTTTGTGGCCAAGCACAGGTCAGAAACAAATCACTCCAAGGGCTTCACAGCGCTCAGCTCCGTTTTCTTTCCCATCTGCAAGTCTGGACTCGGTCTCTCCCGCTGCCTCCCAGCACCTCCTAAAATCACGGGGGTTTTTTCCACATTTAGGTGCTGAAACACAGCTGCATTGTTCACAGACTGTAACTGCAATGCCTGCACAGACAGACAGCCCTGTAATTACAGCCTAGGCTGCAGAATGTGAGGGAGGTGGAACAAAAGTCAACGAGCTCATGCACACACACATGCAAAATAAAGCAGCTGCAGAGATATTCTGTTTGCTTTTCAGGGAAACATTATTGAAACGGCCACTTAAGGCGTTCATCAAAGGCAAAAATCAGGAATCTAATGGGCCATTCATCCAACGCCTGTGGCAAAATGCTGAATCCTGATTTAATACCCAGGAAGAAACTTGGTTTGGTTCATTAAAAATAAATGTGTAAGTGCCCGGACGGTAAGGATGTGATACAAAGCAGGCACTGGGGACTGGTGAAGAGCAGCCGCACAAGCCAGTCCCGTGTCCATTCTCCCGTCCATCTAAGTGATCTGCTGGACAACGGCAGGACACACGTGGTACGGGGCTGAGCCTGCAAGCGTGCTTAGGCAGATGTGGTTGAAATGTGCTGTGCCAGGTTTTTGGATGGACAGACATCAAAACCTCCCACCAGGGCACTGGAGGACAAGACCCTTCCACCTGTCCTCATCAGGCGGCATCTTAATGTGCCCGGTGCTCTGGAGATCTGCAGGTGGTCTGTCCCAGGTCTCCCGTGCCCTCTGATGCCATAATTAGGAATGCATCTGCTGAGGGATGCAAATCATTCTGGATTTGGGCAAGAGAAGCCACTGGAGAATCAGCCTGAAGTCACTAAAACGCTTCCAGTCTCTCATTTCTCTCATGAGACAGAAAATGAGAGGGCTACGGAGTCTGGCTATCACTAGTTTCTTTGCGTATGTTTTATTTCAGTCTTGAAGAGGAGGACAGATGACATGAGCTGGTCCATGGGTTTGGGAGCACCCTCCAGCCTAAATTCACGAAGACGGCCTTCCTGGGCTTCCTACAGTGCAGGAGGAGTGCTGCCTCCTGAAGCTGTTTGTTTCTGTGCTTCTTTGCATTGCTGTTATTGTTATATGTGTAAGATGCACGCTGGTTTTTAATTATACCGTAAAGAATAGTTTCTGCAATATTACATATTTCTAAGTTTATATCCAAAGAAAGTTCTGAAGTTTGGGGAATACTTTCAGTGCATTCTGTGTAGTCACTTCTATAACCCCTTCCACTGAGAACTTGGGAAGATATTCAATAAAGTGATTTACTGGAATACTAGTATTAAAGTTAGAAAAAAGCAAACGGATCTAGAAGGTAGAAGGTGAAGACTATGGGGACCCACCTCCCCACATGAGGGACCCTGCGGGACACCCGTCTGCCTTCTTCAAACACCCATCTTGGGCACTGTGGAGAAGAACATTGAGTATGGGCAGGGCAGGCTGGGGGAGATCTGAGTGGTGGGGAGGCCGGGTCACAGGCCGGTCCCAGCCCCGTGTGGGGCGCTTGGAGAGAAGAACTTCGCCAGAGCCCCGCTTTCCCAGTGAGAGCTCATCACAGCACCTTTGGAGGGCCCCGGGCAGGGCAGGTGGCACCCATGGCCCTGCAGAGCCTCAGCCAGTCCCTCCACAGCCATCAGCTCAGGCTGGGCCCACAGGAGGCGCGTCCCTGGGGCACGGGCAGCGTCCATGAGGGTGCAGACAGCATGCAGACAGCATGCAGGCAGCGTGCAGGCAGCGTGCAGGCAGCGTGCAGACAGCATGCAGGCAGCGTGCGGGCAGCATGTGGGCAGTGTCCATGCAGCATGTGGGCAGTGTCCATGCAGCGTCCATGCAGCGTGCGGGCAGTGCGCAGGCAGCGCTCCGCTCCCCTCCAGCCTGGCGAGCGGGCAGATGGACGGGCTCATGAGCGCTGGTGGGAGCACGTTTTTTCCCAGGCAGATTACGTAGCCTTTTTAGCTTCATCCCCCCTCACTACACCCCCCTTCCTCTGTTATTTTGGTGCCTTTCCCCAAGGGAAACAAAGTTAGCTCAAATGCTGTTCCCACCAGAAAGGCAAAAGCTCCCCCCCTCTTTCCTTCCTCTTTTGGGTTCAGGGTAATGTGTCCCATGACAAAACAAGCCCAGAGCCCTGCACAAAGTGCTTTGCCTCTCTCCTTAACGGGAGACTCTTTCTTCAGGGCCCCAAGGGCCGCCAAAGTGCCTCTTGGATGGAAGGGCCATCAAGTTGGATTCTTTTTGCATCAGCGGTGAAAGCAGCCTGTGCCCAGACATGGGGGGCAAGGTTGGTGGGTGGAGACAGGTCTTGTGGCTGAGTAACATGGAGTGGGGAGCAGAGAGGACCCAGGTCTCCTGGCTGAGCTTCAGCCATTGTGGTGGAGATGTCTCCATCAGAGTGGGTTGTTCAGGCTCCGCTGCAGCCCAGGGGCAGAGAAGGTCCCTCCTGGGAAGCTAAAGCAGAGCAGGGACTCAGAACATTTCTCTCCACTACCTGTAGGAATGGTGGGTGAGGAGTTACTCATCCTTCCCACTGCAGAGCAAGGTGTGAGGGGTTCACGTGTGGGCAAAGACACCTCAACCCAGCCAGCCAGCCTGGGGCCACCGGCAGAAGCATCCGGGCAGGTGGCTCTCTTATAGATGTTTAATTGGAATTGGCTGATATTGGGCTCAGGATGAGCATCCCGGGCTGCTCACTGCTGCCTGCAGTCCCACGGGCTGTACCTGCTGCAGGGAGGATTTTAAAGGGACTTATGAGCATGGGCTTTCCCCACTACTTTGGGAAGGCAGTCTTCTAGTTTTCCGGTAACTGATCCATAAAAGCTCCCTCTTCCCAGAAGTCACGGATCTCCGCTTCCCTGCCTACTGCATCACAGAAAATTTAAGTTACTTGTGGTGCACGCAGCGTCCTCCCCAGCCCTGGGAGCCGAGCACCCTCGCTCTGCAGCGTCCCGTTGTGTCTGTACAGGCGCACGGCAGAGCAGCCGCTGTGACGGTTGTTCACAGTTTATTATCCATACCACAGTCACATCCCTGCGCCCCCGCAGAAGGAACCAAGACATCCTGACGACCATTTCTCCTTGTAAATGCTGTTTTCAGGATTCCCTCCACCCTTGGATTTCTTTTACCAATTTTTAACAAATGGGATTTTAATGCATCCCCCTAAACAGAGAGACTGTAGCTGCTTGTGTTACCCATACAGGTGGTAAGTGAGTGGTGGGAGCCTGAGGACAGAGGGGTGTCTCCTATTTTTGCAACTCAGTAATTTGACATGATGAGACCTTGGCAGCCTGTTCTTGGAACCCCTGCAGTGAGGTGTCTGAAAGGGAAAAAGAAAAACAATTAAATAAACTCCAAAAAGCTAGTGATGAGAAAGGCAATTAAAAACGTAATTTTGATTTGCAATTTTTGTAAAAAAGAAAAACATTTGGGTTCAAAGACACTGAAACCAGGCTATCTTTTTATTTCAGATGTCCCCAAGGAATGCTGAACTTGGCAATATTAGGGAGGTTTATGGTGAGGGTGGGTTGTCCTCTGACACCGTTCACACCGTGACATCTGGGGTAGTGTTTGCTGTAGCCCCAAGCAGCGCCTGCTTTGGGTGAAACAAACCGCCCCATTCCCTTCAGCGAGTGCGAGCGGAGCCGCGGCGCCGAGCCGGCCGGCGGCATCTCCAGCCTGATGGAGGTGGGTGAGACGGGCCTCAGGTCTCCGCTGAGTTTCTATCCATGCATGAGAGCCAGCGGGACAGCAAAACATCCACTTGCTGCCGAGATCATTGAGTCCTGTAGCTGAAAAATCTCCCTGCTGAAAATCTTACCTGCTGCCACATAGATCCAAGCAGCGATGTGGTCCCGGTCTGGTGCTGGCTGTCAAATCAGGGTTTCCTTCCCGTACTGTGTCCAAGATGGTGTTTCTGCCTCCAGAGGTACCGTCCTGGCTGGGGCGTGATGATTAATGGCTTCCAGTCCCAAAGGTGTGGATGTGGGAGTGAGAATAGCGGAGCGGAGGGAATACGGCCCTGGCATAGGGTCCGCGGCCGCCTGGCTCATCCGTCAGGAATGCCGCGATGGAGGGGACGTTCCAAGTGTGTTCAGCATGGGAAAATATTTTATCAAAGAAGCTTAGAATAAAAAAATGAAATTAAAATCTAAACATGAACACTTGACACAGTGCCACAGGAGGGCTATTTTTAATTTCCTTCCTGATCGTTCCACTTGTTTTCATCATCGTCAGCTCTTTGAACGATGGAATTAGTCACCATATATGAGATGAAGTAAACAGAGAGCTCGTGGTTTCCGAGTCAGCATCATCTTAACTCTCCTGAGGGACCTGAGGGCCGTGGTGGCCGATGCCATGGATTTGCCACCAGCCATGGGTGACCTGGTGGCACCCAGGGCCGCGTGCGGGTTGGGGGTGCTGGGGACAGTGGCACCATGGGGGGCTGAGATGCGGCCGCACAGCAGCTCTGCTGCGAGGACCCGTGGTGTGGGTGTCAGATGCACTTTTACATCTTTCTTTGGGGAAGGTGCTTTATGTGGGGTTGCTGCCACAAAAGGAAATGCAGGTGTTTTTAGAGATGGGGAAACAGGCTTGTGCTCCATCCTCACCGCTCAGTGTTTGTATTCTGATCACTTCTAGCTGTGCACTCACTGAGCTGGAGAAGCCCTTGCTGAGGGCCCGACACAGTCCGGGCTCGATGTCCCTCCCGTTGTGGAGAAAGGAACAACTGAGCTCAGCTCTGCAGGTGCTAAAGCAGATCGGCCCCGGCCTGTGGGCTGTCCTGGCGCTGGAGCGGGGCCGTGACCGCCGAGGCACCTCGCGGTTGGGGGTGACACAGCGGTGCCCCAAACCCCATTTGCTCTGCGTGCTTTCAAACTGCTGCGTGCACGGTACGTTTTCTTTCTGGCTGTTTGGTTTCTTAATGTACTAAACTCAGGGCAAGACTAATTTCTGGTTGCATGGCTATGTCTGTGCTCACCAATTTCTTGACAAAATGAAGTATTGGGTTGATGTTGTAGCTGGAAAATACTTGTCGATATAACTGGACACGTCTCATTGACCCCAGAGAAGTTTCCCTGTGGCCATCCCTGTGACAGCCCAGCTCAGTTACAGAGCACTTTCCATTTTCCAGACTTTAGCTGATCTATTTCCTAATCCTCTGAGCTGAGCTCCTGAAGCTAAAGGGAGTTGCTGGGAAGCCTAAGAAGGAGTACATGGGCTAATGGCTTTAGAGCTGGACTAGAATAATACCTGTTCGTTAGAGACATTGTATTGCTTGGGAATGTCTTTCTAGGCAAATTCTGATATATTTAAAATTTTACTTCTTAACCACTGTGTCTGTTCTGAATATACCTTAGCAATGACAAAAAATGATCCCATTGAAATGCAATACTAAACCAAATACCTGACTGTCCAGTTAGGGCGTTGAATCCAACGCTGGCATTGCCTGTGCCATCAGCTTTGACGTAAAGTGATGTCACAAAGGATTAACGAAGCTCACCTGATGCAATGGCACTAGTCCCTTCAGTGGCTTTGTGCTTCATTCTGTAGTTTTAGTGGAAGGTCTGTGGTGGGTTTGGGCCGTTGCTGTGCTGTGAGGAGGAGCCCCAGATGGTGTGTGTGTCCCGGACAGAGCCCGCGGTGCCCCGGCAGAGCCACGTGCCCAGTCCCCTCGGCCCTGCCAGCCCTGACAAGCCCCCAGGTTACAGAGCAACATGAAAAATCATCCGGTTGGCTTTGGCTTACTTAAAAATAAAATCTCATACGCAAACCCGAGACTATTTGTTTTTATAGAAGTCTGGAGTTTCCCACAGTGGGCTGTTCCATTTGGGGACTATTGGAGCCAACATCCATTTTTTTCCTAAGGTAAGGAGCTTTCCTTACCGGGATCGTTAGGATAATAATCATGACAGACATTTCCTAATTAGTCGTTAATCATGAGCTGGCCTTTCTGACACATTCTGGGAGCTGACGCTCCTGCCAACCCTTCCCACCCCACGGTGCCCGTGGCCGGGCTGTGTCAGGCCATGGGGTTCTCCAGGCCACCAGCTGGATGTGCTGCGGCAGAACCTGGCTCCTACCACGGTTTCTGGCCCAGAGAGAGGGGCAGAGAGAGATGGAGGCTCTGGGAGGATCTTCTATGTCGTCGAGATTTCCAGAGCCAGGTGGGTGAGGATGAAATACCCACAGTGGGACTCACCCGGCCGAGCATCACCGCCACGGTGAGGAGCATCATCAGCCATCTCACTGATGTACCAGTCTGGTCGTTAACGAAGCTCCCACCAGGACTGGACTCTGTGCTCTCTGATTTACCAGGTTTCCTCATTTGCAGCACGTCCCAGCTGTCACAGGACGGTCCCACACCACATGCGAAGGGCTGTGCCAGCAGGGGCGATGGGAGGTGACTGGTGTCACCACGGTGTGCTGGGCAACATCTTCACGTGCCAGCTCTGCCTTTGGCCGTGGCAGCACCGTGGTGTGCTCCCAACCGAGGTGCAAGCGCGGGGCGGGCAGGAGGGCAGAGCAACCTCCCCAACCCTCCAGCCTCCCGGCAAAGAGCCGCAGCAGGAGCCATTTCTCACCGCCGTTCCTTCCCCCCAGACCTGCCCTCGCCTTTGTGAGTGCCCGAGGCCGCGGCAGCGCTGGGTACCCGCACAGCCCCGTTCCCACACTCATAATCCGCGGGTCACAGGAGACACAAAGGAGCTGCCGCACTGCTGGGAGCCGGGGCGGGGGCAGGAGGGGTGGCGGGCAGAGCCGGCTCCGCCGCCGTCTTTCTTTCTCACTGGGGACCACCTTCAGTTTTCTCCCTGCTAATCCCTCCCTTTAATCCCTTCTCCTCTACTCGCCTGGGTCAGGGCATTTTCTTGTCATCCCCCTGCTTCCCTGGCAGCTCCATCCTGGTTGCTGTCGGTAGAGGCCAGATCCAAGCCACGATGTCTCCATCACCAGCATCTCGCTGGCGACAGGGACCAAAACCAGGGCTGCTGGGACGCTGGAGGTGCTGCTGGTACCGCTGGGCTCTGCTCGTGCTCGGTTGCCCATGAGATGTTTAGAGGGGTCACTCGGTGGGGATCCCGAAGCCCAGATCCGGCCTCCTGCCGAATCCCGGCTTGGGAGCCGAATCCTGTGGGGCCCCTTTGCTGGGTGGCTGAAGGAGACGTGGGGTGGAAATCTTCCATTCCCACAGGCCCCACAGCAATGCTCTGCTCTCGGGTTTGTTCCTGGGGGCCTGGCTGAGTCCCCTCCCCTGCCCACCGGGCCCTGCCAGGGCTGGGCTGTCACTGAACCACCCTCAGCACCAGGAGCCGGTGACATTGGCACTGGGCCACGGGCATCACCTCCACCAGGCTCAGCACCTGCATCACCAGGGTGTAACAGCCAGCACTGGGGTTTGGGCAAAGCTTCCACACGAGGCTATCCAAAATGAGGGGCCCAAAATTGATGTTTTTAAAGCACTTTTGCCTCCCTGGGGCTTTAGCAAAGAGGATGGCTTCCACCGCCGGGCAGGAGCTCCCTGGTCACAGCACCTGTGCTCGCGTGCCCGCAGTCAGCGTGGAAGCATCCGTGTGAGGTGTCCCCGTGGCCCGAACCCTTCTCTGTCAGTTGTGTGCACAGAGCCCGGTACAGCAGTGTCCCCAGCTCCTGACGCTTCCATGAGGCACATAACTTGATGAATAACAGCAAACTGGGTTAGTTGCGGTTTGAGGACCATCAAGAATTAGAGCTGCAGTGCTGGTGCAATAAGGGCGTTACTCAGAATCTGAGCTGAGATTCACAGTCTGACTTTTGGTCCCGATTTGTGAGAGTCTTGGCTGTAACACTAAAACATCAGTATGTTCTCTATTAAACTGTCTAATACAATCGATTTCCAGCCCATGCTACAGCCATTACATGAAGTGTTCGGCAGCCACGAAAGTGAAGGAAGTCAAGAGTTGTGTTTTTATTGGAAATCCAACAGTAGCGCCCACATTTCGAGGCTTGTGTAGGGAGCTGGAGGGCTGGAAGGACGGGCAAAGCTCCGTATGGAGGTGCCTGCAGACTTTGGAGCCGTCCCTTTTTGTAGCTGTTTTTGGAAGTGCACCTGCAACTCATGGGCTGTTAGTCCTTTTTGTCTGGGATTTCAATATCTCTAGTCTTAATACTTTGGCATGTAGTATGGTCCTTACCCACCAATGAGTTTGCTGCTGCAAAATCTCTTGTTTCGGGACAACTGTTACCCGACCTTGTCTCCGATACCCAGGGCTGGGGCTGACTGGGCAGAGAGCTCCTGCCAGCACACTGTGGCATCTGCCATCCTTCTGAAGGGCCTGGGAATGTGCCCGTAGGTTTATCCTGGTGATAACATAAATCTCTTGGCACGTTCCAGGCACTCAGGGACTCGGTGGTGCTTCCAGAAGGGCTAAGGCACAGAACCGACTCATATCGTGTCTTATAGCTTCAGGGACCAGTGGAAAAAACAAAAAAAACAAGGCTGTGGCAGGAGAAGCAGCTTTGGATGGGAGATAAGGTCTTCCTCTTTCCCACAACACCATGGGTTTCTTATCTCCAGTGCTGCATATAAAAAACACGGACCCAGCGAGGCTGATTCCCACACTACGGCCAAGACACATCAGCATCTGTTTTCTCGGCAGCTCCCGTGTCCGTAGGAGGATGCCCGGGCTCTAGATGCTGGTGAGATGTTGGCTCAGTGGGTTTGCCCTCCCCGTTGGCCGGGGGCCCTGCAGGGTCCCCTTCGTGTCCCCAGGATGGCTCTGTGCCTGTCAGGCCTTGCAGCATCTTGCGGAGGACGGTCCCCAGCACCGCGGGGATCCTGACGTCGCAGCCCCACTCCTGGCATCCCCACAAGCTTCTCAGCAGCTGCCGGGGATGGAGATGGTGCCGCGGCCCTGCCGTGTGCTCGGGGTGGGAGCATGTGCCAAATCCCAGCGGCAGGACCCGTCCCCGAGGGGCTGAGCTGTCTCTGTGAGCACTGGTGCTCAGGAGCCCTGTCTGCAGCCAAGCAACGCTCACAGCTCTCTGGTGGGAAGGTTGGAATACCTGCTTGTTATTTCATGGAGTTTGACAAGGGTTTGGAACTTGGGATGTCTCGTTTAGCACCTGCACTAAGAATAGGGCAACTTATTTTTGCACCAACCTCTTCAAAATGATGGTGCTTCTCTCATTGACCTGTTTGCATTACTGTTTCTGGAGACCCATACGATCTACAGTCCTAATGGGAAAAATGGAGGTACTGCTGGCCTGGAATAATTTTATCAAGTAAGATTTTGCTTAATAAACCCAAGGACGGGTTGGCTGTTTGAGCCACATCTCCCACTTCCCAGAAGAAGTCAGGGACACTGATTGAACAAATCGAAGGTTGCCCCAATATGCCATTAAGAAAGACTGACCTCTCAGCACAGCTTTGGCCTGGGGTGGGTCTGGCAGCACAGGGTGGAGCAGGAGCAGGACCCACAAACGCTTTTCCTCTGGGAATTTTTAAGCCCAAAGGAATTTCACTACGAGAGGAAACAAAGCGGTGGGACAGGGCTCACTGGGCCAGGCTTGTCCTAACAGCGGAGGGTTTGCTCTGCCCCTTAATGAACTGCAGAATCACACCACGGCAAGGCTTTTTAAGTGCAACAATGTCAAAAGTTTTAAGTAGTTGTACAGGCTTTAAAGGTGTCTAACCTTTGACTCGCCAGCGAAAAAAAGCAGGGAAGAGATTCCTTTTTCCGCTGGAATTAAGTCCAGATTGGCAGCCTGTGCCCAATTAGCAGCAAAGCCACTAATGACACAGCATGTGCAGCTCCAGCCTCCAACTCTTCTCACAGACCTCATGAACTCTGGGACTATTTTCTTTGCAGCCGCCCTTGGCCAGCAGGATCTAGGCGCTGGATGATCCGTCATCAGCTCCGCTGGAGCCTGAACCTTTTGGGGGAAAGGTGATGGTTTCTGGGTGCCACGAGCAGGGGCTGTTAAGAAAATCCCCTTCCCTATCTAGTTAACAATCAGTCTCTATAGTATGAAAATTTACTAATGTTGTTAATATATATATCTTAGTGCACATGATACACTGTAATGTAAGGAGGACAAGGGGGCATGGGCTTCAACTCTGCCAGGGGAAATTGAGGCTGGAGATCAGAAAGCAATTCTGTGCAGAGAGAGTGGTCAGGATTGGAATGGCTGCCCAGGGAGGTGCTGGACTCACCGGCCATGGAGGTTTTTAAACTGAGATTGGACATGGCACTTAGTGCCGTGATCTAGTGAATGGACTGGAGTTGGACCAAGGGTTGGACTGGATGATCTCTGAGGTCTTTTCCAACCCAGTCCATTCTGTGATTCTGAGGTTGTAGAATTTTATTGTAGACTTTGATACTGTTCATGCTTAAGTAAAACAAACTGAAGGGCAGCCTGGCCCTGGAAATAAGGTTTCCCTTCACTGAACAACTGATGGGATGAGGAATGGAGGGATTTTTTGTCGGGAGCCTGGCTGCAGTTTGCAGCATCTCAGGCAGCACATGGCTGGTCGCTCGCTTCTTCCCTCGATGCGCCTCCCCGCACACGGCTGCGGGGCCATGGCGCCGCTGCTGTTGCTGTCCTTGTTCCTCTGGGAGCCCTCACCCTCGGGAAAATCCCCAGATTCCCCCGTGGGTCACACCGTGGGTCTGTTCAGGGCCGTGGGCTGGTGCCATCAGTTCCTGGGAAGGTCTGTGGCTGGGAATGAACGTCCCCTTTGGGACTGCGGGCTGGAGCAGTGTGACCCTGCTCAGGGCCCGCTCCTTCCGACACAAACCACTCTGGATTTTCCTTTTCCCACAACTAATTCTATTTCCTGGAAGCCCCTTTTCTGGGTTATTAATTACCAGTTTCCTCCCTGCTAATGGCTTTGTGTCACCGCTTCTCCCAGGGGCTGCTCTCCCCGACGTGCCCGGGGGGTTTCTGGTGGGCTCTTCGCATGCAAGGGACGGACGTGCGGCTCCAGCACAGCTTCTGCTCAGTCGCTGTGAGCTCGGCAGTACATCTTCCCCTCCACCGCTGGGTGATGAGCCACGAGCTAATGACCCACCAGCCCCAGGGCGTGGGACCCCAGCTCCCCATGGGGTGGAGGGTCGGGCCCTGTGCAGCTCACATCTCACCCAGCTGGGGCTCATTTCAGTTAAATAAAGTGAGGAGGGTGCAGGCTTCTCACTCAGGAGCAGAAACACTTGGTCAGTGCAGCTTGGACATGACAAGAGGACCATACAGGGGCTGCAGAGGGGTTTGCAGGGTCTGTTGGTGGCAGCTGCACTGGAGACCTTGCTGCTGGGGGATCAGAGGGGCCATGGGGAGCTGTGGCCTGGAGGGGGTGCAGGGGCTGTTCTGGCACTTGGGGGGCTGGCAGGGGGCAGCTGACCGGGGAGGGGATCTCATGGGGACATTGTCCCCACAGGAACTGGCATTGCTAACACTGAGACCCATACGCTCGCACAGCTGGATGTGCTGCCCTCTCTGGAAAAGCGCTGCCTCCTCAGCCTGCCTGGCCTACACACCATCATTTTTAGCTGGTTTTCTTCCCTGGTTCTTTAAAACCAAGCACAACCACGGACAGGGTGCTGGAGCTCATTCCCGTGCCAGGACTCGGGGAGTTGCTGCCCCGTGTTACTTTCTCCAGGGCTTTAGGCTTTGCTGTGCTTGTATATTAATTTCTCAGATCCTTGCCTTTCACCAGCTGCTTTCTCTGGCTTGTTCCTCCTTTTCTGCTCCTTTTCTGTATGATTTGTCCCTAAAATAAGGGTGGCTCTCCCAACCCTGCCTTCCAGCTCCCACACAGCTGTCTTTCCCCACTCACGGTACCCAGGGCAGGTGATGCTGGGTTGGACTCTGGGAAGCAGAGCGGAATTGTACTTTATTAAAAACCCTAGAAATTGATTTTGCAGAGGCCATTAAACAGCAAGGCAGCTAAAAGTAGATAAATCTACTAATTATTTACTCATTTTAAAAGCCCTCCAATAAATCCCTTTAAGGTGATCCCATAAATCTCTCTAACATCATTAAGAGCAGTTGTCTTCAATTCTTATCTCCCCCCAGGGAAGCCTTTTATGGGCCTACAGACACAGAGGTATTAGGATTTGTGTTGCAGATATAACTGAAGTTTGGTGAAATCGTCCAACAGAAGTGACCCTCTGTTGTCTGTGCGGCAATCAGGGAGCAGCAGATCCTCCCTGGGGAGGCAGATGGAGCCCCTGGGGCTGGTCTGAGACCTCAGCTCTCATCTCACGTCTCCACTGCTGCTGTATCCCCAAGACAAGGTTTCTGGAGGGCTGTATAGACGCCGAGGCTTGGCCAGTGCTGCTACAAACACCTTTTCCTGGCATTGCACAAGAGTTCGAGCGCAGGACAAGCCTGTTGGCAGCGGTCAGGCCTCCTGCCCTGGGTGTATACAAGGATTTGCCCAGCAAAGGGCTGGGGATGGGACCTGCCATGGCCACACTCGGGATGGAACCCAGAGGGAAGGGGCCTCTCCACCTAGAGCTCGGGTTCTGGTTGTGAGTGTCCAGGGGCCGTCTGTGCAGCCCAGGTCACTTTGCTGAGCTGTTAACAAAAAGCAAGTGGGTGGCTGAGCCCCTCTGCACAATTTGGCTGTGGATTCAGGGGAGCAGCCCGGTCCCCAGCCAAAGGCCAGTTCCCCAGGGCATATTAAAAACCTGCAGAAAAAGCATTTCCCGGCCACCCTCCATGGGCATTTGTCCAGGAGCAAAAACACCCTGAGACCTTGAAATGGATGCAAGAGACTTTTTAGCTTGCAATTTGCCGATGGAGGGTTGTTTCCTGAGATGGTACCGGGTGCCTTCTTCTGCAGCACTTCCACCATGGCAGCATCCTTCCTCACTTTCTGTGACCGTGTCCCCTGTCCCCCAGCGCTGCTCGGCCCTGGCACCGCTCGCTGCCATCCCAGCGCGCCCGGGCAGGAGCTGGCGTGGGGGAAGCTGGTGTCAGTTCCTGCTGTGCCGTGCTCCTCTCTGCCGTGCTGGCGTTACCTGCAACGCCAAGTTCGCAGCCCGTTCATCTTAATTTGCACGTTGCTGGTGTCTCAGATAGAGACCAGGACTAACAGATGGTCCCAAGCTCAGGAGATCTTTCTTTCTTAACCAAACCACCTTTGTGCTTTTGGGCACAGGGTGAGTGGCCGGGTGGCGTCCCCACCTCCCCACACGCAGCCACCCTGGGCTGGGAGCCTGATGAGTACCGGTCGTGACAGCAGCTCCTGGGCAGTCACTTTGCTTATTACTCCAAGCGATTAATTAGGAGCTGCCTTGGCTCAGGTCTTGCTGGGCAGGAATGGACACAGCCCCAGTGTAGCCGGGAGCTGAGCAGCTGTGGCTGTGCCGTGCGTGGGCCCAGCTGGGCTTGACGAGGACCCTGACACCCTTGGCTGGGTCCATCACCCGGGGTGATGCTGTGGGAGGGCTGAGCATCCTTCCGCTCCAGCACCGCACCACAGACCTCCACTGCCCGGCCACATGCCATGGAGTGAGGAGATGGAGCGGTGCAGTAGGGGTGGAAAAGGCTGTCTGCTCCTCTCCATCCCTCCAGCAGTGTCCCTGTGCTGTCACTGACCCGTTCCTTTCCTTCCCAGCCCTGGCAGATGGGCTGTGCTCATCATCCCCCCCTCACCTCCTGGCCGCACTGCGCTCGGGGAAGGGGCCCTGCCTGGCAAAGCTGCTGGGTCGACCCTGGTCTCTTGCAGTACATGAAGAGTGCAGCACCTCACTGCCAGCCCCGCGGCTGGGGGCCACTCCAGCAGCTTTCGGAGCAATTCCTCAGGGGCCTTCGGTGTCCCGGCTCAGTGCCAGTGCTGCTGCCCAGTTACCTGCATTCACCTAACAGGCTGGATCCAAAACAGAACAGACATTGGGTGAAAAGATCCTGAGCTTTGGCATCCAGATGCTGTATGTAAGAGAGAGTTTCAACTCCCAGTGGTCCTGGAATTTTGAGCAGAGGAAAGCTGAGTTATTTTTCCCCTCTCCCTGATGAAACGACAGTGATTTTATTGTCTGATTTTAGGTTGAGGTTTTTTTGTTTAACCCTGGTGGCTTCCCAGCAGTCTTCAGGGTGTGTTTTTTCCTTTCTAGCTATAAGTTCGCGGGCCAGCGGTCGGTCGGTAGCTGCAGCAAGGTCTGGGTGCTGTGAGCCCGGCTCCATGGTGTGGGCACAGCGCCGTTGCCGCAGCCCTGGCGATGCGGCCGCGCTGAGCTGTGTCCCCCAGTCACCCCGCACCCTCTCGCCCCTCTGCCGTGGGTCAGGGAGCGGTTCCCCAAGCAAATGGCACCAGCAGCCTGATCTAAACGGACAGTGGTGCAGAAATTCAGATGTGAGCCCGATGCTGCCGCCCAAACCTCGCCCTGTGTCCTCACCCCCTGCTTCTGCTCAGGCAGCGGTTGCTGGCTGCCTTTTATTTTCAAGTTTTATTGCTCTAAGATTACGGGTCATGCAAGGAGGTTGTTTCTAACAATCCTTCTTTTACTGAGATGATGTGTCATTTGATTTTATGTGTGTTTTCCTGATGGGCTGTGCTTTCTGCCTGTGAAAAGCTTTGCATCTCTGTTATGGAGTCAGGTCTGTTCAGCCAGTGCCACACAATCCTCCACAGGCACCTGGCACCCCTGTCCAAGACAGCTGAGAGTGTCCTCACTCCTTCTGAAAACAAAGTGTAGAAAATGTTTAATTTTGCATCTGAGAACTTGCAAAGGCTCCAGTGTCCAGGTTGGGCGATCCTGGCTCTCCCGCAGGAAGGTACACCCCCAGCAGTGTGCCCAGGTGGCCAAAAAGGCCAACGTGTCCTGGCTGGTACCAGCACTGGTGTGGCCAGCAGGACCAGGGCGGTGACCGTCCCTGTGCTGGGACCTGGGGAGGCCAAACCCTGAATCCTGGGGTCAGTTTTGGGCCCCTCACGCCAAGAAAGGCCTTGAGGTGCTGGAGCGAGTGGAGAGAAGGGAACGGAGCTGGTGAGGGGCTGGAGCACAAGTGTGATGGAGCGGCTGAGGGACCTGGGGGGTTCAGCTGGAGAACAGGAGCTGAGGGGAGACCTTCTGATCTCTGAACTGCCTGAAAGGAGCTTGGAGCCAGGGGGGTCGGGCTCTGCTCCCCAGGAACAAGCGCCAGGAGCAGAGGAAACGGCCTCAAGTTGCGCCAGGGGAGGTTGAGGTTGGATCTGGGGAACAATTTCTTCCCCAAAGGGCTGTGGGGCATTGGAACAGGCTGTCCAGGGCAGTGCTGGAGTCACCAGCCCTGGAGGGTTGGACAGACGGACATGAGGTTCTCAGGACATGGGGCAGTGCCAGGGGTGGGTTATGGTTGGACTGGACTACCTTGAGGGTCTTTTCCAACCAAAATGATTCCATGATTCTATTCTATGATTCTGTCTTTATAGAAACTGCCATTTTCTGAGGCTGTTGACCCGGGGTGATGCGAATGCCCTGGTGCACCCAGGGGCACAGCAGGTGTGTTGCTGCGGCAGCGATGGGGAGCAGGAGAGCAGCTGGTCCATGCTGGGTGCGGTGGTGCTTGGGTCCCAGAGTGGGGCCTGCAGCCCATCCTGCAGCCCCTGGCCCACTCCCGCGGTGACAGCCAGCAGTGACACCGTGGCTTTGCGTTGTCCATGTCACAGAACAACTGGAGCTGCGGCTTCTCCTCCCCGTGCTTCTACTGGAGAGGCCGTGGGGCTGCCTGGGCTCTCCCCCCGCCCCAGAGCTGCCTTCCCACGGCGGGACGCGGCCACCCCCGCCCCATCCCCTCGGCTCCTCTCTGATGTGGCTGCCGAAGGATGTGGTGACAATAAAAGTGTGGGGACAGAGAGGTGTGAAGGGAGGTGAGGCTCTTGGTTTCCTGTTAGCACCAGCATGACAAGACGTGGCTCTTCCCCGCTGCCGGGAGCAGCCGGTTCCCAGCCCACTCCCCACACCACAACCTCCATTTACAGTTATTTACTAAAACAACACAGAGTGTGTGAACTCCCTCTAGGCCAAAAATAACTGCCGCCCCATTAACTCGAACTGTTTGTTTGTTTTGGGCTGTTTTCTGCCCTTATCGCAGGCAGGGAGCCTGCCTGCTGGGGGGCTGGGAGGGGAGCGGGGTTATCACCCCCCACCCAGCACTGCTGGGGAAAAGCTTTGGACTCCGAGACCCCTCGGTCCCTGCTCTGGGGACATTTGCTTGTACTGGGTAGAAACCAGCAGCGGCTGCAGCGTGTTTGTGGGCTTGGTGGGTGTTGCTTTCTGGTGTGCAGTGGGAGCTGCTGGAGGGGACGGGACAGCTGGGTCACCGTGGGATGTCCCGGCTCGTCTCCCACTTTCCTCCACGGGTTTTTGGGGACCTGATGGGCTGTAGGGCCGTAGCAGAGGCTCAAATCTGCCTGTGGCTGCAAGCATTGAGGAATGTGGCCAGCAAATGTCCCTGTAGGTATTAAGCAGGGCCTTAAGCAGGGTCTCAAGTGGGGCTGGGCAGACTGAGCTGGGGCTGGGATGGGACCAAGTGCTTCCCAGTCCCTCTTAACCCCATGTGCAGAATGGGTTTTGTCCAGTTTTCCTGAGATACGCTGTGGAGGGAAACCCCCAAATAGGCATTAATTCCAATTCTTAGTCTTTCAGCCAAGTTTTGGGGCTAAGAGTGGTGGGTTTTACCCTCTCTGCCTCAAATATTCCTGGAAACCCACCTTGGTTTTCAGCCAGCTCTAAAGCAAGGTGAAGACCTTCAAAATCAGAAGTCACCGTGAAAAATGCCTCAGATGCCTGGATGGAGATAAACTGCTTTAAAGCCAAAAATAGCACTTTTCCCGTAGTTGCCTGTGACAATGTTTGCAGTTCCCATCCCCGCTGATGTCCCCGGTGCTCCGTGCCTCGTGCATGTGTCACCCCCTTTGAGAAGACATTAAATGTGCATCTCTGCCTCCTTGAGCAATGTTCTTGCCCTCCGGCTGCTTTTCTTTGGGTGCAATCTGATTTTTCTCTGCCCAGGCTTTTTCAGTTCAGTCTATGCATTTTTGTTCCAGGTTTTATACAACATAAGATACATTTTTTCCTTTTTTTGTCCCTCCTTTGCCTTTGGCAGTGATGTTTATTTAGGAGGTTTGGCTTGAACTGAAGAGCACATGCGTATTGCAGCCTGCCCCATGTCCATCTCATGTCACTGCCATGGTGGGGGGATTTAGTAAATTCCTCCCCATTGCTCTTGGGTCTTGTTGGGACAGTGAGGGTGGAATTTGGCAGTAGGGAGGGCTGCTGGAACCCCACACACCACCAGTGTCCACGGTTCTCCCTGGGAGGGGGCACTTCAGCGTCCCTTTAGGGACCAGAATGCAGCAGGACCGCACAAGTGACCTGGCTGGGGAAAAACAGGGAGGGTCACAGCACAGTTGAAGTCCCTGTTTTGTCACTCCCCAGTCAGAACGTTCCTTAAAAGCCCCGTTCCACACCCAGAAATAAGAAGTTGGGTCTGTCACGAAGGAGAAGGGAATGTTCGGTAGGCTGGGTGAAGTCGGAGCATGCCGTTGCCACGCAGGTTGCTGTCTCAGCCACTTCTGCACCACGTCCATGAGCTCTCACCTCCACACTGTGCTTCTGCATTTGGCCCCACTGCAGAGGTTGTGGGCGCTCTGCCTGGTTAAAATTACCACCATACACAGCCAGGCATGGGAATTCAGTAAACATGTCCCCGACGTGCCTCATCCGAGGATCTGCAGGTACAGGGGACTCTGTGGGGAAGGGTGCGGTTCTCCACCCTGGCTGTGAGAGATGTATACGTTTATCAAAATGGTCTTTTTGCTTCTCCAAGGAAGATCTGGCCTTGCATAGAAAAGTTACAGCCTTGCCTGAGTGCCAGCAGTCCCGTCACACTTCCCCAGTACAAACCATCGCGTGCAGTCGCTGGTGCATGAACATCCGTGTGATACCCTCAACAAGATAAAGTGGAAAAGTCAATGAGGAACTGATGGAGCTGAAAGAAATATTATCGGGAAGGTTATGGGCTGTTGTAAGTCACGGAACGTGGGGCAAAGCCCTTTCTTTGGCAATAGCAGTAGCTGTTCAAGTTGATTCATTTGGGCAGGGAATGCCCCAGGCTACGAATTGTCATCCAGGGCCATTTTATCTCCATTAATATGTCCGTGGAGGAGGTTAATAGCACCAGAGCTGGAAAATGAGCTTTGGGCTGCAGGGAGCACAGCAATACAGAGTTTCTTCCTGCTCAGAGTAACCAGAAGATTTTGCAGTTTGGGGTTTGGATTATGCAGAACAAGCCACCAGCTCAGGTGTTTTATTTGTTGACCCTACTGAACCATTTACAGCTGTCACCAATGTGACCTTTAATTGCAAGAGGTTCTTTCCAGTATTCCTCTCCCCTTCTGACAGTCAGAGCATTTTTCCCACCCAGCCAGCTTCCTCTTACATGACAGATGAGGACAGTTGCTCACAGCACGTGAGAACTTCTCACCACATTGTTTTACAAATGGTCTCTGGTTCAGACTCGGCAGGTGCCCCCCTCTTCTTCAATCTGTTTGCAATGAGGTAGTCACCCTGTCTTAATCATGGAAAGCCTTTTCCTGTGCTCTTCAAAGATCTCCTCACAAAATGTTTGACATCTCACATCCAGGTTACCCTGGGGAAGGAAGGGTTTGGCTCTGAAAGCCAGGGCTGGGCTGTCCCAAGGACACGAGTCCAGGGAAGGTGTTGGGTGAGAAGCCACCAGAACCCCCTTGCTGCCCCACACAAGGCGGGTGGGCAGAGCCAGGGGTCTGCCAGGCTCCACCAAATCCAGCTCATCACTGCCTAATTATCACCATGGTGGAAACCTCTCTGTGACCATCCAACGCATGGCTGCGGCCTCTTGCTCAGCCCCCACCTCCCCATAGAGCCCAACCGCCTTGCAACCCGCTCCCAGGCACGGGCTGCGACCAGATTCCCCTGAAACCTTCCGCAGGGTAACCTAGGTGCGATTTTGTGAAGAGATCTTTCCTCACGGACAAGGAGGAGCTCCCATGGTTGAACACAGAACTCAGAACACAATATGAGTTGTGTCCCAGGGGCCTCTGCTGCGCACAGTGCAGGGGGAATTGGGGAAATGGTGCAGAGAGCTCAGCCAGTGTATCTGGCAGTGAGTGCACGTCACCACTCGCCCTCTGCCAGGCTGCTTCTGCGGGCACAATAAGGGGAGAGAAGGGGGAAATGGGTTATTTCTGCCTGTGGCCTTGGTGCAGAGCACCTCACCAGCTCGCTTGCTGGAGGAGCAGCAGTGCCCACCGGGGGGACACGGGCCCGGCTCCCGCAGCTCCCGCAGCAAACCCCGCTGCAGAGCCCAGGGCAAGGTTTACCATTCGGCTTTTGCTCTGGGGGTTCCCGACCACAGCACGTCCCCGCCAGGGTGAGCAGCACTGCGCTCGCTCTGGATGCTGGTGCGGCTGCCAGCCCTTGGCGTGGGGGTTGGCACAGCCAGGATGCCTGGTCTGATAGAGCAAAAACCCTCTTTTGGCTGCCACAGGAATGTGAGCTCCTGCCACGCAGCAGGCTTGCTTCTGCTCTTTCCTTTTGTCCCTTTGCTGGCTTCGGTGCAATCCTGCTCGCCGAGGTGTCTCTCTGCGGTGTAGCCCACAGCCCCGAGCCTGGGCAGTGGGCTGAGTGAGGTGACAAATAGCTGGACCCCAGGACTGTTATTTATGTATTATTGCAGCCCCAGGGGCCCCCAGCCAAGTCTCTGGGCGCTGTGGCCACTGTGTGGTTTTGTTCCGTTCTTCACATCTCCTGTTTGTTTTGAATGCTGGGGGGAATGGACACACGACAGCAAATTCCCATCCTGGATCACGCTGTGTCTGCCGCCTGCATGACATGGGACCGGGGTGTGAAAGCACCCAGCTGAGAACGTGCTCACGCTGCAACAGCGAAACCAGGCGCCTGCAGCTCTTCATGTGGTCACGGCGGCTGCGGCCCCGGGGAGAGCAACACGAAGCAAAGCGCCTCCGGAGCCCCGACTCCGACGCGCGTGGGCAGGCGCCCGCAGCTCCGGCAGGACCCAGCTGCAGCGTTTCGGGGAGGGCTCGCAGCTGCAGCCAGAGGGAGGAACCAGGTGCTTCATCTGCAGGGGGATGGGGACAGGGAGGTGGGAGCAGCCAGGGTTGCTCACCCCAGCCAGGATGGTGCCTAAACCTTCTGTCAGCATGATTTTATGTTGGTTTTAAGTTTCCTCCCAGCCCACCGTGGCTCCGTGGCCACTCAGTTCCTGTGGTTTGTTGCCAGCAAGTGCAGCCGATTGGGGGTCAGGGCTGGGCAACGGCTGGGCAAGCGTGGGGGACCGTTGTCCCCCAACAAGCCACAGCTCTGGTTGACAGGAGGGTGTTGGGCTGGAGAGGGAGGGGGCTCTGCAGGGCTGGGCTGCGGGCACTGCTGGCCGTGCTCTTGCAGATGTTGCTTGAGCAGGGGGTCAACTGTCCTGAGGCTTCCCACAGGATTTTCCTGAGCTCTGGTTCTGGATGGTGCTCAGCCGGCTGGTAGCACTCAGAGGAGCACGTCCCACGAGGAAGCCCCACCAGAACCATCTCCTCATCCTTTATCTTCAAACAACACACAAGGAGTTTCATGCCAACCTCAGCAGCTCCTGCACAAGGTTGCCCTGTGTCTCAGTACTAATGCAGAGAGTCCTCTGGGGTCCAGGCCTAAAAACAATCACTTTGGGGGCTTCCTCACAAGGGGAGGAGAAGGGGCAGGCACTGATCTCTTCTCTTTAGTGACCAGTGACAGAGCCCAGGGAACGGCAGGAGATGTGCCAGGGAGGGTCAGTGGGACATGAGGAAAAGGTTCTTCACCCAGAGGTGCTGGACACTGAACAGGCTCCCCAGGGAGGTGTCACGGCCCAACCTGACAGTGTTCAAGAAGAGACTGGACAACGTCCTCAGACACACGGGGTGACCTGTGGGGTGTCCTGTGCAGGGACAGGAGTTGGAACCAATGATCCATGTGGGTCCTTCCAACTCAGGACATTCTGTGATTCTCAGGGTTGTCCTCTGCCTCCAAGGTCACTGAGCCGGGGCTGGGCACGCTGCCGGAGGGGATCTCCTGGCATCCCAGCTGGCCTCAGTCATGGCAGCCGTCCCACCTCTCCCAGCTGGGCTCCCTGGGCCACACTCAGGACCTCCTCCCTTTCCTTCCCATGTCCCCTCCCGCCGTTCAGGAGCAGATCCTGTTTGTGATGGACCCCTGAGAGTTTCGCCCACCGGGCAGTTCCTTGTTTCCGGCTGCCTGTGTGTCAGATCCGGTTGGGATTGTTGGGTTTTTGGTCCGATTCTTCATACTTTTGTGTTTTCATTCCTGTTGCTGCTTCTCCCCAGGTGCCCTGCGGAGCAGCCCAGCAATGTGCTGGGGTAAAGGCGGGCTGCAGGCGTGCACAGACGGGCAGGAAGGGCAGGGAGCCGGGTGCGATGGCCACCCAGCAGCACGGCACATTGTCCTAACCAGAGCCTGTAGCCCTGCGCTGGCAGAGATGGGCACACAGCCCCTGACAGCTCTGCCTGGTGAAGGACACAGGGACAGCGGGATGGGGTCACACAGGCTGGAACCTTCAGCAGGTTGGAGCTCCCCGCAGGGGACCTTCCTGCAGAAAGCTCGAGGAAGGTGAGGTTGGGTCTGCAGAGATGCAGCAAGGGAGCTGGATTCGCTCGGACAGGATTTGTCCCCAAATAAATGTCAGCAGGTGCCTGGGGAAGTGGGGTCACCTGTGCCCATGCTGGTGGCACAGGTTGGGTCCTAGCCGTGCCTCCCCCAGGGTACTGGAACCACACTGGGGCAGTTCACAGTAGTGTGGGCAAGGCAGGAGCACCCAGGGTGGCCTGAGCACCCTGCACTGTCCTTAAGTACCCAGCCTGGCATCAGCACCCACACTGATGTTGAGCACCCGGACTGGCCTCAGGCACCCAGGAGCGCCCAGGCCAGCAGCTCCTGCCTCCCTGGATTCAGGGACAGCAGGATGGGGTTGGGCTGCAGCAACGCGTGAGCTTAGAAAAGGGTTTTAGTTTTGTTGGGTGGAGCTTGCAGGAGAAAGAGAATGGCCCTGGCAGAGCTGAGGTAAACCTGGACAGATTTAGAGTAAAGCCAGCAGTAAAGCCACTGATTTCTATGGGGTCCTGGGCATCTGACAGCATGTTACTGTCCCCCTTGGGATCCTAATGTCCCCCAGTAAGGTGGAAGTGCCCTCCTCCAGGGCAAACCCCCTCGCTAGGGTGCCACAGGGCACAGGACAGCTGCCACGTGGGTGCTGTGCCCAGCCAGACCTGGATGAGTCCTCCAGACTAGCTGGGCTATGGGGCATTTGGCATAGGGGGTGCAAAAGATGAGCACTGGGAAGGGACGTAGGGCTGGAGGGGACAGCAGCTGTGCTGCCTTGGGCAGCTCCTGCGGCACTGCCAGCTCCCTGCCCGCCCTCGGGGGACAGTGTCGGCAGGGAAGTGGTTTGGGTTAATCCGAAGTGCCTGTCCCTAGTGCCACGGGGATGCTTTCTCAGCTCCTGACCCCAAGAGAAGCGAGAGGGGCCGTGCTGCAGCCACTGCCACGTTCACCTGCAAGTCCAGACCCTCCAGCTCGAGCAGTTTCTGTCTCCAGGGGGTTTCGGGCACTACTCCCATTTACACCCGCGGGCACAGAGCTTCCTGGCAGACCGGCAGCCGTCGCTGAGGAGCGGGTCCCATCGGCTGTGGCACGTCCTGCCAGTGGCCGTGCTGAGGCTACCGTCCCCAGCGTCCTCCCCAGACGGGCCAAGCGCCGGGGGAGCCACGGGGTGGTTTTTGGGAGGGGATGCCAAGGTGCTGTGGCATCGGGGAGTGACGGGGTCTCTCGGTGTGTCCCTTTTGGGGTGTCTCAGCCTTGCGCTGGCTCTGAGTAACTCAGCAGCCTGGAGTGAGGCTCGGGCATTTCAAACTGTAACCCCACCGTACCAGCTCAGCCTGGAGCATTTTTACCACTTTACTTTCTCCCTGCTCTTGCAACACAAAGAGCAAAGCTGCTGGTTTGCCCGGAGTGACCTCTGTGCCCTACAAACCTAACCCCTTCCTCGGAAAGACAAGAATCCCATTGCCTTGCACCTCCATCTGTTTAGTGAACAGTTTAACCTAACAAGATTAGCATTTGAGGTCGTCTCTTCTTCTTTTACGTTTTTCCCCCGCCGTTTGCAAAGAAAACAGCATTGGATTTAGGACAAAAGCTTGAAACCCCTCATCTGTAAGTAGTGCAGCCTTTGGAAACTGTTTTGTTCCAAAGTTATCTGGGGAAAGGGTTTGCCAGTCCTCCCCTAAAGCAAACAGGAGTTGGCCAAGGGGCTTGTCCCTGGGGAGGACGGAGTGAGAGCCCAGCACAGGGCACCTGCACCCGCTCTGCCTGCTGCGGGGTTGGGGAAATTTTGTTGGGTTGTTTCCCCAAAGGACATTTGCAGAGAGATGGTTGTGGTAGCAGAGAGAGGCTGCGGTGGGGTGGCTGGAACAGGAGGGACTCGGGATTCACCTTCCCTGTTCCTCCATAGACACCCTGCGGTGATGCTCCGGCGCACACCTCCGTCCCTGCTGGGAACGTGGGGGAGCAGGGCCGCGTCCTCCGAGGTGATGGATGGAGCTGTGGCAGGAGGAGGGTCATGAAAGAGCAGCGAGGGTCAAGGCCAAATTAACCTGCGAGGGGACACAAGTGGTTTTTTTAACGTGTGAGCATGCTGCTTCTTTAAACACCATCACATCCCACCACGAGCCCCTTCCAGCTGCCCGCTGCAGCCTGGCACTGCCCGGAGGGGCGACGGGGGACAGTCCCCAGGGAATCGTCACTGGGGAGGGGGCAAAAGGTAAAGGGTTTGATTTTCATTCTTTGGGACTGTTTTCCCCTCCCTCATCTCCCGCCTGCCCCCTCCCTTTTCACCACATTGTGCTGAGCTTGAATCAGACCTTCACAAAGGGGATTAGAGGCCGGTTGCTGATAAATAGCAAAGCAGGTTGGAAGCGTGGGAACCAGCCATGGCGCAGCGCGGAGGGACATTCCTGCTCCGGAGGGCCGGGCGGGAGCAAAAGTCCGGGCTAACCCTGGGTCACCCGGGGGACCCAGCGCCTGAGAAGATTTGTTCGGACACTGGCTTTTGTTGTGCACAGTTCCGTGTCAGCCCAGCGTGTCTCTCGCTGCTATTGATGGGGAAGGAAAGCGCTATTGTCAGGCACCCGAGGGCCCCCCTTTCACTCCTGCACTCTCGGGGTGACGTCAAGGTGGGACGTGGGAACCCGTCCGGCCAGACCGGAGCAGGACGAGCGGTCCCGGCAATGCTCCACGTCTGCCGGCCTGCTCACGAGGCGAGGAGAGATGCTCAGGGGGTCCCCAGGAGCTGAGCATCACCTGCAGGGCCAGGAGCCGAGCTTTCCCCTGGCAAGATGTCCTGGGAGAGCCGGGGCTGGGCAGGACGGCTGCTCCAGCAGGCAGCTGGTGGGAATGTAGAAGGCGTTTTCCTTTATCTCAGCCCCGGTGTTATCAGTGAAATTTCCCAGAGAGTGGGGGTGAGGCAGGATCGTGCCAAAAATCCATGCCGGGAAATGGCTGCTGGGCGAGATCGTGGCTGCCGGCCCTGCCATCCCCAGGGGTGTCTGCAGTGTCCGCTCTTACCCCACCTGGACACCTGCTGATGGGTTGAGTGTTTCCCTCATCCTCAGACTCTTATTTGCTTACGTGTCTTTAATGTCCTCCTGGAGACCCCGCGAGAGGCGGGAGAAGGGCCTGGATCTGGGTCTGACCCACCCCTCAGTCCAGCTCCTGCTCCGGCCTCTTTTCGGGAAGAGGCCAGGCGGGGAATTTCCCCGAGGACGCACTGTGGGTGTGCGGTGGAGCTGCCCCGAGCAGCTCAGTGGAGCTCAGCTGCTTTGCATCTGGCGCCGAGGCTGCTGCAGCATCGCGGAGCATCTGGGGACAGGCGGCGTGCCAGGGAGGGAGCCTGCTGGGAAAATCCCTTCATCCCGCCTCCAGCTCTTCCCCCTGTGACCTGACAGCAAGGAGCTGCAGGTGACCTTGAACCCTGCAGGCTGCCTGGTCCTGCTTGGGGCTCTGCATGTTTCTTCTGCCATCTCTTGTCTCAGAAGATGACCCAGGTGCCAAGGCTGGGCCTTGCTCCCAGCCCTCGTTTCTCCTCTGACACCAGCTTGTGGAGAGCTGAGGCTCCAGCACCCTGTTGTCCGGGGTCCCTGCAGGGACCGCAGGGTTGGGGTGACTCCAGAGCTGCCCCCAACAGCTCAAATGACTTGAAGCCAAACTAAATAGCCACATCCAAGTGTGACCCACAGGCTTTGAGTCCAGCAGGGAGGCAAATGGGGAAGAGCAGCAAATGTACTTGCTGCCGCCAGGTCCTCCAGCTGCGTCCCGCCACGTTGGAAGGAAAAACAAAAGCCTCCTCTGCAAGCCGGGATGACCCCGGAGAAATGAGGCAGCGGGAACGCGGCTGCTCTGCCGCTGAGGACGCACGCTGCCCTTCCTGGGAAAGCTGTGTGGGCAGCCGTAGAAATATTCCTGGAGCTCGCCTGGGAGTCCAGGAGCTGGAGGGGCAGTGCAGCTCTGCTAGGGCTGGGCAATGGCCAGGTTTTTTTTCAAAGAGCCATGAAAAAAATGGAAAGAGCTTCCGAGAAGCAGGATTTTCAGTGTGCACCAGTCTGGGTCCTCCCTGGTGGGTGGAAGGAGTGAGCTGCCTCCTGTGCACATTTTTGGAGCCTTGTCCAAAATGCTTCCCTGGCCCCATGCATGCCCCAGGGAAAGGACCCTCCATGCCACGTACCAGCACCACCGCTCACTTGTGCCCAGGTGCTGAGTCAGCACTTGGCAAACCTGGGGTGCTCCTGGTGAGCCTGGGAACGTGGGCAGGTGTGGGATGAGGATGCGGATGGGGATGGGGATGGGGATGGGGGTGAGAAGGATGAGAATGAGGATGACGATGACGATGACGATGACAATGACAATGGGGATGGGGTGTGGTTAGGGATGGTGATGGGTATGAGGACTGGGCTGAGGTTTATTTAGATAGGTAAGATCCGGATTTCTGGAGCAAAATAAACAGCACCGGACACCTGGACCCCCCAGCCCTGACCCCTCTGCACCCCAGTGGTGGCCCTGCTGCCTCTCCGAGCCTCCGGTCCCCTTCGGAGTCCCTCTGCCACCCTGGCTGGGCAGGGCCCCTGGAGAAGGCGCCTGTGGAGGTGCTGCCAGTAGCCAGTTTTATTCCTTTATTCCAGTGACAGGAAAGAGCCAAGGACAATTGTCCCCTTGTCCCAAAAGACCACATTTCTCTGGCAAAGTCTTTAATGCACTTGTCTGGGACACCTGAGGATCAGAATTCTCCATCAGAGGGATGCTAAGCCCACGTGCCCCTCACCCAGCTCTGCAAACCCTGGCACTGTGTGTCCCAGGAAAGAAAAAATGCCCAAATTCAGCCTCTCCGATGAGTTGAAAGGATAAACAGTAAATGTGAGAAGAGGAGAGTAGCTGGGATGGCTGGGTTTGGTGGGGGAAGGCAGGCGGGGAGCATCCATGTGTGTTAATGTGGACTGTCAGGTTTTGCTGGGCTGAGTTTTGTGACTGTTTTGCAGGGGTAGATTAAATTTGGATGGACATAAACGTTCCAGTTGCTGCAATTGTGCAAAACAATTCAATTAAAAACAGGTGCTAATCACTTCTTTTTAACTGATGTTCAACATTTGAGCAGCCAGAAAGCAGGCTTGAAAACTCTCTTTCCGAGAAGCTGTGTTGGGACTCAGAAGGTGTGTGAGGCAAACTCGCTGGGTCTTCTAAACATCCCGGCGTGGGAGATGTTGGCCAGGATGGACAAGGCAGCGCGTTGTGCTTGGGCATGGACACCTCCTTGTGCGGGGGCTGGGTCAGACCAGGGAACGGCTCCCTGGTCGCTGTCTGCCGGGACTCCCCTTGCCCATCACCTGCCCCACCACAGGCAGGTTTGCAGCTCCCATGGTGCAGCTTGGGAGCAGCACCCTGTTCCAGGAGCCCCGGCAGCTCTGCCGTGGAGCTCAGGGTGCTGGGGCCGCCTGCAGCCCCCGTCCGCTCAGAGCCCCCCGTCCCGCCAGCACCACCATTCCCCCGGCTCCTCCCTTTGTCTCTTCTCAGAAGTGCTGTTTGGTGATGTGAAAACTCTTTGGCGTTCATTACTGGCTTTTTGGGTGCAGTTACATGGTGATGCTGACGTGTCCTGACACCACATGCCTACATAGTGTCCGTCCCGGCATTGCGCTCACCCCAGCGCTCGCCCCAGCACCGCTCGCCCCAGCACCGCCGGCCCAGCGCAGGCAGGTGCAGTGCCAGGGACCCTGTGTCTGTCTGTAGGATATGGCTGGGGCTCACTCGGTCCCCCAGCGGGGAAAGGGTCAGGCTGCTACCACAGCCCGTCTGTCCCCGGGCCTGATGGCCCCAATGGCACCATCACTGCTCCCTGTCAGAGCTGGTGCCTGCAGTGACGCTGCTTGGCATGAGCCCAGGCTGAGCCATGGCCCTGGCAGTGCCTTTCTTCTTGTTATTCTTGTTTCTTTTTTCCTTTTTCTTTTTTCTTTTTTCCTTTTTTCTAATTTCCCTTCCCTTCCCTTCCCTTCCCTTCCCTTCCCTTCCCTTCCCTTCCCTTCCCTTCCCTTCCCTTCCCTTCCCTTCCCTTCCCTTCCCTTCCCTTCCCTTCCCTTCCCTTCCCTTCCCTTCCCTTCCTTTCCCTTCCCTTCTTCATTTTCTATTTTTCTCTTTTTCTTTCTTGCTCTCGTTCTCTCCCAGCTTTCCACACTACCCAGCTGTGTTCTTTTCAGTTCATACCCATCAGCCGTCCTGTTGCTGCTCATAAGGATTCCCAGCCCTCAGCAGAGGTATCGCCGTGTGCCCATGCCCTGACACCCTGACCTGTGTTGTGATGGTGAAGCCTTGTCACCAATAAACAAGAATCCAATGAGAGGCCGTAGCCGGACCATGAGCTGCAGGGTTGTCTGCCGGGATGATGATGAGCTTCTCATCCTGCCTGGCTGGAGGTCAGGCAGGGCAGCTGGGACGGTTCCTTCAGTCTGTAGGGCTGGTGACCCCCCTCGTCATCCCTGACGGGGCTGCACTGGGACCTCTGCCTGCTCCCCATCCCGGCAGGCTGGTTTTGCATCGGCACGAGTTAACAAAGATGAGCTGAGTTTAAATAAATGTGAGTGAGAGCTGTCACAAGCCCAGCATTGTGTTATTTGCAGGGAAAACTAGACAGAATCCCGGTGCCTTGATTTCTCTGCAGGCACGTGGGAGCAGCCAGATTTTGGGAGTCCTGAGCACTCTGCCGGTGACTGCAGAGGTGACAGAGGTGACCGGTCCTCCTTGCCACCCCCTCCCAGCAAGCTGGGCCTTGCAGGGCCGGCCAGGTGACCGGCCATTTGGTCCTGGCAGCGTCGGGCCAAGTGCCGATGCCGGCTGCGGTGAGGGCAGCGACTCGCACCTCCGGGCGGAGATGAAAGAGCCGCTGGCGCTGGGAGATGAAAGAGCCGGCGGGGCCGGGGCCGGGGCGAGGACGGGAGGTGAGGGGAAGCCCCGAGAGTTGTTTTTCTTCTCATCTCTGCTGCGCAGCGGGACGGCGGCAGCCAGTGCCGGGCTTTCCCAGGGCCGTGGCAAGGCTGGTCCCCGTGTCGAGCCCCCGCCCGCAGCACCGCTGTGCCCTCCCTGTCCTGGCTGAGATGCCAAAGCGGCGGCAGGACTCACTGAGCATCCATGGAGGTGGAGGGGCTCTGGGGGTGTTTGCTGAAGGAGAAGGGGTGCAGGGGGAGTGTTACTGCATGGAAGCAGCTCCTGGCCCTGCCCGTGACTGTGCCAGCTGCTCAGGGTTGTCTTTGTCACCCAGTGTCAGGTGCCAACACGGAGTGGTGACACAGCAGTGACATAGCTTTGGACAAAGTCTCCATCTCTGGTTTGTGCATGGTGAGGCTGGGGACAGGGCTCTGCAGCTCGGCTGAGTGGCACAGGCATGGCAAACCTTGCTGTCCCCAGTCCCTGGGGCTCCTGTCCCCAGGCAGGAATGTTCTTCTGTCACAGCATCGCGGTGCGGCAGGCGGTGTGGTCCCTGCCCGGTGCCATGCTGCTGCTGCACCCCACGCTCCCTTTAGCTCAGCCCTGAGGTTTTGGGTGCAGGTGCAGATTTGGCTGTGCCGGGACCTCCAGGGTGCTCTCCAAGGGGTGCCCGTGTGTCCAGCTGGTCCTTCAGAGCCTCCCCCTCAGACTCTGTAGTTCAGCAGGGCACAGGCAGCACCGAGACAGGTCCCCTTTTATTATTAATATGTATGATCCTTTGGCCAGGACTAAAGCTGGGGGAGCAGGATCCCTGGGGGTGGTCAGAGTCACCGTGAGCCGAGCGGGTGTCTCCTGGGCTGCCGCGGGTGGTCTCCTTCAGACATCCCCGTAACCTTCTGCATTGGTGCGGTTTGTCCCCGATAGCTCATGCAGAGCGGTGAGAGCAGAGGCTGCTGCTCCAGAAAAGCTCCCAGAAAGCCTGGGACTTGGAGGTTTAGAATTCATGTTGCCTTGGACGTTGAGGTTGAGCCTCCAAGACCAAACGTCAAGCTGCTAACCCCCAAAGACTCTACCCAGGTACCTGATGTAGGCCCATTTTTCATTTCTATGTGTTGTTTTTGTATGCAAGAGCTTGTGCAAGGGCCTGGGTGTTTGCTTTGAAGAGCCTCAACCTTGCAGGTACCCATGAAATGGGGCTGAACAGAAGCTCCCACCCAGCTGCTCCCTCCCTGGGTCAATACCAGGCTGCTCCCCCCAGGGCTGCTCAGGCAGAGCTCAGTGGATTTCATCCTCCAGCACTGGCCCTGTGTGTCCCAGCGCTCTGCCAGGCTGCAGGAACCCCCAGCAGGCTGGTGGCGGATAGAGACTGATCGGTTATGGTCACAAGCAAAGGACAACGAGGAGAAGCTCCCTGAGCCCCCTGGCATGACAAGTAGGGACCAGCAAGGCTTCAAGAACCCATAGAGAATGTTGGGTGAGGATGCTGATGGTGTCTGGCTTGGCATCTGCATGGCCCAGACTGCGATATGCTCATCACTGCACGGACTGAACTGAAAAATGAGGGGGGGAATCACTTGTTTCAGCTTAAGCTGTTGCATTTGAAGTTAATTTTCTTTGCCTCGGGGTGGCCTGGTTGGTTCTGAACCTTTTTGAAATGGTTGGGTTTGGGCAGACCTCACGCGGCAGAAGCAGCAAATCTGGAGCCGTCCCCTAAACCGACCTCTCAGTTTGTGTCTCCTGCTGCTCTCCCGGCAGGTCCAGGGCCACTGCCCACCCTGGGGACCTGTGTGCCCACTGGGACCCTGCTGCGCATCGCCCATGCTGCACCCACGCAACGTGCGGAGCCGGGGAGGAGCTCTGGGGAGCTGGGCTGGGCTGAAGGCACCGGACAAACGCTCCTGGCTGCTCTGCTCCCGCAGCTGCAGCGAGTCTGGCGGTGCTCTGCCTGCCCCCCCCTGCAGAGCACCAGCCTCTTCAGGACCCATGGGACTCAACTGGTGCTGGGAAGCCCAGGGACGATGGCCAGGGGGACAGGGATCCCCACTCAGCTCTGTGCCTCTCCTCTGTGCCAGCTCGCCCTGCTCCTGCGTTGTCCACCCCAGCTGCTGGGTAAGGATTGCTTCTCACCTTGCACAAAGCCTAATGCCCATGGCCTTGGCTCGGTTTGTGTCTCAGAGGCACTTTTGAACCATGGACAGGTGGTGAGAACTCACCCGCATGCTCGTCTGCATCACATAGACATGGGTGTGCAGAGGAGCTGCCGCGGTGCCGGCACGGTGGGCAGGCTTCACCCTCACTGCCACAAGCGCCAAGGCACCCATGTCAGGCGGTGAATTAAACCTGCTGCTGCGCTTCCCCGCACGTGTGCCAGGCACTGCGAGTGAACCTAGGGCTTTTGAAACCAGCCCAGAAACGCACCGGGAGACATCCTGCGTTTATCATGCTTCTGCTTTCCCCGGAATTCCAGTCCTCTGACATGTTTATATCAAACCTGATGACCCAAATCTGACTGCAGCAACTGAGAAGAGAAGTGACCTTCTGAAAAGAGCAGCTGAGCCAGCCCACGTGTGTTTCAGGCCACCCTGGGCCACTGCACCCGGCCATGCCATGGAGAGGAGCAGCCAGGCAGCACCGAGGTGTTCCACCAGGTTTAATTCAATTACTTCACAAAACAGCGTGTAGCACCACCAACACCTTCACAGCATCTCGTGGCAGCAAAACAGCTCTGGAAGCTGTCACTGATGGACAGTGCAAAACACTTTAGTGGGCTTGGGCCAGGAGCTAATAAACATGTGTGTGCGATGTGAAAAACACCTGCCTCTTTGCTCCGAGACCCGCTGAGGGAGCTGGGGGAGCAAAGAGTGACCCCGTCCCTGCCCCACGCCAGGGCACTGGGAACGGGCCAGCAGCTACTTGGGGGACCTGGAAAAGTCCCCCAGCCCGTGGGGTTGGGGATGGAGCTGCCGTCACAGCCACGGGCAGGGCAGGGAGCAATAGAAGGGGGAAAAAGGGAAAAAATTAGTCACGCATCCCTCCTTCCTCCTGGTTTCCTCATTAGAAGCATGGAGCTGGTGGAGGCTGCAATTGAATGTGGAATTTGTGGGGTCTGGCAGCCCTGTGGGAAGGCAGGGATGTGTCCCCGGCATGGACTCTTCAGGCATTCAGCACCTGCCCTGGCCCTGAACTGTCAAAGGTCTCCAGACAAAAATGGGGCAGAGCAGATATTTTTAAAGTGAAGAAACCTTCTTTATCTCAGCATCAAGCAACTGTGATGGGCAAAAGCTCAAACTGTCTCCCCAGGCAGGTCTCCTTTCATTAAAAGCCTGAGCAAAGAGGATGTCACCCCAACTGTTCATCTTCTCAGGCGGTGTGTGCTGATGTCTGGGACAGGGAGATGTGGTCATTTGTGATGCACATCCCATCTCTGCCACGGCTCCCAGGGAGCCCATCGCCCACCCTGCTCAGTACTCTTCTCATCTGGCTGCTCCAGAAGCCGCCCTGGGCTCCGGGCTGTTGCATGGGTGGGTTTTCCCCAGCCCCGTGATGCTTTCTCAGCCTCTCTTCCCACCCTTCAGGGCAGCCTGAAGGGGAGTGGGAGTTTCAGAGCTTGCAGACCCCACCATGGTTCGGTCAGCAGTGTGGGAAGGACAAGCCTGAGCGCTGTGAACGGCCTGGGGGAGCCCGGGGGGAGCTGCAGCGGCTCCAGGGGCTGAAGGGGCTCTGCCAGCCCGGGGACTCCTGTGTAGGGGACAGCTGAGCCAGCATGCCCTGATGGCGAAGGGCTCCCTGCTGCATAAAGCCCAGGGGAGGGAGTCCCCTCCACAGCCCAACACACAGCCCCATCCGTCTCTCCTTGGTGGGGGGACAGGCGAAGGGCACCCCAGCTGTCCCGGGCTCTGGAAGAAGGACCCTGACCCACTGCTCTGCTTCACCAGGGCTGCGTGCCCAGCTGGCCCCCCACTCATGGAGCCCCGTCCCCCCCGGAGCATCCGTGGGCTGGGCAGGGGCTGCGTGGGGCAGGCGGGACAGCTGGCCCCAGAGCCCCCGCTAAGTGCTTGTGGGTTGGGTTTTTTTCCACTCCTGGGAACCAAGCATCAGCTTTTGTTGGTGAACAGACCGTAGCTTTCATGTGAAAAGGTTAGTACAGTATGTTAGTTCCTAATGAGGGGATAATAGAGTCTGATTCTCACACCCCGGGGACTGCGAGGTGACAGCAGCACGGGAGAAGGGTATTTAACACCTTCACCCTGGGAACCTTTTCCCTTCGCAGACGAATCCCCCGGCCTGGCCAAGAGCAGTGAGGAGGAGGAGGAGCGCAGTGCAGGGCCTTTGCCCCCACATCCCTGTCACGCCCCGATCCCGTCCATCGGCACACGTGTCCTTGCGGCGGGGGCAGCCTGCCGAAGAGCCTGGGAAACAGTCTGCCCATTAGTCTGGATTTGGCCCCAAATCACCCGCTCAGAGTGTCAAAATCTCCCTGGCCATGGGCACCGCAGGGATGCTGTGGGACACGGGGCCTGGGGGGGATGCGGTCCCAGGGCTGGGTGTGTGGGGAGGTGGGGACCAGCCCCTTTGGTGTGTGCACTGCACGCGTGACGGGTGCCCTCAGTTTGTGTCCCCATGGCTGTCACCTCCCTGGCTGCTTTGCCGCCGTGCCTGTGCCAGGACTGGGGCTTGCCATGCCACCCAGGGCATCCTCGCTGGAGCAAGATTTGGGAGTGGACATGTCCCGCAAAGCCTGGGCACAGCCCGCGTGCCAGGCAGGGGAGATTTAAGGGCTTTTCCTAGAAAAATCAAGATTCCTTCCTACATCCAGCCTCCCACCCTATCCTGCTGCAGTGGCTTAGGAGGGGCACAAGCCCTGCAAGTGCATGGCACCTGGGGACAGCCCTGCACGTGGCTGTGGCACCTCCGGGGCTCTCAGCCACGTGCCGTCCCGAGGCAGTTACCAGATACAGGGCAGTGTTGGCATTTTCTCGGGCGTCATAGCATCCAGCGAGGACAGCCCAGACTCCAGGGCGAGGTTTCACAGGGACAATCTCATGCCCGATGACAGGACCACGGCTGCGATGGCAGCTGGAGGCCCGGAGCCCCCGAGGAGCTCGCTGCTGCGGCTGCTTGTCGAGTTGCGGGGGCCCGAGCTGGGTTAAACCCCCGGCTGCTGTATTTGTTGAGGGAGTTCAGTCAGACTGCCTGTGTGGGGAGCTGGAATGTCCTCAGAGCTGGAGAGACCAGTTTTGCCAAATTCTACCCCCACAGGATGCCAAATTATGACTGTCATTGCCTGGGCTGTCAGTTCCCTCCAAGCCTTTCAGGGCAAGACACCTTCTCACTACTTAGCGGTCTTAGAAATGGCACATTTTGGTAATAACCCTTTCCTGGGTGACCTGTTTCTAATGCTGAGGTTGCACATGGGAAACCACCAACTTGCACACCCCAGTGGGAGCCGCTTGTCCTTGGTTTGCTGCTCCCACTGAGTCACGCTTGGGTGGGACAAGTGATGCTGCAAAGTGGTGACACTGCTGCGTCCCCTGCACGTGGCTGGGTCAGACACCAGAGGGGGGTTGGTGGGGTTATTTGGGGGTACAGCCTGTGCCTGCTAGAAAAAACACGGTGAGGAATTACTGCAGCTGATCGCCACAGTCAGTGTTGGATAACGTGGGGAGGGTCGGCTCCGGCGGCACTCGCCAGGCTTTGCTGTACCCATCCTGGGCACCCAGGTCCTCCAGCCACCGTGTCCCTGTCTGCTCCTGCAGGATGGCCGAGTCCCTGCTCCCGCCTCGCTGCCGGCAGCGCCTGGCTTCATTGCTCGGCTCTTTTGTGCTCTTTTCTTTCTCCTTCATTCTTTAAAATAGCAGGATGCCAGCTCCAGCCTCACTGGGTTCTCCGGCAGCACCACTTGAAGGCTGTGTTCTCTGGCTCCCACATCTCAGTTTGCGGTGACATGAAGTCGGTGGCAATGCCTCCCTGTCCTCCCCAGTGGTGCCCAGTTCCATGGGCATGCTGGGTGAGCAGCAAACCCCTTCAGGGGTGTCAGGCCTGGGCTGCTACCTGCTCCCCAGCAAACCCAGAGGAAAGCAAAGGGCATGTTTTTGGCAGGAGGGGGGTTTTGGGTTGGATCTTTCTGCAAGGACCCCTGCATCCCAAGGCTGGTCGTCTCCTCCAGCCTTTTAGCTTTGGAGGTTCCTGGGTCAGACGGAAGTGTGGGAGCACCTCTGCTTCACTGGGGAGGCAGAAAAGTGGCTCAAGCCCAATTTTCCTTCCCAGACATGGAGGAGGCTGTGGGGGGTTGGATGGCAGAGGCCGGGAAAGCAGTTCCTTGAGACCAAACAGAAATGTCACAGCGAGGTGTGATGATGGCCAGTGCCTGCGGGTCAGCATCACAAAGCACCTAAAGAGTGAAAATCAAACAATTTGCCTGTCCGTTGGGTTCTTTTTTAATGTCCAAACCTCTGGCGCAGGGGAGCAAACCGTGGTCCAAGCCTGGGGAGGGGAACCAGTGGCCCCAGGGGCTGTAAAGTACCACGTTCAGTATTTTCTGGGATGGTGGGTTGGAGAGGCAGTGACCATGCTAAGGCACCACACACGTGGGCACAGCAGAGTCACAGTCCCTCTTCAGCAGTGGGCAATTTCTGGGTCCTGAAGGCCAGATTTGGGGCTATTGCGGAGCAGCTGTCACCCAGCTCTTCTTTGCTCCAGCCTGACCCAGGGGCAGGCAGAGCTGCCTCTCGCTTCTCTGGGTCGTGGCACCAGGGCTCCCCAGTTCCGTGGTGGCAGCCGCTGGTGGTGGCATTGCCGGTGCTGTGCCCGGTGGCACGGCCCCTTCTCGGGCTGCTCCAGCCCAACCACGTCCTCCAGAGGAGATGGCAGCAAGCGGAGCCCTCGCTGCTCCGAGGGCGGGTGGGTGGGAGCAGGTTGCCCACCTTGGTACGTGGGTTCGCATCATCCCTGGACCCACAGGGCATCTTTCTGGGTCAACTTGCGTGAGCTTGTTTTCGCTGGAAGAGATGTTTTCCAGCTGAGATGGCCTGAGAAGCAGACATTCCCTCGCTTGAGTGTGCTGAAATGTTTAATTAGAGTTTAACAGCAGCCTGGGAAAAAGGTGTCTTGTCATATTTCTGGGCTGCATTTTGTTGTTGAACTGCTAGCCCCATATGAGCACAGCCGAGGGAGACCTGCCGCACAATGAGCCCTTTATGTGCCTCTCCCGTGGCTCGCCCTGACCCTGAACTTTCCCATTAGCTGTTGGCGCGGTGCCCTCACGCATGTGCCCGGAACGGCATGGGGACGGGAGCGCACAGCGACACAACAGTTTGGCCTCTGTTTTTGGGGTTGGTGTCGCAGGAGAGGGGACAGCACGGGGTGTCTGGAGGAGAGGACATCCCACTGGCTGTGCTTGGATGTTCAGGTGAGCCCGAGGTGCCCTGCCAAGGCTCCGGCACGTGGTCAAAGGGATGCAACGTGACGACCGTGCACGTGGCAGGATGCTGGGGTGCAGCAGGATGGCTCCTGGGGACATGGCGTTCACCTGTGCGGGACCCTCACCCAAGTGTTTCTGAAGATGCCACCCACATAGATCAAAGGTTTCCTTTCTCGGACCCCAGTGGGGATTCCGACCTCGGTCCCACCCCTCTCCCCTGCACGAGAAGGGAAGATGCTGAGCCCTGCCCGGCTGGTGGCACCAGGGAAGCTGTGGGACGGGATCCTCAGCCCTGGGCACCTGGGTGGACCCTGGGGAGTGCGGCCGCATCCCGAGGGAGCTGGGGAGGAATGAGAGGAATGGAGCACACACCTTCCTCCCCGACTTCACCTCCACAAAAAGCCCATCAGTATTTTCCACTCATTGGTATTTTTTTTCCATGGGGTGAAATCAGAAGTTTTGCTGCCACTTGCCTGCTGGTGTCCTGCGCATCAGCCAAAGAGCAGAGCCTGGTTTGGTGGGGCTGCATCGCTCCTCTTGCCACTGAAACAGTAGAGAGCAAATCCTTTGGGTCCAGCAAAAGCCTAAAAATATGCCACATATTTATGTGTGTATTATTACCCCTTTTTACCCTTTTTCTTTGCTTGACACAAGCACGCAGTGCTCCAGATAGCTCCCCAGGCCCCCGCTGTGGTGAGAAGACGTGGAGGTGTTGGGGTCCCCCGGGATCACTCCTGTCACACTGCGGTGACCTCATATGTCACCAACACACTGGGGTTGCGTTAGCACGTCTGGGAGGTGTCAGGCTGGGAACATGAGGAATTGGTGCACAAGGTCTCCTGGGGTTTCTTTTTGCTCCGGCAGCAGCAGCTCTTCCCCCGCACTGCTCCCAGAGGCTTTCATCTTGTAGGTCCCGGCTAGCAGCTTGCATGGCTTCTTTCTGAGACCGTTTTTGGGGTGTCCTTTTGGAGAAGTCCTGCAAGAGCGAGTGCTTTCCCTTGAGATGAGGTGCACGTGGTTGTTCCCAAAGGAGGTGGTGCTCCCTGGGAGCTCTGGGCTGGAAGTGCTGGCAGAGCCCAGCTGTGCAGCTTCACGCTCTGCTCCCATGGATGAGCTGTACTCCGAGACCAACCATCGCATCGGGTGGTGAGACCCTTCCAAAGGTGCTCGGCACCAGCCTGGTCCTCACCAAAACCCCTGCTTTTTCCACCCTTGTTCTACCAAAGGTTTCTCCGTAAGCTTGGGGCCCCTGGGGCAGCACGTAGCCCATCCACCTTCATTCACAGCATGTCCCACAGCCATCCCAGTCCACCTTTGGTGCCAGAGGTGACCAGCCTTGGTCCCAACTCTGCCAGGAGTTCCTAGAGGGAGGAATGCTGACAGAATGGATTGAAAACATGTTTCTGGGTGTTAAAATTGCTCCCTATTGCCTGTATTTCCCTCCATGCAGGCAGTGTGGGCAGAGGCGGGAGGTGATGCCATGGGGACCTCCTGCTCCTCCTTCAGGCATGGTGACAGGCATGATCTACAGCAGGGACCACCCCAGAGGGCCTGGGAGGATTGTGCAGTGGGACCATCACTGAATTCACTGGCAGGACGTGTTATTTCTGCGGTGACATCCTGGCAGAGTCGTATGACCAACAGCACTCTGGTCCCCTCCGCTGCTGCTCCGTTGGTCAGGAAGCTTCCCCAGCCCTGGCGGTGCTGTGTGATGGGCACGGTCTGCACCCAGAGTGACTTTCTCCCCAACAGCCTTGGCCCGTGTCTGAGCTAATGCAGGCGATGTGGGATTTCGATGCTCTCTGGGAGGACGAGGACAGGTCTCGGCTCACAGTGGGGATGAGGAGCCGGGTTAGATCTGAGCTGGTACCAGGCTCTGCGTGAGGCTCTTGCCAGGCTATTGCTGCCATCAGTTGCCCAGAGACACCAGGATTAATGAGTGGCCCGTGCTCTGGGGACACTGCCTGTCCCTCAACCCACAGCGTGGACGGGGAAGCTGGTGCCCGCAGGAGCAGCTGCCAGAACAGCATCACCATTGCAGGGGCTTGGGGTCCTGGGTGCACAGCCTTGTGCCAAACACGTCCGGGTGTGACCTGTCAAACGTCACGCAGTGCTGAGGCAGATGGAAACCTCCTCTGTCAGCGGGAGCCCTGCGGGAGCTTATTTCCCCACCGTCCGCAGCATCGCTTCTTCCCCTTCTGTTCTGCAAAATGTCAAATCTGCTCTCAACCATTTTCCCCCTGCAGGTGGGTGTTTCTCACTGTCCCAGCCCCATGGGGCTGCGGCTCTGGGCTGGAGTTGGAGTTTCGGACCGTCCTATGCTTGAGATCAGGGGCCTGTGGGCTGAGGGGGTCTCTGTGCCTTTTCTCATCACTGCCACTGGGTTTGACAAAATGACTTTGCGTAAGGGCTGTCTCTGCTCATCATGGCTTTTTGACATAGGGCTGAGGGCA
The DNA here is from genome assembly GCF_036013475.1 of Columba livia. Lineage (NCBI taxonomy): Eukaryota > Metazoa > Chordata > Aves > Columbiformes > Columbidae > Columba > Columba livia. Next base: position 10,714,746 of record NC_088620.1, read on the forward strand.
AGCACAGGGCACAGGTTGGGCTTTGCTCTTACTGGGCTGCTGGAAGGCTGCTGCCTGCCCAGCTCTTCCCCACAAGTAAAATTAATGTTGCAGACCCTTTTGATTGGGGGAAAAAGAGAATGGGTCAAAAGGACTGGATGGGTTTCGCTAAGACCAAGAGGAGCAGGCTGCTGGGAGTGACAATGGGACTCGGAACAGGGCTGAAGGGAGAAGTGGTTTCTCTGTGGGGTGGCTGGTGATGAGAAGGTAACAAAGGGAAATGGTCTTGGTGTTGGGGTGCCGGTGGGTATTGGCAGGACAAGGGAGCCGGAGCAAACATGTGAGCAAGAAGTGAAAGAACTGGAGAGCATCGGGGCAGAAATGCTTCTCAAGGTGGAACAGCAGAGCAGGAGGGAAATAAGAGAGCGGGGAAGAGCCATTTGTTAAATACGGGTCGGAGTGGAGGTGAAAGGAGTGGGCTGACCAGACTGGGGTGATGGGAGCGGGGCTGGCCAGAGGGGGGTGACCAGACTGGAGGTGACTGGTGTGGACGTGGTGGGAGCGGGGTGACCAGGTGGTGGTGGGAGCAGAAGACACAGGGAAGAGCAGCGGCGGGTCCACAGGGACCCTGTGGGCACAGGCGGGAGTGCAGCACCATGGTGCTGAGCCAGCAAACACCCGGACCCTCCTGTGTCACTCCTGCAGTGCTGAGGATGCTGCTGCCCTTTCGGCATCTTCATCTCAGAGTGAGGAGGAGGAGCTGATCCCGGTGGGTCAGCTGTGCCAGGGGTTCTGCCACCCATTGTCCTGCCCTGCTGGGGAAGGAGCTGTCCTGGGGAGGGATCCCCAGCTCCGCCACCGAGCAATGGGCACTGAGCACCAGGCCTGGTTTGGTTTCCCCTGGGCTTGGTGGACGATAACATGCAACCCAAGACGTGAAGTGTATCCCTCCATCAGGCTGCTGGCGAGCTGCCCGAGGGGCCCCTGCTGTTGCGAATGTGGTATCTCTGCCTCAGGAGCCTTTCTTTATTAAACTAAAGGCTGGCTTTGGATGTCAGGGATCCGGGGCTTGTCTCAATACACATCCAGGGCAGTTACACCGCAGCGGATTTTTTACAGGCTCCCAACAGCAGTGCCAGGAGCCTGAACCCATTACAAGACCTTGTCAAGTGCCGAGATCAGCACACGTGGGACCCCAGGGCAGCTTTTACTGCTGCACATGTCGGGGCTGGTGAGACACCCCTGCCTGTGACTTGAGCCCGGAAACCTCTGCCTGCCCTGTGCAGTCATCCTGCGCCGCTCCCGCCAGGTACTTGGGGAACGCGGGGCCCCGTGTGCCGCTGGCAGAGCCGGTGGGGGTGCTGGGAACCAGCTGCAGCGCGCCGAGGGCTCGCAAGTGTGTCAAAGCAGAAAAATGTGCTGGGAACAGCTTTGCCCTCCCTCCTTTGGCTCCTCCTGTGCACGCCGAGCGAGGCCAAGTCCTGGCGCAGGCAGGGAGCGCTGCCTGCTCGCCCTGGCCAAGCTGGGCTGGGCAGGGGGGATTTGCAGGGTGCTGAGAACCGTCTGCCTTGTGCTGGGCAGAGCAGGGGCTGGCGGGGAGCCTGCCTGCTCCCCACACTGTGCTCCGTGGCACAGGGGGTTGGACCCAACGCAGCCACTGAGGCTGTGACATGTGCCCAGGGGACCGCGGGGAGCAGGTCTGGCAACAGTGGGACTTGTTTGCAGAGCCGAGGCTGGAGGGAATTCAGATCCTCAGTTGCAGGAAGGTCCCTGCAGCTCACGGTGTGGAGCGTGGCAGTGGTTTTGATTTTAGCAGAGTTTAAGCTTCTGCTTCAAAATGGAAGTGTCCGGCTGTCCCGGCTGCAGGAAGCACAACCCCCCGGTGTGTCCCAACCACCTCCAGGCAGCCGAGGGACCGATCGGCACCCGTGGTGGTGTCCAGGGCAGAGGAGCAGCCGCTGCACTATGCGGAGCTGGCTGATCTACAGGGGCCTTCTTCCCCTTCAACCAACCCATCCCACGGGGTTTGCCTGCAGGGGTGGGACAGTCGGACACCCTGTGGTTGGGAGCTGGGGAGGTGACAAGGTGCATCCGTGGCCATTTCCCCTAGGAGCTACATTTGCAGTGGGGTGGCTGCTCAGGCCCATGCTGGCTTACGGGTGAGTGCTGCAAATAGTTTGTTACCTCTGTAAAACCCAACGTTCCCTCCCTCACCCCCACCGCCAAGCTGGCAGAAGCTCCATGTCCCTGATGGGCACCATCCAGGGACCCACATCCCAGTGCCCGTGAGCTCAGGCAGCCCAGCTGGGGACACAGCTCTGCTGCACTTTGAGCCCAGCCTGGGGGTTGAGCCCAGCCTGAGGGTTGAGCCCAGCCTGGGGGTTGAGCCCAGCCTGAGTGAGCACTGCCTGGGGATCTAATCTCAGGATAGGAGCCAATCCCATCCTCAAATCTAAATTCAGACCGGGTGCTAATCCCAGCCTGGATGCTGAGCCCAGACTGTGTGCTGAGCCTGATCAAGTTAAAACTGAGTGCTTAGCCCAGTTTGGGTTCTAAACCCAACCCAGCTCAGCCTGGGTGTGAGCCAAGCTTAGAGCTGAGGCCTGCCAGACCCAATCTTCAGGAAAGCTGCTGGGCCTTGCTCTGTCCATCCCTGAGGGTGACAGCCCAGCCTGGCTGAGGGGCACACACCCAGGATTAGGAGATTTTCCCCAAACCCACTATGCTGGAGGCAGCTTGGGCACCAACTGCAGCGGGCAGCAGTGCGGGCAACAGTGCAGGCAGCAGTGGGTACAGCAGTGGGGCAGCAGTGGGGCAGCAGTGGGTACAGCAGTGGGTACAGCAGTGGGGCAGCAGTGGGTACAGCAGTGGGTACAGCAGTGAGACAGCAGTGGGTACAGCAGTGGGTACAGCAGTGGGTACAGCAGTGGGGCAGCAGTGGGTACAGCAGTGGGTACAGCAGTGAGACAGCAGTGGGTACAGCAGTGGGTACAGCAGTGGGACAGCAGTGGGACAGCAGTGGGTACAGCAGTGGGACAGCAGTGGGTACAGCAGTGGGTACAGCAGTGGGGCAGCAGTGGGACAGCAGTGGGTACAGCAGTGGGACAGCAGTGGGTACAGCAGTGGGTACAGCAGTGGGACAGCAGTGGGTACAGCAGTGGGTACAGCAGTGGGGCAGCAGTGGGTACAGCAGTGGGACAGCAGTGGGTACAGCAGTGGGACAGCAGTGGGGCAGCAGTGGGTACAGCAGTGGGGCAGCAGTGGGTACAGCAGTGGGTACAGCAGTGGGTACAGCAGTGGGGCAGCAGTGGGTACAGCAGTGGGGCAGCAGTGGGTACAGCAGTGGGACAGCAGTGGGGCAGCAGTGAGTACAGCAGTGGGGCAGCAGTGGGACAGCAGTGGGTACAGCAGTGGGGCAGCAGTGGGTACAGCAGTGGGACAGCAGTGGGTACAGCAGTGGGACAGCAGTGGGTACAGCAGTGGGACAGCAGTGGGGCAGCAGTGGGTACAGCAGTGGGGCAGCAGTGGGACAGCAGTGGGGCAGCAGTGAGTACAGCAGTGGGGCAGCAGTGGGACAGCAGTGGGTACAGCAGTGGGTACAGCAGTGGGACAGCAGTGGGTACAGCAGTGGGTACAGCAGTGGGACAGCAGTGGGTACAGCAGTGGGACAGCAGTGGGGCAGCAGTGAGTACAGCAGTGGGGCAGCAGTGGGGCAGCAGTGGGGACAGCAGTGAGTACAGCAGTGGGACAGCAGTGGGTACAGCAGTGGGTACAGCAGTGGGACAGCAGTGGGGCAGCAGTGAGTACAGCAGTGGGGCAGCAGTGGGGCAGCAGTGAGTACAGCAGTGGGACAGCAGTGGGGCAGCAGTGAGTACAGCAGTGGGGCAGCAGTGGGGCAGCAGTGAGTACAGCAGTGGGTACAGCAGTGGGGCAGCAGTGAGTACAGCAGTGGGACAGCAGTGGGGACAGAAGTGGGGCAGCAGTGGGGCAGCAGTGAGTACAGCAGTGAGTACAGCAGTGAGTACAGCAGTGGGACAGCAGTGGGGACAGAAGTGGGGCAGCAGTGGGGCAGCAGTGGGTACAGCAGTGGGGCAGCAGTGAGTACAGCAGTGGGGCAGCAGTGAGTACAGCAGTGAGTACAGCAGTGAGTACAGCAGTGGGGCAGCAGTGGGGCATCCTGGGCAGGGCAGCGCGCCCCGGGCAGTGCGGGCTCATAAAGGCCGTGTTGTTGTGCAGGCTGGGAGCCTGGGGTGAGCCTGCCCTGCCCCCTCCCGCCGTTCCCAGCCTATTCTACCTTCTGTGTAGGAACTGGTTTTTCTTCCTGGCTATTGTTTCCGCTGGATTGGTTAGATTGCTCCAGGCCTTGCTCAGATTTCCTTTCTCACGCCTTTTTTTTTTTTTTCTTATATTCCCGTTTTCTGATGCAGCTTCTGTTCTCGCCCCAATTAAAGCAGCAGGCACCGCCAGCCGGGTGGGGGGGCTTGGGGGTCTCTCCCGGCTTTGACCCAGTGCTCACTGTGATTGCCCCGGACGAGGGGCTGGGCTCCAAAATGGTGTTCTGGTGCTGGGCAGCCTGCTCTCGGGTCGGAAGAGGCAGTCTGTGTCCCGGACAACCTGCGGGCTACACAAGTTACTCAGGCTCAAGCTGCTCAAGTTTCCATCTTTCTGCAACTTAGTCCATGAAGTCAACTCTTTTTGCTTTAGTAAATCAAAAGTGAGGGCTCTGGTGTGTGGCTCCTGTAGAGCCCCACGTGGGCTGCGAGCTGCAGGGTGGGGTTGCAGGGGTGACCCCGGGGTGGCACCACGTCACCCCCAGCCCGGCTCCCTCCCGCGATGCTGCCACCCAGCACGGCCCTTTTCCCTTCCCAAGACTGAGCTCATCCCACTGAACTTCAGCTGCTGCGTCTGAGCAGAGTGAGGAGAATCCTGGCCCTACCCCATGGCATGGATTTAAGGGCAGGCTTGAGAAAGGACAACCTGCGTCTGGCCGTTGAGCCAGGGGGTGACATGGGAGGGAGCTGCTGTGCATCTCCGGAGGGTTGGCTATGATGGAGTGATCCCAGCCTCAACCCGCAGAGCCGTGCCCGGAGGACATGGCTCCGATCCCCAGCTCCTTTGCTCCCGCTGCACCGCACCGTGGGCTGGGCAGAGGTGCGGGCAGGATGTCTCGGTGCCTCAGAAGATGCTGTCCTCCACCAGGAGGTCTGGCACTCAGGGAGAGGCAGGTAGTGCAGATGGTATCTGGCTCCAGCTGGGGAAGGCAGCGCAGCCCCTGGGGCCTCCGCATTGCACCGCGGGCGGACTTGGGTTCCCAGATAAAAATAGAAGCTGAAACGTGAGCCCAACTTCCCCGGCCACTGCCATTGCCAGCTCTGCCTCTGCCCGCGCACCCGGAGCCCCGTCCCAGGGGCATCAGGGCCTGTGACCCCCAGGATTCCCCAGGGAGGACAGAACAGGAGGAGGGGATGGGGGTGAGGATGCTCATGGACCAGATGGCCGCGGAGGAGAGGAGCCACACAGCCACCTGGCCCAGGGTGGCCTTGGCCACTTGTGCAGGGCTGAAATCTGCTCTGGGGAAAAGCGGTGAGCTCTGGGGGCACAGCTGGCAGCCGGCCATGGCTTTGGGGGCTCTGTACAGGGCAAGGGGAGAAAATCTGCCGTATGTGATACAGGTGGTCCCAAGACCTCAACCAGAGGAAGGACAGCTGCCAGGGGAGGCCAGAAGGAGCAGGAATAGGGATAGCTGTCAGCTTAATATGTAATAGATTATTTTCTAAAGCTTGCCCAGCACTGGAAGTGGAGGACAGAACTACCCATACAGTTGCATGTCCAACCAGGAGGGTGGAGCAATGGAACTGGGGCTTTATCTGCAGTGCTGGGGTTTCATGGGACCTGGGTCAGGCATAAAACTCAGTTCCCAGCATGGCCAGCCTGTATTTGGGTAGCGAAGAGCAGTGCCATGCCTGACTGTTCATGATCTGAGTGTTGGACTCGTCTATAGAAAGCAAAGCTTCAATCCTTTGTAGTTTCCAGGGCTCTGACTGTCACAGTCACAAAATGTATCTCTGTGACCCTTCCCATTTCTGGTGCCAAAATGTGATGCTCTTGAACATCTGCTGGGTGCTCCATAGACAGATTTCCACCTGCATTTTAATTTTTGAGTGAGAACCTTTCGAATATGACCTGACAGGACATGGACCCTTGCTCTGTTTCCAGTGCTGGGGTGATTTCAGAGCTGAGGTTGGCTTGGTTTTTCCAGCCCTCACATTCACCACCCTCCAGCATCCTCTGGCCAAGCTCTCACCTCCAGCTGGCTCAGCAGCTCGGTAGCTTGATGAAGAGCAGCAGTGAGCTGCACTGCAGGGAGCTGGCGAGTTAACCCTTCTCCTGCCGTGGTGCAGGCTGCCTTGGGGTGGCTCAGGAGCAGAGTGGGGCGGGCGGTGTGTGCCTTGGAGCTTCACGGTGCAGGTTTGCACACCCAGAAGGGGTTAACCCTCACCCCGAGGTGGATATAAAGCACATTTCTGCAGGCAGGGTGGCAACGGGCTGGAATAGGACTGGAGGAGTGAAGGCAACCTCAGTCGGGCAGGGAGGAGGTTGAGAAGAAACAGTTCACCCCCAGCCCCCAGCAGCTCCTGGCACAGTGCTCACCCTAAAACGAAGGCTTTGGGGATGCTGTGTAACCTCATTATAAGGCAGTTATTACTGGTTTGGCTTTGTTATTAAACTTGTAAGTGCTGGGAGCCTGTCCTGGAGCAGCACCACGCTGTGCTGGGTGCTGTATAAACAGGGCTTGAGGCTACAGTGAAGGTTGGGTCAAGGGTGCTGGGGCAGCTCCAGCTTTCTGGAGGGGCTCAGCCCCCATCTCTGCAGCTCACAGCCCAGCCAGGAGGAAAATGAGTGAGACTCGAGACATCTGAAAGGCAGCTGGAGGCGGCACAGGGACTTGGGGGGGATGTGTGCGGTGGAAGAGGGGGTTGAGCATCAGTTTTTTTTCCCCTGGGAAATTCAGCTTTGCATGTGGGTTTAGGTGTTGTGCTGGCTGAGTTTCTCATCACTGCAAAGGCCTTGAGGTACTAAAAAGGGCTTTCGGTGTCACTGACGATTAGGCGCCGACTACCCCAGGCAGCGTGACGGCGAGGCGGCGGCGGGATGGGGTTTGTGGTTAGGGACCGGCAGCCGTCTGCACGGCACTCGAGGGAGCGCGTGTGCGCCGAGAGGAGCGAAAAGCCAAGATCACAAACCCTGGTGCCGGCCCTGCCGGATGCTGAGCCCGCAACGGCACCTCCGCTCCTCATCTGAGGATGTGCTCATGCTTCTCTACCCATCCCCGCCCTTCTCCGGGGGAGATGATGGACTCCTCCAGCCCCAAAATCACATCATTTTATCTTGCTAGGTGCAGCTGCAAACCGACGAGTGAAAATGGAGAGGGGGGTTTGCCCCGACACAGAGCCGGTGGGAGCCGGGGTGCTCCATAAAAGAGCCAAGAGGAGCTGGGGTGCCGGCGGGGCCTCAGGGCTCCATCAGCTCCGGCCACTTCTCTGCCCCAGGCTGACCCCCATCCTCGTTATCTCCCCAATCTCACCAGCAGAGCAGCTCCGCTAATCTGCCCGTTTCAGCGCCCGTGGTTCATGCTCCCAGACAAGCAAGGCCCTTCTAGCTGTCAGGTGAGCCTTTCCCAGAGCTTATGCAAATGATACTAATTAAAGGCATTCTTATCTGTTCGATTTCCCACACCTTTTGCCTCCGAGGGGGATAGAAAACTTCATGTTTTAACTCCGTATTTCATGGCACTCGGAAGGACTGCCTAGGGAAAGTGTTGGGAAATGCAGCGGGTCACTCCTGATGAGAAGAGCTGGCTTATGCAAGTGTTGAAACACTTTATTATGCATGAGAAACCTTCCAGAAACGGATGACTAATAGCAAAGCGGGAGCAGAGAAAGCAGTGGGAACGCCGTACCAGGCTGGCATGGGATCCCATGTCATCTTACCAGCTTAGCAGGGTTGGGCTGGGTCAGCACTTGCCTAAGAGACCTCTCAGAGTACCTGGCTAGCGATGAGGGAAGTGATGTTAATGATTCAATAAACAGAGCCCTTCCCTCTTTGTGAACCAAAATTCCCCTGCATGATGCCAGGAACCCACCGGCAGCCCCATATTTCCACCAGCTGCGTGCTGCTCAAGCTCAATGCCCATAAAAGTACTGGTGCTCATGGCGCAGGTGGGTTTGGTGGAAGATGCCCAGGCTGCATGGCCATGTGCACCATCACGGTCCATCCTCTGGCACAGCTCTCGCTGTCTGGTTGGCAGACGGGGCTCCCCGGGGTTGGTGGCTGTTGAAGACTGGTGTGTGCCCCAAGAGCCATTGCTCTCTGGAAGGAATCACAGCATCACAGCGTTGCTTTGGTTGGAAAGGACCTCCAAGATCATTGAGTCCAACCATCAGCCCAACACTTCCAAGTCCACCCCCTAAGCAACATCTCATCTGCTGCTTGGGTGGGTTTGCTGGTGCCCAAGGACAGATGTTAGACCTTTGGTAACAGAGCAGGAGCAGCAATGTACACCTGTACAGTTCCCTGGTACTGGTGATAAGAAGGTCAACGAAAAAAGCTCTTGGCATAAAGAGGAAGGGAAACATCCTGGCCGGCTGCTTTCTGAAAACCCCCTGGGAGGTGCAGCCATCCCTGGGCCTGGCTCTGCACCCAGAGACGGCCTTTGCGCCCGCAGGGTGTGGGAAGCTCTGCTGGGTGGAATTGCTGAGGTTCTTGCTCTTTGTGCAAGGACCTTGAAGGCGCTGCAGGGCAGAGAGGAATCCAGCGCCGGGCGTCGCTGGAGGAAGAGGAGAGTGTCTGAAGGTCAAAGCTGCGAGTGCAGCAAGGAGGAGCTGAAGACTTGGGAAAAGCGTGTGAAAATATACACGTGGGCAGATGAGTGTGATCAGCTCCTGACCTGTGTTTGGAATTTGCCAGGTTGTTACCTGAGTTTTTTTCACTGTCCTTCACACCGTCTCCTTTCCGAGTGCTTTCTGCTGTGGGAGGTGGGAGGCAGAGCTGCCTGTCCATAACGCCGGGGCTTGGGGGCTGCATGTGGGTGACTTGTGCTGGGGAGTTAGCTGGATGCACCCTAGCATCCTGCGTGCCCATCTGGGGAGGTTTCTAGTCTCAGTAAGTCCCTGAAAGAAACTCTTGGATGCTCAAGGACTGTGGTTTCACAACCAAAATGAGAGTTGCAACCTCCATCCGGAGGAGTGGCCCTTTCACCAGGTGATATCCATCTTGGAGAGAGAAAGAAAGAAAGAAAGGGAAGAGGGTAGGTGGTGAGTAGGAAAAGAGATACCACTCCAGGTGGCTGTTGAATAGTCCTGTGATATGGCAAGCAGAAGACGCCCAAGGAATTGTCCTGACATGAGCTGCCCGGAATTGCCCCAAAGAGTTCACTCCGGGCACTGGTGTCCTTTACAGCCGATGTGATACGCTGAGGATTTCCCAAGCCAGAAGTTCTCCAGGCAGAGGGCTGTGTCTCACCAGTAAAACCCTGCCAAGGAGATCCCTCAGCGCTGCTGAGTGACGTTGGCCCATGGCATCTGTCAGCAGAGCAGGCAGAAGGAGCCCTGCGAGCCCAGAGACTGTTTCGGAGCCACTTGCTCCGGGCAGAGCTCAGCGCCACCGAGGTGACTCTCAGGGTGCTTGGGAGATGCAGCTTTCAGGGGTGTCGAAGGAAGGACTAAAACTGACTCCCCTGCTGTCTGAACCAACTGTCTTCTACATGTGTTGGGCACCAGCCTTTGGACCTACAGTTGAGCTCAGGCCACCGTCTTCAGCCAAGCTCATACTGGCTCCTGGGGCCCTTTTTGAGTCCCAGAAGGTTTGGCTCCTGTTCTCTGTTGGACTTGAGTTTTCTTTGAGCTTCTCGGCTTCCTGGGTGGAGGCCCAGAAGGGGGGTGGGATGCTGAGATGTCCCTGGAGCTCCAGGCTGAAGCGTCCAGTCCCTCGAATCCTGAGAGGCTCGTGCGTCACAGCTGGTGAAATCCCCACCCAGGAGGGCTGGGAGAGGCAGGGATTGTCCTAAACAAAAACAAGCCACCGGACGGGCTGCCAGGATTGCGAAAGGACGTTTCACCTGCCTTGTCCTCCTTGTCCTCGCAGGCAGGACAGCCTTGCTGTGGGCCGCTGCCTGCCCCGCCAGCCCGGCTTGGGCTGCTGGGGCTGGGGACAAGCACCTTGCTGGGCTCATGGACCACAGCAGCACAGAGAGCCACACCAGTGTGACATCACAGAGCTGTGACATCACAGAGACGTGACATCACAGTCCTGGGCCAGTGACATCACCCCTTCTAGCCTCCTTGTCACAGCTCAGTGGCGACAGCACAGAGCAGGTTGGGCTATGGGGTGTCCCCAGGCACGGTGGGGGCTGTTGCACATGGCTGGGGGGGTGACAGACCCCAGCACTGCTGTGCAGCACCTCAGCCAGGATGGGCACAGGGAGAGGGGACAGCGGTAAGGGGCCACAGCGGGACCACAGCTTCATCTGAGATGGGTCACACCTGCTCCGCGTCTTTGAGGTGGACATGGTGAGCAGAGCCTGGGGAGGCGGGGGGGTGTCAGAGCCGCGTCCCCCTGCCCCCCCCCTGAATTCGGCCTTGCCGGCCCTCCTGCTGAGCTGGCACAACGGGGGGATCACACGGGGATGTGCTCTCCTGGCTTTGCCCAGCCGGCTGCACGTGTGCCGTGCGGGGGCACCCAGTGCCTGCCCAGGCCCAGGCTGATTCACACGGGGCGCTGGAAGCCGGGCTGCCGTGGGAAAGCGCGCCCGCCATGGCTCCCGAGCGCCGGGATTGCTTCAGCGGGGGTGCAGCCAAGATCCATTTCACAGAGGGCAGAGCAGATCTAGGCTGGGATTTACCAGTGACTAAGCGTGTGCTGGCAAGGGCTGCCCTGGCGTGAGAAAGGCAGCGTGGCTCCTCCTCCCAGCTGTGCCTGCTGCCGCTCGCAGCCCTCGGGACACCGGGACACATTGCCGTGTGGCTGGAGCACAAGTGTCATCAAACCAGGGGTGCTATGGGGTCTGCGGGGGCTGCAGCTGCCCGGCCCCCTCCTCTCGAGCTGAACTCACCTGTTTCCTCCCCCATGGCCCTGCCAATGTGCAGGATGGCGTGAGCAGAGCCCCTGCAGCTCAGCCCCCTTGACACATCGTCCCCAGGGCAGGGCTGGGATGTGGGGCAGAAGCCACCATCCCCACCCCAAGCTGGTTCATCAACCAGGGGCTGGAGAGACCCCAAGATGTTGCAGGGATGAAGCCAAACCCTTCACTGCCAGGTCATAGCCCCTGCTCACAGCAGTTGTACCCCCAGGCAGTGTTCAGGGGTGTCTCCATCTCCTGCTGTCTCACCACGGTGAGGATTTTTGCCTCGACATCCACCTAACTTCATGGTAGCCACGACTAAGCCTGCCAGAATGGATCTGGGGAAACCAAACCTTCCCAAGGAGGAGAAACCCATCCCTTCCCCAGCAGAGAGGGTCCCCGCTCCGCTACCCTTAAAACAAAAGCAAGACCCACACAAAAATCTGCTCCACACCCTTGGGAGGTGATGGTGAGTTGCAGAAGGCTGTGGGGATACGTGTCCCCTGGCAGGAGCCAAACATCCAGCCCAAGGCCACCACTCAGCCTGGTCTGTCAAGGTGGCAGGCGGCCCTGCTTGCTCCATCTCTTCTGGCTCGTTTTGGCAAGGCGTTAAAAAACGTTAATCATAATTTTTTATTACAGCTAATTGGTGCTGCTGCTAAGTGGCTTATCTAGCTCCTGAGCCTGCCCCGTGTTTTGGGGAGGCTGAGGGTGGTGAAGGCCCGAAGGCTGGGGAGATGGCGTGGGACACAGAGCCTCACGGCTGGCGGCCCAGGGCCAGCGGGCAATGCCAGAGCACCCGCGGGCTGCCGGGGCGAGGCTGGCCCAGGGAGGTGTGTTGCCCCTGGTTTACAATAGTGCTGAGTTTCAGAGAAGCAGATGAGTTTGCCTGAGGTCTCTCCGTGCACCCGAGCAGCAGCCAGGCACTCGTGTCCAGCACGCTGGCACCGCTGCCCGGACACCGCGCGTGCTCCACACTGCCAGGGCTGGGTGTTGCTGTGGATTTGGTGGTGGTGGTGGTGGAGGGGACATGAGCCCGTGCCCACACGGGGTGCCTGTCCATGCCTGGCAGGACTGGGGAGGGGTTCATGGAAGAGGGGCCTGCTTGCCCCATGGGTCCCCGCTGTGCCCATCTGGGTGGCAGCTCGGTGCCCAAGTGATTTTAGACCTCTCTATGAGCCACACGCACCCGCAGCAGCCATTGCTGCCACCGTGCCCGGGAGGTGCCACCCTCCGTCTGTCCCGCTGCCAGGCTCAATGCCCTTCTCCGGTGTGCAGCCCCTTCCCCTGTTGTCGTTGTCACAGGGCATTGTGGCCAGCCTGGGCAGCGCCCGGCACGTGTCCCTGGGAGCTGCCTGTCACCTCTGCCCACCTGTTGTAACCTTGTACATGCCAGTGGGCACCCTGTGAGCCACACAAGGGCTTTGGGTGGTGACACCTGTGACTCCAGGTCCAGCCTGTGCAGGCTGGGACCTCCGTGAGCTTCAAAGGGACCATCGTGACGCACAGCATCAGCACCGACTCTGCCATCAACAGGGTATGTCCCATGGCTGCGGGTGACCTCCACCCTGAAAGAAGGAGCCCATCTGTCTCCTTTTCCCTGTGCATCCCTGGATCCATCCATGCTCCTCTTTCTTTTTTCATTAGCTGGGATGGATCCGACCCAGCTAATCATGAGCTGCTGGTGCAGAGCTGAGGGAGGGGAAGGCGAGAGGCAAAGGTGTGGAAAGGAGCCAGTGAGCTCCAGTCCTTGTTAGTCCAGAGAGCTGAAGCCTGGTATCGGCTGTGTCCCGCAGACTGCAGCATCACCTTCCCTTGTGTGAGGCTGATAGCAAACGCTGAAGTGACATCTCCTCTCTGATCTGGTAACTGCTGATCTGACTCCTCAGAAACTCAGGTTTGCTCAAATGAGATAATCTTGCTGCTTCCTGGGGTTTTCACCCAGTTTCCTTTCCCCAGGTACCTGGGTTCGAACATGTGAGTGAGGAGGGTACTGTGCCCTGTGCAGGGTGGGGGTCCCGGGCACGCTCAGCCCCTGCTCTTGGGGAGCTTGCAGCTCACTGCCCACACGAGTGAGACGGGGACGAGCTGGTGAGCCGGAGCAGCACAGGTTCTGACCCACGTTTGCATGAGGAGGAAACATCTGGTGCTTGCTGTGCAAATCAGGGAATTGCTGCAAAATTCCCTTTTAAAAGTGATACAGCGACTTCCACATCATTCGGGTGCTTCCAGAATCACACCTTGTCCATCTCCATCTGTCTGTCTGTGCTGCCGCTCTGCAGGGCTGGAGCACCCACAGGCGCAGCGGTGGCCGCGGGGGCAGCAGAGCCCGAGCGCGGTGCAGGAAGGGGACATGGGGGGTTTGCTGTGTGCAGGGCCCGAGGAGCAGTTGTGACTCACAGTATCACAGTATCACAGTATGTTTGGGATTGGAAGGGACCTCAAAAGATCATCTAGTCCAATCCCCCCATGGAGCAGGAACACCCAGATGAGGTTACACAGGAAGGTGTCCAGGCGGGTTGGAATGTCTGCAGAGAAGGAGACTCCACAACCTCCCTGGGCAGCCTGTTCCAGTGCTCTGTCACCCTCACTGAGAAGAAGTTTCTTCTCAAATTTAAGCGGAACCTCTTGTGTTCCAGCTTGATCCCATTACCCCTTGTCCTATCATTGTTTGTCACCGAGAAGAGCCTGGCTCCATCACCCCAACATGCTGTGGCCATGCCGGTGTGGCAGTGCGGGGCTCTCGTGCTGCCTGTCCCAGGCTCTGCCTGCAGCCTGGCTTCAGGAACCAGAGCCTGGGCACTGTTTTATGACCAAATCATGCCCACGCTGGAAAGCATCTGCTGGTTTTGCGGAGGCTGATGGTGGAAATAACCTCCTGCCGGGCCATGGCACTGAGCTCGTTTTCAAACAAATCGGCCTCCCCTCATCCTCCTTCAGGCAGCTATGTGGGAAGAAGGGGCATCGCTGCACCTCGCCATGAACCCAGCGCTGCTCCAGCTCACACACCACAAACCAGCGGAGCCGCCGCGGGCCCGGTCAGGTGGTGGAAAAACTTTTCTGGTTTCAACAGGCTTTGGAGCAAAGCCCCAGGCAGGGAGCTTGTTCTGGGTGGTGGAGTTATGTACCTCTCTCCCTGCTTGCCTTGGGTGCAGCGTGCTCAAAATGCTCCGCAAGCAGAAAACGGCCCCTAAAAACAAATAGCTGGTGAAAGGTGTTGTGGCACATCCCAGTACCCAGCTCCCATCCAAGCAGGGAGGGAGAGAAGAAATCGAAGCTGTCAGGGTGCTGACTGCGATGCTCTGGAAGATTCAGTGCCAATGGCTTCTGGGCGAGTGCATTTGGCTGCCAGCTGTGCCCTGGGCTCGGCTGAGGCTCCCAGCTGCAGCTGCTCCTTGGCGCTGGGTTTGGGGAGCTCCTGGGAGGGTTTGGCTGCATAAGGGCCGGTAGCTCTGAGCAGGTTGCTCAGAGACCTCTCTGGGTGTATTTTGTCAAGCCAAAGGTGGGGTTAGAAAATGTGACTTGGCACTCATGGTGTTGCAGCAGAGCTAGGCTGAGCAGAGCCAGCCAGGACCCCATGGTTTTGGGGTCTGCTGCCATCCTCCACGGCTTCCATGAGACAAGAGAGAACAAATCTTGAAGCCACAGCCTGAACTTTGGGCATCTGCTCCATGTTTTGAGGCAACCTCAGTTTCTGGCGTTTCCTGGCATTGTGTAGGGCTGGGGGTGAGGTCTGCCAGGGGCGGGCAGTGGGACCGGCAGCCTGGCATGAAGAAGTGGCTAAGCACATGAAGAAGGACTGCTCTGGAGAACAGGGTCTTGTGGCTTGTGAACCCCAGAATTTCTGCCTGGTGCTGTTCTGCCACCCCCACCTCATGATGAACGGGACTGGGGGCTGTCCGGGGGTGCCCGTTGCAGGGCAGGGGTTGCCTGGGGAGCCTGGCCACACTCTCACCCACCTCCCCCTCTCTCTGCTTCCAGGTGTGCAACTGCAACAAGTACCTGAAGGTCCCGAGGGAGCGGATGCAGCAGCTGGTGGCGGGCGGTGGGCAGGCACCGGGGGACAGCCCCACAGGTGAGCGGGTGGGCACTGGTGGCTGGGGAGATTCTCCATCCTCAGCCCCCTTCCTGTGCTGCCCCTGGCAGAGCAGGACCGTCCCGCTCAGGCTGGGGGTCTATTGGAGGAGGAACAGGGTCCTCTGCCACCAACCTGCCACTGGGTGCTCACCAAGCACAGCTCCCAGCCCGCTGCCCTGCGAGGCACAGGGTCATGCGTGGGATTGCCCAGCCTGGGGTGGTTGGTGACATGCCAGCAGTGGCTCAAGTGGCAGCCTAAGGCCATTGCTGTCCGATGTGGAAAATTCAGCTCAGGCTGCGAAATGCCCCCCAGCTGCACTGCTGATGGTGCTTTTCCCACCCTGGGTTGGGCTGCGGGAGGAGAGAGTTGGTGCCACCTGCCTGGGGAGGCTCAGGGGGCTCAGGGTCAGGGAGAGGCTCCTCCATGCCCTGACACCGGCTGCATTAACCCCATTGCGCTCCTCCCCACAGGGAGACAGGTTTTGTTGGCGAGTGACACTGACCGCAGGTATGCCAGGATGGGAGCGTGCCCCTCTTGCTGCCACAGCCCAGCCCAGGCTCTGCCGCCAGCCCTCGCCTGCATCACTTGTCCTGCCTCAGTTTCCCCATCTGCTTGATAGGAGAGAGCAGTGCAAAGCAACGGCTACCAGGTGCTCCCAGTCAGCTGTGGCTTTGCTGGGAGCTGCACGTGTGGTTCTGGGGACAAGGGACATGGTGGGGGCGCTTTTCCCATGGTGCTGGCAGCCTGGGAGTATTGCTCTTCCCAAAAGCCTGGGACATCCTCCCCTGTGGTTTCTCTGGTGAGGGCACTCACTGTGTGTGTACCCAGCGACCAGCCGGGCCTGTTCAGCCAGTTTCAGAGTATGGGAAATAGAAATGCTGTGGTTTGCATTCAGCTGTGTGAGCGGTTTCCCCTTCCCCCTTCGGGTTGGGGACGACGGAGCTGGGGGGGTGCACACAGCACTGTTGCTCCTCCACACAGATTCTTCAGGGACCATCTTGCTTTACGCTTTACACCGTGTCTGCAACACCCCATAGCCCCATCGTGCCCTGCAGCCTCTTGCCAGGTCCATCATGTCCCCCGGGGGTTTCATAGGGCAGGGCCCCCGTCCGCTGGGACAGGGAGGAGCCCTGCACTGGACACGCTGGGCATGACCTTCTCAGGGAGCATCCTCCAATGGAAACATCCTCTGACATGGAGCAATCAGGGACCACAGCATCCTCGGGAGGTGGGTGTTTTGTTTCGAGAGAGACATGCAATAGAAGCTGTGATTCCTGGGTAGGTGGGCACAACTGGGCAGGTGGCACCTGACCCAAAGTGAAGACCCCTGGGGACTTGCTGGGGGGCGGCCCCTGTGCCCCAGGGCTCCAGCCACCCTGGCGTTTCCATTTCTGTTGAGATGCTGGTCAGGGCTGCTGGGATTGAGTGCGTCAGCATGAGTTCAACTCGGTTGTCCCCAAAAAGTGCCACTCTGGTTGGAAGAGTAACAGGTGAAGGGTGTGATGACGATGTCCTGCCGTTGCTTGGTGGGGGTAGCAGTGGTGATGGGACAGGCTGGGCACCCGGAGGAGTGGATTCATAAGCAAACTCTCAGTCGTTCCCTGAATTTCCTTTGCATTTTTCTTCTGGAGGGGGTTGGCAGCAGGGACCTGCTCTGCCCTTGGCTGTGGTCCAGTGCACAGGGGGCGCTCAGCACCCACAGCCCCCAGCTGCTCGCCCACACTGGGACTGGCCCCTGCTCCGTGACTCCAGCCCTGTCATCTCATTTGTGTCATTGGGCACGGATTAACCCCCGGGACCATGGCCAGATGCTGCTGCTTGGCAAGAAAACGTCCTTTCCCCAGGCAAGGGGGGAACCTCCTCCCGGGGGCCATCACCCCTCCAGGAGGAGCAGGCAGGTGCAGCGGGACCTGCGGATGCTGCAGCACCATCAGCTGTGGATGGGGACAGATCCTGCAGGACCAGCCCCTGGCCCAAACCCACAGCTGTCCAGGTGCTCCCAAGTCCCAGGGTCTGGCGGTTGACAGCCCAGGGCTGCTCACGTTTTGGCTACAACACCTGGACCAGTGCTGCTCCATTTGGCTCCCAGGTTTTTATGGCAGGGCTTCCAAGTGATGAAAGGCAAATTATTCACCCTGTAATAGCTCACTCCAACTTGGACCTAGGACTTTCCCAGGTTTTAGGGAATGTTTTCCCTGACACAGCCATATTTTCCCTGTGTGAGGAATTTGATGGACATGCTGGAAATGGTTTCAAGCCTGGACGGTTTTGCCCTGTGATGCCTTTTTGCCAGTGAGATGCTCTGAGCTGCTCGGGTGCCTGGAGCAGGCAGAGAGGGGCAGCAGTGCTGTGGGTCACCACGTAGCACAGGCAGGACCTCACTGGAGGCCATGGGCAGCAGCGTGTGGGCTCCCAGATGACCCAGGGGGATGAGATGTGGCATGGGCTTTTGTCTGGCCTGAGGAAGCTTCTTGCTTAGTCAGTGTGGTAAAAACAGCTGGCGTGGGGCCCCAGTGCTCAGGGGATGCTCTGCCAGATGAAATCTGGTCCCTGGGAAAGACGAGGATAGAGCCCCTATGATCTGGTTGGATTCGCCAAACAGAAAGGCTGTTTGAATCATAAAATCACCCCTTGCCATCTGAAATATTTTGCAAAATGTGAAAACAACTGGTTCTGCTTTTCTTTGGGCTGTGCTGCTAACCGTGCTGGAGAGAGGCGGAGGAGAAGGCACAGTGGCCAGGGACCCCGATGGGGACCCCGATGCAGCAGCCTGGGGAGCCCCAGGCTGTGTGAACCTCGTCCCTGAGCAGCCGCCAAAGCTGGTACTCAGGACCAGTGAGATCTGCACTACCCATCTTCTCCTCCGATCTCGCATCCCACAGGTGCAGGATGAGCTCCGGGCAGCCCCATGGGCAGCTGGAGGAGCAGCTGGGACACCTCTGTGCTGGGCAGCAGGACGTCATGGGGCTGGTGGGGCTGTGAGCAGCCCGACCCGGGCACCCGCTGTGCTCCAGCAGAAACTCAAGGTTTCTGTCCTTTCCTGGCTGGAAGCTGGTGCAGGCAGCGCACAGGCAGGAGAGCTGCCAGACCACAGTGCGGGGGCAGCTGAGCAGTGACTCTGAGCCAGGGTGACACCGGTATGGTACCGGGTCCCCTCTCTGCAGCCACCACCCTAGGACAGCTGTGGGCATGGGCTGGTGGGACCCACATGCCTGGGCCAGGGCTCCAGTGCAGAGCAGAAAGAGGCCACTGCCGCGGGGCGATCCCTGTGCTGTCCCAGGAGGGCTCTTGCACCCATGGAGCAGCCTGTGCATCCTCACTGCCTCAGCACTGACCCTGGCGTGCAGGACAGGCCAAGGCACCCAGACACATTGGGCTGCTCTGCACATTCCTGCAGGGAAGGGAACGGGTCCCCGAGGGGCTGCACCCGTGGACCCAGGGGCTCCCTTCACCCTCAGACAGGACACCCCCATGTGTTCAGGCTCTCTTCCCTCTGAGGTGCAGCAGGGTGACAGGAGCATCTTGTCACCAAGCAGGGTGGGGATGGGGATCAGGGAACTGCAGCACAGGACTGGGGTGGGGGCTGCGATGGTGAGATCAGCCAGAAACACCCCCTGGGTTCGGGTGGGCTGTGCTCTGCCAGCTCGCCCTTTTCAGAAGAGTTTTGTTTGCTCACATGAAAAACAACTGCTAGGCTGAGAAGCCAGCAACATTTTGGTGGCTGCAGGTCTGCAGAGCTCTGACCCCAGCGCTGTGCCGAGCGGGAGGAGCTGGGGACCACTGGGTGCTCCCGCGTGGCGCTGGGCGCAGGAGCTGGCAGGGTTTTCTCCCACTGTGGCACGGGGAGATAACAGCAACTGAAGGTGCCTCTTGCCTTGAGATCATCCTCCCCCCTCCGCCCTGGGAACATCTTAAGATCGTGGCTGGGCTGCAGCCTGGGTTGCACAATCCCGGGTCCTTTGTCCTTTGCTTATCTACCTTATTGAGGAGGAAAAGATAACCCAGCATCTTCAGTGCCCTGCAATCGAGTGCGTTTCTCAGGCTTGTAACTCCTCTTATCGGGTTCGATCTCTCACTGTGGCAAGGTTTCCCATGCACCTTTGTACTCCAAGAATGCTCCCAGGTCTGCTTTCAGCCTTGTGCAAAGCCTTTACGATGTGCGCTTTCTCCAAAACACCTCAGCCTTAATTGCCTAATTACGGACGAGTCTCCCGTGTGTGTGGTTGCGATGACAGCTGGGTGCGGCTGCCGGGCTGGGAGAAGGGCTCTCAGCTTGCACAAGCGCTGCCAGACCCCGGTGCCTCTCGGGAGGTGGCAGGAGGCTGCGGTTCCCACTGCAGAGCTGTGGGGCCAGGGCCAGGTCCCCGCCTGAGCCAGCTGGGACAAGCACCTCGCCCCAAGGCCTTGGTCTTAGATGGGGTGACACAGAGGGACCTGGGCTAGAAACAGAGCCTTTGGGGCAGGGTTTTGTGCAGAAGTACCCGGCTCCCACATGGAGTTTGAATTACTGGATAGTTCCCCAACAAAGAAACCCCAAGGGTGCCCAGGGCTCACGCACATGGGGATGGGTTGTTTCCAGCCAAACCAGGGCTGTGTGGTCTATGCAGATGAATGGGCACAGGTTCACAGGAGCTTTGCCCTGGTCCTGCTCTCTCCTGGCTTCCCAGGCCCTGCTGTGCCCAGTCCTGCATTGGGGGGTCCCAGCAACGCACTGTGCTCAACAGAATAGGATGTAAGGACTACAGGTCACCAGTGACACCATCACAATGGCCTCTTAATATGATCCCTGCACCCCTTAGGGCCTCTCTGGGGGAGGGGAGGGTGAACATCCCCGTGCCCACGACGGGCCCTCCGTCTCTCCTGCTGGCCTCAGCCCCAGCATCTACAAGCAAGACCTTGAAGTGGGACACGTGAAAGACACCTGGTTTTTGGGCACCAGGAACCGTGCAGTGCCCTAGGACGAGATGTGGCTTTGCTGTGTGTCTTCCCCACCACCTCAGTGTCAGTGGCCGGGGCTGAAGGGAGCGGGTCCCTCCCGGGCCGGCGGGGCTGCTGCTGCACCCCACCTGAGGCACGTGGCAGCGGCTTGGGCACAAGACGGGGCTGCTGCAGACCTGAAAAGTGCATCTCCTGGGCTGCAGAGTTGGGGTCCCACTGCTGAGGGGGGCCTTGCTCAGCCAGGGGAAGAACTTGCTGCAGAAACTGGGGTCCTGCTGCACCCCCTTTCCCCTTGCTCAGCCCCCATCAGGCTCTGTCATCCCCAGGGTGACCCGGGCAAGAGAGGGAGAGGTGAGCAAGAGGCAAAAGGGCTTTTTATTTTTGAGATGTTTTATAATGGGATTATTAGTTCCCAAGAGGTGTTTCAAATTGATTTGGTAAGGAAGCGCTTTCATTTCTCCTCCTCAGAGATGCGGTGGGAATCCAGCCTTTGGTGCGAGCCCTCGCAGAGCTCTGGAAACCATAGATCTGAAAAACTCCAGGCACATTGAACGGACACACGCGGCTCCCCCGTCCCCACGCACCCCCAGGTGCCTTTTGCTCCATCTCTTGCAATGTGCAGCATCCTGGCGAGCCGGGCTGTGCCTTCACTGGGGAGGGCTCTGCCTATCTCAATGGGGGGAAAAACCTTCTTGAAAAAATCCCCATTTTCCCCCAGGAAAACCGTTTTATTCTGGGGGATCTGACCCTTTCCCAGCACAGCTTTCCCTGTGTGCCCTGCTGGCACCCAGCGCCTGGCGCCCGGTGGCCCTTTCACTGCAGCGGCAAGGGGAGCACAGGATCTTCAAAAGCTCTGGAAAGAATTTGGTGGGAGGGGGAGAAAGGGTTTTACAAGCTCCCATTCAAAAATGGTCACTTTGAAGTGATGTAGCATTTTCAACCCTTTGAAGAGCCACAATTAGGAGGGGGCTGGTGCAAGCGAAAGGCAAAATTACTGGGCGACCATCACGGCCTTTCTCTCCCTGGGCTTGTAAGGGATGAACTTTTCTTCCCTTTTTCTCACAGGCCTGGGGGGTGGGATGGGGGTGTCTGGGGGAGCTGGAGGTTTCCCACCCCCCCATGGCGGGGAGGAGGGGGACTGCATTTGGCTTTGCCCACCAGCAGCTCGGTGGCTGGTGGAGCGTGTCGGAACGGAGAGCAAATTGCCCAGGATTCCTGCAGGAATCGAGTGTCCCTGCGCCGGCAGGGCTGGATGTGCTACCAGGTTGGGATGGGGAATTTCGTAGGCTCCACGGTGGGGAAAGATGCTGGCCATCGGTGCTGGCTGCTGGCAATTACAGTTGGATCTGAAAGTCCCAACGAAGCTGCAGGTCCTGGAGGCCGATGCAGAGGTCTGGTGCGTGAGAGCAGGCGCAATAAATAGAAAAGGGTAAGAAAGGCAGATTTGTGTCCATGTGTAATAAACTGAAGAAAAACAAGTGGTGGCCCAGGGTTGTGCAGGGAGCCTGTGGTTCCTGTGCTTGGAGGCGCATCCTGCAGCTTGGGCTCCTCAGCGAGCCGGTCCCTCCATAGCCAGGCTGAGGCCACCCTGTGCCACCGGGTCACCCAGGGCAGAGGGAGGCGAGGACGGGTGAGGGCAGAGGGTGATGGGCTCTGTCCAGGAGAATCCCCTGGGAACAGGGCTCCTCCTCAGCATCCCCGCTCGGGCCGGCTCAGGGATCTCCTGAGAGCAGCGCAGGTGCTTCACCACATGCCAAAAACTGGAGAAAATGGGAAACTGAGGTCATTCTTTTTCCTCTCAGAGGAAAGGATGAGGAAAGGATGAGGCGCAGAGGATGAAGGAAAGGCATGTTTGTGAGCAGGGCTGCAGCACACTTGCCCAGGGCACAGTGGTGGTGAGCCCAGCTCTTGGCCAGCGGCTTGGACTGAGCTCAGGGCTGCGTTCCCTCATGTTGTGGCAACAGCCCCCAAGCCTGTGCTGCTCCTGGGCTGCGTGTTGGGCTGGGCTGGGCTGCAAACCCACCCTGACAACGTCTCCAGTGACAACCTTGACCCTGCGTGCGGCTGTTTGGCTGCTGGGAAGGGGGGTGACCGTGCCCCACCAGCTTGGACAGGTCATCTGCTCTAGGGAGGTGCTGAAGGTCTTGGGGGGCCCTGGGGAGCCCCCCCTGAACCGAGGCTGGTGGGAGCTGACCCCCTGCGCCTTTCCCTGGCTTGGCTCTGTCTGCTCCTGTGGTGGCAGGTCCAGGCCCTGCTGGGCAGCCAAGGGATGGCTCTGCTGGGATGGAGCAGCCATTGCAGGGCTGTCCGCAGCCTTTCTCCCAGTAATCCCCAGCATGGCCCAGCTCCAGACAGCACTGAGGTGCAGGGAAGAGACTGCCAGGAATGTTCGTGTCCCTCTCCAGCACAGCTGGCTCCCGACAAGGCTCCCTCTGATCCTCCAAAGGGGCAGGCTGGGTGCTCCGGAGGTGCCGCTGGAGGGATGCAGGATGCCTTTTGTTGTCTTAATTGATGCCTGGGCAGGTCAAGTGCCCCCCTGTCAAAATGAGTCATCCCACAGCAATAACTGCAGCCATGTCCCCGGCTGCCAGTGTCCTGATGAATGGCGGCAGCTCAGCCCTCGGCTTCCGCTACTGGATCCAGCGACCTGCCGTGCCCCGGCGGTGGGGCCTGCACTGGGCTGCCGGCAGTGCCGGGGTGTCTGTGCCTCTTGGTTTGTGACGGCAGCGATCTGCCTGCCCGGCAGGCCGGGGCTTGGGGGGTGTGGGGATGACTCAGGAGACACAAACCCACATGGTGGCCGCTGTGCCCCTGGCCTGGGATGTGATGGGAGGTGGGTGTCACACGTACCCCAATGCCCAACATCCCTGGGCTGGGCCAGGAGAGTTGTGGGTGTTGTGACCAGTGCAAACAGCTATTAATGGTGGGTTTTCATTAAAGCAGCAGTGAGGGCTTCCCTTGCTGTTTGCTTGCTCTGTAACGCAACCCAAAGGGGACACAGCCCGTCTTGGGGACCAGCCTTGCCCGACCTGCCGCAGGGAGGCAAAACCACTGCACCCAGTCCAGCAGCAGCGCTGGTGTGGTCACCCAGAGCGGAACAGCTCCCGAGGCCACGGCAGGCCCTGGCAGTGGCAGGTCACGGTGGAGATGTCAGAGGTGCCGTGGGGCTGCTGGGGAGCAGGAGGCTGCACAGTGCCACACTCAAGGCAGGCAGGTGGTGGGTTCTGGTGGCCATGTTCTCCCAAATTCATGGGGTGCTCCTCCCCGGGATGCACGGCAGAGCCCGGACTTGCTGCAGGGATGACATGTCCCACACAAGGGTCAGTCATGTGGCTGAGCACAGACCGCACTCATCACACGGATGGTTTACCTGCTGTCTCCTCTCCCCACAGGCTGCCTGGAGAGGAGCGAGGATGAGCCCAGCCAGAGCTGTGGTGCTGCCACCCCGCATGGGGGGCGGCTGGAGGGGCCGGAGCAGCGCGGGGCGGCCGCAGCGCTGGCGGGGGGCACAGCCCTGCAGGTCGCGGCCATCCCCCCCGGGGTGCTGGACAGAGCCGAGCTCACCGACTTCTACTGCTGCACCCGCTGCGGAAAGGTGTTTTGGGAAGGGTCCCATTTTGGACGCGTTGTCTCCCAGTTTCAGGATGTTCTTGTTGCCACTGGGGATGAGCAGAACATCTATGAGCTGAGCTGAGGGGGGCGTGGGGTCTCGGGATGGCTCCACAGCAGGACGGGGACCGCAGGGATGTGCTCCCTGGTGAACCTCAGGAGATTTTGGGCTGTGGGTTTGCAGTGCAGGGCTGGGAGTGGGAGGGGTTTCCTTTCTGCCATGGAGGGGACTGTCATGTTTGCACTGATGGTTCACAACAGCCCAAAAATACATGGCCTCCATGAGATCATTAAATCAGAGGTTGATGGAGAATGGACCCTTGGCTTTATTTCTGCCTCCCTCCAGGCTGGGCATGGCAAGAGGGCAGCAGATCTCTCCAAAATACTACCCAGACAGTGCCGACGCCACCGCACCCATCAGGCTGCAGCACCCTCGCCCCAGTGCCACCCTGCTGTGTCACTCATGTTGGGCACCAGGAGCCACGTCCCCAACAGCAGAGCAGGGCCGAGAGCACCTCCAGTGCCCTGAGCTCTCCCCAGCCTGGGGACACATGTCACACCATGACCTGTCCCCAGTGCCCCCTCTCCCCCTGCTCCTGCTCTCCCGGGAGCTCTCCCGGCGTTCCTCAGGGTCCATGGGGGGCACAGGCCTGGGCGCCAGGGGGTGAGCACTGCTGAGCAACCACAGGAAAACCTCTGGGTGCAGCACAGTGCCCGCTGGCACCTGCATCACCCTGGAGCTGGGCCTGCCCAGCAGAGCCAGACTGGTGCGGGGGGTCCCATTGCCTGGCAGCCTGATGGGGAGCAGCACCGCCTGCCCCCCTGGCTGGGGCCGTTGAGTGCCCAGGGCTCTGTGGGACAGACACAGGGGTGGCAATGAAGTGCATGGTCCCGCCATCGCCAGGACCGGGGGCCATGGGGGGAATAGCTGGTGTCCAGCAGAGGCTGTGGGGTCGATACAGGGGCCAGGCTGGTCCTGCTGCTCTGGCTGCTGCCGTCAGATGCCTCCTGGCCCAGGAACAGGATTAAACTGCTCCACCTGCAACTGAGGAGCATTTGCAGAACTCTTCCTCTAACCCCGGGTAACTGCCAGGTCCTGACGTTATTGCTGGGAGGGCCCAGGGGGCTCCTGGCTCAAGTGTGACATTTACGGGCCAGGGAAGCGCTGCCTGGGCAGCTTACGCTGCAATTCAAGACTCGCTTTCCCTCTCCCAGTGCTCCTGGCCATGCAGTGCCAGGGGCTCCTTTCTCCCCAGGGACATCTCACCTCCTGGCTCAACCCTGTGACAAAACTAAATTTTTCCTCCTTAAACATGCCTTTTTCCACGAGCTTCTGCCTGGGTTTTAGCGCAAGGGACACTGAATGGTGGCTGTCCCCACAGCTACACCCATCTTCTCTCCCCAGCAGTCTCCGCTGAGCGCTGGCCATGGACTCGACCTCCTGCCACCATGGCACAGCATCCCTGGTGACAGTCCCCATGGTCACAGTGTGCTGTTTTGTCCCAATTTCCATCAGAAGATGGCAGAGAGCAGCAGGACCCCTGTGCCCACCCCTCCATCCCCATCTCCCTCACAGACCTGCCAGGAGCACCCCCCGCCCCTTGTTTGCTGCCTCTGAGCCTCATTTCTTTCAAGTGAAAGCAGAAAATAACCACACATCCTTCACTGGAGCTGATTGGCGTTGCGGTGGATGCCGGCAGCACCACAATGGCTGGCACTGTCACCATGGCCACATGCACGGCTGGCACTGCCTGTGCGTCGAGGTAAGGCCAGGCTTTGGCAGGGCAGGGTGCTGAGCCTGACCCCTTCCCATGAGGACACGCTCAGGTGTGAATCTGGCTCTGACCAGATTGGTGGAACTTGGACAGAAAGCCTCCTCCCTGGCTGAGCATCACCATCACCACCATCATCACCATCATCACCATCATCATCCTCACAGCAGCGTGTGTTGGCCTGTGCACAGGCACCAGCGAGACCCCCCAGCCCCGGCTCTGCTTGCAGAGCGACAGACGCTGCAACACTGCGGTGCTGGGGATCTTGACACTGGCTGCTGCACATTTGCCTTAAATCCACTTTTTCCCTCCTCCCAGCCTGGTTTTGGGGATCGCAAAGCGAAACCTCCCTGGTGATGGCCCAGCCGGAGATGTCCACTCCCAGCACCATGCAGCCCCTACGCATGGAGGACTTGGGGACCGTGTCTCCTGCTGCTGAGGCTTTGGCTCTGTGGTGACACTGGGTCTGGGGGCATTGCCCTGGGGAGCTGCTACAGTCTGTCTGTCTGTCTCTTCTGTCCCCAGGGCCCAGGGAGCTCCCATAGCCCAGCCATGCAGCAACACTGCCCTGGGGGCTGGGGGCCACTCACCCCAGGCCAGTGGTGCAAGGCACTGGGACTCGCTATCCAAAAATGGTCTGGTTGAGCGCAAACTTCCTTCCCATCACCTTCAGCTCCTCCTTCCCCATCTCTCTTGGTTTGCGCTGGAGATGGGCAGAAGAAAAAGGGATTTTCCCACTCTGCTGGAGGCTCTCAGGGCCCGGTACACCTTCCTGCATTGACACCTCCAGCCATGGTGATTATTTCTCCTAATGGGGTTAAAATTACTTCTGCTAAGCTCACCCTCAGTGGCCATAATTTTTCCATCCATTCTTTCTGTTTCCCTCCTCAGTTGTCTACATTTTTACATATAACCTGAAGGAGTTGTTTCATGTCCTGGTTTCCCAGCCCTGCGCTCTCTCTAGGTGTTAATGTGTTTTTCTTAATTCCCTCTTCATCTAAAATGGGAATTTCCTCTCTGCTCTTACCCCCAGGTCATTTTTATCACGTTTCTGGTGCAACAGTTTGGGCCAGGAAGTGTCAGCAGAGGACAAACTGTGTTCTGCTAAACTGGCATCTTTAAATATACCTGGCCTGGAGCACTGGCAAGTGCTTGTAGGGTTTCTGGGGCTGGAAAACTGATACATGGATAAACCAAATATCCACTTTGCAGGTGATGATACATCCAGATGGAGACACAGACTCTGGTTTTATATGTGCTGGGCGAACCTCCCTGTCTTTGGGCCATAATTACCTTGTCACTTCATCCCTCCATCCTTCCACCCCTCCATCCCTTCATCCCTCCACCCCTTCATCCATCCATCCCTTCATCCATCCGTCCCTTCATCCATCCGTCCCTTCATCCCTCCACCTCATGATCCCTCCATCCCTGCCCATGGACAGGCTGGCTGCCTGAGGTTGCCAGGACAGTTTTCTCCCTTGAGCCCTTCACAGAGCCCTCAGGTGTCCGGGCTGGGTGGCAGGAGACCTGCAGAAAGGGACACAAGGGATCCCTGCTGGGGGTCACTCAGCACCCACCTGGGGCACACACTGCCCCGTGGCTGCAGGGATCTGGCCCCTCAAGGATGTTTGACCACTCTCAGCCTTGAGCTGGTGCTCTGGCTCTGGGGGTTTTCCTATTGTCCCTGTGTGTCCAGGTGACCTGTTCACTGTCTGGAAGCAGAATGTCCTTACATTTACCCACCTCTGGTGCCAGCACCTTTGATGCTCTGCAGAACAACCATGGCTCCTGCAGCACATCAGGTGCCTCCTCGTGAACACTCCTGGCTCGTGCTCTGCCATGTGTGGGCAACCAGACCCCCAGCCCCCCTGGGGACCACCTGGGGACCCTAAAGAGTGTCCTCTGAGCAGAAGGAGGATGAGGCTCGTGCTTTGCCAGCAGCCCCTCTACACCAGTGTCTGGTGGAGGCACCGGTAGGGTCACCCCAGCCGCTGAGCGTGGGACGGCCAGCGCCGGGGGCTGAGCAGCCCCACACAGACTTATCTGTGTGTCAGCATCCTGCTGCTTCAGGGTTTGCTCTGGCAGGGCAGAAACTGGGGATGAAGTAAAGCAGAAGTGCTGCAGAGTCCTCCCAATGAGAGATGCTTCATCGCGCCATAAGACCAACCTCTGCAGACCCGCTTTGGGGCAAGGTTCTGAGTCACACCAACAGCTGAGTTACTCCAGCCCCAGCCAGGAGCGGGGAGGTGGGAGCTGTGTCCTCGAGCCTCCAAACAGCTCCTCAGCCAGCCCGTGGGCATTGCTGGGCTGCAGTCGCGGGGTTTGGGGAGCTGTGGTTTCACGTCTGTCTGCTGCTGTTTCCATTGCGGAGGGGAGCTGGTGAGGGGACAGCGGGGCACGCTGACCCTGTCCCTTGCCCTGGGGACAGCTCCTGGCCACACAGCTGCCTGGAAGGGGCCCTTCCCTCTGACCCCTGGGGACAGCTGGGTCACCTCCTGGCCACCTCTGGGACTTTGTCTTCCTGCCATCTCCATCAATTTGGAGACAAGCTCTTGGGCTTACTGCTGGCAATTGACTGCACTCGGGCAGGGTCACCATGGTGGGACTTGTTTTAGGAGAAGACCAAGCTGGGGCAGATACCGCTAGGTCGTGCCTACATGGGGGCACGGCACAAAGCAGCTCTCAAGGGGCTCATCCGGCTCCTGGGGATGGAGCAGTGGCTGAGACGCAGCACAGCACCTCCCTTCGTGCTGCCTGCAGGAGGTGATGCCAAGGTGGGGTCTGTGCAGAAAGGTCATCTCCAATCACAGACACAGTCAGCATCGAACTCCACATTGAACCGGCCTTGAGCGGCATCCAGGAAGCAATAAATTGTCCAGTTTTGAATGGAGGATACAGATCAAAGGGAATTAAACCAGCTGTTTCATCACCCTACAATATTATTTCCCTATCTGATTACTTAAAAAAAAAAAAATTAAAATCCCATTGTCTGTGCCATACTAATGTTTAACGTTTATTAGGGCAGTAATGAGCCCTCTGGTTTTTATGGAGCCATTTGGTGGCACGTTGGAAGGGCAGCTCCTGCAGAGCTCTTGCGGGGGCGCAGCTCTTTGGGGGCTGCACACACCAAGAGCCCTTCCAGCCCCAGGTCGCCCCACCTGCGCTCAGCTCCTGCCCCTGCACTGCAAACCAGGATCACAGGGGACCCTGTGACAAACAGAGCTAGAGAAGGGGGTTATCTCTGTTTGTCACACCAGCCTGAATGAGACCTGAGCAAGCAGCATCTCTCAGCCTTGAGAAATCACACGCTGCATCGGATGTCAGGCGGGTTCCTCTCCTCGCCTTGTGTACTCCTTGCATATCCTTCAGAGTCTGATGAGGACAAGGTGTTTGGCACTCGGACCAGCTTTAGTTTACAAATGAATATATCAACATTGCTCCTCATCGGGCAGGAATGTGCTTCCCTCCCTTCTCCTCCACCTTATCCCCATCCCCTTCCCAGCAAACTTCCTTCCTCCTGTAATCTGGAGCGGAAACCTCGTCGCATATTTGACTGGCTCAGAGAAATCAGCCTGGTTTTCCCTGGCGTGACTTTGTGGCTTGAACTAGGGCTGGTCAGTCCCTAAGGCAGGGGAGGAAGAGGAGGAGGAGGAGGAGGAGGGCCAGGGCCGTGCTGCTGCCCGTCCTCGACACAGAGCTGCTCTTCCAGCCGGATGCTCCGATTGAGCTCCCAGTTGCTCGGCTGCCGTTTTCAAACAAACCAGCGTGTTTCTGGGCACAGA
Source organism: Columba livia (assembly GCF_036013475.1). NCBI lineage: Eukaryota > Metazoa > Chordata > Aves > Columbiformes > Columbidae > Columba > Columba livia. Next base: position 10,744,023 of record NC_088620.1, read on the forward strand.
CCCAGGCTGCAAGCTCAGGTCCTTGAGCTGCCCCACACCGGGGGCCGGGGGTGGGAGAGGAGAGAGGTGTCAGTGCCACTTGAGGACAGGGATTTGCATCAAGAAGATGTTTGTTCCCTGGGAAATAGCCCAGGACCGGACCCTTCCCACCAGCCTGCCAATACCCAGTCACAGCTCCCAGGCAAATGAGTCTCTCTCCGCTCACCAGGTGTCCCTCGCGGTGTGTTCTGCTGGGTTTATGGCTGTGTCACCCCCAGGACTGCCTCAACCCCAGGCATGTCCCCACGGAGCGGTCACCCGACCATCGGGCCAGGGCCAATGGGCTGTACCGTGTGTTTTTGGGGGAACTACATGGTGGGAGCAGTGGGGTGATGTGTCCCCATCCCCAGGCCACCGCAAAGGAGTGACCGTGCAGTGCAATGGACCACATGTCACAGGAGACACAGGCTTGAGCCGAGGCAGTTTGGTCCACGTGTGCTGGGCTGGAACAGGGACATCAGCCAAGGCAATGGCACAGGGCAGCGTGGCAGCACCCCGACAGGGGCAGCCGGAGATCCCTGCCTGTGGCAGGGGGCAGGAACAGCTCCGCACCTCCCAGGGGTCCCAGCTGGTGGCCTTTTGCCCAAACAGCATTTTCCCACTGTCAAAGACAGAAGCTGGATGTTAGGGGCAGGGTTTGAACACGAGAAGAGCTGCAGCATTTCCAGCGGGATAAGGACTGATGATGGGCACTGGAATTATTAAAGACCGAGCTGTGGGGTCACAATCCAACCTGCACAGCCCAGCACCACGTCACCACAGCCTATGTGCAGGGTCAGGGTCCTCAGCCTGTGTGCCCCCCGAGGACAATGACCACATGTGAGTTTATGACCATGCTTGAGTCTCACTCAGGTCTCAAATCCTGTTTGTCACAGGCTGGGAGGGAGGGAACACTCAGAGCAGCATCCATGGTGTCATTTGCAGGAAGCGGCAGTCCCCAGCCCACTTTGCACGGTGGTGCCCCCCATGGTGTGGGTGTTCCAGGAGGAGGGGGAGGCCTGGAGCCTCTCCTTGTCCCCAGGGCTCCCCTAAGCTGCCCACAAGAGCTCTACTCATGGTGCTTTGCTCCCTGCAGAGGTCACGAGGCACCTGCACCCATGTCCTCATTGCGTGAGCATGAGGCTCCTGGCGTGAACCCCAGCGTCTGGCCTCAGGAGCTTTCTGCCCACAGGACGGGCAGAGGCTCAGCCCCCGGGCACTGCTTGGGTGCTGCTGAGGGCTCGTGGGTTTGGGATGTGCCGTGTTACCTGGGTGGGCAGAGCATGAGGCTGGTCCCATGGCCTGTCCCCCGCTGCGAGCAGGGAGCTCTCAGGTAGTGCACAGGAAGGTTTCTCCCTGACACCCTCTGGCAGCCCCCTCCCTGCTGCCCCCTTGCCGAAAGCAGCAGCCTGGGGACGAGTTTCCCTTTCCTCTCACCCTGAGGTGGGTGTCTGCAAGGGAGACCCTTCCCACCCAGCAACCACAGCCCCCAGCACCCGGCCTCGCGTGGGCTCCCCTCCCTGCCCACACCCCGCGTCCTCACAGACGGTGTTGGCCGAGCCCCACGTTTCCCCACCGGGGCTCTGGCAACCGATTTGCCAAACAGCCGGGAGGCAAAGCACCGGCGGGGCCAGCGGCGGAGGAAACCTCTGCGCTTCCTCCGGCTCGCAGGGAGCCGAGCGGGCGGGTCGCTCTCCCTCGCGCGCCTTTTGCTGGGTCTCTGCGCTGGGAAGAAAAGCTCTCGTCTTTCCCACGCTCTCCGACACATTTTAATGAATTAAGTGGGGGCACGCCCCCTCGCCGCCTGCCCCGGATCCGTCCCCCTGGCTCCCTTCAAGGAGGCCTCCGGGGGTGGCTGGACGCTTGCTGGCTTGTCCGCCTGGCCAAGGGGATGGGCACTGCCCGCTTGGATTTTTTGGAAGACGGCTGCAAGTGCCCAGCCCCACACACCAGCGCGGCTTTGAGCCCCCCCGGCAATGCCGGCAGCAGCCATTCCTTCTCTTCTCACCCGCAGGTTCTCATGAGCGGGGGAAAATTCGGTCATCACATCCCTTGAGGAAGGGGAATTTGGTGTGCGCCTCTCGGCGTGACTGTTTGCTAAAGGCATCGCATAGCTGGGTCCCTCTCCCCGCCTCCCGCCGCCGTCGGCAGCACCCGTGCTCGCCACGGTTTCCCCTCTTCTCAAAAGAGGACAGGCAGATCGCTGCCCGGGATTACTGGTTTAGCAGGGTCCCAGGGAGCCGGCACCGGGTGAGAAGGACAGGGACCCCCGCGCCCACCGGCCCCTGCGCAGCCCCTCGCCGTCGCTGTGCGGGGAGCCTGGCCCGGCCATACCCCTGCACCCGGCTCCTCTCCGGTTACAGAGCTGGGGCGCAAACTGGAACTGAAATGCAGGGTTTCAAAACTGCCTTTTTATTTTCCTTTTTTTGATTGTTTTTTTTGCTGTTTTCCCTTCCTCTCTGGCGCCGTTCCCAGGCCGAGTCCTGCCCCCACCTGCCAGCCCTGAACATTTGCGTGGCTGGGTCCCTGCCCAGCCTCTTTATTTTTCTCACCAGTGTCACTGGTAAATGCAGATTTGCTTGCAAGGATGTAACTCTGGCCAAGCCCCAGACCGGGGAGGTGTGAGCAATTCCCACTCTCCCACGGCTCACTGAGAGGTCTCAGCACCTCATGGGATATGGCCCGTAAACACTCAAAATCAGCTGTCCCGGGATGTTTAGGAGGGGAAAGGATGGGGTAAGACACCAGGACTGGAGCCCCCACGCCCAAGCCACCGCAGCCACCGTGCTGCCCTGCTCCAGCAGAGCCCCTGCACAACCCTCCACTTTCCCTTGGCCGGTTTTGCCGCGGTGGGTTTGGCAGGTTTAGTGCTTGGACTCCCCAGTCGCTGTGGCGCAGCTGCTTGCATCGCCAAGCAATACTGGGCCCCTGAGCACAACTCCCCGTGAGTCACCATGAGTCAAGGTACATCCCACTGCTCACCCCGCAAAGTGACATGGGCGAGAGGGCAGAGATTGCCACTGGTGTCCCCCACAGCCACCACAGCTGGGGTGCTGGGGGGCAGGCCACCACCTCCTGCCCAGGACGGGTCCCTCGGGGGGACAGGGCAGGCAGAGGGTGGCTTCTCTTCACTGTCCTCAGCAAACTTGGCTCCTGCATGGACCCCAAGGCCCTGAGCCCACCTCCATGCCCTGTGCCAGCACTGTGGGGGCTCCAGGCCTCAGTGGCATGGGGATGTCCTGGGAGAAGCTGCAGGAACACCGGACACAGACAGGGAGCGTCAGCAGCCCAGCAGCCGCAGTGCTGTGCCGGCCTCGAGCTGCCGACCACGATCCCATCCCAGTCACCCCTGATCCGTGAGAACAATGTGCTTCAGTGTGCTCACATCAGAAAGATGTGACTGGGAGAGCTCGGGCTCAGGGAAACCAAATGGGCTGAGACATGGAGACCAGACAGGGCTGGATGGGGATGGGGATGGGGATGGGGATGGGGATGGGCTGGGATGGGCTGGGATGGGCTGGGCTGGGATGGGATGGGATGGGATGGGATGGCGATGGGATGGGATGGGATGGGATGGGATGGGATGGGATGGCGATGGGATGGGGATGGGATGGGATGGGGATGGGGATGGGATGGGATGGGATGGGATGGGATGGGATGGGATGGGATGGGGCAGGAGATGGGGATAGGATGGATGGGAGTTGAATGGGGCCAGAGATGGCATGGGCATGGGACGATGGTGCAGATGGGAATGGGATGGGGATGAGAAAAACTATCTGCAGAAATTGACCCAGAGAAGTGGACTATTATGTGAGGAGAAACAGGAGCTGCTCTGCTGACTCCTTACAGCTGAACCAGGCTGGTTTAACCTCGTTAAAGAAAGCAGCAGAACCCAGCGAGGGCAGGAGCAGAGTCCCAGCCCCAGCCGTCCCTGCCTGCTGCGTTTCCCTGACTACCCATGGGACAACGCCATGGGGCAAATCGTGCCCCGAGCCCCTGGCGACTGTCGTGCAGCTGTGTGATGGATGGCTCCAAGGCGGCATTTCATCAATTGGGGCTGAATTTAGCAGTTGGCTGATTTCTCCCTTTCCATCCCCAAATGGACATGCCAGCACAGCCAGGTGACAGCAGCTTGCTGGCCAGCTGCCCTCGGCACGGCTGCTGTCACCTCATTTTACGACACACTCCTTCCTTTCTTCCCGCACCTCCTGCCCCGCTTCAGCCGACCAAATGCCCGGCAGCCGCAGCAAGTGCCGGCCCAGGGCTGCTGCTCCCCAACAGCCTCCACCGTTTGCTCTCTCATGGGCCAAACGAGCACGGGCAGGGCCCCTCCGGCGTGTTTTTGGGTCGATTAACTATTTTCATTACCTTTGTACCCATTTTCCTGCTTACTCATGGTGTCTGCACCTCCCCGTGCTGCCACCCCAAGAATCTGGCCACAAGCTGGGCAGCGGATCTGACTCCAGATAAAGTCCCGTGTGATTCAACTGGGTCACTCTGGGGCTGGCGGGACCTGCGGGGGGCTGAGTCTTCTCTCCTCAGAACCAGTTCCACCCATGGATCCTCCAAACCTCCTGCAGACCCCCTGTGTGGCAGAGGGGCTGAACTCCCCCATCCCTGCCTGTCACCTGTCCCAGTTTTGCTCACAGGGAGACAAAGCCCCAGCAAGAAGGGTGTCACCCCCAAGCTTGAGAGTGATTGCAAAGGACTCCCCGCAGCACCTTGGTGAGCCCCATCCCTGCGGCTTTTGGGGCCACCGGCTCCTGGCTGGGGGGAAGTGAGGGGGCGGCGGGGAGTGGTTGGGGACGGGCACAGCCCGGGTGCAGCACAGCGCGGCGGGGCGCCTCGATTCGGCTCGGCTCGGCTCGGCACGACACGGCACGGCACGGCACGGCACGGCTCGGACGCGCACGCCTGGGCGGTGGTGCCCCCTGCCGAAACCCCGAGCCGAGCCGAGCCGAGCTAAGCTGAGCCGGGCCGTGCCGTGCCGGCAGCGCCCCCCATCGCCCCGCCCCGCGCACTCCCGAACGGGGGGAGGGGGGCGTGGCTTCTTGCTGCGTTCCCGCCCCTTCCCGCCCGGTCGTTCCAATGGGAGCGCGGTGGCGTGGCCCCGCCCCTCGGCGTGGCGTCACGGCCGTGCCATTGTTATGCAAATAAAAGGGTGGGTAAAAGGCGCGGCGCGGAGCCAGCTCCGCTCCAGAGAGGCCCGGGCGCGGCGGAGCGAGGAGCGCGGAGCAGCAGCAGCGGAGCGGCGGGGCCGGGGCGGCAGTAGCGGCCCAGCAGCAGCAGAGGCCCAGCAGCAGCCGCCACCGCATGCCCGGGCGGGCGGAGGCGGCGCCGTCCATGCGGGACGGCGGGGCTGAGGCGGCGGCATGAGCCAGAGCGAGGTGTCGGCGGCGCCGCCGCCCAGCCAGCGCGTCTTCCAGGAGGCGGTGCGGCGGGGCAACACCAAGGAGCTGCAGTCGCTGCTGCAGAACATGACGAACTGCGAGTTCAACGTCAACTCCTTCGGGCCCGAGGGGCAGACGGCGCTGCACCAGTCCGTCATCGACGGCAACCTGGAGCTGGTCAAGCTCTTGGTCAAGTTCGGCGCCGACATCCGCCTGGCCAACCGGGACGGCTGGAGCGCGCTGCACATCGCCGCCTTCGGGGGCCACCAGGACATCGTCCTCTACCTGATCACCAAGGCCAAATACTCCGCCGGCGCCCGGTGATGCCGGGGCCACCCCCCCCCGCTCCCCCGGCCGCCAAAGCTGCTCCCACCCCCGCCCGGGGTTTATTTGGCGAAGATTTGGGGCCCCACGCAAAACACGCCACCGTTCGCCTGCTTTTGTTTTGTTTTGTTTTTCCTCCCAAGGGTTGTTTTCCTACTGTAACGTGTTGGTTTTTTCTTTTATTTTTTTTTTCCATCTACCTCGGCTGCACTCACAGTATTCACGGTTTGAGTTTGACATCTGGGCAGATGCTTTAAAGGCTCCCCCATCACCTCCCCGCTAATATTTAATCCTCCCACCCCGCTCCCCTCGCTCCATCCGATTTAAAGTATTCTGGCTCAGAACCGAGTTTCATTTCAACGCTCCCCGAAGCGCCTCCCCCGCCGGACCGAGGGCCGCGTCCCGCTGTCCCGGAGCGGAGGAGCCGCCCGGGCTGGGGCTCCGGCTCCCGCCGCCCTTCCCGGCGAGGAGCACCGGGAAAACCCTCCTCCTCTTCCATCTTCTCCCACTGTTTTCCCACCAGATTTTTTTATTTCGAGGCGACTCCATTGGAATATGACACTTTTTTTTTGTTTGTTTTCCCACCCCGATCGCTCCTTTTTTTGTTGTTTTCTCTTGCGCTGGGTTTTCTGCTTTGGTTCTTTTTCTTACGGGGGGGTGTCTGAAGAAAGTCCGTGTCCTCACCCGCTCCTTGAATCCATTTAGCACGTGTGAGATCCCAGGAAAAGACATTGAATCCTTCTGGTTTTGTGTGTAAAGGGGGATTAGTAAATCCTGGACTTATTATTTTTCCTTGAAAAATAAAGTGAAATAAACTCTAGAGGCAGAGGATTTGCTTTTGCACAGAAAGGGGCGCGAGCGCTCTCTGCTGCCTGGAGAGATGCCGGAAAACTACTGAAAAGAGTTTGGGAACTTATTTTTTCTTTTGGTGAAACTTGGATAACACTTCTCAATGCAGAACGATCCATTTAACGTGTGTAGATTCACCCTCCTTTTATACGATATATATATGCCTCAATATATATATATTTATAAAAGAAAGGGAGGAAGAAGAGGAAGCCACCTGAAGTCGCATTTTGAAGTGACTGCACGTATAATTGCGAATGCTGCTTTTTATCGCTATGGCACAAGAACATCCATTTGGAAAATGCGGAAGGTTTCAGAAGTCTCCTTTCTCCCGCTGGTCTTTCAGCCCTCTGCTCCTCGTCTGCACTAAACCATCCGTGTCACTGCCGTCTCCCCGCTCTCTTCTCTCTTGCTCCCCGCATCCCAACCATTACAATTAAAAACAGAAAAGAAAGTAGTTACCTGCTGGTTTATTTGGGTTGTGTCTTAACTATTTATCATGTATGTATATATTTGTGGGTGAAGATTGTGAGCCTGGTTTTGTTTGAAGCTGGTGGCGAGTGTTTCAAAAATGTGGTAAAACTTGAGTCTGCCGTTATTTCCCATTGCACTGAATATTCTGCTTTGTCTCTGGTTTCACCTGCAATTTGGTTTTGGTTTTTGCCACTTCAACGATTTGAGATGATCTGAAAAAGCTCCAGCTTTAAAGAAGAAGGAAAAAGCCCTGTTGAGAACATCTACTGTTAATGCTGTAATCTGCAAGGAACTGCTTGGCCGACGTCTTTCTGTGAGCATGGAAGGGGGTGTCCAGCACTTCCACTGGTGCTTCTGTGCGATAGTTACGGGGTGGGAACAAGATCTTTTCTAGCGAGGTTTTTATCGTCGTTACCAGATGGTTGCACATTTATATATTTTCTTTGACTAAATGGATTTGCCACAATGAAATGTCATAACATTTATGACATGGTATTAAAAAGTGTATTGTAAAGCCAAGTTCTAGATGGATTTTTAAAAAGAAATCTTGGTTATAAACCCAGTCTAAAGGGAGCTCTGTCCAGTGTTGTAAAGACAACATGATGTAACCCATATTTATATTTTTATAAAATACCTATTAAGACTGTGAATCTCCTGTGTGAATTGCTGGGTGAGTTGTTTAAGAAAAGTATTGTTCCTTTCCAGCCTCCTGGAGCTTTAGACACGCTGAGATTTTGGGAAACTACGTCGGGGAAGGGGGTTTGCTCTGAAATTGTGAGTTGATGTATTTTTACATCCCTTTGTATTTTACTGAAAAGCTGCTGCCCTTCCTAGTCCCTAGAGTTTCAATTTTCTATGCAACCCCCACGCCCCCGTCTCTCTTGATCCTGAGAAGTAAAAGGGATGCAGATTGATTCAAATTGAAATGAGGGTCCCCCCGCCCCCCTTGTTGGCTCATCGTGCTGCTGACCCTTCACGCCAAAACGGGGAGAACAAGGAGAACTAAAGAGGCAGGTGGGGGAGGCTCTTTCGTGCATGACTGGTCCCCTTCCGGCAGTCATATTTTTAATTATTATTATTATTTTTGTAAGAAGAATATATTGATAATGTCAGTGAAATAAGCAGACATTGAAGCTGATGCACAGATTGCTCCAGAAAGGAGTTTTTCTGTAGATTTTTCTTTAGATGCGAATACCTTTTTTAATTATGTTAATTAATGTTAAGAAATTTTAGGCTTATATTGAAGCTGTATGTGGGTCACTATATGATCATTTCTAACTGGATAAAGTCTGTACAGTACAGCATATTCCTGAGTGTATGATATAGACGTGTAGCCCCAGAGTGCGAAATTTATAAATAAATTTTTCATTGATCTTTTTATAAAAAAAAAAAAGGCTTTTTTGTTTGTTCTTTCTCACGTGGTTGTGGGCGATGCTCCCGTGGTGGGTGGGGGCTGGTTCCTGTTTCAGTGCCCAAACCTGCAGCTCTTCTGGGGTTAAATGTGTCCCCAGAGGCTGAGGGTTGGGGTGGGTTTGGGGAGGCTCCTGGTTGACCCCATCCTGGTGTCTGAAGGCTGGTGGAGCGGTGCTGGCTCAGCCCAAGGTGGGTGCTGGGGGTTGTGCTGGTCCCAAAGCATCCGGGGGAGTGAGGTGGGAGCCCTGGGGTTGGTCCCAGCCTGTGAGAATGGGGCAGCTCTGGTTCCCAGCGAACCTTCTGCGCTGGGTTTATTTGCCCCTGGCCCCCAGCAAGGGTTGGAGGTGACCTGGTCCTCGCCATCCCTTGGGCTGTGATGCTGGGGTCACCTCCAGTTAGAAACTGCTGGTGGCTTCAGCCACCCCCCGGAGGGGCATGGTGAGGGGTGGGGTGAGGGTCTCTGTCCCCAAAGGCGCCTCCAACCCCTCGCGTGGCTCAGAGCAGCCCAGTGCCCGTAGCCTGAGCCCGGTGTTCCCGGCAGGATCCAGCTGTTGGGAGAGCAGGGGCAGCCCCCCGCCTGCGCAAACTGCGGCACAGGGTGCAGGGCAGCTCCCACACTGCCAGCACTGTGGGGTTTTGAATGAGGCTTTTTCTATATCGATAGTTTTGCCAGCTCTGGAAATGCCTACATCCCTGGGTAGTTTGTGCCGTGCCAGGGTGTGGGTTCCCCGGGGTGCCAGGAGTGCTGTCCTGCCAATGGTGTGGGGAGGAAACCTGGAGAAAAGGCCCTGTGTGACCTCTCCAGGTTGGCCAACCACCGCTGCCGTGTGCCAAGCCCCGCGCCGTCCAGCGCCAGCATGGGACGGTGCCTGGGACGGCCGCAGTCCTGCCCGGGGTGCCCTGAGGACACGCAGCCCGCCCGGCAGCAGCCCAGAGTGGGCAAGTCAGGCACCGAGTGACCAGTTGGCTTTTAGCAGGAGAAAAAAAGATAATGCCACAACTATCAGTCATGACCGCTGGTGGTCCTGCAGGTTTGTCACCCAGGGTCTCACAGCAGCCTCTGGCTGTGGCCAGATCTGTGGGTTGTGTGTGAGGGGCCGGCACAGCTCCCCTCTCCTGCTGCAGGACAATTTTGTCCTGCTTGGGCACGGCATGACATTGACGTGCCAAACGTGACACCAAACGTGCCCCTATCGAGGGGCTCACCGGGGCCCTGTGGCGTCAGCCCTGCAGGTGCAGCTCACCCCCATCAGCATCCCTGGCCTTGGCATGCCGTAAAAAGTTCATCCAGGCACCCACTTTGGGTGCCCCAGGGCCAGGCTCAGCCCCGTGGCTTCTCCCGGGTCACTTTGTCCCAGGGACCCAGCCACAACCTCAGGACAGGTTTATCCGAGGAAACTCAGCATTCTTGCACTCTGCTCCGCTCTCCCCGCGGCAGACGGAATGGGCTGGGGCCTGCGGCAGCCCCCAGCAGGGGATTTGGGTTGGGAGGTGAATACAAATCTCATCCCCACAACACCGCCCAGTGTCCCTGGTCTCCCGCGTGTGACAGCCCCGGCAGCGGGGACGCACGAGGGTGCAGCCGGACCCTGAGCCCCGTGCACAGCCATGGCCACCCCGCTCCTTGCTGCAGAAACCCTGTCCAAGCAATCTAGGAACTGCGAAGACTTGCTTTTTTTCTTGTTTTATTTTTTTTCCCTTTTCTATTTTTGTTCCAATAAAACAAAAAGGATTGTTTGGTGGCGTAAGCACATTCTTCTGGGCTTTTTGCGCATCCCCGGCTGCGCGTTTTTGTCCGCCGGCCGCACTACGTACGTCCAAGAGAAACCAAAGCAAGAATTTGAACTTTCAAGTGCTTCCTGCCATTGTCTTTTGCTTTTGTTTGTGCTACTGACTCCAAACCAGATGGATCGGGCTCCCCTCCGGCCGCGGGGGTGATTGGAAGTCAACACAGCCCGGCGAGGTTTGACAGCTTTGTCTTCTCTTCTATCGCCCTTCATCCGTCAAGCCCAGCCATCGGAGCTGAATCGAGCAACGCATATGGATGGGGGGGGGAGGTGGGATTTTATTTGAATTTCAGGGAGCTTAACACAGTAAGGAATGAATGAGAAAGAAAGACAGCGAGCGGGCGAGCGAGAGGGGACGGGCTGTAATCAAAATTCAGTACATTTTAAGTAGATGCTTTGTTTGGCACTTGTATGACTATGATAATGGCACAGACTGCTGATCCGAATAGAAGATACCTTTTTAAAAAGAAAAAATCACAGTCAGCCACTGTTGTGTGCTGGGGAGGAGTGAGCGGCAGGCTCTGGCCTCTTCTCCACCATTCGTGTTTTGTGCCTTCTCAATGCTTTCTGGGCTCCATCCCCACCCGCAGGGTGAGCCCCCGCTGTGGGTCGATGGGTGAGTGGGTTGGGGCTGGGGGTGGCCGGGCAGGCGGTGCTCAGCAGCGCTGGAGGTCCCCAGCATGCCACGCAGGATGGCATGGCTCGTGGTTTCAACCCGTTTTGCTGTGGGCTCAGTGCACTCAGTGCTGCTGCGGTGTTTGGTGCTGGGACTTGGTGCAAAGGTCCAGGTCCCCAGGATCCTTCCCAGGCTGGTGCTGGAGCTGCCACATGGAGTTTGGGGTTTTCCTGCAGCGTGCATGGCCCTCCTGTCCCGCTGCAAGGTGGGAGCGGGGGTGTCAGAGCCAAACCCCCATGTCATTCTGCAGAGCTCTGTGCTCGGGGGGCTGTGTCACCCCAGGGATGCTCCCAGGTCTGGGATGCATCAGCACAGGGACCAGGGGCGGTTCCTGCTTCCCTTTGGTGGCAGCAGGTGTTCCCGGGAGTGACAGCACTCCATCGTGTGGGCAGGAGAAACATCTCTTCCCAGAAACTCTTCAGCCACCGTGTCCCCATGTCACCACAGTCACCCATCTCTTGGTGTGCCCAGGGAGAGGTGACCTCTGGGTCTCACACCAGGTGGGATGCAGACCTAGGGGTGCAATGTAGGTTTTGGCTTCTTCATGTTGGTGTGTTTCTCTTCGTGACTCTGAAGAAATGTCAGAGCAGGGCAACATCCTGGTGTGCCTTGTTTTGAGAAGGACAGTGGACAGGGCTTGTGTCTGAAGGGCTGGAAGGCTGCGGGGATGGAGGGATGGCTGGGGAGGAATGGGAAATGGCTGGGGAGAACTGGGGCAGAGCACTGAGGACGTGGAGGGTGGTTGGGAAGTGATGGGAAAATAGAGGCGATGGACTGAGGGAGAGGTAGAAGAACGGACAGAGGCAAAGCTGGACTGCTGGACAGCACCTCACGAGGGGCAGAGCTCAGCCCAACGGAGCTGGGGGTGTCCTGCTGCTGCTTCCTGGGAAAAGGCTCCCCAGAAGGTGCCTCCCCTTTCCCCACGGGATCTGGGCAGTGGCCCTGTCAGCCAGCAGTGTGCACGGGGCACAGAAGGGCACCCGCGAGCACCGGCTGCTGGCTCCAGCAGGCTGTCCTGAGCCACAGCACCGGCAGATCCATCCTCCTCATCTCTGGTTGTTCAGAGGAGGGAACAGAGCTGGTGAGGGGCTGGAGCACAAGTGTGATGGGAGCGGCTGAGGGACCTGGGGGGTTCAGCTGGAGAACAGGAGCTGAGGGGAGACCTTCTGATCTCTGAACTGCCTGAAAGGAGCTTGGAGCCAGGGGGGTCGGGCTCTGCTCCCCAGGAACAAGCGCCAGGAGCAGAGGAAACGGCCTCAAGTTGCGCCAGGGGAGGTTGAGGTTGGATGTGGGGAACAATTTCTTCCCCAAAGGGCTGTGGGGCATTGGAACAGGCTGCCCAGGGCAGTGCTGGAGTCACCAGCCCTGGAGGGTTGGACAGACGGACATGAGGTTCTCAGGACATGGGTTAATGACAGTGTTGGGTTATGGTTGGACTCTATGATCCTGAGGGGCTTTTCCAAGCAAAATTATTCTGTGATTCTATGATTCTGTGATCCAGCCCAACACCAACCAGCTTCACATTTGTCCCAGGCAGGAGGGACTGGCCATGGCTGGCACTGCTGTCCCCTGCCATGGTGTCAGCCCCGCCGCAGGCCTGGGGACCCCAGGGAGCCCAGCGCAGGGTGCAGCATGGAGCAGAGTCAGAGCTGACCCAGTGGGCATGGCCACACGCGGCCCTGGCCAGAGGGACATTGGCCAGCAATGGCTGCCACCTCTGCCGAGCCTCTGCAATGGAGGTTTGGATGGTTTTGCCCTGGGATGCGAGGGCACATCGAGCAGACTCCTGGCTTATAAAACCATAGAGAGCATCTGCCTGGAAACAGCAGCTCTGCAGCCTCCCCGCTCCTGGCAGTGCACTGCAACCTCGGGTCACTTTTTCTCTAGCTGAAAAAGCACTTTCTTACCTATGCCCAGTCAGCAGCAATGCTATTGCACATAATGCAATTGCACGGACTCTAAATGTGCCCAGAGCTCCCCAGGTTCGTGTCCAGGAGCAGACCCCTGCCCGCACAGCCCCGCTTGCTCAGTGGGCTCTTGCTGGGCTGTCTCAGTGTGGTCATCCCCCTGTGAGCAAGGGCAGGAGCGGTGTCATAGCTCCCTGGACACCTGATTGCCTTTACTTATGCCTAGAACAATCACAGGGTGGCTGGAGGGGTCTGTGGAGGAGCAGTGGCTGCCCCTGCTGCCCCCTGCCCTACCCAGCCTGCCCCATGGAGCTGAGAGGGATTCTGCAGCAGCCCAGCACCTCTGGGAACAGCCCGTTGCTGTGACACTTACTGGGAACAGTCCCTGAATGCTTCAGTTGGGAGGTCACAGCTGGGGACCTGTGGCCACAGGAGGCTGGTGCACCCCAAACCCCTGCAGGAATAGGGGTGCAGGGTGCCCGAGACAGCCGGGCTGTGGGTAGAGGAGGGTGCTGGCTCAGCACCCATTGCCCTCCATGTCCTCATGAGCAGCGCCAGGATCAGGCCCTCGTCCCCCAGCACAGCACCCGGCCAGGATGACTGTCCCCAGCAGGTCCTCGTGTTTCACCCTGCTCACATTCACAGTTACAGTGACAACTCTGAGCCACCCCCAGCCCCTTTTCCACTCACAACTCCCCCTCATTCAAAGCCTCTGTCCTTTTAAGCTATTTTTTTCCCCTCCTATTCATTTCCCGGCCGCCTCTATCCTTTTCTCTTGCCTAGCCCCTCTCCCGGAGCAGCTGCTATGCTAATAAGCATGAGGCAGAAAAGGGAGCAAGCCTTTGCAGTGGCTGGTGAGGAGAGAAAGACCCCAGAGCCCTCCAAATGCTAAATAAATCCAAGGCTGGAGCAGCATCCCTGAACAAAGAGGCCTGGCCTCCCCCTTCTTTTCCCCTCTTCCCAATTCCACCACCTTTTCACATTCAAATCCATTAAACAGCGAGCAGAAAGACCCTGAGTATTCATAGCATTGCATTAAAGAGAAAGCCCCGTGGTCCCTCTCCACCCCAGCCGGGTGGAGGGAAGGGCTCCATCCACCCCCGCCGGGCTGCCGGGGGCTGCGGGCTGGGAACCGCCCGGGACAAAAGCCCCGGCTACCGCACACAGAGATGCCTTTCACCTGTGTTCCAGGTTTCTGCCCCTCCTGGGACCCTTGGGCTCCTCCATTGGGATCCAGATCCTGGTTCCTGCAGGCAGCGCTGGGTGGGAACCGCACAGGAGGGAGAGTCTGCGGGTGCAACAAGGGAGGAACCCCCTGTGTGTCCTGCCTGTTGATGGTGCTGGGAAGTGTTATGGCAGTGACGGGGCAATGGGGACACCCAGATCTAAAGGGGCTCACAAGACAGATGGGGACAGACTTTTGAGCAGGGCCTGCTGCGATAGGACAAGGGGTGATGGTTTTAAACTGGAGGAGGGAGATTCGGGCTGGACATGAGGAAGAAATTGTTGCCCTGAGGGTGCTGGGAGCCTGGCCCAGGTTGGCCAGAGAGGTGGTGGATGAACCATCCCTGGAGACATCCCAGGCCAGGCTGGACGGGGCTCTGAGCAACCTGAGCTGGTGAAGATGTCCCTGCTCATGGCAGGGGGGGCACTGGGGAGCTGGGGAGGGCCCTTCAACCCAAACTGTTCTGTGGTTCTGTGATCTTAGGGTGGTGAAGATCTCCCACAGACGATCCCAAAGGGCAGGGCTCCTGCAGGGCCAGGCACAGCCCAGGACCACAGCCACGTGCCCACCGGCCCCTGAGCGAGGACCAGTCACCGCAGCCTCACCGCGGCTGGTGCTCAGCCAGTGGGCCAGGTCCCATGTGCTGGTAACACATTTCCTACCCATTTTGCCCTAGAGTCAGAGCAGCTTTCTGGCACAAAGACCTCAGACCTTACTCCCTGAGCGAGAGGTTGCAGTAAGGGAGGTGGACATGTAGGTGGGCTCCATGTCAGCTATTGGGGCTGGTGGCACGTGGTGGAATGCCTGAGGAGATGTGACTCTTCTGTGGAAGAAGAATAGATGGGCATTTTCTTCTGCCTTCTGGGGTGGAAGTGGAGACACACCTCCAGGAAGCATTTAATGTTCTTCTCTGGTACCAAGCTTCTGCTGGAGTCACAGGACTCCAGGAGATTTGTCTTTTAGTATCAAATATTGAAAAAGGTTTTAAATTCAGGGATTTTAGCATGTGAGGATGGAAGCTGTCTGAGTGATGCTAGCTGGACCGCAGAGACCGTGATGGTCATTTGAGGTGCCCAGGAGGCAGCAATAACGGGGACCCAGCCCATGCAGCTGGGTCAGTGGGGTGGAATTCAGCTCTGGCCCTGGGGTGTCCATTCAAGGTGGTGTCTGGGTTCCTTCGCAGGCTGTGGAAGCAGGGGAGGGATGGCAGCTTACATCTAAACTCCTTCTGCTGCTTGAGATGGCCTCACTTGTCCTGCCGGGCCTCTGCCCCATGGTCTGGAGGCCATCCCATCTCCTGTACCTGCACACATGTCCTGGGCACCCTGGGGCATCTCATCAGGCACAAGGTGACTGTGTTTTGGTGCCCAAATCCTGCTCTGTAGTGATACAATCAAGACTGGAAGGTGATTGAGGCTGCCCTGAGAGGTCACCTCCATGTGCTCAGCCATATCCCACCCTGGGCTCCTGCAGCCACGTTCACATGGTCACCAGGGCTCCATCCTGACCATTGCAGGTGCTGCACAGCCTTGGGGTGTGTGGACCAGCCAGCAAGAGATCTAGAGCAGAAGATGGGGAGAGGTGGGACTACCCTCAGGAAACCTAAAATGATGTCAACCACTACATGGGACATGGGAGCTCAGCCCCTGGCCTCGGCAGTGCAGGGTCCCCAAGCTGTGTGTACGGTGCCCTGTCCCTGCGTGGACTCTGGGCTCCCGGGGTGCTCCCAGCAGCGTGGGATCCCCGGGCTGTCTTCATGGCTGATGCTTCAGTGCTGTAGGACCTTGCTGGCCCACCCTGCCCTTGCAGGCCACCAGCTTCTCAGCCTGGAAACGTCTTGATCACATCAGGGCCTTCCTGGGCTCCACCAGGGACATGTTCCCCCAGAAAACAGAGCTCTCTGGGGTGAATGTCAGCAAAGACCTGGAGAGGTTTCCAAGAACAAGCTCCTACTGTACTGCAAAGGAAACCAGCTCCAGCCAGGTGTCTCAGCCTCAGATCCCCAAGCCACAGGGGGCTGTTCCCAACCCTACTGTGTGCAAACACTGAGGATTGATCCAGCACCCTAATAACGTGGAGGGGCTTGTGTTGCTCCAGCTTTGGTGGACTGGCCTTGCCTTGTCAAGGAGGTGTCCTTGGGCAGAGATGGTGCGCACTGATCCTGCACTACCCCAGCCAGATGACTCAATTCTACCTGCTCCTCACCTGAGACAAGTCACAGAGGGTCAACCTGGCACAGAGGGTGCAAGAGGCACAGATATACTCAGATGCCACCGACACCACAGTCATGCTCCTCGGTGACTCCCCATGTATCTTCCCATGGATTTGGTCAGTGACAGGTGGTCACTGCCCACCACTGTGCTTGGGGGCCCCCCACTCCTGGTGTGAACCCGAGCCCATTCTCCACCATCTCACTCTGTCCCAGCCCTTCCCAAGGACCAGTCTCAGCACCAAAATCCACCCTGCCCCAGACCTGCCTTCGGAGCAGCACAAAGACAAGTCCAAGCATGACAAGTCCTTCATTGCGCACAGGCTGGTGGCACGGGGTGAGTGGGATCAGCAGGAGGGATGAACGCAAGCCACCGTGCCCCATCTGCACCCAAACTGCACGGCCATGGGGTGCTGAGAAGGGCAGTGAACACCATGAATTTTTGGGGGGGATCTTCTGTGAGAGGCCGTGGTCGACGAGCAGGGCTGCACCAGCCTCTCTGACATCAAGGCTGTGGCTGGAAGTGTCGCAGCCCTTCTCCAGGTGTGCAAGCACAGGGCTAACCCTGCTGCAGGCTGCAGCCTGCCTCCGAGCGCCGAGCAGCATTGCCTGCCTCACCCTCCAGCCTGCAGGATGAGGCCCACAGTGCTGCTGGGGCAAGGACTGGGAATGTCCCAGAGACCTGAATTATCCCACGTTGCTCCCAGGCTGGTCCAAGAGATGTCCTACCAGCCTCCTCATCCTCATGGGGCTGACTGGAGACCCTGTCCCGACTTGGACAGGGTGACCCAAGGGACCTGCAAGCACCGTAGTGCTCTGGTCCTCCATGGTGGCTGCACCCAGAGGAGCTGCAGCGTGGTGGGACCATCCCAGGCAGGTCTACCTGCAGCGGCAGGTGGGACAGGTGTCCAGGGTGTCCCTCTGACGGGCGGTCGGGAGAAAGGTCCCTGCTTAGCAATGCAGGAATGCAGGTCGGGCTGAATGCGGCGGAGGCGGGTCTGATCTGGTGCCCCACTAAGCCCCCATTCTTTCCCAGCCGGTGCATCTTGTATTCAGGCTGCCTGCTCCTAAGCAGAGCGTCTTTAATCCTTCCCTTGTCTCCTCCATTCCCTTTCAGGCCTTTGGCCAATGGGAAGGGGATGAGCAGCTCTCTCCAGGAAGGAAATTAAAAGCGAGGAGGAGGGTAGGGAGGAGGAGAGCGCGGGGAGGGGGACTTGGAAGGGGAGACAATCCTGGAGTGGAGATGCCAGTCATCGGGGTCTCAATAGCCCCATTCACCCTGCCCAGCCACACAGAAAATCAGGGTCACCAGGATCCATGCCCTGCCTGGAGACAACTGTTGCTTTATTCTTTTTAATTGCTGGAAAACGCAGAAAAGTTCACTTGTGTGTGTGGCTGGCTCCGGTGGGGGCTGCGCCGGGGGGCGCGGGCGGCGGAGGGCTGGGAGTGACAGGGTGAGGCCGACGCGCAGCGAGAAAGGACACAAAAAGCAGCCGCACGTGAGGGTGGAGGCTGCGACCCGGCGCGGCGGAGAAGCCATCTGTACGGCTGGGCAGCCGGAGCAGCGGGCAGCGCGGGGACAGGAGCTGCAACGGGATGGGGACGTGGTGGCTTCATCCCCGGGTACGCACGGGAAGCATCTCCTGGGGTTTCGGGCAGAGGGAGCAGCCCCAGGCCAGCAGCCAGGCAAGGAGGGAGCTGTGCAGACAGACACGGGTGGGTGGGTGGGCAGGTGTCTCCACATTTGTGGGCACAGAGATACGCAGGCTGATGCTTCTGGCTGGACACACAGCGACCAGGCAGCTCAAAGCACACGCACCCACATGTGGCGCCCAGAGGCACATTGCCACCCTGAGCCCAGGATGCCAACACACCTCCCAGACGGACTGACGGCCATGCCACCTCCACGTTCAGCCCCTGCTCCAGGTGGACAGCACCCATGCAGGGACGTCCTGTAGGGCACGCGTGCAGCCTTGGGGGTCTGAGGACCTGGCTATCCCAGCAGCCCTCGTGCTCTGCCACCCACCTCTCTGGCTGTGCAACGTACTCATGTGGCTGAGTACCAGCCTTGAAACACCGGCCACCATGGGTCACGGATCAGCGGCCCAGCAGGTCTGCACCAGCATCCCCACAGCTTCCACCCAGCTCTGACAGGTGCTGGGTGCCAGGGGATACTCTGGGAGCGGGACACAAGTGCCTGGGTCACAGATGGAGTCAGTCCCAACTTGTCTCCATCAGGGACATCTCTGATTATCCTCCTCCAGTCCTCCCATGAGCCTAGGCTGATTTGTGCCTGTCAAAGTCCTCAGATCTGGGTTGCACTTCCCTCCCCAGTCCAGCCTTTGCCCCCCTTTGCTGAACCCTCAACTTTTCTTTCTGAAGAGCATGAGAGCTGTGCTGGCCATGCTGGTGGTGCTGCTCATCCTGCAACTCGTCCTCAGCCCACAAGGTGCTCCCAAGCGCTGTGACCCACAGCATCTCATCTCACAGATGAGACAGCATCTTCTGAGGTTTCCACGATACTGCTGCCCCCTTGCAAATCCTCGCCTCACCCACCCTGTGCCACCACCCCCTGCCCTCCTGGCCGGCATGGGGCTGGCGAGCGCAGTGCAGGGAGATGCAGGCAGCTCCTGGCACAGCAGCCAGCCTCCGAAGCAGGGGAGATGCCTGCTGAGCATGGTCCAAGCCTCCAGCAGGTCTCCTGACCAGCCCCACCAGTGCTGTGGGGTGTTCACCCTCAATACAAGGCCCAGAGACACCCCCCTGCCACAGCTTGGATGAGGGAACTCAAACCCCTCAGGATAGAAGCAAAGCCCCCATGCTAAGGAGCACCCAGTAAAGCAGAGGGAGGAGGAGGAGAAAGAGGAAAGGCAGGTTTGTGGAGCACAGAAAGGAAACCCGCTGCAGAGCACAAGCATTCCAAGCTGTTCCTGGGCAGAGGGGCTGTGGGACACACCACCCTCCCAAACCCAGCCCATGTGCCTGCAGCCTCTGCGCCCTTCCTGGCAGCTGTTATCGTAAAGCCATAACTGCAGCCATTTTAAAACCATAACTTGACCAACCCTGATCAAATGCAAACAGAGTCCTTCCCCAGGCCACAGCCTGGGCAGACTCAGACGGAGCGTAACCACAGCTGGGAGACAAAGAGGCATTTGGGAGACAACCCAGGCCCTGGATGTTCAGAGCGTTTGGAGAAGGACACGAAGCAGGGCAGAACTGGAAATGCTTTCAAACCAGCACCGATAGCACAAAGGGAAGTGGAAAGTTTGGCAGCACAAGATAGCATCATGTACCAGGACAAAGAGACCTGCGGGAAGGAGGGTCCACTGCGGTGTGGTGATGCCAGGCTGGCAGTTCCAGAGGAGCAAAGTGGAATCATATAAACAGTGTAGGAAAAAGGCGTGTGAAGAAGCCTCTGCAAGTGAAAATCCCAGTCACAGAGGAGCCAGAACAGTTTGAAGTACATCTAGAGGAAGCCCCAGACTGATGGGGTGAGTTTGCCATCAGTGTGTCCCCAGGACACACGGTGTTTGCTCAGGTTTGGGAAGAACTTGTCTGTGACATCACGAGGTGCTGGCTGCAGTGTGGTTCCTCTCCTTCCAGCTGGGCAGCGGGCTGGGGGACGGTGAAACTGTCAGCTACGGAAATGGGGTCCTGGGAGCTGCAAAACAGAGATTCTCATTGCTGCAGCACCAATGAGACAGCAGAGCCTGTACAGAAGGGTGCGATTGCTGAGCGTGTGGCTGGACACAGAGCTGGGAGAAGCTGGTGGGGCTCCTGCAAGGAGCTGTCTCAAACAGAAAGGATCCAGAGGACATCATCTGCCTTCTGATGAGGCACCGCACCCACGATTATTAAAGAAACAAACTTGCTGTGGGGGCAGAAGACAGGCTCTTTCACGAACTGAAAGGCGGTTGAAGGATCAGAAGCAACACATAGGGCTCTTCAGGATGGAGGACAGTCAGCAGTGGGGTCCCCCACATACCAGCCCTGGGACCAGTTTTATATTTGACATCTTCATCTGCCCCAAGGAGAAAGGAGTGAACAGAAATCTTCAAGTTCATCAATTACTTTGAGCTCTTCTGGATGGCCAAGGCTGTGTTGATGGCAAGGAGTTTAGAAGGATCTCAAAAGCAAGAGGCAAAGACATAGCCGGTGAGCTTTGGTGTAGAGAAATGAAGATGATGCCCAGAGCCCAGCTGGGGGGCCAACCCCCCTCCCTGCAGAGGCTCCACCACCCTGTGCTCTGGCGTCATGGGGAGTTTCTCCATCCCTGCCCAGCGATCCCAGCCACCGCAGCCTGAGGGAATGAGGACAGTGAACAGGGGGATGGAGGGGCTGCACCACTTCTATGGTCTTTCTCAGCACAGTCAACGTGCATGAGTTTTTTGCAGCCAGTACAGCTGCTCCCCAGTGTTCTCACTGAGGATGGTGCCCACAGGTCCACAGTCACAGCCACACACCGTGTTCTTGTGTACAGAAGAGGAGAGGACTGGGCTGGATGTGGCCCATGCCTGCAGCTTCCCCAGCTGTTGTCCTTTAGAAGGGCACAGCTCCCTGCGCTCCCGGCTGCGGAGGAGGGGAGCCAAAAGCAGCTGAGGGTCACGCATCCTCCTGCCTCCCCTGCCAGGTCCCAGCAAGGGGGGCATATGCTCCCAGTAAAGCAGACTGGTCCCCAAAGACGATATGTAGGAACGTGTCCTGTATTGGTCACACCCGGGGACTTTTGCCCCACGGGGCATTTCTGTACCTGATGCCATGGCCGTGGCAGCTGCCGCTGCACGGCTGACCTGCCTGCCGCTGGACACCGGTCCGGCTCCGCAAAGCTCCCGGGGCCGGTACTCTGGTACTGCCCGGGGACCTGCCCGGCCCTGCCGCCTAGGGAAGGGCCCCCCGGGGCACAGCGGGGCTCCCCCGCCCACTGCAGCGCGGCTGGAGCGGGGCCGGAGCGGGGCCGGAGCGGGAGCGGGGCCGCGCTGCCATTCCTTGCCGCCGGCTGCCACCTAGTGCTGGCGGGGCGCGGGAAGGTCCGGCCGGGCAGCCCCGGCGTCCCGCAGCCCCAGCTCGGGGGACTGGAGCCCAGGGCTGGGGCTGGACCGAGGTGGGCTCCTCCGGAGACAGGGAAGCACAGGGCGGGTTAAAGAGGTGGACTCATTAAAGGGGTCTCTGCCCCACGCCCGAATTTCCCCTGTGCTCCCAAGGACACCCCAGATGTGCACTAAGACGTGTGTGTGACGAGATGCTCAGGCCTCCCCAGCAGCCTGTGCTGCCCGGGCAGCGCATCCATCGGTCCTGTGCGAAGGGCCGGTTGGTGGCCACCGGTGGCGAGGAGAGGTGAAGGTCCGGCTGGCTCCTGCAAGCGTGCCGCGGCTCTGGCCCTTCTCTGCAAATATTGGGCTGGGGGCAGGCCGGAGAGGGGCTCCTGCCCTTTGCTCTGTTTGCCGTTTCCCTCGGGCTGTTTGGTTTCTGTTAATCATCCTGTGAAGGCAAACAGTGGTGGGGAAGGGCGGTGTGCCCCACGCCTCCCACGCCTGCCAGGTCCGGGTGACACCCAGATGGCTCCAGAGTATTCACACCAGCTTGGAAGCCCCAGGACGGGGGAGCAGGCAGCACAAGCTCTGCTCCTTGCAGACACTGGTCAGGATTAGGCAGCACTGTGGAGCCCCCAGGTCCTCTTCTCTCTGCAGGGTCAGGCTGGTCTGCTGGGGCTGGGGGCACCATCAGGGCTCTTTGCAGGACACCAGGGCGGGAATATGAACCTCAAGGTAGAATAAAGAAGAATAGGCAGGTGCTGGCCCCACGTCTGGGCCAAGCCGTGGTGTAGAAACAGGTGAGGGCAAGGAGTTCAGCCTGGCACTGCAGGGAGATGCTCGTCTCCCTTTCTGCACCCCACATCAGCTCTCTGCAGATCCCCAGGGCTGAGGGCAGTGGCAAGCCCCGGGGCCACACGGCTGTGACCACACAGGGTGACAAGCTGCCCACACCCCCCGACACCCCCCGGCCAGGCCGGCTGCCCCGCTGGCCGCGGTCTGAAGGTCACGCTGCTGCGCAGTGTGGGGACAGCGCAGAGTCCGAGATCCCACGGGTGCGCTGGTGCTCAGCAGCACTCCAGAGCCACCAGCCAGGATGATGCGGGGTCTCTTTGCGCTCCTCCTCTTCACTGTGGCCAGCGGAACCCCCATTGGGGACCAGGATGAGGATATCCAAGTGCAGGAGAATTTTGAGGCTGAGCGGGTAACAGCGGCTTGCGGTTCCTTCACTCTGGGGGCAGAAGGGATGGGGGAAGGGTTTAATTCATTACTCCTGCCCACGTCAGGCTGTGCAGGACAAGCATTGACAGCATGGCCCTTTCTGGGCGCTGGTTGGGGGGTGGCTTCACCCCACACCTTGGCAGGGCAGCTGCAGCCTGAGCAGCTGGGCAGATGAATCCCACGAGACATCTATTGATCTGCGCAGCCTAAGAGGTGCGGGCAGGGCCTGCAGGCATCCCCACAAAGAAGGATTTCTGTGGGATGCAGAGTGCCTGAGGGATCTCCCGCAGGCAGCCCTGTCCCTGCCAGGCTCTGCACAGCCCCACACTTGTGTTTGGGCCTGGGCTCTCCTGGAACACATGGGGGGATGTCAGTCTGACAACCCCAGCCCTGCCTGGTGGTCGGGGGACCCAGGAAAACCCTGCTCAATGTTGATCCGCTTCCCAAAGCCCGCAGCAGCTCTGACCCTGGCACTCTGCACCACCACCCCGCAGTTGCTCTCTTGGCCATGAATATTGCAGCTCTGCAGAAAACCAGCTGTCCCACTTTGGTGGAGAGGGCTCATGGTGGAGACAGTCCTTTCTTCTCCCCCCAGATGTATGGGAAGTGGTACGACATCGCCGTTGGCACAACCTGCAAATGGATGAAGAACTACAAGGAGAAGTTCAGCATGGGCACGTTGGTGCTGGGCCCTGGCCCCAGCGCTGACCAGATCAGCACTGCCAGCACCAGGCTGCGGTACGGGTGCTGCCGCGGATGCTCGAGCCTGCCCCAAAGCCATCCTAGCCAGGGCTGCTCTGTGTCCCCAAGGCTGGGACAAGATGTGGGGGTTGCTTGCTCTGTCTGGCATCAGAGCCATGAGGAGGGGCTGGATTTGGCTTAAATACCCAATGCGCTGGGCAGAGAATTTCGGGGGTCCCGTGCCACGGCCCCGGTGCCCCTGAGGTGATTTTCATGATCACTCCAAGCAGCTGTTTTTCTCCTCCCTCCAGGCAAGGTGACTGCAAGCTCATTGCAGGAGAGTACCAGAAAACCAGCACCCCTGGCAAATACACCTACTATAACCCCAGTAAGTTGGGCTCGCTGCCAACCTGCTTGGCCCCGAGAGCTGCGATGTGGCCGAGTGACGGGAACCAGTGCTGGGCGCAGCTGAGGCTGGGGAAGGGTTCAGGAAAGCAAGGTTCAGAAGCCGCTCCACAGTTTGGGTCACTTCCAGTTAAAGTCTGGAGTTAAGCTGGGGGAAAGGGGCTGTTTCAGCACTGGCCCTGCATACACACAGGACTATGTGTTGGTCCAGCAGATCTCTCCTGTTCCCAAAGTCCCAAGCGGGGTCTGGGACCCACCAGCCACATTTCCAGAGCATTGGTGGTATCTCAGTTGCCCACGACTCTAAGTTTCCAGTTCCCTTGACTAAGAATAAGCTGGTGAGCCTAAAGGCAGTAGGAATTATATCAGTCTCCTTCCCAAAAATCAGCTGTTTTCTTCAATTAGCTGCCTGATTTCAGCCCCCAGCTCGGGCTGCCTTACACTGCCCCGCTTCTCCCTGGGGGCAGGAATGATGTCCCCTGTGTCTCTGTCTCACCCAGAATGGGATGTATCTATCCAGTCCTACGTGCTCCGCACCAATTATGAAGAATATGCTGTCATTCTGATGAAGAAGAAAAGCAGTTTTGGCCCGAGCACCACTCTGAAGCTGTACGGTATGTCTGGCTACGGCACTTGTGGGTGAGCAGGCTCTGGTGCGGGCCAGTGTGGCTCAGAAACACCCCCCAAGGATCCCTTGGCCTTGAGGGACCTGACCATGGTGCTTTGGACCAGTTCATCTTGGGCACTGCAGTGGGTGAGTTGTATGGCTCAGCCTAGAGCCATGTCACACAATGAACATCCAAACCAGCCCATTGTTTGGGGTGAAGGTGGCAAGATCTGCCTGGAAGAACCCCAGGCCCTGAAGTGGCAGGAGGTGCTGTCTTTCAAAATTGAGAAACATTAAAACCACTTTGTCCAAGCCCTTGGTCAAGGCTGGTCAGGAATACCAGAGGAGAGGTTGGGTAGGACCAGGAGGCTGCAGTTGCCTGAACTCTGCAGGCTGGCGGGTGTTTGGGGGGCTGCATGCAGACCCCCTCCCACACCAACCCTGCTCACAGCCCATTCCCTCGCCCAGGGAGGAGTCCGGAGCTGCGGGAGGACCTCATCGAGTCTTTCCAGCAACTGGCTCTAGAGCTGGGCATCCCTGAAGACTCCATCTTCGTCCTGGCCAACAGAGGTAACGCACACACCCCTCCCGCTGCTTATCCCCCTGGCACTGGGGCTGTTCCATCCTGGTGTGCGAGGCTGTGGAGAAAGTGAGACAATCAGGATGGATGGAGGAGAGGCAAAGACTTTGCTAGGATGGGATGGGAAAGAGACAAGGCCATGTATCAGTCAGGTTTCCACCAGCTTCCAGATGGTGGGATCCTTACCTGTCTGCCAGGTCAGCGCACCCCAGAACACTGTGCTGGGATGAGGGTGCAGGGCACCCATGACTGGGTGCTCCCAGGAGCTGAGGAGCTCCTTGCTCAGCCTGGGGTTCAGAAGGTGCTAATGTGATGGATGTGGGTGTGGGGATTTTAGGGTGGTGCTCCTGCAAGTGGGAGGTGGAAAGCAGCAAGAGGGAAAGAACGTTGGGGTGAAACTGGGAGGGTGTCCCCTTCCCCAAGGTCCCATGTGTGCATGGTGCAGGACCACGGTGACATGAGTCTGTCAGGACACCTCCCTTCTCATGTTGCTGGTTTTCTCTCCTGTCATCTGGGCCAGGTGAATGCATCCCCCAGGAGACGGCAACTGCCCCCCCGGTGAGTGGTCCAGCTGGGAACTCCTGAGATGACTCAAGGCTGGGGACATCCCATCCAAACCAAACCTACTGGAGACTGGTATCTGGGGACCAGGATCTGTGGGCAGGACACAGAGTCCGTGGAGGTGCACTGGCTGTCCAGGGAGATGCTCTTTCATCTCCATCAATGGGCTTTGCCTGCAAGGATGGGGGCACAGGCGGGTGCAGGCTGCAGGATGAGTGTCCCAAGGGCCAGGTGCGCACCAGGGCTCATTCCCAAGTGGAAGGCAGCAGACTTTTCCTACTCAGATTTTTTCATGGGGTAAAAGTTGCCACATGTGGAGTCTGGTGTCTCCTTGCTCCCCGCCTGTGTGTACCCCAGCTAGCACATGGACCCCTCCTTCAGGGATGGGGAGGCAGCTCAGCACCCCACTGCCCCTTCAGCTGCAGTCACCCAGTACCTCCTGATCTCACAGGGTTGAGTTTAGAAGGATTTTCAATAGGGAATGGGACTTTCATAGGAGAAACAACCCGGTTGACTTGAGAGCAGGTAACACACCACATTGCATCAGCAATGGCAGAGACATGTCCCCAGCACAGGCCATGACTGGGGAACTGTGGGTGTCTTTATCCAACGCACATGATCCTGTCACCCACCCGGGATGAGCACAGGGCTGGGGAGGGATCACAGCCTGTTGATCCAAGAGCAATGGCTGGAGATGTGCCGGGAGCACCAAGGAGGGTTGGAACCTGCATGGGCTGCAGCACCCAACAGCGCTGCCCCCGACATAGCCCGTCCTGGGGGCAGCAGGGGCTCAAGGGGAGCTCAGCACCATGGTGGGGAGTGATGGGGCTAGCGGCAGGTCCCACAGGCAGGGGCTGGGGGCAGCTCGGTGCTTTCTTCCCTGTGCAGAGGGCGCGGAGAGCAGTCCTGCCCACTGAGGAGGGCTCGGCCGCGGGACCCCTGCCCACTTACGTGGGCAATAAGGAAGGTAGGTCCGAGGGGGGCGCTGCATGGGTGCTCCCCTGCGCCGCATCCCTCTTTGCCTGCGACAGCCCGCGTCTCGCTCGCCTGCAGACTCGTGTTGGCTGAGACGGGACCCCGGGCCCTGCAGTGGGATGCTCTCCCGCTTCTTCTACAACTCCTCCTCCATGGCCTGTGAAACCTTCCTCTATGGCGGCTGTCTGGGCAACGGCAACAACTTCTACTCAGAGAAGGAGTGCCTGCAGGCGTGCCGGACAGAGGGTGAGCGGGGCCACCAGGAGACGTCCCTCCAGGGCACAGGGGGTGCCTTTGCCGAGGCATCAGAGCAGATCTGACAGTGGCCTCGAACCCCACGTGTCCAGCATCCCCGTGGGTAGTGGAGGGCTCTGAAACCCCTGTCCTCAGAGCAGCCCCTCTCTCTGCAGCTGCCTGCAGGCTGCCCATTGTCCCGGGTCCCTGCCAGAAACCAGTGACGCGCTGGGCCTTCGACGCTGCCCAGGGCAAGTGCATCACGTTCAGCTACGGAGGCTGCAAGGGCAACGGGAACCAGTTCTATTCAGAGAAGGAGTGCAAGGAGTACTGCGGGGCTCCTCCACTAGCAGGTACCCACACCCTGCCCACACCGTGCTGTGCCGGGGCAGCCGGGATTGCAGCCTGCACCATCTCCTGTCCTGCTCCAGGCTGGGGCTGGATGTGCTGGGTCTGCCTGGGGCTGAGACTGGGCTGTCCTGGGTCTGGGGTGAGTTTAGGATGGGTCTGTTCTGGGTCCAGGATAAGTCTTGGATAGGTCTGTCCTGAGTCTGAATGGTTTTGGGTCAGTCCCGAATCTGGAGAGTCCAGGAC
Organism: Columba livia; assembly: GCF_036013475.1. Lineage (NCBI taxonomy): Eukaryota > Metazoa > Chordata > Aves > Columbiformes > Columbidae > Columba > Columba livia. The sequence goes on from NC_088620.1 coordinate 10,771,180, forward strand.
AGGCCTATCCTGGGTCTAGGATAAGTCTTGTATATGTCTGTCCCAGGTCTGGAATGGCTCTGGAATGGGTCTGTTCTGGATGCGGGATAAGTCTGGGCTAGTCCTGTCTCGGGTCTGGAATGTCCCTGGGATGGGTCTGTCCTGGGTGTGAATGGGTCCAGGATGGGTCTATTCTGGGTCTACGATAAGCCTGGAATGGGTTTGTCCTGGGTCCAGGAGGGGTCTGGGATGGGTTTGGGCTTTGCTTGGGATGAGTCTGTCCTGGGTCAGGTGCTGGGATGGACTGAGGAGTATGGTCATTAATCTGCAGACAGTATCACCCAGAGTATCACCCAGAGTATCACCAGTATCACCATCTGCACAGGCTGCAGATGTACTGAGGCCAGGAGTCAGCTTCAAAGTCCCTCTTGATAAAAGGGGGAACGGCCCCGAGCAGACTGGGGGGCAGTGGGGCCCAGTGGGTGTGACAGCACCCAGGCAGGGGATGCCAGTGTGGAAAGATGGCGGGGGGGTGGAGGACCCTGACAATGAATAAGGACCAAACTGGGGTCCCCACAATGGGGGTACTCTCTGTGTGACACCTGCCAGACCCTCCAGCTCTAGTCAGTGCAGGGGTTTCCATATTGAACCTCTGTGGGAAGCACACTTTGCCCTTGGGACAGATGGACAAGAAGGTTTTCTGGAGTGTGGCAGGGGAAATCTCTCCATATAGAGGGTCGAGCTCGGGGGTCTTCAGCTACAGCCAGCCCAGGGCGAGCCTGGTCCTGGGGGGTCGGAACCGGGGGTTCATCATGCCCCCAGAGATGGGAGATGGGGCTAGAGTCATGTGTCTTAAGGCAAAGCTCATCTTTTAGTATCCCATCACCAATATAAAGTGCATTAATGCCACCACGGTGGGTGGTGGGACATGAAGTGACATCCCAGGACAGCATGGGGTGTGTGGAAGGTCCAGACAGCTTCCCCCAGCGCTGACAGCTGGGACAAAGTGGGAAGCATCAGCCATCGCCGTCTGTCTGTGGGGCGAGGAGGAGGTCTGTCCGTCACCCTGTGCCTCTCTGCTTGCAGAGGATGAGCAGTTTCTGCATCTGTCAAACTGACGTGGGCGGAGGACGAGCTGCCAGCACCCGGCACCGGGGCCTGGCCGGAGGCTGCCGGCAGCTGCTGGTGGCAACACAGGAGATGCCTCCAGCAGTAAATGTCTCTGATGTGACCAATGAGCCCAGTGTCCATCCTCAAGCTGGTGGGGAGTGGGGTGGGTGTCCAGGAGGGGCAGGGGATGCTGTGGGGTCCTCACTGGCCTCCTTGATGCGATGTCCGCCCCCCTTTGTGGGGCTACCAGCTGCTTCCCACTGAGTCTCTGTCCCTGCCCCAGCCCCACTGCCCACATAGGACTGGGGTGGCCAAGGGGGGCTCAGGGCGTCCCGAGGGATGGGGTTTGGGCCTCCATTTCCCAGGGGTTGGTGTGGGGCAGCCGGAAGGGTGACAGCAGGGGGAAATGTGTGCCTGCATCTTCCTAAAGGTGAACATTTGCTGCATCAAGGTTGTACTGGGGAACCCAGTCATGGACAAGGATAATGGGGAGGGATGACGACCACAGGGGGTTACAGGAGGGGGTTATGGGGTGTCAGAGGGGAGCCTGAGGGGTCACAGGGCGGGGCTGTGGGGTTTTGGGGTTGTAGGGTCTATGGTGGGTCACAGCAGGGAATTAGGGATGTTACAGTGGGTCTCAGGGCGATTATTGGGCATCACAGGAGGGAATTATGGGGCTGTGAGGATCACAGGGGGAAATTGGGGACATCACAGGACGGGGTTACAGAGGTTATGGGGATCCCAGGGGGGCTGTGAGGGTCCCAGAAGAGGAATGCAGTGCTTGGGGGGGTGGGTATAAGCGTTCCAGGAAGGGATCACAAGGGTTGTGGGGGCACAGGTGGGCTGTGGGGGTCCCAGGAGAGGACTGGGAGTGTTGGGGATGCTGGGGGGTCCCAGGAGGGGATTACAAGGGTTATGGGGGTCACGGCTTGGGGGCTACGAAGCTCACAGGAGGCGACTGCAGGGGTCTTGGGGGCGTCACAGAGCCCTGGGGTCCCACGGGGGGCTGTCGGGGGTCACGGGGTCACCCGCCGGGGGGTCACGAGCGGCGCTGGGGTCGCGTTCCGGCCGCGCTGGCCCCTGTCGGCCGCCGTAGCGGCGCCACGCGCGGCCCGGCCCCCGGCGGCGGCGGAAGAGGCAAGATGGCGGCGGCGGCGGGAGCCCCGTGCGGCCCGCGGGCCGCCCGGCGGGGCTGAGCGAACCGGGCCCGCCGAGCCAACCCGGGCCCGCCGAGCCAACCCCGGCCCGCCGAGCCAACCCGGTCCGCTGCCGGCAGGACCCCGCACCGCCCGGGCCATGCCCGGTTAGCGCTCCCGGCACACGGCGGGCCCCGGCTGAGCCCCCTCCCTGCCGTGGCGGGCCAGGCCGAGCCCGCGCATCCTGCCCTGCCCAGCCCGGGCCGCCCCTCATGGCCGGAGCAGCCCCGGCCCTGCCCTGACTGACCCGAGCCCTGCCCGCCCTGTGCCCCCGCAGCCCGTCGCCCGGCGGTGGAGCCGAGCGGGACCACCAAGATGTTCTCGGCCCTGAAGAAGCTGGTGGGCTCGGAGCAGCCCCCGGGCAGAGACAAGAACATCCCCGCGGGGCTGCAGTCCATGAACCAGGCTCTGCAGCGGCGCTTCGCCAAGGGAGTGCAGTACAACAGTGAGTCCGGGGCCGCGGGGGCTGAGCCGCGTCCGTCTGTCCGTGCACTGCCCGGGGACCGGGCGGGACCGGGGGATGGAGATGGAAATGGAGATGGAAGCGCTTTCGTTGTGCGTGGCGGTGCCTTTGACAGTGTTCCCCAACGCCAAGTTTGCAATTAAATGTTAGAGCTTGGGGAAGCGTGGGAGGAGTGAGGGCTGGGAAACTTTTATCGTTCCGTGCGGGACTCGGGAACCTGTGGTTCGGCACATGTCCCAGACGGCTGCGGCTTTCTGCTGACGGGGCACTAGACAGGGTTCCTTGTAAATCAACTTTTGTCAGTCGAAGCATCAAGAGAGTAACTCCCCTGGGTGTGGGGGCGACCTTCCCGCAGCCCAGGATAATGGTATTTGTAATTAAGCTTTAGTGGTTATATGATAAGGGTCTTTTGAAAAGCTCTGCCCTGTCAGGCTTTAATAAAAGGTGAGTGATGTGCCCTTGGTACATAATTTCATTCAGACCTTATGTTTCTGCAACTGATACGTTTGCTCTTTTCTCAGGGAACATTTTCAAAATTTATTTCCTTTTGATGTTGAGGCTTAGGATCACGTCCTTCCCTTGAAGCTCAGTAAAGGTCATTTCTAATGTAATGTTTCAGGAGGACATCACACGTATGTGAAATACATCCCAAAGTAACAGTTGTGAGATGGGGACGGTAATTATGGTACCAGAGAGCGCTGGGAGGACCAGCTCGTCTGCGTGGGCCCGGGCAGGCGGGGAGGTCGCATTGCAGCAGGCCAAGGGGCTGGCAGTTTGGAAAGAGACTGGTTGGTATATGTGGCACTGGACAATGTCTGTGAGGACACACATACTGTGGAAATAGAGCTCATAGTGGATCTTCCTCTGAAGCAGAAGGTGAAGGCAGAGGTTCACACTCTGGGGTCTGAGGCTTTTTTTGCTTTGTGTAGGATTATCACTGTTGACAGTGCTTTTGAACGGATGTTTTGAAGCTCTCTGTTTTACTAGGGAGAACATTTGGTGCCTTTATCCACAGCACATCTGTTAGATATGCCAGTAGTGCTTAATTTAAAAAATCAGCGTCTTAGCAAGCAGTCATGAATGTGAACAGAAGCACAGTGCTATTGTTGAGAGACTTCCAGTGACAAGCGGGGTGAGGATGGGCCTGTTGTGCCTGGGAATGCAGCTCTGCATCCTTAAACACCACCTGGAGATCTGGGGAGGGACCGCGGATCTGTGCAGAGGCTTCGTGCAGCCCGCAGACCAGAACACATCCACCCACTCCCCTGCTACACGGCTGAGAGCAGGTACCTAATGCCAGCCTGTGAATTATGTAAGAGAAAGGAGCTGACTGCTCAGACAGCGGACGTTTGTGCTGCGGGCAGCAGCGGATCGGCTGCGTCCTGCTGGCACGGCGGTCGACAGGGACGGCTCTGTTACGTGTTGACTAACTGCGTCGTTGACAAACCTGTGTGGATGTGTACCTGCTCCCATTCACGCAGCAAGGCCACCAGCTGTAGCTTTGCTGCTTTTTGTCTTGTTGCTGAAAGCCTTGGGAAGGCTTTTTGGTTTGTCCCTCTTTTACCAGGATTTGTGTTCTAGTTACTGCTTTCATATCTGGAACAGAACTGCAGCTTTCTGTCTCTGCCTTAAGGGAAGCTTTCCAATCTCCATAGTAACTCTTCCCAGGATTGCTGTGAGATAATATTTATAGGAGATACAGGCAGGCTGACAAAGGGCTTCGAAGTGCCCTGCACAGCCCCGGCGCTGGGTGGATGGGCTGGGTTCCAGCACAGTGGTTATAATGGTCTTGGTGGAAGGGGGGTGTGAAGGAATGTCATTACAAGGGCCATTGCTCAGGAAGGGGAGCTGCAGATCCTGCGCATTGCCTGTGCGCCTTTCTTAGCAAACACATACCATTCAGCAGAGGAATGCCGAGTGTGTTTGGTAGCCGCCTTTACACTCACAGATCTTTCAAGCTTGTGTGTTCCTCTGGAGTTGCCTAAACCTAAACCAAAGGGTGTTGTGATGACTGGTTTTACAGAAATGTTTCCTTGCTTTCACAGGCCATTACCAATCGTGAGCTGAAGCTTGTTTCGTTCCCAGATACATATTTAGTGAGTGAGAATGCCTCAGGTTGCTGGCTGATAAAGCGGGCAGCACGTGGCTGGGACACGGGCCTTATCGCCTGGCTCTGGGTGCCTCCGCGGGGCCCAGGACCTGCTGTGCTGCCCCGGCCTTCACAGCCCTCACGTACGTTTTGTACCCAAACAGCCCCCCGGTTTGAGGTGATATTGAAGATCATGTGTTTGAATGGCACTGAACATTACAAGCACTGGGTAGCATCCACCTCTGAGTTGAACCAAAATTATTCGCACTGACAGTGTGGCTCCCACTCGGTTCAGCTTTGGAAAGGAAGAGCATTGCAGGGTGGGCAGGTTTAGGTTTCTGGTGAGAGCAAAGGCTGGTGTTAGCCCTCAGCAGCAGCCGCTTCCTCTGCGGGGACACCTTCCTTCTAAACAAAAGCATTTTCTTACTGCATTCCCAGCAAACCCCCCTTATTTGCTCTCTTTCTCATCCATACGGAGCTCTTCTGTTTTACGTACCACAGCCCAAATAACACCAGCATTCACCAAGCGCTGTGGAAGGCACAGAGATAAAGATGTGTCAGTCTGTACCATGTTTGTGATTACGAGAGCTCATGGTTCCCTGGATGGGAAACCAAACTTTGGAAAAACTTACTTGCTTGGGTTTTTCTGTGTTTTGCTTTTTCCTGCTTGCGATAGCTTTAACGTGGAGCAGGCCTGCTGCACCCCCGGCTAGCACAGACCAGAGAGGGGGAGGTGGATCTCATTCCTTGGGAAGCGGTGCCACAAATTCCAGGAGTTACCAGCACCAGCTGATTCAAACGTGAAAGTGTGTGAGGCGATGTTGGCCAGACAGTTCTGGTGGGGTTACCCTGGCAAGAGTCCCTGGGAGTTATCCACTGGTGACAGGAGCAGAAGACGTGGAAGTGCTGTAGGTCTGGATCCATCCGTCCTGTTTCCCAGAACATGGTGCAGCTTCTGCTCTGGACTCGGCTCCCAGCGCCACGTCCAGCGTACCCACAGCCGGCAGCCCCAGCGCTGCGCATGGACACGGGCTGTGCTCCCGCGAGCTGCCCCGAACCTCCCAGAGCTCAAATACCAAAGTCAGTAGGTCCAAGAATTCCCCTCAGTCCCTCCCATTATTACTTTTCTGTCTAAAATGTGATTTAAAAGATGAAACTTAGTGAATACCATGTATCCTTTTGGTAAGTATTGTAGTCCTTCCTTTGAGTTGTTTTGGAGTAGTAGTTCCCTGACTCTGATGTAGTCCTGTTAAGTATTTTCATTCCGCACTGCTCCCAAAAGAAAGGCTTCCCCTCTTCATGCTGCTTCCCGCCTTCGCTCGTTTTCTCCTCGGGCTGACACGGGTGTTTGTGCAACGTGTGGGAAGCTGCTCTGGCTGCTGTCTGTCCCGTGCCGGGGTGTCTGCAGATCCAGTGCGCTGCCTTTGGCAGCAGAACCATCTTAAAGCATTTGAGTTGCAGCCTTATAGTCACAGTCCCGAAGACCTTAATGAGGACGAGGTTGTGACCCTTCATGTCTGGTTTATAAGCACCTTTGCTGCCGTTTGAGTTCTTCGTTGCTGCCGTGTTCTGGGGGAACACGTGCAGAGCTGGAAGTTTCAGGTTTCTAGTTCTGCGTTGGTCTGAGTGCTGCTCTCTGGGCCTGTTTCTTCACTGCGCTGCTTCCATTTCCTCATCTGGAGAATGGAAGTCACTCTGTTTTTCCTGATGCAGTGGCACTATGAATAAAGTGGTTTGTTAGCTTTTTCCTCGCATCTTGATCTGTCCCCATCCCTGCCCTTCCCACAGGTGATTCTCCTGTCTTTGCTACAGACCTCTGCCTGTGTGCAGTCAGTACCGATTCAGCTTGGAATCAAAGTAAGGCGGCAGTTGTTCCAGTGCCGTGGGTACCAGCACAAACCTCCCCTGTAGTTACTGTCCCGTTTCCCGTTCAGCCGCAGCGCGGCCTGTGCTGCGCGCCCTGCCCGTGCTGGATCTCGCTCGGCTCCTCCTGTCACCAAGCAGACCTGCCCCAGCCAGAGGCCCAAATACAGATTTTGTTTTGCTAAAAATGACTCACAGCACCTGCCTTCTTCCTGTTCTGTTTTTAAAGACTTTTTCTTTCTTCAGGGAAAAAAGCCAGTGAAAATTCATGCGCTGTGTAGGAGGAAGGAGATCCTGCCGTGGAGAGCGCTGGAGCTGGAAAGGGCCGTTGGGCCTGTTCAGACTGAGCACGTGGTGCCACAAGGACGCTCCACTGGTTAAACCAGAGCTGCTGGTGTGGGGGGGATCAGGTTCCGCTCCAGCCGTGCCCCCCGTGTGCTGCTCCTACAGCTCATGCAGCTGGGCACTGCAGATAGAGAAGAAATCTGAAAATGCAGAATTTTGGGGTTATTTTTCAGCCCGTTCTGTTCCTTGATCCCACTCAATATGTAGCTGCACAAATAATGCTGTTGGCACTAGGAAAGTCCAAAGAGAGTTAAGATTTGCCCCTTCTGGGGAGAGCTCACAGTCCAGTTTTCTGGGAGTGATCCTGAGCTGCACCTTGAGAGCAGCCTAACTAAGGCAGGTCTGTTCGTCCCTCAAAACTCACTGTTTCGGTCTCCCGTGCTGCACTTCATGGGGGAATATGAATTTTAAAAGGGCTTTCTGTGGTAGGCAGGGGGACCGTTGAGAAGGGTTTGGGTTTTGCCGGGGACAAACGGAATGTCATTCTGGCTGTGCCATGGGCTCGCTGCATTAATTCGGAAATATCAAAGGAATTCTCCGTTGATTATTTCATCATCTGTAAGCAGGAAACAGAATCACACACAGAGCGACAGGAAACATGGGAAACCGTTTGTTGTCTCTGCAGAGATGCTCTGGGACCTGTAAGTGCAGTCAGCCTGTACATACTCTGTTCATTTTTGCCTTTGTTATTCTTTTGCTGTTTTAATAAGTAACTTTGTAGAAGAACAAGCAGCAGTACCTCTCAGTGTGCAACAACGAATGCACAGTGGAACTGCAGCACGAAGTTTCACCAGGCAAAACTCTCCCATGGAATACGTGTATGTTGTCTGTTTTACCTTCAAGCTTACCTCTTAAACCTTTCTCTGAGGTGCCTGCAATACCCTCTGATGTACAGCAGAATGCAGCCCTCAGTCTCGGGTTTCCTTGTCCAAATGATGATGCACAATGTAACGCTAATCACCTGAATCTGCCATTAGGTGTCCCTGAGTGGCCCATTTTCTAGGGGATAATAGCTCCTATTCGAAATGCAAGCATAAAAATTCTGTTCGAGTCAGCTTATGTTTCCCAATAACCTTGTGGAATAAAAAAAAAAATCCCATAATGTAACAAAATTTAAATAAGTGTTTTCAGAAAGAACGAGTTAACATTAGGGTAGACTTGGGGAAGTTCATTATATTAATTACTACAGAAATTACTTCGCCGGGGCGTGTACAGTTTATAGTATTTTGGACACTTCTTGGGAGGGTTTGGGTGGATTTCTACCTTGCCGGTCCTTGCTGTGGGTGCACACGAGCGTAGGTGGGTGCTGCTGGCCCGGCTGGCGCTGCCGGTCGCGGTGAAGCTCTTGTGCCCTCATCCCAGGCTGTGGTTGCTGAGAATGCACCGCGCTGCCTAAACCCAGCCCAGGGCTGGCACTGTCCCTCCAACACGTGCAGGACTCACAGAGACTCAGTTTCTCTCTTGTTTAAGTGGATTTATCTCCGCCAAGGGAGGTGCTTGTTTTGGTTCAGTTTAGCTTGTTTCTAATGTGTGTAAGATAGACTGATTTGTACTTAATTTGAATCAAACCGTGGCCATCAACAGGGGCAGTTTGGTTAATTTATTGGAGTCGCTTTATGATAGACCTGTGTGAACATAAACTACCTTTTCCCTGCCAAGGGTTGTCTCCTCCCCACCACCATCTGCGCTGTGAGCTGGAGCAGCTGAAGAGCAGCACGCTGTCCTGTGCTTCCCCTGGGAAAGGGGATGCTGCCCCAGTGTAAGAAAGCTGGGAATAACGGAGAGCTTAACCCTGCGGTGCTGTTCTGTTCTTAACCCTGCGGTGCTGTTCTGTTCTTAACCCTGCGGTGCTGTTCAGCAGAAGCTGCCTCTTGGCTCTCCCAGCACCATCCCAGAGAACAGTTTCACCAGTTCACCATCAGAGTCACCCCGCTGTGGGACGCAGGAGCAGCAGCTCTGAACACAGGACCTGCCCCATGGGCTGGGCTGAGAGCGTGGGGGGCAGGGGTATGGGGAGTGAGGCTGAGGGGAGACCTTCTGATCTCTGAGCTGCCTGAAAGGAGCTTGGAGCCAGGGGGGTCGGGCTCTGCTCCCCAGGAACAAGCGCCAGGAGCAGAGGAAACGGCCTCAAGTTGCGCCAGGGGAGGTTGAGGTTGGATGTGGGAACAATTTCTTCCCCAAAGGGCTGTGGGGCATTGGAACAGGCTGCCCAGGGCAGTGCTGGAGTCACCAGCCCTGGAGGGTTGGACAGACGGAGATGAGGTTCTCAGGGACATGGAGCAGTGATAGACTTGGCAGTGTGTTGGACTTGATGATCTGAAAGGTACTTTCCAACATAAACGATTCTACGATTCTGTTTTCTCAAGGAATGAGGTGTGTTCAAGGAGAAATGGGGGTGATAAAGGAGGCGATGGAAGGAGAAGCCTGGCGAAGAGGCAAGGAAAGTAGGGGGCAGGGCGGGAGGGAGCAGAGGCGGGAGGTGCAGGAGCAGAGCCTTGGCGGCTGAAGTTGTGCAGATTCTGAAGATTCAGTCTTGGTGTTGGTTCTTTCTGCTGAGCTGTGTGAGTAGCTGAATAAAAACTAATTGTAATGACTGAGGCTCATGATTTTTAACAAACCCCATCATGCCTGTGTTATATGGGAGAGCTAATTGCATCTGAGTAATGCTTTCAAAAAGTTACCATGCTTTTCAGAGCATTCTTCAGTTTGTTTTTAATCAGCTTTATTTGTCTGCTTGCTCTTTTCCCCAGTGAAAATTGTCATCCGAGGGGACAGGAACACCGGGAAAACCACACTCTGGCACCGGCTGCAGGGAAAGAAATTCATTGAGGAGTATATTCCAACTCAGGAGATCCAAGTCACCAGCATCCACTGGAATTATAAAAGTAAGATGGAAGAGGGTGGAGGGAGTGACAGTCATGGGATGGTGCCTTGGGGACAGAAATTCCACTGCGGCCTCATTTGCTTCTTTATTCTGTTGTCTGCTTGGGAGAGAAAACAGTCTCTCATCACTCTTGTTATTGTAATTTATTATGTATAGTTTCTCAGTCGTGTTCTGAATAACTTCACTCAGAAACTATAGAAGTGCTAAAGGATATGTTTTGGAAGCCGCAATTCAAGGAATGTGTTTGATAGGTGATCCAAAAGATTTGAAATATTTGTGATATGCTTGACTTGTTAATGAACACGGGTTTCTTATAGAAATCTGTCTCCGAGGCTAACCCTGCTTTTGCGGTTACTGTGGTGCAAAGAAGTGAACAGCGTGAAGGTAACTAGTTTTTCACTGGTTAGAATATAAAGAGCATCCTGTAACTGGTGAAGGTGACGTTTTCAAAATGATTGTAGTACTAATAACTCTTACTGAAGCACAGAAGTGTGCTATCAGTGGGTTTCTTTAGTGCTTGTTGGAGTCTGAGAGATGAGGTGCGAGGTTTTGTATGTTCCCTGTCTGCTCTGACGTGCAAAGGGGCTGTGAAAGCCCTGGATATCACTTGGAAAAGACACTGCAGGCCTTGAAATTGCATAAGGCTACGATTCAACAGTTCAATAAGTCCAGCTTTCAGGTTCCTGATAAAAAATGCAGCAGTCTCGTGGGTTGAACTACTAATTCAGTATTAACTCACTCTGTAAGACTGATTTTGCTTTAAGAAAAGGTCAGCGGTTAGTTTGCCATTGTCAGACGTTGCCCGTCTGCACCACTCTGACCTCCTGTTGAATCAGGTCCCCTCTGCCTCCTCGCAGCTGGAAAAAAAACCCAGACAGTTTGGGTAAACACCAAAATCGGGTGCTTCATCTAATTCACCATTTGCATTTGTATTGCTGGATGATCCTGTGATGCTCAAGTCTCTGCTGCCGATGTGGAGCCGCGGGGTGAGTTCAGCAGCGTCTGCCTTGGGCCCGTGTCCTCTCACCCTCCAGCTCTGGACAGGCGGCCCCATGAGCCAGCTCTCTCTTGGCAAACGTTGATAAGGTTTATAAGGCTGGATGGTTGTGATTTGCCTGGGATGTGCGAGACAAACAGGTCGTCCTTGCTCAGTGTGACTAGAGGTTTTCTCTAATTCAGCATCTGACGTTGAGCTAAGCTTGGTGTTACAGCTTCTCCGATTCTTTCACGGGGACTCTCCATGCAAAGGGGCACCTGTTGGCTTCTGCATATCTTCATAAAGTATCTTTATTTTGGGTACCGTCTTCCTGATGTTCTGCCCTTCAAGTGGCACAAGGTGTTGACAGATCTGCAGTATTCATGCAGTGCTGATCCCCATCTGCAGCAAAACCTCCAGCATGTCTATTACAGCTGTGGCGTTCTTCCCCCACACTCCTCTTCCTCTGTTTCAGAATATAACACATCGGTCATTCATGTGTCAACGTGGAGCATACAAGTTGTTCGGATGATGGAAACTATCTCCAAAATGAAACTTGAATGCTTCAGCCTGGACAGACTTAGATCAGAATAAGAAATTAAATACCTCTTTCTTAGATATCCAAGTTCAAAGAGTGCCCTTAATGTGCATTGTGGCTTTCTGCAATATCATGGGTAAAAACATCAGAGTTTGTTTCCTCTCCAGTCAATGTAGGTAATACAAGTGCTGTTTGTAAATTCAGCCTGGGATCCTGGCGTTTGATTTCTAACAGGCTTATCTGTACCTGTCGCTTTCGTGTACGTGGCCAGGTATACAAACTGCATGTATACAGGCTTTTGTATACGTGCAGAAAGTTGTTTGGAGAAAGATGCAGTGCCCTGCTGTGTTTCCGTGTATTGTAGGGACTGTGTTTTCTCTTACTGAGCTGAGGCTTAGGCACTGGCTTTTTCAACGTGGATGGAAAACAGCTACACATCAGCCTGGCTTTTGCTGATGGGGTAACTACAGGTGCATTTGTTATTTCTGGTGCTTAGTTCTAACACTTCTGTGATCCATTTTTGTAGGGCTTGCTGGTTAGAGTTGACAGCAATGTGTGCATGTGGTGATAGACTTTCCTCGAGGGGAAGTCTTGCCAAGCTAGTCGAAATATCTGGAAAGCTACACATCGAATGCCTTTCAGTTGTGTTTCTTTTACGTTGTAAAACACTGTATTATTTCCTTAGTAATAATTTCCATCAGTATAGGAGATTCTCCGTTGGCCTTATTAAAACTTGTTTTAAAAAGTAACCTCCTGTTTAAACACATGGTAAGGAACGCTTCCTGCTGTGAAACGTCCCATGGCGGTGGGTGCTGTGGGCGCGCCGGGAGGCTGGCTCGGGTCTGGTCACCGCCCTGCTGGCTGGGCTCATCTGCAGAGGAAGAATGAAGTTTGTTCTTCCTGTGACGATGCTCTCAAGCCACCTTGAATAAACATTATGAGGTAGCTGGCAGCAAATATTTACAGATGTTAATGAAATCGCTGTCAAATATTGAGGGATTCTTACAGTGTTTGGTATTGGAAGAGTCACATTTTAAATGTGGAATATACCACCTTGTCATATGTTCAGAAATTTTATTCTGGAGGAATTAATAAAGGTAGAGGAATTCTTTGTACTTCAGAATGAACAAAATTACTTCTCTGTGTCAATTGTCTCTGTAATGGATATCTGTAATTTTGGAGTCCAAGTAAGGAGTTACCATTCCTGACCCTAAAGAATGTTCTTTTAGGTTATGCTAGTCACCAGTTTAATTCTGTTTGGCAGTCTCAGAAGGAGAGTCTGGAATAAAAACTGGCAAATCCCTTTGTTCAAATCCTTTGGATGGTTTGTAGCCAGGTGTGAGGAATGGCAGAGCTGCTCTGCAGGACCTGGGATCTGAGCCGCATGAGAGTAAATATGTCTGAGGGCCTGTGAGTCCCTGGTGATGAACCCACCCGTAAAGCAACGATTCTTTATTTAAATGAGCTTTCTTGCGGTTGGAGTCTTCTCACACCCCTGGGAAAGCAACGTCCTAGTGTGGCACCGGCTGCAGAGCGCTCAGCCAAACTGCAGCTGAGCGCAGATCTTTTGAGTGGTTTAAAGCTTGGTTTGTGCTAATCCAAGTGAGAGTTAAAGGGATGAGTTGGCACTCTTTTTGCTGCGATGCGCCTTCCAAAGCTGTTAAGGTGAAACACGGCTGTGTGTGAGTCATACCAAAGCCAGCACAGCAGCACTAAAGTAATTATCCTCTTGTGTGTTCAGGATAATCAGGAATGAAGCTGGTGATGAAAAGGGAGAACTTGCTGGCTACGAGCCAGCAGGAGCATTGGTGCTAACAGGAATAAAAACACATGGAAAAATGGTTTTCTTGGATCTCATTGGTCAACTAATTGTGAAATTCTGTGCTTTCCCTCAGACGGGTCGGTGTAGAGCGGGTCTGTCTGGGGCAATGGCTCAACTCCTCAACTCCTTGGTCCCTGTAGCCAAGAGTGCCCCGTGTCCCGGTGCACCCAGCACAGCACGGCCAGCCGGGCAGGGGGGGGTCGTCCCGCTCTGCTCTGCGCTGGGGCGGCCTCACCTGCAGCATTCACTGTGTGCAGGGCTGGGGACACAGGAGAAAAGGAGATAAAGCTGCTGGAGAGTGTCCAGAGGAGGGACAGCAAGTTGGGGAAGGTTTGGAGGGGAAGCCGGATGAGCAGCGGCTGCAGTCCCTGGTTTGCTCAGCTGGAGCAGAGCAGACTGAGGGCAGAGCTCATGGGCTGCAGGTTCCTCAGCAGGAGCAGGAGGGGCAGGCTGAGCTCTGCTCTGTGACAGTGACAGAGCCCAGGGAACGGCAGGAGATGTGCCAGGGAGGGTCAGTGGGACATGAGGAAAAGGTTCTTCACCCAGAGGTGCTGGACACGGAACAGGCTCCCCAGGGAGGTGTCACGGCCCAACCTGACAGTGTTCAAGAAGAGACTGGACACCGTCCTCAGACACACGGGGTGACCTGTGGGGTGTCCTGTGCAGGGACAGCAGTTGGAACCGATGATCTGCTTGGTTCCCTTCCAGCTCAGGACTTTCTATGATATTTTGTGATCTCTGCAGAAGCCCCTTGTTAATGCTGGGAAGAACCAGCAGCCTTCGGGGCTGCTCCTGTGCCTCTGCAGAGGTTGCCATCTGAGAGAGGAAAATCTCCTGTCCTTTTGCAGAAAGTCTTGACTGTTGAAAGCGCCAGGACTGACTTTGCTTGTCCCTCGGGGGCAGCAGCAGCAGTGCTGGTCCCAGCTGCAGGTGTGGATTTGGGGCAGACCCACTGCAGCTGGTCCCGGCGCACCCTGAACGGACCGTGGACTGGAGCAGCAGTGCCGGCTGTGCCAGGGCCTGGTGTCAGCACAGTCACAGAACCACTTCATTTGGAAAAGACCTTTACAATCATCGAGTCCAGCCGTTCACCTGGCCGGCCGTAAGCTCAATGCCAGGCGGGTGAGTCATGGGGAGCGGTTGGACTTCGGTCTGGCTTGGTGGTTTGAGCAGAGTTTTAAGGACTTGGGGCTGCTGTACATCTGCTGTGCTTTCCGTCCCATCTGAGCCTGGGGTGCACAAGTCCCCCTGCAATTCTTTATTGCAACTACAAATCCCAGTTCATAGCCCTACATTGGACACTTTCTTGTTCAGCCTGGCGTGGCTGTGACTCCTGCATTCACCTTTCTTGTTCTAAAATTTTGTGTCAGAGGGAGTGATCCTGCTACGTCGCATCCCTTTAGAATGCTTTCCGTGTATCCTCACCCATTCCTGTGTCATGGGGGGACTATTGCACATTAGGGACACACTTAATAACTTAGTCCATTGGTCACTGGAAATCACTGTCTGTAGTCTGGGGTGTCTCTTACCTCTCTGAGCAACCCGGGCCAGTGTTTCACTACTCTTCTTGTGAGCAGTTTCTTCCTCATGTCCAGCCCGGAAATAACAGGACTTCTTCCCCAAGCTGGTCCAACTGCTGTGCAAACGACCAGAGCAGACAGAGACTCCAGAGAAGGTTTGGGACCAGCAGGATGCTCTTTCCCAGCATGGACCACAAACCCGGGAGAAGCCACAGACCCACTGATGGGTCCAGAGCTCCTGTGGGAAGGGATGGGCTGTTGGGGCAATGTGGGCATGTGGGGAACATGGAAGCAAACCTCGCATGGCAGCACACGCCAAGCAGCACAGTGAACAGGAAAATGAGACAAGGCTCAAGGGAGATTAAAAGCAGAGGAGAGGAAATCCCAACCTATAACATGACAACGGGGGATTAAACTTGGGAAAGTCAGCTAATGCAGAGGGAAGGGAGCGGGGAGGATGGGCTTGTCCAGCCCCAGATATCTGGGAGCAAAGGAACGTTTCTGAAGTTCGACCCAGTCCAAAGATCAGCATTGTCTGTCTGCGGTACACCTGCTGTGCTTCCAGCCCGTCCCAGCCTGGGTGCACAAGGCCCATTTGCCCAGGGCCCTGCTGGCAAGGGGGAAGATAAGCGGGAGTCTCTGGGAGGCTGATTTTGCTTCATGCATAAATATAAAAAAGGATCATTCTCCAGAAGCAGAGGATCAAAGTTTTCCTTTATTCATAATCAGTCTTTGCAATATTTTGAACCATTTATGTTAAGCCAGCAGTGAATTCTGCAGAGGAAATGTTTCCTGGCTGGACAATACTGCTTAGCTGAATTCTCATGAGACATTATCCTCCTGTTCCATTGCTTTATGTTCAGAGCTGCTCCAAACACAAGCTTTTGCTTTGTAGTCTATGGCATTTCCAAAAAGCAGCTGTTTCTTGGAGCAAATTCATGAAGACCAGACTGATTTGGATTCAGTAGCAACATTGAGCTGCCCAGTCGTGCCATTGGAGGGTGAAGCTGCCAGCAGCGGTGTCTCTGGAGCTACAATTTGGATTGTCTTGCTTCGGGTTTTAGCAACTCAAGTATATGTCGCTGCTTACAATTTACTGATGCTGCAGCTTGTCAGGAGGCGAAATCGCTGGTAATTTCTTACTTTTCACAAAACGTGACTGGAAATTTGGAAAGAGAATGGATTTCTGTATCCACAGCCTGCGCTGTTCGTCACATTGACATGAAGATGCTGGTAGTAAGGTTGATCTTTCTTAAATGTGTATATTCATTTTTTTGCAGGTGTGTGCCTTGCTTGTAGGCCAGACTTCACTATCTGAATTTAATGTATATATAGTTTTGAAAGAATATGGGAACCTTTGTGTGTTGTGAGAAGAATCTACACAAAATACTTATAACGTGTTTCAAATCTGACATAAAAGATCAAGGAAATCTCGCTGTCACTTGTGTGAATAAGAGTCTTTAAGAGGGAGTTTTAGTGCACAATTTGGACCTTCAGCAGCCTTCTTGTTGTGTTTGGGGTTTTTCACTCCAGGATGACTTCTCTTTCGACGTTCACCTGCTGCTGTGGCAATGTTGCCTTTGGCTCTGCTGGCTGTTGGTCATTCCACTGAAACCCTTTTCTAACACGTCGTGTTCTTGTTCTGCTTTCAGCCACTGACGATATTGTTAAAGTCGAAGTGTGGGATGTAGTTGACAAAGGTAAGATTTATCACTTTCTCATGGAGATTCGTTGTTCTTTCTCAAGTTTAATCTTTCTCAAGTGTCCACTTTAGACAAATGTCCGTGTTTAGTTTTGTCAAGTGCATGGATGTTACTTTCTGAGAAAATGTGCAAAGAAGAGAGGAGTGTCCTGTGCTGGAGCCCGTTATTTGGAATCTGCACTTCAGATCAAATCCAGTGTTCAGAAACCATTGTTCCATGTGCTCTGGGACAGATGAAATAATCTGCTGCTTAGCGTATTAAGATTCTCTGAGCTTTATTCTAAACTTCACCGTTATAGTTTTATATATGTTTAGACAGCTACTGAGCTCTTTATTCTGTTTATAAAAGCTCTTGCCGAGCTGTGTTTGTGAAGGAATGCTGGTGTTAAATTGATAAAATGTTATCTGCAGTGAATAACCTATGCAGGACGGAGGGATAAAAGAGAAGCCAGTTACTTACATTCACCTCGCACAGAAGATGCAATATGTTAAATCCAAAATCTTTTTCAATGTTTAGCCAAGGAAAGTGTTATGATGTGTAAATACTTTTGTTGTTAGTTTTCCATTTTTGTCAGAGTATAAAGTTCTATTTCATAAAAAGTCAAAACAAACCCCAGGAGCGTATGTGAGGGCAGGATCTGAATGGGGCGGAACCTGTTGGGGTTCAGGTGTAAATCTCAGCAGCCCCAGATTCAAACACCGTTTGGCTTTTCTGAGGCGTTTGGTACCAGCTACGCTCCTGCTTTAAAGTACGAGTATGATCAGGAAACCCATTTTACAAGTGAGCGTCTCTTGCTCTGTGGGTTCTGCTCCTTGCTTGTGTGTTTCTGTTGGTCAGAAACCGTGACCACAGTCATTGAAACTTCAGACTTCCCTGGTTTGGCTGCTGCTGCTTTTCCTGCAGCCGCGGCTGCAATCTGTGCTGTTCCACCCGTGCGGCTTCACGGGCATTAACACCGAAAAATAAGGAGATAAGTACAATAGGAAGTGGGAAAAGGACAAATGTAATTCTTCCTGTTAGCTAAATTGGATTTAAAATAGTCAAAAAGTCACTAAGACAGCCGCACTGGTTCAGCTGCATAATAGAGCCTTTGGGTTAAACATGAGCCAGTGACTTGAATTGAAAATCCTGGGGACTTTACGTTTTTATTCTTTCAAAGGCCAGTTTCACAGTGTAGACAAAACCTTATGTAGGCCAAGTCCCCACTGAAGTCAGTCTGATCACAGCCTGGCTCTCAGACCCGGGATAACATCTGCAAGGCTGGAACCGGAAAAAACATCTGTTTTCTCGCTGCCTTGCAACTTTGGTGTGAATAGATAGGCAGTTAATTTGGGAATCATGTGGTCCCAGCATTTATTTCTGTGAATAGCTTCTCTGAGCAGAGCTGTCTTCTCAACTAGAGACTTGTCTTTTGGTTTTTTTTGGCAAAATGGATTGTGTTTGACAAGTGCAGATGTTGCTAACAGCTCTTCTGATGCTGCTTTCATTTCTGACAGTGGAGCATGTATTGGAAATCTCAAGGGACTCTCTTCCCTCCTCTTTATATTCTTTTGAAATAAAACTTGTTCTGTTAAGATCCCCACTTAGGCACCACCAATATGTATTTTTATGTAATCAAATGTACTCAATGCAGTTTAAAATTCAGATAATCACGATGTAACAAAATCAAATAATTTCCCATTGCCATAGCACTGTGGATCCTCAATAATTACAGCTTTAGGAAAATGTGCAAGTTAACCATTAGGAACTTGCTCATATCTACCTTTCATCTTAATGTTATCTCATGACGTTTCTGTTCTTCCTCTTGCATGCTTAGGACAAAAAATCCTCCTGCGTGATGCTTTTGGTGAGAGCAACTCCAATGTAGACCGTAGCCATAGAGTGGCACAGCGCTCACACGACCCGATCCTCCTCGTTTCCTTTCCTGCGAGATCCCAGCTATGTGCACATCTAGAGTTGTGCAGAACGCTGCGCTTATCAGGCTGGATTTGAAACTGCCAAAAACTGCGTTTCTGAACATACATTGGAACATACATTGTTTGCTAAGGCAAATTTTTTTGCCAGTGTTCCCTCATTTTGGAAGAATTATTCCTTGTTAGAGGAAATTAAGAGACCTCTATTTAAATTAACATGTTTGAAAATGTATTAAAAGCCCGATGTAGCCAGACTGTCCAAACAACGTACCCGTAACCTGCAGTGTTCAACTCCAGTCTCGTAGAGCAGCTCCGGGCTCCCCTCCGCGGCGCTGCCATTCCCAGCCAGTGTGCAGCTCAGAACTCGCACCCTGCCGAGCTCCCTGTACGTTTTGGCACTGGAGTTAGACGTGGTTGTACTCGGTGGTGTTTCTCCTGGCGCCACCCGCAGCGCGTGCCTCCCTGTCCTCAGCAGCTCAGCACGCGCTTCGCTTGGTAGAATCATAGAATCATTCCCACTGGAAGATCCCTCCGGATCAAGTCCAACCGTAACCCAACTCCAGCACTGACCCATGTTCCTGAGAACCTCATCTAAACGCCTTCAAACCCCTCCAGGGATGGTGACTGCACCGCTGCTCTGGGCAGCCCCTGTTCCCTCCAGCCGGTGTGGGAGGCAGCTGTGCAGGCCCTGCCCCGCTCGGGCCTTGATGCTGTTTGTTTAGCTTATCGATGTTAATTTGAGGGTGTGGGGAGAAGATTTGTTATGAAAGCTTAGGGTGGGGGGATGGCAACCCCACACTGTGCTGTTCCTCTGCCCTTGTCCTTGAGTCTTTGAGATTTTTGGTTTTAATGTGCAGACTGAGTGGCCTGCGGACTCTCCTGCAGCCGCTGTCCTCTCCTTGGGCCTGCTCAGAGCGCTGGGCCCGTTTGTGCGATGACACCGTTTGTTGGAATCTGAACAAGTAGAGCTTGCCCCCAGCTACGGATTGTATTTAATGTTGTGTGCTGTGTCTAGTAAATACCATCTCCTTTGCTGCCCTTGGGACTGACAGAACACAGGAAAGACCTCTCAGCAAAAGTCACAGGCCTGACTCATCTTTCTGGCTTTGCAGCAAGTTGTGTGGCTGCTGCAGGTCGTAAAGCTCTAACAGATCCTGAATGCAAAGGAGCTGCTGGAATGCAGGTGATTCCAGAACAGTTTGGTTCCTGCATTTATTCCCATACACTAACTGAAGGGATCAAATCACATTTTTTTTCCTGTGGCCCCCAAAATAGTATCAACTCTTTCCCTCATTTGGAGATTCCTCTCCCTGCCCCTTCACCTTCTCCCTCCCTGAGACATGCCGCAAGAGGGAGGAAAGATCAGAATTAGGATTTCTCTTACGTTGAGGTGTTATAAGCTACGTAACACTGGGGATGCAGATATTCTAACGTGTGTGTTCGCGTGGTGGACAGAACATCTCCCTCGCGCTGCGGGCAGCGTTTGTGGGCGGGTGGCACTGGGTCCTGCTGGTGCCGGAGCTGCGGTGGCTCCGGGTGCTGCCCTGGGCCCCATCTCCTCCTGTTCCAAACTGTTCTGGAGACTTTGGGGCGCTGCTGGAAGGTTATTTGATTTCAGTGTCACTATTATGCCTGCAAATAAGGAGCAGTTGTCATTCTAGGTAGAGAAGTTGAGCGATTGCAACATGAAGAGCCATGCTTTCTAACTGAGGCTCCGAGATTACACATCAGCGCAACCTTAAACACATCGTTCATACAATAACTCAGTCTTCATTGTGCACTTGCCTATACAGGCTGAATCGCATCTTTTCACTATGCACATCTTGCCTTTATCTGGCTCATCCTGCAGTTTTTGTTCCAGAAATAGACACTGTACATGAATATGTGCACACATGCGCTTTCCAGCTCTGTTACTCCTGTCTGGGTGACCTCCTTTACAGCAGCCGTGAGCATCATCTAACAATATTACCCATTCCTCTTGATGCACACATCGAGCCAGAAGCGGGGGGAGGCGTGCGAGTCGTACATCCAGTCTCAAAGCGTTGGTTGTAATGTGTCCAGCTTACACCTCGATTGCTCAGGACGAGAGGGACTATGAAGAGTATTTGTGGTTGCTTGGGCTTCTCTTTTAATACCTCGAAATTCAGGTCTTGCCAAGCACAATTTAGCAGTAACTGCAGATATAGCGATATTTTGACATTCAGACAAGCCACATGAACGCCGCTGACTTGAAATGAATGTAATTGAAGTGGGAAAAGACGTGAACGTCCTAGACATCCCACACCTTTGTGGTGCTGGGAAAAATCAGAGCCCGTACGTGGATCCTCCAGGGAAACACAACATGTGAATGGGCAAGGACCGGGATTCATAATTCTGCTGCTTTCGGATGTTGAAGGTCAGATGGCACGAGGGCAGCGAACGTTTGTCGGGGATGCGCAGAAGCACCAGCAGACACACTGTCAGGGGGCTGGAATCTCCCGCCGTATCCTGCAGCAGTCAAACTTCCGTGAATAACTCTATTTTATAACAATTAGGCCTTGACCTGCATGCAGGAAGAATGAAACACTGTGTTGCACATGCAGTATCTGACAGAACCATGAATTTTACAAGGACTTGCTCCATTTTGAACACTTGGCAGGAGCTGGTTTGGTCCCCGCTGTTGCAGAGTCTTTTAAAGAGTCAGTGGGAGATGTTTTTGCAGGTAGATCTGAGCTGCCAACCCCTCCTGCTGTCAGTGACATGGGGAATTTCTAGAAATTACGAGAAGGAATTCCAAGTCTCTACCATGGCGATTTAGTTAACTCATCATTATTTAGACCAGGAAAACACAGAACAAAGTTAATTCAGAAGTAGTTTTTAATTGCTGTCAGTAACATCTGGCAGATATTTGATATCTGCATACTCCAGATCTTGTAGGGTTATTTGTTGCGCAGTGCTCATCGTTTGATACAATTCTGGAAATGGCTGTACGTGGAGTGTGAACAGTATCTGGGGCGCAGGGACAGATTTCTCATGGCATGACCCCCTATCCTTGTTCGGCGGGAGGTGAGAGCTGTGCTCCCTTTGCATGTTGAGACTCCGGCAGTTCTTAGCGCTGGGTGGCTACACCAGGAAACCCCATTAGCTGATCGCCACTCACCGATCCTCCCAGCACACCGCCGTGTCTCCTCATCCATCTGCTGTGGCTGCAGGCCTTAAGATTTGGAAACGTGATCACAGTGCAACTGATGTAACACAAAACCTTCAGAAAGCCTTGAGTTTCAAAACACAGACTTTTTCTGGTGGTGCTGAGTCAAATGCCAATGGTGCTTTTAAAAGGCAGCTTGTGAACTTATCCAGTGCCTGTTGAAGCTGTAAGAAAAGAGAGAAGTCTCAGGGGTTCTGCCCTTCAGGAATAAGGGCTGTAGTTCAGCGTGTGCCCCAGGGGAAGCAGAGGAGTAGAGCAACGAAGATGCTGAAGGGAGTGGAGCATCTCCCATGTGAGGAAAGGCTGAGGGAGCTGGGGCTCTGGAGCTGGACAAGAGGACACTGAGGGGGGACTCGTTCCTGGGGATCAATATGGAAAGGGGGAGTGTCAGGAGGATGAAGCCAGGCTCTTCTGGTGACAACCAGGGACAGGACAAGGGGCAATGGGTGCAAACTGGAACACAGGAGGTTCCACTTGAATCTGACAAGAAACTTGTTCCTGGTGAGGGTGGCAGAGCCTGGCCCAGGCTGCCCAGGGGGGTTGTGGAGTCTCCTTCTGTGCAGACATTCCAACCCGCCTGGACACCTTCCTGTGTAACCTCATCTGGGTGTTCCTGCTCCATGGGGATGAGCTTTCCAGGTCCCTTCCAACCCCTCACATTCTGTGGCTGTGATTCTGTATGAGCTACAGAGAAACCTGTGCGTTCCTCCAGAAGAGGTTGTGGCTGCGGGACTGCAGGGCAAGTGTGTGTAGGGGCTTTTAGTGTCTTCTCCAAGTGTTTAACCTGTTGGCTCTCACACTTTCCTGTGAGAAACTCCATCAGAGTTTACCTGTCCTCTGTTTTCTGTGTGTGTCTCTGGATGGTGCATCTGAAGGATTTCCTTTCCGCGCCTTCGCTGGCGGGGCCCGGACCTGCCCCTTCACACACATGTAGTCGTCTGTCTGTTCCACAGCCCCCTTACCACAGTGTCTGTGATTTTGCTTGATTTCCCCTTGTATACGTCCTGCCTTTTGCCTGTTCAATTCTCACAGTCTCCTTGCCACGCCCCCCCCCCCCTTTTTTTTCCCTGGTCAAGTCAGCGCAAACACCCGACGGGCTCCGAGGTCGCGGTGGTGTACCCGACTGCTCGCGTCAGCTCAGCGACATCGCACAGCAGCGTCATGTCGTCCCTCGGGAAGGCCGTGCCCGCCCTTGTGCTGTTCAGCCAGAGCAGCCCCACCATCTTTTGCCTCTTTAACACTAATGCAACAAAAAGTGCAACAAAGCAGCTTCACTTTGTGGTCAGAGAGTGCACCAAAGCCTGTGCTCTTCAGTCACTGGGACTTTATGCTGTGCAGAGCGTGGTTTAAGCTGCCCCAGATTTTCTTCCCATTTCTCTTTGAGTTAGACTAGCTGGTAATCTTGACCAGGGCGGCCGGCATTCCTCAGCAAGGCATGCCTGTCCCACCCCTCCTCGTTCCCCGTGCTTATACAGGTTGGATCTGCTTTAAGGTCGTGTTCAGAAAGCTGTACTCCTGCCTAGACTCACCCTGGAGTTCTCTGCCCAGTGTAATGCGTTTGTTTTTTCACATTTCTTTTTAAGGAAAATGCAAAAAGCGAGGAGATGGTTTGAAACTGGAAAATGACCCTCAGGAGGTGAGTCACCTTGAACGCAGATGTCTGCCTGTGTTCCACCTTTGGTCCATGGACAGTAAGTTCTGTATTTGTTTTTGCTGCAATGCTGGCCTGGCAGGCGGATGAGGGGCAGCGTGATCCCTGATGCTCTTCATTCTTTTGCCTGTGCACTTCAGCCTTGTTCGTGCCCTCCCCACAACTTTCCTGCTGTTTCCCATTCTGTCTTTTGGGAACAGCTGCACCCCAGATGTTTTCATGTGGCTTTGGACCTGTGTGCACGTGGGCAGTGACAGGGAGGCCTTTTGTCATGGACTTCTTGAGAGAGCTGTAGGAGTCACTTGATGCTCTCTGGCTGCCCCTTAAAACTGGGTTAACAATTACCTTTTAACACCCTTGGAAATACAGAGGAGGAAGGGGCAATAGGAGTGTTACCTGGTATGTCAAAGTAAAGAGAGCAGCTTCCTCAAGGCTTTTGCACGAATGTGTCTCCTTTGGACGTTCTGCTGCAGAACAAAGTGCTCTATGAGAGACCACACATTCCCCAAAGCGCATTGGGTCTGCCAGTGGAATTCCGTGGCGTCTCTTTCAAAAGATGTATGATTGAACCCTCAGGAAAGATTCAGTGTAAGGGCCCTTGATCCCGTGATCGCTGCTGCGGCTCTTAAGGAGCTTTACGTCTCGTGTGGCTGTGTCAGTGCCCCTCGGGCTCAGTGCACAGGCGGTGCTCTGGTACTCGCTCAATAACCGCTTTGTTGGAATTGGTGGGAAAGGCAGTGTCACGAACGCACAGAGAGCTGAGCACGCGGCTCTGGGATGGGCAGGGAAGAGTTACCTCTTTCACCGGGGCGCTGGTCCTGCTCCATCTGTGCGGTCAGATGAGGAGAATTTCCTTAGAAAATGTTCTCCTGTGGGAAAAAAGCCTCTGTGAGAACAGAGATCACAGCTGCCGCTTCCTTCACAAACACGGGTGCATTTTCCACTCCTGGGAAATGAGTGAGAATTGTTCCATGGGCACCAAATGGCAGCAGGAGCCTTGGATGTTGAATTATGACCAGAACTGTGCAGTGTGCACATTCCAGTTAATGAAAAGCAAATCCGGTGCTAATAAATATGTTCAGCCCTGAATGGGAGAAACTCAGTAGAAACTACATCCTGGCTTTATACACCAGGAGCATTAGTAGCCCAGTCAATCTTTGGGTCAACAAAGAGATGGGATGGGAGCCGTGTCCTCTGTCCTCCATCCTGTTGCTTATATGGCGTTATCTTGTCAGCGCAGCATTTGGGAAGGGGAGGGGCTGGGGTTTAGCGTTTGCTGTCAGATATGGGTTTTTCAGAGACTATGGGGTGCTTCACATCCTGCTCCTATGGGCAAGGGAAGCTCTGAACCACCAGGTATCTTGCTTAAATGATGGTGATGTGAAATCCACAGATAGTTCTTATAGGGACTGTCACTTCAGAAAGTTTGCCTATTGCAGTGTTCTGTACAAGCCTGAGGTTGAATCATGTTATTTACTGCTTCTTTTGCCTTTATTTCCTCAGGCAGAGTCAGAAATGGCTCTGGATGCAGAGTTCCTGGATGTCTATAAGAACTGCAATGGCGTGGTGATGATGTTTGACATCACCAAGCAGTGGTGAGTCGTCTCCAGCCCCGTGCAGCACACGGTGCTCCTGGTTTAGTGAAAACTTCTAGACCTCTTGATTCCCAGATGGACCCTGGAGCTGATAACCAGCCTAATGAGTTGAAGCAAGTTTGTGTCCCTTAAAATAACAGCTTTATCTGCCAACATGTCTGTTAAAATCTCCTCTCCTGCGCTTGTTTCGAGCAAGCAGTGTCCCCGTGGGCTCGCGTTCTGCCGTTTCTGATACACCGCTGGCTGAGGCTTCATAATTAGCGCTATCGCAGGTGCGGAGTACGCAGGCATGTGACAAATCCCTGCCCTCGAGAACACAAGGGAAAGGTGAATGGTGGTGAGAAGTTCCCAGGAAGGCTGGTATTAGTAAGGATTATCTGGCGGCCTTAGGCTGGGTTAGTGTACAGGAATCATGAACGGTTCATTTTGCACGTCTGAGGAGGGTGAGAGACATATGGAAGCCAGAGCGGAAAGAGGAGGTGGTGAGAGTTCCTGCTTTCTATTTAAGCTGTTTTATAGGTTTGATGTGAGTCAGCGAGCTCGCTGACAGCTGAACGGAGGGAATCCTCCTCTTCTGCTGACCCCTCACAGTTTTGTACCACTGAGGGAGATATTGCTGTAGGAGATGTGAGGTTGCTGGTGGAAGCGGATTACTGAACTTGTCAAGTTGTTTTTGTATAAAGAATGATACAGACATATTTACAGTTAATGTAATTCTCTGAGGAGGGCAAAGAAGCCACAGTCTTGGAAGGATTTGGGGAAGAACATTCTTACTTTATTTTTCTGTGATTTGTGCATGAAACTTCTCACAGGATGATGTTTCCCACTCAGCTGCCTGTATCTTTCTCTCCTATGGTGAAGGACATTCAACTATATTCTGAGGGAGCTTCCTAAAGTGCCGACCCACGTTCCGGTATGCGTGCTGGGGAATTACCGCGACATGGGGGAGCACCGGGTCATTCTGCCTGGGGACGTGCGGGACCTCATCGACAACCTGAACAGGTGAGACGGCACCCGGGTCCCGGCCAGGGGAGCAGAAGTTGGCTGTGCTCTCCCACCAGCTGTAGATACTGCTGCTGTGCTTCAGATGTACATCACATTCACCCTGGGACCCTCTGCCGAGCTTTCCTAGCTCAGACTGTACAGCAGCTCCTTTTCCTCCAAGAGCATCCCCAGCAGTTACTGGGCACCTCCAAGTCATACACCTCCCTTGCCAGCCAGAGTTTCCCTTATGCACACATCTGAGGCTCTCTGTTAGCAGAAAATGCTATTTGTTGGTCAGGGTTCAATAGATTTTACATTTTCGTGTGGTTTTATGTTTTTAAGTCATTTTTTCATTTTCCTGATCTCTGTTTGTGCCTGTGTCAGGCACACAGCAATGCTATCAGTTTTAAGGCTTGATTCTATGATGTATATCATTTCTTTACAAGTTTATAGGTGACTTAGCTGAGTTTAGTGCCCACTGCTGATGCTTGTGACTTAATGTGGGTCTGTTTGTGGTTTTGAAACAAAACCGTCACTGAGAAGTGAACAGCTTGTACAGCTGTAAAACCCTCAGTTTAGTAAAACAACAGCCCGGTGTCCTGACATGGTATTTCTCAGGCTGGCAGCCGCGTGACGCTGCAGCACCTTAGATTAGAATCACAGAACAGAATAATGTGGGTTGGAGAAGACCTTTAAGGTCATTGAGTCCAACCGTTAACCCAACGCTGCCAAGTCCACGTCTGACCCATGTCCTGAGAACCTCATGTCTGTCTGTCCAACCCTCCAGGGATGGTGACTCCAGCACTGCCCTGGGCAGCCTGTTCCAATGCCCCACAGCCCTTTGGGGAAGAAATTGTTCCCACATCCAACCTCACCCTCCCCTGGCGCAACTTGAGGCCGTTTCCTCTGCTCCTGGCGCTTGTTCCTGGGGAGCAGAGCCCGACCCCCCTGGCTCCAAGCTCCTTTCAGGCAGTTCAGAGATCAGAAGGTCTCCCCTCAGCTCCTGTTCTCCAGCTGAACCCCCAGGTCCCTCAGCCGCTCCATCACACTTGTGCTCCAGCCCCTTTCCCAGCTTCATTTCCCTTCTCACACAACCACAACAGCCGTGTTCTACCATCCTTCAAGAGGAACAAAGTGTGAATGTTGTCTGTAAACAAACAAGGAGGCCCTGGCAGGATGACCTGCTCACCTACATTTGGGGACCGAGGGTTGGCTTGGAAATGAGGACAGTTCATGGTGTGTAATTCAGCAAGTGAGTACACAGTCTGCATCCTTTGTACAGTGCTGTTCTCTCTACCTCTCTGGTTGAGACAGGCCTCCCGGCTCCTCGTATTTTCGCTATGCTGAGTCTTCCATGAAGAACAGCTTTGGCCTCAAGTACCTGCACAAGTTCTTCAACATCCCCTTCTTGCAGCTGCAGGTAAGAGAGAGGCTGATGTGCTGATGTGCTGATGTGCTGGGTGGGTGGCACAGACTTTGTTTTTCCATCTCTGAGGAGGGAATTTGACACTTCTGGTTTCATTTGTTGTTAAAGGATCCTGAGTAGATTTTTGTTTCTGTAAGAGTTGTTAACAAAGTTATGTTAGTACATTGGTGCCTGTGGTTTAAACATGTGTCTGCTTGCGAGAGGACTCTGCTGTATTCCCAGAAGTTTACCAAGGTGATGAATAACACTGGCAGGAGAGCTGCGTCCTGCGCTGTAGTTACCAAGTCAACAATGTCACGTATGCACATTCATTAAACTTTGTATTTCAGTTCTGTTCAATGAAAACTCCAATGGGAAGAGATTTGGTCTGAACTGAACAGTTCAGGGACAACTGTTTGCTGAAAATCTTTGCCCTGACGATAACTGATGTGTTTGGGTCCTGTGCACAGAGATCCAAGTCTCATATTTCCTTCGTAATTGAGACTTCGTGTGTGGATGGACTGAGTGGAAAGGCAAAGGCTGAATGGTGGAATTCACAGCTGTGACCCTTTAGCAGGGGGGGATCATATGGGGGTCTTTTGGGATCAACATCCTATGCTCTGGGGGTACATATGATGGTGTGTCATTCTTGTCTATTAGATGGAAAAAACAGGCAGTTGATCTTAGTTATCTGTCACCAGTAATTGGGATGTCTGTGGTTTTCTTTCAATACAAATAATCCCTACTGAAATGCTAATTCAGAAGTTCAGATATTAGTGGGTGTTACCACAGCCCCAGGCTGCAAAGGAAAGAACCAGGATAAGAAAACTGAATGCATAAAAACCTAGGAAAACAGGTCAAACAGTACATTTTTGAGGAGGAAGATGTAGAAACCTGAGATATAAACCCAGCTTGCTGTTCAGTGGAAAAGAATGGAATCTGCCAGCGTGGCATTGGTTAAACATTTGGTTTTGTAACCTCAGCTCCTATGGTGAAGCGATGGGTTGTGGAAACCACGCAGAATAATGAGTTCCCAGGTTACTTTTGTCAGATTTGTAGATTTGTCCTTTTCTTCTCAAATAGATGGTGATAAGAGAAAAAGTCATTAGAACAGGTTTGCTGCCTGATTTGTTTCTGGAATGCTCATAATGATACTGCTCACAGTCAGTGTATGCAGTGATTTTTCTAGCCATGGATATAAGCAGGAAATACAGAAGCATTTGTAGCATCAGGTTTGCTTGGAAGCAGCTTTAGGATGTGAGTGTAACAGGACCTTTCATTTCATGTGCTGTGTATAAGTGAACAACTCACAGTGTTTATAAATCAGTTTGCACCCAGTTGATGTCAAACTTCACAAAATCGCAGAAACATTTGGGTTGGAAAAAATCCTTTAAGATGACTGAGTCCAACCGTTTGGTTTTGGTCTGTGTGGTGGTGGGGTTGTTGTTGGGTTTGAAGTTCTTTACAAGGCTCCCACAGCACAGACCCAGGTCCTGTCCCCCTCGCTGGTTCCACCGGGTCCTGCACTGATGAGGTTCTTGCCTCTAGTTTTAAAACCTGTTATTGGTGTGCTGTTCAAATGACATTCGTAGATATTTAAATGGCTCTTAATTCCTTAAACCATAAGATTGGTAGCAAAACAGGAGAGAAAAATCTAAAACACGCTGCACAAAATATTGAATAAATACCTCTGAGTAATGTTAGCAGCTTAAACAACTGTATTAATGGTGCAGAGACAGGAAATCCTCCAGAATCTCTGACCAGAGCTCAGGGTTCAAGGGAGTTACCTTAGTAAAAGAAAAGTCACTTTGTGCAAAATTACATCTTTACAAAAGTGACACGCTTTGCAAACTTCAGCCAAGACACACTGCACTTAGTTTTTCCAGCACCGCTGGCATTTGTACCACAGGTTTGCTGGAGGAGTTTGGTGCTGCCCCACGGAACCGGCTGCTGGTGGCTCCGGGTGTTTCGCTGCTCCTGGAGACCCCGGGAGCATCGGCTTTGGGTGCCTGGGGAGCTTGGGCTGATCAACAGCCAGCGGGATGGGAGCGTTTATAGGGTGATGTTTGCAGGTAGCAGTATAAGTTGGGGAATGAGCTGTTGGAGAGCAGTGCAGGGGAAAGGGACCTGGGGGTCCTGGGGACAGCAGGGTGACCATGAGCCAGCACTGGGCCCTTGTGGCCAGGAAGCCAATGGTACCTGGGGTGGGTTAGAAGGGGGTGGTCAGTAGGTCAGAGAGGTTCTCCTGCCCCTCTGCTCTGCTCTGGGGAGACCACACCTGGAATATTGTGTCCAGCTGTGGCCCCTCAGTTCCAGCAGGACAGGGAACTGCTGCAGAGAGTCCAGCGCAGCCACCAAGATGCTGAAGGGAGTGGAGCATCTCCCGTGTGAGGAAAGGCTGAGGGAGCTGGGGCTCTGGAGCTGGACAAGAGGAGACTGAGGGGCGACTCATTCCTGGGGATCAAGATGGAAAGGGGGAGTGTCAGGAGGATGGAGCCAGGCTCTTCTGGGTGACATCCAGTGACAGGACAAGGGGCAATGGGTGCAAACTGGAACACAGGAGGTTTCACTGGAATATGAGAAGAAACTTGTTCCTGGTGAGGGTGGCAGAGCCTGGCCCAGGCTGCCCAGGGGGTTGTGGAGTCTCCTTCTGTGCAGACATTCCAACCCGCCTGGACACCTTCCTGTGTAACCTCATCTGGGTGTTCCTGCTCCATGGGGGGATTGCACTGGATGAGCTTTCCAGGGCCCTTCCAATCCCTGATATTCTGTGGTTCCATGAAATCAAAGTCAGCCCTATTTCCTGAAGGTTCTGCTTATGCCCTCAGAGAGCATGGCCAGTAACAGGCTCCATAAGGGAATCATTTTCCTGGTGCTTTGGTGCAGAGCAGGATTAAAGGAGGAGGAATGCTAGGAGGCACTAAATGCACTTGTGATTCAGCCAGTCTCAGTGACCTCTCTGTGTCTCCCTGTCCCTCAGCCCCGCAGCTCGCGGGGATCAGGAGTTGTTGAGCTGTACGCGAGATTCCGTGCTGTGCTTCAGCGGAGCTGGTGTGGAACGCATTGGTTTTAAATTCCGCATTTCTGTGCCCAGCTCCCAGTCATGCATCTTTCATGAAGCAAGCGGTGGCTGAAATTCATACCCCCAGTACACAGCGCGTTCCCTCGAGCAGCCCAGGCTCTTTAATTATTTATGGGTTCCTTTCCAGGGGAAGGACGTCAAGCCCGACAATGCGGTTTAGCTGTAGGTATTGCGGGTGGCCCATAGAATGTGCAGATGCGGTCGGGTCAACGGGGCCGTCGCTGCTGCGCTGACGGAGCCGGGATTGTGCAGGCAGCCGAAATGGCCTTTTCCCAGGAAGCTCTTGGTAGTGGCGCTCAGCCAAAGCACCGCTCTGCGGCACCGCTCGTTCCCGCCCTTCGGGTCGTGGCTACAAATAAGCTGTTCCTTTAGTATTTTAATAGCAGCCTGGGAAGATAGAATTGAAGTATTTGGAAGTCCATTATTAGCCATGAATTTTTACAAAATTAAACGCAACTCTCTCGTAATTAAATCTAAGTTCTTCATTTACTGCGATCTGTGAAAATTGAAATAAATGAAACTCTGGTGTATGTCTTACTGCCCAAGTATGAGAAAAGGCAAACCGCTTGTTTAATAAAATCATTATCTAAGTGCCTAAGGTGAGCGTTGG
The DNA here is from genome assembly GCF_036013475.1 of Columba livia. Lineage (NCBI taxonomy): Eukaryota > Metazoa > Chordata > Aves > Columbiformes > Columbidae > Columba > Columba livia. The sequence goes on from NC_088620.1 coordinate 10,802,095, forward strand.
AGAGCACTGTCCCTTCTGTGTGTTTATTGAGCTAATTTGCTCAGCATTTATTTCACTCATTTTAGGAAACTGAGGAGAAAAACTGCTCTTTTTTGTCTCATTTTTGCTGACTCTGTATGAATAACATAAAAGAATGAAAGCTTTTACTTGTAAAATTTTACACTTCTTGAACTTTGAATTCTAAATCTAGAATTGGAATTCTAAAATCTAGAATAACTTCTAAAATCTGGTTAGTGCTTCTGTTTAGTGGAGCAAGTTTCAATATGTGCAGTGTGTTTGCTGAAGTTTTGTTGACTGTACACCATAAAAAAGGGAATTTGAGTTAACTGATGTCTTCATAATTCTTTGTATACGTGCTAATTGAAGTCAAGTTTCCATCTGCATAGAGCTTATGAATATGATGGATAAAAATTACCTGGCAAAGGAAATATGCATCAGTTGGAGCTCTTAACAGCGAAGGTAAAAATGGAGAATCTAAATGTCTGCGAAGCAATAAATTAGCTTAAATGGTCATAGAAGCTCTTAAATTTCAGGACTGCATCTTCCAGTAAATTAGCATGTTTAAAGGTTATCAGGCGCTGTGAATCACCTGGTGTTGTAATATGAAATGAAAGTGACTTAAAGCTTGCTTACTGACGGTAGAATGTGCTGTAGACCAGCGCGCTCGCCGGGGCTCGCGCCGTGCCCGGCCGGGCGCTGTGCTCCGATGAGCCACTTGCCCCCGCAGTGTGCACCGTGCGCAGCCCTGCCGGCCACGGGGCTGTGCTGGCAGCAGTACACACACGTAGAGCCTGAACGCCATTGCTTTGCAGAAATGTTCGTCTTCCACAGGCTGTTATAAAACCAAAATCCTCTGCAGTTTGGAGGAAGGCTGGGGCTCCTCTGTCTGCTGGCTGGGCGGTGGAGCAGTGTGGGAGCCGGTGGCACCTGCACCTGCTGTGACAGGTCACCTGGGCTGCTCCGCACGTCCCTGTCCCTGTGCCACTCTGTGTAGGCCCTGGGAGAGGGAGCCATGACACCTTCAGGCACTGGGCACGGTGACATTGTGGTCAATGGGGCACAGTCCAGTTGAGGCCTGGATCTAGTGCAGTGCCTCAGGGGTCAGTGCTGGGGCCGGTATTATTCAATATATTCATCAATGACTTGGATGAGGGAATAGAGTGACTGTCAGCAAGTTTGCTGGTGACACCAAGCTGGGAGGAGTGGTGACACTGGAAGCTGTGCTGCCATCAGAGACCTGGACAGGCTGGAGAGCTGGGGGGGGAAAAATTTAATGAAATAGAACAAGGGCAAGTGTAGAGTCTTGAATCTGGGCAGGAACAACCCCAGGTTCAGTGTAAGTTGGGGAATGACCTATTAGAGAGCAGTGTAGGGGAAAGGGACCTGGGTGTCCTGGGGACAGCAGGGTGACCATGAGCCAGCACTGGGCCCTTGTGGCCAGGAAGCCAATGGTACCTGGGGTGGGTTAGAAGGGGGTGGTCAGTAGGTCAGAGAGGTTCTCCTGCCCCTCTGCTCTGCCCTGGGGAGACCACACCTGGAATCTTGTGTCCAGTTGTGGCCCCTCAGTTCCAGCAGGACAGGGAACTGCTGGAGAGAGTCCAGTGCAGCCACCAAGATGCTGGAGGGAGTGGAGCATCTCCCGTGTGAGGAAAGGCTGAGGGAGCTGGGGCTCTGGAGCTGGACAAGAGGAGACTGGGGGGGGACTCATTCCTGGGGATCAATATGGAAAGGAGGAGTGTCAGGGGGATGGAGCCAGGCTCTTCTGGTGACAACCAGTGACAGGACAAGGGGCAATGGGTGCAAACTGGAACACAGGAGGGGCCGTGCTCCCAGCTCTGCTCTTGGCCAGAGGATCCCAAATGGTGTTTCTGCAGCCGTGGAGGCTGTGCCAGCGCTGTGCCTGGGGCTGTTGCGGTGCGGAGCCGGCGCTGGCGCTGCTGGCCGTGCCCGTGCCATCTCTGTAACGTTTGTGGTTATTGTTCTCTTCTTGTTCCCATCCAGGCTATTGTGGAGTGTCCCACAAGCATTTGCAATTGATTTTGAGCCTTTTAAGCCTTTACTTCCCCTCAGCTGAGGTTTTTGCTTGGGTTCTGTTGGAAATGTGGAAGGGGAAGGACTGAATTAAGCTGCCCTGTGTTACATTAGTGAAGCAAACTCACTTTATTGCACGTTTGAAATGGGCTGGAGTGTCTGTTCTGCATCTGCGGGGCAGCAACTGAAGGCAGAGGGCAGTGACTTCTGAAGCGTCACTGGGTTGACAGGTTGTGCTCACTTACCTACCTTGACAATAAAAAGAAAATGATTGTGAGGTTTTGCATCAGCTCCGGCTCCAGGGCGGCTGCTTTAGCACAGGGAAGAATGCAAAACCAGAACGAACGCGTTGCACAACTGTTCTCCAGAGGAGTTGATACTGTTCTCCAAATGCAACCGTCGATGCTGTGTCTGAAAGTCATACCTTATTGATTTATGATTAAGTATAGCTCGCGGAACAAATTACTTTCTTACACACAGACTTTCTGGATGAATGTACTTTTGCTACCGCTTCAGCTTCCCTTTGTGCTTCTGTATTTGAACTGAACACCACGCGAGGGCCCAAAGCTCCTGTTTAATTCATGGGAGCGGGCAGAGCGGTGACACGAGGTCTCGCTGCGCCCCGTGAGCACAGAGATCTGTTACAGTGACCCTTCCTGCTCACACCGGCTTGTTTTCCTTTCCCCAGAGGGAGACCTTGCTACGGCAGCTGGAGACGAATCAGCTGGATATCGATGCAACTTTGGAGGAGCTGTCAGTGCAGCAAGAGACCGAAGATCAAAACTACGAACTGTATGTCATTGAGCCGTCTTTTCTAACTGTTTTCCTGCAGTCGAGGTGTGACATCTGTGGGCAGCCCCACCTGTGGCGTGTGGCCGGACGGAAGGGTCCGGGGAGTGACGTTTAGTATTTCTTTGGATCTTGTAAAATGTCACTTAGAAGTGGCGTCACCTGGAGTAAAGCGTGTGCTTGGGGATCCCTGGGAAGGGTCTGGTTCCTGCAGGCACGTGGGCGGTGCAGGTGGAGCTGAGCTGCACACACTGGAGCGGTTGTATTAATAGATAAGAACCTTGCAGCCTCTGATGCTGGAAGGGGGTATTTTCCACCTCTCCACTGCTCAGCTGATTCCTGGCTGGTCCTGTGCATTGTGTGTCTTATGATAAGCAGAAAGTAATAGCAACAACACAGTTGTCTTCTATTCTCTTTGAACACTGCTCGATTCCTCGGTGCATTGCTGGTTTGGAGTAGCGGCTGGTTCCTGCTGCCCTGGGGTTGCTCAGTGCCCGTGTGTTTGCTTGCTGCCGGGAAGGACGTTTTGGCAGGTTTGGCCCTGCACAGCCAGCACATCTGCAGCACAGCGAACAGGAATCCCTTCAGATTAGGACGTTGTTAACAAATGTGTCCCATGAATTCCCATTGCAAAGGCTTTATTGTAGTGATGTGCAATCCCAGAATGAATTGGACAAAAATGCTTTACAGGCAGCTTTATTTGGAAGTTGGAGTAGATGGTTATGAAATATTCATGCACAGCCATTTTGAGAAGCATTTTTGAGACGCAGTTTCAGGTTGTATAAGCTTAGTGTGTTTTCCTTCGTGAGAGCATTGTAATAGCCCATATACTCACAAAGCAGTACTGTTACCAGAGCGTTCACCTCATTCCTTTCCTTAGTCTTCTTGTGCCTTCAGCAGTTCTCTTGGTGTCCCTACTCAAAGGACTGGGCTGTGCTCTCAGACTCTTTTCTGATATTTTTGTTTTCCCTGCATCAGTAAAAGGAATCAAGGGCTGGCAGAGCTGTTCTGGACTCACACCAGCAGATCTTGCTGCGCAGTCACCTCTCACACTTCAGCTTTAGCATTTTCTGGACACTCACATGAGCCAATTCAGTTCACAAAACCAGCAGAAAACTCTCTTCTGCCTCTGGGTCGATCTGAGCTGGGCTGAGGAGCATCTGCTTACAACTGGAGCTCAAAGGGAGCAGCAGCAGTGTGGTGATAGCAAGACCTGGTTTCAGCAATGGACATGGGCTGGATTATTCCCTCCAGTGTAACCACACCAGCGTATACCATTGGCAGTACTGGTGTGCTTCCATGCCAGAGAGCATTGCAGAAATCCCATCGTTACTAAAGAGTATCGTTTGCAGCATCCAGACCCCGGGGCCAGCCCGGTCCCGTTGCTCTGGGCTCTGCGCACTGACAACTCAAACAGCTCATTCTTGCCTTTTGCGAACTCAGAGGAGCTTGTGGTGCCATCGGTGGTGGCTGCTGGGGAGGGCTCATTGCACCATTGTGCTGCGTAATGGGCCGAACATGAAATACCTAAGCCGTGGTACCTGACAGAAGTTTTGAAAGCAAGAATTTTCCCTAGGGTTCTGCTTTAGCAAATAAACCCATATTTTTATGCAGCTGGCCACCTTCTGCTTTCACTTCAGCTACTGCACATATATGTCTGTGCACTGGGACCAGTGATCATTGCTTTCACAAAATAGCGCTTCTTTATAGAAAGGTCATTAAAATATCCCTGAATGCTTCCTGGCTTGAGCCTCTGATCCCAAAAGAAAAGGACCAGGCTGTGTCACATCTGAGTGCTTTGATCACACAACTAAAATAGAGTGCTATTTTAGGGTTTTTTTAGGTTTTTCTCCACATCCCACGCAGAAACAAAGAGTCCATTTGCTTCAGCAACATCTGTCTGAAGCGGATGAACTGCAGAGGGGTTAGTTCAGCCCTAGAGTTGGAAAGTATACTCTTCATACACTCATTTTTTTATCCCTGCAAGAGCTTTTCAGGCTTGGCTCTTCACCCAAAGTCCCAATTTAAAGAAATAAGCACTCTCCTATAGCACGGAACTCAGGTTTGGGTAAAGTTCCAGTACTTAATGAATAGTTCAGGCTGGTGAACACATCTGTGGACACAGTGACAGTGTCTGTGGACACAGTGACAGCAGCTGCTGGCAGTTGGGAGGCAGGGCTGCAGTGCTCCGTACTAGGGCCTGGGAAGGTCCTTGCATTCATGCTAGTCAGGTGCCCATAATTTTGGGATTATCATATTTAACATGCTACTGGGGTCGTTGTCAAAATGAGCACCTGGAGTGTCCTCTGACACTCCCCTTCTTACAGCTTGTGCATTGGTGCAGGGTGACTTGTTGACCCTTGGCAGATGCGAAGCCCTTATGTTGGTTCATAGAATCACAGAATCAGTTTGCTTGGAAAAGCCCCTCAAGATCATTGAGTCCAACCATAACCCACCCCTGGCACTGCCCCATGTCCTGAGAACCTCATGTCCGTCTGTCCAACCCCCCAGGGATGGTGACTCCAGCACTGCCCTGGGCAGCCTGTTCCAATGCCCCACAGCCCTTTGGGGAAGAAATTGTTCCCACATCCAACCTCAACCTCCCCTGGCGCAACTTGAGGCCGTTTCCTCTGCTCCTGGCGCTTGTTCCTGGGGAGCAGAGCCCGACCCCCCTGGCTCCAAGCTCCTTTCAGGCAGTTCAGAGATCAGAAGGTCTCCCCTCAGCTCCTGTTCTCCAGCTGAACCCCCCAGGTCCCTCAGCCGCTCCCATCACACTTGTGCTCCAGCCCCTCACCAGCTCCGTTCCCTTCTCTCCACTCGCCCCAGCACCTCCTGTCCCCAGTGTCTTTACTGGCAGTTCTGCAGTTGGTAACCATCAATTACACAGACAGTGGAGGTGTCCATTGGCCCCTGGGGTGGCTGCTGCAGCTCCTCCTCCAAGGCAGTTCCTGCTCTCCTGCCAGAAAATCAGGCCATGGAGTAAGGCACGGTGACAGGCCAGGACATCTCAGTTCCTTCATTCACCCCTGTGCACTTCTAGTAGCTGCTCTGTCACAATGACCGATGCTAAATTTGGATCAGAGAACAGAAAGAGCCCGAGAACTCTTCCTCCAGCTGCCACTGGGCACCCGAGGACAGAATGTCACAGCTCCAAATGTGGATCCCCGAGAAGACACGAGGTGGCACACGACGCTGCCTCCGCCGCGTTATGTAAGTCGTCCCTCGCTGGGCTCTGCCCTGGGAGACGCACTGAGGCGCTTCCAGCTCTGTCCCTCTGCTGAGCCTCCTCTGCCTGCCGCAGCTCTTGCTCTGCTGCTTTCCCTCCGGTTTGTCAGATTTCACATTTTCAGTGCTGCTAAAAACATATTTCAGTCCTTTTTGAGATGCTGAATTCTTAGTAAACAAACAGCAGTGGTTTTACTGTTCTGAATTTGTACTTAATTCGCTCAGTATTGCCATCTTTCATTGGACACACAGTATCACAGTATCACAGTATGTTTGGGATTGGAAGGGACCTCAAAAGATCATCCAGTCCAATCCCCCATGGAGCAGGAACGCCCAGGTGAGGTCGCACAGGAACATGTCCAGGCGGGTTGGAATGTCTGCAGAGAAGGAGACTCCACAACCCCCCTGGGCAGCCTGGGCCAGGCTCTGACACCCCCACTGAGAAGTTTTTTCTCAAATTTAAGTTGAACCTCTTGTGTTCCAGCTTGATCCCATTACCCCTTGTCCTATCATTGTTTGCCACCGAGAAGAGCCTGGCTCCATCCTCATGGCACTCACCCTTTATATATTTATAAACATTAATAAGGTCCCCCCTTAGTCTCCTCTTCTCCAAACTAAAGAGCCCCAGCTCCCTCAGCCTTTCTTCATAAGGGAGATGCTCCACTCCCTTCATCATCTTCGTTGCCCTACGCTGGACTCTCTCCAGCAGTTCCCTGTCCTTCTGGAACTGAGGGGCCCACAACTGGACACAATATTCCAGATGTGGTCTCACCAGGGCAGAGCAGAGGGGAAGGAGAACCTCTCTCGATCTACTAACCACCCCCCTTGTAACACACCCCAGGTACCATTGGCTTCCTGGCCACAAGGGCCCAGTGCTGGCTCATGGTCACCCTGTTGTCCACCAGGACCCCCAGGTCCCTTTCCCCTACACGGCTTATCTTCTGTCACAAGGAAAACTACATGACTGTGTTCAGTGTGCCTGTTCCCTCACTGAGTGGTGCACACAGAGAAATAGTTTTTGGGAAATTGTAGCAACTCTTCCTGCATATTCCTTTTTTTCAGGACTATGCTGTTGGTGGAAACATTTGCAACAATTAATAAGAAGGAGATTTAATGTATGGTTTACATGAGCTTTTATGTTCGGTTGCATTTTTTCTAGTATTATGCTTTTTTTTTTTAATATTGAAAGACAAAATTTATTTTCAAGGGTTAAGTAATTAACTTTTTCCTCCTCCAGAGATTAAGATGAATTAGTCAAGAGGAATACTTACCTTCTTGTTTGTGAGATATCCCACTCCGTTTTGAGAAGCTTTGGGAAATGGTCACCTATAGACCACTGTGCGACTGTTTGGTCTGTGAGCACTCGAAGTCCAACTTCATCAAAAGGAATTGTTCGTAGGAAATCAGTTCTTGGATCAGTTACTCTCTGTGTGTAAGAGCTCTTACACAAACTTAGTCAGACTTTGTACAAATACATTCAAAGCAGTTGAACTTGAGATAACCTGAGATGGTGTGTGATCCCAGGTGCAGCCCATGCAGCAGCAGGACCTGTCCCAGCAGTGCCGGGTGCCCCTGGGTCCTTCCCGGCGGTGCCACCGCTGTCACCGGCCCATTGGGGATCCTGCCCAGCCAGGCCGGGCAGATGCAGAGCGGGGACTGCAGGAAGGTGTCGTGCTCTCCTCACGAGGACTCTGCTTCTGGGAGACACACTCCCTGCATCACACAGCTCCGTTCACTACAAAGTCAGGGGTATGAACAACCCCCGGTTGCAGTATAAGTTGGGGAATGAGCTATTAGAGAGCAGCGTAGGGGAAAGGGACCTGGGGGTCCCGGGGACAGCAGGGTGACCATGAGCCAGCACTGGGCCCTTGTGGCCAGGAAGCCAATGGTACCTGGGGTGGGTTAGAAGGGGGTGGTCAGTAGGTCAGAGAGGTTCTCCTGCCCCTCTGCTCTGCCCTGGGGAGACCACACCTGGAATATTGTGTCCAGCTGTGGCCCCTCAGTTCCAGCAGGACAGGGAACTGCTGGAGAGAGTCCAGCGCAGCCACCAAGATGCTGAAGGGAGTGGAGCATCTCCCGTGTGAGGAAAGGCTGACGGAGCTGGGGCTGGAGCTGGACAAGAGGAGACTGAGGGGGGACTCATTCCTGGGGATCAATATGGAAAGGGGGAGTGTCAGGAGGATGGAGCCAGGCTCTTCTGGTGACAACCAGTGACAGGACAAGGGGCAATGGGTGCAAACTGGAACACAGGAGGTTCCACTTGAATATGAGAACTTCTTTGTGGTGAGGGTGTCAGAGCCTGGCCCAGGCTGCCCAGGGGGTTGTGGAGTCTCCTTCTGTGCAGACATTCCAACCCGCCTGGACACCTTCCTGTGTAACCTCATCTGGGTGTTCCTGCTCCATGGGGGGATTGCACTGGATGAGCTTTCCAGGTCCTTCCAACCCCTCACATTCTGGGATTCGGTGATTCTGTGATTCCTAGACTGGGTTTGGGGGTTTGATTTGCGTGTCTGTTTTTCCGCATTGAGCACAGCCAGCGGTTTAGCTGAGTAACAGCAGCACCGTGGCAGCAGCACCTGCTGCTCCAGCCGTTCTCCCTTATCTTCAGTTCTTTTGGAGCACAGGGCCAGAATTGCACCCGCCAAAGGCTGAATTACCAGTTAGGAGAGCAAAACCACTTTTGCTCTCTCACCCCACCTTTATCGTTTCCACTTGCTGTGAGTCACTGTTGCCATCACACAGATCACGAGCCAGCGTGTACTAGATGGGGCTCTAGCTCATGGGTTTTTGTGTGGGACTGCATTAAGAATTAATTGCAACTAACCCTATCGTCATTGATCTTGCTAGAGAAGCGGAGAACATGGAGTGTGTCTCGGATGTTGTGAAGGGGGTTTATCTGCTGTATCCGTTTTGTGTCGGGGGAAAAGCAGAGCAGCTCCCTGGGATCCTGGGCAGCGGGGCTGAACCCGCTCGGCAATTAATGTCACATTCGGGGACCTGAGCTTAGGGGGGAATCAGGTTCAGTACCTTTAATGAGCCCATAACAAACATGTAGAAATCCAGCCCTCAATAACCACAGTTAAATTGATGTCACACGCCCTATTAATCTTCATTTTCACCATTAATAAAATAACACCAAACATTTCTTGCCACACAAAATACATTTGGAAAATTGATTGCAGCACGTTAGAACCAGGAGCCAAAAAGCTTCAGGCTGCTCCTGTCTTCAATAGTAAATGAACATGAGCACTGACAATTTTAGGAGCTGTGAGGCTAACAAGTCCTTTTGTGCTCCCTTTTGTTTGCTCGGGGAGCAGAGCAACAGTAACCTCAGGCCCTGCTTAATTTTTGTTCCCACAGAGCATGTTCATCTTGAAAATTGCATGAAGTCTCCTCTTGCGAGCAGCTCCAACTGACGGTGAATTATTCAGGGGTTTTGTGGATGTGGGTTTGTCGCGGTGTGAACGGAAGGGTTGGAAGGCAAACACGGAGCCCGTGCGGTGAGGGCAGGTGACCCCTCTGGACCGGTGTGGCACGTTCGCCGCCTCCAATTCCCGACCAAAACAAGTGTACTGAGGTCACGGCGTGAGTTCGTCCTGTGTTTTAATAGACCTGCTCTGCTACACCTAGAGTGGACGTGAAGCTGCTTGTTTCACAGTCAGATTTTGAGCGAGTCGTTTTGCGGAGGGCTGGCAGAACCATAGAACAAGGAACACAGCGGCCAGATTGTGTAGAATATGAGAAAAAACAGACACGTGGCAGGTTTGGCCCGGTGTCTTCCCAAAACAGCCACGCTTGTGCTTCTGAGGAGTGTGTGTAAAGCCAGAGAAAGCATTCATGCATTATGTAGTATTTTTGAAGTGTGGAGGATGCTTTAGACACCTCCACCCTGGAAATTACTGAGAGCTTGCTGGCAGCGTTTTCGTAGATGCTGTTTTTCCACCCACCTCTTTCACGGAAGAAGATACGAATGTGAGAGCTCAGCAGAGCTGTTTGTGCAGCCCGTGTAAAACCAGTATCAGCCCATCCTTATCCCCGCGGTGTCCCGGCACACGGCACAGAGCGTGGCCCACGTGGCTGGTTGGGGATGAGGAAGGTGCCGCGGAGCACACGTGTCGCAGTTCTCCATGGTGCTGTGCTGGGTGAAGAGCCTGTGTCGTGCTGTCCCCAAATAACAATTGCATCTTTCTCCTAAAAATAACTTGTTCTTACGCCCTTCACATCATGTAGGTGAACAAGGCATAGGAGCAGGTGCAGAAGAAGCCCGCATGTGTGTTATTCTCCAGACTAGCTGAGCTGGAGGGAAGGATGACACTCTTTATAGTTCAGTTATTTAGCATTTTTTTCCTCCAGCTCTTAAAATTCATGTGTTTCTGCAGGAGAAACAGGTGGTAGTCGCAGCCCTCCCTCCCTCTGGAGGTGGCTGCTTGCCCAGAACAAACCAGGTTGTTTCCAAAATGGGCAGCCTTGGTAGTACAAAGTGCAGTAAATCTTCAAATACCCTGGTATTGTAAAGAGTGTCCTGTGCTTTGTTGGGTCCAGCTTTAAGCACTCTTTGAGCTTCATATTCTGTATCCTAAAATGACTGTGTATGTACTTCATATAGGATCCTTGTTTCTTAGTCTTCGGTGTACGCGCATCTTACCCTACCCGAATCCCCCCAGTTGCCGTGATGGTGGGTCTGGGCATCCTGATCTCAGCTCAGAGGTTGTTCGGGTCTGTTTTCCTGTGACGTTGGTGATTTGGTGCTCGCAGAGGCAGTTAGAGCCCAGCCCAGGAGAGCGGGCAGCGCTGGCATCAGTACCATGGTGCTGGATGCGGCACTAGCCGAGCTTGCCGGCCGTTCAGCCAGGGTTGCTGTTGCTATGAACAGGAGCAGGGGTGCATGTAGATCAGCTGGGATTAATCCCTCTTCCCAGTTGGGAGGCAGGAGGCTTTAACCCTGAGCAGGGAGGAGGAGCGAGTACCACAAAGCAGAGCTGCTCAGCCATCCTCGCCAGGAGCCCTGAATAGAGCTCGGAGGGGAGGGATGACGGAATGGAGCACTCGGTGCTCCTGGCGCGGATCCGCAGGGCCGCGCGGCCCGTGCCAGCAGGTCTCGTGGACGGCATTTCGGGGCACAGCAATTCACATGGCTTCGTGGATTCAGAGCATTTGCTTTGTTGGGCTGGATTGCAGGTACCTTGGTTTATCTTTGCCTCTCCACGGATGTCTGTGTAATCTACCTTGAGCGATGCCGAACTGCACATATGGTGACCCCCTCCTCGAGTAGCAGTGATGGGCAATTGCTGGGCCCTGTGCTGAAAACGCGTGGTTGTGTTCTTGCGGCGTGCGTGACACATCGAACACCTTCCAGACTAACCTAGCGCAGCCTCCACAGAGCTCAGTGCAAGAGTTAAACCCCTTTATGTTTTCTCTTTGGTGCATGACAAATCCACGCATCATTTGCAGCGGAGCGTGTTGTCGCGCAGCTCACCCCAGCTACCAGTCCCCTGAGAGGGAGGATGCTGGAATGGATGATGCTGCGTCACACGCTCTGATCTCAGCTCTGCTGAGAGCTGGTTTTGTTGTAGCCGGTCTGGTGGGTGGAATAAGCCCCTAAGCCTTGCCCCAGTCCTGCTGGAAGCTCCGGTGAGGCTACCACAGCACGGCTCTGATTTAGGTGCCTTGGCAGCGGTCTCGGGACAGGCGCTGGGTGACCGTGTGACAACCAGGCTCCTTTGCCGCTCGTCCCAGGCAGCGCCGTGTCTGCAGCCTTTAGTCCGATCTGGAATGAGTGAGGCGAGTCCTTCTTGACCGTTCTTGCAGGGTGAACTTGGAGCAAGAGTAATTGTTCCCCAGCCCTTGAGCAGATGACTGTTTGCTTTGGACTGTTGAATTTTTTCCCATTTCTGTTTTTCAGGATTATCCAGTTCTTTCTGTTTCTTGTCCCTGTCCTCTTCTCTGTCGATGCTGCCTCTCAACTTGCAGCCTCATGAGCATTTCCCTGGTCTCTGTGCTGCTTCATTGAAAGGCCGAATTATATCTCTAGGCTAATCCTTGAGGAACTCTGCCAAGGATTTCTCTCCTAGCTACTACTGCTTTTTGGTGCTACCCTTTATCTCCACCTTACCCAGTTCCTTAGTTAGGAAGGACTCCTTGTTTTCCAGTTCAAGTAACAGCTTCCTGGAGATGTTGTTTTCTAGGGCTTCAGACGTTGCTGGTCACAAAGTACGTGAGTTTGTTCCTTAAAAGTGTATCAGGTTTCTTCTTAAAATAGGAAATGATATCTCAAGGGGGTTTCGAGTCTTCTAGCCCCTGCTGTTTGCTTTCTGCTTAGCAGCCGTTCCGCTGGAGGTGTCTGTGTGGCACAGGTCCCTGAAGGACGGGTTGTGTCTCCGTTTGGACACACTGGAGCACAACCAAGTCTGTCTGTCTTGCGGTTGAACCCAGAGTCTGTGCACAAGCTTGTTAGGCTTAATGAAATAAGAGGCAAGACCACAGCATTTGCTAGATTTTATACATGACACTTCATTTTGAGCGTTCTCTATATCTCTCAGATGGGCTGCACGGAGCAAATCTTATTTTGAGCCCATTTCAGAGTAACAGCCTGTCTTTCTGTTAGCATTTCTTTGCATACAGCTTGTGAAAAGGCTGCGAACCACACAGGCTGCAGAAGGAGGCTGCGGCGGAGCAGGCTGGGCTTCATTTCTGAAACAGAGCGTTTCACCCTCTGTAGTGGCACAGGCTTTAATGCTCTTCTAGTCAGGAATCCAGCCAGGACCACAACTCGCTTCAGAGCTGCTGCTGCTCAGCGTCCCTGCCCGCCCGCAGAGCCCAGTGCGTGCAGGGAGAGCCTGTGTGTCTGCACAGCACAACAGGGATAATCACGGTGCAGCCTGCGAGCCCTCTGCGTAGCTCCTTCCTTCTGACATCCAAGAATTCTCTTCTCAAATCCATTCTTGGCTGAAAGAGGTTTCTATAGCATTTGGGTTTTTTTGAGTGCTCAGATCTCTTCTGCAGAATCTAAAAGCGTGCCGTTCCTCTAGCACTTACTCCCTTCGAGACATATGCCCAAGAACTCACTTAAGGTTGTGTTTCAAGCCCTGGCACGTTTTTATAGTCTGTCTACCCAGGGAGTTCCCAGCATCTCTGCAAATAGAGGTTTCATCCTGCAGTGCAAAGGAGGTTGGGATTCTCCACACCTCGATGCAGATGGGGTGAATTTAACTCACATGGGTGAACCAGACTGACTGTGGCCCAGGGAGTCACAGCGTCACCCAAAGCAGACCCGTCCCCTCCCAGCTCAGCACGTACCCCGAGCAGCCCAGCGCTGCGCTCGGTGCTCTCTTGAGCACGCTTTCTCCATTCCTTATATTGCAATTTATCTTCCTGCAGCTTCCTTGAAATGATGGAAGCCCGAAGTCGAGGTCACACATCGCCTCTAACAACTAACGGGCAGAGCCCTTCCTCTGGCTCGCAGTCCCCCATAGTACCTCCGAGCTCCACGTCCACGGGCAGCTCCAGCCCCGGCACCCCGCAGCAGCCGCTTGCCGCAGGCTCCGCCGTCTCTCCTGAGCCGCCCCCATCGTTTTCACCAGTGCCTGCACCTGAAGCCCAGCAGCCACACGCGCCTCCACCAGCTACAGCCTCCCCAGCACCTCCGGCTGCCGTCCCACCGCCAAAGCGCAGCATTATTTCCCGCCTGTTTGGGACATCTCCTGCGTCGGACCCCGCTCCTCCGCAGCCAGGTGGGTGTTGGGGTGCAGGGTCATCTGTGGGTGTTTCTCTGCTTTGCCTGCATTGTTTTTCCTGTGAGAGGCTGAGCAGACAGGTGTCTGAGGAACACGGGCCCTGTGTGTGTGCAAGGAGAGCTGTGCTGTCACTCTCTGTTTCTCTCATTGCGGTTTGTCTCTCTGCTCGGATGAGGACGGTGTCCAGCCAGCTGCGTGCTGCCTGTAGGGTGGTTCAGGAGAAACGTACTGGACATGCAGGGGACACTAATAAAAGAACTGTCAGCTTCTTACCAGGAGCACATATACCTCTCAAATAGCAAGAAGAATTGTTAGAGAACCTATTTGAAGCTCTGTCTTCACAAAAGTCTGACAGCTCAAAGGGGCTCCGGTGTGTTAGCGGAGGACAGCGCAGTGCTGGTTTTGAAGGTTATTCAGCCAGAAATGATCACGTAAGTCCAGGCCGTGCAGCAGAGTCCCCCCGGGGCAGCGTGTGCTCCTTCGGAGCGCTCGCTGTTGGGGCAGAGGAGAGCACACGGAGCAGAGCGGCGCTCGGGCCGAACCGCTGCCCGCCGGTTTGCAGGGCAGGGGCATCGGGGGTTTTGCTGCATGCACTTTTACTGATCTGGACCTTAATTTGCCTGTCGCATTTGCTTTGTTTGCAAAGCCGGCTGGAGCTGCAGAGCTGGCACTGCCTAAAAATCATTAGCGTGACATGGTTTGAATCACCCGTTGGAAATACCTTCCCTCTCAGCCCTCCATCCCTCAAGCTCACAGGGCTGTTGAGACACCCACAGAAAGAAAGGAGGAGGTGCCGGGAACACAGTTTGCAGTTTCAGATGTTGAAATCTTTCTGTTTTAGATCTGCACACAATGTTCTGCGTCCTGAATCCGTTTCCAGGTATGACACAGTACACCCATTGCCGTTTTGGGTGGCTCTTTCCACCCAGAAACAAACAAACAAACAAACAAAGAAGAGCAAATGATAGAAATCCCTTGTCGATAAAAAACCCTTTGTGGTATTGGTATGTAGAAAAAAGATGTGGTCTGCTACCAGTGTTACAATCTTTGGGGTTGGTTTGTTTTCTTTATGTTCTTTTTTTTTAAAATAAAACACCTAGAGAGCTGTTTCAGGCTTGTGACCTGCAGTTCTGCTATCTCAAGGGGGCTTTTTAGGAGGATTACAAAAGGCCGCAAGGAAAAGCCGATCTGTCAGTGTTATTGGGTTTATGTAGCGTGCCAAGTGCCTGCACCTCTCCTGGAGCATAGCTGGGGATTCGCTAATTGGAAAGCGGTTGAAAAATCACAGTCACAAAGGAATCCTTATGTTTTATGGGAGCTGCTATTTAAGCTTTTCCTTGAAGTCTTGCAGTAGGAATTCTTTTGGCTGTGTGTTTTCTTACACCAACGCTACTCTGTGGCATTAGCAATAGTGTTATTTGTGTGCAAAAGTGATTGGGAAGCTGTACTAGTAGAGAAAAACCTAAAAAAAATCCATACAAAACATGTTCAGCCAGAAGAAAAGAGCCCAGAGGTGACGTGCTGTCTGGGCAGAAGGAAAAGGTTGAACATTGCGAATTCCAAAAAGGTTAATTGCTTTAAGCTTCTTGGTTATGCTAATTTTATGAGATTTCATCCTGATACCGTGAAGATGGGTAACGGTGTCTGTACAAATACGATGTATTGAAACGAGTCTCTATTTGCTCGAGCTTTTAGTTACACAGGGCATGTAGAGCAGAGTGTGGAAAATCCTGCCTTTGAGTTAGAGTTGAAAAAGCGAGAGGAGGTGAGTGGGTGAACCGAACAGTCTGGAAGAGGTAAGAGAATAGCGAAGGGCCATCAGACGGGAGCAGCGCGGCCAGCAGAGCTGCAGAGCCTGGCTGTGGTGCAGGCAGTTGTAGCCTTTGCTGTAGAGCAGTCGGTTCCAGGTTGGAGAGTTTTTAGAGTATTTAGCAGCCTGGGTCAACCTGGTGCATTTCAAACCGCAGCGGCCGTGCGTGGTCTGCGAGCACCTTCGTGTGGGATTCCAGCCTGGTTTGGGTATCCTGTTCATAACCTTCCTCTTCCCCTGCTGGGTACGAGGGTCCATGGCTGCTGCCACCCCGCGCAGGATAGAGCTGTCCAAAGCGAATTTCTGACCTGCTTGTGGTGAACCCTGTGGTTTACAGCTACTGTTGGTCATGCAGATCCTGCTGCTGCCGCTCCTCCTCCCCACCCTGAAGCCCCTGCGAAAGTGCAGAGCGTGGAGGACTTTGTTCCTGATGACAACCTGGACCACAGCTTTCTAGAAGACCCAGCCCCACAGAAGGACAAAGGGAAACCACAGACTAAACACCGTGTCGATAGTGAAAGGTAAGGAGAGGAGGGTGGAGGGAGGGTGAGGCAGGGACACACCTGCACATGCAGTCTGAGCGGTGAGTCGGGCCTGGCTGACCTGTCGCAGCTGTCCAGGAGGCAATTGCAGAGCAATTAGCTGCCCCTGAGCCCTTCAGGCTGTGGTATAGCCAGTTGTAGTGTTCACTGTCTCCTGTTTAATGTTACACTCTGCTCCCTGGGAACGAGGAACAGCAGTAAAAGCTGGTTATCACCTTCCTGGTTGTGCATTCTTGCTTTCATGCTCAGTGTTAGACCGTTCTGTTGTTTTGGGTCAAGAAGGGATTTCACTTCTGGCCAAACGTGCTGAAACTTTTGAGATATTTTCCTTCTGGAACTCAGTGCACTTTGCATGGATATTATGCTTTGCCTAGTAAATACTTTCCTGTTGCAGAGGCCTAAAGCACGGCCAGACTATGGCCACGGTTGACATGTGGCCTGGTAATGCCGTTCATGAGTCATTATAAAGGGGTTTGTGTTTGTTGGAGGAGTCCTGGAGGCACTCCGTGGCTCACTGGGATTCTGGAAGGAAGGATGGAGAGGATCACGCTCCCTTGGCAGTGTCCCCGCATGCTTGCCTGCAGATTTCAGAGAGTCTTAGGGGAGACCTTTCTTCTTCTCTGTCCGTTTCTCCCGTTCCTTCCGAACATTTTCTCTCTAAACTGGAGAGATACAGATATGATGGATGGACTTTTCCATGGATGAGGAATTGGTTGGATGGTCATACCCAGAGGGTGGTGATCAATGGTTAAATGTCTGGATGGAGATCAGGGGTGCGTGGTGTCCCTCAGGGGTCCGTACTGGGACCAGTACTGTTTAATATCTTCATCAGTGACACAGGCAGAGGAATCAAGTGCACCCTCAGCGAGTTTGCAGGTGACACCAAGTTGAGAGGTGCAGGTGACACATCTGAGGGACGGGATCCATCCAGATGGTCCTGGACAGCCTCGAGAAGTGTTTCCTTGTGAACCTCATGAGCTTCAACAAGGCCAAGTGCAAGGTCCTGCACCTGGATCGGGGCAATCCCCGGTGTCAGTCCAGGCTGGGGATGGATGGATGGATGGATGGATGGATGGATGGATGGAGCAGCCCTGCAGAGAAGGACTTGGGGTGCTGGGAGACGAGAGTTTGGCCATGAGCCAGCAATGTGTGCTTGTAGCCCAGAAATCCACCCGTGTCCTGGGCTGCATCTCCAGCCCCGTGGGCAGCAGATTTGGGGGGGATTCTGCCCCACTCTGTGAGACCCCCCTGCAGTGCTGGTCCAGCTCTGGGTCCTCAGCACAGGACACACATGGACCTGCTGGAGAGGGACCAGAGGAGCCACAGGAATGACCCGAGGCTGGAACAGCTCTGCTGGGGGACAGGATGAGAGAGTTGGGGTGTTCAGCTGGAGAAGAGAAGCTCTGGGAGACCTTAGTGTGGCCTTTCCGGACTTAAAAGGGGCTGGGAATAAAGATGGGGACAGACTTTTGAGCAGGGCCTGTTGTGACACGACAAGGGGTGATGGTTTTAAACTAAAGGAGGGAGATTCAGGCCGGACATGACGAAGAAATTGTTGCCCTGAGGGTGGTGAGAGCCTGGCCCAGGTTGGCCAGAGAGGTGGTGGATGAACCATCCCTGGAGACATCCCAGGCCAGGCTGGACGGGGCTCTGAGCAACCTGAGCTGGTGAAGATGTCCCTGCTCATGGCAGGGGGGGCACTGGGGAGCTGGGAAGGTCCTTCCAACCCAAACCATCCTGTGACTCTGTGATTCTGTCCTGCAAAAGGCAGAGAGCTGTGCTTGTGTTCTAGGCTGGATTTTCTTTTTCTTTTCTTTTTCTTTCTTTTCGTGGCTTTGATGTTTTTTAACCAAAAAAAGGGAAAAAGGATTGTGTACACTGAGCAGCTCAGACAAGGGGACGTGCAGCCAGCTGTCTGAGAGCAGACTGTCACCATCACTGGGGAGGTGACCCGAGCTTGCTCCCAGGCATCCCTCTGCTTAGAGCAGTCCTTGCTGCTGCCTCTTGTCATCAACACTGGATTAACCGGGAGAGTAATGAAACGCTGATACAGCTCATCTGTGAATGTGGTGGATTCTGCATCTTTTGACATCTTTGTCATGATTCAGTGTTCTCTATTTCAACCACAACTTTAAGTCAGTGCTGTATGTGAGGCTTGATGCCTGTCTAATGCAGGTCAGCCTGAATCATCATCCCTTGTGATGGTAGAACACGTGGATGTTTTATTAAAAAAAAAAAAGAAGAAGAAGGGAAAAAAGTGGGGGTTGTTATAAGCACCCCAGCCTACAAAGCTGCTTGCTCGTGGCTGTGGCTGAGCTGGGATATTGTTCTGTGTTTAACAAGCAAATGTCAGGAGAGCCAAACCTGACCTGCTGGGTTTGCTGGGTCCTGGAGCGCCCTTAGAGCTCTTCAGCTGCAGCTCTCCCTGTGGGTACAGCGCTGGATGCTTTGAAAAGGCTTCTCTTCTCCAGAACATCAGTTGTTGGAAGCAAATGAGTGTTAAACATCTCAAACAGTGGTGTGCAAGGGCCTTGCTCCTTGGTTGTAGGGTTGTCCTGTTCTTGGTCCTGTGTGCCCTGCTGGCTTTGTGGCCTCCCAGTGCACATGAGCTGGTGGGGGCAGGATGAGGAGGGACCTTTGGGCTTTCACAGGGCTGAGAGGACACTTGTTCACAGCATCGTCCTTTGCTGACAGTGGGGACCATCTGCAGGTTGACCAGCTCTGTTTCCCTAGGAGAAGACCTTGCAGCACATCCCTGCAAATTCAGGTGCTCATTATTTCTCTGCAGCTTGGCATCCATGTCTTGCTCTGGTTTTTATGTACTTCACACAGTTCTCTCAGTGGTCTGGCAAATTTACCTTCTGTTTCTTGCCAAAAAGGCCCTACCACAATAAACCAGAAGTGCTGAATTTGAGAGATGTAGATATGGTTCTGACCATCACCTGCGATAACTGATTTCCTTCAAGGTGCCAGTTACAACCCCATGATACCCAGGAGCAACACAAGACTTGTATAAGCACCATCCCTAATAATCAGCTTCTACTGCAGTGAGTAGGTGGTTGTAGCGCAACAGAATCTACTGCTACAGAAATTTGTCTCTGACCTAAAGAACAAAAATGTTCAATGAAACCACTGAAACCTAATGGAGATTTTATTGGCTTTAAACAACGAAATACTGGAAGCTATTTTCCCCTTGCATCTGAGTGAGGAACAAAGCTTGAGAACATACTAGAAAGATGTGTTCAGCTCTCCTGAGCATTTTTAAGCAGACATCTGAGTGCTAATCTTACACAGCTTGCCAGCATTTCTTCTGCTTGTGCTGCAACCAAGTGTAAGCTCAGAAACTGAAGAGCCATTGGAGATGTGGCAGAAGACTGGGATGTGTATTGAGAACTTGTGAAGATACTTCTCTTACTCAAACAGGAGGAATCACCTGGCTGTCAAGGGTCTTGCACTTAGCTCATGTGAGAATGCCCTAGTGCACAGTGCATTTCGTGTGTGGAGCAGAGACAGTGGCATCCACAGAACCACAGAATGGCTGGGGTCGGAGGCACCTCTGGAGGTCATCTACTCCCACCCGGCCACCCAGAGCTGGTTGCCCAGGACCATGTCCAGGTAGCTTTTGAATATCTCCATGGATGCAGAATTCACAAGTTCCCAGGCAACCTATGGCAGTTCTCCATGCAAAAAGTGGGTTTTGATGTTCATAGGGGTCCTCCTGTGTTTCAGTTTGTGCCCATTGTGTCTTGTCCTGTCACCGGGCAGCACTGGAGAGGGCCTGGCTGCATCTCCTTTGCACCCTTCAGGTATTTAAACTCACTGATACATCCCCCCAGGCCTTGTCTTCTCTAGGGTACGCAGCCCCAGCTCTCGTGAGCGGGCCTTCCCTCATGTGAGAGATGCTCCAGTCCCTTTATCACCTTATTTGCCCATCACTGGACTCTCTCCAGTGTACCCATGTCTCTCTTGTACTGGGAAGCCCAGAACTGGACCCAGCACTCCAGCTGTGGCCTCCCCAGTGCTGAGCAGAGGGGAAGGATCCCCCCCTTGACCTGCTGGCGATGCTCTGCCTAATGCAGCCCCGGGTACCATTTGTCTTCTTTGCAGCACAGGCACCTTGCTGACTCATGTTCCACTTGTGTTCCAGCTGGGTGGCCCCAGCACTGGGGTTGTTCCTCCCCGGGTGCAGGACTTTGCCCTTGCTGAACTTTGGGAGGTTCCTGTCAGGCCATTTCTCCAGCCTGACCCTCTGGGGCATCAGTCCTCCTCCCTCTTGGTGTCATCTGCAGACCTGCTGAGGGTACAACCTGTCCCATCGTCGGGTCATCAGTGAAGCTGATAAACAGGACAGTGTTGGGTTAACAGACTCGATGATCTTAAGGGTCTTTTCCAGCCAAAGGGGTTCTGTGTTCTATGATCCTGTGGCTGGGCACACCGCTGGGTACTGACCTCCAACTCGACTTTGTGCTGCTGTTCATCGCGCTCTGGGCCCAGACAATTCAACCAGTTTTCAATCCACCTCACTGCTCATCCAGCCTGTACCTCAACAGCTTCCCTGCGAGGATCTTAGGGAGACAGTGCCGAAGACCTTACTGAATGGGGTATCCGCTGTTCTCCCCTCGTCTACCAGGCCAGTTATCACACCATAGACTTTTACCAAGTTGATCAAGCATGACTTGCCCTTGGTAAATCCATGCAGACTACTCCTGATGATTGTCCTGTCACGCATGTGCCTGGAGATAGTTTGCTCCACCACCTTCTCAGGAGTCAAGGTGACTGGACTGTAGTTCTCTGGGTCCTTCTTCTTGCCTCTTTTGAAGACAGGAGTGACATTTGCTTTCCTCTTCGGGAAAGTCTCCAGGCACATCTCCCATTCGCTGTGATTGATCAAAGGTTATCAAGGGTGGCATTGCAGTGGCACCGGCCAGCTCCACCAGTGCTTACGGGTGCATCACCATCAGGGCTCACGGACTTATGCATGTCCAGTTTTGCTTTGTCCAGGTTCCCTGACCTGATCCTCTTCCACCAAGGGCACATCCTTACTCTGTATTATTCCTCTGGTGTCTGGGATTCCTGAAGACCACTCTTGCTAGTGAGGACTGAGGCAAAGAAGGCACTTAGTTCAGCTTTTTCCATGGTCCCCGTTCTCATTGAGCGATGTGCCCACATTTTCCTTAGTCTTGCTTTTGTCACATATGTATGTATAGTCGCCCTTCTCATTGTCCTTGACATCCCTGGCCACATTCAATTCCCTTTGGGCTTTAGCTCTCCTAATTTCATCCCTGGCTGCTCAGACAATGTCTCTGTATTCCTCCCAGCTTGCCCGTCCTTGCATCCATTCCCTCTATGCTTCCTTTCCTTGTTGGAGTTTGTCCAGGAGTTCCTTGTTCATCATGCAGACCATCCATCCATTTTTGCCTGACTCCTTACACATCGGATGGACTGCTGTTAAGCTTGGAGGAGGTGATCCTTGAATATTAACCAGATTTCTTGAGATCTTCTTCCCTCCATGGCCTTATCTCACAGGATTCTTCCAGGCAAATCTTTGAAGAGGCAACAGTCTCCTCTCCTGAAGTCCAGCTTGCTTTTTACCCTCCTCCCCGCCCTCAGGATCCTCAACTCCACCAAGATTTCCTTTGACCTTCACCCTCCCAAGCAGCCCCTCGCTCTGTGTGAGCAGGAGGTCCAGCAGAGCGCCTCTCCTTATTGGCTCCTGTATCCCTCAGAAGTTATCACCAGTGCGCTCCAGGACCATCCTGGATCGCTTACGTCTTGCTCTCAGGTCCCTCCGGCAGACATGGGGGTGGCTGAAGTAATGAGGACCAGGGCCTGTGAACATGAGGCTGCTCCTGTCTTTTTATAGAAGGCCGGATCCACTTGTTTTCCCGGCTGGGAGCCTGCAGCAGACACACACTGGTGTCACCTTTACCTGGCCTCTCGAATCCTCTCCCGGTAGCTCTCGGTTGGCTCATCCATCTGCGGTCGGAGCTCCCAGCTCTCGCATAAGGATGACTCCTGGGGAGGAGGGGAAGGTCTCGTTCCCGTTGTTGGAAGCAGGGTGATGTGCTGTGTAACTGAGCTGCTTCCTGAACCCAGGGCTGTATTTGCTTCCATTTGTAAGAACTTGTTTGCTTTTCTTTCCTGAGCTTCAGAAAGAGGTTGCGAAGTCTGGTATTTCATTGTGTGTTTTAGTGACGTAGGGAATTCTGAATGTTTTTGCGGTGACGTTGTGTGAGCTCCCACTCCCTTCTCCAGAAAATCTCTGAGCAATGGAGCAGGAGTTGACATGGAGCAGTAGTGTCAGAAAAACCCGCTTTTCTCTGACGCGTGCTAGCGGTGAGGAATGCGCTCGTGCCGTGGAACAAGGCCGCGCTTGCCCAAAGATCAGACAGCTGCCGAGACTTTTGGCGCTTACTGACGTCTCTTGGTGTTGCTGCAGCTAAATCCCAGCACAGATCTGCAGAGATTAATGGAGTCTTGGGTTTTGGTTAATGACACGTTATGGTTCTCTAGCTTGCAATAAAGAGAACTCCCCAAATCAGTTTCCTTACTGGTTAATTACGAAGGCAGTTCAGTCTCTCAGTTCGCTGTTTCAGAGCTTAATTTGCTGCTCTGTAGCCGGGTGCCCTGAGCCGGTGTGTGTGGGACCACCCTGCAGGAGCTGCTCGGGCTCCGCATGGGCGGCCGGCCCGGTGGCTGCAGGTGTCTGAAACCCAGCCGTGCTGTACCCAGCAGTGCTCCTGCTCTGTCTTCCCAGCATCACTAGACATTTGTCTTTAACGTTGATTAGATTTCCTTGTCCTTCTATCTGAATGGCTCTGAACTGGTTCTCTAGTTTGGTGGCTTCTGTGATTTATGTCGCATTCCCCAGCTGCACTAGACCCAGAGAGGGAAGCTGAGGACACTGGTTTGCACTAGAAGACCCCCATCTTCTTGAATATAGTCGTGCAGGCTCATCCTGTGGATATGAGTCCCTCAGCTTATCTGCTTTGTTAGAGTTTGGGTTTTTCCTCTTTCTCTAGCCCCAAAAACTGATGTGGCCAGAGGACTCTGCTGGCTGCCCGTGGGGCAGGGCTGGTGCAGCACGGTCAGTCCGGGTTTCAGACCGGGTGCTCCTGTTGCAGCAGGATTTGTTTCATCACCAGCAGCCGTTCTGTGTCCTCGACAGACAGCTCACTGAGGAAACCCCGGCAAGCTCTTTGCTCAGTAGCTCAGACGCAGACCCCGGCAAGCGTCGTCATTTTTGGTGGGTACCTGCGCCTGTTGGCTCATCACTAGCACAGGCTTGGCAGCGCGTCAAGTGTTGGAGAGAGTGCTGCAATGTGCTTGTTTTTGCATGCTCTGAATTCCTTCCAGCTGGAACCTCAGGACCACAAGCTGATATTAATTTTGCATTGTCAGACCTTGTTTATATTGCAGCAGTGATTTTCCTGACGTGTATTCACTCCATTGCTTTGCTCTTAAGCTGTCGCTCAACAATTTGTGTGGAAGCTGTAGATGGAGGCAGTGTATTTGCTGCAAAGGGAGATGACCCACTTTGTGTGGTGTGTGTGCACACGGATGGTCTGTTCGGATGGCTTTAAAGGCTGCAGGTCTCGTGTGGTGTGCAGGAGGAGGACAGTGCCAGTGGCAGCAACCTCTGAATAGTCCCTGTGCTTAATAGAGCAGTGATGTGTTAAAGAAATGCAGTGTCACTACTTCAGAATAACATCCTGCCGTTTTTAGGATGCAACTCCATTTTCCTTTCAGTGCATCACAAGAGGAAACCCTGCCAGTGCTTTGCAGAGCTCAGAAATCACTCACTTGTAATTCCTCCAGCCTTGGAGGCTGTTCTGGGCACCAGTTTTGTTCTCCTTTGTGTGGAACGGGCTGTGTGGCTGCGTTCTGGCTCGGCCTGGGAGCAGCAGTGTTGTGGTGAAGAGGCTCTTCAGCATCCTGCCTCTTTAGCTGGGAGCTGCGCGCTGGGGCCTGGAGGCAGAGGAGTCCCCACCGACAGCGGGAGGAGGGACTGGACACTCGCGCTGGGCTCAGCACTGACCCACACAAGCGCTGATCGAATCGCTCTCGATGTGCTGCACCCGGTGTGATACACGTGGTGTCCCGTATGTCACACGTAACCCCATCATGGGTGGGAAGGTGCATTAGTTCTTCAGAATTTGTAAGGCAGTAACTAGCCCTGAGAAGAGCCAGAGTGAGTAGTACAGTCAGCTGGACTGTATCGGGGCCTCGGCATCTCCCTTCCCATCAGCACAGCATCCTCCACTGCCTCCGCCAGTGCTGCCCGTGTGCTGGGGGCTGGCAACACCACCTTCTTCTGATTAAGGATTTTGTGGGTTTGTGATTCCTTTTGTGCCTCTGAAATCTGATCTGTTCCAAGCTATAATCATTTTCTTTGTCTCTACTTGATAATAAAGGCAATACAATACAATCTGTATTGAGTCATTAAAAGGACAGTGAATATTCCATATGATATGTTTTCAAGAAGGAACTGGATATATGTTGCAGATAAAGCAAATAGAATGAGGAAAGGTAATGCAAAGGCTCATCAGCTGAGACTGGGGAAATCTCTTTATTCCTGACATGAGCAAATCCTTCAGCAAGTGTTAAAATGGGTGAGTCCCAGACAAAAATCCTCAGCTGGTAATTTCAGATGCCTCTGAACATGTAACTGTGTTAGTCCAGGGAGTCTGGCAGACTCCTAGCTCTGAACGTGTGTCCTCAGGTTAATTTAATTTGGGGGATGTTAAAGCACGGTGTGTGGTGTATGGGTACCTGCCTTCTTCAGGGAGCACCAAGGAAACAGATCATTCCAGGAAGCTGATATCTGCAAGTGAATTCCTGTAGCAGCAGCAGTGTATGATCAGGTTTAATTACAGGCTGTGGGGATTAAGGGAGCAGTTCCCATGGTTTAACTGTCTGATCCTCACGTGTTGGACAAGAGATGTTCTGATAGAGCTGGAGCAACGGGCTGCTCTGGAGCACTGCAGCTCACCTTTGCCAGCCATTTATTTTCTGTGCCATGTCCTTCTGGGGCCTGTTTTGTCCAGGGCTCATGGCCCCCGGCAGCCGGGGCAGCGTGCAGGGGATGGGGCAGTAAGGGGATGGGGCAGTGAGGGGATGGGGCAGTGAGGGGATGGGGTGGTGCAGGGGATGGGGCAGTGAGGGGATGGGGCAGTGCAGGGGATGGGACGGTGCAGGGGATGGGGCAGTGAGGGGATGGGGCGGTGAGGGGATGGGGCAGTGAGGGGATGGGGCAGTGAGGGGATGGGGCAGTGCAGGGGATGGGGCAGTGAGGGGATGGGGCAGTGCAGGGGATGGGGCAGTGAGGGGATGGGGCAGTGCAGGGGATGGGGCAGTGAGGGGATGGGGCGGTGAGGGGATGGGGCAGTGCAGGGGATGGGGCGGTGCAGGGGATGGGGCGGTGCAGGGGATGGGGCAGTGAGGGGATGGGGCAGTGAGGGGATGGGGCAGTGAGGGGATGGGGCGGTGAGGGGATGGGGCGGTGCAGGGGATGGGGCAGTGAGGGGATGGGGCAGTGAGGGGATGGGGCAGTGCAGGGTGAGGAGATGGGGCGGTGTGGGTGTCCAGCCACGGGGACACTGACCCTGCAGTTGGCCAGAAAAGCCGGATGAGCGACAGTGGGGACACACGTCTGTCCCAGCACAGCCCGTGGTGCCGTGTCTGATCATTGTCTGTTTGGCAGTGACGGAGACGCACCCGGGGGGAACCCCATGGTGGCGAGTTTCCAAGATGACCTGGATTTGGATGACAAAATCCCCAGCAGACCCGTGCTGGCAGCAGAACGGGTGCCCAGCAAGAACATCACCCTCTCCAGTGAGGAAGAAGAGGAGGTGAAGGACTCTAAGATCGTACTCATACCTGATGAAGACATCGACACAGAGCAGGGGAAAAAAAGGTACCAAGCACAGCCTGAAGCGTGGGGTTGTGCTGGCAAACCTGGGCCTCGCTCGGTCCTGCCGCTGGCTTGTGTGTGACCTCTGGGAGACCTTGGTGTTTCTGTCAGCCTGCTCCTTCACCTGGGGCCAGGTTTTCTTTAGGTGGGAGTGCTTTGTGCAGCATTCTCTGCACCGCACCTCGGCAGTGTTGCCCCCGAGCACCGTGCTCTCTGGGATGTTTTTGCTCGGGAATGGCCCATGGTTTTTCTCAAGTTCAAACAAGAGGCTGTAAGCTCCTGAATGTCTGCTCGTAGCTGTGTGAGGAGGACAGAGAAGCGAAATCTTGTGGTGAGGAAGCGTCAGTCATTCACCACACCCTATGCTGGGGAACGATGCACTGGATCGTGGTTCTCCACACACCGTATCTGGTGGGTAACAGCCAGGTGTGGCCCACTGGCTCAGCCACCTGTGCAGCAGCATCCCCAGGGCCCAGGACCATCTTCGGCTTCGGAGGGGTATGTGTTTGACCACACATCCACC
This sequence comes from Columba livia, assembly GCF_036013475.1. Lineage (NCBI taxonomy): Eukaryota > Metazoa > Chordata > Aves > Columbiformes > Columbidae > Columba > Columba livia. The sequence goes on from NC_088620.1 coordinate 10,828,661, forward strand.
TGGGATGAACCGCCTCTCCTGTCCAGGTGCACGTTGCAGCCCTTGAGGCGGGCTCAGCTGTTAATTGGTGTTTGTGCGTTGCTTCACAGAGTGGTGGTGTGGACAGCCTCTGACAATTTGTTTCTTTCTTCTCAGGTCTTCCAGAAATTCTCTGAAACCACAGAGTGAAACAATTTTGACCAAAGCAACCGACCCGAAGCCTCCTGACAGTTTACCTCCGCGTTCTGGCTCCGATAGAAACAGCAGCAGCAAGCTCAACACTGGCCTGCCGGCTGCTGCCACCAGCCCAGCAGCAGCCCAGGCCCCAAAGGCCACTTCCCAAAGCAAAGGACACGCTCTCAAGCAGAAAGTGGTCAAAGAGGAAAAGCCTGAGGAGTCTGACAGTGACCAAGAGGGACCAATAGCCACTCAGATGCTCTCATTTGTTATGGACGACCCAGACTTCGAAAGCGAGGATTCTGACAGCCAGAAGAAGAAAATGGTAAATAACATGCATGAATCGCTGTGCGCTGCTGCGAAGCTGAGCGTGAGGTGCTGAGACATGTGACTGCGCAGAGCGTTCGCCGGCTCCCCCATCTCCCGGTGGCGGCTGCGGCAAGGCAGGCGCTGAGCAACCCCGGGAGATTGAGACAGGCACTAACGCACTAGTGCTGTCATTGGTGAAGCCACATGGCAACAAGGTTTGTGCTTACGGGTTTGATGTGCTCTTTATTCTCGGTAAGTCCAGAGCACAGCCAGTCCAGTGGTGTGGAAGGTATGAAATACAAGTCTAGTGGTTTTTCACCCAAAGATTAGTGTGTAGAAGCATGTGCATGCCAGAGAGAGAGAACAAGTGAGCTCCCTACAGTCAATCCAGCAGTCAAAAGGCCGTAACAAAATTTGCTTGGCAAATGTCCTTACTGACATAGGCAGATCTGCCTGCAAAGGCTGTTCCAGCGCTGCCAGGGCAGCTGTACATCCCGGTGCCACCTGCGGGTCTGTCCCTCCGTGCCCCTCGTGCGTTAAAGAAAACACAAGCACCTTCTCTGGGCTGGTAGGAACTTGCTGCTCTGGCTTTAGATGTCCCTGATTTCAGGGGTTCAACCGGTGTCTGGGTTAGCCGCTATTCTGCTCTGGTTTATGTGTTTGCATCATTCCAGAATCCTGCAGGAAGGACAGTTGTCCCAGTTTCTTTGACCTTGCCTGGATGTCACGCTGTTTATTGGGGAATTTTCCATTTGTGTAGCAGTTTCAGTGCCTGCTTTTCCTGGCACTTTTAATACAAAAGCAAAAGTATTTGCAGCAAGTTTACTTGTCTTAGCATGCAAGGATGAGAACCAGGATTTGTGAAGGAACTCGCCATTGCGACAGTGCCGGGGGGCTGCCCCATGGCTTGTGGACGCTTTTCAAGTTCAAGGTTACCAGTCAAGCAAAGCAGCAGCACGAGCAAGGAGGGGGCATTGCCGGGCTCGAGTGCAGAGCGGGGCCGGGTTTGGGCAGTGGGGAGCGTATGAAGAAAGAGTGGTTAACAAGTTGTGAAGAGGATCAGCTGGCAGGTATCAGAACATCATGAAACTTCATTTCCATTCCCATCATGCAGAGACAGAGGATTTTTGGGGTGATACCCAGCACCCTGGTTTTTGGGCCACATTGACGGTGCAAATGTGTCCTGGGAGCACGTTCCCTTTTGACTCTATGAAGGGCTTATTCTGCAAACACAGATGGTTTCCTTGGCCCTGCTGCCTGTTGCCTCTGGCACGCGGGACCTCGCGCAGCTCCCCAGGAAAAGGGTTTTGTCCGTCAGCTCTGGAGCTGAGTTTTCAGCTTCAGTTTCCTAATGATTTGATTTGCCCAAAGCAGCGGTGCCTCTCTAGGGCAGTTAGCAGCTGATGCTGTTGAGCTAACGCAGTTGAAGGTCTTGTTTCATCCCTTTACGTCAGAAATTTGATTTTGGTAGCCCAAATGCTCGGTTATCAGAGCACATTTTCCAGTGCCAATGCTGCTGAGACATGTTACCAGGGCAAGAAATAGATAGAGCTTATAAGATCAAGGGCATTGATTTCCAGGCAGCAACAGCTCGGTTCAGCCTTTCCTCCTCCCTGCCTGCTGACATCTGGCATCTTTGTGTACAAAATGCTTCGAGCTTTGGTTGAAAGCCCTGGCTGTGTTGTCTGCCTTTTCTTGTCTCTAGGATGAATTCCCAGTCCGGGAAGATCTCTCTGAAATATCTGATGACGATACCTCATTGGCAAAGCCACCCCAGCCTGTGAAACCAACAGTCCACTCCTTTAAACTGAAAAATGACTCGGATCTCTTTGGTTTGGGTTTGGAAGAAACTGGTCCCAAGGAGAGCAGCGAGGAAGGTAAAGGTCACACCGTATTCCCACTCTTGCTGATTTTGATTGTCAGGCATCTGTTTTGTCCAGAATGGTTCCAGAGTGCAAGCAGACCAATTTGCATTAAATATAATACCCTGTAACTTCATGCAGTGCCCTGTGTGAGTCTTCAATGAGGTTTAACACAACATAACTAACTTTTTTTAAGCTTTTCCCTCATGAGGAAGGGGGGATAGGACTTACCTGTCACATCAGCCATGTTCTCTCGCTGTCCCACCTGGAAGCAGCAGAACATCTTTCACAAGCTGCTTCCCTATAAGGCTTCCAGCTCAGCACTGCCATGTCCACCCCCTCAAGAATTTGGATCAATTTGAGCAAAATGCTCCAACATACCCTGCCAGTTTGCTCTTCTATTTTTGGGAAGGGTGGGGCGGGGTTCTGATCACAACCTCAGCGTTCCTCGGGCTTTTCTGTTTTTTTTCCCTGTCTGCTGATGGAACAAATCATACCCACTCAAATAATTTCTGCCACTTTGGCATTACTGCAAAGTGACTTCCTATAGATCTGCCCCTGATGTCACTGTGAAAGATGAGAAGTTAAAAGACTTAAGGGGAGGAAAAGCTGTAAGCAGCACCAGGGAGAGATCTCTTTGAATAGCTGTTCCAAAAGTGTAAGCAAGATGTCACAGGCTGCAATGGCTTCATCGGCTTGTCGCTTTGAGCTGCTGAACAGCACAGCTTGAAATAGCAGAAGTGCATCTGCAGAGGCCCAGGTCAATAATTTAACTTCAGTTTAGTGGCTTTAATAATTCAATGTGGGTTCTTCCTATCTCTTTCTGCAATAAATATAAAAACGTCTTGGTAGTCAGTCAGTTGGAACTTGACCAGCAATTAGACTTCTCCATGGCTGACTTCTATTTACAGACCAACCAAGGAGAAGAATGTGTAGGTAAGACTGACAATCAAATTCCACAAGTGAAGCACGGTGCAGTTTTAAACCCTCCTGTGAAGGAGCCACGTAGATCCTCTCCTGCTCAAATGGAGGTTTTGTGCGAAGGCAGTGGACATTTGGCAGTCTAATTAGCAGCAGAGTCATCCACCAACCTGGGACAAATGATTTGACAGTGCCGCACTCTGGGACTCATTTGATCCAGCGGAAGCAGCCGCCCCGTAGAGCAGGACTGCAGCACTGAGCCTTCCCCCTGTGGGGATCTCATTCCCATCCCAGTGTGAGCAGCGGCGTCTGGGTCACTCCCGTGTCCCGAGTGGTTCTGCCATCCCCAGCTCCGCTTGCCGAAACACAAACCATGCCCGCTAGGATTTCACTGCCTTTGAATAGTTAGTGCTCAGAGGGAGACGGTTCCTAGGAGCATTTCTTCACTTCTGGAGATAATAACCTGGTCCCCAGTTTGGCCTTTGGACCCAGTCTGGATTTGTTTCTTAGTAGCTGTGGTACAGTCACCACCCAGGTCAGCGTTGACAACACAGTATGATATAGATAATACCATGCTCATAATTAAATTAGATGTATATGGTGAAGCAAGGGTGTGGGTGCTGGGGCCCGTGTTGGTTTCCGAAGGACGCAGTTTGGCCGGAGCAGTCGCGGTTGCCTTTGCACGGGGCTCCAGGATGGAGCATTTTGCTCTCAGAAATCAGAACAGGGCAGAATTGCATCTCTCACAGGTTCGATTGTTTAAAAACAATGTTGTTGTTGTTGTTTTTGTTTGAACAGATAAACAGGCTTCTAAGGAGAAAAAGAAGAAGAAAAAGAAAAGCAAAGAGGTACTATTTAATTCCTTAGAGCTGTTCTGCCGTATAATCTGCCGGCCGAGGAGAGGGCGGCTGTGTGCGGTGCACTGTGTACCGGGAGCCTCTCCCGGGCTCTGCAGAGCATCACGCCTGGAGAACAGTTGAATTTTGGAAAGGCGGCGTGTGAATTTGTAAAATGCAGGACTAAAGAGAGCAGTGCGTCTCTGCCGGGCTGAGCCTGTTGGTATCACCGTGACTTTTTGCACGCAGAGGGGTGTCCCCAGCAGCCCTCCCCCCAGCCTGCGGGAGGCTTGGGCTTTGACATTTCTGCCTGTCCAGTACTGTGGCATTGTCAGCCACGGATGAACCAGATGGTCCTTTCTCTCTGTCCAAACGCACAGAAGGGTCTTCAGGAATTAACTCCAAGCCGCCTTGGTAGGAGATGCTTCACCCGAAGCGAGGTGCTCAGTTTCGGGTGGTATGTGCGGGGTTACTGGCGCGCTCTGAGGAGTTACTCATAATGTTTTTCTCATTTTGCAGGAAGAGGAGAAGTCTGTGAAAAAGAAGAGCAAACACAAGAAGAGCAAAGAGAAGGAGGAGAGCAAAGAGGAGAAGAAGAAAAAAAAGAAGAAGAGCAAGGAGAAAAACAACGAAATAGATGAACTGGAGGCTTTTCTCGGAGGAGGAGCCAGCATGAGCAAGCCGCGGGGAGGTGGGGACTATGAGGAGCTGTAGGCTGGCGCCTGTGTGCGCGGCGGACTCTTCTCTGTGGCTGTCTCCATCTTTTCTTACGAGTCACACCAGGGCAGGTACAGATGTGTAAAGCTTTGCCCATTTGCCATATATTCTGTCAAAACGGAGCTGGCAAAACGAAAGCTTCACATCTGTGTGTGCTGCTCTGGTGCATTTGCAAGGCAAATCCAGCTGAGATGTACTTGAGTAAGGGGAATGTTTAGGACACGGTTTCCAGGCTGTTGGTTTTTCTCCTTCCAGGATGCCCCACGGGGCAGCTGGTGGGGCGTGGGGGCCAAGGGGACCTGCCTCCCGCTCCCCTCCGCTGTATTCCACTCCTGCACACCTGAAATTCCTGTCTTGCTAAAGGAGTGCAACAAAACATGCTGCATGAACGCATCGTGCTCGCCTGTCTCAAGTCTTTAACTTTTTATCCTTCCTATTTTTTTAATGAGAAAGGTGGTATTGGCCGTTGCTCCACCCAGCAGCTGATGAGCGTTAAATCAAGCGGATCATGCTGTGGTACAGTTCTCTAAAACAGCAGCTGCAGGGCCAGAGTGAGAGAGAGTGCGTGTGATTTTGGGGTCCTTTGAATGGGACCTTCCTGCACAGCAGCTTAATTAGCACTCACTGGTGCTGCTGTTGGAATTCATGAAGCCCCATTGATTTCCGTGGCCCCAGTGTCTCAGACACTACACGTAAGCTGCTATGCAGTTTGGGAAAACAATGCAAAGTGCAAAGCTAACCTGAAAAAGAGAAAGGAAAATCAGTGCTTTTCTGCATTTCCCACCCTTGAATTTGCATATACTAGAATCCCCTCCCTTCAATACCTCTCAGGGACATGACTCTCACGTGGAAATGAAGATATCCAGAGCTTCAGAACTGTCTACAGGGAAGTGTTAGCATGGCAAGGCGTTTGCTTCTCAGGCATTTTACAGTCAGGCTGCAGAGCACCGGCCGCCCCTCTGCACTGGGGGGGACAAGCACCGTGGCTCTGGCAGCGCCGTTCCAGCCCGGCTTCTGCAGCTGCCGCAGCCGCGTTTCCCGGGCCGAGCGCCCCGGCAGCCAGCACGCTGCCCTCCCTGCCCCGGCGCAGAGCCCCCCTGTCCCAGCGCTGGGGGAAACCTTGACAGTTGTGCTTTGAACTTAGAGCCGTGGATGGCTGGTGCTGGCTCTGCAGCGCCAGCGGCCGTTGGATGGGCACCACCGGGCAGCCCATCACGCGTACCCGTGTCTCAGTGTCCCTGTGCTTGATGGAGCTTGTTCCTTCTCCATACCCTGTTCTGTTCTGGTGCTGGTGTCCGTTTCGCAGCTCAGATGGTGAAGCTCCCTCCAGGCTGTGTGTGTTACGTTATCCTGTTGCTTGCAGGTTGATTTGAGGTTTGGTTTTGTTCTCACTCTCCCCTTTTTGTTGTAAAATGTCAACCATGAAATGTGAACTGGGGTTTCCTTCTCCATCCCTATAAAGCAAGATGTTCTTTTGATCCGTCAGCCACTCCAGAGCTGCCTTGGACAGCAGGTGGTTATCTAGTCCATTTTTCTTTTCCCCAGCCCCCAAAATGCACTTGTAACTGTTTCCCTGTAAAACAAACTGATTTTTTTGCTGCATGAGCAGTACATTGTTGAGGTCTGTTTGCCATTAGCATTTGCCTACTGCGCATTACTACATTTCACATAAGACTGTAGGGAAACCGCATGGGACAGTTCAGACTGCGCTTTGGGGAAGGACCAAGCGGATGGGGATGCGACGGGTTTGCGGCCTCTCGTGAGAAGGCGCTGGAGCTTCAGCTGGCTGCGTTCCTGAGAGCGCTTCTGTTCCGGCAAGATTTTGGGTCATGTTCCATTTTGCATCGAAAAAACCTGGTACAATCCACTCTGACTATAAAGCTCTGTTGTACAACTGCCTCTGCACATCTTCTTCTCCACCGCAGCGTCTGCCCGGGCGCAGGAGCGGCGTGTCCCGTGGGCTGTTTCGCAGAGGGATGGCCCGCTTGCCCCCTCCTGGTGCTGCTGCATTCTTACGCTTCGTGGAACAGCGTGCTGGATTAAAAATCCCTCCCAAAAAAACAAAAGTTGAACATAAAACCCATGAGTTCTTTCCCCAAATCTGAGAGCTGTCCTGGGAGAGCTGTTGTTTCACACACATGGTGGTTTTGCTCAGCTCTGCTCCCTTGCAAACTCCGCTCTGGGTTAGCAGGAGGCTGCACAGGCACCGAGGCCCCTGCAGACACCGGTGCTGGCGTTGGTTCGTCTGTCACCTGGACCAGATTTGGCCACTGTGGGAGCCTGCGGCTCGTGTTCCTTGTCAGAGCAAGGAGCTGAGGCAAAAACAAGTGAGGATGAGTCATTGTGTCCAAAATACTCCTCTAAAAGAGAAAAGCAGATGCGGGAGCTCACACCGGAGCCCCAGGAGGGTGTGCGGCACGTTTTGGCTTTGGCAGCAAGGCCAGAGAAATCCCACCCTGTGGGTGAAGTGGGAGCATGGAAGAAAGTAGCAAAAAGGTGCTTTTTAGACTTAAACATCTCCCTTTTTCAGGGAATGTTGAACTGGGCAGAGCCGCAGCATGAGGTGTAACCCAGCGCCAGCAAGAGGGGAGAAAGAAACAGAGCTTGTCTGAGCTGGGCTCTCCCGCGCCCAGTCTTTCAAATAAGCTAAATATAACAATTATGTGTACGTGCGTGTCATTATGGGGAAGCTTCTGCAGGATCACATTGATATAAATAGTTCCTCTGAGCATCTCTAGAGGTACCAGCGTATTTGCTTCTGGGTTTTTCAGTCATCCAAAAAGAAATCAAGAGCTTGAGGCTCAGGAGCTGCAGTTCCTTGCAGTTAGCGCTGCCCGGAGCCGCATGCTCCACAAGGGCTCGGTTAGTTTAGTGCAGCAGGAGGGAGAGGTGCAGATTTATCGCCGCATTTGCAGCCTGCCAGCTCGGCCCGGCTCCCGGCTGCAGCATGGGCAGCCCGTCCTGGGCTGCTGGAGCCGCCCGACCCAGCACCGGCTGCGGCACCTGCTCCGCACCAGGGAGCCGCAGGGCCCTCAGCCGCGGTACCGCTGCAGCCGGGCTTCCCCTGCGCCCGCTTGAAGCCGGAGTGTCCACAATACGGCATGAGAGGTATCTCCAAGGTCCCTTGTTCCCGCTTTCTCCTCCCAGCCGGGATCACTTGGCTGCTGCCCCGGCTCTGCAGCTGCCGGAGCTGCCCAAGGAGCAGAACCTGGGACGAGAGGGGACGGTGCAGGGTCTGCGTGTCTGGGGGCAGCAGGTCTGCTGTGACAGGCGGCTGAGGGACCTGGGGGTTCAGCTGGAGAACAGGAGCTGAGGGGAGACCTTCTGATCTCTGAACTGCCTGAAAGGAGCTTGGAGCCAGGGGGGTCGGGCTCTGCTCCCCAGGAACAAGCGCCAGGAGCAGAGGAAACGGCCTCAAGTTGCGCCAGGGGAGGTTGAGGTTGGATGTGGGAACAATTTCTTCCCCAGAGGGCTGTGGGGCATTGGAACAGGCTGCCCAGGGCAGTGCTGGAGTCACCATCCCTGGAGGGCTGGACAGACGGACATGAGGTTCTCAGGACATGGGTTAATGGCAGGGGTGGGTTATGGTTGGACTCTATGATCTTGAGGGTCTCTGCCAACCAAAATGTTCTGTGGTTCTATCCTGGCTGTGCCGCTAACCCGAGATGTGAATGGGAGCTGCGCACCCAGCGTTTATTTTGGGAAGTGTTCCTTGCCGTACCCATCCCTGCAATGGGACGATCCAGCATTAGCAGCTCCTGTCACTCTTGGCAACCCCTGGCGTGTGACTTTATGCAGCTGCTGTGACCAGCCGTGGCTGCAGTCACACTCCCAGGGCAGACTGACGCTGTGATCCCCGCAGGCTTCGCACCGTGCCGTCTGTGCTGCCATCCCTGGGGCTCCCCAGCCGGGAGCTGATTTTAGCACCCCAGTGTCCTGGTGCTGACCGCTCTGTGCTGGTCTGTCCCTCCCCGTGGGCTCCTCCTGCACAGGAGCAGCATGTTCACAGCGTCTTCCTCCTGATGGCCCAAGTCTTCCTAGCACAGGTGGCCATCCCTGGTCGCTAAAGCTCTTGCTCACGTATTTGTGGCCGTCACAAAACTCATCCCTGCAAGAGAGTCCAACTGTTCAGCACTGCTGCTGAGACGGGCACCCCAGCCCTGCATGGCACAGCCAGTGCCAAAACGACCGTGTCTCTTCATACCCAGCCTGTGGCTTCTTGCCCCCCCTTGACAAAATACCAGGTAGAAAACCAGCACAATGCCAGCCTGACCGGTCCTTGCAGCTCCCGCTGTCCCCAAAGCAGCTCGAGTTCTGGCGTCCCTGCGGGAAGTGTGTCCATCAGGCACCTCGCTTGAGGCTCGGGAGCTGTCTGATAATTGCCAGCCAGATTTATTCCTGGCCAGTTTGTGCTTATTTGTTCCTTTGCCAGCGCTGTTGTTGAAATCCTGCTCCCCGCCCCGAGCCCTGTGCGACGGGCTCGTTTCCCTGCTCTGCTCTTGTTCTGCTGGCCAGGCTGTCCCCGGCTGTGCCACCAGCCGTCCTTGGCACCGGCTCCCCTTGCAGTTCATCCTCTGTGGCTGTGCCAGGCCAGATGAGATCGTGCCAGGGCTGGTACTTAATGATTCCCACACAATCCGTCTCCCGCTGCGCCCTGTGCTGGGGCCGCCCTTTTCCACAGCCTTATCCTGCACCGGCCTCACCAGCACACCAGCTCATCATCATTTCCCATCGTTTATGACAAGGGCCACATGCAATGATCCCGCCCTTTAATGGATTCAGCTTCACCCTCTTTCTGTTGCTCCTGTAAGGTCATAACCACTTTTCCCTGGCTTGCCAAGGCCCGGTGTGAGGATTTGCTTCCTTCTCTCCAGCAGTGAATGTGAAAAGGTCATTGAAACTCAGTTTTAGCAGGACACAGAATGAATGTGGGAGCTGGCGGGTGCTCTGGGAGGAGCCCTGTGCTGCGGGGCCGTCAAACCCCCGGGCTGTGACAACCCGGCACGGAACGGGGCAGGCAGAGCTGCAGGGAGGGCAGCGAGCATGCAGGTGCCAGATGTCTGATGGGTTTGCTGCCTGAAAGCCCCTGCAGCCCAGGGTCCTGCCTCTCTGAGAGATGTGCTGCTTACCTGTCCCTCTGGGATGCCCCCGAGCTCACAAATGAGTGATGCTGGGGAAATCCCGCAGTAGGATGGGCTTAGGGAGCCTTGCTGTATCCTAGCAACAGTCTCAATCATGGCATAGTGTAATTAATCCAGTGTTGGCTCAGTCTGCTGCTTCAAGATACCAGGGCAAGTGGTTGAGTCTTTTTAACTTGTGTGTTTGCCTCCAAAACGAGCCTTCAGCACCTCAGATGTGTCACACGTGCTCCAGGCCCTGGGGCAGCTCACGGTGAGTATCCAGTCTTGGTCTTTCCATTGGTTTGCAGGGAAGTTGCTGAACGAAGGGCAGTAACTCCCTGGCACCTCCGGAGAGCCGCGGCTGAGCCCAGCGGGTCCCGCGGGCCCGGGCAGCCTTTGGTCCGGCGGATGCGGCGCAGTCGGTGAAAGCTGCGGGTTCAGGCAGCCTGTGGGAAACCAGAGCAGCGTGACAGGTGAAAGCGGGAGGAGTTTGCTGTGCGCACGTGTGCTCTGCTCGCAGCTGGATGTGGGATGCTGCCATGGGGCACCAGCCAGCCTGGGAACCCCTAAAACTCCTTGTTATCTGTAGATTGTTGGCAGGCTCTGCCTTAAGGCAGGAGTGAGGAGGGGAAGCAGTGGTGTGGCTTCGTGGCAGTGCAGAGGTGAGATGAGGGCAGGAGGAGGGGGTACTGTGTCCCCTGGCAGCAGGGGACACCTGAGAGATGCTGCTGTCCCCTCTTCCGCACGCTCTCCCTGCTCCAGGACAGCGCGTGTGGGCGGGGGGAGCTCTGCCTGCACCCGAGGTTTGGTCTGGGTGGCAGCTGCAGACGGAGACCGTGCTGGCGTCTGCAGCCTGTCTGCGGGAAGGAGCCAACAGGCTGGGAAAAGAGCAGCCGTTTCCCTGGAGCTGGTAGGAGAAACACCCCTGATTGCGCCATTGGCAGGGAGCGGCTCCTGGAGGGCGCGAGGCTGTGGGCTCCTGCCCCGGCCTCACCGCCCCCAGCGCTGCGCAGTGTCGGGGACACCGGCCCAGCACGGGGAGGTCGGTTCGTGTGTCATTGCGGGGCTGACAGCTTCGAGGCGTCGTTAGCGATTGATGCTGCCACGTGCACCACTGGGGAGGCTGGAGCGGTGCAAACCCTGCCCGTACTGGTGCTGCCGGGACACGGCTCCCACCGCACGCGGGTGCTGCATCCCGCTGGCCGGGCAACGCCGAGATCCCTCTTTGGAGGCACCCCAACCAGCGTCCCCCTGCCCCCCACACTGCTGTGAGGCAGCAGAGGGATCCCCTGTGCTCAGGTTCAGGTCTCATTGCCTGCCAGTCTTTGGGGATGGACTCATTCCAAGGAGGCAGACAGGAGGGCAGGAGTCATGACCCTCTTTACAGGGACCCCAAAGCCTTCAGCTGCTTTACAGGCTTCACGCTCACCCTTTTCTGCCAGGAAAGTGCTGGGGGTGCAGGGCAGGGCCAGCTCGCTCCCGAGCCCCTGGGTGGGCAGCAGGGCCTGGCTTCTCCCTTGGTTCGGAGCTGAGGGGAGGTGATTTGGGGGAAAAAGGAGAAGAGAGGGAGGGCAGAGCCCTGCTGCACCCAGCCCGGGCGTCACGCTGAGGCCAGCCAGCTCGGCTGCTGCTCGCCTGGGGAAAGTGCTTGAGCATCGCCCCAGGACAGGAGCTGCGGGGTGCCCAGGGGAGCAGCCAGGGGTATGTGAGCAGGCAAAGCAACAGCAAGCATCCCATCCTTCCCATCCTGTCTGTCCCATCCATCCCATCCATCCCGTCCCATCCCATCCCATCCCATCCCATCCCATCCCATCCCATCCCATCCCATGCCATCCCATCCATCCATCCCATCTCATCCTATCCCATCCATCCATCCCATCCCATCTATCCCATCCATCCATGCATCCCATCCATCCGTCCCATCTATCCCATCCATCCCATCCATCCCATCCATCCCATCCATCCATCCCATTCATCCCATCTCATCCCATCCCATCCATCCATCCCATCCCATCCCATCTATCCCATGCATCCATGCATCCCATCCATCCATCCATCCCATCCCATCCCATCCCATCCCATCCCATCCCATCCCATCCCATCCCATCCATCCTATCCATCCATCCCATCCATCTATCCTACCCCATCTATCCCATCCATCCTATCCCATCCATCTCATCCATCCTACCCCATCTATGCCCTCCATCCCATCTATCCCATCCCACCCCATCCGTCTATCCCTTCCATCCCATCCATCCTATCCCATCTATCCCATCCATCCCATCCATCCCATCCATCCATCCCATTCATCCCATCTCATGCCATCCCATCCATCCATCCCATCCCATCTATCCCATCCATCCATGCATCCCATCCATCCATCCCATCCCATCCCATCCCATCCCATCCATCCTATCCATCCATCCCATCCATCTATCCTACCCCATCTATCCCATCCATCTCATCCATCCTACCCCATCTATGCCCTCCATCCCATCTATCCCATCCCACCCCATCCGTCTATCCCTTCCATCCCATCCATCCTATCCCATCTATCCCATCCATCCCATCCATCCATCTCATCCGTCCCATCCATCTATCCATCCATCCATCTATCCATCCATCCATCCATCCATCCATCCCACCCCATCCCAGCTCTGCTTACATCTGTGGGATCCCCACATTGCCTTGGAAACAGGATTTTGCTCTGTCCTGTGCACCCACCTCACCTGCCTGTGCAGTGAGGACCGCAACCAGGGACTGATGAGCCCAGGGTGAAGGGAAGGGTCAGATATTAATTCCTGCTCCACATTCAGCAGCATGGGAGGGAATAGAACAATGTGCAGCACCCCCTGCACCTTCCCAGTGCCACCCCCAAGTGGCACACAGGTCCCTGGACGAGCTCTCCCCAGGGTCCTGGCAGCACGCCAAGGTGCTGGGCGTCCATCACCCCCACTGCCCATAGGGTGGCCATAGGTGGGTGCCACAGCCCCCTGTACCGTTTTGGGGTGCCCTGCACTGTTCCCCTGGTGCTGGAGCCCTCATGCTGTTGAATGGTGCTTCAGTGGCCACAGCAGCCGTGCAGGGACCCAGCGACATGCTGAGCCTGGGGCCGGCAGCCACCCCAGGCCGCCCGCCGGGGCTCTGCCGGCCCATCCCACAGTGTCACAGGCCGCGCTGGGGCAGCACGGATCCTGTGTCCCCTCTCAACACTTGGGACAGGACCCGACTGGCCCCTACAGCTCACTGGGGTCGTGCGGGTGTTTCTGCCTCGCTCGGGAAGCCAAGTGACCCAGGAGCTGTCTCCTCGCCTGCCCCACCAGAGCTGTTCACATGTGACTTGAGCAGTGCCCCGGCCCCATTTCTGGCCAAGCCGTCACCCCAGGGCTGCAATCGCTCTGACGCCGGGCTCCGTCACACGGGTGGCCCCAAGGGCAGGCTGGCGGTGCCTGTGCCGCGCTGTCATGTCCCATCACGGTCCCCGTGCTGAGCTGCCCATCCTGCGCAGGGGCTGCTCGGCTCCCTCAACTCACGGCTGTGCCACCGGGACCGCCCAGCCCTTTGCTGCCAAAACCCACCTGGGAATCTCCCTGCCAGGCAGCGGCGGGTCCTGAGCTGCTGGTGGGGACCTGCCACACCGCACACCTGCTGCCCCGAGCACCTGTGGGCCGGGATGAGCTGAGCAAGGGCACCCATGGGAGGGGAGCTTGTCCCTCATCACCCTAGGCTGGGCGTTTTCGGGACCTGCTGCCTGCTTGGCATCTGCCAGCCTGTCACATCCCACTGAGCAGGTCCCGGAGTGTGTCTGGCACTGGCCTGGCTGCCCGGTCCCTCAAGGTGAGCCAGTGGGTTTGCAGCTCAGCACAAAGGGCCATCTGGGTGAGGATGTGCCACCTCTCACCAACGAGCCCAGCGCACATGGCAGACGTGAACATCAGTTCTTGGTGTTTAACATCCTTGGAATTACTTTTCCTGGGTTGATTTCTGAGCTTTTCTGAGGACTCAAATCCTTTTGCTGTCAGAGTGGGCCATGCCGGGTTCCCCTGGCACCAGCACACCAGTGTCCCAGTCCCGCTGCTGTGTCCTGCCTGGACCCGCCTCCCCGATGAGGCTCTGACCCTTCTGGCAGTGATGCAGCATTTTGCAAATGTCCAGAAATGTCTTTCTAGCTTCAAAACTGCCCAGTACTGGCACGGCCAGCACTGTCCTCCTGCACCCATGGCCGCATGGTCCCCACCAGCCTCCCCTGTCCCTCGCCACGTTGCTCTGGCTCTGCAAGTCCCCACTCTCGGTGTGGCAGCCCTTGGCTCGGCAGTTTTGGGGACTGTCCTGTGAGCCCCAGCAGGGGCAGCAGCCCCAGGGACGCGCTTTGGGAGGCTCTGAGGGCCACGGGGGCTGGTGCTCAGGAGACTCAATATCCTGACGCAGGTGGGTGCTGAATCTCCTGAGCGAGCGGGTTGCTGGCTTCGGGCTGGCGGGCGGCTGGTGAAACCATCCACCCTGAAACCTTTGGGGTTTTTTCTGCTTTCCTGCGCCGCGGCGCTGGGGCCGGCTTGGCCAGCTCTCCCCACGGCCGCTCACCGGCGGCACCTGCGGGGGTGGGCTGGTGGGAGGAAGGCACCGGCGACGATGTGCGGGACAGCTGGGGACGGAGCGGGGCTCTTGGTGACTCTGGCACCAGGACCGGCATGATGGCGGCAAAGAGGCGCCCAGCTCCTTTGTGGCCATGGCGGGATGGGTGGCATTTGAGGACAGTGGTAGGTGCCCCGCAGGTGCTGCCCCTCTGCACGATCCCCCAGCCCTGCGGTCCCAGCTCTGCACGGCCCCGCTGGCTGCTCCTTGGGGACACCTGGCAAGTCACCCCTCAGCCTCGCAGCCTGTGTGGAGCAGGCGTGAGCTCCCACGTGCCCCCCAGGCCGAGGTCTGTCCTGCTTTGGGGCTGGCCAAGTGCCCAGCAGTGTGACCTGTGGGCACGTTGTCCCTTTGTGCCTCAGTTTCCCCCTTGTCCAGGGCACGGCAGAACTGTCACACGCAGACACGCTGCATGTGGTGATGTGCACAATCCAAGCCCCCAGCCCCAGCCTGTGCTGCTCAGTGTCCTCCCCGGCAGAGCTGGCACCATGCGTGCCCGCAGTCGGTGAACGACAAGCATGAGCAGCTACAGCTGCCATCGCCACTGTCAGCAGAGCCCAGGGCAGGAGTGTGCTGCTGCTGGGGAAGCTGAGTCACGGGGATGCAGCGCACATCTCGGCCCCGCTCCCTGTTGGGTTTGGGGAGAACCTAGCCCTGAGAATGCAGAAAGATGGGTTTGCCCCCGCACCAGCACAGTCCACCTGCTCCTGGCCCTGATGGCAAGTCATGGCACCACGCACCCCAGACATGGGGACAGAAGCTGCTCCAGCTTGGGGACAAGCACTGGGCTGGCCTTTTTCTTGCAGGGCTCCCGCAATGAGCCCCAGCTCATGTCATCCCTTTGGCTGCTCACGTGTTCCCTGCCAGCAGGACAGGGCCCTGGCAGTTCAGCCTGGAACAAGCCTGGACCTGCACAGCCATGGCGGGGACCCAACACCACCGTCCTCTGCGCAGGGGTAGGGGACGGCCCTGTCCCTCCCCACAGAGCCCTGCTGCTCATGTGGGGCTGCTGCGGGGGGTGTGCCAAGGGGGTCCCCCCCATCCCAGGGGCTGCCACCCCTGCGGGCAGCAGGCACAAGGCCGGGGAGCAGCTACCTTGTGCCCTAGGGCCACCCCTGGGCTTCTGAGCAGTGGCAGCCTTCAGCTTCATCCTCCTCCTTGGGGTCTCCTCCTCCTCCTCCTCTTCCCCAGGCTGTTCTTGGCTCGAGGAGGAGGAGAAGGAGGAGGAGGAGGAGGAGGAAGAAGAGGAAGAGGAAGATGAGGAGGAGGAGGAGGAGGAGGAGGAGGAGGAGGAAGAAAAGGAGAAGGAGGACAAGGAGAAGGAGGAAGAAGAGAAGGAGGAGGAGGTGGTAGAGGGGGTGTCCACAGCCCCACTGACCTCAGCACATGCCATGGCGCTGCCATCTCCGGTGGCGCGGAGATGTGCCCATGGTCCTGTTGGATCCCTGAGCCTAAAATAGCAGCCGCACGGCAGGAGCAGATGGTCCCACCGCCCCTCGCCACAGGGCCTGGGACACGTGGTGCAGCCCGCTCGTCCCTGTCCCCCAGGCAGCAGAGGTCCCGTGGCCGTCCCAAGGCGCAGAGCTCTGGATGGGTTACCTTGATCTGTGCAGGCATCACCCAAGACCACAGCTGCACAGAGGGTGGCACTGCAGGGGATGCCCCCGGGGTGGGCATCTCTGTGCCCACCTGGCAGCAGCACCCTCATGCTGGGACTCTGTGCACTCCCATAGGATTTGGGCTCCTGCCTCGTTTGGGTGGCTGCACCCATGGGGGATGCTGAGCCCTGGCACCCCCTGGGTAGCACGCTGACCTGACCCACGCTCCTGTGTGCATCAGCGCCCATGTCACGAGCCTCGCCAGTGCTCAGCTCCGGCGCGGGGCTGGCTGGCGCGGGGCCGGCAGCAGGCGGGGAGCAGATGGAGCAGCGCGGCTGGGGCCGTGGGGGCTGCAGGGGTAGGAAGCCGGGGACAGCAGGAGCAGCCGAACCAGCAGCCTGAGTGCCGCATCCTGCAGGGAGGAAAATGGAAGCGCTGGGGGGTCAGTGGGACCTGACCGAGTGAGTCCCCAGGGCTCGGGGCCTGCTTGGCCCCATCTGTGCAGCGGGGAGAGCTGACCTGGCTCCCCATTCCCCCCCGCCTGGCTATTGCTCCCCACTCATCTGTGCAATGAGTTCATGGGGTTCAACCCGCTGCTGCGCCTGGTGGGCTCGGCTGTGTCCACAGCATCTCTGGGAGAACAGGGGGCATTTGGGGGCAAAATGTACCAGCCCGGGCTGCATTCCTGCAGGAGTCACAGCAACACCCGTGTGCTGCTGCCCCCACGCTCACCCCAGTGCTCCTCTGCCCAGCGCAGCCACAGGAGACTGTGGAAGGGTGTTCCCAGTGCCACAGCAGAGAGAGGTCTTGGCTATGGAGGGGTTTGGAAACAAGCAAATCCCGGTACGCACCCACCATGCAGAGACACGGGGTGCACGGTTGAGCTCAGCTCTGGGCTCGGAGCCGTTGACAGGACCCCAGTGCCAGGGCTGGGGCACACACAGGTGTAGGGACCCCGGGCTGCAGCAGTGGTGCCTGCGGGGCTGTGGGCACGGGGGGCTGGCTCAAGGAGGTGGGAGATGGGGAAATTGAGGCAGAGCTCCAGCGTTGGGGCTGTTGTGTGCTGAGAGCCATTGGATGCTGCCTTTGCCAATCTCGGCATGTTGCCCGTTGCATTGCTGAGCATCCATCCCCCCACAGGGCTCTGGCCGCCGCAGGCAGAGACAGCCCCAGCGCCTCTGGGAAAAAGAGGCCACTCCATGGAGGAGCTTATCGGGGGATTTTGCTGCCCGGTTGGCCATGGCTGGGCAGGGCCACGGTGATGTGCCAAGGTCAGGCAGGACGTGGTGCCCATGGGGACAAGTCCAGGGGGTGCTGGCACTAGGGGGCTATTGGCAGGAGGGCAGGTGCCCATGGAGACAGGGCTGGTGGGCTCATGGTGCACGAGTGGCGCTGAACCATCTGGCACCTGCACGGGAGATACTGGTGCCTTGTCTGGGGCACCAGGGGTCCCGTGGGTGCCCATACCTGGGGTGCTGGGCGACCCCACTGAGGGACGGCATCAGGTGTGCCGGGGGTTCCCCAGACCTGCCCGGGGGTCCCGCAGTGCGCGGGGTGGGGATGGGGACCGGGGCCGAGCGGAGCCGGAGCGGGGACCGTGGGCCGGTGATGGGGACCGGGGCCGGGGGCGGTGCCGGTGGGTGGCTCCCGGTCCCGGCCCCGGCCGGTAACTCCGCCTGCCGTATTTATGTGAAAACAAGCGGCGGCGGAGCCGGGGCCGCGGCGGAGCGTCGGGCCGAGCCGAGCCGAGCCAAGCCGAGCCGAGCCGAGCCGAGCCGAGCCGGATCGGGCGGAGCCGGGCCGGGCCATGGCCCCCCGGTTGGCGGCAGCCCCAGCCTAGCGCGGCGGGGATGCGGCGTGGGGGCCGCGGGGGCGGCGGGCGCGGAGCAGGTAAGGGGGCCGGGCAGGGAGCTGGGGGCTGGGGCCTGTCGCACTGCCGGGGGACACCGACCGGGCCATCCCCCCGCGACCCCCCGGATCATCGCATCACATCCCATTCCCCCCATGCCCCCCCTGAGCTCCCATCTCATGCCCCCGTGTTTCACATCCCCATCTCATCCCCCTGAGACCCTCCTGGGTCATTCCATCCCAACCCCCATGCGCCCCCCATGCCCCCTATCCCATCCCCCCAGTGCCCCACATCCCCGAACCCACCCCATCCCCCTGTGCCCTCCCCATCCCATCCTTCCAGCCCTCCTGGGGCCACCCTCATCCTGCGCCCTGGGGCCGAGTCATCGCAACCCACCGCACTCCATCTCCCGTGTCCCACATCCCCGTCCCCACCCTCATTCTCATTCCCATCGTCGTTCTCATCCTCATTCCCATCCCATCCCGATCCCATCCCGCCGCAGTCCCCGGCCCGGGCCATTTCTCCCCGGTTCCGACGATGCCGGTCCCGGGGCAGGCTCAGGGCCCTGCGCGGCCCAGCGGGCCCGGTGCCGCCCGGTACCGCTCGGTGCCGGTGCGCAGCGCGGGGGGTGCCCGGGGCTACCAACCTGGGCTCCGCGGGCGCGGCGGCGGCAGCTCCGGAGCAGCCCCGCTCCCCCCGGCGCCTTCCCGGGGGCCACCCCACGCACCCCCCAACCGGCCCGGGCTTTGCAAACCCACCCGCGGTCCCCCAGCGCCCCGGGCCCCCTCCTTGCCCAGGGTGGGGGGCGGGGGCTGGCTGGGGGCGGGGTGTCCCTTGCTGCCCTTGGGGTGCTGCTCACCCCTCACCTGGGTGCCAGCACTGGGGGGAACCTGCTGGGCTGGGGCTGGGTGCTGCTTCCCCCCGGCAGGATGAACCCCTCCAGGGGTGCAGGCAGAGCAGGGGGTGCTGGGGCACCCAGGGGGGCTGTGGCCGTGCAGGCCTGTGTGCAGGGAGCCTGGGGGCTCAGGACAGGGGTGGAGGGGGTGCAGGGGTGCCAGGGGCACACAGCTGGGATGCATGGGCAGGGGCACAGGGCTGCATGGTCAGGGCTGGGGGGGCACAGGGGGTGTGTGGAGGAGCAGTGCCATGTTCATGATGGGGGCAGTGCTGGAGGGACACGTGGCACAGGACACTGTGTGTTGGGGGGGGCCCTGGGGGTGGCACGGGGGGGAATGTCTATTTGTCACATACACAGAGCAGAGGCCGGGGGCAGTGGGTTCTGTCGCTGTGGGCAGTGCCTGTGCAGGCAGTGCCCAGGCAGCGTGTCACAGGCAGCGCTGGCTGTCAGCGTCCTCCCGGTGCACACACGGAGTGACAGGCCCGTGCACAGCAGGCTGAGGGCTGGCAGTGCCTACGGCACAGTGTACGCAGGCACTGCACCCGCAGCAGTGCACTGGCAGTGCCGCTGGTGTTGTCTGCGCCAGCACAGCGCTCACAGTGCACAGGAGATGCTGCTCTGGCCGGATTTCCAGATGTGGGCACCACTGGCACGCTCAGGGCAGCTCAGGTGCCGCCAGTGTACCGGCAGTGCCCACAGGGCCACGCACAGGCAGGAGCTCAGCGCAGCGTGCTGGCAGCATGCTCGGTGCACTGCATGTGTAGGCAGTGCCGGCAGCATCCCCAGTGCGGTGTGCCCAGGCAGCGTGCAGGCAGGTAGCGCACTGCTTGTCTGCTCAGTGGGACGCGTGCAGGCAGTGTGCAGGCAGGGTGTGCAGCGATGCCCAGGCAGCATGCACGGGGCAGTGCACTGGCTGTGTGCTCAGGGCACACTGTGCAGGCAGCACCCTTGCTATGTGCATGGCACAGGCGGGCTGTGGGGCAGCACACGGGCAGGGGGCTGCATGCAGGCAGCTTGGGGCAATGCACAGGCACAGCAGGGACAGCGGCTGCCCAGGCACGGGGCAGTGCCTGGCACTGTGCTCCGTCCAGCGCGCAGGCAGCATGAGGGCCATGAGCTGGCAGCACGTGGCACTCTGGTAGCGCATGGCAGCGGGTGCAGGCTGGGGCCAGTGCCCTGGCAGTGCTCATGCAGTGTGGGCAGTGTGCTTGGCGCAGCGTGTGCAGGCAGTGGGTGGGCAGCACAGTGTGCACTGGCAGATCACCGTGCACCCCCCAGCGCAGGCTGCACGTGCTCCATGCCAGCAGTGCCCCAGGTCCTGGCAGCCTCCATGGGCTCCGGCAGCCCAGGGTCGCGCCCAGCACCCAGGGCAGCAGTGGGCGCAGGGCTGGGTGCTGGGTGGAGACAGGCTCATGGGTGACCCTGGGCTCTGTGGGGGTACCAGGCCAAGCTGTGGGGTGGTCCTGGGGGCTGGCACAGGGGTCCTGCTGGGAGCCACTCAGCAGCACTGCAGACATGCCGGAGGATACAGGCCTGGAAGCAATGGGGGCATAGGGGACTCTGCAACAAACCACCTGGGCCCTGACTGAGGTGGGATGTAGGGACAGGGCTATCTGTGTCCCCAAGGGCTGTGTGTCCCCAGGAGTGGCTCCTGTGCTGGCAGCTCCGTGGGCACTGGCAGTGCTGAATCCACTGCCAGGTGGTGCCAGCATCCCGGGGGTGACACAGCATGGAGACCCCAGGCAGGGAGACCAGTGCCTGCTGAGAGCACCCAGCACCTGCCAGCCAGGGGCTGGGAGAGCAGAGGGGATGTGGAATCCTCTCCCTGTGGAGGGAACTCGCTGTCGGGGACAGGTGGGGTGTGGGACCGCGGTGGTACCAGCAGCCTTGGTGGGGCTGTCACCGCGCTGCCTCCACCATGGGCAGAGGATGCCCGTAGCTCTGCAGGTGCTCTGCTCTCACTGTGGTGCCGCAAAGCCCCCGTCTTCCCAGTCCCCAGTACCGCCGCCCTGGCAGCCTCCCCACGCACCCACGCTGTCCTTGCAGAGGAGGAATAATTTGGAGAAACCATGGCAACCCCAGGCGGTGCTGGGGATGCCGGCAGCACGCTGTCCTCAGGTTCCCCCACACCACGGCCTCACGGGGCTCTGTGGGTGAGGGGCACTGCCAGGTGGGTGGGGGGATGTGCCAGTGCCCGTGGGATGCAGTGCCCATGTCACCAGGGCACAGGGATGCACCCAGCGACCTCGCTGGGCTGCAGTTCGGTTTGGCTCAGCAGGGCTGCAGCTGCAGGGGGTCTCAATGTCCCCCCAAGGCACCCCATGGCCCCAGCCGCCTCTCTGCCCTGGCTGGGGGTCTCCCAGGACCCTCATGTGCCTCTGTTATTTTGCAGTGCTGGGATGGAGCCACCGCGGGGCCCTCGGCCAGCTCAGCCCCACCACCTCCTCCCTGCTGCCGCCGGACCAGGTAGGACCCTGGGCTGTGGTTCCCTGCCCCCCAGCCACCCCGACACCACGGAGATGGGCTTCCCAGCACTGCTGTCGGCATCACTGCAGCGTGGGTGCTGCTTCCCGGACCTGGCCCAGCTCCCAGGCGTTGGAGGCACCGGGGTCCCCATCTCCTCCCAGCATCAGGCTGCCCCCAGCCCACCTAAAGACAGACACCCCAGCCCCACAGGCTTCACCTCAGCTCCCATGTCTGTCCCTCCTGGCTTCAGGGGCTTTTTCTGGGCAAAAAGGGAGGACCCTCTCCATTTCTGCATAGTCAATACTGCATCTTGCCAAATAAAGTCGATTCCTTTCCTCCCACAAGTACCTCCCCTGTGGTCTCCTGCTGCTGTTTAAAGCCAAAAGCCTTCTGCTGGCCTTTGCTGCGCACCTTTAGTGTTTCATGGAGCAGCTGGCCCCTCCTGTGCTCCTGGGGCCCTTGGCCAGGTGGCCATAAAAACAAGCACCCAGAAGATGTGATGAGTCTCAACGCCGGGCAGGTGACCCCGTTGTGGGCAAAGCTGGTTGTACAGTCATTTGGTGCCGATGGCAGCTGGCAGCCAGCTCTCGATGGGCTGTTGGTGAAGATCAGCACCACAACCCACCAGGTCCTGCGGGCAAACCACTTCATCTGCTTCCCTGGTCACTCGGGGGGGGCTTGTGCTGATGTCCCACCTCGTCACACAGCTGTGTCATGCATGTGGCTGGGGACGCTGCCTGCCCTGGCCACTCCTGCAGTCTCATTCTGGAGCAGGTGGGGTGCACTGTGCTGGTGCCAAACCCTGTGTCGCTCAGGAGCTGCCGCCGCC
Organism: Columba livia; assembly: GCF_036013475.1. Classification (NCBI taxonomy): domain Eukaryota; kingdom Metazoa; phylum Chordata; class Aves; order Columbiformes; family Columbidae; genus Columba; species Columba livia. Next base: position 10,850,854 of record NC_088620.1, read on the forward strand.
GTCCTGCTCGCTCTCCAGCCCAGGAGATGCGTTGTGGCCACAGGACATGGGAGGGGACAAAGCCAGTAGGTGCTGAGTCAGCACAGCACCTCTGGCATGGGGTTACTGTGGAGCAACCAGGGTCTGTCCTGCTCGGAGCTGTGCGAAGCGATGGCAGAGTCGCTGCTGACACGCGGGGTTGGGGCGCCCACCCCAGCACCGCTCTGCCAGCCCCCGGTGCTGCCCGTGCTGCTCCGGAGGAGCCGCGAGGAGCGACGCGGCTGCAGCAGCCAGGACAGTTGGCACCTGCAGGGGCATTTGTGGGGCACGGTGGGTGCAGCCGCCACAGGAGGGTGTACAGCTCATGCCCCGCAGTACCCCAGAGCTGCATGGGCTGTCCAGCCACTACGGTGGTTGCTCATGGTGCCCACCCCTGGGTGATGCTCCTGCCGGTGCTGGGCACAGCGTGTGCTGTGGTGTGGGTGCACATGGTCCCAGGAGACCCTGCAGCTGCTCGGGTGATCACAGTGGGAGCCTGGGCACATGGAAACCCTGGTGTTGAGTCTCCCCAGGGCCATTCAGCCATGATGCTGCAAGGGGTCCCCATGTCATGCACCCCCCGAACAGAGGCAGGGTGGTCAGTGGCCTTCTCTGCCCGTGGTGAGCTGGCACCACCCCCGGCTGCCCTGCGGTTCCTGCTGCACCCATGGGTGCCCTGCCAACCGCTCCCTTTTTGGCACCCCGGATTTAGAGCCTCCTTCCAGCTTCTTCCCCCACTCAGGATCTGATTATTAACAGAAGCAGAAGAGGCTGGGATGCCCCAAACCCTCATTTCTGAAGAGGTGGCCAAAACACCCCCTGAGCCAGGAGCTGTGGGGGTTTACTCGGTGCTATTGCAGCTCTTTAGGTGCCTCATCTGTTCTCTTGCAGGGCCGGCTGCCTTCCTCTGAGGCTGTCTGAAGGGAAGCTGGCAGGAGAAGAGTCGCTTTTAAGATGACACGAACAGACCCACCTGACATCCTGGTGTCTACGGTGTACCAAGACATAAAGGTGGCCACTGCAGCCCCCGGGGATTCCATTGTCTGCCAGCCCCTGGCACAATGTGATGCCTCCATGTCCTCGTCCCTGCCCCGTGAGCCGCAGCCCTTCAACAAGCGCCATTGCAGGAGCTTCGACTTCCTCGAGTCACTGGACGAGCCGCTGGGCACCCCCCCGGCCATGGAGCGCCCGGGCCCGCACCCCGGCACCCCAGAGCTCACGCCGGGGCCGCCGGGCAGGCGGGCCCTGCCGAAGCCGGACCCTTACGCCAGCAGAGCCCCCCAGCCAAGGAGCGAGCCGAAGAGACGCGCCCGCTCCAAGAGCGCGCCGCGGGTGAAGTCCACCTTCACGCCAGTGCCCATTGCCGTCTCGGCATCGCCGCCACCAGTGCGGCGTGGGCGGGAGGTGCTGCGGGTGGCGCGGGAGCCCCCACGCCCTGAGCCCTCCCCGCGCCGCGAGAGCCAGGTCCCGCTGCGGGCGCTGGCGAACGAAGTGCATCCCATCAAGCTGCAGCCACAGCGCAGCAGCGTCAGCCGCATCTCCCCGGTCTGCCTGGGCAGCAACTGCTTCGAGGAGGGGCCGGGCGCCAAGGTGGGCGCCAGCCCCCATGTCAAGTGCCGGATGGACATCAAGCCGGATGAGGCGGTGCTGATGCATGCAGCGCGCAGCCTGCGGGCTGCCCAGAGCCGGCAGGAACCGCCGCGCTGGCCCCGCGCACCCGGGGCTGCCCGCAGCCTGGCAGTGCCGGGGAGCAGGCAGGCATCTGCATCCCGCACACCCACCCCCAGCGACTCCTACAGCGGGGACCCCCCACTCCTGCCCTACCCTGGCGAGTACTACGAGGCAGACCCCCGGGCGCTGGCATACCAAACAGTGCCGGTGCCGGCCTCGCGGGAGTTCAGGGAGTACCCCGAGAGGGGCTGCATGACCTTCTCGGCCCCCGGCATCCCCACCAAGTTCTTCTATGCGGAGGAGTCGGCGCGGTGCCCCAGCCCCGCCATGCCCCTCCGCAGCTCCGGCTACGCCAGCTATCCCTACCCCACCCGCCACAGCATCCCCCAGCACTTTTACACCGAGGACCCAGCCAAAGCTGCCGTCCACACAATGCCACCCCGGACGTTGTATGTGGAGGAGGCGCGGGGCTACCCGGTGCAGGAGGCGCCCACCCGTGCCTTCTATGGGGACGAGCCCCGGTTTTACGCCCCTCGCGGCACCCCTCTCAAAACCCTCTACGCTGAGGACACCAGGACGTACCCGGCCCTCGGCTCCTCTGCCCGGGTCTTCTACGCCGAGGACTACGGGAAGTACCGGGAGCGGGAGGTGCTGTCGCGAACGTGCCCCCCGCCCCGCAGCGCCCAGCCCTTGCACTTTGGCGACTGGTACTGCCCCGAGCGGGCTGCACTGCCCTACCAGACCTTGCAGGTTTCGCGCTTCGCCCCGCAGCCAGCCGGGCGCGAGGCCATGCTCTCCTCCTGGCATGGCGGCTACGCCGTAACCCCCCCGCGGCTGGGCCGGGAGAGCCAGCACTATTCCAAATCCTGGGACAACATCCTGGCGCCGGCGGTGCGCAGGGATGAGGTCCTGCAGCGCGGGCGCAGCTATGAGAACCTGCTCGCCCAGGAGCAGCACCGTGCCTTATCCCCCGAGGAGCGCCGGCAGCCCGTGGTGATCAATCTGTCGAGCTCACCCAAGCGCTACGCCGCCCTGTCCCTCTCGGAGAGCTCCATCCTCGAGAGGATGCATGCTGATGGTGGCCGTGGCCTCCCGGGCCGCTCCTGGTACGTCACACCCGAGATCACCATCACTGACAACGACATCCGTGCAGACGGGCTGGGCAGGAGCGAGAGGCGCTCGGCCAGCTGGGACGTGCTGGACGGGGGACGGGAGCCCGGTCCCTATGCTGTGCCCTGTGCCCCACAGCCTGTCCCCAGGGAGAGCGGCTCTGGGCGCCAGCGCAGCCTGGAGCAGCTGGATGAGCTCATCACTGACCTCGTCATCGACTACAAGCCGGCACCAGGCCACCGCGCCGGGGACAGGGACAGCCTCGCCGAGCAGCTCAAGCAGCTCCTGAGCAGCAACACCCCAGGGCCCTCCCGACGGGGTGAAAGCAGGAGGGTCCCCCCCGGCGTGCCCGAGGGACCCCGACCCATGAAGGAGCAGCCGGGTCCCAGCTCCCGCTCCAGTGCCCCGCGCCCCCCGCCTGCCCCAGTGTCCGTCGGCCCCTTTGAGAAGTCACCAGAGAACTGCTCGCCTGACCTGAGCGCAGAGGAGGACGACATGATGATGTGCTCCAACGCCAAGTGCCGGCGGACAGAGACCATGTTTAACGCCTGCCTCTACTTCAAGTCATGCCACAGCTGCTACACATACTACTGCTCCCGGCACTGCCGCCGCGAGGACTGGGACACGCACAAGGAGAGCTGCGTCTACGGGCGGGTGGGCAGCGTCTGCCGCCACGTCCTGCAGTTCTGCCGGGAGAACGCCGAGGTGCACAAGGCCTTCTCGCGCATCGCCAAGGTGGGCTACCTCTCCCGTGGCCGTGGCGTCCTCTTCTTGGGCTTCCCCAACGCTGGCTCGGCTGAGAACTTCCTCCAGTTCGGGCTGGAGAGCCTGCTGATGTCCCCCACCTACCTGTCCTTGCGGGAACTGGAGAGCTACTCAGACAACCTGGGGGAGTACGCCCGGGAGCTGCGGGAGACAGGCAACCAGTACGACCCTGACGAATGTTTCCTCCTGAATGTAACCGTGGCCGTCACCCAAAAAGTGCCAGAGAGGCCATCGCCAAAGACGCAGGTGCCAACAGTCAGGAAATACGCCAAGGTGGCCTTAGCCTCCTCCAGCCCTGAGAAGAAGATCTTGAAGAAGGAGCGGGACATGGAGACGCTGATCCTGACGCCTCCGCCTGGCACGGCGGACATCGACAAGGAGGGGGAGGAGGGCCGCAAGGCACGGGAGGTCTGCTTCATCAACATCCAGCGGGAGCTGCGCATCCGCGGCGTCTTCCTGCGGCACGAGTTCCCCGCCGTCTATGAGCAGCTCTGCGACTTCGTGGAGAGCAACAAGCGATTCACCCCCACCACCATCTACCCCATTGACAAGAGGACGGGCAAACAGTTCATGTGCATGATCATGGCAGCCTCCGAGCCTCGCACCCTCGACTGGGTGGCCAGCCCCAACCTCCTGGACGACATCATGTGAACACGGGGTGGGGACCCCCCGGCACCCCCGAGTCCCTCCCCTTTGTAGATACATGTTGCTCTGTCGGTGCGGTGGGATGGGGACCAGGGGAGGGGGCTGTGATGGGCTGTGGGCTGCTGGTGTTGGCGGGGGCATGCAGCCACAGCAGCGGGGAGCCAGGCTGGGGGCGGCCATGGGGTGACGGGAGCATGGGCCAAGGTTTGCTGTGGGGTGCAGGTCCCAGCCAGTGTCCAGGCAAGACCCTGCAGAGCCCTCCTGGGGTGAGCAGCGCTTGGCGAGGGTGGGGGCACCCCAGGGACACCCCAGCCTCTGCCCACTGGACAGCCCAGTTGCCTGCACACCCCGTGGCCCCACACCTGCCCACGCACCCTGCCCGCACCCGGGGCCCTGCCCAGCCCCCCCCGGTCACGTCCCCAGCGCCCTGCGGAGCACCGCACGCTGCCGAGGCTGTACAAGTCCATGGGCACTGGTGGCGGCCCTATAGGCTCTGTGGCAGGGTCCCTGTACGGTTGGCAGGTGGGAGCTGGGATGCACAAGGTCTGTGTTCCTATAGCGTCTCTGTGTCCTGAGCATGTCACTGTTCTGATCCTTAGGTACTGCAGGGTGTCTATAAGGGGGACACACCTATAAGGGTGTCTGTAAGGCACCCCTGAGTGACCCCCGGGGCCCCATGAGGTCTCTGGGTACAGGGCACGGTCCCTGCACATGGGGCAGGTTTGTGGGGGCCCTCTTGGTGCTGACACCAGTGTGGGGCCGTGCCCGGTGCTGGGTGCCGAGCCAGGCCTGGCCCAGGGGACAGTGGTGGCCACCGGGGAGCCCGGCCACACTTCCACGGGCTCGGGATGCCATGGGGCTGGCAGGGCGGGCAGGAGCCGGCAGGGGTCTCGCCGTGGCGGGAGCAGCGGGGACACCCACCCGCCGCACTGCGGGTCTGCGTGCCGGGAGCGCCGGCGGCCGGGCCAGAGGGGTTCGGGGACGGGGGGCAGCGCTGGGGCCACGGGCAACACCGGCACCGGGACCGCCCACCCTAGGCTGCCGCCCGGCCCTGCCCGCCCACTGCCCGCCGTGCCCGCCCCCAGTTCCCGGCCAGGCCCCTCTCCCCGCCGTTGCTTCCACCATGAGCGCGGCTCCGCGTCCCGCTGAGAGGCCTAGAGAGAAGGTCCCGGTGGTCCCGGTGTCCCCGGCGGTCCCTGTCTCCCCCGCCCCCGCGCTGCCCGGGATCACCGGCCCGGGCTCCACCCGCTGGGGGCGGGGCCCCGGGGCGGGCCCGGGCCGGGCGGAAGGGGCGGGGCGCGGCGCGGCGCGCGGCGGGCGCGATGGCGGCGGCGGCCGAGGCGCTGTCGCGGGTCCCGGACGTGGAGATCGATGGCGACGGCGTCTTCAAGTACGTGCTGCTGCGCGTGCGCGCGGCCGACGGGCCCGGGAAGGACGTCGTGCGCGGCCACGGCTGGGCCGAGTACCACGGTGAGGGGCGCGGGCCCCGGGGGGGCGGGGTCCCCGGTGGGGCCGCGCGTGGGGCCCCATCCCGCCCACCCGGGGACTCCGAGGGGAGCAGTCGCTCCGCGGGCAGCAGCCCGGCCCCGGGACCCCACCGCGGGCGGTGGGTCAGGCGGCGGGTCCCCTCGCTCCCTCTCCCGCCCCACGCGTGCCCCCGCCCCACGGCTCCCTCCCCCCGCAGCCGACATCTACGCGCAGACGGCGCAGGAGCTGGCGCAGCAGGGCCTGGACTGCGAGTGCCTGGGGGGCGGCCGCCTCTCCCACCGCCCCCAGGAGCGGAAGATCCACGTCTACGGGTACTCGGTGGTAAGCGAGGGGCTGGGGCGGGGGGACCCACCCCTGGGTGCAGCTGCTCCCGACGGCGGCACGAGTGCCCGTGCTGGTCCCGCTGCTCGTGGCCAAACCCGCACCGCATCCCCTCGGGAGCAGAGAGGCCGAGCCGAGCGGCAGCGGCGCTGCTGGGGGGACGCGTGCCGCCCGCGTCCCTCTGAGTGCCCCGGGGTGCGTGTCAGTGATGCCGGTGCTGGTTTTAACAGCTCCAGGGGGGCACTGTCCCCACGCTGAGTTGTGCACGCCGAGCCATTGCCACAGAGGGACTGGAACCAATCGGAGACTAAGGGGGGACCTCATTAATGTTTATAAATATATAAAGGGTGAGTGCCATGAGGATGGAGCCAGGCTCTTCTCGGTGGCCAACAATGATAGGACAAGGGGTAATGGGATCAAGCTGGAACACAAGAGGTTCCGCTTAAATTTGAGAAGAAACTTCTTCTCAGTGAGGGTGGCAGAGCCTGGCCCAGGCTGCCCAGGGGGTTGTGGAGTCTCCTTCTCTGGAGACATTCAAAACCCACCTGGACATGTTCCTGTGCGACCTCACCTGGGCGTTCCTGCTCCAGCAGGGGGACTGGACTAGATGATCTTTTGAGGTCCCTTCCAATCCCAAACATACTGTGGAGTTTCATAGGCATGGGCTCAGCAGCGTCTGCCAGAGGCTGTTGCCAGAGCGTCTGGTTGCGGTGAGGCACCCCAGGGGTTTGCCGAGCTCCCCTGTGGACTGTCTCTACTTCAGGACCCTCTCTCCTCTGCCAGGGCTTTGGCCGAGCGGACCACTCTGTGACTACGGAGAAGCTGAAAGCCAAGTATCCGGACTACGAGGTCACCTGGGCAGATGAAGGTTACTGACTGGCTCTGGCGGGGCAGCGGCACCAGCGTGGAGCTGGTGCGGTTGGATCTGGAGTCAGGGTGGGAGCCGCAGGCTTCCTGTGCTGGGCAGCTCACTGGGCTTTCCTGGTTTTCCTTTGTGTTGAACTCACCCGTTCTCCACCATCACCGGACTTTCCACATGCTTCCCACCTCCCTGGCACAGCACAACAAGCCCTTGGTGAAGCCGGTGGGCACTCTGCCCCAGCCTCCCCGGTGGCGAGCGGGTTTGTCCCACGTGTGTATGTGAAAATTAAACACATTGGGGAGTGCAGCTGCTTGCGTGGTCGGGCATTCTTGGCTCAGCAGGTTCCTTCCCCCATGTCTGGGTTGTACCCCTCACAGCAGGAATGACTCCCTGGCTGAGCCCAGAGCTGGCAGGGTCTGGGGTGGGGACAGCAGAGGGTGCATGAGGATTTGTCTTGGGAAGGGCTGAGGAAGATGAGAAGAAAGTGACAGGTCCCCAGGGCTGGCAGAGGGACGGGCAGGGTGGTCTGGTGGGCAGGACCGGGTTCATCCTCTGCTGGGGCCGAGCTGCCTGGAGTGTGGCTTGGCAGAACGGACCCGTTCCCACCCTGGCAGGTGTCACAGTCCATTTGGTGATGGACTCGTGATGGTTCGTTTACCTTGATCTTGAAACGCAAAATCAAGGCAACCAAAATGCCAAAGGGTTATAATTCAATCAAACAGTGTTACTTTATTATTTTGCCTGTAAAGCGGCACGCGATAGAGAAAGTGGAGAAAAAGGAAAGAAAAAGGGATAAAGAGGATTAGCTACCACCAATGAGTCCCAAGGCGTCCCTATGGTTTCAGGTCCTGAAGCAGCGTCCTGTTGGGCCTCCGTCGTGATCTGTGATCTTTTGGTGGGGAGATCTCAACAATGTCCAGTCAGGCTATCAGGACGTCTGTTCTCCTTCCTATCAGGGCATCTGTTCCCCAAGTCCCTGATGCAGATGTTAAGGCAAATACTATTCTTCAGACCGACTCTTACAGCAGGTGGTGTCACCTTGAGGCAGAGCATCGGCCTTGACCTCGGCCGTCTGCATGTCAGGACCCGCTCCTGCCCTTCAGTATTTCCCAGGGAGACTCTGCTTGCACTTCCAGCAAGGAGCAGCGGAGGGAGACTGGAAAAAGCTGCAGGAGAGCTGGAGGGAGACGTGTGGGTGAGGCTGGCCGGGCTTTGCCATCCCGTGCAAGGTTGGGGCTGGAGGAACATCCCCTCCCCTGGTCACAGCACTGTCAGGCTGCGATCCTGTGTGCTCACAGCTCCTGCCTGTGCGCTCACAGCTCCTGATGCTGCCTCCCTGCCTGGCCCCTCGCACTCAGGGATGCGGGTTACCCAGACAGGAGCTGGTTCCTCTGTATCCCGGGCTGTGCAGGGTTGACAGAACCTGATGAAGTTCAGCCCGTGCTGTGTTCTGCCCCAGACTCCAAAGGCAGGTGATGACAGATGGGGATGAGCTGCGTGGGCCAAGCTGGGCGTGCAGGGCTGGAGCTGTGTCTCCTGCAGAGGATGGTGCCCAGAGCTGTCTCCAGCCCTGCAAGCTGGTGGAGGGAGGAAAAAAGCTGAGTGCTGTGCCCAGGACATGCACAAGGTTGCTCTTGGCCCACGCTAGAAAAACAGCTCTGCTGTGTCTGGACCTTGTCTCTGCGAGCTGTTGGCCATCTCCCCTTTGCTAGGGTGAGCGTCAGCCAACGTGTGCATTGGACAGTGGTGGCCATTAGGTGACAAAGTGGGTGGGTGGGGGCTGACTGCCTTGCCCTAGTCGCATGGGGGAGCACAGCTTCCCAAGTCACTGACTCGCAGAGCTTGGGGCAGCTCTGGAGATGTCCTGTCCTGTCCACCCCTGCTCGGCAGTGCCAGCTCCAGCAAGTTGCTCAGGGCTGTGGCCAGGTGGGTTTTTGGCATCTCCATAGATGGAGACCCCACAGCAGCCTGGGCAGCCTGCTCTGGTTTCAATGACCCTCAGAGAAAACAAGGTTTTTTCCATTAAAGTGGCATTTAATGTTCTTGCTCTGTTCTTGTCACCTCTTGTCCCTTCATGGGGCACTCGCTGGCTCTGTCCCACCACCCCTCCTGTCAGAGCTTTATCCACATGGGTGACATCCCCCTGTGCCTTCTCCAGACTGAGCAGCTCCAGCTCTCTTGGCCGCTCCTCCTGGGAAGTTCGGTCCCTTCATCACAGTCACAGTCCCTGGCTGGCTCTTGCTCCAGTATGCCCACATTGCTCTCATACTGGGGGCTGAGCATCCCCAGTGCAGAGAGGAGGGATCAGACCTGCGGTAGATGCTCTGCCTACAGCACCTGGGAGCCTGGTGGCCGCTTTGCCGGAGGCCACAGTGCTGGTTCATGGTCAGCTCAGTGCCTGCCAGGTTTCCGAGCAGGCAGGGACAAGCAGGGCTCCTGCCCACAGGCGCTGCCAGCCCCAGCCTGCCCAGGTGGGGAGGGCGCAGGGCTGCCGGCCCCTGCCTGTCCTGGCTCCTGCAGGGACAAGGAGCTGAACCCTGCATTTTACTGCACCTGATGCAATCGTGCTGCAATCTGTTGTCCAAGGCCATCGGCAAGGAGGGGACAAACCTCCACGCTCACCTGTGAGCAGCGGGGCCCCAGCTCTGGGCATGGGGGCTGCCGGCAGCAGAGCCAGGCAGCAGCTCCCCCTGCCCTGGTGGGAAACTGGGGCACAGGGGCCGTGGTTGCCATCACCAAGGAGCTCTGGTGATGCTGTGTGGGGCTCTGATTGCTGAGCCACGCTCCTTCCAGGCTGAATGGCCCTTCCTGGGGCTCTGCTGTGGTTGTTCCCCCCAGGAATGACCTATAGCCACATGTCCTTCCCCCATGAGCTGGGTGCTGAGATGCTCCTGCGAGCCAGGGCAGTGCGGGCAGGGGTGAGTGCTGGCTCCCACTGGTGGCGCCTCCGGGTCCCCAGGGCCGGCTGGGGAAGGGCTGGGTAGAGGCAGCTGCGAGCTCAGGGAAGCAGCCCGGCTCTGTGCTGGCCTGGGCACGCTCCCAAGGCAGCGACCGCACAGACCGCACATGGCAGCGAGAGCACAGGGCTGCCAGGCTGCTGGGCAGGCTGAGTCCCCGCTCCTGCCATCGGCACGGCCCTGGGGACTGCCCCGCCAGGTCCCTGCGGCTGGGCTGGAGCCCCAGCTTTTGGCAAAGGCAGCTCAGCCAGCTGCGGGGCCAGGCTGTCCTGTATGTACTCCTGCCCGTCCCTGTCTCCTCTCCCAGCCTGTCCCAAGTCTCCAGGCAGCCAGAATTTTGTTCTGAATTTGAAGCCTCAACAGTTTTATGGCTAGATGCCTGCAGTCCTATGGATCCCTGCCTGCTGCAGCTCGCCATTGCCTGGGTGCATCACGACCTATTTATACCTTTCCTGCCTTGAGGTTTGCTCTTTCCATCCCATTTTCACTGCTCCCCAAGACAGCTGCCCTCCCTGGCCAGGGTGCACCCTGCTGCCAGCCCAGGCTGTGCACCCAAAGGCTCTCCCACTGCTCCTTATGCTCAGGAACTGTTTCTCCCTGTGGTTAGACGTGACACAGCCTGGGCAGCTGGCACAGCACCCCTGGCACAGGTGCCACCCTCTCCCCAAAGACTGGCAATATCACCAGTTCGGCAGAAAAAGTGGCCTTTCCCTTGCCCAGCCAATGTGTGCCACTGGCCCATGTGAGCTGGCCCCAATCCAGTCAGGGTGGCACCCAGCATCTTGCCATGGCTGGAAAAGGGCATTGAAGAAGGGGTTTCAGCGGGCAAAAGCAACAGAAGGTCTCCTGGGGACACACAGCTGCCAGCTCGACGCCTGTGATGCTGGTGGTGGTGCCAGGCAGCAGGACCATGGGTGACCTGTCCCAGCTCTGCCATAAACCCTGCTGTGGGGCTGGGAAGCCGATAACAGCGGGGCTGAAGTCCAACACGAGGCAGGTCCCGGGGAGCAGATTCCAGCCCCAGGCTGGCGGCGTGGCCTCCCCCACCAGCCCCGTGCCTCTCCCAGCTCCGTTTTGCCGTCGCCAGAGGCTGGGATGGCCGAGCAGACGGTGCTGGTCCTCGTGCTGCTGGGTGAGCTCTCTGCCTACGTGGGGGTCATGCTGCGGGGAGGGAAGGGACACGGTGCTGGCTGCTTCATTTGTCCCTCCCCAGTGTGGGGTCCCATGGGAATCACTGGTCCCCCCCCACCTCAGGGGCTGCACTGCTCAGGGGGATCGGGGCAGATCCAGCCCAGCAAAACCCTCCTCTGGGCTCCACTGGTGAAGGTCAGATGGGATCACCTGGAATCAGTGAGTGCTGGAGCTGTCAGAACCCGGGCTGGGTATCACCAATGGCTTTGAGAGGTGTGGGGTGCCGGGGCAGTGCGGGGGATCCTGTCCAAGGGACAATGCCACTGAGAGCTCAGCACTCCCCCTAGCAGGGTCCCAAACTGGGAAGACCAGACAAATGTCACCTGCAGGCCACATGTGCCCTCTGTCACCTGCTGTGGGCACCATGCCCAGATCCTTGCAGGGTTTTCAGCCTCGTTGTCTCTCCCATAGCTAGCGCTGTCCTCCCCGCTGAGTCCTTGGTTGTCAACAGCTGCAGCAGCATGGCTGAGCAGCTCTGCAACTTCGTCTGTGACTGCAGCGACTGCTCAGACGAGAACCAGTGCGGTGAGTGCCCGGCCCTGCCCCGCTCACCAGCCCTGCACCTGGGGGAGAGCGGTGATGGGGCTGCAGGCACAGGGGTGCAGGTCCCCAAGGTGGGTGCTGGTCCCCGGGGTGGACCCAGCCCTGCCCTGACACCCCGTCTGCCCATCCTCAGGGTACCTGCGGGGCTCGGAGGTGCTGGGCACCCCTTTCACCTGTGATTTCGAGGAGGGTGACTGTGGCTGGCAGGATGTGAGCACCTCGGTGTTCAGATGGGTGCGGGGTCGAGCCAGCCTGGCCACCTGGGGCACGGGGCCCTACTCAGACCACACCGTGGGCACCGACCTGGGTAAGTGGGAGCTGCTTGGCTGGTGAGTGGGCTCTGGACATCCACAGCACTGTACCTCTGGGCTGTGGGTGCTGGCACAGCCATCGCTTTGGGGTGCGGGGGCTGAAGCAGTCCCACGGCAGGGCAGGCGCAGTGCCGGCTGCAGCTCTGGTGCCATCCCACAGGGCTGCAGCCCCTGCCCCGCTCTCTGTCCTCCCCAGGGTGGTTCATGGTGACGGTGTCGCCCCCAGCAAAGACCAAAGCCACGGCCTGGCTCAGGTCACCGGTGATGCGGGATGCAGCTGCCACCTGCGAGATCAGGGCCTGGTACCACCTCTCGGGAAGCGGTGAGGGCTCCCATGGCCGGACTTTGGGGCACAGGGAAGCAACAATGGGGTCAGTGGGGAGGGACTTGGCCGTCTGCCCCCACAGCAGGGACAGAGTCACCGGCACTGCCAGACAGGTCCTTGCCATCCCGCTTACCTCTTCCAGGCTCCACAGGCAGAGCTGGTGGGACCCAGGGGTCTCAGGTCCAGTCCCCAGAGCTGGTGGGGCTCAGCTTGTCCCTGTGGGGGGTGCCCAGTGCTGAGGGCCACATTTTGGGGCTCCCCACAGGGCTCACCCAGCTGGAGCAGCCGGTGCTGCGCCTGGCCATGGCACACGGGGACGAGGTGGTGGAGCTGTGGCAGAGCCCCGAGCGCGGAGGCGAGGGCTGGCACCAGCTGGTTGCCTACCCAGGCCGGATTGCGGAGCAGTTCCAGGTGAGACAGGACCGTGTTAGTACCTGGACACCCCCCCGTGATCTGAGGCCAGAGGAGCCATGCGATGCAGCAGAAGCCCGGGACACCCGGGAGGCTCTGGCAGATGCTGAGCTTGTGCCATCTGTGGCATCTTGTCGGCAGCTCATCTTCTCCCTGACACAAGCCCCGGCCTGCGGGGCAGAGCTGGCACTCGACGACATTGTCTTCAGGAACTGTGGCTTGCAGGGTGAGTTCCTCATCGCTGGGATGAGATGTGAGCCAGGATTCCCAGGGAAACTGGTCTGGGCATTGAAGCCGGGGGAACGCTGCTGCTGCCCGCTGTGTCTTGGGTGCACCTGCCTGGCCAGGGCACAGGGCGGGTAGCAAAAGCCTTTTCCCTCGAGCAACCCAGGGAAGGCTGTGGGGGGAGCCCAGCACGTGCTGGGGTCCCCACAGGCTGGCCAGGTGCTGATGGTGTGTCCCACCGCCGCAGAGCCTGGGCAGCAGGTCTGTGTGGAGGAGAGCCGCTGCCGCCGGGGCTCCTGCCTGGCACAGCACCGCTTCTGTGACGGCACCGACGACTGCGGGGACGGCTCAGATGAGGACGCAGAGCGGTGCAGTGAGCATCCCTGGCCCTAGGGCGGTTCTGCCCAGTGGCCCCCAACTGTATGAATGGGCTGAGGGTCTGCCCTGGTAGGGGCCACCCCAGCTCTGCCCCATAGCTCTGCAGCCAGAGGGGCAAAATCAACCTGAGGGCTTTGTGGTGGGGTCAGCCCATCACAGGAGCCTCCCTGGGTCACTCTGCCGTCCCTGCCTCCCTGCAGATTCCTTCAGGCACTGCTCCTTTGAGGAAGGGCTCTGCAGCTGGGAGGTGGAGGTCGCGCAGCCGATGTGGGAGAGGAACACGAGCCTGAACCTGGGGACCAGCTACGGCATCCCCACCCGGGACCACAGCAGTAACAGCAGGGCAGGTACGTTGCCAAGCACCAGCCAGGGGGCCCCGGAACTGGTCCCAGGGCACCACGGGGTCCTGGCTGGTTGTACCCTCCAGCCCCTGGGGCAACACAGCCCTGGGCTCGGCTTATCGCTGTGCTGAGAAAACAGCAACTTGCGTCCACACACCCAACCCGGCCCCACTCAGCCCCTTGCCGGCATCTCCTGTAGGTTTCTTCCTCCACGTGGGCAGCACCTCGGCCACAGGGGCTGGCAGCACTGCCCGGCTCAGCAGCTCCACTTTGAAGGCCAACAAATCCTGCTCTGTGAGTCACGGCCAGGACCCCATGTCACAGCCCCTGTGGGAATGGCGGTAATGGGGGGCTGTGGGGAGCCCTGCATGGGACTGGGGTTGTGTTTGGCCCTTTGCTAGACATGGGCAACATGTTTTGGGGAGAGATTTGGTGGCACCTTCAGTGCCAGCTGGGACTTCTGAGCTCCTCCAGCCCCACCACTGTGAGCATCCCGTGGGGTGGCAGCCAAGCTGTGGGGTTCAGGGCACTGTGTGCCTCTGCCCTGAGGCTTCAGGTCTCACTCACCCCGCTTCCCCCATCCCCAGCTCGTGCTGTACTGCCACCTCCATGGCTCAGCCACCAGCAGCCTCAGCATCTCCTACGTGACCAACTCCACCAAGCACCTGGTGAGGGAGAGGACAGGAGACCTGGGCAACTGCTGGGTCCGGGAGAGAGTGGACTTCAATGTGACGGAGAGCTTCAAGGTGGCTGGCACTGTGCTGGGGCAAGGGTCACTGGGCCACCCCACGGAGGGCACAGGGCTACCCCCAGTATGCACCCATGAGACCAGGGGTAGGGGTTGAACTGGGAACCAGATGCCAGAGCTGAGCCTCCTAGTGCTGGCATGTGTCACCTTCATGTCCCTGTGCCCACACCTCCAATCCCTCTACCAGCCCTCCGGCCCGGGGACCACCCCACTGGAAAGGGCAGGGGAGAGGTGCCGTCATCCATCCCATGTCACCCCATGCCTTCCCACTGTCCTGTCTGCTGTCTCCCATGGCCACCCACACAACCCAATCCCCTCCCAGCTGGCCTTGGAGGACACCCCAATGGCACCCGGTGGCCTCCTGAGGGCACACAGCACCCTGGGCAGCTGCATGGATGTGTACAGGGGCAGCACCGTCACCCGAAGCCCCCATGAACCTGTCAGCCCCCCCACGCACCCCTGCCAGCCGCAGTGTCGCCCCTGTCCCCCCAGGCCCCTGCCTTGGGGACCGTGTTGGCCGATCATGGCAGCTGGGCTTCCCTGGTCCTGCGGCTCCCCTGTGTCCCCCCATGTTGACATAGCTGGTGTGGTGCTTCCCTGCAGGTGCTGATCGAGGGGGTGGCCAGTGGCACAGGGACCGTTGCCATCGATGACCTGTTCCTGTCTCCAGGCTGCGTGTGGCATCAGGGTGAGCGGGGGGGCAGCCATTCCCCATCCCTGCTCCTGCACAGGCAGAGCTCCCCAGGTGTCCTGTGCCCATGTCACGTCTCTAAAGGACCCACTGCAGGGTCTGCCTGTCCCTCTGCTCATCGTGATGACCATCAGGGGCACAGCATGGCAAGCACTTGCCCGGGTTGCCTCGTGTCCTCATCCTGTAGCTGTGACACCCCCCACCCCTCCACCCCAAAACCTTCTGCCCTGAGCCATATCACACAGGGCAGCTCCCACCGCCCCCTTGGTCCCCTTCATCTGGTGGCAGTGGGCAGGGCTGGGGGACATGACCGCTAGGGAGATGGTAAGGGACAGGGGACATCAGGAGGGGCTGTGGCTACAAGGGGTGACACTGCTGGGCCCTCTCACCACCGCTCTCCACCCTGGGGTGTTTCGCCATCAGAGGAGGAGGCTTCAACTACACTGCCGAGCCGGGCGGGTGCTGGCCCCTGTGCAGCTGGGGAGGTGCCCTGTGACAGCGGGAGCTGCATCAATGCGGAGCTGGCCTGTGACTTCGCCGAGACGTGTGCTGACGGCTCTGATGAGAAGCGCTGCGGTGAGAGCCACGGGCAGGCAGCCGGCTCCCCAGGAGCCAGGCGGCAGAGGGGTCTGGGACAGGGTGACTCACGCACCCCTTGGCTGGCACGGCCGGGGGAGGTGGGTGCCCGTGCAGTCCCCGGGCCGTGTGCTGGCCCAGCGGGGCTGAGCCTGGGCTTTTGCAGGAGCAACCACCTCCGAGGCGGGGGCCGAGGGCTGGCATGATGTCAGCGTGGGGCAGCTGCGCTGGGCTGTGCAGAGGGCCACCGAGCCCACCAACACCGTCCTCACCGGTGAGGCCATTCCCTGCACCAAGAAGATGCTCTTTGGTCCCCAGCCCCATGGGGGCTCCCAGTGTGCAGTGAACCCCTGCTCCTGCCCAGCCAGGGTGGGTGGGTGGCACCAAGGGAAGGGTGGGGGTGATGCCCAGGCAGGGTGCTGGGCTGGGGTGCTGCCAGGGGTGCAAGACCTCTGCCCTGACCTCTCAGGGTGTTTCTGTGCCCAGGGGATTTCCTGATCATCCAGGCAGGAGAAGGACAAATGGTGGCTCCTGCAAAGGCACGCACGCCTCTCCTGGGCCCCTCCGGCCCTGCCTGCGCCATGGAGATGAGCTACCACATCCACAGCGGCCCCCAAGGTACCCCCTGCCCAGCCCCGGACAGAGCCCCCATGCCTTCCCGGCTTCACAGCACCTCCCAGCCCTGCTCTGTCCCATCACACCATCCTGGAGCTGGGGTGTCCCTGTACCCACAGCTGTCCCCATCCCTGTCCCCTGTGGCTGTGGGTTCTGTGGGTTGGGTGGGGGACGGGCCCCAGGGGGCTCTCATCCTGTGGCTGGGGACTGCTGGTCCACACAGCCTCCGCACCGCCTCTCCTGCCCAGGCTTCCTCGCTGTCAGCATCACAGATCACAGCACTGGCACCAAACACCTGGCCTGGCACACACAAGGGCACGACGGCATGGCCAGGGGACACGTCCATGTCCCGCTGGGGGAGAGAACCCGTCCCTTCCAGGTGCACCCAGGCGCACAGGGACCAGCCTGGCTGGCTGCTGGAGGGTCAGTGCTGGCGCTGCCAGGCACCCCAGAGCTCACTGCCACCACGCTGTCCCCAGGTCGAGCTGCTGGGGCTGGTGGATTTACAGGACTCGGCGACTGCTGGCATTGACAATGTGACGTTCGTACAGTGCCACCCCGATGTGGTGCCCCCAGGGGCTGCAGGTATGACCAGGGACCTGTGGGCAGGGAGGGCAGGCACAGGCAGGACGGGACCCCAGCCCCCTGCCCGCAGAGGTGGATGCTGCTCCCACAGGGGCTGCCTGGTGACTGTCACCCTGTCCTCAGCCCAGGGACAGGACCACGGTGCAGAAGCCCCGAGGCTGGGGCCAAGCACACATCCTGGCCTGGGGAAGCTGCATGGCATGATATTGGGGAGTGGGGTGGGGGAGCAGAGAGAAAGGGCCATTTTGAGAATCTGCTTGCTTTTGGAGTGCCTTATCCCTCTCCCTGGCTGCGGCTGCCACTCTCCCATCAGAGCTGTCCTGCAACTTCGAGAAAGGCATGTGCGGCTGGTACCAGGATCCATCCAGTGACTTCCAATGGGTGCGCAGCACAGGGCAGGGGCAGGGCTCCGACCACACCACTGGCTCAGGTAAGGAGCTGGCTCCCCACCCGCGGACCTCAGGCAGCCCCGGGGACCCCGCAGCCTCCTGTCCCCAGGGCCCGGACGTCCCTGCGCACTCCAAGCAGCCCCATGCCTGTGGGGTGAGCTCAGCTGGGGCAGCCCAGAGGCACCTGGATCCGGGCCCAAGTGCAGCTGGGGGCACCGGTATCCATGTCCCCTCCACCCTGGCTGTCCCCAACACTCAGGCTACTTCTTGGCCGTGGATCCCTCTGCGCTGTGGAGCCACGGGCAGCGGGCACAGCTCGTCACCTACTGGCAGGAGCCCATGGCCACTCCACGCTGCCTCTCCTTCTGGTACCGCCTGGCCGGCCCGCAGATTGGTACACAGCCCCATGGCACCCTCCTGGGAACGCCCCAGCCTGGCTCTGATCCCCTGGGCCAGTGGGTCCCCGAGTGGCTCAGGATGTTGCCCAATGCTCCCTTTTGCTCAGGGACCCTGAATCTCAAGCTGCGGCTGGAGGGAGAGGAGGAGACAGTGCTGTGGACCCAGCGTGGCACCCGGGGCAGCATCTGGCACCGGGGACAGGCGACACTGCCCGCCACGGGCCAGCGGCAGTACCGGGTGAGGGCCAGGTCGCCCCTGTGCCACCAGGTGCCAGTGAGGCTGTTTGACGCCTCTGTCTTGGTGGCAGGTGGCCTTCGAGGCCCTGCGTGACGGGTTCCTGGGTGACATGGCGCTGGATGATGTGGCGCTGACAGCGGGGCCCTGTGGGGCCGATCTCTCCTGCTCCTTCGAGGCAGACGCCTGCGGGCTGGCAGCCAGCGGGCAGCACTCCTGGCTGCGGCAGAGCAATGGCACTGGCACCACCGCTGGCCCCCCCGTCGACCACACCACGGGCACCGCCACAGGTACGGGCAGCTCTGGGAGAGCCCTGCCTGCCCTGAGGGGTCTGCCTGTCCTCCCTGCCCTGCCTGCAAACTGCCCTGCCTGCACACTGCCCTGCCTGCCTGCCCCGAGGGGTCTGCCTGCTCTCCCTGCCTGCCCTGCCATGATGTGCACAGGGCACCCCTGTATGGGGTTCCCCACCCCTGGGGCTCCCAAAACCCAGGTTTTCCCAATCTTGGGGGGCTACCCAGCCCCAGCGGTGTCTGGCTGCCCCCAGCAGGGCTGGGTGGGGGTCACAGCACGGGGGCTTCTCTCCCCCCAGGCCATTACATGGTGGTGAGCACGGGCAGGGCCTCCCTGCCGGCCGGGCACACGGCCGCACTCACGTCCCAGCCGTACCAGCCCTCTGCGCCCGCCCAGTGCCTGGCCTTCTGGTACCAGCTGAGCGCCGGGACCCCAGGTGAGTGCCGGGACCCCAGGTGAGTGCCACCACCCCCCGTGAGGCCCCAGGGCACCTCTGGGCGGGTGGGAGTCCCCCACTGCATTGGCCCAGGACCCCTCTCCATGGCGGGTGTTCTGGGCAGGCTCCCTCGACGTCTTTGTGGAGCAGAGCGGGGTGCGGAGGAAGGTGATGAGTGTGAGAGCCATGGAGGGGGACGCCTGGCACCGCAGCCACTTCACTGTCCAGCCGGATGGGGACTGGAAGGTGAGACAGGACAGGGCGCCAGGGACCTCACATCATAGAATCATAGAATAATTTCAGTTGGAAGAGACCCTAGGGATCATCAAGTCCAACCATAACCTAACTCCAGCACTAACCCGTGTCCCTGAGAACCTCATTGAAACACCTTTCGATGGAGGGGCTCTCCGGGAATGGTGACTCCAGCACTGCCCTGGGCAGCCTGTTCCAATGCCCAATAGCCCTTTCCAGGAAGAATTTTTTCTAATATATAATCTGAACCAGGCCTGGCACAACTTGAGGCCGTTTCCTCTGCTCCTGGCGCTTGTTCCTGGGGAGCAGAGCCCGACCCCCCCTGGCTCCAAGCTCCTTTCAGGCAGTTCAGAGATCAGAAGGTCTCCCCTCAGCTCCTGTTCTCCAGCTGAACCCCCCAGGTCCCTCAGCCGCTCCCATCACACTTGTGCTCCAGCCCCTCACCAGCTCCGTTCCCTTCTCTGCACTCTCTCTAGCATTTCAATGTCCTTATTACGATGAGGGGCCCAAAACCGAATAAAAGGAAAAGCAGCCAAAACCATCAGGGTGGGATCAGGCTGGGGGTGCCGAGGGGAGCGTGGCAGCCACCAGCCTCAGCGTGCCACCCTGAATATCGTCCGGCAGGTGATATTTGAGGCAGTAGGAGCTGGGAGTGACCATGGGTACATGGCGCTGGACGATCTGCACGTGTCGGATGGAGTCTGCCCCGAGCCGGGTGAGAGCTGACGCCACAGGGGTGCTGCGGACTGGCTGGGAGGGACAGGGCACCCATGGAGGCACCTGGCCATGGGGGTGAGGACAGCCTGTCCCATCCATCACGGCTCTGCCATGGCCGCTGGGCACCGAGCTCCTGCCCTGAGCTTGGCCTGGCCAAAATCTGGGTGCAGTGGGGAGGGGGCTGAGGGTTCCCCCCTGGATGCCCTGTCTCCCACCAGGTGGGGCAGGGCAGCGGGTGCCTGCAGCTCCGGGTGTATCACAGGCCCCCCTTTCCTCCCAGCGTCCTGTGACTTCGAGCAGGACACGTGTGGCTGGAGCAGCCCTGCGGACCCCCGCCTGCACAGCTTCGCCTGGGGCTGGAAGAATGGGATCCCCCTTGCCAAGTACCCTGGCCCCGAGCAGGATCACACCCTGGGCACAAGAGATGGTAGGAGACACCATCCCCTCCCACAGCACCCTGGCGTGGCTGGGAGGACAAGGAGGAGGAGATCCCCCATGAATGTGTCCCCTGCTCAGTGCGTCCCGGGGGGCCTGGCTCCACAGTGTCCCCATTCCCTCCTTGCCCTAGAGGGACAACTCAGTCCCAAAGGCAGTGAGAAGCGGAGCCAGGGTTGCAACCCTCAGGGCATTGCTCTGGGCAGTTTGTGGGGGAGCAAGACACATGGGCCGGGCTGCAGGACGGGGGGACACCCTGTGCTCTGTCCCTACCCATCCAGGTCGCTATGTGCACTTCGACACTGGTGTGCTGGGCACTGGGGGCACCACTGCCCGGCTGGAGAGCCAGCACCTGCCTGCTGCTGCCGATGCCTGCCTGCGGTTCTGGTACCACATGGACATCCCAGAGCACCTCGGTAATAGCAGCAGGGAGGAGGTGCTGTCCGGGGAAGGACATCATGAGCCCAGAACGGGAACGGGGGCTTGGTCAGGAGCTGCCACCCCCCTCCTCTGGCTCCTGGGGGACTGTGGGTGGCTGTTGATGCCGTACACCTGTCCCCCTCCACCTGGCAGCTTGCGGGGAGCTGCGGGTGATGCTGCAGAGCGCGGCAGGGCAGCGAACGGTGTGGAGCATGGCAGGGCATCAGAGCCGGGGCTGGCACAGTGGCGTGGTACCTGTGCAGAGCCCCAGCGAGTTCCAGGTGAGTGGGGTGGCTTGGGGTGCAGGGTGTCCTTCAGGAGTGTGGGGTGCCCTCCATGTGCATCACCCCCCACATCCCATGTTCCCCCACAGATCATCTTTGAAGTCACCACACGGAGGTGGCCAATGGAGGGGACAGTGGCACTGGATGACATAATTTACAGCACCGGAGGGAGCTGCCATTCCAGACTGGACATGCTGGTAGAAGGTGTGTGGCCGATTCTGGCTGTGACCTCAGAAAGGTCAATTCGGTGCTGCTCGAGGTGTTGGTGCTGCGGCTGGAGCCAGTTCTCCTGGGCCTGGCAGCATCTCCTCTCCCTGCAGAGAAACCCTCTGGCAGCTTCGTGGCAGAGGTGGTGCTCAGCCTTCTCCTGGCCATCGTCGTCCTGGCACTGGTGGCCACCGGCAGCTGGTACTGGCTGAAGCAGCGAGTGCTGGCGAGTGGGCAGCCAGCAGAGAGCAACGCTCCCCAGGGCTTCGACAACATCACTTTTCGAGATGTAAGGACAGGGGTTAAGGGCTCCTGCTTGCCCCCAACCACGTCAGAACAGCATGTTCCTAAAAGCTCAGCAAATCCCAGCAGCTTCCCCCCCGGAGCTCACACTTTGGCAACAAGTCAGGGAGGTGCAAAGGGCTCAGCCTCTTATCTGGTTGCCAGCGAACGAGTGACCTGGAGCTGTAGGACTGACCTAGAAATGCTGCTGGTGCCATCAGGCAGCTGCTCCAGAAAGAGCTGAGGCTGCGATCCTCCTCCCCAGAGGCCCGCAGGGAGCAGGTCACACAAACATTGCTCGTCCTCCGCCAGCAACTCAAAACCCTGAGAGGCAGCTCCAGCTGCGGTTTCCGTTTCCTTTGGCAGGTTTGGTGCCACGTTGTCCCCAGCAGAGCCACCAGCCCCAGGACTGACCCACAAGGGGCCGTAGAGCTCCCCGGGTGTGCGGGGGGTTGGTTCCTCTGCCGGGGTCACGGAGCACCAGCACACGGGTTCTTCCCTCTGCAGCTTGGAAGGATTCCTCGTATTTCAAATTAGACACAGCCTCTGTTCGCTGTAACCAATTCCCGGTCACCCTTTCTTTACAGGACAAGGTCATTATATCTCCAGTGACAAAAGACGGGGATGAGAACTGAAATCCTAAGGTGCTGCGTGCCGACCCCCGCAAGGCGCACAGGGCAGAGATCATCACATCAGCAGCACTCACACTCCAGCAGCCTCTCCGGCTCTCGGCATCGGGGAGCAGCCGCGGGTGCTCGCCCCGAGGGACGTGCCGCTGGTCCTGCTGCCTCCAAGCGCTCGGGAAAAGCAACGTTGTCTTTTGTAACATGAACTTTCTGCACCGAGCCACAGTGGTGTGCCTGTGCTTTGACAGGAGTTCTTTGCAGCGGGCACCCCGCTGGCTCTAGGAGGCGAAGGGCGCAGTCCTGGGTCCTGGGCTGCAGATCAGCGGGTGCCACATGGAGCATGAGCGCCTTCCCAAGTGCAGGATGAAGCACAGGAGCTCCCAGGGAACAGTGTCCCCTGGGGAGGACACCCAGGTGGGGTTTGGGGGTGGCTGGGAGGGCAGGGTGCACTACACAGCACATCCCAGGGCAGGGAGCAGCCCGAACCCCACTGCAGAGGCACCCACCCGCTGCAGGACTGTGCCCACGCATTGCAAGGGCATAATTTGCATTTAGATGTTATTGGGAAAATGAAAATGTTCCTGAAGTGCAAGCCAAGCTCAGGCACCCACACTGCACCCAGCGCCAGCCTGAGCCCAGGACCCTCTCTTAGCTGCATTTAAAACCAGGCAACCGCTCAGCAGCCCCGGGCCAAGGCGGCCGGTCCAGCCTGTGCCCTGCCTGTCCCCAGGGGCTCGCCCCTCCTGCTCCCTGGGCCTGCCAGTCCTCCCTCTGCCGCAGAGAACTCCCATCAGCTCTGTCCCACTTCGGCTACACCACAATCCGTCGAGCACCGTCCCCATGGCCCAGCTGGCAGTGCCCAGCAGGAACCGCCCCCAGCACCGCTGCGCTCCCGCAGGGCTGCGGCTTCGTCCAAACACCCCAGCGTCTCCACATCCCTCGTGCTCTGTAGAGCTCCCCAGAGACTCCACTCGCCTCTGCAGAACATAAACACACAGTATTGATTTCATTTCGGGGCTGCAAGCCCGAGCTGCAGCCCTGAGCGCCAGCACGGAGCAGAGCGGGGCCCTTGCCCAGCGCTCCGGGCAGTCCCGCTGCGGCAGCTCCAGTCGTGCCCAACCACAAACGTTTACTGCCATGGTGAACGTGTAGCAACTACCCCGTGCAACTGAAGGGTATCAAACTTTATTATAGATCTCTTTAAAACAGGCTGGAAGGAACAAACAAAAATGTCACCGTGGTGCAGTGACTGAGTCACCATTTCAAATGCAGACGCTGACCAACCCCCAACTCTCCCTAATTATTTATATATAATATTTCCCATCCGTCCCCAGAATTGCTCCAATTAAATGACCACATTTCAGACCAGCCCAAGTGTCTTCAAATTAGCTGCTTAGATTCTAAACACCAAGACACACATGTTTTCTGGCAAATCAGACGCGGTATTCTGGGGGATTTAGTTCTTCAATCTCTGGGAAGGAGGAAGGAAAAACAAAAATCAGGAAAATTGCTTCTTTAAGGTTGCCTTTTTACAGCAGGTACAGATTCGGCAGATTTCCCCCCCAAAGCAAGTCTGAAACCCTCTTGTTCAGCTTGGCAATATGAAGAGAGACTCCGGTGGTCAAGGAGAACCAGCCAGGGGACATCAGTCTGAACAAACTGATTTCGAGGCTTTGTTGTCATTTCCCTTTGGGGCCGGTTTCCAGCGGTTTCCCAATGTCCTTCCCACGCAGTTTAAGGCCTGGATTAAGACAAAGGAGACAACCACCATCAGCTGCCATCTGCGCCCAATCATTCACCCGATAACTTTATTTCCACAAGTTTTTGCTACAAGGAAGAGAACATCCAAAAAAGAGGGCAGGGGAACTGGAGCTGGGGAAAATCCTGCTTTAGTTTCTAGGAGCATCAGACTAATTTCAGAAAAGATCCAATTCTTGCTTGTGCACTGTCTTCCTAGAAAAGGGCATCCGAACCGGCCTGGGAGAGTAACATCAACACCAGCGGCTGCAAGACACCTCCCCAAGTACAACCAGGTGTTCGTGGGTCTCAGTATCTCACTGATTTTGAGGGCAGCGCGCAGGGCTGGGCCCCCGCGCACGGCCCAGAGCAAGAAGATGAAAACCAAAGGAGAACAAGAGCTCCGAGCTCTGGTTTCAGTCAGCAGATCCAAGTTTTATCAGAAGATGGCTTAATGACACCGCACCCAGGATAAGCTACAGCCAGCAACTCCTCCTGATGTGGAAAATGTAACTTAAACCAAAACGTCCCTCCTGAAAGCACTGACGGTATTTTTGAAGTCTCCTTTCTGAACTTACCAATGGCTCTTTCGATCTTGCCCATAACCTGGTTATTGGGGATTGCTCTTCCTGATTCGTAGTCAGCAATAACTTGTGGTTTTTCATTGATTTTCTAAAAAGAGAGAAGGCATCTCAAACATCGGCTCCATACACTGCAAAGTACTCACACAGATAATTAACAGCACCTAATTATGACAGAATCAGAAGACAAAGTGCTACTTCCAGGCTTACTCCACCACCACCATCGCCTCCCTTGGCTATGTGAGTGCTGCAGTGAAGGTGACACCACCCTGGACAGGCGTCTGCTTTCCTCGGCCCCCCAGGAGGAGCAGTAATGCTCTGGATTGCTGTTGTTTAAGACAGCAGCAAGATTCTGAACACCGCGGCAGGCCCAGGGGTACAAAGACCCTCATATCAGTGCTGAGCTGATGGGAGGAGAGGGAAAAACAAAACCAAAACAGCCTCCTACCAGCTCACCAGCTGCAGCAACGCTGTCTCCAAGCAGGTGTTCAAGAGCTGTACAGATAAACCCCTAAAACACTTCCTACATAGCTAACGCTGCCCGGAGATCAGAGTTCACCAAACTCCCTGCTCATGACACCGTCCCACCGCAGTTGCCCACGAGGGGCCAGCAAGGGTTTCCACCTTCGCTGGAGGCGCCTGAGCCTGCTCAGGAGGGGAGCGCAGCGGCCAGCGGGCCGTACTCACCGTGGCCAAGTCCTTCTGCGTCATGCCCTTGCTCTGCCGGCCCTGCTGGATCACTTTGCCCACCTCCAGCGGAACCCTGTCATGGTGCAGCTCCTCTGTTTCTCGGTCGAGCTTGGCCGTGTTCTTTGTAATAAAGTGTTGTTTGTTCTGGCCTGCTGCCCCTATCATTCAAAGCAAGAACAAAAAAACAAAGACAAACAAAACCAGGCTCAGAGCTGTGCCAAAATGTATCAAAGTGCTTTTTCTAAGCACTCAGCTGCCCAGGATCCCAGGGAGCGTTCAAGATTTCAACGTGCCAACACCAGCGCTGATCGCAAGCACATCAGAGAACGCATTAACGCTCTTAATGCTGCTGTGTAAACACAGCCACGCAGAGCTCTCCCCTCCCCTCCCCTCGCTTCTCACCTGAACTTCACTCCGGATAGGCAAGACGTTGCTATTGCTTGGGGATTTCATATTTAAACTTCCCTCCAGACACACATTTGTGCTACAGCGTGGGGGGGTTAATATCTGAACCTCTATCTTGTTTGCTCAGGTATAAGGCAGCACGAATAAACGGCTTTTAATCAATTTTCTGATGCATTTTATAAGTAAACTCTAACTGTACTTAGCTTTGCGGAAAGCCCGTGGTTCAAAAACATGCTATTTGTTTTGTCTCATTTTAGTTGCAGTATTTAAGCCCTAGTTTGAATTCTTCCTCTCACATTGGCCTCTGACATCCACTCTCTTGATAAAGCTGACTAAGGTTGTTCAAAGATCATCTATTTATTTATTTCCAACCGTCATAATCTCATTCCTATGGTGAGAGAACCCGAGAACTTACATCAGACAGGAAGCAAAGAGCAACGTCACAGGAAGCAGCCCCAGAAATCCCTAAGCATGCTACCAACAAGAGAAATAAGCTGCAAAAATCAGGATTTAGAGTGTTGTGATGGTGAAGGCTCTTCTAAGAGCTTTGCGGCCTCAAGAACACGCATGTTCTCGTTGATGTTTTTCTTTCTGTTTGCTCTGGCACCAGCTAAAGTTCAGCTCCGGGCAACCGGGAGCTCAGAGCCGGTTACAGGGGAGCGCTCCCCCGGCCCCGGCCGCTCCCCTCGGCCCGCGGCACCTGCCGGTGCTCGGCTTCACGCAGCCCCGCTCAGAGCGACCTTCGGCTTGGCCGGGGGTGCTGCCTCCTGCCCCCAGCACCCGGCGGCCGCCTGCAGGAGCGGCCCGGGGGCGGCCCGGGGCCGGGCTGGGAGCCCCCCCGAGGAACGGTGCCGCCGGGCCGAGCTGCCCAGGCCTCGCCCCCCCGCCCCGCCGCGGCCCGGCCGGGGATACCCACACTTCTTGGAGGTCTCCACGTCCTCTCCGCGCCGCTGGGCCGCCAAGATCGCCTGGGGGAGGAAAGGGGCCAACGTGAGCGCTGCGCTCCCCGGAGCCGCCCCGTCAGCAGCACCGGGCCCTGGCCACGGGCTCGCCCGGGCCTCGGCCGCAGAGCTCGCCCGGGCCTCGGCCACGCCAGGCCCGAGCCTCCGCGCCGCTCGCCGCCGCGAATCACACGCTGACCTGCTTGGACTTGGCCTGGGCCGCGCTCGGGCCCTTCTTGCGCAGCACCGTGACCGTGTCCCAGTCGCTCTCCGCCATGGCCCCGCACCGGCCCCGCCCGCCGCGCGCCTCTGCCCGGGGCCGCGCCCGCCGCTCAGGGGGGCGTAGCCCAGCGCCCGGTCCGCGGGAGGCGGGGCCCACCGCCGCGCCCTCCGATAGGGTAGCACTCACGCCCTTCAGGAAAAATGGCCTCTCATTAGCTGGGAGCGCTCTTACAGGGCGGGGCCTCGGGTTGCTCAGTGGGCTTCTGCATAATAGCGCTCCAGGCGTGACGCACTTGTTCGGAATAGGCGCAGAAACAGAGCAATCAAGATGGCTCGCTCTCCGATTGGCCAGTGTACACGGCAGGCTGGAGGCGGGCGGGCACGCCTCTGTGCGCACTGAGAGGCTGCTGTCCGTGCCAATAACCCCCGGCCAAGAAGGGATTGGCTTATCTTTCGGTGCTGTCGTAATCGGTGACTAATGGCCGCGCTCAGCTGGGCGGAGCAAGGCACGCGCCGTGGCGGCGGTAAGCGGTGCCGCGGTGGTGACGTCAGCGCGGGCCGGCGCCCCCGGCGTCCTCGGCTCCGGTTCCCGCACGGCCCTGGGGGCTGAGGGCTCACCCGGGCGGCGGCGGACGGGATAGCGGCGTGGGGCCTTCCCGCCCGCCCGTCCCGCAGCGCGGCCTTGCGGCGGGGGCGGGGGGTTTCTGCTCCCCGCGGGGGCGGCCGCTCGGTGCCGGTGACCGGGCAAGCTGCCCCCGCGGCGGGCGCGGCGCTTCGGCCGCTCGGCGGAAAAATCCACCCGTTTGCGTCCGGTTCGCAGGAAACCCGCGTGAGGCCGCGAGAGAGGGAGGCGCTGCCTCAGCGGCAGCAGCGGCCCGGCGCGCTCCTCCGGGAGGGGGTGAACCCGCTCAGCTCTGGTCTGAGTCACCCGAAAAGCTCCGCAGTAAAGGCAGGAGAACCCGGCCCTCTCTCTGGTTTCTGAACTCGGGGCGTGGGAGGGGGGACGGGAGTTCGGAACCCTTGGCGGCGTTTTGCAGGTGCTCACAGCAAAGCGCAGGGGAGCCGCTTGGTTCCAGGTTACGGGGAGTCAGGCTTTGCGCAGAAACGGGGCACCGGGAGAGCGAGGGGGGTTCCCTCTGCACAGTCGGTCTGTGGCTTTGTCAGCACGACCTGCTGGGCTGCAGCTGCCCAGGAGCCTCGGGAGAGTGGTGTTGGTGTGCAGAGGTGGAAGGCTAACGCTGTGCGATACTCAGTGTCTGCGGTGGCAGCCAGGGTGTTGCAGCAGCGGGTTTGTTCAGAGCAGCCCCGGGTGGCTCCGTCCCGCGGCTGGAGCTGCAGGTGAGACGTTGTTGGCGGTTCCTGCCTCTCCGGGAACAGCGCGTCCTGCTCCCAGCGCCGCGGCCGGGGTCACAGCTCGCTCGGAAACGCAGGAGGGGTTTTCCTTCCCTGAATCACGTCAGCCAGCCAAGAACTTTGGTGATGTAAAGGTTTCCACAGTTGCTTTCCCAGACTAGCGCAGATGCGCTGGGAAGAACAACGTTGCGGTGGAGCGAGTGAAGCGGCGCCAGCATGGGCGAGCGGTGGTGCCAGTCCCAGGGGAGCTGCGTTGTGCGCGTCCCGGTGCCAACACGTGCGCGGGGACACGCGTCATCCCGAGCGCCCTCAGGTGCTGGTCCCAGCTCTGCGGGAGCATCTCACCTCAAAGGGCATCGGCGCAGCCTTTGGTCCCGTGCGAAGGTCTCAGGGCCTCCCTGGGCTTGGCTGCAGCCGGCTCAGCCCATGGTGCTGCCCTGGGCCCCGGGGAGCTGCCCCCGTTTGCTTCCTTGTTGTGCTGCTCCGCTCCCGCACTGTCCCCGCAGCTGGGGCTACTGGGACAGACCCTTTGGCTGCACCGTCAGGGGCAGCACCGAACCGGCTCTGATGGGAAGGATTTCCCCAGCAGCAGATGAATTCCCCGTGTGATAAGAACAAGCCCTCCCCTGCCTGCTCGTGGGGCAGCTGTAAAGCCCCAAAGCCCCCGCGCTGCCTCATCATGATCCGGCTGGGGACCCTGAGTGACAAAACTGGCCACTGTGACCTTTCGCAGAGCGAATTCCCCTGCAAAAAGCACCTCCCGCTGACCTCACTGCTGCGGGACCAGCGGCTGCGCTTCCCCCAACGTCACTGTTTCTCGGTCACACCGAAGCCCGTCGGCCGCCACCTGCGCGGCGCCCCGGCCCGTGCTGTCCCTGCGGTGGCGCAGCCATGGCGCTCTGTGCCCAGGTGAGCAGCACCAGCCCCACCCGGCACACCAGAGGCCTCTCAGAAGCGTTCCTGGGTGCCCAGACCGGCTCTGGGCGGGGGGGGGGCGGTCGTGGCGGGAAGGTGGGTGTCCCTGGAGGTTGGGACCCCGGGTGGGGGTCAGTGTGCCCCTGTGCCGAGCACTGCTGTCCCCCTGGGTACCCCTGGCCGGCACAAGGTGCGGGTGGATGGGTCCGGGGAGGGGTGGGACAGGGGACGGTGGGGGGAGCAGCGACGGAGGACAGGGGTCCTGGGGGTGACACTGCGGGGGCTGGCGGGGCGTGCTGGGGGATGGTAGCGGGGGTGACGGGCAGATGACAGTGTGGGGGTGACGGGGTGGGGGCGTGGCGTGGCGGTGACGTCAGAGCTGCTGGCTCCTCCCCGGCGCTCCCGGGATGGCCCCGCGCGAGCGGGCCCGGCGGGCGGGGCGTCGCTACACGTGTCCGGTGGGCGGGGCCTGGGGCGGCTTCCGGTGCGAAGCGGACGGAGGCGGCCGGTGAGCGCGCAGCCCGGTACCGGCCGGTGCGGGACGGGCGAGGGGCGGCGGGGCCGGGGGCCGCGGCCGGGCCGGCGGGCGGACAGGCAGGAGGCGGAGGACGGGCGGACGGGCCCTGCCCCGTGCGGCGGCGCCCCGGGCCTCGCTCCGCCTTGAGCTCGGCCCGGCCCCTCCTGGCGGCGGGCAGGCCGGGGCGCACCGGGCGGTGGTGGCAGCCGGGGACGGTGGGGGCTGCGCTGGTGCGGGCTGCCCGAGCCCCGGGAGAGCCGGCCCGGCTCCTCGGCCTGTCCCGAGTGCGCGGCTGTTGCCGGCGGTGCCCGGTTCTCCCGTGTGATCCCGGGGCGGTGCGTGTGTCCGGGACTGTGGAAACAGCCTGGCGAGAACGGGCAGTCGCGATGCAGCGGAAGAACAGAATTTGTGTTGAAGAGCCGGTTAAGTACCCGCAGCACCGGAATGACGCCGCCCGGCCCGGTCGCATGGCGGAGCAGCCGCCCCGGTGGGGACACCCCCGGTACCGGCGGTTCCGTGGGCGGGCCGGTTCTTTCCCTCCTCGCTGGTTTGCTTGTGCCCCTCACACCTGCGTTCTCCAGCCCTCTGGAAGCGGCCGGTCGGTCCGGGCTCTGGGCGGGATTCCCGGGATTTTGGACAACTGAAAACAAGCGGTGGGAGGCTGTGGGCACCTCACAGTGCCTACGGGTGTGTGGAGGACCGAGGTGATTTATTTGTGTTACTGATCAGCTGTAGGACGGTTTTTGATCTCTCTGCAGCCCGAGGGAGCTGGGGTGTTGAGCCAGAAGACAGGACTCCAGGGGGACCTTAGTGCGGCCTTTCCGTACTTAAAAACACGGGGACAGACTTTTGAGCAGGGCCTGTTGTGACAGGACAAGGGGTGATGGTTTAAACTAAAGGAGGGAGATTCAGGCTGGATATGAGGAAGGAATTGTTGTCCCTGAGGGTGGTGAGAGCCTGGCCCAGGTTGGCCAGAGAGGTGGTGGCTGAACCATCCCTGGAGACATCCCAGGCCAGGCTGGACGGGGCTCTGAGCAACCTGAGCTGGTGAAGATGTCCCTGCTCATGGCAGGGGGGCACTGGGGAGCTGGGAAGGTCCCTCCAACACAAACTGTTCTGTGGTTCTTGTTTTGGGTCAGAAACCTTGGTTTCTCTGCTCAGGCTGCGTTTCAGGTAGCTTGGATGGGGATTTTAGTGAGGTCTGTTCACATGGTCTCTTTGTTCTGCTTTTAATCCCAAAATTAACTGTTAAGTTTTTCTCTGTATTATTAGCTAGGTGGAGGCGGGCTTGTGCCTGATGTCGGTGTGTTTACCTGTGGTGTTGGGTTTTGGGTGCCAATGTATGTGCGAGTATATGTGAAAAATGACCACCATCCAGTTATACTGAAACAGGGAACGTATTGTTATTTTCAGGCTCTGGAGATCCAGCCAGGGTTGTTTGTTCACATGGCAGCAGCAAACTCCACTCCACCTGGCTCTTTGGATCTAAACCAGCCTGGATTTGCAAAGGAGATCCTGGGAACTAAACTAGAGGTCAAATATCTCTGCTCCGATTGCAAGAATATATTGAGGAGGCCGTTTCAAGCTCAGTGTGGACATCGTTACTGTTCCTATTGCCTGAAGAAAATTATAAGGTAACTTTTGTGCCTTCAGTCTAAAGACAAAATGCTTGAAGAGGCATTTTCAAGCGAAAAAGTAAAATCTGATTTCCATGACCTGTGTCAGACCATCTTTAAGGGAACGCGTCATCTCTGACTTGCTTTTATTTTTGTGTGGTTGCTTCAGTGTTCCCTTTTCCAGAATCTCCCGCATTATTTTTGCCATTCATCACTGAAGGGACTTGCTCCTAAAAATCATCCTGTGCTTGTGCCAAAATGGGAGAAATTTAAGTACACACTGGCTTGCAGGAAAGTTTCCTGCTGTTCTGTCTCCTGACCGTACGTGAGGGCGGTTGAATAAAGTGGGTAATCGGGAAAAGAAAATATATTAGAGTCAGAAACAGGCATAAAAAACACATATGAGCAAAGGCTCAATGTGGTGTTTTGAAAAAAAGAAAATGCTTTATCATTAAGTCATCAATCGGTCTCTCTTTGCTGTGTATGATGGTTGTTTTTCTGTCTGCCAGCGCTGGACCTCAGAAGTGTGCCAGCTGCATTCAGGAGGGAATATACGAAGAAGGAATTTCTATTTTGGAAACAAGCTCGGTAAGTAAAAATGCATTTTAAAAAATAAAGGTCACTGATACCGTTAATACCACTTGCATTTCTTTTTGTTGTTTTAAACGCAAGTTCTGAGAATCCCTTGTTCCTAGGAAACGTTTTCTTCAGTAGTGAGAGTTATGATTAATGTGCTGGACTCCCCAGCTCCTAAAATCCAGGTCACGTTGATGTAGCAGTGTCCTAATTAAACGCTGTAACAACCATTTGTTTGCCATTGGCAACCTCTGAGGATGTGATGTGGTGACTTGGAGGAGCCTTAATAAAGCATTAAGAGTCCGGACTAAAACTGCAACCCCTCAGTAATTTTTGTGGTTTGCTTGTTTTTTCCGTTTCAGGCTTTCCCAGACAACGCAGCCCGTCGGGAGGTGGAAAGTCTGCCCGCTGTCTGCATTAACAGTGGCTGCACGTGGAAGGGGACGATTAAAGAATACGAGGTAAAGACCAAAGCGAGGCCTTCGCGGCTGCATCCTTTCCTTCCCCCTGTGTTGGGGAAGGCTCCCGTGGTTGTGCGTGTCCGCTGGCAGTGGCGGCCTGAGCGTTTGCCTCCCTGGATTTCAGTGGGCGCTGGAGGGGTTTCTTGGCTGCGGTAGGTTTGTGTGCCCTGCTGAGGGCACAGGCTGGACCGAAACCATTTCGGATTTGCACGTGATCGCAGGCACCAGGCGTGGTGGGAACCACTCACTCGATCTCCACCTCCTTTCTGCTATAAAAGGCAAGTGAACTGTCAAGAAATGTGAACCTAAAACTTGGGGAAAGCGGCCTGGCCATGATCCTGTTTCCAGCCAGCACCCCCGTAGCCACCAGGGCAGTGGGCAGTGGCCGCACGAGCCTGCTGCGCAATTTGGCTTTTCCACTCCTGCTCTTCTTGAGCAGCCCACCAGCTTTTTAACGCTGGCTTTCCTCGGGAGTGTGGGCCTTTGGTCCCCAGCCTGCGCACAGGTAGCGCTCCTCAGAGCCGTGTTCTTGCTGAGGGTGGCAGGGCCACATGCTGCCCCGTGCTCTCCAACCCCTCAACTCCGCTGTGGTGATCTGCGTCGTTAAAGTGCGCTGGCAGGTAGTGGTGAAGGTACATTCACCGAGAAGCTTTGGTGCTCCCGACGGACAGTTTTGTCATCCCTTTTGGAGCGGAAGAACCGACACATGGAGGGCCTGAGATAGGAGTAAATTCTGTTTCTGTCTCGCTCTTGCCCTAGGTAAAGACCCTGTGGGCCATGGAGTGACCAAGACGTGTGTCAGGAAAGGTTTAAGTTTGGTTTATCTAGGCTGATGTTTGGGTTCTCTGCCATGCTGCTGCAAGGCGGCAGAAAGAAACAACAGCTGTGGGTCGTGCCTGAGCTTTCTGCCGAGCTTGCTGAGCCTGTTCTACACAAAGATGCTTCTGCGCCGCTGCTTCCCTGTCCTGCTCTCTAGAACCTTCCGCTGCTTTGTGCTAAGAGTTCCGTCCAAACGATGAGGGGAAATATGGTACTAACAGGTTCTCCTGCCGTGAAAACCTCACTCGCAAGTGGCTCACAGTGTGACTGAAAACGTGTCCGGTTAAAAGCAGCGGCGCAGCAATGAGAGTTAGGGAGTTCCATTTCGGAGTACGGTGTGTTTTACTGCGGTTCCAGTCTCAAGCTGTGCTGCTGGTGTCTGCAGATTGCGTGACCCACGCTGTAATTTCTACTGCTGACCAGTGACTCAAAGTCACTGCAGTGTTGAAAACGGTGATTGTAGTAAGTGAGCTTGTCTCTGTTAGACCAAACCAAATTGTATTTGTCAGCAGCTTTCAGTGCTCTTGATTGTGCTGGGACTGATGAGCTCTTGTGAACTTATTCTCCCGGGTTTAAAAACAAATCTTAAAGAGTTCCTGCAGAGCTCAGCAAAAAGTCATCAGCTGCCCCAGGTCCTCCCTGTGTGGTCCCACAAGTGTGCGAACGCGCTGGAGTCCGGCCAGGACTTGCCCTTGGAGTTGGAAAGGGCAATGGGGTGAGCCTGTCTCCCTGGGGGCTGCGCTGCGTGCGATGCTCTGGGATGTCTGAACTGATAAGGCTGTGCCTCTTATTTTACGCTCCACCTAATCTTCCGAATCTCCTGGTGGATGTTTCGCTAGAACACAGTATGTGTCCTAGAGCTGTGGCTCTGTGCTTGTGCTGCAGCCCTATCTCGGTTTTGGTTGCTCTGGGGTGATGAAAGGGGAGCAGGATTCAGTCTCGGGTTGAGTTTGCCCCTTCTGGCCGCCTCGGGTGCCATTCAGCCCGGTGGGCTCCGGATATTCTGTGCCCTTTCAGGAAAAGCCGATCCTTTCCTGGGAACTGGTGCGAATAGGCAAGATCTGGCTGTGTCTCCTGCCCCGCGGCTGCGGCTCTTCCTCGGGCTGATGGAAGGAGGCATCAAACACCATGGCAGCCCAGGGGCTCTCGTGGTACCCTGGACTGGCATTAAACCCTGCCCCGCGCCCAGGCCGGTTGGTGCGGAGCCGCAGAGCTCAGCTGGCGCAGCGCGGGCGCGTCTGCAGCCAGCAACGTGTGTAACGTCCCGCGGCGGCTCCCGCTGCGGAAAGTCCCTCGCTGCGCTATTTCCGACAGGACGTGGAAAGTCCCTAAGGGTGAATTCATTGTTTGCTAATTTAAAAATCGTGTGCTCGTACCGAGAGAGACTCACTCGGCTGCTATGGCTGCTATCCGCTTACAAATCAAAGGATACCGTCACTTCTGGTTTGCTAATCTTATCAGGGCATGAACAGGGAAAGAAATGTTCTGCAGCTGAAGCTGTAGCTCTTCAACTTCAAAAAAAATGGAACCGATTTCAGTTTTACTTTCTGTTCAGACAGACCAAGTTTCAGGTCTACAGGGACGTATAAAACAGAGAGTGCAATCTGCTTGGACGTGACTTGCACCTCTGCTTAAAGCTGTTTGAAGCATATGAAATATTTCGGTGCTTAGCACATGTCTGGGTTTATAAATGCATTTTTCAGACTGTACATATTGTAAACACTCAGTGGCATTTGGATAAAGCAGTTTGCGGTGGGCCTGCAGGGTTTTTCCTTTTAATCAGTAACTTCTTTCCATATGTAGGTTTCCCAATGAGTCTGCCTTGAACACACATAGAGAAAAGCAGGCTGTGGGCAGGAGCCTTTAGATTGAGGTGGAAAGTCCGAGGAGGGCTGCAGAAACTAAAGTTAGCGCCTTAGAGCTAAAGGAAAGACCGAGAAGGCGCGTCCTGTGATATCCAGGTGGAGGGGTTTGTGGTTCCTCAGCACTGGAGCATTTATTTTCTTGCCTCGCAGTACCTCCAATTGCCTACGTCCCTCTTCTGTTTCATTAGTATCTTCAGTTCTGTAACTTTTGTTAGTGTGTTTCTCCTCGCCAGCTGCTTTGCCCCCCGCCAGGAAGGGGCTGCAGAGAGGTGTCCACAGGTCAGCCCTGGCTTCTCCGTTTGTTACCCACACAGAGGCTTTCACTGCCCTGTTCATCTCGGGAGACACAGAATTATTTGAAACATAAGGAAATGTAACCAAATTTTGAAAGGAGAACTGAGTTTTAAGCTTAATCCTGACACCGGTATTTAAACGAAGTTGGGAGGGGGTGTTTCTAGGCAGACAGATGAGCTGAGCCAGCGCGGTCGGGTGGCTGTCAGCTGCGGTGACAACCTCTCCTCATCCACACTGCAGGGGATGTGTTTGCCCTGTAATCAGTTGGCTTTGAAGCATTCACTTGAATTGAAGCCTGGAAGGCTGTGGAAAGTGCAAGCTTCAGTACTTAAGTGATATTATTTCAAAGTATGTGGTGTTGGGGGGAGTTTCTGTGTCCCCTTCTCGGCTGCGTGGCTTCCTGGGGCCAGGTCCAAGTAACCGGGCAGTCTCTTCTTGCCCAGTGCTCCTACTGGGAGGTGCTGGGAAGCCCCGCTGTGCATCGTGTAGAGAAAGCTGTCCTTGGTTGTGATTCTCAGCTTAGGCTGAAAACTTCAGCTTCAGGCTTTTGCACATGGGTTAGAACAGAGCTGCTGGCCTTGGAACCGACTTGCCCTTCTTCTTGTTGCCTCCCAAATGTACTTCTGAGGGTTTTATAGCCACGTTGCCTGCGTGGGATACCACGTTTTGAGCACTGTGGCAGGGCAGCCAGCCTTCTCTTTAAAAGCAGGTTCAGCATGTGGTGTCTTTTTCTGAAGGTTTTGGCTCAAGTTACGGCGTGGTGTTGAAGTGCAGCTTGAAGCCGCCTCTGGCCTGACCAGCAGTTTCCCCCGGGACCAAACTACTGTCCCGTGGGAGGATCCCTGACTTACATCTGCAGGTGACCAAGAGGGCCTCCCTTTGGAAGAAGGGATCTGACACACCTTTACTTTCCAGCGCTGGGGTCCCCACACAAACCCTGGCCTCCCTTACAGTCCCTGGAGTAGAGTTTGTGCATCTGGCTCCCAAACCGGAGCAGGTTCCCGTCCGAGCCCATGCTGGGAGGTGAAGCCCCGGGGGCAGTGTGTATGGGGGCCTTGGAAAGCCCCGGCTGCAGAGGGTCTGCTCTCAGCTGCTACAAACGCCTTCTGTGGCGACCCTCCTCGTGCACAGTTTTGGCATCTGTCCCTTGGGAAGCAGAAAGCTGCAAGTCCTGAGCTTTGAAGCTGAGTGCTGTGTGTCCTGTCTAAGCCGTGGTGAAACCCGCAGCGTGAGCACGGATTTGGGGTGATGGGGGCAGCACTTCACACCCAGGGAGATGTTCCTGGGGCTCCAGGTGTCTGGCTGGAGCCAAAGCCACCGTCACACGTGCCCCTGGGCACCTCCAGCGTTTGGGAAGGGCCAGAGGAAGCAGGTTTGAAATGGCATCACTCACTGCAGGCTCCACTTCTCCAGCACGTGAAAGACACCTGTCCCAGGTGCAATATTTGTCTCATGTCCCCTTTTCTGGAGACGCTTCAGCCTTGTGCTGTGGCAGCCCCTCTGTTCCCAGCCCGCACCTCGCTGGCTGTGGGGCAGAGGAGCCGACCTTGTCCCTGCTCCTCTCTGCAGCTCCAGAGTGCGGCAGCTCCCCCGTCAGGCAGAGCACCCGGAGCCTTCATCCCCAGGCTGTCCCTCATCATCTCTGTGACTCGGGTGAAGCCCCACGTGCTGGTGGAAGGGCGTGTTGTCCTGTCCCCTCCCTGGGAATGTTGTCCCGGGGCCTGGTTGGCATGGGCCGCGCTCTCAGCGCTGCGGCAGCTGCTGCGCCATTGTCAGCGGTCGCTGTCAGAAGTAGCTCCTGGAGGGGGATGTTACGGATGCTCTGGTTAGTGCGATTGGTGCTCACTCCCCGGTGACAGGTTGTTCTCAAGAAGTGACCTCGTTAGATGTGAACAGCACATCTTGGGCATTTTTCAGGGAACCATAACTGTTAATTGCAGCCTAGAAGACCTGCGGAGTTATCTCTGATCAGGCGTTCGCGATCGCTTTGAACCTCCCTCACGTGTCAGCCAGCTGTTTGCAGGCACTCCGTGCAGCCCAACGCGGTAACTTTTCATTTCCTTGGCAAGCGGCTTTAGTGTTTCTGTTTTGCACTGCAGCTGTGTCTGAGGAACAGCGGGGGCTCCGCTGGCCGTGGCGCCAGCTCAGGTTCAGACTCAGGCTTATCTAAACTGCCCTGGGGGTCTGGCCCCATTCTGTTTCAGACTGGAGTCTCCCTAGGAAAATTATTCCTCTGGGATGATGGAGGAGTTTGGAAGAAGCGTCCTGGAGTGTCCCACCACCTCAGGCTCCTGTACTTCAAAGCAAACAAGGAGAGGCAGAGTCTGGTTTAGGAAATATTAGGAAACCCCCTGCTGCTTTCACAATATTTCTTGTGCCTTCAGCCTTCTTCAAAACCAGCTCTCGCTTCCACATCTGTCCTCAATACAAGAAATGTTGCCTTGAAGTTTCTCTACCGTAAACCCCAAATCAAATGTCTGTCTAATCGGCCCTAAAAGCCGGTGAACAAAACCACAGAGAGCTGAAAGCAAAGGTTGATCTGCTGGTTCTGGAAGGAGGCGTGAGCGAGGCCCCTGGGACCCCTGACATCTCATCCGCCAGTTGTGTCCTCAGCTCAGACGGGCGCCGTGGCCTCGGGCACCGTCGCTGCCATACACGTGCCCACTAGAGCCACACGCACTTACCGATGGGAAGTTAATCTTTGTTTTTGACATTTTCTTGAAGCTTTAGTTGTTGGTGATGCCAAGTGGACTAGCTCGGGTCTCTGTCAGCAGTGTGTCCTGGCAACGGGAGCGGTGTGTGTGGGAAAGCTTCTGCTCCCAGTTGGCACTGCGGGGTGCAGACTGGTTCCTGCTTCCAGCCCTGGGTTACTGGGCTCCATGTGTGTTCCCAGCCCACTCCAGCTGAGCCCCCCAGGTCCCTCAGCCGCTCCATCACACTTGTGCTCCAGCCCCTCACCAGCTCCGTTCCCTCCTCTCCACTCGCTCCAGCACCTCAAGGTCTTTCCTGTAGTGAGGGGCCAAAACTGAGCCCAGGATTTGAGGTTTGGCCTCCCCAGAGCCCAGCACAGGGGGACAGTCCTGCTGGCCACACCAGTGCTGGTACCAGCCAGGATGCTGATGGCCTCTTGGCCACCTGGGCACACGGTGGCTCATGTTCAGCAGCTGTCACCAACACCCCCAGGTCCTTTTCCAGCTGTTCTTCCCCAGCTGCAGCGTTCAGGGGGTTGTTGTGACCCAAGTGCAGGACCTGGCACTTGGCCTCTGGCAGCAGCTGGTTCCACGGTGCATTTCTCAGCTGCCTTGTCCCTGAGCTGGAGCGTTGTGTCACGCTGCTGGATTTCCCAACATGGTTGCAAGACCTCCATTAAAAAGTGACTCGTGCTGGTGTGGCAGGTCCTGAGCGGGGGAGCGGGGGCACCTCCTGCTCTGCAGCCACTATATGGGGATAGTGATTTTCAGCAGTAGCCTCTTCTGGAGTTCAGGTCAAGTTTGGCAAAGCAGGAATCAGATTAAACTGCAGTTTTCCCTTTTGCCTTACGTATGCAAGCACAGCAGAGCAGCTCATCCTGGCATTCCTTAGGAAATTATCGTTGTGTCCTCCACAGACAGATCAGCTGCTCTTACCAAATCCCGCTTTTCCCTGCCCTTTGCAGCGCAGCGGTGTCGAAACGTGCTGCCCGTGCTGCCGCAGAGCTCCGAGAGGGGAGCTGCCGTTCCCACTGCTTGAGTTCTTGGTGTGAGGGGATGACCCTGAGGGCGCCCCGAGATGAACCTCAACTGCAAATCACGTTTCTCCTTCCCTGATACCGAGGTAGGGGAGTCACAGCGTGTCCCAGGCAGCTCCCTTGGCCGCTGGCCTGCAGGAATGGGGGCGCAGCATGGCCAGGGCTGGGGGACCAAGCAGCCTCAGTGGGGACACCCAAGCTCGTGGGCTGCCCCGGCAGCGGTGGTGTCTGATTTTCTAGTCTCCTGGGCGGGCTCCCAGAGAACCTCCTGTTCTGATAGCACCGTGTGACATCCAGGCTGCCACCGCGTTGTCTCGCTGTTTATTTTTAGGGAGCGAATGGATGTGCGGATCGATCGGCGGGTTTGGGTTTGATGGAGAGGGCAGAGCGAGGTGTTGCTGTGCGGGCTCTTAACTCTGCCCGGTTTGATTTTCTCCTCGTGCTGTTGGGTGCAGGATCCATGGGTTGGTCTGTGCCTCAGTTTGCTGCTGGTGTGTGCAAAGTCAGCGCTGAGGTACCTGGAGGGCAGTCCTGAAGGGTCTGAGCCAGACCCTTGTGTTCCAGATCCGCTTAACCCTCCCATTGCCACCCCCTCTCTCCGACCCCATCTGCCTTGGTTTCCATGACAGGTTCACTCTGGGAGGGGACTCTGCTCTCACCTCCCCTGTTCACAGCCATGACTTTCCAAAGCTGCCGAAAACCTTCACGGCGAATGCCGGAATCTCAGAGATGCTCGTCCTTGCTGCAGAAGAAGATGCGTGGGTTTGGGACAGGTGTAAACAGGAGGATTGCCCCATTCCTGGGGGAGTGGAGCGGGCAGGTCAGGCTGGAATGCCAGCCTCGGGTGGGCGGATTTCTGCCGGTGGCGATGCCGTCCGTGTGTGCTGAGACACCCGCGTGGAGGGGGACGGAACAGGGGATTCCAGAAGAGCCTGAAACCGCTTCTACACAAACTAGATGGCTGGAGCCGCACTGGTTAAAGCTCACGCTTCTGCGCATCTTGATTTCCATATGGACTGGTCGTGCTTGCAGCTCGGCTGTGCGGGGCTGGTTGCCCTTCTGGTGGTGCAGGGGGGGTGTAAGCGTAAGCTTTGAATGCTCCCTTTTTAAATAGCTGTCTCTGCAGGGAAGTTTCCTTCCTTCAGCCAGACCCTCTGCTGGTTTTGTTCGTGGGGAAGATGCTCCTTGGTGCGCCTAGAGCAGGGCTGTCAAAACTCATTTTCACCGGGGGATGCATCGGCCTCGCGGGTGTTTTCAAAGGGCCGCTCAGCCCTTCGAAGGCACCTGCGAGGCCGATGCATCCCCCGCTGAAAATGAATTTGACAGCCCTGGGCTGGAACATGAGAGCAATAGGGGGTAGAAGGAAGGATTGAGCTGCTCTGAGCGAGTGGGATGAAGGGTGCTCTGCCTCCTCCTCCTCTGCCCGGTCACCCTGCAGGGACAGTGCCCTGAGGCTTTTGGGTCTCATTGCTCATGTAAAGTATAAAAAGGAGAGAGTAACTCCGAAACCAAAGCTGAGCCGCTAATAGGTTTCGCTTTCTAGTTTCTGATGTGGTGACTGTTTAAATTGTGCATGTTTCCCCGCGCCCGCCATTGTTTTAATAAGGAATAAACATGACCAAGTTTTTGGGGCACCTGGTTTCACGCGACTGCGTTATAAATGCTTCTGGTTTTTTATCAGGATGCTTCAGCGTGCTTATCTTTTAACCTGAGTTTTGAACTGCGTATTCAAGGTGTTTGCAGTGCCTTGTTTCGGCTGGTTGGTGTGTAAAGGGAAGGTTTAAGCAATGTGGAAATGACACAGAAAGAGGCGTGTTCTAGCATTCCCAATTTAGCTGTATTGCTGGCCCCAGTATCTGCTGAGGACAGAGTATCACATTGCCCTGAGCGTTTCTTAGCTCCTCCGGCCGCCGAACAGCGTGAGCCTTGCTGCAGGGCTGTGTAGCGCCTATTAAATGAAACAGTTAAAACTATTCTTCTTTCTGGTTGAAAAATGGTTTTCTGATTCGAACGTGAAGAATCGATGAGGCAGCTCAGCCCAGCGTGTGGGGAGGAGGCCGCGGGTTCACGCTTCAGCCACTGATAACCATTACAGTGGAAAAATCGTAGCGATTATCTCCCTGAGATCGTGGCTTACTTGACTCAGCCTGCGCAAACGTGTGTTTTCCTGGCACAGCCATACATGGAGCTTCCTGTTGATCATCTCGCCCATCAAAGCAGTAATTTGGTTTTGTCAAGAATTATAGCAGCTTTTATGTTGATGCTGAGGCTACTTAGGCACCCAAAATTCTGGTAGCCTGGAGATGACACGTATGAGTCAGCACGCAGAATTATCAGCGTGACCAAGATTGGAGTTGAGGTTGGTAGGACACCACACTCTTCAGTAATAAAAGTGTAGAACTGCCCCTGTTGAGTTGTACTCATCGTCTAACCTCAGTGCAGCTTTTACTTAGAGGACCAAATGTTCTACTGTCGGTTGTTTTACAGGCTCACGACGAGGTCTGCCCTGAATTTCCACTGACGTGCGAAGGCTGCGGGAAGAAGGTTCCAAGGGAGAAGGTACCGAGTGTGACTTGCGTGCCACCATGGTGGCCTTTGGGGTCCCGATGGGCCAACACCGTGTCCTCGGGGCGGGGAGGAAAATCGGGATCATTAGGAAGTGGAGTGGGGAGAACAGTTAAGCGGCACCTGTTAGTACTGTGTGACCATTAGTACTGTGTGACCATGTGTTAGTACTGGGTGACCATTCCATGAGGGTCAGCACGCTGCTGGGCGCGAGTGGTTGGACT
The DNA here is from genome assembly GCF_036013475.1 of Columba livia. Classification (NCBI taxonomy): domain Eukaryota; kingdom Metazoa; phylum Chordata; class Aves; order Columbiformes; family Columbidae; genus Columba; species Columba livia. The sequence goes on from NC_088620.1 coordinate 10,892,111, forward strand.
CAGCGGCACGGGTGGGGTTTGGGGGCAGAGCTGCTGTGGGAAATGCACACTCCTGGGTTTACAGGGTCTTTGCGTCCTGTGTAATGCAGTTATGTCAACCACAGCTGCGCTTAGAGACAAGGAGCCCATCTCCAGCTAAATTAATTCTAATTAATGATGCAATGGAATCTATGTCTCTAGGGCTCTAGTTTTGGGAAACATCTTAAAATCACATTAATTTCAAAACATCTTGCCTGCTATGGGCAAATGTTCTTAGCAGCGCTGTCGCCCTTGAAGCAGGGCAAGGGGGACAGAAATGTCAAAACAATGAGCAAAACATTCTTCAAACTGGGCAGCATAGAACCATAGAATGTCCTGAGCTGGAAGGACCCACACGGATCATCGGTTCCAACTGCTGTCCCTGCACAGGACACCCCACAGGTCACCCCGTGTGTCTGAGGACGTTGTCCGGTCTCTTGTTGAACACTGTCAGGTGTGACACCTCCCTGGGGAGCCTGTTCCGTGCTTTGCGCTGGGCTCTTGGGCCACGGCTCTGCCTGTGTGCAGGCTGGAGCTGGAGCCCAGCAGAGACCAGGCTCATGGGTTCCCATAGGTGATCTATCCTGTGTTTAAATATTTACTCCCTCTTTTATCACTCTCCAAACTTTAGTTGATCAGCTGCGACCGTTGCAGCCTGACTCATCCAGCAAGCCAGATGGACCTAGGAGCTTTTTAAAAAAGTGGTTTAAAACCAGTTTTAATCGACATCTGTTGTAGCAGCTGCAGGCACTAAATGTGGAATATGGTTGTTGTTCAGAACAGAGCGTTGATATCTGATGATGGGAGGTACATCACAGTCAAGATGATGATGTGCCAGTGCTTGTTAGCATTAATCATGCACTGTGTGGGAACCCAAACGAGTCATCCTGGCAGCTGGGGGGCTAGTGCAGTTCTCTGTAGAAATGTCCACTTGAGCAGCCGAGGTGCGTGTGGAGGGGACGCCGCACCGGCCTGGCACGGGCGGCCCTGCGGCAATTGCCGAAAATGCTCAGGCAGGACCACCAGGAAGCTTTTCCTTCTTAGATTTATAATGCTTAGCTGGAAATACAAATACCGCGCTGTGGCAGGTCCCAGCGAGGGTTACCTGAGGTGCACAGAATTAAACATCTGGCAGGTCATGGGGTTGTTCCTCGCGCCTCCCCTTCCTCTGCCCTCAGTGCAGCTGGTTCCTCATGTACCTGTGCTGGTTGCTTTTTCCTTCTCGCATGTGCAGGTGAGAAGTGTGACCTCCCAGCTGTCAGGAGACAGAGAAGTAAAACTTCCAGGTGTCAGTGCTAAAGTGAAAGTCACACCTAACAGAATCACAGAATGGGCTGGGTTAGAAAAGCCCTCAGAGATCATCCCGTCCAACCCTTGGTCCAACTCCAGTCCATTCACTAGATCATGGCACTAAGTGCCATGTCCAATCTCAGTTTACAAACCTCCAGGGCCGGTGAGTCCAGCACCTCCCTGGGCAGCCATTCCAATCCTGACCACTCTCTCTGCAAAGAATTGCTTTCTGATCTCCAGCCTCAATTTCCCCTGGCCTTCAGGTAGTTCTAGAGAGTGCTGAGCTCACCTCTAAGCCTCCTCTTCTCCAGACTAAACAAGCCCAGCTCCCTCAGCCTCTCCCCATAGGGCTTGTGCTCAAGTCCCTTCCCCAGTCGTGTTGCTCTTCTCTGGACCCGCTCCAGCACTTCAATCTCTTTCCTGAGCTGAGGGGCCCAGAACTGAACACAATACGATAGGCAGTGTCCAGGTTTAACCACACACTTTGGCAGCTGGTGATCAGCGACGGTGTTCCTGAGATCGTCTTCAGCTCCCTAGATGTCAGCAAGGTGGAAGGGGAGCTACCGGGGACACATCAGGTCTAACATTGCCTTCCTTCCTTTCTAGTTTCGGGACCATGTGAAGACTTGTGGCAGATCTAAAGTGCCTTGCAGATTTGAGGTTGTCGGATGTGCCGAGGTGGTAAGTGCTCATCTGTTGATGTTTATCTCGGGACTTGTTCTCAGTTCTGGGGTTAGAGTTCACCTGCAAGCTGCTGTTGCCCAAAGCATTACAGATGTTTGCAATCAGACGTTTGAGCAAAGTGGTGTTTCAAACCCTTTGCAAATGGAGCTGAACATCATCTGCTGTCCAGAGTTTGGGTATCCAGAGAATGAACGTAAGGTGGAAGGAGACGTAAGGTGGAAGGAAACGTAATGTGGAAGGAAACGTAATGTGGAAGGAAGCGTAATGTGGAAGGAAGCGTAATGTGGAAGGAAACGTAATGTGGAAGGAAGCCTCCTCTCGAGGAACACTCTGGGTGCCCTGAGACTGGTGGTTAAGCTGCTTTCAGCTGTAAGCACAGAGCTGGGCGGCTGGTGTCTTCCTGTCCTCTCAGAGCTTGGGCCAGGCCTTATTTTTAGTTTTCCCAGCTCCTACCGTCGACGTTTGTGTAAATCCCTCCGTGGGGGGTTACGGGAGGATTTGGTGTTGTTAAGTACATCTGACAGAGCCCTTTTGGGAAGTGCTGGAGACAGGGATGAACAGTCTGTATCTTTGTATGGGATTCACAAAATTTCTGAAACAAAACAACACCCCCCCAAAAAAAAACCCCAACCAATGGGGTTTTAACTCTCTTTGGTTTTTCCCCTTTATAATTTAAAGCTGGTGTTGTGGTATCAAGAGGAGGAATTTGTTCTGTGGATGGTGACAGCACAGATTGAGCTTGCTGAACGTGGGATGTATTTCTCTTCACCCAGGTGGAAAATGAAAAGCTACCAGAACACGAAAGCAAGTGCTTGGCGGAGCATCTGTACATGCTGCTGAGTTTTGTGCTCAGCCTCAAGGCTGGTTCTGGAGACCTAAAGCCCCTCCCTGCCCTTTCCTCATCACAAACCAGCTCCCCGTTACTGGCAGCAAACTCTCTGTGCTCGGAGTCTGAGCTCTCCAGGTCCCTGGAGCTCTTGGGGAGGTGCGAGGCCCTCGAGAGGAAGACGGTGACCTTCGAGAACATCGTCTGCGTGCTCAATCGGGAAGTGGAAAGAGTGTCTCTGACAGCCGAAGCCTACAGTCGGCAACATCGGCTGGACCAGGAGAAAATCGAAACGCTCAGTAACAAGGTGTGTAACCGCTGGCTTGGGCTTTCCAGCACTATGAGCAGAGACTTGGAATATTGAGTATTGTCGAGGGTTTGATTGCGGGGTGACAATAAAACCCTGTCAGGTGTATTGTTAACCCCCTCTCCCCCTTCCCACTCAGCACAGGGATCGGGAGGGAAAGAAGGACAGAGAGAAGAGAGCTGGAAACATTAAAAATGTTTTACTAATGCCACAAATAAGAATAGAGAAAATATTACAAAATATACAAAACCAATCTTTAAAGTCCCAGCAACTGCAGAGCCGGCAGCCGAAGTCCTGGACTGGACTCTGCAGCCAATGGAACTGGATTCAGTTTGTCACTGGCCTCAGTTCGCAGGGACAACTCGCAAGGTCCTCTCCTAATGTCACCATAAGGAAAAGGGACGAGATCCTTGTGATCTCCCACTGTTATATGAAGTGTTCACGTGAATGGGATGTTATACTCCGTTGGTCAGTTTCTGGTCACCTGTTTCTCGTTGCCCCTCTTGCGAGATGTGAATCTGTCCTTATCAATAACCTCACATTCCATTGCTGTGCTCACCAAAACATGCATCTGGTTCTCCAGGAAAATGCAGCTCATATGAAGCTTTAGCTGGCAGGCACATTCACTAACAGAGAAACTTGTTCTTAACAAAACCAGGACAAGTGTCCTTTCCATGTTACCAGCTGGCAAAGCTTCACTGCCTAGCTGTGCGCAGCCCTCTAAAGCATCCTGGAAAATACAGTAATTAAACTGACCTGCATGAAGTGTTCAGATCTCTATTAGTGATCAACTTATGCAGACACCTGGGTGTTGTTCCTGGCTGAAGTTTTGACAGAGAGCACCCAGCGTTTCACTGGATCACTCTGATCCTGCGGGGCTGCTCGCCTTCTAGATCTTTCCAAAAGAACGTGGTCGTTGATGCTGTGCCCAGCATTGTACCAGCGTGGCCGCGGAGTCATTTGGCTTGACACATGGGGGGGTGTTGAACTCATTTTCACCGGGGGCCGCGTCAGCCCGGCAGTTGCAACCGCAGTTGTAACCACTGGGCTGATGTGGCCCCCGGTGAAAATGAGTTCGACACCCCTGGGGAAAGGGACCTGGGGGTCCTGGGGACAGCAGGGTGACCATGAGCCAGCACTGGGCCCTTGTGGCCAGGAAGCCAATGGTACCTGGGGTGGGTTAGAAGGGGGTGGTCGGTAGGTCAGAGAGGTTCTCCTGCCCCTCTGCTCTGCCCTGGGGAGACCACACCTGGAATATTGTGTCCAGTTGTGGCCCCTCAGTTCCAGCAGGACAGGGAACTGCTGCAGAGAGTCCAGCGCAGCCACCAAGATGCTGAAGGGAGTGGAGCATCTCCCGTGTGAGGAAAGGCTGAGGGAGCTGGGGCTCTGGAGCTGGACAAGAGGAGACTGAGGGGGGACTCATTCCTGGGGATCAATATGGAAAGGGGGAGTGTCAGGAGGATGGAGCCAGGCTCTTCTGGTGACAACCAGTGACAGGACAAGGGGCAATGGGTGCAAACTGGAACACAGGAGGTTCCACTTGAATTTGAGAAGAAACTTGTTCCTGGTGAGGGTGGCAGAGCCTGGCCCAGGCTGCCCAGGGGGTTGTGGAGTCTCCTTCTGTGCAGACATTCCAACCCGCCTGGACACCTTCCTGTGTAACCTCATCTGGGTGTTCCTGCTCCATGGGGGGATTGCACTGCATGAGCTTTCCAGGTCCTTCCAACCCCTCACATTCTGGGATTCTTCTGTGATCTTCTGTGATCTTCTCCAGAACGACAGGGTTCAAATGGAATCTGTAGCGAATTGCTGTACGATGCTCCATTTCTCCCTCCCGTGACCCCTCTGCGTTCTGGAGAACGTTTCTCGCTAACAAGTTGTCCTGTGAGGACTCTGGTGTCTCCTCGGGGCTCACAACAGTGCGTGTTTCTAACCAGGCTGCACCGTGTGTCCCACTGAGCAGGTCCGGCAGCTGGAACGGAGCATCGGCCTCAAAGATCTGGCCATGGCCGAGATGGAGGAGAAGATCCGCAACATGGAAGCATCCACCTACGACGGTGTTTTCATCTGGAAGATAACGGAGTTTGCCAGGAAGCGTCAGGAGGCAATAACAGGCCGCTCTCCTGCCATCTTCTCTCCAGGTTATTGCCCACAAATTTGCAAAATTGCAAAAGCCTTTTGTGTCTCAGCTGGGTGGGGGATGTGCAGTGGTACCGTTAGCAAGGGAGGTGCTGGTTGTTCAGATGTCCCTGTTGTGTCCTCCTTTCCTGTGGAGCCTGCAACAGTTTTTGTCCCATTGGGCTAAATGAAACTGCTCTGCTGACAGAGGTGCTTTTTAGATTGCGGAAGACCTTTCTAATTGCTCATAATGGAGAATGCAACCATCTTAGCTCTGGAATAGCCCTGCATAGAAGTAAAATACTCAAAGACCATAAAACCAGCAATAAAATAGTTAAAGAAAGGAGGAAATATATATTAGAGCCCCAGAAATACATTTTAGTGCCTAAACCATGACGGTGCAAGAGGCAATGTCTAAATAAAGCCCAAACCGTACCTAGGGAAGTGCTCGAGTATCTGTTAGAGGAAGGGGCTCTCCTTGCAGAGCTGCCGCAGCCCAGCACCGCTCTTCCTCTTCTGCAAGAAGAAAACCTTGGGCAGTGAGCAGTAGGTTGTGATCGGGCTTGTTTGCTTATGAGGGCGCTTCCCAGGCTCGCGGCTCTGAGGTGAAACCATCTCGTCGGTGTCCTCGCTCGGGGGAGCTCGCCTTGCATCGGGGCGGCCGAGCAGCTGCGTGCAAACCTGGAGCCCATACCCAGCGCCCGCTTCCCGGCGCTGTGGAGAACCAGACCCTGGCCGGGCCGCCAGATAAAAGCAATTGGATTTCTCAGACTGTTTTTCAATCTGTTTGCTGGATGAGGCTGTTCAGAGTCCGTTTTCTGCTGAAAAACTGGAAGAAAAAACTATTACCCTTCTTGAGGGGAACCAAACTGGTACCGAAGCCATGCGCGTGCAATAGCATCGCCTTCTAAAAGTCATCAGCAGCCCTGGAAAAACCCCGCGGGAAGGGCAGTGTTTCCTTTTCCCAAAGCGAACAAATCTGCTGCAAATCTCGTTTGTTTGGCCTAGAGAAGGGAACCTTGACCCTTGTGTCCTGTTGTCTCCTTTCCCAGCGTGGGCTGTGCCCCCTGGCTCCTCGCTGCGGGAAGCTGCTCTGGGGCTGCCAGCCGCTCTTCTGTGCTGCTGGTTGGTCTCTGCAATCTGCTAATGAAGGGCTGTGCTGGAGGGATTGGAAGGGCCCCTGCCCGACACGGGCTGCTCTGCAACAGGCAGGACTTCTTCATTTTTGTCTCACAAGTGCAAGGTACAAGGCCTGGTTTCCTACAGTAGTTGATTGTGTCATTTAGACCAGAGATCCTCATTCCTGCGGCTGCTTTAAGAGAAGATCAGTCCTGAGAAACAAATGTTTCTTGTGGAGGTGTTGGTTTTTTTAATATTAGAAAGTGAAGCCAATAGACTAGTGCTGTTCTGTCCGGGAGGAGAGAAGTCTAGGTTGAGAATAGCATGTAAAAGGGAAATGGGTATAACTGGTTTGTATTTAAATGTAAAGATGAGGAAATATCCAATGAAATCAGTGTTAAGGAGAAGGAAGTAGAGTTACCACTCACTCGCGTTGTGAGGACACAATGTGCCACAGGATTTTGCGAAGGGCAAAATCATAAGAGCTCAGAAAGGTTCATCAGGGGCATGATCCAGGACGGTCCCAAGTGCAGCTCCTGCTGGAAGCCCCGGGTGCAGGGCAGCTTGCCAGGCTCTTGCTTTGCGTCCCGTGCGCTTCGCGGTCGCTGGGCCGGTGGGTGCAGGACGGGCGCCGGTGCCTGCGGGTGCTGCGCTGCCTGCTGGTGAGCGTGCTGAGTCCCGCAGGAAGACACGTCTCTGATCTGCCGCCCTGTGCCGCGGCGGCCGGGGCTGAGGCTCGGAGCTCCGTGCTGCCGCGACAGGTCCCTTCAGAGACACGTCTCTGTGCACCGCATGGGTCTGGAATCACAATTCCCAGAATTGCTGGACGTGAGAGACCCGGAGCCCGGCTGTGCTGAGCTGCTGGATCCCGATGGAGACCGGAGTAGCTGGCTTGAGGCTGTGCCGTGTCAGAGCCAGCGGGTTCCAGTGGGTGCTCTGCCCCTAGACAGGCCCTTTCTGGGGTGGTTTTGTTGGTGCTTGCCAGCGGCACTGCCGGGACCTGCAGCACAGCTGGTGTTGGACGCGGTGGGACGCGGCTCCGGGCAGAGCTGCAGCTCCGGGCTCTGCGGTGGGAAAGCCGGGGACCGGCCTGTCCTGCTCTGTCCCGGCGCCCAGCGAGAGCAGGGGCTGGTAACGGCCCGAGCCGGCGCTGTCTCTGGCGTCTGGCTGGTGTTGGGACCTGTTGGCTTCCCAGCCCAGCTCCGTGGTGCAGGTGTTCTTAGACCCAGACCTGCCTACCTGGCTTCTTCCAGGATCCAGACTTTAGCCTCCTCAGCGTTCAAAGGAACCCGTTGGTGCCAGGCTTTGCCAGGGTTGACACTCACTGTTTGTTTTGCAACTCTTTGGTAGCTTTCTACACGAGCAAGTACGGCTACAAGATGTGTCTGCGCGTTTACCTGAACGGGGACGGCACCGGGCGCGGGACCCACCTGTCCCTGTTCTTTGTGGTGATGAAAGGACCCAACGATGCCCTTCTGCGGTGGCCCTTCAACCAGAAGGTAGGTTCGGGACAAAGCCCGCTGTGCCCAGCAGTGTGCCCCTCTGGTTTCGCACCCACTGGAGCTTCTAGATGCCGTTAATCTGCCCGCTTAGCAGGCGGAAGAAGGAAGGACTTTGATGTGTCAGCCGCCCGGGGGATTCCCCAGTCGAGTCCCCGGTGTGTGACAGGGCGGGGGGACGGCAGAGGCTGCGGCAGGAGAGCAGCAGCGTGTTGGGAAAGTGAGCGGAGCCTCTGCCTGAATTCGGCGTGAGGGAAGGTTGTCATGGCCTCAGCACTGGGGGTGCAGCTGCTCCTCACTCGCTCTCAGAAGCTCGGACTGCAGTTTCGAGATGTTGCGGGTTTATGAAACGCTTCGGGGCTGAGCGGGCAAAGCGCTGATGCAGGGAGAGGCGCTGCCTTATTTCACAGCAGGACAGTAGCTGCGCCTTAGTGACACAGCTGTGTGGGGTATCGGTGCGGGGTCGAACACCTCGCCGGCCAGCTGTTGGTTTTCCGTCAGTCTGACACCCTGTGCTGCCACACGGAAGCCTCCCCTGCCAGGGCAGGGTGTGGGAAGCTCCATGCAGAATGTCGCCGAGGTGCCATCCTCTGCTGACCCGACTTGGAGGCATTTCTCAGATTTGCAAGCGTGTGTGTGGCTGCAGCTGCATCGATACCTGCGTGTGTCACAGGCTTCAAGCCGGAGGGTCACCGGCTGGGTTTCCACGTGCTTTATATCCAGCTGCTCTGGTACATTTTCACGTTTGCCCACAGGTAACCCTGATGCTCCTGGATCAGAACAACCGCGAGCACATCATCGATGCCTTCCGGCCCGATGTGACATCCTCCTCCTTCCAGCGACCCGTCACAGAAATGAACATTGCCAGCGGCTGCCCGCTGTTCTGCCCCGTCTCCGTGATGGAAGCCAAGAACTCCTACGTGCGTGATGACGCCATCTTTATTAAAGCCATCGTGGATCTCACGGGCCTCTAACCCTGCTCGCCGCCGGGAGCAGCGAACGCGGAGCCAGCCCCGAGCGGGACATCCCCTCTTGTGCTGCACTTCAGGCAGGTCTCGGAGCGAGGAGGGGGCAAAAAGCAGAAGGGGAAAAGCCCTTCCCAAAAAGGGACCTTCGCTCTGAGTGGAAACGAGGTGTCTGATGGGAAAGGAACCCTCTTCCCTGGTGTCAGAGACCTTCCCTGAGAAGAGGTTTGGGTGGACGTTCACAGTCTGCAGGGAGCAAGATCTGCAGGGACTTGGGTGTCTGAACTGCTGCTGTCTGGGCCGCCAGTGGAAACCAGATCAGCTTTCGCTCTACCAGTTTAGTGCACGTCCTCAGTGCTCTGTAGTAAAACAAGGGTTTGGTCTGTCCCAGCGCCACCTCGTGTGGACACCTGGCTCAGCTGGCAGGATTTTCCTCAGAGATCTCTGTGTGTGCCACAGGGCTGCTGTCACTGGCTGGCCAGTGCCTTGGTGGATGGGAAGGGTGCATGGCAGACACGGTGCTGAGTGGTTTGTTGTTGATTCAATGGCATCAGTGTCTGCAGAGGGTGCTGAGCTGTGTGGAGGCGGGCGGTGCAGCTGCCTGCGAGGGAGTGACTGTCCCTGCGGAGCGCCCGTCCTGTCCCGGGACAGGAGGCGGCACAGGGCTCGGTGAGGACTTCAGCCCCTGAGCCCGGGGAGCCCCAGGCGGGTGTTATCCAGGTGCTGCCGTTCTCTGCCTGCCAGTGCCCGAGTCGCCGCGGGCAGGATGGTGGCGGTGCTGGAAGCTGCCGGTGCTCTCACACAGATGCTCCTGAGCTGGCGTTCAGCCCCGTCTGGGGCGGCTGCAGCAGTGCAGGCACACGGGCCTTCCCGGGCCCTCCCGGCCACTGAACGCGTACACGGCTCTGCTGCGCCGGCCGCCTGCACGGGCCCTCTCACCTGCGGCTGTGGCACCGCGGGACGCAGCACCAGTCCCTGCTGCTGGCGGGCCCTGCCGCTCCCGAGCTGCCCCCCGCAGCGGCAGCCTCCCCGTCCTCCCTGGGCTCGGGGAGCAGCCGGTTCCCAGCCGTGGCAAACCGGAGTGCTCGCTCTGCTCAGACACTGAGGTAGGACCTGGGCTGGCTGGAGAAGTCCCTGAGTGAAGCTTGCTGTCCCTTCTGTCCCTGGGCTGCTGGCACTGCTCCGTTTGGGGTAGCAAGTGTTCAGCAGCCGTGGGGTCTCTGTGGAGAAGAAACTGCTGCCCTGTCCCTGTGTCATGGGCGGCTGGTCCCTCGGGAGTTGTTTCATCGTGGCCGTGAGTGGCTGGATGGGCGATTTGCCAGGCTGGACTCTCCGGGCTTTGCCGCCTTCTCTGCCTGTGCCTCCCTCACCAACCGTGCCACAGGGAGGTTTTGTTGGTCACAGGAGCCGGTTGCTGCCCCCACCTTGCACTAACAGTCCAGGGCCCAGTCCGGCTGTGGGAGAATGGGCAGCGAGGCTGGAGCGCAGTCACCTTCCTCCTGGCCGTGGGTCACCTTCCTTGTGCTCCTGGCTGCCCTGGGTCGCCCTCAGCCGGGAGCAGCAGTTGCTGGGCCTGGGAGAGCAAGGCCTGGACGCCCTTTCTGTCGGCAGCTCCCAGCCCCAGCCGCTGGACGCAGAGCCCGTCTGCTCCTGCTCTGCTCCGGCACGGCTGCGTGGCCACCTTGGTGGGGACAGGGACACTGTCAGTGGAGATGAGCTGGTGCTCGGGGAGCCCTGCCAAGTCTGGCTGTCCCTGATCCTCGCGGTGACGCTGCCCTGACCGCTGACTCCTGGGTGGTTCTGGTGTCCCCGCTGCTGCCAGGGGAGCTCAGGGGTGCCTGATGTCCTTCCGGCTGGCGGGCAGCTGAGCTGGACCCTGACCCGAGTGGCCCTCCTGCCCCCAAGGGTGCTGTGCTGGCCAGGGGCTCTCCCTGCCTGTGGATGAGTCCCTTCCAAGTCTCTGTGTGGGTCCTGTGGTACCTGTTGTGTGCAGAGGCCATGGCTGGGGGCAGATAGAGGCCGGGGGCTGTGCCAGTGGGGCTGGGGGTGCCTGGGATGGGGGTGGCTGAGATGGGGGTACCAGCTGGGCTGGGAAACCTCTTGGCACGTGTGCTGCAAACGCAAAGGTGAGGGCTGCAGTGCGGACAGGGCCTGCCCGGTTCTCACCGGGGCAGCGGGTGCGTGTCTGCGCGGAGCAGCCCCAGCAGAGGATGGAGCCAGCCCGGTGCTGCCGCGCTTGCCCTCGGGCCTTAGGAGGAAACAGAAAGCCTGAGCAGCAGCTCTGTGGGGCCAGGCCCGGGAGAGCCCTGGAAAGGGGCAGGAAAATCAGCTCTGCTCGTGTAACAGCTGGGAATTCAGCCTGGGGGAGGGAGGGGAAGCTCGGTCAGAGCTGTTGTGAATGTCTTTGCTCTCGGGGTGCTGGACACTGCAGCCGGGCCCATTCCTGCGGAGACACGGGCTCAGCTGGGGGTCTGGGTGGCTTTTGGGGGTGGGCGCGGGTCCTCCCGCCGCAGCAGGTGCCGTGAAGGTTGCAGGGGAAGAGTCTGTGCTGTGAGCAGAGATCAGGCGCCCCTTCCAGCCTGCGGGGGGACACGGGGCTGCGCTGCTGTCCGGGGGCACAGGGCAGGTGCTGGCACAGCGAGCCAGCCCTGGGACAGGACCTGGTGCCATGGTGTTCCTGCGCCACATCGCTGAGGCAGATCCGGTGCTGCCAGTGTCACCTCAGCCTTGTTTCATTTTCTAGCAGCTCGGAGCGCGCAGCGTTGGCTGCAGCAGCTCCTGGGGGGACGGCGCCTCCCTGGGCACGGCTCTGCCAGCCTGGCTGGCACACGGGCATGTGGCACAGGCCAGCACTGGGTTTTTTGGTTTCCCCTTTGACGTCCCCTGTCAGAGAACACCTGTCTCAGCCCGGCACTGGGAGGTACCTTTTGTCTGTTTTTTGTACCTTGAGGTCAAACCCCACTAATAAAAGCGGGAAGAGCGTCATTGCGGTATGATCCATGTGGTGCTGGGGTGAAGTGGGGCAGGAGCACCCGGGTGGGGGTTTAGTTCTGTGCTGGGAGTTTCACCCTGCTGCTGCCTCCCTGGGGCTCCAAAATGGGGCTGTGGGAGCGGGGTGGGGCGGGACATGACAGAACCACTCAGAGGTGACCTGGCCCCAGCCCGGCTGCTGGGAACAGGCACAGTGGTGCTGGGCCAGTGTCACCGGCAGCAGCAGAGGGGACAAATTCACAGCAATGCTCCTGTTCCTGGGTGACTGGATAATAAAGCGGCTGCCGAACTTCTCCAGGATGAGCTGGTTCTTCTCAGCTCTTACTGGGAGCCAAGTGCCCGTGCTGCTCCCAGGAGCCCCAGTTCTGCCCCTAAATCCGTGCTGCCCCTAAATCAGTGCAGCTGCCTCAGTGAGACGGCTGAGGGTACCCGAGCGGCTTGTGTCCCTCCCCGGAGCAGCCAGACCCACATCTTACAGGTGCAGCTGCTGTGTGATGCACCTGGGTGGTGAAAGGCTCTATGGCAGGGCTGTCAGACTCCTTTTCACTGAGGGCCCCGTGGTTGCCTCCGAAGGGCTGAATGTAATTTTTAAGACTGTATAAATGTAACTACTCCTACATTTATATGGTCCTAAAATTATGTTCAGCCTGATAAAGGCAACCACAAGGCTGATGTGGCACCTGCTGGAAGTGAGTGTGACAGCCCTGCTCTGAGGGGACACCAGTTGCAGCCCATGGTGCTGCACAGGAATCCTCCGCCCCGCAGGGCCGGCTGCAGCGCCCGATCCCCGCTCGCCCGGGCAGCGTGTGTGAGCGCTCGAAAAAGCTGGAAACCACAGAGCCAGAGCGCTCCAGGCCCTGCACTGCAGCCCTGGCCGAGAAGAGGCTGCCGGAGCTGCTGCTCCCCGTCCCCGGGGCTGTCCCCCCTCCTTCCTCTGGGCAAAGCAGAGCTGGGCACCTCTCTGCCTCTCGGGCTGTCCCACCGCTTGCTGCAGGCACAGCCGCAGGACACTTCTGGCTTCAGTTCTGCTTCACTAGAACAGGACTCAAAAACAACCTCGCATTGCAGAGATGCTTTAGCAGAGTATTTATTCAATGCCATAGTGAAGAGCAAAACTCAGTACAAACATAAACCCTCAGTGCCTCGCTCACTACTGCACCGAGCCAAGGAGAAGAGCTTTCACAGTCTGGGGGCAGCAGGAAGGGGGAGGCCGTTCCTTCGCTGTGTGACCGGACAGAGCTGGATGTGGATCCTGTGAGCACACACACAAAGGACTCTCAGTTCTGGAAGTCCCATGATGACAGAAAACCTGAGTAGGAGGGTTTGGATAAAGCCACGGGCACCGGTTGAGGCACAGCAGAATGAGGGTACAAACCCTCCTGCCGAGGGCCAGGGGAGCTGTTAAAGCCACCAGGGTCCAGCAGGACAGTATCTGCTGCCTCCAGTAAGTCTATTTGCAACCCCAGGCTGTGAGTGGCACCGACAACTGCCCTGGTGCTCCCGGGAGTGACAGCGGCTCCTGGGGTCACCCCCGGCCCAGGCCAAGTCAAGATTAGGAACTTAATTTTAGGCTCTGACACTTGGGTACCTGCTGCAGGGAGAAAAGCTTCAGGGACAGACGCAGAATAAACACGGAGTTGGTAATCGCTTCACCCTCAGAGCAGCCCGGGGGAGCTGATCACCAAAGCCCCAGCATATCAGCCCAGGCTGAGGGAAGCTCATTCACCTGTCGCTTCAGGCCGAGGAGGGGCCGTGTCACCCCCGTCACCTGTGGGCAAACACCTCCAGCCACCCCCGGGTGCCCACACCTACCCCTGGAGAACATACCAAGAGAACCTAAAGTGCCACAACTTGAACAGTATGGGAGGGAAGTGACGACGAGACTCAGCAGCCGTTCCCACAGCTGCCCCTGGGGAACGGACAGCAGATCACTTTAAATAAATACATTACCCATGCCATAGCTTATGGAAGTGCTGCTTTGCCAAGGACGACGGAGGCAAAGCCAGCACGTTACAACTGGGCTTTTCCCCCTCGAGTTTGGAAACTGGCACCATCAGCACATAGTTCCTCACAGAACACAAGGGCAGGGCCCTGACTGCACCCCAAGGGCCTCACGAGACCCCAGCCCGGCCTCCCTGCTGCCCCCACCCTCCGGGGCTCTCAGCACAGCCAGATGAGTTGCCTGTGGAGGTCTGGGACAAACAAACATTAATAAAACTAGTGTATTAAAAGAGTCCTGGGGTAAGGCAGCACAGCCCTGCACTGCAGCTTCTGCCAAGTGCTGTGCAGCCAGCAGCTCTGGTGGGATCAGCCACGTCCCCAGCTCACGCGGTACAAACGCTGGAGACGAGTCTCAGTCTGTTCTCAGAGACCAAAGCTCACCCAGAGAGAGCTGTGACCAAGTAGCAGCGTTTGTGAGAAGCTGTGGAGAGCCCACCCTGCAGGGACCAGCTCGGGCTGCTGCCCGCCGGGCCCAGGAACTGCCCTCGGCTCTTACATTCTGTCTTCGAAGCAGCTGCTCCAAGGGGGAAGCAATTCCCGCTATCGGGGTCCCTCCCGACTCGGCGGATGGGATTCGTGTGCCCAGAGCTCGTCTCTGTCGTGCAGCGCTCAAAGCTCTGCAAGCTCCAGAGGAGGTGGCTGCAGTGAGGAAGCTGCAGGAGCAGGTGTACCTGGGTTCAGCTTTTCTGGTTCATGAGCCAGGAGAAGAGCAGCTTCCTGGGCCGGAGCTTCCTGGCCTGCTGGACGCGCACCACGCGAGGGGAGCGCCACACCTTGATGGTGCTGTCGTCGCTGGCTGTCAGCAGCAGCTCCTGCTCCACCGGGCTGAACGCCACCGAGTTGACCACGTTGTCGTGCTGCAGTTTGGCCAGGCAGATGTTGTAGTGCCGGTCCCAGATGTAGCCGTGACGATCCTCTGCCCCACTGCGGCGGACAAGACACCGGTAAGGACGTCGCTTCAGAAGCCCCGATAACCTGCTGCTCCCAACCTGTCCTTCCACGCAGGCGGGGCAGAGGGTGCCCAGAGGCCCCGGCCTCCACCTGCAGCCCACGGGCTTCAGCTCCTTTTGGGATCCAGAGGCTGTTTGCAGAGTCCCTTTGACCCACCCCATAGCCCCTGCTACCAAACAAGCCACAGCCCCAAATTTCACCTTTCCTCACTGATTTCGCAGCAGGACCAGGGCGGACAGCCTCTAGCTGCGCCCTCCAGCTCAGTCCCTCTGCTCTTTACAACCTCCCGTTTCCTGCTCTGCTCACAACACGCGGCCGTTCCCAGCACACGTTCCCAGCTCAGTCTGCACGAGCCGTCCTGCAGTGCCGGCCCCAAGGCCCTCAGGATCCTGCCCACCCCCGTGGCCACACACCTCGCTACGAAGTCCCTGCTGACGTCCAGGAAGATGAAGAAGCATTCCTCGTTGGGCGTGTAGGCCCGATGGGCGCGGAGGGGTCTTTTCACCTCCTTCATCGTCTTCAGGTCGAACACATGCAGATCGATCTCCTCGGCGATGGGGGGCGGCTGCATCGGGTCCGAGATGACGCAGTCCCGGGGCCAGGCACGGCTGTTCACGTACAGGTACCTTGGGGGGAGCAGAGGGGTCACCCCGCGCCCCAGCGCACGCAGCCGAGCTCACCAGCCCCAGCTGGAAACACGGTTTCCAGGGACCACGCAGGTCCTCAGCAAACCTGCATCTCAGCTCGCTACAATCAGGCTGAAACACGCTGCTGAAACCCCTCTTGCTGTGTTTGGGAAGGAAAGGGCCAGCACAATTGGGAAGGTGGGCCCTAGGGGCAAGGTCAAGCATCTAACAAGGTTTAGACCCCATTAAAATCAGCTTTAAAGATGGTGGTGTGCTGATCGGCCTCGGGAACAAGACCCACTGTGCAGGCAGCTCTGCAGCTCTCACAAGGCTCCTCGTCTGGCCCTGCCCTGAGCTGGGGCAGCATTCCTGGGGCCGCACACACACACCATGAGCGCTAGGACACAAACGGGACATGAAAGAACAGAGCGGGCTGTGCAGGCTCCCTGCTCCATCCACAACAGTCATTCCTCCCGTTCAGCCCACAAGGCCCCCGAGCGCAGCCCTGCGCCCGCCACACTCACCTGTGGTCCGGGGAGAGGCCCATGCCGATGATGTGCCCGTGGACGTCAATGACGTGATCCAGCGAGTCAAAGAACTCAACCGAGCGCCTCTCGTCCCCCAGCACCGGCCCGGCGGTCGTCATCTGATGAGGCAGGATCCTTTTAATCCCTTGGGGACAGAAAGCAGAGTCAGGGGGTTCTGCCGGCTGCTGGGCTTCAACAACGGGCTCCCCTGTTGCTGCTGAGGAAGGAGATGCAGCTCACCCACAGCTGAGGGCCGGGACAGGACTGCTGTCCCCGCTGGGCTCCTCCGAGCTCTCACAGGTGGTGCTTTTGGCCGGGACACCGGGACACCGCCCCGCAGGGACACGCTGGCAGGTTCAGGTGCAGACAGGGAGTTGCCCAGCGCCGGCTGTCAGCCCGGCGGTGCAGCCGCTCTGCGCCACATGCCCGCGGCGCTTGGGGGCAGAGAGAAGCTGCACCGGCGCAGGACACGCTCTGGCTGCAGAAAGGCTTTTCTCCTAAACGAACCCTTGGGCTGTGCCCATCCCCCCAACATCCAGCCTGGGAAAGGCCCCGCAGACTCACTGGCTGTGGCAGCATCTTCCCTGTCACTGTCAAGTGTAGGTGGGGGTCAGCCCCAGAAAGCTCCAGGAACAGGTCTTAAACCCAAACTGGGCTCAAGGGCTTTACAGCTTTTGAACTCCCGAAGGGAGACAAGCTGTGGGTCAAGGCCCCTCCCCTGTCAGCTCTAGACAGAGGTTCCACATACAAACCATCCACATCACATCCCGCGAGCCTCAGCAGCTCCTGGGCACATGTGGGATTAATCCTCAGCAAGTCCAAGAGCAGCTGGAACACGGCACATCCCATCACCCCTCTGAGGGAATCACTGCTGCACCCTCGATCTCAGCCCTGTCCGGCAAACCAACAAGGTGGGGGTGACGCGGCTGCAGCTCATGTCCGAGGCCCTTCACAACATCACCGCGCCTGCGCCCGGGCAGCTCAGACCTTCGCTCTCCCACCTGCCTGACGTGGCTCACCAGCACCCTCTGCATTGCCGCAGCACTGAGCTCTCAGATAGGTGGCCCCGCACACACGAGCCAGCAGAACAGGCGGTTTGCCCTGGCTCAAGCCTGTCACCAGCACAAGGGACAAGGAGCTGGAAGGAAACTCCTGAGGCAACTCCTGCAGAAGGGCTTACGTGCTGCAGATCAAGCCAGGCAGTGCCGGTGCCCAGGAGCACAGCTCCTACCAGCAGCTGGCGAGAACGAGCACAGCGACCAGCTCTTTCAAGTATCAGTTCCTCGGGGCCAGACAGCAGACGCACAAAGGCCGCTCCACACACAAACCGATGGGCAAACACAACATTTTGCAGTGACTCATGGAGAAGAGCCGAGCCAGGTTTGTCCCTCCGGAGAGCCAGGCTGTGCCGCAGGCCCTGGCTGACGGCCAAGGGAGTCACTGCAGTTCAAAGGCACCAAAACCCACGGCCCTGGGAGCCGCGCTGGAAGTCGGCGAGTCCAAAGGCGGGCGCTCCCTCAGCACCACGCTTCGCCCCCGCTCGCCGCGGGGCCCAGCCTGCAAAGCAGCGTCTGCCCAGCCCGGCAGATCACGACGCAGCGTCTGTGTCGGGGCAGAGCAGCTGCTGCGCGCCGGGGACGGGCCGAGGGCCACGATGTCTGTCTGCAGAGCCGGCTGTGGACAGGGCCACGGACAGAGCTCCCCTCAGCCTGGGTCGCATTCCTAGTTTAGGCAGGGAAAGACCAAGTGACTCTTCTCCAAGTTGCCTACAGCGCTGGAACCTGCCTCTCCCTGCCATACTGGGCTGTACTGGTGTGGGATTAACTAACAGGAAGGTTGGAGGAGCCCGCAGCAGGAAAGCAAGGCTGTAATTGTGCAAGCAGCAAAAGGAACTGAAAGTGTCTGGCTTTCCAGAAGTCTTGCCTGGAAGCAGCTCTCCTTCCCTCCCCACCTTTCTACTGATGTGTTTGGTCCTTCCACTGAACTCGCCTGCTGGCTTGAGGGGCTTTCAGAGAAACAGCCAGAGCACCCACTTCTGCTCATCACTGCACCGATTTCCTGGAAACCCAGACTCTGCCAGTCCCGACGCCTCAACTAGAGAGCCCTGGATGAGCGAGAGTCCCTAATCCAGATAAAGGTCACGGCAGCGCCACTGCTCATCTCCCGCTGCAGCGACTGTCCCTTGTCCCCGCTGACAGGGAGGCCGAGCACCAGCGGCTGCAGCTCAGCACGGAAACACCCCCAGGCAGCTCAGAACCCTCGTGGGGCAGCTCAGAAGCCCCCCCCAGGGCCTCCTGAGCACCAAATCAGGGCAGACAAGTGTCCCACTGAGGCTGAATGGTCCATGCCACAGGGTGACCCACAGCAGGCAAGGAGACAGATGGGGCTGTGTCTCCCAGAGCTGAGGGACAAGGCACAAGTGACATGCACGGGAGCTCCAGGCTGCTCAAGCTCTTGCCCTGATGGCCTCTCCACCCCCGACAAGGCACCAGGACTGAGGCCCTTCCACGTGCCCCACCAGGGCAGCCACTGCTCTTCGCACCCACCCACCTGCAATTCCCGGCTGACATCCTTCAGTCAGGAGTTCCTCTTGATCTTTTGCTCAGCCCTCACCACAACTTTTTTTTATGGCCTTGTGTCAAGCCTGGTAGCAACAAAACAACCTTGAAGCAAGCGCTTGCAGGGTGGAACCCCCTTCAGTGACCAGGGCGTCTCAAAAGCCTCCTGTATGGAGAGCCTGAGCAAAACTGCAGCTCTCACCACAAATGGGCAGCCAATAAACCAGGTCTTTGCCAGACTCAGAGCACAGCTGCAGCGCACACCCCGGGGAGGCTGCATGCACCGGGCTCACACACAGCCTTACCTATCTGGTGTGGGGAGTAGGTGAGGCATCCTGTGGTGAAGATTAAGTATTTTGTGTTGCTGTCACTGTCCGTGGGGAGCAGGTTCAGCTCTGGCGGTTTAGTTCTGGTGCGCACAAACAGCTCAGCCACCTTTGTCTCCAACTCTGTCTCGGTCATGGCCGGCTTCACCCGGCCCTCCATGATATCATCAAAGAACTGCTGCAGCCCGTCCTCTGCCGTCACAGCCCCGTCATCCGGCATTTCCTGCACGTCTGGCTCCAGAGTCTGCTTGGGCTTGGTCTCCTCTTCCTCGCTGTCACTGCCGAGATCAAAGACTGGGCAGGTGGAGGAAGCAGCCAGCTGCTCCTCGTAGTCCAGGAGCAGGTCTGGGCAATCGTAGCGGCTGCAGTCAGCCACCATCACGGTCCGGATGCTGCTGGCATTCAGGTTCTGGATTTTGAACAGTCTCTTCACTACATTCACATTCTCAGACTCTATGCCCTGCAAGCAGAAGGGACAAGTAAGCAGGAACCACCTCACTGGAATGTCATCCTACAGCCCAAACCAAGAGCCACCTGCACAGACCTTGAGCCTGCACAGCAGCCACCAGCCACACAGCAACCTCTCCTCACGCTGCTCCGTGTGCACCGACCAACAGAACCAGCCCAAGCAGCTGCCCAGCTGGACTACGCTCCTTCTCACCCCGGAGGTGGGCATACAGAGACAAAAAGCTCCTGGGGGAGAGGACAGTGGAGCTGGGAGCACAGCGGCTGGGCAGCCTTGCTGCTGCTTCCCACCAGAGGTCATCACTGGCACGGTAAGAATTTGGGGAACAGGTCTCTGATCAACACAGGTGGAGTGTGAAGCGCCGTCCCCCGGCCTGCAGGCAGCAGGGACCTCTGCGCACTGGGATCTGCCCGTGTCCCTGGCAGGAGCAGCCTGGTCACCGCTACCTGGCACGGGCAGCAGGTCCCTGGTGCCCAACTTCTCTGGTAGCCTGTGGCTGCAACGCACCCCGTCAGAGCGGGCAAGGTCCTTCTTCGCCTGGTAAAGGTGTCAGAGTGAACACTGCAGTGTCAGCACAGCACCGAGATGTGGTTATGGGAAGGGTCTCTGCTAGCAGAGGATTTCACCTGAGGCCAGCATCAATAACATTAAAAAGCACAAAATGCCAGGATGCGCAGCTGTGACGTTGACACAGAGGCAAAACATGCAAAAGGAACAAGTCTGAGCAGCACAAGTGCCACAGAATGAACAAGCAGCCTAAGGCCAGCACACACCGATCTCCAGGTCCCATCGCAGCAGCAGAGGCAGCACCTGGCCCACAGAAACGTCAGCAAGGACAGGCAGGGCTGGGCCCAGCCTCACCGCTGCCTCTGGCTCCCAGGAACAAGGCACCGAGCTGCCGAGCGGGAGAGCGGCCACGGCTCAGACACACACCAGACCGCAGCCCTCCCAGGCCCAGCTTCACCCCAGCAAGGACCTCAGCAACCCGGCTGTGGTTCACCCGCTGTCCTGCGGAGCAATGCACGCTCCAGGGCGCTGCAGGAGAGTCCTCGTCCCAATTAATGTGGCAGGAGTTAATGGAATCTGAGAGTAGAGTTGGAATATTGCAACAGGCACCATAGCACTGAGCATGGAGAAACCACACGCCAGGCTGCCTCGAGCTCAGCATCCTGAGGGCAAGTCAGAGGAGACAAACAGGGAGGACGGGGTTCACGGCTCCTCTGCAGCTTCTCCTCCCCAGGAGCCAGCGGGAAGCCTGTGGCGCTGCAACAACGGCTCCTCACCTGGAAAGCGTTGTTCAGCCACAGCACCGAGCAGGAGGTGATCCGCCCAATCCGATGCAGATTGCCTGATATCAGGTTGGTTTCATTCAGCCAGCAGCCAAACACATCATAGGGTTTATTCCTCACCCTGGAAAGCAGCGTGAAGTTTTCTGGAAGGGAGAGGAAACACAAGCGTGAGATGATGGCTCCCGACAAGGGCTCTGGGGAAACTGAGGCCGATGTGGAAGTGGGTTCAGGTCACTGCAGGAGAGGCTGAGCGGACACTGCCCAACCACCACCCAGTCCCAAACACTACTATGGAGAGAGATTATTTCTCTTTTCTATGGAGATGTGTGGGGAGAGCACGCACACGGGAAACCAAAATAGAAGGGGCAGACCAGAGAGCAATCTCGCCTTGTGGCCCTTCTCCAAGTGTGGCCCAAAGCAGACACCCCAAGGACAAGAACAAGCCAAACATGAACAGAAGTTCTTCCCTCCCTCCCCTGAGGCTCGGGGCCTTTCTGAAGACAGCTGTGCCCTTGGCAGCACTCCTGGCTTTTGGGCACAGTGGGACTGCAGCACAGAGACAGGGGGAGATGACAGTTGGGACTACGGAGTTTCACAGAAGAGGCGACACAGCCGCAGATGAACCTGCCACAGAAAGCCACGGGAGAGCTCGGGTGGGCCGAGCGCCACTCAAGCCAAAACGGTGCCTTCAGGAGAACAGGTACCGGGATTACTCATGGCGTGCCCAGAGCTTCACTTAGGACAGAAGTGAGAATAAATACAGGCCACACTGCCTTTAGACGATGATGTGTGACCTGAGCAGGGTTTGGGCTATCTGAAAGGTTTACCCTACAAAACTGCGATCGGGACCCTTTTGCACAGACGGTGGAGGGCGGGACAAGCAGAGGTCAAGGCCACCGCACACCTGAAGGGGAAGGGAACCCCAGCACCCACCATTTCACATCTCTCAGGAAGCCCCGTGGAGGCAAGAGCGGTATTTACCCATGCTGATCACAGCAATCTCTCCTGACGAGGAGTTGTGAGGCCCCACAAAGACTCCTGACACCAGGAGGAGAGAGTCATCCGAGTTGAACTGGGAGAACTGCGTGTAGCTCCAGTTGTAGGGCCGCATGTTGGAGCTGTGCTGCAGGGAGATGTCCAACTCATTGCTCCAGATCTACAGACAGATGCACAAACAGTGAGGAAGCTGTTGAGAAGCCTGAGGGTGATACCACTTTATCTGTTCTGCCAGCGCTCACCAGCACAAGAAAAAATATCAAAGACCCTATTTAACTGCTTCCCAGTCCCGATTCCCCTGCCAGCTCCCCTGACAGCACATGGCTCTGGGGAGCAGCTCAATACGTGGCTGCTCCATCAGCCGAGGAGATGACACTGTCACAGCTGGATTCTTCAACATGTTCAGAGGGATTTCTCCCAGGACAACCACTCATGCAAGACACCTTCAGCAGTGGATCATGATCTCCACGCTCTTTGTTAGAGCCACAGCAGGGGAGCGATTTGCACCTAGAAAGCAGCCAGAGCCTTGGCCACCGTCACAAGGGCTGTAGCTGGAACCCACAGCCCTCAGCGCTACGTTTGCAAGAGTCACTAGTACTGCGGCTTTGAGAACAACTCGGTGTCTGCAGGAACCAGCTCAAGTCCAGGGCCACCTGCTCAAACCTCTCCACAGACTCCCCAGAGGCCGCTCTCGTGCTCAGCCCCACTAAAGCCAAGCTGAAGGGTTGTGCTGCCGCTTTACCTTCACGGTACAGTCTTTGGAACAGGACGCAAACAAACAGCCAGAGTGGGAGAAGCTGAGGTGCAAGACCTGGTCGTTGTGCTCCTTCAGGGCCTGCACTTCCACGCAGGGGATGGTGTCGTAGAGCCTCTGGAACTCGTCATACCAGGAGACGGCAGCTGGAACACGAGTGGGGACGCGAGACAAGAGTGTCAGTGGAACGACGCGACAGACCTGAGCTAAACGCATCAGCCGCAGAATCAGCCTTTAACGAAGCGCAGTCTGGGCTGCTGCTGGCAATGCCGGGAGCAGCGCTGGCGCCAAGGTCCTGCAGCTGCAGTCCGGCCAGCAGAGCTGCGTGTTTTTCTCAGCAGCCTCCCAAACCCCAAACACAGAAAATCTTTTCTTTCGGTACACACACAACTCCCCACCGCGTTACTGCTTCCTAAAGCAGCTCAGGCACTGCAAGAAACACCCAGGGCAGAGTGCTGCCACCTAAGAAAAGCCTTGCTCAGGACAGAGCAGCTGTCAGCGCTGCAGACGTGCTCCAGCACAACGCAAACACATCTATCATGTGACGAGAGGGAAGCTGCAGCTCCAGGTTACTGGGCTCTGCTCTGATTATCTTTATCTTGTCCAACACAGAATCAAGAATGTTCCAGAAAGGCTGTGAGACCAGGAAAAATGTCTCCATGAGATAAGAGACTAGAGAAAACAAGAGAGAAGGAGAGCTGGCTGCAGCGTGCCAGGGCAGAAGAGGAGCCGGGCAGCAGAAGAGCCTGGAGCTCGCTCAGGGAAGTCACCAGCGGCCAATAAGGAGACAAATAAAGAGGATTTTTAATGAAGTGCCTGGCAAGGCAGCCTACAGACTTCTTGCAGCAGCAAATCCTGAGGAAGCAAAGAGGATTAGACATGTATATGGATAAGGGCCAATTTCCCTCATTACACTGAACAGGACTGAAGGGTTTTTGGAACTCAGTGCAGCCCAGGAGGCACCTGCAGGCAGGGAGCAGCTGACACAGCCCCGCCGGGCTCGTGGTCCTGGCCCATCCAGCTGGGGAGGGGTCTGGACAGACCCCACCAAGCCAAGCAATCCCAACATTTCCACTTCCAAGACCTGGATACTATTCCCCAAAGCACAGAGCTGCCCAGGGCAGGCAGGCTGGCGGGGCTGGGAGTGAAGCCGCCTGGTCAAACAGCCACAGGTAAAACCTGACGGGAACGTCCCCAGCCCCAGGGAGCTCCCAAGGTCTGCGCAGGCAAAGTTGCACAGCCCAAGTCATCCCATCCGCATCTTTTCTCAGAGCTCTTTTGCACTGGTGTTCCGCACTGTGGGGTGGGGAGCAGCTCCTGCTGCTTCATCCTCCACGTTTCTCCTTGTGCTTCTGTAGCAACTGCAACGCAGGATCAAGAAGCCAATTCCCTCCAGCACAGCCGCTGCTAGGAGCCCTGTGCACATCCTCGGGGAGGAGGACGGAGCCCAAACCCCTGCAGTGTGCTGGGAATGGGCTTTTCAGCCTCCAAGAGACACCCCTGGCAGCAAGGGGTCCTGGCAGCAAGGGGTCCTGGCAGCAAGGGGTCCTGGCAGCAAGGGGTCCTGGCAGCAAGGGGTCCTGGCATTGTCTAAGCTGGTGCAACAGTGCCGGGCGACCCAGAGCACACCAAACCACTTCCAGCACCAGACACCCAGCACCGAACAGCCCTGTGATTGCACAGCTCCTGCCACCTGTACCCATGGCCCTGCCTGGCTCAGTCGATGCGACTGTTGATGGGTCATTTCCCTACTGCAAGCTGAGGACGAGATCAAGTCCAACCTGCCCCTGCAAAGTGGGTCAGTTCCTGCCTTGGCATTTACCCACCGTACAATTACACGGCCGCACACCCACCTGCTCTCCAGGCAGCGGGGACACGCGCTCTCCCCTGCAGCCAGGCTGCAGCTGCTGCCTACGGCTTATGGAAATAGTCTGATCAGCTAACGTGCACTTGCAGCTCTTCCCAGCGCGGATGAAAAGGGACGGAGCCCGAAGCAGAGCCCGGCTGGGAGGGCCCGAGCAGGAAGCGCCAGCGGCGACCACCGTGGCCGGGGAGCAGGGAGCAGCGCGCCGGCTCACCGCGGCTCCTCGGCATCGCGGCAGCACCGGGCGCGCTGAGCAGCGGCTGCGGGAGCGGGGAAAGCAGCTCTCGGTGACACAGAGGGAAAGTCGAAGCGTTTCGATCCATCTGTTTCCCCTACCGAAGGGGTCGGGCAGCTCCAGGGCCCTTCGCACGCACATCGCCCCCCACCCCCGTCACCGCGGGGCGGCTCCGCCACCCCGGGGACACACCCGGGCAGCGGGGGGCGGGTTCCCCACCCCGAGCAGCCCCCGCGCACCTGGGTGCCGCGGCACGTCCCGGGACACGCCGTAGTAGCGGTAGAAAAGCTCCTTCCAGAGGAACTCGTCGCGGGCCACATCGTGCCACTGCCGGCAGGCCCGCCCGGCCGAGAGCACGTCCGCGGGCTCCAGGTACAGGAAGATCTCCAGCAGGACGCTGTCGGGGACCAGGGGGACGCCGCCCGCCGCCATCGTGTCATCCTGCCGCCGCGCTGCAAGCGAACGGGAGTGAGGCCCGGACCCCCGGGACCCCCGGCACCCCCGGGCCCGCCCGGCTCCCCCGGCCCCTCGGCGGCTCCGCTGCCCCCGCCTCCCTCGCGCGGCGCTTCCGGCCTCTCCGCCCCGCACTTCCGCGGGCCGCTCTGGCCGCCCGTCTCGGTGATGCCCCTTCTCCAATCACCGCGCCGCTTCGTGCCGCAGGGCGGAGATCTCGAACGCAAAGAAAGCCAGAGCGCGCCAGACGCAGCTAGCCGAGCGCAGCACGCTCGCTCACGACCGCCCTTACAGAGGCAGCTCTGCTCCGCCCCGCCCACCTTGCTCAGACCCCGCCCCGCCCAAACAAGCCACGCCTCGAGCCCATCAGGCCACGCCCCCATCCTGTCGGGCTTCGTCCCCATTCGGACAGGCCACGCCCTCATTCGGACAGGCCACGCCCTCATTCGGACAGGCCACGCCTTCATTCGGACAGGCCACGCCTCACCCGAGGGGTCGGGATGGCCGGGACCCCCGGGCTCGTGGCGGGTCAGTTACTTCCCGCTCCCCCGGGATCGGGTCCCGCTGCCCCCCGGCTCTGCCCGGCTCATGGGGATCCCCAGCCCCAGCCTGACCCCGGCCCTGACCTCGCAAGCTCCCGCAGGTCCCCTCTGGCCGGGCTCCAGGTGCCCTCCGGCCCCGCCGCTTCCCGGCAGCGCGGCCCCGCCGGAGCGGCACCATGGCAGCGCTGGGCACCGTCCTGCTCCTCGGCCTGCTTCTCGCGGCCCCGCCGGGGCTGGGGCAGGGCCCGGGGCGGCGGCGCCGGCCACCGCCTCCGCGGAGCCCGCTGGAGCAGGTGGCGGCGCAGGCGGAGCTCAGCCTGTCCCAGGTGAGGGCCGGGCCGGGCCGCGGGGACCCCCCAACAGCCCTGCCTGCGCCGCGGGGAGCCGGGGGGCTGCGGCCCGTCCTCCCGAGTGCCCCTCCAGGCGTGACCCCGCGTGTCCCCCCTGCAGCCCGTCCCCAGCCCGGGCTCCCTCGAGCATTCAGGGCCGGCGGGAGCCCAGAGCTGCCGCAGGGGCCAGTGCGGGGCTGCAGCACCAGCAGGGACCCCGGCCCGGCCCCCGCAGCCACCTCTGGTCTCAGCCCCGGGCCGGTGCGGCCCCTCTGGGTTGTTTTTTCCTTTGGCGCTCGGTTCCCCCGGCGCTGGGCCGGCTCCGGCCGGGCTGGGGCCGGACTCGGGCTCTGCAGTGGGTCCGGGCTGGGGCTGCAGGGTCGGGGCCCCGGAGCACAGGGGCTGAGCTGCACGGGGGTGCTCGCAGCCCCCCTGGCGGTGTGGGGCGGGGGGGAAGCCTCAGACACCCCCTCCCCACAGCCCCTTGACCCCATGGGGGCTCCTGTCAGTCCTGCTCTGTGACACCTGCCGGCTCCCAAACACGGGCAGTCATTGTTGGGGCACACTGAGGGGACAGGCGAGGGGACATAGCATAGAAGAAGAGTGCTTGGGGTGGGGGTGCTCAGGGAGGATGGGTGGTGGCACTCCAGGCCCGTGGCTCTGTATACGGTGCCACCCCTGTGCCGTGCAGCTGGCAGGGAGGTGGTTCCTGGTCGGCATGGCCTCCCGCTGCAGCTACCTGGCGGAGCACAGTCACCGGCTGGAGCCCACGGCAGTGACCGTGACAGTCCTGGATGGGCAGAGCCTGGTCATCAGCACCTTCAGGAAGCTGTGAGTGACACCGGGCCCAGGGCAGGCAGGGACAGGGATGCTGCAGGCAGGTCAGAGCAAGGGCAGTGATCTGGGATGGGGATGGGGGACGCTGGATGGGACAGGGACGCTGCAGGCAGGTCAGAGCAGAGCTGGTGATCTGCGATGAGGACAGGGGACGCTGGATGGGACAGGGAAGCTGCAGGCAGGTCAGAGCAGAGCCGGTCATCTGGGATGAGTACAGGGGATGCTGGGCGGGACAGGGACGCTGCAGGCAGGTCAGAGCCAGACCAGCGCCCTGGCCATGTGCTCCAAGGAGGGGAGAGCTGCCCTGGAGCACAGCGGGGGTGGGATCTCCTCTGGGTGTTTGATGGCAGAAGCCCTGGCTGTGGTGGGCTGGCACCTGCCATCTGCACGGCCACCAGCTCACAGTGGGCTTGGGCACATGTTCACTCCATGACCACCGAGCCAGGGACCAGCTCTCAGGGCCTCCCCAGGAGCAGCACGGCTGAGGTGGGAGGCCTTCAGCACATCTGTGGGTGCTCCCCCCAGCCCGGGGGGGTGTGAGGGGCTGAGCCAGGCTCAGAGCTGCAGGGAGGGGACAGGGACAACCTCGGGTGCAGCAGGTTTTCAGGTTCTGTATCTCTCGCTGTGTCTCCACGGGGCTCTGGGACATCCCTTCACTGCATGTGCCCTGTGGAGAAAAACGAGTCCCAAGAAGACGGGCCCGGTGTGTGCCCTGGGCAGGGGGTGGGCAGGGTTGGGGGTCAGATCCTCCCCGGCCTGCATCAACAACCTCCTCCTCTCCCCGTGCAGGGACGGGATGTGCTGGGAAATCAGGCAGCGCTACCTCCCTGCCCAGGCCCGCGGACGCTTCCTCCTGAAGGGTGAGACAGCCCAGGCTGGGGGGCACGGGGCTGCGGGGACCGTGGGGCTGGAGCCCCACACTACTGCTCTCAGCAGGGCTTTGGTACCTGTGTCCTCCCTCCCAGTATCTCCTCTCTGGGTTCTCAAAGTGCCACAGTGCTGGCTGGGCAGTGCTGCAGGCTGGTGGGGATCAGCACCCGGTGGGGCTGCACCCGCTCCAGCCCTGATTCTCACCCTTGTACACCCTGCCCGTGGTGAAACGAGGCCCCTGGGTGGTGCTGGGGGTAACCAGGGTTAACTGGGACCAACTGGGGCTGCCGTCTGCCTTTCCCAGGCCGTGGCTACGGCAGCAAGGTGGACGTGGTGGTGGGTGAGACGGACCACAGCAGCTACGCCGTCCTTTATTACCAGAAGGGCCGGAGCGTCTCTGTCAAACTCTACGGTGTGTGTGTCGGTGCTCGGGGGCTCACGGCAGAGGAAGGACAGGGGTGGCAGAGCGGTAGGGACCTGGCTGGGCTCAGGGGACTCCGGCCACAGCCCCACAGGACCCAGACACAGGAATGGGGTCTCCCCGAGGGTCCCAGTCCCCAGATGGAGGATTGTCCCCAAATGCTGCAAGGGGGAGCTGGTAAGGGGGGAACCAGTAACCAGCCTCTCTGAGCTGTAGGACCCTGTGGCCCCAGGGGTTGCCGTGGGGGGCACAGGGAGCTTTGGGGCAGGGACAGACTGGCTCGAGGCTGCTGACAGCAGCTCCCTCCCTGCGCAGGACGGAGCAGCCGAGTCAGCGATGCCGTCGTGGACAAGTTTGAGCAGCACGTCAGGGCTGTGGGCCTGAGCGAAGACGTGACCTACTACTTCCCCACATACGGTGGGTGACACACGGTCCCCTGGCAGCAGAGGACATGCGCAGCGAGGGCTGCACCCAGGACCACGACCCAGCATCAGGTGTTGGGGTCTGGCCCCTCCAGCGTGGGGAGGGGAGGCACATCCACACAGGTTTGAGCAGCACGTCACCCTGTGTCACTCACAGCATGACAGCAGGGCCATGCGTGGGGTCCGTCCCCGTTTTGCGACCACCCCAAGGACAAAGCTGCAAGGACTGGGCTGTGCCCAGTGTCCCTGGGGTGCACAGCCAGGGGTCCTGGGTGCCCAGGCAGGGTGACCACCCTGGGCTCTGTCTCTTGCAGGGTTCTGTGACTCTGCAGACGAGTTTCACATCCTCGACGGTGAGCTGCGGATCCCGGGCGATGTACTGGGTCCCCTCATGTGCCAGGCTTGGCACCGCGTGGGTTCTCCCCCCAGGTGTGGGCTGGGCACACTGGACATGACCCACACCATGGCCGTGTGGTCCTGCCCCAGGAGCTCAGGGGGGCTGGGCTGGCACGTGGGCGCCCATACCAGACCATCCCCCAGGACTAGGTCCCTCTGTGCCTTTGTGTGGTGACAGGAGGTGACAGACCATGCCCCAGAATGGGTGTCACGTGCACCCTGGCAAGGCAAAGCCCAGTCCAACCCCCACATGGGTCGGACTGGGCTTAATGGGGTCTTTATTGGAGTTTCCTGAGGTGAGGGCTGGTCTGGGATGGGGTTTCCTGGGACAGGGACAGTCTGTGGTGACATCTCAGGTCCCTGGGGACAGCTCCATCACTTGTTGGTGCTTGGGGAGGCAGAGGTGTGTCTCCAGCCCTGGCACTGGGCTCAGACATCTCCCCAGCCACTCAGTGCTTCTCGTTCCCTTCCAGAAACGAAGCCATAGGTGCAGGTGACGTTTCCAGGAGGTCCCCAGGGCTCGGTCCTCACCTCATCCAGCCACCCACAGCCATGCAGGACTGAGGCAGGGGCTGGCCAGACCTCACCCTGGAGCGAGCCCTGTGGCTCCCCAGCTCCTCCAGCTGCCCTGGCAGCTGTGCCCATCCATGTTCTGTCACCCCTCCGCTCTGTGTCACCCCTCCTCTCTGTGTCACCCCTCCTCTCTGTGTCACCCCTCCTCTCTGTGTCACCCCTCTGCTCTGTGCCCTGATGTGCTGCAATACACGCTTAGGAGAGGGGGCTGTGTCCAGGTGTCACCCTCGCTCTGTCCCAGCCAGGCCAGTGCTGCTGGTGCCCTGGCACTGGGGGTGCTGGGGGACATGCAGCCCCCTCCCCGCAGCTCCATTGTCCTCTCCCTGAGCCTCCCCCCAGCCATGGGGTTGTGGTGGTTCCCAGTTTACTCTCAGGTGTCGCAGTGCTGGTGAGTCTGCCTGGGGAGCGAGAGGGAGCCCTGAGTGCCCAGCACAGTGTGGGGAACACCCTGTGCTTGGAGTTGTGGGGCTGTGTAAGCTTGGGGGGCACTGGAGACCAGCACAGGATCAGCCCTTCACCTGGGACGAGCCAGGTGATCCCAGAGGAAGAAACCTCAGCCCTGCGGTCATCCTGCTTCCCATCCCCAGGACCTTGGGGGCAGCGAAATGCCCCATTCCCTGTGACGACCTTCCCCAAGGGTCTGCTGCTGGGCTGGACCCTGCCAGCGTCCCCACACCTGCACAGCCAGCGCACGGTGTCCCTTGCATGTCCTGAGCACACTGGGGGCTGCGGGGGCTCGGGCTGGGTGCAGGCACAGCAGAGGGGCTGCAGTGTCAACCCTTGCAGGACTCCACCTGCTGCATGTCCAGCCTGGCCAGGGCTGCTCTGCCCTGCCTGCGGGCCGGGGCGTTTTGGGCAAGGGGTGCCAGTTCCCCGGCACAGGCTGGGTGCTGGGAGGGCCGGGAGCAGCCCCCGCAGTGGGCTGGTGCAGTCTCTGGTCACCCCGCAGCCCCAGGGGGGGAACAGCCCCCTGCCCCCAGCGCCGGAGTTTTGCAATCGTAGCACAAACTGGTACCACATGTTGTTTATCAGGATTTATGTAAGGGCCACACGTGACTCGCCTGCAGCCGGGGGGGCAGGCATGTCTGGCCATGCTCGCGGGTCCCCCAGGCTGGCCGGTTGGGCCCGGCAGAGTCGGGGTGTCCCAGATCCAGCTCACTGTCCGCCCCGCACCCCAGAAGTGGCTGTGCTGTGGTGGAGCCGTGGCAGGTGATGGAGCTTTGGGGAGAGTTTTGTCCTCCTGCCCTGGGGAGCTGCGCTGCTCCCCAAGAACCCCCCTGCACCCCAGCTCAACCCAGCCCGCATTCATCGGGCATGAACCCATTTCTGGGGTGCAAACGCCTGGGTAGTGCCTGAGGGTCTGTGTGCAGGCACTGCTGTGACCCACAGCCCGAGCCCCTGATCCTGCCTGTGCCCCCAGCCCGGCTCAGCCTGCCCCACACTGCCGAGTGCCCCCATGTGCCCCCTTCTCCTGAGCTTGCACCCAGTTTTACCACCCAGCTCCTCGGGCTGGTTCCCTGCTTCCCCCCAGGAATGCCAGGAGAACGGGGACCTTCTGGGCACCCCATCCTTTTGTGGGGCCGGAGGGTCCGGGGATGCCTGGGCACTCAGGGGGCTTTGTGTCCCTGCCCCAGTGCAGACCCACAGGGACACCCACGGGTGCTCCATGCCCCTGGTGCTCAATGGAGAGAGCTCCACCCTGCACCCAAGGGTGGGCTCAGCCCCTGTCTGAACTCCAGCCCAGCACGGGGGGGCCCAGCCAGGCTCTCGTGATGCTCAGTTCTGCCCAGCTCAGCTTTTGTTTTGTTTTGATAAATCTGCGGCTCTGGGGCTGGCCGGGCCCCTGGCGCGTGGTGTGCGGGGCAGGCCGGGCTCGCAGCTGGGCGCGGGGAAGGGAATGTGCTGGGGGGGCTGCCAGAGGCAAAACCAGCTGTTGTGGAAACACAGTCCTTACGTAAAGCACCTTGGCAGGGCCGCGCCGCGGGGGGAGCCGCCAGGCTGGTGCTCTGCCCTGCACGGCCAGCCCTGCCCAAACTGTGCCAGACCCATGGGTGCTGCTGCTGACACCCTGTGTTCATCCCCAGCCCTCACCCTGCAGGTGCCCTGCGTGTCCCCAAGTTAAAGGGGGCAGCTGGTGACCCCAAACCAAGGGGGAGGTCCCCCAGCCCCTCTTGGCAAAGGGTGCAGGGTGGCACGGGGGGATGAAGCACTGGGGCTCTGTCTGGCTGTGCGCTGGTCCCCAGGGAGTTGGGCACCGGGGCTGACTGAGGCAGGGGTCTGGCTCCCCCGCAACAGCCTCAGACCCCCAGCTTGCAACCAGCATGCACCGGTGGTGGGGCGCACGCCGGCGGGTGGTGGGGCAGCCAAGGTGCTTCTTCGGGTGACGCAGGGATTTGGCCCAGGGCAAAGCTGGGGGTCCTGCTGGAGCACCCGAAAGTGCCCATGAGTCTCATGTCTGGACCAGGACATGGCAGGCACTTGATGTTCCCTCCACCTCGCCCGGGTCCCTCTCTGACCCCAGATGAGGCCGTCCTGCAGGGACAGGGCAGCTGGCGAGCCCTGGCCCCCTGCCTGCGGACCGTTAGCGCTGGGATGGCCGCCGTGCTGGCTGCAACCTGCAGCTTTGCTGTGGAGCAGTTTGGCACCCCGAAGCAAACATGTCGTATCAACAGGAGGGAAACATTTGGAAGTTCCCTGCCTGCCCTTTGGCTTTGGCGCTCCCCCCTGCTCTTGCTTGCATAACGGCGGGGGGGGGAGGCAGGGCTGGGCCCCCCGGGGCCGCCACACAGCCAGCCCATAAATAGGGGCTTGCCGGACGCTGGGGCACTGCGGCTCTGTCGGCTCCTCTCGCTCAGCTCGGCTCGGCTCAGCTCGGCTCGGTGGGAGACATGCACCCCACGCTGCTCGGCGTCCTGGGGCTGGCCCTGCTGGGGACACTGCACGCGCAGGACAGCGTTCCCGTGCAGAGCGACTTCCAGCAGGACAAGGTGACCCAGCCCGGCCGGCATCGCCTGTGCGGGGGAATGGGGTGTTTTGGGGGATCCTCACCCTGAAATGTGCAGAGATGGTGCTGCAGGTGGATTCAGGGCCAGGAGGGACGGGCAGCGTGCCCGGGGCATCCGCAGCCCCGTTGCTGGGGAACCCCCAGGGCCTGGGTTCGGTTGCTCCGGAGGGGACGCAGGATCCAGGCTGCGGCCTGTGGGGCAGGACCAAGCAGGTGTGGGGCCAAGCCACCTGCTGTGCTGTGGGGAGGCTGTAGATCCACAGGGATTTTACAGAGGGGACTGAGAACACAAGCTCAGTTTGACAGGCAGCACCGAGATGGGCCGTGGACCCCTCTCCCCAACTCGGACCCCATACAGCCGCAACCCAGGATCCCCAAAACCCCAGGGCTGCTGTACTGTGGGGGGTCCCACACACCCCGCTGCCCTCCCAGCCCCTGGGTGCTGCTGTGCTCAGGGTGCTTTGCTCCCCTTGCTCTCCCAGGACAGGATCCAGAGCAGGACAGTCCCAGCCAGCTGCACGGTGGGGTCCTGGCCCCACAGCCATCCCACTGAGCTGGGGAGGGGCTGCACTGCCCACTCCTGCAGGGAGCCCAAGGGGTCCTGGGGGACACAGCCGCTCCGGGGGGCGATGGGGAGGGAGGCACTTCCTACAAGGATGGGGGTCTGGCGTGTCCTGCACGGTTGGTTCTGGCACAGCCCGTCTCCAAGGCTAACAGCTCCCTCCGGGTGCGCTGAGCTGCTGGCCCTGAGGACCAGGCTCGGATGAGCTGTGCTGGCCTGGGGCCCTGGGACTCCTCCTCATGCCCTTGGACGGATGCAAATGGCATCTCAGAGCCAGGCAGTCCTGTCAGCCCTCTCTGAGGGAAGCGACACCACGAGGACTGGGCAGCGAAGGGCACGTTGTAAACAAGGGCTCTCCTGGCCGCTGGGTTTTGTGGATGCCGAGAGCTGTAGCAGCTCCCTGGGGGATGAGGCCCCAGGACTCCATCCTGCTGCAGGGCTGGGGCTGGTGGAGAGGACGTGATCTGGGCTGGGGCTGGTGGGCAGAGACCCCCGTCCCACCCGGCCGGCGGCTGAGTGGAAGTTGTGTGCAGATCACGGGGAGGTGGTACACCATCGGTCTGGCCTCCAACTCCAACTGGTTCAAGAACAAGAAGCACCTGATGAAGATGTGCACCACAGACATCTCCACCACTGCAGATGGGAACCTGGAAGTCACCTCCACCTACCCCAAGTATGGGCATGGGGAGCAGGTGGGCAAGCAGGGGGTGCTCCCCTGTGGTGCCTGGGGCTCTGTGCAGGCTGGAGCAGCCCCCAGGGCCCCTCTGACGTCCTCGTGCTGTGCTCCCCAGGGGTGACCAGTGTGAGAAGAGGAACAGCCTTTACATCAAGACGGAGCAGCCGGGACGGTTCAGCTACACCAGCCCACGTGAGTGCCTGGCTCCCAGCCCGGGCTCCTGCAGGGGCCCTGATGTGCCCCCAGCTCCCAGCCCCACAGTCACCTGTCGGTGCTCCTGCCCTGGCTGGAGCACCAGGTCTGAGCAGTGCCCTCCATGTCCTTGCAGGCTGGGGCAGCGAGCACAACATCCGTGTCGTGGAGACCAACTACAAGGAGTACGCCATGGTGTTCACCCAGATCTCCAAGAGCACCGGCTCCTCCAACATGGTGCTGCTCTACAGTACGTCTGCCCTAGAGCCTCTGCTGCCCCCCTGCCCCCAGCCCTGGGATGTCTTCAGTGGGAGGAGGAGGGCAGCGTCATCTTCCAAGCTGGGGTGACCATGGGGTGGCTGGGTTGGGTCCCCCTCCTGGGGAATCTGTCCCTTGCTGGGCTGTCCGCACCCCGGGGCAGCGGGACCCCCCTCGGGGGCAGGGGCTGCCCCTCACGCTGCTCTCGGCTGCAGGCCGGACCAAGGAGCTCAGTCCTGAGCGCCTGGAGAGGTTCACACAGTTCTCCAGGGAGCAGGGCCTGATGGATGAAGAGATCCTCATCCTGCCGCCCACAGGTGAGAGGCTGGAGGGCGTGGGGGTGCTGGGGAGCAGGGGCTGAGGTACCGGGGGGTTGAGAAGGAGGAGACCCTCCTGCCTTCTCCCCACTGCCCTGCGGGGCCGGCACAGGACAGCCAGGGGCTGGTGCTGGGCAGAGCCCTGTGCAGGGACCCTTGGGGGGTTCAGCCATCCCCCAGTCCCTGGAGAAGCTGATCTTTGCTTTTCTTCCTCCTGCAGACCAATGCATGGCAGATGCTGCCTAGGTGAGTGCTGCCTTCTCTGTGCTCAGACCAGCCCTGTTTGGGGGTACAGGGGATGCTCAGAGCCGCTCCACCCTGCAGAGCTGCCATCCCCTTTCCAGCCCCCCCGGCTGCTCCCTAACCCTGCTGGGGATCCCCCACCCTGTCTCCATGGGATGGCTCTTTTGTTGCCCCAGGCTATGGGTGGTGGGTGCCCAACCACTCGGTGTGGGGCTGGCAGGGCCGATGTCCCTCCATGTGTGTCCCTGTCTCCCCCAGCTGAGCCACGCTTGACCCCCCCATCTGTTCCAGGCAGATCCACCCGCTGCTGCCGGCTGGAGCCCCGGGAGCACCATGAGCCGGCGGCCGCCCTGTCCTGTCCCAGCCCAGCGCACCCCCAGCACCGCAGCAGCCTCCGCTCCCTGACTTCACACCCCACATCTGTACCTCCATCCCCATTAAAACCCTTTTAAAACCAGCCCCCCGCCCTTGTCTGCTGGGTTGTCGCGGGGGAAGCCCCGGTGGGGCGGTGGGAAGGGGGAAGCAGAGCCAGTGGCTGTGAGCTGGGCTGGTGCCGAGTGTTGGGATGGTCCAGGCTCCTGGCAGGGGGCTGTCGGGGTGGGACCCTGGTGCCGTGGTGCTGCCCGGTCAACAAACCTGCCTGGTCCAGGGAGAGGGAGCCCCCGGGGCTGGGACCCATGGGGGACATCCACTACCCCAGCCTCACTGCCTCAGTTTCCCTGCTGCAGAGCAGGCTGGCAGTGTCAGCATAGGCCAGTCGCAGGGGGAGTTTATCCAAAAATGTGAGGGCAGGATGGGCCTGAGCCAGAGCAATGGTTGTGGGCACTGGATGTGGCTCAGCCCCAGACACCCACTTGCTCTCCATGCCATGAGCCCAGACCCTCTCCGGAGCAGGGTCTGTGCCTGGGAAGCCACAAAAACCACTGAGGTCACCGGGCTGTGCCTCAACCCCAGGCTAAAACACCAGTCCAGCCATCCTGCTCCTTGGGACAGGATCCATCCTGGCACTGCCAGACCCTGCAGCCAGTGGGCAACAATCAAGAGTGGGGCACTGGGGTCACCCTCACGCCCTCCTCAGACACGGTACAGGGCACGGGGCATCACCCGGTCCCTGCCGTGCTCTGGGCTGGGTCTCACACAAGGCTGCATTCATTCAGGGCTGGGTGATTAGAGAGGGAAGGGGCCAACACTGACACCCAACACGGGTACAAGTTATCCCTACTCTTGTGTAACCTGTTGCATAAAGCGGGGGCGGGCAGGGGGTGCTGCCAGCGTCAGGGACTATAAAGGTGGGTTGGGAAGTGGCAGATCCACGCAGCCTCTCCTGCCCACGTCCAGCCCCCAGAGCAAGGATGGCGGTGATGCTGCCCAGCCTGGCGCTGGCCCTGCTCTGCCTGTTACGGGCAGGGGCTGAGGTCCCCGTGCAGCCGGGCTTCAACGCTGACAAGGTAACGGTACAAAGAGCCCACCCAGCTGGAGGGGCTGCCTGGGGCAGGGTCCCAGCTCCGGGCACTGGGTCCGCACCAGGGCAACTGCCAGGATGCAGATGCCTGTGCAAAACAGGGTTAGTCCCGGCCAGCTCCTGCCCACTGTGGCCAGACTCAGCGATGGCCTTGCTGCAGGGACACAAATACTCAGGGCTCTTATGAGCCTGAGTGTGCAACACTTCCCCAGGAAACGTGGACCAGATGCTGCGCCCGCCTGCCCGGCACAGGGCAGGGCAAGGTGTGGGCAGGTCCCCATATTAGTCTGGCAGGTCCCCACAGACGGTGGCAGTTACCCCACCACAGGCTGGCAGGTTCCTACAATGGGCTGTTGGGTCCCGCGTATTTGGTGGCAGGTCCCCCTGTCAGGTGACAGGTCCCCGTGGCTGAATGTCATGGTGTCACTCCACTGGTGACATTCTGCCGCAGTTTGCAGGGACGTGGCATGTTACAGCTGTCGTTGCCAACTGCTCCGTGTTCATGAAGATGAAGGATCAGATGAAGTCGTCCATTGCCACCTTCAGCTTCACGCCGGAGGGAGACCTGCTTATGAAGCTCGCCATGCCCACGTGAGTGCCCATCCTGCTCAGTGTCCCACGCAGGGCAGGGGACAATCCTCCCCGCAAAGCCGCTGGGTGAGGAGCATCATCCCGCTGCCCTGTGTCGGCTGGTCCTGCCCGTGCCCTGGCGCATCCCCGGGCAGGCTGAGCTCCCCATGCCCACCACCCCACTGCTCTCCCACGCAGTGCCCAGCCACATTTGCTGTTTCCATTTTCCCTTTCCAGGCTGGACAAATGCCAGAAGTTTGAGCTGCTCTTCCAGCAAACAGGGCAGGCAGGGCACTATGTGGGTACGTGTGGGCAGGGGGATCAGAGCCAGGGACACCCTGAAACGGAGGGTGGGCAACACTGGTCCCTGTGCCCAGGGAGCCGTGGGAGGGGGGTTTGGGCTCTGCCTCCATCTCTTGGTGAGAGGTTGTGCTGCAGGGGGTACCCGGCTCTGCCAGATCACACAGGGGTTCCCTTCTCATATCCCCCTTGGGCAAATCTGGGGCTCAGGCCTTGGGCCCCGAACCCTGGCGGGGGCTGCAGAGGTGGCTTGGCTGTGCCACATGGTCTGACTGGGCACTTTTTGGAGTCCTTTAGAGGCACAAGAGAAGAAGGATCTGCGAGTGGTGGAGACGGACTACAGCAGCTACGCCATCGTGCGCGAGCTCCACCATAGCGGGCAGGAGCTCAACGCCGCACTGCAGCTCCTCAGTGGGTGTCACGAGTGGGGACAGGCACCCAGGGCTACGGTGGGGAGGGAACCACTGGCGGGACAGGGGCTGGGGTCTCCACCACCGCTTGGGTCACCACATTGGCACCCAACATGCCGGCAGCCAAGGAATTCAATTTGGGGTGAATGAAACCTTGTACCAAAAATACCCCTGGTTGTCTGCAGTTTGAACCACCCCAGCAGGGTGCCAGTCTGGCTGTGCACCCCCAGCCCCACCAGCTGCCCCAAACCACCCCAAGCAGGTGGATCGCCCGTCCCACGGGGCTTGTGCCCCTTCGCTGCCAGCTCAGGGCAGCCGTGGGGTGTGCAGCGTCCACCCTATACCTCTGTGCCCTGGCTTTTGCCCTTCCCTGGGGTCCCATCACTGCTCATGGGAGCCAGACCCGCAGTGTGGGTCTCACTGCTGGGCCCCCCGTGCTGACCACCCCCCTCTTTGGGTGTCTGGCTGCAGTGCGGGAGCAGGACATGAGCCCCCAGCTCCTGCAGAAGTTCAAAGAGCTCATCCCCGTTGCGGGCCTGAACAAGGACATGCTGGTCGTCCTGCCCAAGTCGGGTGAGTGCCAGGGAGGCGCGGGGCGGGATGCACGGCCCCTCTGCGTGGGGACGCTGTGCGGGGGCTCAGGGCGCACTCACCCTTTGTGCTTGTCCACAGATCAGTGCTCTGAGGCCATCAGGTGAGCAGCCCCCTGGGGAGCCCCCGCCTGCCTTGGGACTCTGCACCACATCAGCTTTGCCCTGCTCTAACGGCTCCTCCGTCTGTCCTCCCTCCCTGCAGCTGAAAGGGCCGACGCCAGGGCTGTGTGCCCTCCAGACCTGGTGGAAATGGGGCTCTGCTCCCCCCTCCATGGTGCCCCTTCCCGTCCTCCCCTGCCAGGCCCTGCCAGACCTGCTGCCCCATGCCAGGATCACACCTCATCTTCCTAAATAAATAGGTGCAGAAGCTGCCCCAGTGCTCGGTGATTTTGCTGATGGGAGCAGGGTTGCTGCCATGGTCTCCAGGCCCAGTGGTCCTGGCTGTGACCCCTCGTCTCAGCACCCCAGGGGTGTTGGGGGCTCCTTTGGCTGTGTTGTTTGCTGCATGGGGAAGACAGGGAGCGGAGGATGGGGAAGGTGCAGCTGCTGGAGATGCGGGCAGGGGAGGACTGAGCTGGGCTGGGCAGCAGCAGGGCTGGGCGGGCAGGGGGAAGGTGTCAGGCTGCCCAGCCCTGCCAACAGTGGCTCTGGTTCATACACAGGACACCCCATTCCCTGCCCTGTCCGCCCCGGGGCTGCCCAGGTGGGAGCGGGGCTGTGCTGCGGCTGCCCGGGGTAGATGCACGGCAGGGCTGGGACCCTCACGCCTGTCTCCCGGCCCCCTCTGTGCCCCCGCTGCCCAAGGTAGGACCATGCTGCAATGCCCCCAAGACAGCCAGAGCCCTTTCTCCATCCCCCCCCAGTTCCTGCGGAGCCGACAGCAGACGCAGCCTCT
This sequence comes from Columba livia, assembly GCF_036013475.1. Taxonomy (NCBI): domain Eukaryota; kingdom Metazoa; phylum Chordata; class Aves; order Columbiformes; family Columbidae; genus Columba; species Columba livia. The sequence goes on from NC_088620.1 coordinate 10,930,846, forward strand.
GGTCCCCTCAGCTGTCCCCTGCCCGGGAGCAGGGGCTCCCTGGGTGCCCAGCCAGGCATGGGGCTGGGAAGAAGCAGCACGGAGCTTTCAGGACTGTGACCCCAGGACCCTGCCAAGAGCCAAGGCACAGGGGATGTCATCCCTGGGAAGGAGGGTGTCACTCCCAAAGTGACACAAATGCCTTTTCCTGCCTGCCCCACTCCAGGTGCATCCCACTCTGCAGAGCCTGGGTGCCCCAGAGCAGGTGGGTGACCCTGTGCGGGGACCACAGGGTCATGCTGGCAGCGCGTGGGCACCTGGGTACAGGCACCGTCCCAGCGGCAGCCTCGGGGCAGATGGCAGCCTGGCCAGAGGGACGGGCCACTGGTGACAGTGCTGATGTGGCCCTTACCGGGAAGGACGTCCCCACTCCTCCCGGCAGCACCCTGTCAGCAAGCCAGGAAACAAAAGCTCTCTTTGTTCTTTCACAAACAACTCAAGAGATTGGGAAAGTCCCGAATTTCAGTGCTGGTGCAAGAGCTTTTGCAACTTCACTTCTCAGCCCTTTCCCAGATCTTGCAGGAACTTCCCTTCTTCTGTAAGACTGGACACTGTTTACCCTGGGGTGACTTCAGCCCTTTGAAGACACCACCTTGTCCCAGCCGCGCCGGTGCTCTGCCCGTGCGGCTCGGCAGGCAGCGCCGGGCGGGTGGAGGGGAGGAGGGCACGGCTATAAAGCCGGCAGCGCTGACGCTGCTCCCCATCCCGCCGGTGGAGCCGGAGGAGGCTGTGGGGAGATGAGGACCGCGGTGCTGAGCCTGGGGCTGGCCCTGCTCTGCTACCTGCATGCAGAGGCTGAGGAGCTCGGGGCTGCGGGGCTGGACAAGAGCGAGGTGATCCCTGGGGAAGGGGAGGCTGAAGCGGGGTCTCTGATCAACAGTGTGGGAACTGGAGAGGTGTTTTGGTAACTGGGGAAGCCGCAGCGACTGCTGTCACACCCAGGTGGGGGCAGTGACCCAGCTCCAGCGCAGCTGCCTCAGCAGGGATTTTAGTGCCCAGAGGGGATTAAACTGTCCCATGGCCTGAGGGTGTCCTGGCTCAGTCCCCAAGTGGGGACAGCCCCTGCCTGCTCCTCCGGACTCACAGCCCACCCTCACTGCCAGATTGCAGGGAAATGGCACATCGTCGCTCTGGCCTCCGACTCCGAGAGCTACCTCCAAAAGAAGGACGAGCTGAAGATGGCAATGGCCACTATCGCAATCCTGGGGGAGGGTGACCTGAAGGTCTCCTTTGCTATTCCCAGGTAAGTGCCAAGTTCTGTTCTTCATGGGCTTCACCAACTGACCTCCTCTGTGGACCTTCACCGGTGGGTCTCCACCTGGGTGCCTCCACCCAGCACCCACCAAAGCCCTGGGCAGGGGGTGAGGCAAGGCCACCAGCCCTATGGTTTGAAACAGGGGCTTGGGAGAGCTGCAGCATGGAGATCACTTCTTCAGGGCAGCACCAGCCAGGAGTGGCCCCACCATGGGGGCTGAGGCATCATGCTGCTCCCAGCAGGGATGCAGCAGGATGACGAGGCACCCTACGGTCAAACCTTTTCCAGCCTCATCCCACCAGCTCAGAGCACGTCACCCCACGGGGATGCCTGGGTGCCAGCACTGCCAACACAGGCACCCATTACTCCAAGGGTCTCATCTGTCCCCCCCACCCTGGCAACACCATCTCATTCCTGAACAGCGAGTCCCACGTTTGGGGCAGTGACCCAAGGAGCGGAAGGGGGGTCACATCGCCCCAGCTGGAGTTCCCTTCACTGTTTTGCAGCCCAGGGGGATGTAAGAAAAGAGAGTCAATCTACAAGCCAACAGGCGTCCCGGGTGAATACCACAGCTCTGGTGAGTGGGGGGTGCCCAGGCCCTGTGACGGGACTGGGACACAGCTCATCATCCCTGTGTGAAGCAGCAGTTGTCCCTGGGGATATGGCCCTCAGGGGTGCCTGTCGGAGGTCCTGGGGTGGGACATCCCTTTGTGGCTGGTCACCAGCAGCAGCCCAGGGCGGGTGACCCTCCAGCATGGTGGACCCCCTGCTCCTTACCTCTGGGAAGCTGCTCTAAGACGGACACATTCAGACTGATCTTAAACCCTGGGGAAAAGCAGGGTCATTCCGAAATGGGGCTGTGGATGAATGTTCCCAAGAGATGAAGCAAGACTGATTTCCCACCAGCTCCAGCTCAAGTGTTGATCTGATACTGGCTGGGCTACTCCACTGTCTGCAGTGACCATTCCTGACCCTCCTGTGTTCCTGTTCTCGTTTCTCTGCCCCGCTGTGGTCTGTGGGCTCCCCCCAGCCTTCAGAGGAGCCTTAGCAAGAGTTAAAATAGGATGAGGACAAACAGGACTGGGTGGACTGGCCCTGGCATCCTGATTCACACTCTTACAGCCCTTTTGCAGTGTGGGAGTTCTCAGGAGCACATAATTAAGTTTTTGCTTTCCTCCATGTTCTTTTGCAGACAGAGGCAATAAAACGGTGCAGGTGGTGGATACCGATGGCAAGACGTACGCAGTGATCTTTGCCTCCAGAGTGGAGGATGGGAAGACCTTGCACATGCTGAGGCTCTACAGTGCGTAACCAGTGACAGTCTGACTGGGGAACAGCTCAGAGGTGCCGGGTGCTTCACCGTGTCCCGAGGAGTCAGGGCCCCATGCGACAGACCCCTCCTCACCACCACCCTCCTGCCGAGACCTCTTGTGTGGGGCAGGAGTGGGGCAGGGGAAGGGGCAGTGATTTGGGGCTGGCAGGGGAGGGCTGGCAGGGCTCAGACTTCTGCACTGTGCTGGGAGTCCCTGGCCTTGGGTAAGTCTCTTGGTGAAATACCATGAGGAGTATGGGGTCCTGCTGCAAGGGGGACAGCAATGGTAGGGGTGGGAACAAAGAGAGGAGACACTGTGCTGATGCCAGGTCCTCTGCTTCATGTTGTCCCCTGGGAGCGGTGTCTCCTGTGCCTGGTCACCACTGCCCTTCAGGACCTGCACCACTGCCTCCAGCCTTCTCCCATGGACCATCGTCCATCCCATCCTCACCCAGCAAATACAGGGACAGGCCACATCCTGGAGCTAACTCTTGTCTTTGCCCTTAGGCAGAACCCAGGAGGTGAGCCCCGAAATCACAACGCTGTTCAAGACGATTGCGAGGGAGAAGGGCTTCACCGATGAGATGATCAAGATGCTGCCCAGACAGGGTGAGCATTGCCCAGCACCGTGTTGGGCTGGCTTGGTTGACGTGGGGGGGTCAGGACATAGAGTAGAGTAGGGCAGAGTAGAGTAGGGCAGAGTAGAGTAGGGTAGAGTAGAGTAAAGTAGAATAGAATAGAATAGAATAGAATAGAATAGAATAGAATAGAATAGAATAGAATAGAACAGAACAGAATAGAATAGAATCATTTCAGTTGGAGGAGGCCCTCAGGATCATCGAGTCCAACCGTAACCTAACCTGACCATGTCCCTAAGACCCTTATCTAAATGCCTTTTAAACCCCTCCAGGGATGGTGACTCCACCACTGCCCTGGACAGCCTGTTCCAATGCCCCACAGCCCTTTGGGGAAAAAATTTTTCCTAATATCCAGTTTAAACCGCCCCTGGTGCAACTTGAGGCCATTTCCTCTCGTGCTATCACTTGCTACTTGGGAGAAGAGACCAACACCCTCCATGCTCCAAGCTCCTTTCAGGCAGTTCAGAGATCAGAAGGTCTCCCCTCAGCTCCTCTTCTCCAGGCTGAACAGCCCCAGTTGGGGCTGCCAGCTGGGACCAGCTCAGCCCATCACTGCTGCCACTTTGTGGTCTGAGCTGGCAGGAGAAAGTGCTCTGGCTTGGCACAGTGTGGCTTTCACCTTGCTCAAGTTCATTCCTGGGTTGTCTATTTTGGGTGCTAAATGGGACCAGCCAGACCACAGCCCTGTACTCAGCCTTGGCCTTTGTTTTCACAGAGGAATGCAGCGTCGATGGAGCATAGGTGAGTTGCTGCAGAGCAACATGGTGTTTGCAATGTCCTCACCTGGAAATTGTCCCCCTTGGTGCACCAGCAAGGGTCACCATGAACTCCTTGAACTACTCTGGGGGCCGAGTGGTTTGAACCTGTGCTGGAGCTTGCACCCAGGTAGGACGCTTTGGAACTGCCCCTCAGTGGGGACCCCCAGGGTGCAGTTGCTTGGTGGTGAGCAATGGCATTTGCACCAAAACCATTGGTTCAGTGGAGAAATGGCTGCAGAGCTCATCCAGAAGCACAGACTGGGACACCAGCTCTTGCCAAAGTGACCTTGGGGTTGTAGACCCACAAAACTGGCCAGAGGTTGGATTGGTGTCTCACCATGCAAAACACACTTGTTGTTGGCCCACACTGGCACATGATCTTCCACCACACCGGCACATATTCCGTTGTAGGTGTTAGCTAGAAATCCATCACTGGAAGTGGCTCAACCTGCAGATCTGGGAGAAGAAAGCACTGGTTATGGTGGAGAGACCTCCTGAGTCCTCTCAGTTGGCCTTGTCACCTCCAGTACTCAGCCCACCTCTCCCGGCTCTTTTCTAGGAGGTAGTGGATGCTTTTGTTGAGCAATGCAAGACCCATGGCCTGATGCTCCAGCCTGCTGCTCTGCTATCATCTCCTGAGCTCAATGGCCAAGGCTCTGATACACCTCCTGCTCCTCCAGCATAGAGACCCTGCTTGTTGCCAAATAAACAGAAACTCATCTTGGAGCTTCATGTAACTATCTGAAGAGAACCTGGGGTGCTTGGGCATGTGGCTCCTCTGTTGTCCTCCTGGGGTCTGTGGATGGTGAATAGCCAGGGCTGAGCTCACCCAAATGAGGGCATTTCTGGAGCCCACTGAGACTTTTCCTCCTGGGTGTCTCCAGCGGGGATGCCCATGGCCCGGCAGAGGTGAGCCAAGGGGCGCATTGAGGCTGGAAATCCTGCCCGTACGAGGGGCTGGGTGGAGAAAGGCTGTGGGACTTGGTCACAGAGACTGAGGTTGGAGTTTGGAGGGCTGTGACCACCACCGTCCAACTCAGCTCCTGTCTGCTCACCCTGCTGTGATCGCAGCCCCCTGGAGACCCATCACGCAGCGGCTCAGGCTGGGCCTGGGCAGGGGCAAGACTCTGCCGTGGGACTCTCTCAGCCCATGGTGCTGCAGGGCTGGTGGGAGGTGGGATGCGAATGTCTGAATCCTCTGGACCAAAACCTGGAGAGCTGGTGTGGGGCTGCACGTGGTCTCTACCCCCGGGCATCACACAGAGAAAGCCCACCCTGGAGTCAGATTGTCTGCTGTGAATTTGTATTTCTGAAGTTGCACTCCATCCTTCCCTTCCTTCTCTCTTCAGCTCCTCAAATCCACCTAGGAGAAAAGCCACAACCTGCCCAGGGTAAACAGTGACCACAGCAAAGCTCCAGCCCCTCCTGCATGCTCATCTCCAGGGCCAGGGCAGTGCTCACAGGCACGGAGGTCTGTCAGGGTATGAAGCCCCTTGTTCTTCTCCTGGGAAAGGAAGTTACTCCAAATTCCTCTCCGCTGACCTTCCCGCCTTGTCCATCCCTGGTCAGTCACCCGGGTGTTTGTTTCAGCCTGGGACCTGCCCCGCTGCCGTGTGACAGTGGCAGGGACCAAGGGAAGCTGTCCCAGCAGCTGAGTGCCTCGTGATGTTCCCAGGTGCTCCTGCCTCCTCCCAGGCACTGGGAAATATATTTGGGAAACTGCCTCTCCTGATCTTGGTACTGAGTGGGGATGGGAGATCAGTGTGTCCCAGCAGCAGTGCAGCAAGGGACCTCACTGGGACTTCTCAACCCAGTGTCATCTCCGGCCTCTTTGGAAGGAGCCCAGGACTTCCAGCAGGAATTCTGTGTTGCTGTACTACTGTTCCTCGAGACCTGGACAGGCTGGAGGTGTGGGCAGAAGTTTAACATGATGGTGTTTAACAAAGGCAAGTGTAGGGTCCTGCACCTGGGGAGGAACAACCCCCGGCAGCAGCAGAGGTGAGGGGTGGACCTGCTGGAAAGCAGCTCTGCAGAGAAGGACCTGGGAGTCCTGGTGGACAAGAGGGTGACCATGGGTCAGCAATGTGGCCTTGTGGCCAAGGAGGCCAATGGTACCTGGGGTGCCTGAGGAAGAGTGTGAGCAGCAGGTCAGGGAGGTTGATCCTCCCCCTCTGCTCTGCCCTGGCGAGGCCACATCTGGAGTTGTGTCCAGTTCTGGGCTCCCCAGTTGAAGAAGGACCAGGAATTATTGGAGAGAGTCCAGTGGAGGGACACAAAGATGCTGAGGGGTCTGGAGCATCTTTGTGATGAGGAGACACTGAGAGAGCTGGGGCTGTTGAGCTGGAGAAGAGAAGCTGAGAGGGATCTGATCAATGTGATCAATGTGATCTCAGGGTGGGTGTCACAGGATGGACCAGACTCTGTTCAGTGGTGCCCAACGCCAGGGTGAGGGTCAACGGGCACAGACTGAAACACAGGAGGCTCCATGTGAACATGAGGAGAAACTTGTTTGCTGGGAGGTGCCAGAGCCTGGCCCAGGCTGCCCAGAGCGGGTGTGGAGTCTCCTGCTCTGAGACATTCAAATCCAGGCAGACACATTCCTGTGCAATCTACTCCAGGTGTACCTGCATTACCAGGTGGGTTGGAGGAGATGATCTCCAGAGGTCCCTTCAGCCCAAACCAGGCTGTGATTCTGTGATTCTCCCCAGCCGTTTGGACTGAACAGTTCGATATTTGCTGTGCTCCCAAGAGCACTGGTCTCACACACAGGTTTGCCTCAAGGCTTGTTTTTGGTACATGTATCGATGTAGATGAAAACATCCTGCTGCCAGCAACACCCTTCGCCAAGGTCTTTGTGTGACAGGGAGTCCTGGTGTCTCCACATCATGTTCCAGCCAAATATTTCCTTCCTGCCATGTGCAGGCACCACCCTGCCAGACAGCGTGAGATCGTTTCTCTTTGCCACCAGCATTTTCTGCTCCTCCTTTTGTCCACCTGTTTTCTCCCCGTGCCCCAGAGCAGGATGCTCACAGGCTGCAGCTTCAGATCTTTTTTGGGTGTGAGTCTCCTCCATGCAGAGCAGGCGGGGGGTCCCCACCTCAGCCCCCATGGCCCCTCAGCGGTCCCATCAAGCCTGTCCCTGTACCTGCTGCTCAGCCAAAGCTCCCCGGACGCTGTGCTCCTCTGCCAGCACCAGCCTTCAGCAGCTGGCGGGTACAGGGGCAGAGAGAAGCACACAGGAACAGGGCATTCCCCCAGCAAACCTTTGTCCCCCAGCAAACCAGGACAGACAACATTGTATATTTAAAGACATGGGACTTTTTTTCCTGGAATGTTTCTAAGGGTTTGTGATGAGGAGACACTGAGAGAGCTGGGGCTGTTGAGCTGGAGAAGAGAAGCTGAGAGGGATCTGATCAATGTGATCAATGTGATCTCAGGGTGGGTGTCACAGGATGGACCAGACTCTGTTCAGTGGTGCCCAACGCCAGGGTGAGGGTCAACGGGCACAGACTGAAACACAGGAGGCTCCATGTGAACATGAGGAGAAACTTGTTTGCTGGGAGGTGCCAGAGCCTGGCCCAGGCTGCCCAGAGCGGGTGTGGAGTCTCCTGCTCTGAGACATTCAAATCCAGGCAGTCACATTCCTGTGCAATCTACTCCAGGTGTACCTGCGTTACCAGGTGGGTTGGAGGAGATGATCTCCAGAGGTCCCTTCAGCCCAAACCAGGCTGTGATTCTGTGATTCTCTCCTGCAGCAAGGAGCTTCACCACCGTCTCTACAATCCCTTTTCTTTCCCACCTGCAGCTCCTTTGCTGCTGCCACGGGAGCGCGGGTGAGACGGGCTGGCCAGGACCAGGCTGGTGCAGCGGGATAACCTGTGTTCCAGCGGGCTGGTGGAGAGAGCAGAGGGGTGTTGGAGCAAGGGAGGTGCTGGACCAGCCTTTGTGTGTGAGGAGCAATTTGGAGACATGCAGCTGATGGTTGTGGTGCTTGCTGGTCATGTGAAACTATTGTCTCTATTCTAGACCTGAAATCTTTAACAAGTCTCTTTGCTCTCCCAGTTGTGTCTTTCATCCTCTCTCCCCCCCTGCTCAGGCCAATGTCCCTGCTGGGGTTGGGTGACCAGACCTGGACCTCCGCCCAACTGAGAGGCATTGGGTACAGCTCACATTTACATGGTGCCTTGTCCTGTTCCTCAGTCTTCTCCTCATGCTGCCACCTGCTGCATGCGGATGAGATGGTTTAAGAGATGTCAGCTCCCTGAGTGATCTTCCTCCCTCTTTCTGTCCCTCAGCCTTTCATTCATCCAAGTGAGGATCTTCCTCCCCAGCCTGTGGCAGTTTGTCCCCTACAAGGGTTTTCATCAAAGACCAGCTGATCAACACCCATATTTTGTTGACTCTTCCAGAAACAGCATATCTGAGGTGTGATTTTCCCATGTGAAAGTTCAATTCAGTCTCCTCTCATAGAATCATAGAATTGTTTTTGTTGGAAAATATCTTTAAGATCATTGAGTCCAGCCGTTAACCCAACGCTGCCAAGTCCACCACTACCCCATGTCCTGAGAACCTCATGTCCGTCTGTCCAACCCTCCAGGGACGGTGACTCCAGCACTGCCCTGGGCAGCCTGTTCCAATGCCCCACAGCCCTTTGGGGAAGAAATTGTTCCTAAATCCAACCTCAACCTCCCCTGGCGCAACTTGAGGCCGTTTCCTCTGCTCCTGGCGCTTGTTCCTGGGGAGCAGAGCCCGACCCCCCCTGGCTCCAAGCTCCTTTCAGGCAGTTCAGAGATCAGAAGGTCTCCCCTCAGCTCCTGTTCTCCAGCTGAACCCCCCAGGCCCCTCAGCCGCTCCATCACACTTGTGCTCCAGCCCCTCACCAGCTCCGTTCCCTTCTCTGAACTCATCCACTTTTAATTTCTCCATACACCACCCATGTCTGCCATTTATTACAGCATTTGTGAGTATCTGCCCACACTGCATAGAAGATCTAGTTGTCTGTTGTCTCTTTACCTCTGATGACCACTTTAAAAGGCAGCATATTTGCTTCTTCTGATGCTCTGGTGAAAACTAGAGTTGGCAAAGGTGAGTCTGAGCAGCAGTGAAAAGCTTGAGTTTCACACCTGATTTACTAAATGACTGAATGTCATCTCCTCTGCCTTACTGCTCACTTACACTGCTGCGCTGGCAGCACAGACCTTTCCAAGTGTTTGCAAAAGAGATGCTCTGCCTGGGACCCACCAAAGCTCCTCCGCAGCCAAGGCAGGTCCAGAGTTTCTTCACTTTTCCTATCAGCTTTTTTTCTTGGAACACTCACTTTGAATTTGACTCGCTACAGGACAAACATGCCTAAAGTTAAAATTCTTCACCCTGGTGCTTTTGAAGAAAGGAACATATATAAATGCAGATGTCATTCCTCAGTGGAGGAGTAACGGGACAAATTGTGGTATCTTCATTGTTTGTCTTATCACAGAATCAGAATCACAGAGTCGACTGGGTTGGAAAAGACCTCAGAGATCATCCAGTCCAACCCTTGGTCCAACTCTAGTCTGTTTACTATATCATGGCACTAAGTGCCATGTCCAATCTCAGTTTAAAAACCTCCAGGGACAGCGAGTCCAGCACCTCCCTGGGCAGCCATTCCAATGCCTGACCACTCTCTCTGTAAAGAATTGCTTTCTAATATCCGGCCTAAATTTCCCCTGGCAGAGTTTAAGCCCATGCCCCCTTGTCCTATTGCTAACTGCAATGTTGTTGTTAGTTACATTACCAGGGTCGTTTTACTGTCTTCACGTGGATGCAGCTTCAGCAAGTTTAAGAACATCTATCGTATTTCTGATCAGCTCCTTTAAATTGATTTAATCGTGCTGGCTTCCATTTAGGCATTCCCTTTGCAAAGTTGTTTAAGGTTTGTATTTGCTAACGTCAGCTTAAGTGCTCAGAGAGAAGCTAAGCTGGTCTTTGCAGACAATCTCTGTGCCATATGTGATATTTAATCCTCTTGACTTTCCAATTTTTCCCCTTTTAAATGAGACTGTATCGGATCGTCTCTGGTTCCGCCTGTCACGAGAACCGCGTTTTGATTTCAGCCACAGGCAGGTCCCGCTCACTGCTCAGGACCTGGGGGGGGTCTTGGCCACCCCAGAAACATGAGCCCACCAGTGCACATCCAACCTGCCCAGAGCAACCAGATGTAAGAGCCTCGTGAAGGTCCCTGTGTGTGTGGCGGCCGACAGCACTGCCGGCACCAGCTGGTGGTCTGGTCACCACAGCGGGAGTTGCTCCAATAACATCAGGTCTTGTCATCCATCTCAGATGGTGTAGCGTGAGACCACGGGGTTCCCGAGTGTCACCTGGTGGACGTCATGCCAGCTGAGCCTCCCTGACCCTTTGGGATCTGGGTGATGGGCATTGGCTCTCGACAGCACAGGCATAAATGATTCGAATTCCCACCGGTCAGGAGCGAGTCACCTATAAATTGCCAATTACTACTCATAGACACCTCTGTTCTGCTCTGAGCACCACAGAGGAATAAACACTGTTTTTTCTCCCTGGGACTAGAAGCCCCTGGAAGGGGAAAATACAGGTCCTGTCTCCAGTGGCACAAGCTCTCTGGGGCCTTTTCAGATGTTAAGACTGCAAAAGTTTAGAAACTTTTAATGACACCAGCTGAGACCCATTAGAAGTGAAGGAAAGAACTTGGTGCTGTGGGGCAGCAAGGTGCCCTTGTGGCCACAGCTTAATGAGGCACTGGCACCCAAAACACAACTGGCTCCAAATATTCCCACTTCTTCCAGGTGTTGGAAGCTGTTGAAAACATGTGCCTATTTTCACCCTGGATAACCTCAGGACATGGTTTAGATGGTGTAGAGTGAGACCACGGGGTTCCCGAGTGTCACCTGGTGGATGTCATCCCATGGCTGGCTGATCCCATGGCTCCATGGCTGATCCAATGTGGCTGATGGGAACCGTCAGGTGCCCTGAAGGTGGGAAGCAATGTGGCTGGGACTTCCCAAGCTGCCAGGGTCAGCATCTCCAGAAATGTGTGAAGGTGCATCAGTCCCCACAATGCCCAATGTCAGTGACAATGTGCAAGCTTTGGGGCTGTTACATCAGAGCGGACATTGAGAGAGGCCTGAGCAGCCCCCAGAATGGAGCAGCACAGCCCTCCTGATGTTCAGCCAAGGCAAATGCGAAGTCCTGCTGCTGGGCTGGGCTTATCCCGTGCAACTGGGCAAACTGGGCCTGCAGGGCGAGGGCAGCATTGCAGGAAGAGCCCTATGTATCTGGCAGGTAACAAGCTGAGCCAACAGAGTGCCTTTGCAGGAAAAGAAGCAGAAACACCCAGGTCTTGGTTAGCAAAGGGCAGACATCACCCGACAGAGCACTTGTGAGACCGCGCTGGGAGAGCTGGATCCAGTTTAGGGCTCCCCAGCACAGGAACAGCCCTGGCAAACCACAGAGAGCCCCGTGGACGACACAGAGCTGGTCGGGTCCTGGAGCACAACAGGTACCAGAGAGGCTGAGCAAGGGGGCTGGGCTGCAGAAGAGAAGGCAAAGAAGACATCTGGCTGCTGTCTTCAGCTGCCTCGAAGGATCTGGAGAAGATGCAGCCATGCTCTTCTCAGAGTGGTAGGATGAAGGGCAACAGGCACGAGTTCTGACACAGCAAACTCCAGTGAGACAAAAGGAGGAAGTTCTTCATCATGAAGGTGATCCTGCACTACAGCAGGTGCCCAGAAATGTGGTGGAATCTCCATCCTTGGGGGTATCAAACTGAGGTGGACAAGTCCCTGAGCAGCCTGCTCTAACTTTAAAGCTGGTCCTGCTCTGAGCAGGAGCCGGACCAGAGAACCCTGAGGTGCCCTCCAGCCAAAATCCTCCTGTGGCTCGCCAGGCCATGGAGATGTGCAAACAAGATGGATAACGAGGAACCCAGCTGAACACAGACAGCTGAGCACCCGGTGCTCATAGAAATTATTTATTCATTATTGACCACCCGTAAATTAACTATAATTTTGGCCATTACCAGGGAAGATGCCTCCTCCAAACACATGTGCTCTCAATGTGCTCTCAGCTCGCCCTCCCCTGCCCCTGTGGCCACCCCCCGTGCCAGACACCCGCAGGCAGAGCTGGGAGAGGCTGAGGCTGCTGTGGTGAAATAGGAGAGAGACTGTGGGCTCCAAAACACACTTGTGTGCAGTGGAAATGGGAGGAGGGGTTGGGTTGGAGGGGCAGGGAGAAGTGCCACATCAGGGGGCTGCGCTCCTGGTTCTGGCCAGCATTCCCATTGCTGTCACCTCCACAAAGACATGGATGTCCTCCCGCCCTACGCTGACCCTTACAGATTGGTCCATCTGAAGGAAAACTTCCTTGCAGGTTCCCAGATTTCTCAGAGGTGGAAGGTCTCAGAGCAGCTGTTCAGAGAAACAATACACTTTACATTGCTAGAACTCCTTGAGTCACTCGAGTCTAGATCAGCTCATCCAGAAGAAACCAAGGTTATCCAGCAAAGCCAGGATGTTGCAGAAGTGGAGAAAACAAGCTAGAAGAGCAAAGCACAGGCTGAAGAGCCAAACTCTGACATATTCCCGGACTAAGGCTCTTGCTTAAAGATGTTTCTGAACCACTTTATCTGTAGAGCCCACCACAGGACCACAACTCTAGGTGTCTTTAACTGCTAAGAAGTTCAAAGACAACTCCAGACCTGCCCCCCAGCCCTGGCCGCTGGAGGTTTGAGGCCCTCAGGGGTATGTCCATGGTCACTGTCACATCGTGTTCCCTCCAGTGTGCTTCTCGGCTCCCGCAGCATCCCGCAGCATCCCACAGCATCCCACAGCACTGTGCCTGTGTGGAGCAATTATGGAGTCTGCTGTAACAGGGGATCTGTTCCCAGGTGCCTGCCAGGAGTATATTGAAATCACCCCCATGTCCCAAACAGCTGGTGCTGCCAGACACACCTGGTGTGAAGAGAGAAAGCATCTTCAAGGTAAGCTGTGCAGGCACTGGGTCACTGGTGTCCCCAACGGCTGTGCAGGTGAGTGTTTAAGGGCAGGACAGCTGGAGGATCACAGAATCACAGGATCCCAGCATGTCAGGGGTTGGAAGGGCCCTGGAAAGCTCACCCAGTGCAATCCCCCCATGGAGCAGGAACACCCAGATGAGGTTACACAGGAAGGTGTCCAGGCGGGTTGGAATGTCTGCAGAGAAGGAGACTCCACAACCCCCCTGGGCAGCCTGGGCCAGGCTCTGCCACCCTCAGAAGGAAGAAGTTTCTTCTCGTATTGAAGTGGAACCTCCTGTGTTCCAGTTTGTACCCATTGTCCTTTGTCCTATCACTGGTTGTCACCAAGAAGAGCCTGGCTCCATCCTCCTGACACTCACCCTTTATATATCTGTAAACATTAGTGAGTCAGCCCCATGCCAGGGTCCTGCGAGGTCAGCTCTGCCCAGCTCTGCCCTGTGTCCCCTCCAAAACCAGCAGACATGGGTGTCCTTGCAGTCCCTCTCGTGTCCCAGCAGCCAGATGAGGACCTGGGTGCCTGGTACGGGTCTCAAAGTGCACAGCACCGCCACTCTGCTGCTCGCAGCACGGCAGGAGCCCTGCGCTCCTGCAGACACGCTCTGCCCGGCTGCAGACTGCCCCTCTCCGCCGGTGCCGCAGCATCCTTCCCGGCAGCATTCCCGCTCGGCCCAGCGTGCGGCTCTGCGAACACAGCGAGACCGCGGCTCTGGCTTGCGCTCTGCACGCAGCAGCACCCATCAGCTGCTCCCGGGTCCACCTTGGGCTCACTTTTCTCATATTAGATTGGATTGCGAATCAAATGCAATTTAATTAGCAAAAAGGCAAACAGGCACTTCCAATGACTGGCTGATCACCCAGCTAGTGACTATCAGATCAACAGATTTAATTGCAAACCCCTACAGTTATCAGCAAATGAAGTGAAGACCCCACTTGCACCCCAGTTACACACCATCTTGGAGATGTCCTCTGCACTGGCTCCTGGGCTGCAGGGCACTGCGGGGACACATGGAGTCTGCTGAGCCTCATCCCTCCCGCCCCTCCAGCCTCCAGTGAGGAAACTGGTGCCACAGAAGCCAACCTGGTTTTCAGGTAGACCAGACTGCTGTGCTGCCCTGGGGAGAGCAGATCCTGGGTGTGCCCGCAGCTCTGGGGAGGCCACGGGGTGCAGGGAGGGGGCTGGGGTGGGTGCCCTCCCCAGGGGTCTCGTGCTGCATTTGTCTGTGTTCCATCTTCCAGGTGAACCAGCAGGTAGTTTTCCACCTCTGCTTCATTACATCAAGGCTCTGTGGACACCTATGTATACTTAGAAGAGATTCATTTTAGGTAAAGGGAAGTTTTAAACAGTGACAAAAAAATTTAGGAACCAAAATCCCTCCTGCCTTTGCCCCATGAAAAGAGCACTTTGAGCCCCAAACCTCTGAGAACTCACCGTGTGAGACCTTGACTCCTTGTGCAAACCCTGGTGCACTAGATCTAAGGGGATGATCCCTGGGTCCAAGTCATTTTTGACCTGGGGTTTGAGCTGCCAGCTCTGCAGGTGTGTCCATGCCGGGGTTACCCACAGCAGCATGCCCGAGCAAAGCGCTCTGCTCCTGGTGCTGCAGTCGTCTCCCTGCTTGACTTTGCTTCTCCAGGCTGAGCACATCGTGCCATGTCCTCCCCAATGGCCTCTCCCCTCTCCGGCCAGCCTGGCTCAGCTCTCTTCTCCCCCAGTGGACTTCCCGCCCCTGCGCACCACCCTGCGAGGACTCACTAAAGTACATGTCACAGAATCAGTATTTTTCCACGTGGACTGGAAACCTTTCCTGCTGTCCCCAAGACCAGTTTGGCATCCTGTGCCACATTCATGACTTGTGACTGCTCTGGGCTGACCCAGCCACCGTGTCTCCATGAGGACCCTGTAGGCAGGCAGACTGCTCTGCAGTCCCAGGGCTCCTGTGCACACCCAGTTTCCTTTCTCTTTCTTTGCTCTCAAGCCTTGCAAACACCCGATGCTGATTCCTCTTCTCCCATCCAACCTAGCCCACCACAAAGACACTTTGCCCACTCACTGCCGGAGCAGCATCGCTCATTCCTGCAGAATTCGGGTGCAGCCACCCTCCCCTCCCGCAGCCCTGCTGACATGGAGCAGACCTCTCAAGACCCTCCTCCCCCCTTGATGCTGCTGTCCCCATGCCCTCGTGTTGTCACCAGACATACTACCTTTACCAGAAATTGTCATTGTCCTCCTGGAAAACTGGGAGTGGGCGATATCTGAGCTCCAGGGCACCAAACTGAGAAGCACTGCGGGGCTGCCTGTCCTTCAGCATGGCATATATAATACTATAAGCGATTTTCGAAGTCTCCCTTCACCTTTCAGTGCAGACTTTGCTTACTACTTTTCAGGCTCTTTTCTTTCCTCAAAGACTTTCCATTCTTTCCCAATATCCTTCTTGGTGTACATACATTGTTCGTTTGCTAGGGGAGAATCCCTGCTCCACCAGCCTCTTCCTTACTCTTGAGAGGGAGTTCTTAGTTAGGTTTTACACCTTTGCTTTCACAAAATTCCAGCTCTTTTCTACTTTTGCATGCTTGACTTCCCAAATGTGCCCAGCTGCAGTCACCAGCTCTCCTCACTTGTCCTGATTTGTGCTTGTTCACAGTCACAGCCGCCAATCTTCCCATTTATGCAAAATGGCTCTGACTCATGTCTACCCTAGCTGAAGCTATTTTCTCAGATAACTCTTCTAAAAACAGCCTACTTTTCAGGAACGGGTACAAAAAAACCCACCAGCTCACATCATGCTGTAACCTAGTGAAGACATATGTGAATTGTCATATCCAAGGGTATCTGGACTGACCATTGCAGACAAAGCTGTGATTTATAACCCTCCTCCCCCACAAAAAGATACTCTTCCTGGAACAATTTTTCTCCTGGGGCTTTGTCCTCACCCCATTCTAGCTGGGGGATCGCAGCATGGTCCGGGCAGACCTTCCTTTCCCTCCTTCCCAGGGCAACTTGGATCCAGGAAGATCTTTTGATGGTGTCTTTTACTGTCTGGTGCTGTGCTGCCTTTCCTCCTTGACTCCCTTGCTTGCCTTCTCCTCCTGTGATCTCCATGGCCACTGCTCTGGTCACACGAGCTGTTTGTCTGACCTCGGGGAACATCTGCTGCCACGGATGGCTCCATGTAGTAGTTTGAGTTGTTCCTCCGTACCAGCTTTGAATGAGGCCACACTTGTTTGTGTTATTTGGACTGGGTGAGCTTTGGGGGTCCCTTCCAGCCCAGGCTGTTCTATGATTCTATGAAGTCAAGCAAAGCTGACAGAGCCAAAAATGCATCTCACTGGTGCTTGGGCAGTGGGGACCCAGCTTTCCTCCGTCTCCCCCCAGAAGGTTGATCAGGGGTGCTGGTGGAGAGGTAGGCTGGTCATGAGAACCTCATTCCCACCAAAGAGGTTTTGCTACTCTTCGAGCTTGTGCAAAGCTGTGTGACAGCAGTGTCAGCACGGCCACTGCCCTCCAGGTGCTACAGGAAAGCCCTGGGAAGGACATATTTGAAAAACATCTGCCCAAGCATCCAGAGCATGGGCCCGTGTCCTGCTCTCCAGCACACGCTCCCCGGGTGGGATCCTGTCCTGCTGCAGAGGGAAATGTGGACTCTTCTCATTGCTCTGAAATGACTCAGGTTAATGGTTGCACTCCGTGATCTTGAGGGTCTCTTGCAACCAAAATGATTCTCTGGTTCTGTGATTTCCCATGGACCACCTGCTCTTCCTGAGCCAGAGAAGACACCAGCCTTTTGCTGCCCACACCGCTTTCCCAGCTGCTCTAAGCACCACAGGTGCTTCCCATCCCTCTATGGTTTTGCCCTTGTGTCCCAGCTCCTACCCTTCCAACATACCCCAAACCAACATGGAGGGCACATGCCTCTGCTCCAGCCTCCACTCTCTTCCTGGAATCAGGTCCCCAAAGGTCTCTCTGCTCCCACTGGCGTGGGTCCCTGCATGGAAGGAGGTGTCCGTGGGGGCTCCCGGTGGCTCCAGCACCCCAGCCCTTCTCGTGGCACAGAGCCTTGGGCTGGCTGGTCCCCCTCACCCCTCACATGCCCCCCCTGACTGCTGGGCACCAGGACAAACCCACAGCCCATCCCTGCGCCTTTGGGCTGTGGAGCACATGCCCAGCATGGCGGGATTGTCCTTGTTCCCTCTTGGGAGGAGCCTGCAATGTCATGGAATCAGAGAGTCAGTCAGACAACCATGTTGGTTGGAAGAGACCCTTAAGATCATCGAGTCCAACCATAACCTAACTCTGGCACTAAACCGCGACTCTAAGAACCTTGTCATTTGATGGTGCTCTGTTCCCCTCAGCCTGGCACCCACCTCCTCTTCACACCTGGTAGATGCTCTCACACCTGTCCCTGGAAGGACCTGGTGACAGCTCTGGCAGCTGCTTGTATGAACCTCCGATCATCTCCTTATTGGTCTTCCTGCGGATTCAGTACTTGTAGGTTCACGCTCAGAATCTTCTGTATCTCATCTTCATTTATTCCTGAGCTCCAGTTTCTTGTTAGTTTCAGAGTCTTTCCTTTTTCCTTAAAGGTAGTGGCTCTGCTTTTCCTTGTCACCCTCAAGCCTTTGAATCACACTGTCACCTTCAGGTGCCTTTCTGGTCCTCCTGTGATCTCTCAGAGGTCCCTCCCTTACTTTGCTTTCTATGTGTGAGCATGAAGCTAACATCTACATTGCAATATTTGCAAGCAGACACCTTTGTCTCTAACTCTTATCAAACATTTTTCTTTGGAGGGGGATAAGGTCTGTTCCTACAATCAGTGTTGGAGAGGGGAAGCAAGAGATCTTTCTGTATCCTCGGTGATGGTGTAAACATATTTTTCTTCCATGAAGGGCAGCAGCTGTTCAGCAAGGCAGGGTCCAACCTGCCACGTTTATGGGATCTTCAGACCACACTCCAGTTGAAGCCCAGGAAACCTGGAGCAGGGCGAGGAGCTGCTCTGCTCCACTCTCATTTGACAGTCCTTGGAGTCTTTACTGACCACAGAGGTGAGGTCCCAGCTCTCTCTGATGTCCTTCAGGTGACACAGAGTTGGGGGTTGCCCTGAGGCTCAAAACCCTATGGGCTGAGGCTCACCGCCTGCCCCACAGATGTGTCCCCTGGGTGTGAGGAGTGCCGGGGACACAGCACCAGCCCCTGCACAGCAGAGCCAAGGGCTGGTGATCTCTACAGCAGGGTTGAGCACTTCACTCTTTGTCTACCTGTCCTTGTCTCCTCCTGCTCTCCTTGCAGATGAGCCCTGAACCCCTGCATCAGGGAAATCTCAGCAGCCCCACCATGTTCCTTCTCCTGGGGTTCTCCAGTGCTTACAGAGCATGGGTGACCCTCTGCCTCTGCTTCTCGCTCATCTACCTGGTGACGGTGCTGGGAAACCTGCTCATCCTGACCCTTGTCTGGCTGGACACCCACCTGCACTCCCCCATGTATTTCTTCCTGGGCCACCTCTCCTTCCTGGACATCTGCTACTCCTCTGTCACCCTCCCCAAGATCCTCAGAGACGCCTTCTCACCACAGAAGACCATCTCCTTTGTGGGCTGCATCACGCAGATCTACTTCTTCCTTTGCTTTGGTGGCTCTGAGTGCATGCTCCTGGCTGCCATGGCCTATGATCGGTACCTGGCCATCTGCCACCCCCTCCACTACCCAGCACTCATGAACAGGAAGATGTGCTGCTGCTTAGTGGCTGTTTCGTGGTTGAGCGGTTCCATCTCATCTCTGACCCAGGCCTTCCTCACATCCCGCTTGCCCTTCTGCAGGTCCAACAGGATTGACCACTTGTTTTGTGAGATACCATTCTTGCTGAAGGTGTCCTGCAGCCCTAATGCTCCTCTCAACAAGGCTGCCTTATATGTTTTTGCTGGGACTATTGCAATGGGCTCTTTTCTCCTGACCGTGGTGTCGTACGTTCACATCATCGGCACTGTCCTCCGGAGGGGTGCAGGGACGCACAGGGCATTTACCACCTGCACCTCCCACCTCATCGTGGTGTCCCTGTTCTTCAGCACCGGGGCTGTCGCATACCTGGCACCTCACTCCAGCGACTCCAGGGAGACGGATGAGGTCCTTGCCCTGCTGTACGCTGTTGTGACCCCCATGCTCAACCCCATCATCTACAGCTTGAGAAACAGCGAGGTCAAAGGGGCCATCAGGAAAGCCCTGTGCACAGGGGTGTCACGGGTGTGCACTAAGGGTTCGGGCATCACTGTGGAGTGACACCCCTCCCCATGCCAGGGATGCAGCTCTTGGAGACACAACACACAAGGGCTCTGGGGCTCCGGGTTGGGTGGTGCCGTGTGGTGCTGGTGCACCGTTCGGTGGCTCCTCGCTCTTCCTCACCAACACATCAGTGCTCAGGCCCGTTATCGCCAGGGGGACGTGGAGGCTGGGTATCTACCTCACAGCAGGGTCTCCCTTTGTGTCTGGAAGCCTCTGGCACAGCTGGCGTCAGTTCACACCACCAGCTGCAGAAAACCCAGCTCACACAGGTGTGACCCCAGGGACATGCGCTGTGTGTCATCCCAGGAGAGGATGAGACAATGCAGAGCACTGCTGAGGTCTTCCACCTCTGGAACTGGTGGCAGAAGGATGGCACACAACATCCTCTGGAGACCTGAATAGACTAGGAGTGGATTTTGTAAAATTGCTAATTGCTTGGCCACAGGACCTGTCCCAGTAAGTAGTTCTGGGAACTTTTTTTCCTAGGAAATAGGTATTGCCCAGGTAGAGGAGCTGTAGTGGCCATCTGCACGCTGCCCCTGATGGGACAGTGCCCTTGGTAAGCCTTAATTTTTTTAATCTTTTATCTAGATCAGGGCTTTGCCAGGCTTTCTGGAAAGAGCTTTAATGCCAAAGCAGAGCCCTTTCTGAGGTGAAACACCGGGCAAAGCACAGCAGTAATGCTCGGCTGTTTGCATCTCCTCTTAAACGGTGGATAATCTTGTCTGGACTGGACTTGCAGACACTGCAGAGCCGGATGTCTTTCCCTTAATACAATAAAATATGTATAAGTAGGAAAACCATTGTCAGGGAATTGATCTTTGTATTTTCAGGAGTCAAAGTTAACCCTGGAAACGGAGAGCTGCTTCCACATGCACAATGGTGGCGATAAGGCGGGAGTGTGGGTGGGAGAGCAGATCAGTCTGTTTCGCGACGTGCCTTCGGGAAGGGTTCGGGAGCAACCAGCAGCACAAGGAGCTGGGAGGGTGTTACCTGGTGGTCATAAATAAAGGGGTGTTAAAGGACGCTGTGGCAGGTGCTCAGCATGTGCAAGAAGATACCTCTACAGGCACAGCCAAACACATCCCCCTCGGACCTCAACCGGTTGTTAGGTTGGGGTTTCTTTACAATAAGACTCTGTAAGACTCCTGCTTAGCAGAAATTATGGGAACTGTTTTCCTGCGACTGGAAACACCCCTGACCCTGCTGGACCAAGGATTTCCCAGTAGGAATTCAACGTGCTTTATCCCACTCAGCAACACATCCTCCCAGAGCATGCAGACAAGGCAGGGCTAGTTGAGGAGCCCAGCTTTCAGGATACCTACAAAATCAGCAGCTCCTTTGGAAATAAGGAAGAATTTCACATCCCTTCCCACCCATGGTCCCCAGGACGGGGTGATCCAGAGCCGTGTGCCACTCCTCTGCTGTCCCTGCTCACAGGGAAACCTGCGGCTTCACGACTCCTCCTGCCAGGTGTAGCTGCTTTGGTACCTGGCCAGATGTGCACCTCTGGAGGTGACAGGCAGGGGGGAGGATGGGGAACCCCTGTTACAAGGAAGGGTCTGGCACCAAGAGTCCTGAGTGTTCTCTGTGCTCACCCTTCACCAACTTGTCCCACCGACGGGCAAGACCACACCATGACATGGAATGACAGAGCTTGGTGTAAAGACTGGAAGCGTCACCAGGGGTAAAATAAACATATATCCCTTTTATCAGGCTTGTCCGTCAGGGAAGGTCACTGCTTTCCCTGGAGCAGCCGTCTCTGAAGTGGGCTGCATGCGCCCCGGGGGTGTGCAAGGCAATCCACTGTGGTGCAGGAAGAAAGTACTTTTGGTACCATTAATAAATGAATTTAAAATAAAATAGTATTTTTAAACTAGCATTTATTTAATCTTTCTGTTTTAATTTTTAAATTTCTATTGTGATTTGTGTTTTATACTGAACATGTATAAAATTTGTTTAAAAGTATAGATATTGGGTATCCACACTCAAAGGTTTTTCACTGATAAGGGTGTGTGACCAGAAAACTTTGAAGAAAGCTGCTCTACAACACCTCATCTGAGCAAAAAGGAATCTGAGGGAGTGAAGCTTTACCCACAGCGAAGGAAGACTTGGGGATGGAATGAGGATCACTTGTGCAAACAGGACCTACCCAGCCCCTGGGACCAGGCGGGACGCACCCCGGGGTGCCGGGAGCTCATCTGGGACTCTCATCACCCCGAGCCTCTTGCTTGGGCCCCACAGAAAGCACCAGTGGGGCTGAGGCTGGCAGGAGTTCCTTGCCCTTTCTCCCTCCTCTTGCGAGGACCTGGGGCCATCGCTCTGTCTCAGAACATGCTGCTTGGCTTTGGGAGGGGGAAACCCAGCTAACGATGTCCCCTCAGCAGCGGCACCGGCCATCACACAGCGGGGGACGAGGAGGGTTCATGGATCCGTGCCGGTGACAACAGCACAGAGATCGTCTTTCTCGCAGACGTGCTGAAGATGAAGGTCATTTTCTTGCTCCTGCAGCTGACACTTCTGTTGGTGGTTCAAGTCTGGGCAAACAACCCCTCTGAAAGAATATTTTACTGGAGAGAAGTTAATGCCGCTGGAGGGGGATTGCCCATGGTGGAGAACGGAGAAGATGCTTGGCTTGGACACTGTCTCCCCAAGGAGACAGAGGTTGGACAAAACCCACCTGCCTGTTTTTCCAAGGTCCCAAAGTCCCTCAGGCCCCCTGGCATCCAACAGCACAAAGTTTGGGTGCTTGGACGCCTCAGTGGGGGAGTCACGGAGCACCTGGGCTTGGCCAAGTGGATCTCATGTTGGGTTAGTGCTGGGTTAGCTCTTCATGGCTGACCACTGCTCTGCCTGGATGAAGAGACGCTTGTCCACCCATCAGCAGCCTGGGCAGAGGAGGGCGTGAGTGGAGGCTTCCCGCTCTGCCCCTGAATCTCTTGTTGTTCTCCGTATTTACCAGTGCAGAGCCACTGTCTCTAGCTCGCTGGGAAGCGGGGTACCATCGCCATAGCTCCCCACTGCAGCTGGATTGAAGACCTCAAGAAAGATGGCAAGATGTCTGTGAGGGCCATATTTCACTGCAATGGTGAAATAATAATCAAAACCTTTTTCTGATCTCATAAAAATTAATTTATGATTGTCAGCGCAAATCTTCTCATTCACTCTGGCTGTCACCCAGGGCTCATCTCCTTGCCCTTCACCTCGGCTAGTCCTTGAGTTCTTCATAAAACACACAAAGAAAGAGCTACACGTGTCCCTGGGAGGTGGTTGGTTCCTGTCCTGGTGACACGTGTGCTGATGGTGTCTATGGAGCAGAGCTGTCAAGAGCCGGCCTTTTGCCTCCAACCTGGAATGGCAATTAACCAGCTGCAGAACAACACAGAGGACATGGGAACACCTGCCACGCAGCCAAGACTTCAGGAGGTGACACCAGAGTGGCTGCTGTACCAGAGCGGCTGCTGTGCCAGAGCTCGGTGCCCAGGCGGGGGATCTCCAGGGGCTGCTCTGCTGCTGATTCGCACTGAGGTACAGCCTTGTTTGGCAAAAACAGAGCAGAGGGCTGTGTCTGGAACCCCTCCAGCTGTGGGGGGTTTGCTCGGCCGAGTTGCAGGTGGAGTCAGACAATTAGTTCACCCCCGGGTGTTTGAAAAGCCCCTTTGAGCGGGCAGCATCGGGGACTGGATAATCATCACTAAATCACAGAAATTAGACAGACATACCTTCATATTAATCTACCTTTACCAGTGCAGGTCTGTCTTCAAGCCCCATTCTGGGAGTGTATCTGAGAAGAGAGGCCAAAATCAACCAAGCTTCTTCTCAGTGGAGATGACTGATGGCTTCAGATGCTTTAAAAACCCAATAAAAAATAAGTTTCTTTCCTCTAGCACTGGCTAAAGGATCCCTGCCATTACCTCTGCATTCAGCCCAAACAGTTGGGTGATGACCCTGTTCCTCCTGGAAAGGCTTCCAGTCTTAGTTAGAAGATGAGAGACAGAAATCTTAGCATTCCCTTGACAGCTTCTTCCCAGCCACCCCTGACATTGCTAATTATGCCTTGTCTCCAATGGGAACTGCCTGAGCTCAAGTCCCAGGTGCAGCTTCACGCCTCTCCCAGGATCTGCTTGGGCAACCAAACAGCCTCTCAAGGTGCTTTTTGAGGAGCCCACTGGAAGCTGAGGGCTTTGTGTGCCAGCAGCTGGAGTACAATGGCCTTTGTTTGCTCTCCAGCCCCGTAGGATGTGAGTGGAGGATGATGGTCCCAAAAAAACCCTGATCAACCCGATCAATACACAGACGAGAGTACCAGGGGAGCACCAGTGAGGAGATGGGACCCGACCCAGCAGCGGGGCTTAAGCCACCCCCAGAATAGGACCCCTCCATAGCACGGACATCGATTTGAGCTACTGCCCATCATGTCAGTGGCAGCTTCATGTGCTACCACAAAGTGTAGCATGGGGAGCTAGGGGATTCCAGGCTGTGCTCTCTGAGCTCCCCATACCAGGCTCTGCAGTGCCAGAGGAAGCACAAAAAGGCACAGTGATGTCCAGGGAATTGGGGGGTGTGAGGGGCAGACCCTCCAACAGCCCCCACCAGTGGGATGGGAGCTGCTGGACTGTTTGTCTCACTGCTCTAGGGGTGTCATGGGGTCTGGCTGCTCTGTCAGGGCTGCATGAGACCCCCAAAGTGCTCCTGGTGACACCGCCATGGGAGCAGGAGGAGGTCTGGGGACATTCAGCCGGGCTGCAGCCATGTCTCTGTCCCTGCAGGCAGAGACACTGAAGTGAAACCCCATGTGTTGGAGAAATACAGAGACACCATGAGCCAGATGGGGCTCTCCAAGGAGGAAACCATTGTGCTGGCAGAGGTGGTGACATGTAGAGGGTGACCTTGGCACCTTCCTGTGGCTGCTGCACTGGGGACCACGTGGAGCACGGCCCAACAACCAGGGTGCTGATGCCATGGAATGCACTGAGCTGGAGCGGGCTCAGCCCTTGCGGGTGCTGCATGGGGTGTGAGGCACAAACGTTGCTACTGGCTGGAGTCCATGGTGGATTTTAACTGGCACATCCCTCTGGGTAGGTGCTGAGCAGCTCTCCACAGTGCTGCATTACTCCTCAGGCTCCTCTGCGGGTCAGGAGATGAGCCTCATCCCTCGTTGTCTTTGCAGAGGAATGCACCCGCCATTGGAGCAGGTGAGCCAGAGCTCCAGCTCTGCCATCTGGAGTTGGGACAAGCCCACAGCATCTTCCCACCCTCCCAGCCAGAGCTTTGGGCACAAGGACTCCTGGTACAACTGCCCAAAAGTGACACCCAGCCTGAACCACTGTTCTGGGAAGATGCTGAGCACCAGACAAAAGAAAAGACACTTTGTCTTTTTTTCATTTCTACAAAGTAAATTGCAAGATCTGAAACTTGGCATTAGCAAGAGACATGGCCTCAGCCTGCGTCTTGGGAAACTGGGAACCAGCAGCTGTCTGCAATGGCCCAGACCCTTGGTGCTGGGGCTGGGCTTGTGGGGAGCAGCAAACATTGCTCCAGAGAGGGGAATGGGAGCAGGACACGCCAGGAAAACTCACGCTGGGGGTCCTTGGGAGGTCTGTACACCTACCCCTTTCCTCAGCAAGGCCCAGGCTACTCAGGCTTTCTTCAAGCGGGGTTTCACAAACCCCAAGGATGGGGACGCTGTGGCTTTGGCCAGTTCGTCTCTGCCATCTCTAGGACACCAGGTCCCACCTCTGATGGGTCAGTGCTGGAGGATCCAGCTCAGCTCCCTGCTCTGCAGCCCCCAGCCCTGCTCTGCTCAGGGCTGGCTCCTGTGGCCCCTCCGCCTCCTCACCTGCCTCCTGCTCTGAAATGGAGATGGTGACCCACCTCGCAGCTGGCTGTGATGCTGGGGAGTGCTGGGATCCTCACAGAGGTGCTTTGGGTTCTCAGACATGCCCTGTCTGGGCAGGCAGCATGGGGTAGGGGTCTCCTCCTCTCTTTGCCATGACTCACAGTCTCCCTTGGACAGGCACTTCTATACTCCCCCCAGTTACCTCCCATCTGCTCCCACTGCTCTTGCCCAGCTGGGTGGCCGCAGGCTCGATGTGCACACAGGGAAGCGGTTGCACCACCATTCCCTCCTGCCTCCCCACAGATCCCCTGGGCCAAATGACCCCGCTCAGGGCTGCCCTGGCCCCAGCTGCCGGCACAGCCCCAGTGCTCACCGGGTTTGCCCCTGTACAGACCCACAGCTGGTTCCCAGCCATTTGCCATGGGTGGCTTTTGGCGGCTCCTGGACACAGCCATGCTGCGGACCCATGGTCCAGGTCAACTTCACATCTCCTCAGTGCTGCAGATCTGGTCCCCACGTCCTCACCTCCCCCAGAAGTGAAACCATGGCCCTGACACGGAGAGGAGGACCCCCCAGCAGCTCTGGGGCCCTGAAGAGCCCATGGTGGGGCAGGAGCACCAGCTACCCCATCGAGGGTGCACAGCACAGATCATCTATGGTGCCCAGGGACCTTCCCCAGCCCTGTGGGTGACAGGTCCTGGTCAGACCATGTCCTGGAAGTGCCAAACCCTGGCCATGCGATGGCACCATCACACTGCACAAGGGCCAGGAGCACCAGTCACCCAGGTGAGGATGGAGGTAATGGGTCTGGTGACACATGGGGACAGGACCTGGCAGGGACTTTGCCCACCGACTGAGATTGGCCTCCCTGTCACTTGGAAACAGGGACAACACAGGGCAGAAGAGAAGCTTGTCTCTTTCAGACCATATTGAAATCACTGAGTTTATTAAGGATTTACATCAGCATAAATGAGACCAGTTTGTCCCTGTAACCCTTTGGTCTGGGCCAGTATCCATCCCAATCACCCTTCAACCACACCCTCACGCAAGTCAAAAAGCAGCAGGTTAAAGATGTGGTTACTGGCCCAGGCGTGGGCACTTGCCTGCATGGTCCTGGCACCATCACCTGGTGCACTCACTGGTCCCAGAGACGTGTGTTAAAACAGAGAGGCAATTAATGAGCACAGAGCTCCGGTCAATTAGAGAGCAAAAGAAATGTAGGGTCTTTCCTTTGAAAGTAAAATCCTGAGCTTGTCCAGAGGGCTGGCAAAAGGCCAAGGAAATTCAGGAAGAAATAAAATTTTAAGAGAGATCTATTCTGCTGGAGGCAGATGACAAGGTGGCTAAGAGCATTGTCCCTATGGCCAGCCCCACGCTGTGCTGTCACCCATCTCTGCCTGCGCCTGGTGACAGCAAGAGACATGGGCTGGTGGCAGCTCCTGCCAAAGCCCAGCCTGGAGTCCCGGCCAGGCCGCACCCCCAGCCGCTTTCTCTCGGCAAACCTTGGAAAGCCACAGAGCCGGCTGACAGCCTGCCAGGGCACCGCTGACGCTCTAACGGGGCTCCCGCCGTGAGCACCATGGGCTGGGGCTGAGCCCAGCCGCGTGGCAGGACACCGGTTTGGGAATCCCCACACCGAGAATTAGAGCCTGAAATGGCAGCACATGTCGGCCAGCGGGATCCCGGACAGCGTGTCCCGGCGAGCCCCACGTCGTCTTGCTTGTGCCAAGGTCTCGGGTCTGTGCCGGGAGCATGGGGCTGGAGATCAGATGCCCAGATTTTGCAAAGCTGCCTGTCTCAGCATCCTCTGCCTCTGTGGGGCAATCCTTTGTGCAGCCCCTAGCAGCTCTACAGTGCATGGACTCTCTGGAGACAATAACAGGGGACCCTGCTGGACACAGCGGTTGTTGTGACTGGGGTGTCCATGGGGCATTCCCAGGCTGCGGGGTCATGTCTCCCCAAACACCTGCTGTCCTGCAGCCAGCTGGGATGTTCGTGCTCTGAGGGGGACCCAAGTGTTGGGAAGGAAACCGTAGAGTCATGAGCCTGAGTCAATGTCTGTGAAGAGGGTTTGGAAGGGAGCTCACCCCCAGGGACCTGGGCAGGTGGCTGTTGACGGGGAAGGGAGGGCATGTTTCGGCCACGCACAGCTCTGCCCATGGCCAGTGGCTGCAGCTGAGCTCTGACAAACTCAGTGCTTGCAATCGGGTGCTGCAGCTGCCCCACATGTCACCTCCTGCCGTCACCCTGGCCATTGCCCCAGCAGCAACTCGACCCCTGTGCGGGATTTCCCAGCCCCTCATCCCCGGTTCATGCCGCTCCTGCGGGACTGGCGAAGGAACCCGGTCCCAACATCCACCAGCTCCCCACCAGCTCCAGTTCCTGGAGCCGGGCAGAACCAGCATCTCCACCGCCCCGTGCTCCTCCCTCTGCGCACTCAGGTGGGTTTTCTGGTTACGAGATTTAACTCAGCACACAGAGACACCCCCACACCAAAAAGTGACACACAAAAAAGTGCCGCCGCCCAGCTAATGAAAGCTCAGAGCAGCAGTCCCACGCCAGCGCTTTGGAAAACGCTCGTGTTTAAAGGAGAGTGGTTTGGGGGGCGGGATAAGCCCGGTTTAGGTGTCCCAGGAGCACAATCCGCCCCGCAGCTCGACCATCAGCGGGGGCGCGGCCATCGCCCACAGAGCCCTCGGAGAGGTTCCCCCCGCAGGCCCGCGGGGGGTGCGTGGGCGGGGATGATGCGGGGCCGCTGCGAGGGATGGAGCGGAGGCTCCAGCGCTCCGGCCGCGATGCTGCAGGAGGGGCGGGGCTGGGGGGGTGGCCCCCCCGCGGGGAGCAGCTGCCCCGCCCCCCAGCCCCGCCCCGCCGCTCCCGCAGCCGCCGCGGCCCCGCGCCCGCCGTGCCCGGGAGGATGGTGGCGGCCCGGGGCGCTGCCCGCCGCGGAGCGCTGCTGCTGCTGCTCGCCGCCCTCGGCACCTGCCGCCTGCGCCTCGCCCGTGCCGGTCAGTGCGTCTCCGTGTCCCCCCGTGTCTGTGTGTCCTTCCTCCCCCGCGGGTGTTCCAGGATCCCAAGGGACCCGCGTGGCCCCTCCCACGGCGACCCCGGTGCGGTTGCTCCCACCATCCCCACCCCCACGCGGGCTCAGCGTCCGTGGGTGCTGAAGCTCGCAGCCCCTGGGCGGGTGAGCGGGTCCCTCCCGGCACCGCGGCCCCCGTGTCCCCTCCAGCCGGCGGCCGGGGCGCTACCGCGGGGGAGGGGCCGCTCCGCATCCTTCTCCCGGGCAGCGCGGTCCGCGCATCCCCACGGCCCCCACGGGTGGGAAATGGCCCGTGGGCCGCCCCCCACGCAGCCCCACAGGGCTTCTCGCAGCCCAGCCAGGCCCCGGATCGCTCCCAGGGCCGGGCAGCGCGGCGCCATCGCCCTCCTGCCCGCAGCTGCAGACACGGCCCTGGCAGCCGGGGGCATCGGCGCAGGGCTGCTCCCCAGCAGCGCTGTGGGGTGGCAGGAGGTGCCCACAGATGTGGGGCCTGATCTTGGAGCGGGGAGAGAGCAGGGATTTGCGGGACCAGCCCTACACATCTTTATTATGGGGAAAAAGCCAACAAAGAACCCCAAAGCAAACACAGCTGCTGAGGTGACCAAGCCATGTCAGGGGGCCGCCGGGAGGCTGGGCCAGGCTGGGGTGCCCCGTTTGCTCACCTGCCTGGAGCCGCTCCCTCGAGGGGAGCAGCAGCAGCATCATTGCGCCATGGGGCTGAACTGGTGACGGAGGCATTTCTCCTCTCTCCTGGGGCAGAAAAAATGCATGGCTTTCATTTCCCTCCCAGCAGCACCACCTTTGGACTTCTTTCTGTTTTTTTAAGGGTTGTTTAGGGGGTTTAGGGTTTGTTATTATTTTGGGGTTTTTCTTTTTGGTTGTTTTTTTTTTAGTTTTGGGGTCTAAATTACTGCCTTTCCCCTCCTGGTGGGTCTGACACTGGATGGGCACTGTGGACCCTCGCTCTGTGCCCGCTGCTGGGGTGCGCGGGGCTACCATGGGCATAAACACCACCCTTCCAAAAACCCCAGCCAGCCTTGGGCATTCCTGCCCACAGCAAAACTGGGGGCTCCCCCCTCTGCCCGTGCAGGGTCTGGGGTGCCCTGCCGGCGGCACAGCCTGTCTCGGGCAGGTGCTTTCTGCCCCGCTGCCTGCTTCAGCCAGGGAGGCCTCCTGGCTCTCAGCATTGTTTGGAGATCTCATATTGTTCTGCCTGCTCTGGCTCGCCGGAGGGGGGACGCCGGGCAGGCAGCAGCTGAGAGCCGGGGACGGTGCTGCCGGCTTTGTGGCAGGGCAAGAAGGTGCAGTATTTTTTTAAATTTCCCAAAGGTTCAAAACATCCGTGTGTTTCTGTGCCAGGGGCTGGAGGCGGAGGTGGAGGTGCTCCTGCACTCTCCCTCTTCCCATGTGTCCAGGCCAGCGTGGCCTGGCCAGGGGTACCAGTGACACAGGCTGGGATGGGAAGAAGGAAATCCGGGTGGCTCTGATGCAGCCACTGGTGATCCGGCATAATCTCCGCTGCCTCAGAATTTAAGAGATTGAGGGGGATAAGCTGGCCTGGCAGTGCTGCTGGGGTGGGACCGCTCGAGGGGCTGCTGTTGTGGGAGGGGGGCAGCAGTCTCCCCAACCCTCTCCCTTCCCAGCCCCAGGGGGCTGCTGAAGACCCGGCAAGCGCTGGGGTCCTCGCTCCGCTGGCAGCAGCCTGCTCCAGCAGTTGGGTTATCACACATGCTTGGCACAAGTGAGGTTGGGATGGACGGCTCAACCTCCTTCCCCCAAGCGAAGGCTGGGGATGGTTCCTTTGCACTGTTTCCAACCACGTCGTTGTACTACCTGGAAACGCCAACAGCAGCATCCCAGTGCTGGGAGGTCGGGTTTGTTTGGCACACAGCAGTGGGGGCTCTGGGCTGGCTTCTCCTGGAGGTACCTGGAGGAGCATCCCTGGGGTGCTGGGCAGGGAAAGGAGTCTCTGTCCTGTCCCTGCAGCTGTCCTCCCCCAGCACAGTGGGGCAGGGGAAATATAATTTCCCTTCCTGAGCGGATGGGGCAGAGCTTGGCTTTCTCTGGGGACAGCGGCAAAGTGCAGATGGCAGGGCCGGGGCAGCTCCAGCTCTGGGCAAGCCGGTGAAGCTGCTCCTGGCCAGGCGAGAGCCAGGTGAGAAGGTCCCAGCCCACCATACCTGCATCCTCCTGCCTCTGCAGGAGCTTCAGCAAAGCTTGTTCAGACAGGGGCTGGCATCTCGTCCTCCCCATCTTCATCTGCCGGTGCTGCAACCCAGAGGCCCTTGCAATAGGTGGCATCTCCCGGACGCAGCCAGCACATGGCACAGTGACATCCTTGTCTTGCCAAGGGCCTGGTCGAGCTGTTGAAGGGCAGCAGCTGGCTCTGGAGGTGGCGCAGTCAGTGGTTTAGTTTTGGCAGGTGCTCCTCAGTTGTTGTGGGTTTTTTTCCCCACGTGTCTCTATCCAGCGCATCCAGCTTCAGGCAGAAATGCTTCCTCACCTTGTTTTCTGGCTGCATTTCCTGGACCATTAGTGGGAGCTGGACTTCTCACCCCTCTTGAGTAATTTGATTGCCAGCTTTCATATATTATTATTATTATAAACAAACAAAAAAAATTTTCCAAATGGGATAACAGGCAAGAACCTCTTTTTTTAATAAGCCTGAAAACCACGGCCCTGCTGCCACAGCCAGCACTTTGTGTCAGACACACCCGGAGAAGCTGTTCAGCAAAAACGGAGTGGTCCTTTCCAGTCCAAGTGACCCATTTGGCCACGTGTGACCTGCCGGCTCCTCGCTGCCTTTCCTCCTCACGCTGCTGCTCAGGGATGCAGGTGGGAGTGCAGATGCTGGTGCTGATGATGGCTGCCCCAGCTCTGTGCTGGTGCAGAGACTTCTCAAGGTCCAGAGCTGGGCATGGCAAGGCTGGAGCTGTCCCCATGGAGTCCTCATGGCTTGGTCTGTGGTGGGATTGTCCTCTCTTGGCTTTTTAATTTGCCTGCTTTGCAACTGTCACGCTGGGGAGGGAGCTGCGGTGGGGTTGGGGGGCAGCGGGCCGACCTTGGGGACCATCTTCCCAAGCACCGAAGCTGGGACACCTCCCAGTCCCTCTTGGGAGCATCTTGGCGATGCTGGTGCTGTGCCCCGGCACTTGCCGTGAACAGGCTGCCCTGCAGAGCTGCCCAGGGCTCTGCCCACGGGTGAGCAGGGCGTCTCCGAGCCCCCTGACATCACGCTGGTCAATCTGGGGAAACTAGATATTTCCAGCCTTGGCATTTTCTTGAGGTGCAGAGAAGGTTGTGTGAGTCCCCTTGGTGGTGCTGGGCAATGGTCCTGCCCGATGGCGTGCAGCCCCCCGTCCCTTTGAGCCCCCACAGCTGCTGCACGTTGGGGTGTCCTTTGCCACACCAGTGCCAACCAGGCATTTCCCACACAGCAGCCGGGGTGCCGAGTTTAGTTTTCTGTGCGATTTTTATTCTTGGAGTTAAAGTTCCCCCTTGTGTTCTCTGGGGTTGTGTTTGTTGGGCTGGTTCCTACCATGAGAAAAGAGCCCTCGTGGGTACGTGAGGTGTGGGGAAACTGGGGATGCGGTGCATGAGCATCCCGTGGGGCTCTGGGCAGGGCTCTGTCCACAGGCGTGGGGAGGGGAATGGGTGGAAAGAGTCCCCTGATCTCCATCATCCTAGTTCCGGACATGGTCAGCATCAAGGAAGAGTTTATGGTTTATGGAAGAGAGGTGCTGCAGTTTGCTGGGGACCCACGAACGCGTGTGCCCCAGCCGTGCCCTCTGGCCTCTGGTGAGGATAGAGCTGGATCCTGAGGTGTAGGAAATAGGGTCCCAAAGCTTGGAAGATGCTGCGGTTACGCTGTGCAGGGTCAGGTCTTTTGGATCTGCAGTTGCCCTGGCTGCTCCTGGTTTGGGGTCTGCAGGTGCTCTGGAGGGTCTGGAGTGGGACCCTGGCCTAACCGCAGGGCTGCACTTTCTGCTGGGGACTCCCTGGGGCCACCGTGGCCCTGAGAAGCCAACCCCTCCCCAGGGTCCTGGGCCCTTCCCACAGTGCAAAGGGAAGACGAGTCCGGGACGTTTGCCTGAGACGGCTGTTCTGGGCCACGGGGGTATTAAGGGAGGAAATCGGCTTAGTGCTGCCGCACGCTTATGGGGGGGTGCTGGGAACAGGAGGGGTGACAGCATGGTGGGGCACTGGGCACAGGGAGGATGGTGGTGCTGGGGACAAGAGGGTTGATAGGTGGTGGGGATGTTGTAGATGGGAAGGGTTATGGAGGTGCCAGGGACAGGAGGGGTGATGGGGTGGCCTCTCCCCAGGTTCAAGGCAGTGGAGACAGGAGCTGCCGTCGGTCCCATCTTTGCATTAATTCCTTGAACACAGTGTCTCAGTGCTTCATCCTAATGGGGGGCTGTGGGTCTGGTCCCAAATGGGTGCAGTGGCTCCCACAGGCCGGCTGACCCCCAAAAAGCCCAGGGCATGGCCCCAGTGCTGCTGCCAGTGCTGGAGCATCTCCCTCCCATGTCTCATGTCTGGGCTTTACTGACCGCCACTGCCACAGGGGTGACCAGAGCATCGAATGGCGGCAGCAGGCCTCTAATTAGCCGCTTCATGAGCTAACGATAATTGCAATGGGAAGAAACTGGCCGTTAAGTGCCTGGAGTGCATTTTGAATTGGAGGAAGGAAGCGCAGACGGAGCAGGTCCCCGTCCCGGCCTCTTCCCGCTCTGGAGCGCTGGGTTGGCAGCTGTCCACCCAACCAGCGCACCCGGTGACACGTGCTGGGGTCTGTCCTGCACCAAGGGAGGCGGGCAAGGCCTTGGCAAGAGGGAGGCTGCACTTTGGCAGGGGGATCCGTTGCTTGAGGCAGGTGACATGAGAGGTGACATGTCAGCTGGCGTGCTGGAGGGGACCGTTGCCTTGTCACGGCACAGGGGTCACCCAGGCTCTTGGCCACTGTCCTCTTCCTGTAGAAAGGGCATGGTGACAGAGGTGGAGGGCAAAAGGAGGGGAAGGCGCCGCTCTTGCTGTGCACCTGTAGCACCCATGGGTGCTGCCTGGGCTCTGCAGAGGAGCGCTCCTGGGGACACTGTGGCTCTCGCGTGCGGGAGGAGCAGCTCTGCCTCGGGGAGCTCATCGTCTCGCATCTGTCAGGGATTATCCCAGTCACCCACTAAGCCGGGAGGGGGGGCAGCCCTGTTAAACTGCCTGTAATGTGGCCCATCCTGCAGCCGTAATTCCTGACTGGAAGGGAGAAGGTTTCCCTGAGCCGGCCGCCTCCTGTGAGGGATAAAAGCCAAAATAAATCTCTGGATCCAGCTGTTTCAGCACCATCTGCAGCCCTTTTCCAGGAGCCCTAGGATGCTGCATTCGTGAGCACCCCTGGGATGCAGCTGTGCATCCTATGGGACCCCCATTTTCTGGGCTTACAGGGGGTGCCCCCATGGGCTCTGCCCCAGCAGGATGTGGTGTCCCGCAGGTCTTTATCGCTGGTGGCAGCTGAGTCAGTGTGGGCGCAGCCTGAGCAGGGTGGGGTGATGTGGCCCCTGCTTTTCCACCTGCTTGTCACCTTGTGTGTCCGTGGGGACATGGGCTGCCTGCCTGGGGTCCCCACTCATGAGCTGTTGGAAAGCCATAAGTGTTGCCCCTTAAAGCCCCCTGGCCCTGGCAATAAGTGCCTGTGCCCCCAAACTCCATCACCTGGCTAGTGGGGCTGGTGGGAGCACCAAGAGCGGTACCAGCTGAGAGCAGGACAGATGGACAGACTCCCCAACCTGAACAAAGCTGCCTGTGCTGGTGCAGCCACCTCCACGCTGCCCAAGGGTGTTCCATCAGCGAAATCGTGCTGGTGCGTGGTTACCAAAGGCTGTAAAATGTCTCCCGGCAGCGTGGGATAGCAGCGAGGTGTGGGAGGGCTTCGGCTTTGCCAAAGAGCATCTGGCCCTGGTGGGCGCAGCGGTGCTTTGCCGAGGAGCTGCAGCTCCGGAGTTTCACTCCCAGCCCAGCACCAGGAGTGAGCAGGAGCTGCTCACAGATGGCCAAGCTGTGCCAGTGCGGCTGTGCCAGCGTGGCTGTGCCAGCCCTTGGCCTGGCAGCTCCTTGGGTGCTCGGCTGGGTGAGGTGGGCTCACAACTCTCGCCTCCCCACCAGCAGCAACGGGTTTGCAGGGCGAGCTCACCCGTGGCTGTGGCTCTGCTGGTCTCACCGGGCAGACCAGGCTCTGTGGGTGCTGTCCTGCTGGTCGGTTGGTGCCAGGAGAGAGCCTGGACGCGAGCCCTTCCCTCCAGGCTGCTCAGGGCTTCAGGCGGGTCTGTGCTTGGAGCAGAGCTGTAAAACCCCCCGCACCGCACGGCACTGCCCGTCCCCTGCGATGCAGCACCGCGAGGGTCTGGCACTGTGCCGCGCTGCCCATCAGGGGGTCAGAGCACCGCAGGGGTGTGAGGAGGGGTCCCTCTCTCCAGTGGAGCTGCCGTGCTGCAAACCCGGCATTGGCACTGTGTGCTGGTGTTGGTACTGTGTGCCCATGTTGGTACTTTGTGCCGGCGTTGGCGCTCTGTGCCCATGCAGGCCAGCCCCACTAACCCACCTGTGGCAGCACTCTGCACTGTGGCCCTGACCACAGCTGTGCTGTCGCATTGTGCCCAGAGCCAAGCCAGTAAAAGAGGAATTTATAAAAGCCCAGCACCTGCCTCCGCCCCAGTGGGTTCTGGGCAGGTATGAAGCCCGTTGGTATTTGCTTGAGCAGAACCTGATAAACAAGACTGAAAGTGGGTGGTTCGAGCTGTGAAGAGCAGCAAGGTGCTTTTCGGCATGGGGTGGCATTGGGGACAGCCTGGGGTCCCTGGTACGGGTGGCTGCACACCCAGCCAGGCTGGGGCTGGTGGTGCAGAGCCAGTGGCAGCTTTGGGCAGGCAGCACCAGCGAAATGGCGTACGGCATCTGGGTTTCCTTTTTTGAATCATTTATTCTATTCCTGAATATCTGAAGCAAAGCATTTGTGGCTGGAGACAGCCCTGGCACCGTGGGGTCACACTGGCACGGCGGGGGGTGCAGCATGTCACCCTCCCGGCCACCGCACGGCCTCTGCGGGGCTGGAGCTGCCCTGAGCAGCTGGAGGGGACAGCGAGCGGGGCTGGAGCTGGCAGCGCCCAGGCTGGGGGAACAGGGGGCTCCCTCAGCTCCGTGCTCCCCTCACCTCCCGCAGGGAAGGTGGCCCTGTCCTCTTCTGCCTCTCGGCTCTGTCCAGTCTCTGCCGGGATCTTGAGCTGCAGTTTCCCAGAGCTGTTTCCATCCCTCTGTCCGGGTGCTGTCTCCCCTTCCCACAGCCCCCATCAGTCAGCTCCTCTTCCCATGGTGTGCCAAATGGGTTGCCAGGGCAGGGATCAGGAGGTTTTTGGGTCAGTTAAGGGGTTTGAGTAGCAATGACACAAAATCCTGCTCCCTTGGCCTGGCAGGACCTCCCTTCTTCCAGCCTGGGATCACTGGAGCAACTTGAGTCTTTGGGGTGCTTGTAGATGGGGTCTGCTCTAAGGTGGAGATGGGCTCTGGGGTGACACTGGCGGTTGGGAAGGTGAATTGTTTGGGGTTGCCGAGGGTTTGGCATCCCTGCATCTCTGGGGAAGCCTGGCTCAGCCCCTCCTGGCCCTCCCTTTCCCTCTTGGCATTGAAACTGGGGGGCAAGGTTCTGGGAGCCAATCGTGACGGCCTCAGGGCTGCAGCAGTCACTGCCCTTGGCGTGGCAGCATCTCCTGTGCCATGCAGCCCCGCACACCGCGCTGCTGGTCCTGCCGGCACAGCGGGGCTCCAGCGGGCAGCGCCTGCCTGTGCTGGGCTCTTAGCAGCAGCCCACAGTGGCGTTTCAATGGGGTGACTGCCCATGGTGGCATTTTCCATCATCATTTGCCATCCTTCCTGGGCGGGGACGCTGCTGATGAGAACGTCCCCTCTGCGGGAGCACGGTGCAGCCGATGTGTTTGAAGGGCAGGCAGGGGGATGCTGCCGGGGGGTCCCTGCAGGGACACCCCTGTCCCCAGCTTCTGGCACAGGCCAGCTGGCACTGTCCCTTGGACCATCTCTGACCTGTCAGCTGGGCCAGACCTCAGCGCCCAGTGTTCTGGCTGAACCTGAAAAGCTGGCAGCTGCGACACGTGTCCCGGTGGCCTTGGGGACGGGAAGCCTGGTGGCACGTGGCCTTTGCCTGAACAAACCTGCTGAAGCAAAAAGCAAACAAACACTTTCAGCTGCAAAGTGCTCTCCAGTGGGCCAACATGTGCCCGTGCTGCTGCGGTAGGGATGATGGGGGGGCCAGGCTGCCTGGCTGTGACTGTGCCGGGTCCTCTGTCCCCAAGAGCAATGTGACGTGGCCAGCGTCCCCCTGCCCCGCTGGGTTGGGTTGATGTTTGTGCTGATCCCCACTCTGCCACCTCTGTGCGCAGGAGGGGTCTCTGTCTGCTGCATTTTCAGGGGCAGGAGCATGGCGGTGACGTGAGCAGCTGCCGGCAGTGGCGAGGCTCCCGCGGGGGCTGCGGAGCGGTGGCAGAGCCGCTGGCCAGGGCCACGGTGCCAGCAGCTGGGCCCAGGACGGGGATTGCTGCTGGAGTCCGGCCCTGCCTGCAGCCCAGCTCCCCTCTGCCTGCGCCCGGGTGCAAGAAGCAGCAGGCAGGGGATGCAGCTGGCTCGGGGAGCCCGGCAGGGCTCACTGTTGGGTCTGTCATCAGTGAGTGTCACTCACAGGCCCAACCATCCAGCCCGGCTTTTCCCGTGTTATTGTGGCCGCTGGCAGTCAAGGCGGTCACTGCCCAGCTCACCCCGAGGACGTGTCCCTGGGCATGGCAGGAGTGGGACTGGGACTTCCGTGTGCCTCAGCCCCACTGCTCACACCTGCTGCTGGGCAGGAGCACTGCCAGGGATGCTGCGGGCAGAGGGAAGTGAGACCTCAGCAGCTGGGCCGTGGGGCAGCGTGTCTGCCTGCCCGGGGCTGGCTCCAGCCCTTCTGAGCCAGGAGCAATGTGCGGAGCCCGGAGAGCCACGGGCAGTGCCAGCCCGCAGCAGAAGCCCCGGGAGGGCAGGCAGGTCCCACAGCCCCCGGCCAGAGGAGGAGGAATGACCTTGGAGTGCAGCTGGTGGAGGCTGCGCTGCCACAGGCCCTGCGCTGCCACTGCGGGCGATGGGCTGTGTACCTGGCCCTGGGCTGCAGCCGAGTGCCGGCGTGCGGAGGTTCAACATGAGAGCGGGGACCCTGGTATCCCCCATGCCTGGCATCGTCCTGTGACTTTTCCGCCAGGGGCCGTCTCACCACCATGCAGGGCTGGATCCCCATGCAGGGCCGGACTGCGCGGCCCCGGGCAGGCAGCACCTCCGTGCCCGTTACTCTGTTGTGGCTGATGCCCAAGAGGCTCTGCCAGCTCATGCCGCTGGCACTGGGGCCTGTCAGCCGCAGGCAGGGTGTGGGTGTTGGCGTTGCCGGTGTAGGGAGCGTAAGCACTCAGACCAGTGCTCAGCATTAATTAATTACGCTCTTACGTTAACTTTTATCTCTCTATCTGCAGCAGTGACACAGCAGGGGCAGTTTCTGCTTTCCCAGCCACCCGGATGTCCTCCTCAGCTTTATTTTTGTTTCTTTTTCACCTGTATGTTTTGGCACGAGTGTTGAAAAACTGCTTTGCCCAGGGCTGTGACTGCCAGCAGCTCCATGCCCTGCCCAGCCATGGCGAGATACCCTCTGTCATTTGGAGGGGTGCAGCGAGCACCCCTATTGCTGGGGCTCTGCTCACCTTGGGGGCTGCCCCAGGTCCCCAGCATGGTTCTCCCTGGGTGGGTCCGTGGGGCTGGGGGTGTTGTGCAGAGCTTCACCCTCTGATAACTCACTTGGGGCTGTGCGTGTGCTCCTCAGAGCTCACACGCTGTGAGTTCCTTCTGTGCACGGGCTGCTCCTGCGTGTCCCCGGCTCACGCTCACGTGCTGTTTGTCTTTCCGTGCTGGCTGCACGGTGTCCCGCTCACCCACTGGCCTTGGGCTCAGCCCTACCTGCAGGAGTCACCCAGCCCTTCCCAGCACTGGCAGCTTGTCCCTGCCCAAAGCCCAGTCCCCAGGGTGGCAGCAGTTGGGACCAGACATGTCCCCGTGACTCCTGGGTGCCGGCAGGCACAGTGCCCAGCATGGCACAGAGGTGCCCACCCTTGCCAGCCCCGCCAAGGAGCAGACACTGGGTTGTGGGGTGGGCTCAAAGAACAGCCCCTACAAAACCACCCACTCTGTGGGGTGCCCACACAGCGATATCTGCTTACTAACGTCGATTGATTACACATGGGGAGCTTAATTAGATCCCTGCCCGCCTGTTTCACTCCTAATCCCAGCCCGTGACAGCTGGGCAAGCACAACTCGTTCCTCAAACAGAGATAACGACCTTTTATAGATTCCAGGCTGGGGTTTATTTAACTGGTTGCTGGGCACCAGCTCAGGGCAGCCTCCCCAGTGCCCCGATGTGGCTCCGAGGGTTGTGTCGGGGTCTCACAATGCTGGGTGTCTTCCCCCCCACCAGTGAACAGCTTTCCAGCACCTGTTTTGGGGACACATGTTTGTGTGGGTCCACTGGTACCCCAGGTCTGGTGTCCCCTCAGCGCCTCTCAGGTGTGTGGTGTGTCCCCACTCTGGGGCTGCCCAGTGCCAAAACCTCCTCCTGGCCCTGGGTGGCCACGTGTTTTGGCTGTTTTGTGGTTTTTAAACAAAGCAGCCCTGAGAGTGAGCCTGGGGCGGGGGAAGCAGGCGGCTGAGTCCAATTTCTGTGTTTAAACACCCGATTATTTTCCCATTAAGCATTAATTCTCCCCCAGCTGCCTGGCCAAACCCTGTGCTGTCCCCAGGGAGCAAACACGGCTCTTGTGGCATGGTGGTCTCTGCCCCCCAACCTCAGCAGATCCCCCAGGCTGCTCTGCCTGTTATGGGGTTTGGCCAATCCCAATTACCCCCTTAATTGCAGCTGCTGAGAAGATCGTGCCCACAAGAGAAACTACTGCAGCAAAGGCAGCTCTGCCCTTCTTTGGCACCAGCAGCCGGAGGGTGATGAATGCCGTGTCCATGGGGTGCAGTGGGGGGGCTCCGGCACAGTCAGGGGCTGTTGGTAGCGGTTGCATCCTCCAGTGAGCAGCTTAAAGGTGAAAAAGGGCTATGCGAAGGGGGATTTGTGGTTGGTGACATCCTGCTCAGTGTCCCCCACGTGTTGTTTTGGGGTGGCGTCCCATTTGGTGCCCTTGCTGGGGCAGCAGAGTTGCCGTGGTGGCCTTGGAGCTTCGTGTCCTGATAGCTCCATCCTGCGCCAGGACTCTCCACCGCACTGTGCCTGGGCACAGCACCAGCTGCCCTGCTCGCCCCGGTCTGCTGCAGGGATGGGGATGCTCAGGAAAACTCCCAAAGTTGGGGTGCCCCTTTTTGGAGGGGTGCTCTGTGATGTGCCAGGGATGTCCCTGCTGCCGTGTCCCCCAGGGCACAGGGACGGGCAGATGGCGGGCACTTTGCTCACGGTGTTGGCGTGGGTGGGCGAGGGCAGGCAGGGACGGGGACAGCTCGGGGAGCGTGGGACGGTGCTGGGAGCAGCTCCTGCCGTGAGTCATCGCCGGGCCGGGGGCGGCCAGGCCTGGCCGTGCTCCCGGTGTGGGCCCCGGCCGTGCTCTCCTGCCTGCGCCTGCCTGCGGGAATCATGTGGGCACGGCCATGCCTGCGAGGTGAAGAGCAGGGCCAGGGCAGCTGTGTGCTGCACCCCACCCAGCTGTGCACCTCATCCAGCTGTGACCACCACCCAGCTGTGTGCCCCCATCCAGCTGTGCCAGCCCAGGACCCTGGCACATTGAGCGGAACCTGGGTCCGCACTGCCACCAGCTGGTGAGGGAGGGATGTCTGTGCTCGTCCGGTGGCAAGCATTGTCACTGTCCCTGGCAGCGGCTCCTGCTACTGTCACTGGAAGCTGGGACCCTAGAGGGTCCCTGCAGCCCCACGCTGCAGGTGAGACCTGTGCACCAGCCCTGCTGGCACCGGCCTTGTCCTGGCTGGTCGTGGTTCCTCTCTCCATTTCCAAATGTGGTTTGTCACCATCACCGGTCTCAGGATTCAGCTTTGAGTTGGCCCCAGGGACTTTGCACCCCCAGGAGGTCACACTGGCCAGAGCCAGGCTGGGGGAGGCCCAGGGCTGCTCACGAGCGTGTTGGCTCCGGATGAGGTCAGAGTGTGAGGGCCTTGTGCCTGTACCCGGGTACCAGAGAGGTCCCCAGCTCTGACATGGAAACAAGATGCCCTGTAAATCCACGTGGGAGGTTTGGGCTGTGGCGTGACACCAGGGAGGGTGCGTCCCTCCGCTTTGCCCTGCTACGATGCCAAAGGGATGAAAACCGAAGCAGCTGCTGTCTGTGATGACTTATCCCAGGGCGATGACGCTTTTCAGGGGGTTGGTTTGGGTTTGGTGTTTTTTGTTTGTTTGTTTGACAGCTACCACGCGATTGTCCGTTTGATGGTTGGATTTCAGCTGCCACCCTGCTCAGCCACTGCCTGCCTGGTGCATGCAGGGCTGGAGACCCTGGCTCCTGCCAGATCTGCAGGACTCTGGGTGTCCTGCAGCACTCTGGGGTTTGGGGACGGTGACATGCTAGGGCTCATGGTGTCCTGCAGGATGGCAGTACCCTAGGACTTGAGGTGTCCTTGGGACGGTGGCATCCTGAGACTTGTGGTCCTGTGCAGGAGGATGGACATTGCCTGCTCTGCCCTGCAGGTGGCAAACAGCCTTCCGCAGGTCATAAAATCATAGAATATCTCAAGTTGGAAGGGACTCATACGGATTATCAAAGCCAACTCTCAGGTGATTAGAACCTGTGCTTAATTGCAGTCAGTAAGGGCTTTGTGAAGGCAAAGAGGGGCTGAGGGGCAGCTCTGGTGAAACACACCTGCACCCGCTAACTGTGGTGGGACCTGCCCTCTGCAAACGGGGCTGGGGTGGCTGGGCCCCACGCCAAGAGGCTGCAGGCAGACCCAGGACTGTGTTTGACCCTTCTCCTCCTCCTGACCTGTGTTCTCCTGTCCCTGCAGCAGCTTCGTGTCCGCGGAGCCTGGACTGTGCCCTGCAGCGCCGGGAGTTCTGCCCGCCGGGGTCGGGCGCCTGCGGGCCCTGCCTGGCCTCCTACCAGGAGGATGACCATGGGCGATGTGTCCAGAAGCAGCTCTCACCCAGTGGTATGTGCACCCACCCTGCTGCGGCCTCTTCTGCAACCCCCTCCCAGCAAACCTGACCCACACCTCTGCAGCTCCAGGAGGTCCCATGCCTTGGAGCAGCTCCCTGCCCTTGCAGCTCCCTTGCTCCCCATCCCCTGGCTTCTCCTCTCCGTGGCAGCTGTATCCCTGTGGGGACGGCAGCTCTGTTCCCTCTCACCCAAGCCTCAGCTCTCCCCAGCTGTGGGGTGGTTTTGGGGCTGGTGGGAAGCACGTGGGCCTGACCCCACTCCTCGTGCATCATCCTGCAGCCACACCGGTGACTGTGTGTACTGCTGCGCCCTGCCAGCACCCAGGAGTGTCAGAGCCTGGCACGGGAGGGTGCCTGGGTGGCTGCTGGGGTGCTCTGGGGTCTGTCTGGGGTGGGAGCTTTTCACAGGAGAGGATGTGGCTGCACAGAGCCCCAAGTGTTGCAGAGCAGGGCATGGAGCCATGACCCGTGCAGACCCTGTGGCCGAGGCAAATGGGTGCCCACGGCCTTGCTGTCCCATGGCTGAGCCATGCCGGTGTTTCGGATTTCAATACCTGGTTCCATCGGTTCGAGACACTGAGCTGTGCTTTGGAGGTGCCATCTCCTTCTCTGGCGGTGTCCAGCATCCACACTGGGAGGGTTTGAGTGAACAGCACAGCCTGGCCCAAGGGCACCGAGGGCTGCAACCGGTGTCATCCCGGCTCCTTTCTGAGGGAGCTGTGGGGCTGTGGCAGCCGGGGAGCTGCGCTGTTCCAGTGGGACAGACGGGCAGAGCCTGTGGTCACCCGTGTCACCCCTCACAGGGCTGCGCCGCCCCATGCTGCGGTGGGTGGAGGAGTGATCAGCTGGTGCTGGGAGCCAGGCATGGGCATATTTTAGGGTGGCCCTCAACTCTTCGTGAGGTTTGGAAAGCTGTAGACAGAGCTGTTTCTCTGCACCCCCCTTGTGGTTTTTCTGGCAGATTCAACCAGAATTAAGACTGTAATTATGGCTCCACCCAATTATTTTTGCTTTAACTAAAGTGGAGCGGCCTCTGGATGTGGGGAAGGAACCGGGACCCAACCGTGCCCTCACACACTGGGGGTTTCCCCTGGGACCACCTGGGTGCAGGGTGGGGGCTCTTGAGCGCCTCTGGACCTCCCCCTGCTCCAATGGGCATCGACCAGCATCTTCCTCCAGCCCGCTCCTCTGCCCGCTCGTTGCTCCTGCTGCCCCCAGAACCCTCTCGCTGTTTTTTCACCAATGGGCAGAGCCCGTGGTCCCTCCTGGCACCCTGCAGCATTGCCAGGCCGCAGCACAGCAGCAGCCCCCAGCACAGCCCCTCGCCCCCACCCCAAGGCCTGGGGAGCTCCTGGGTGGCTTGTCCCATGGCAGGCAGTGTGGGCGGGAGCACAAGCACTGGCCACAGCAGGACCCAGAGAGGCAGCTCCCCTCGACCCGAGCTGCTGCCTGTGTGGAGGCTTCTCCGGGTTTTTGGGAGGGTTGCTTTGTGTTCTGGTTCCCATGTCTTGAGCATGACTGGGTGTCCCATGGGGTGCAGCCAGAGCTGCCCTTTGCCTGTGACTCAGCCTGTGCTCTGCAGCTGGTGGGCACATGGGGATGGCAGAGCCATCATGCCCTTGGTGCCATCAGCTTCCTGGCAGGAGGATCCCCTTGTAAATCAGAGGGGAGACCCCCAAAGCGGGTTCTGCACAGCCCTTCGGCTGTTAGAGCGGCCACGCTGTGCTGGAATGGGGACAATGGCTGGGGGGTCAAGACGGGATGGAACAGGGTTGGAGTCCAGGCTTGGTGTTCAGCAGCGAGCAGGGGTCCAAGGGGCAGATGCCCTCTGAGCTGGCTTCTACATCCACGGGTACCGAACAGCTTTAAGAGTTTCGGGCTTTTTTAATGTGAAATCTTGGGAGCAAATTCCCCTTTCAGAAAGGCTGCACATACGCTGGCATCTCCATAGCAACCCCGCTCAGTGCCGGCTTCGGCAGGGAGACGTGGCCATGGTAGCATCTTCGCCTGGCTTCAGCAGAGAGATACAGGGCCACAGTAACATCCTCAGAGAGGATGCCAGGAGGATGGAGACCATCCCAGGGTCTCTCCCAGCCCCTTCCTGTTGTCTCAAGCAATGCCACCAGCTTTTGGCAGCAAAAGTGTGGGTCCAGGGGGAAAAAAAAAAGTGGATCCCCTCCCAAATCCTCTATTTTTGCATGCTGAGGAATGGTAGCATCCCGAGGATGCCCAGCTCCTTTTAACAGCGAGGCACTGTTTTTCTCGACAGGAGCTGTACCTGGTCTGGCAGCAGCACCCAGCTGCCTGCTGCAACCGGGGGAGCCTGCGAGGACACAGAGGGGCTGCGATTGCTGCATTTGGGGAGGGATGCAATGCAAACGGGGGCTGGCACAGCTCAAGGAAGCCTAACCCTTTAAAGGGCTGCCCACGCGGCTCTGCTGCTCTGTGCGTGGGCAGCCCCTTTAAAGGGTTAGGCATCCTTGAGCCGCT
Source organism: Columba livia (assembly GCF_036013475.1). Classification (NCBI taxonomy): domain Eukaryota; kingdom Metazoa; phylum Chordata; class Aves; order Columbiformes; family Columbidae; genus Columba; species Columba livia. The sequence goes on from NC_088620.1 coordinate 10,974,741, forward strand.
TGCGACTGCCAGTGACGCTGAGCCTGGGATCCCGGCTGCCGTGCTGTCCCCGCAATTGGTTGCAGCTCTTGGCAGGAGCGTGGGCAGGAGCTGGGGCTCCTCTCCTCCAGCGTACTCGTGCAGACAGGCACTGAGAGCAGCTTTTTGGGGTGTAAAGTGGCAGTTCGGGGCCTTAGGAGGGCAATGCACGTGAGTGGAGTCCTCCTGCCATTGGTGACGGCGTGCGTGGGTGTCTCGACGTACCCGGCGCAGCACCAGCACAGAGGTGAGACGGGATGTGCGGGACCTCGGGACGTGGTGCATCCCGCAGCCGCACTGCCCTGCCTGCGCAGGGCTCCGAGCCCCGGAACGCGGCCAGCACCACGGTGCTGCGTGCCGTTGGAACGTGCCGCGATGGATTTGAGGGATGTGGTTTGGGATGATGGGTCCCACCCCTGCTCCCGCTTGTTCTCGCCAGCACGGAGCCAGGGCTGAGTGCCAGGGGGCTGTGGGAAGCGCTTTGGGAAGAGGAGAAGAGGGGGTCCTGGCTTCTGGACCTGGGGGTTCCCCCTCCCCGCTTGCTGTGCTGCCAGCAGCCAGGAGGGCATCAGCCATCCTGGGGCAGGACTATAGAAATAAGTGGATTCGTAGGAATTTTGTGCCCTCTTGTGGAGACTGTCACCATCAGGCTTTCTCCACCTGCAGCAGAAGCCACATATGTCCCTTCTTGCTCCCTGCTGTCCCCAAACCCATTGTGGTTAACTGGCAAGACCCCTGTGTGCGTGGAAGGCTTGAGCACTGGAGACCGTGGGGAGGGAAAAACTCCAAGAGGGTGCAGGGGGACGAGGGGCTGGGCTGCTGGGTGCCAGCCTGGCCGTGCCCTCCCTGCTGCAGGCAGGTGCTGGGACCTGCCATGAGAGGGCAGCCGTGCCCTCTGCGAGCCCTGCAAGCCCTGAGCATGCCCTCTGCATACCCTGCATGCCCTGTGCATACCTTGTGCATGCTTTGTGCATACCCTGCATGCCTTGTGCATGGCCTGCTGCACCCTGTGAGCCTTCTGCATGCCTTGTGCATGCCCTGCTGCACCCTGTGCATGCCCTGTGCGTGCACCGTGTTCTCGTGCGTGCCTGGCTGTGCCCTGCGAGCCCTCTGCATACCTTGCATGCACCCTGTGCCTGCCCAGCATTCCCAACTCCCTGCAGCAGGCTGGGAGGTCTCTGGGAGCACCCCCATCTCTGCTTCTCTTGCAGCAAGAGCCAGGGCCTGGGGCAGCCAGGCAGGAATTGGGGGCTCAGCCCCAGCCCCCTGTTCCCTGAGCTGATGCTTCAGCTGCCGTGGTGCCCGGCAGGGACGGGCCATCAGTGCCAGGCGGCTCCTGCCCCCGAACGTTGTGGGGTGGCAGATATCACGGCACTGCGGAACATCTCAGCTGCCAAACAGAACAGAGGTGTGGGGGTTTTAGCCACTGGAAGGAAACGTGGCAATGAAGCTGGTTAATGCAGGTGAGCAGGTGGCCCAGGTGCTGCTGGCCAAATGGCACAGCTGCCTCACGGTTCCTCGAGAGGCTTGCAGCTGCTCTCACTAGTTTTCCAGCTTTTTTTCCCTTTTCCAGACACCTCACGTTCATCCTCCTGAAGCATTTGCTGTTGCAGTTGCATCCGCTCAAGGCTGATGGGTGTGGGGCAGAGATGGGCTGTACCCACAGGGGCCGCCTGGATCCCTCAGGCCTGACGTGACACCTGGGCACAGACTGGGCCGGCACCACGACACCTGAGGTGCACAGCCCCAAACCTGGCACTACGTGGCCATAGCGCTGCTTTGCAAACCATTTTGGGGACGGAAATAACAGGGTGCAAAGAGACAGGGAAACATGGAGTGCACGGGATGTGTGCGGCACTCCAGCTCCTCCCAAGGACAGGAGGTTGGGGGTTCTGGGGAGATGGGGACACAAGGCTGGGTACCTTGGCTCTTCATGCACTTGTTTAAAGCAAATGTCTCCTTTTAAACAGTTTTTGGCTTGTGTGGCTCTGAGTCACAGGTGACTGAACGGCTTTTGTGCCCAGCTCAGGAGGGAATTGGGGTTTGTTTCCAAACATTGGGAATGAGGACAGATTCCAGAGGAACTGTAATTGTTATAACCTTGAATTATCCAGGAACCAAGCTGTCAGCGCCACCTCGCCTTTGTATGTCTTGATTTACCCTGCAGGGCTTCCCGCTGGGAACAGCCTGAGTGTGGCAGCGCGGGGGCTGAGGGAGCGGGGATGGATACAGGGACTCTCCTGTCTCCTGCCTTTGAAGTTGAGTTTAATCCTGTTAAAAGCAGAGGAGTGAGCGGCAGAGCTTGGCTCTGCTCGGCAAGCCTGGGGACAGCAGCTCCATTCTTGTCCCATACTGTCACCCTGGGGGTGAGCACCCCCGGGCCGGGGTGCGGGTGCCCGTGCCCATTCAGGTGTCCCTTGCCTGCTGTCGAAATGGCCCCCTGCCCATCGTGGGTCTGCGGTTCACCCTGCCAGAGGCTGCGGGGCAGCGGTGGCTTCTCCCCTGGTCCAGCTTGTGTCCCTCCTCGATCAGGGCAGTTGTGTGGCCCCAGCGGTGGGGACACTGGCAGTCCTGGTGCTGGCAGCCTGCCTGCTCCCACGGGGCTCTGCACGACCCACTGGCTCTGGCACAGAGGCAGCCGTGGCCACTGCTGCTCATGCAGCCTCCAATGTTTGTGGGGTGAAAAGCATCCGTCTCGGATTTGGGACCACCAGGGCGGTGGGACCCCAAACTGCCCACATCTGCTCGTGCTGGGACATGAGCCCCCTCGGGGGTGGACGCTGGGTCCGGTGCCGGGCTGGGCACACAGCCGTGTCCCTGGGTGCCCGTCTGACACCCGCTCTCTCCTGACGCAGGGAGGACGTCTGTTCACAACCTGGAGAAACAAATCGATTTTCTGGCGGACATGCTGGCCAGGCAAGAGGCTCCTCGTGCCCACCCGCTGCGGGATGGTAAGCCCAGGAGTAAGTGCCCGCTCCCTGGTTCCCACCGCTCTCTGCAGCGGTGCCAGAAACCCATTGGCAGCCAGACCCTGCACCCCCGGCTGGTTCGCCCTCTGGAGCTGCACGGACATTCTCTGCTCACAGCTCTGCCTTCTCCCGTAGCCACCCTGGTCCCCAGCGGCAGCAGACAGCGCATGGCCAGCGGGCTGAGAGAGGGGCTTCTGCAGCGGGGTCCTGCCAGCAGCCAGGCCTCTGCCACCCTCCCCACCTCCACCACCCCTGCGGGCCAGAAGCACCCGGTGGAGGTGTCCCCTGTCCCTTCAAATGACGACATGGTGCTCGGTGAGACCCCAGGGACAGGCAGCTCGTGGGAGGGGGTTTCAGATCCTCATCAGGAAAGCGTGGGCTGGTGGCACCATGCTACCAGGCTCAGCCGCTGTCCCTCTGTGTGTCCCCCACCTCTGCAGGGCTGATCGTGGTGTGCACGCTGGCCGGGATCTCGGCGTTGATCGTGGCTGTGGTCTGCTGGTGCAGGTGAGCCGGGCGCTGCTGGTGCCAGCTGGTCCCTCAGCATCCTTGTGCCCACGGGAGCTTGTTCCTGTGCTTCCTGGCTGTCTGGTGGGGTTTGGAGGAGAGGCAATAGCCGCCCTTCCCAGTCCTGCTGCAGATGTGCCACAGCCACTGGGGTACGGCATCAGCTGACCGGGGCTGGAGGATGGCAGTGGGACCCCCTGTGCCAGGCACAAGCCGTGACTCCTGGTTTGGACATCACTGGGTGCTGACACCCCGGGATGTTGGTGCCTTGTTCCCAGGCTCTGTGGGATGGAGGTGGCCATGATGAGGTCCCTGCGCACAGGCAGGGCCACCTGGTCTGGACATGCCACCCATCATGGGTGTCATCACAGGGAATGGGGATGTGGGTGCAAGGGCTGAGCCCCCCGGCAGGTCACTGGCTCCTATATGGAGTCGTCTGCTCCTTATGACCTCTCTCCTCTCCCCGATCAGGCTGCAGAAGGAGGTCAAGCTGGCACAGAAAGCAGACTACTTGGCACAGCGAGCAGCCAGCCCCCTGCCCTATGACAAGATCTCGGTAAGGTGCCCGTGTCCCTCCCTGCAGGGGGTTTGGTGCTGGGTTCAGGCGTGTTCTCTGCTTGAGGGGATTTCAGCCTGGCGGGGGACGCTCCAGCCAGGCTGGGGGGCTCTGCAGCCCAGCCCCACCGCTGTCCTTGCTCTCTCCACAGCCCGGGGACAAGACGCTGGCTCAGAGCGCCCAGATGTACCACTACCAGCACCAAAAGCAGCAGATGCTCTCCATGGAGAAGTAGGCAGCCCTGGGAGCAGAGAGCAGATGCAGTTACTCATCTGTGCTCTGCCATTAACTGGGGTGCTGTTAATCATCCCTCTGGGCTTCACGCCCTGTCTGCATTTTCTCTCCCTAGGCATAAAGAAGAGCCCAAGCTGCCAGACTCAGCATCATCCGATGAGGAGAATGAAGATGGTGACTTCACTGTGTACGAGTGCCCCGGGCTGGCTCCGGTACGGCGGGCACAGGGCGGCTGGGGGTGCGGGACAGGATCTGACACATGGCTGGGATGTGCAGTTCCTTACACGGAGCCTTTTCAACATGTCCCTCATCAAGCCCTGAGATGATGTAACCCCTGTGCTTCCCCGTGTACCCTGGCCAGGTCCCACTGGCTCTCCGGTGGGCAGGAGTGGGTGCCCTGGCCTGGGTGTCCCGGCATGTGGCTTCTTACCGGAGTGCGCTGCCCCGGGAGCAGAGAGCAGAGCAGCCCTTGTCAGACTCAACCTGCCACCCCTGCCATGCCAGGGACATGGTGACCTCGGCTCTTGGGCACCAGGACTGGGGAGCTTGTCCTGCTGCCTCCCCAGCACCTGTGACCCTTCAGAGCCAGGGGGGACTCTGGTGGCTGGCAGAGGACCCCGGGGAAGGGCAGCTCCTAACAGCCCTGGGTACAAAGAGCACAAAGAGACCCGAAAGGAACCTTTCACATGGTAATGGCTGCGGAGCCCGGCCATCAGGGCCTAGATTAAGGGTCATCATTAGGTCTTTACAGGCCCATTAAAGGGCACTTGATGGCAGGCAGGCAGTCTGGGCAAGGAGCCCCAATTCCTGCCAGCCAGGCTGGGGGTTGCTGTGCTGGAGTCCCCAGCCAGGCTGTGGGGTCCCATTCCCATCCTGCACCATGGGTCTGAGGCGCCATCATCCCATCCCAGCGTCCTCAGCCACTCCTGCAGGGAGGCAGCGCCTTTCCAGGGGTGATGGCAGGGTCCTGGTATGTGTCACCCCAGCGCACAAGGCCCCCCCTCCTCCCTGCCGGGCTGGGGTTCAGGCTCAAACCCTCTGGGACAGGGCGGCTCAACCCCCAGCTGGTTTCTGACCTCCTGCCTTTTCCTTCCCACCATCCCCGCTCCCTCTGCTGCCTCAGACCGGAGAAATGGAAGTGAGGAACCCGCTGTTTGATGACTCCTCCTTACACCCCTCCAACCCCAAGTCGCAGCAGTAACACCCCTCCTGTCCTCCGCACGAGCTCGCTACGGACTGTACGCCCAACGCCGAAGCCCGGTGGGACGGCCACGCCAGAGGGGCACCCGCGGCCAGGCCGAGGGGCACAGACCCCGCTCTGCCAGACTGTTTGACGCCTGCCCAATAAACACCCACTAACAGCTATGGGAGGGGGGGATCGCCCCCATTTCCAGCATCCTTGTCCTCTTTGCTGCTGTGATCGCGTCCCTGCCTTGCCCTTCGCTCGTGCCAGCCCCGTGGAGGGGCAGCCACCGCCTTGGCGCAGGAACTGGGGAGGCTGCAGTGCTGTCTCGTATTTGGCTTTGCGGAGGGGCTGCTACCCTGGCTGCTGCTGGGCTGATGTGACAGCAGCTGGGAAAGGGCTGGAGTGGGGGCCAGAGCGTGGGAGAGGGGCCAAGGGGTCCAGGTGTGCTCGTGGCTGCAGGGGAAGGCATCAGGGCTGCCAGGCTGCCCAGAGCCCCTCTCTCGGGCATGGGGACTTTCCCCAGAGCAGGTGATGTCATAGAATGTTGTGAGTTGGAAGGGACCCACAAGGATCATCAAGTCCAGCTCCTGTCCCTGCACAGGACACCCCACAGTTCACACCGTGTCTGAGGGCAATATGGGTAAAGGCTGGGATGCCTGGCCTGCCCCTCTTCCCCAGCAGCCCCCAGCTCTGTGAGCCGAGGGCGGGAGCGGGCTCAGGCGTCGCTCCCGGGGATGCACCTTCAGACACTCGGCCAGGAGCCCTGCCCTGCCCTGCCCTGCTCGCCCTGGCCCCTGCACCTCCTCCATCCCCTTCTGGGGTGTTGGGCCTCGGTGGCCCCAGGGCACTGACAGTCCCAGTGCCACTGTGGCCTGGGACCCCGTGCCGGGCTGTGCGGGCAGAGGATTCCTCAGGAAGCCCTGGGTACCAGCTGGGCTCCCCCGCTAGGCCTTCATGGGGTGAAAGCTCAGAAAAGCCTCAGGGTTTTGGTTTTAAGCCTGTGTGGCCATGGGGGAGGAAGGAGCAAGACTGGTGGAGGCTCAGGAGGCCAGGAGGGGTGGCCAAGCTGTGGGGGCTTCGCTGTGCTGCTGCTCTGCCCCATGGAGCCCATGCCCTTTGTAGCATCCCGGTGGAGCCCACCCCAGCACTTTTCCAGGTATCCCTCCGTGGCAGGGGACAGTCCCCCTGCACATCCATCCCAGGCACCTCCCAGGCTCCAGACATGCCCTCCACCCTGCCGCTGCCCACGTCTGCGTCCGGGCTCACCAGTGCCCACCGACAAGCCCTTGCTCGGAGCCCAGCACTGTTCCCCAAAGCCTTCCCGGTGCATTGGCTGTGACCACTCCAGTGCAAGGCCTGCGATGAGTTGTGGGTGGGTTTTTACAGATGTGGCTTCATGTCCAGACCCTGATGTGGACTTTGACGGCCACAGGTGATATTTTGCACACAGGTGGCGTCTTGCACGGGGATGACCTTTTGTGCACGGGTGGCCTCTTGCACGCATGGGAGCCGTTGCACGCATGGGAGCCGTTGCACGCTCAAGAGTTGCTGCAGGTGCAGGCAGGCACGGGCAGGGCAGGCAGCAGCAGGGCCCCGCGCCAGCGGGTGCTGTGGGGTGGGACTGGACCCAGCGGGGTGGCTGGCAGAGCCTTTCCCTCCACAGCCCCTTTCCCTACTCCCTCACCCACGGGCTGCCGCCCTTCTCCCCATGCACCTTGCTGTTGTACAGACTGTAGTTCTTTTAAAAGGAGATTTTATTAAACAACCGTGTTTGAGACCCATGCGAGTGTGTGGTGTGGGGCCAGCTCCCTCCTGCAGGTCCTCGGCTCAGGGTGCTCCTCTCGGGAGCAGGGTGGGATGGGGGAGAGGGAGGGAGGATGCTGGGGGTCCCCCATCCCAAAACCTTCTTCAGGGATTAGCAAGAGCAGCTGTCCTGCTCCTGCAGCTGGAGTAGCCTCCAAACCCTTCCCTGGGGGTTTCCCAGACCCAGGAAGAACCAGAGTTTATTTTTTCGGTTCTCAGTGTTTGCCAGGAGAGGTTTTCCCAGGGCTGGGTGGGAGCCCCGGGCCGTGCCTGCCCTCACCCAGCCCCGCAGCGCCCGCAGCCCCGGGGCCGGGCCCTTCGCACCTCGGCGGGGCCGGCAGATAAGGGCTATCGTGTCCCCCCATTGTGTGGAGCCTGAGCTCCTCTCCGGCCCTTTGATCACACCAGCCCCCCCATCAGGCTGATACAATCTCGTCTCCTCCTGGTTTCGGCAGCCCGCAGGGTGGGTGCTGACTCATCGCCCAAGCGCCCGGGCACCCTCGGGGACGCTTCGCTTGGACCCACTCATGGGTGGCCCTGGGGTCTCCAGCTGCAGCCCCGGGAAGGCAGCATCGCACCCCAAATCACCCAGGACCACCCCAAGGCTCCCCGCTGGGGAAACCCAGCCATGCATCCTCATCTCCAAGGTCCCCAAGTTCGCCCTTTCCTTGTGCTCAGAGCCCAGCAGCCTCTCAGAGCACACCCAGGGGCTTGGGGAAGCTTGAGCTGTGAGGAGAACCCAGCTGTTCCTGCCGGGAAGACCTCGCTCAAGGCACCCCTGGGAAGCCCTGTCCCCATCGCACGTCTGGGCACAGAAAAATCATTTGTCCTGGACAGTATGTCTGTGACACAGACATCCTGGAACAGCCCAGCGTGCAGGGTCTGTGCTCAGCCCCAACCTGCCCATGCCTCAGTTTCCCCTGCTGTAAAACAGCAGGGAGGATCAGCCGGCAGGTTCAGGCACTGCAGTGATGTGGGCAATACCCAGATCACGCCCCAGGCTCTGTAAGGCAGAGGTCTTTTTAACTAAGGGGCAGATCTTGACCAAACCATCCTCCAGGAATTTTGGCCGGGTTTGGAAGTACCACCCCTCCATCCCATCCACCCAGGCCAGCAGCCAAGCAAGCTGCAGTGCCATGGAAGAGCTTTGGTGTCCCTCCCAGGGATGGGGCTGCTACAGCTGGACACGGTTCCCAGCCCCACTCGGACAGACCTGGAGTGAAGGCTCTGGCCAAATTCTGACGTTGGGCCCCCGACTCACTGTGGTGTGGCTGCCCCAGGCATGAAACTCAGGGGGATCCAGCACAGCCCCGGTGGCTCCTCCATCACCTGCCCTAGGAGAGAGGGTGGGCTGACAGTGAGTAAAACTTCATCTGTGGTCATACACTCGCTTCAAATCTTGTCTCCGAGCAAAACCAATGCCAAAACAGCACAGTCAGCAAAGGGAGGACAAGCAGATGTGCATCTCTGTCCCCCACAACCTGATGCTATCTCAGTGAGCTGGGGAGGACAGACACATTGATTGCTGCTCCCCTTTTCCTAGCAGGATCCCATACATCCCTGGCTGGGTTACAGACCTCAGAGCCGGGCTGAGCCTGGAGCGTGAGCAGGGTCCAGCCATGGGGCGATGGAGGGACACATCCTTCATCTTCCTGCAGTAGGCAAGATGCTCTGCCCAAAAGGATACGCATGGCCAAGCCCTGGCCATCGGTGCACAATGACCCAACACAATAACCGGGCACCTCACACAGGCCCCCCAAAATCGTCCCATTGAAATGTATGGGGAGGCACACACCAAGAAACCCCACTGACTCCCTCCACATCCCCCAGCTAAAACCATCACTGCCACAATGGGCCCCCACTCCTACAAAGGGTCGGTTCAAAGTCAACGTCTCCCTTCCCCTCTGCCTGTATATGAAAGGGAGCAGGAATGTGTTTGAGGCCTCGGCGGGCTGAGGGGGCTGGGGGGCTTCCTGGGGGGATGGAGAGAAAGAGCAGGTTGGCAGGAGGGGGGGGTCCGGCCCGGGAACAATAAATCAAAGGGAAGGGGAGTTACTGCCCGGCCAAGGATCTTCTGAAACCTGGGCCACAGCGGGAGCCCGGGAGGAGCAGGGCTGATGGCTGCGATTGGAGTCCTGCAGAGACACTTCCTCTGCCCGCTGGCATGGGGCAGGGAATGGGGCAGGCAGAGGGGCAGGGAATGGGGCAGGGAATGGGGCAGGCAGAGGGGCAGGGAATGGGGCAGGCAGAGGGGCAGGCAGAGGGATGGGCAGAGGGGCAGGGAATGGGGCAGTCAGAGGGGCAGGCAGAGGGGCAGGGAATGGGGCAGTCAGAGGGGCAGGCAGTGGGGCAGGCAGTGGAGCAGGCAGTGGGGCAGGCAGAGGAGCAGGCAATGTGGCAGGCAATGGGGCAGGCAGAGGGATGGGCAGAGGGGCAGGGAATGGGGCAGGCAGAGGGATGGGCAGAGGGGCAGGGAATGGGGCAGGCAGAGTGGCAGGCAGAGGGGCAGGCAATGGGGCAGGCAGTGGGGCAGGCAGAGGAGCAGGCAATGTGGCAGGCAATGGGGCAACCCTGCCTGCAAGGCAGGTGCCGGCATCCCTGGCAGCACATCCCAGGGCAGGTCTGGGCTGTGGTTCCCCCAGGCAGGTCCCACAGCCCATGGCTCTTTGGGGGTTGCCCACATCCCCGCTGATGGGCTTTTTGCACCCTCAGGTAATTTTTCTGTGGCTGCCCTTCCACCCCAGAGCCACCTGGCACAGCTGGCACGCTCAGCCCGGAGTCAGGGATGGCCTTTAATTCCACCTCACCCTCTCGGTTATTTTTTTTTTCCTTATAGGAATATAACTACAACAGGGGGGCTGTTCCAGCTCTCCTGATGTGTGGAGTACCATGTGCTGGGCCAAGGGCTGCTGCTCACACTGCAGCCACCAGTCCCTCGGTGTCAGGGGACCCAAAGCAAACGCTTCATAACCAGCACCAAGCACCTTCCCCCAGGCCAGCCAGCAGCCCCATCTCCATCCCACCACCATGGGGGAGGCTCCTCCAGCCTATCTCTTCGGCATATCTCCAGTGCGAGACGGCAGCAGGCTCCGGGTAATCCGTGTTAATCAACAGGGAGCGGTCCTGGCAGAGGGGTCGGGCCCAGCCCTGCCCTGGCTGGGCTCAGGGCTGCCGGTGCTGCCCGTACCCGGCAGCCGGCATCGGGCAGGCGGGTCCAGCAGAGCCCACCCGGGCGGCAGCATCGGGGTCGGGGAAGCTCCAGGTGGCGGGGCAGGAGGCAGGGAAAGGGGAAATGCCTGGAGCCGGCACCGATAGCACCATTGTGAAGGGCGGTGTGAGAGGAAAGCCCTTAAGATAGAGAAAATATCCAGCGCGCTCCATTGTGGAGCAGATGGGCCTGATAGCTGGGGCTGCAATTAGCTCCACATCGACACGCCCAGAGCGCCGGGGACTCTCTGCCTGCACAGGCTTTGTAGAAGGACATGCTCCCTGCGAGCCACGGCCTTCCTCTGCGGGGTGACGGAGAGCAGAGGGACTGTGGGAGTGTGAGGGAGCTGAGGAGCCCCACTTTTGCACATTAATCAGTTTGCAGGGCACCCCACGAAGCCGTGAGGCTCTGCCGCTGGGATCAGAGCAGCAAGTGGCGATGGCCGAGCCCTTGTCCAGCTCTCCCGCTGCACAAGGGCACCAGCCTCCCCGGGGCTCGTCCTGCGGACAAGGGGCTGCTGCAGCCCCGGGCAGGCTGCCATCCCTGCCCCTCAGCCCCGGCTCACCAGGGCAGCTGCCCCCGTTCCCAGAGAGATGCCGGTTCCCTGCCCGTGCACAGACCCTGCGGCACAGGGAAGTTCCCAGCTGGGGAGACGCAGGGGCTGGTACTGTCACATTTGGAGACGTGGGCCCACGAGCATCCCAGAGCTGTGCGGGGGGCTCTGTCCTCTGTGTCATACGGGGTGATCGGCGCCAGAGCGGTGCGAGACCCCGCAGCGGGGTCCCTCGCACCCCGGGGCCGCCCCGGCCCACTCCTCCCGCCCCCTAGGGCCAGGGTGCGGGCCGGCCACAGCCCACTCTCCATCGCACCTTCCCCTCGGTGCCCCCCCGCCCCGTCCCCCCTCGGGGATCAAGTTCACGCCCGACCCACCGGTGCGGGGCCAATGGGACCGGGGCCCATTTCCATACAACCCGGCCCGGCCCGGCTCGGCCCCGCCGCCCTCAGAGGCCCCGGCGGCGCCGCAGCAGGGAGGCAGCGGCCGGCGGGCGGCCGGGCCGAGCCCCGCATGGAGCCCTAGGGCTGCGGGCAGCATGTTCAGCCCGGACGGGGGGCTGCCGGCCGCCCCCTTCGGCCTCCTGCCTGACGCCGGGCCGCCCTTCCCCCGCAGCGGCTTCGACGGGGCGGCCGCCCAGCCGCTCTTCTTCCCCTTCTCCGCCGAGCCCGAGGCCGCCCGCGACCCTGCGCCGGCCCGCGCCTGGCTGCCCCCGCCCGCTGGGCCGCCCGCCAAGGCGGAGGCGCGCCCGGGCCGGCCCTGCCGTCAGCCCTCGCCCGAGCCCCGCGCCGCGGGCTGCTGCGGCCCGGCCTGGCCCGCCCCGCCCTGGGCCGGGCCCGCGGCCCCCAACGCCGCCAACGCCGCCCTGCCCGGCCCACCCTTCCCCGGCCCCGCCGCCGCCTTCCCCGGCCCCCAGCTCTGCCCCGCTGCCCTGCAGCCGGGCTCCGGCGGGCTCTCGGGGCTGGGCAGTAGCGGCAGCTCCAGCGGTGCCGCCAGCGAGGGCGGCCACTCCAGCGACAGCGGCGACGAGGTGAGATCCGACGGGACGGGAACCGGCTGCTCTCCTGCCCTCCGCCCGGGCAACCCAGGTGCCCGGCACCCCTCGGAGGTACAGCGCTTCCCTCCGTGCCCCGGTGCCGCTGCGGAGGCGGGAGCAGGGGTCGGGCTCGCTGCCGTGCCGCCCCGTCGGGGAGGGGAGCCTCTCTGGCCACCCCGGCTATCGCCGGCTCTGCCCGGGCAGCGGCAACCGGGCGCCCCGCCGGTGCCGTCCTGCCGCGGCCAGTCGTGGCTCGGAGCCGGGGCTCGTCCCGGCCGGGTCAGGCGCTCCGCGAGGGGAGCGCCTCGGGAAGGCCGCTTTGGGCTGAGAAGGGTGTTTTCGGGGATTTGGTGAGCAGCTGTCACTTTTGCCGACCATCACTCACACGCAATGCCGCATGGCCGCCCCATACACACGGTGCCCGGTGACCATCCCTGGTGCGCGATACTCCAGCTCGGGGCAGCGCGGCGCGGTCACCCCGGGCTCTGTCCGGCTCCCGCGGGGACTGCGGCTGCTTCCCCGGCCGCTCCCGCCGCGGCTCCGACGGCTGCCGGAGTGCGGGCAGAGCCAGCCCGGAGGCGCGGGGAGACCTCGGGGGGATGCTAGCGCGGTACATATCAGTAAGACTGGTAGCTGTGGTTTGGGCTTATTTTCAATATTTTGAAGTCTGGACGTAACATAAGCCCGTCCGGCCCCGGCAAGCGCGCCGCGGGGACGGCAGCGGCAGATGATACCGGGGTTTGCTGTGGGTGCGTTGGTTGGGTTTGTGCGGAGCTGCCGCCGGGTACGCGCCGCGGGGATTCAGGAGTTTCCACGACGGGAGCTGGAGGGATGCGAGTCCCCGGGTTCGCAACCTACCGAGCTGGGTGGGGGTTACGAGGGGCGTTTTTTCCCGGCTGAGTGGGGTGAGGATTGCCCGAGGCAGGACGCTCCGAGCTTCTTGCTGCCGAGGCATTAGGAGCCGAGATTCGGTGTTAGGACGGACGTCTGCAAATTCCGAAACTGCTGCAAATGTGGAAATCTGGTAAAAGATTGCCAAGGGCCCCGCAGCAGTTTAAAGGCTGCGCTGCAGGGAAGAAGGGAAGCACCTGGGTAAGCAGTGTTGCAGAAGCGAAGAGCTTGATTGTGGCAAAGTGGTGTTTGAATCCCACCCGAGTCTTGGGCGCTTTCATCGTTCACTTAATCTGAGCCGTTTCACCTGCCCCGGGCGCAAGCAGAAGGGCTGGCGAGGGGCTGCCCCGCGCCCCAGAGCCGTGGGGACGTGTCGCGGGATGCTTGGAGTGGGGCCACGAGTAAATGCGCCCATCAGTGCTGCCTCTGGTCAGGCCACGAGGGTCTGAGCCTGGGGGCAGAGGGGACATTCCCCGGACATGTTGGGGCAGAGGAGGAGCTCTGGCTGCTCCCGGGACCTGCTTTTTGTCCCCAGGTCCTTGTGCCACCCTGGAGCATGGTGTGAGCTGGGCCATGTACACGGTTGGGGGCTGTCTAGTGGGTCCTGCGTTGGGGCAGGGTGGGGTGGGGGCACGTTAGGGTCTCTGGGCAGAGGTCAGAGGTCGTTTGTGCAGCGGTTGGGGAAAACTCATTTGCCACCCACCCCATCGCTCAGAGGTGGCAGCGACGGGTGGGTGTGGGTGCTGCCAAGGGCTCAGCTGAGCCCTTTCCTGTCCCTGTTCCATGCCGACCACATCACACCGACAGACCCCACTCTTGGCAGCCTTTGGGTGTGAATTGTCCCGTCTCAGTTGAATTCTGCCCCTGCCAGGAAGCGCCAACCTCGGAAGAGCTGGAGCAGTTTGCCAAGGACCTCAAGCACAAGCGCATCATGCTGGGCTTCACCCAGGCTGACGTGGGGCTGGCTCTGGGCACCCTCTATGGTAAGGGTTTGGGAAGGGTCCTGTTTGCCCCCACACCCGGGGGAAAGGGAGAGTCCGAGGAGGGGGATGGAGCACCTGGGCAATGGAGATTTCTGCTCCTTAACGACCTGCAAAGAAGGCGGTGAGCACCAGCCCCAGGCCTCCTGGGGCTTCCTCACCCTGTTAAGTACTTGCTCAAGGTGGAAGGATTTGATAACAAGGAACTGGTTTAAAATAGCTACAGCTGCTTCTTGAAGAGTGTTTCAGTGCTTTAAATCCCTGCTGAAGCAGCAGGAAGAATGCCTTTCTTGGTTCCCCATTCCATGTGGGGGGTGTCCTGGAGGGCAAGCGGTGGGACACCCCCAGCATGGGGCAGGAGTCTGTGACACCGTGCCTGCCTGCACAGGGAAGATGTTCAGCCAGACGACCATCTGCCGCTTCGAAGCGCTCCAGCTCAGCTTCAAGAACATGTGCAAGCTGAAGCCGCTGCTACAGCGTTGGCTCAACGAGGCGGAGAACACGGACAACATGCAAGAGGTACGGAGCTGGGGAGCACCGGGAGCCAGGGGCACCCACATGCCGAGCCCTCAAGCTGCAGCTTCTCTCTTTTAGATGTGCTTTTTGGGAGAGAACATCTCACTGCCATGGCTTCAGTCTGGTTGTGGGGGGAACTGCTGCTGTCACCTGCCAGGCTGGGGGAGCCCAAATGCCCTGGCAGACACCTTGTGACAAGTCTGGCAGCTCCTGTCTCAGAGCAACCAGATCCTGCTGGAATCTCAGATAAGCTGCAGGTGCAGCTTGCTGCTCCCTGGGGAGCTGGGGGGTGCAGGCAGATGTGTCCATCTCCCCTGCACCAGCTGCAGGCACTACTGGGACACTGAGAATGACCCCGGCTGCAGTGGAATGACACTTTGTGCACAAAACTATCCCCAGACCTCTACAGCCAGCCACGTGTGCCTAGAGCCTGCTGGGGACATTGCCGGCCCTGTGACTAAACGTGTGGCCTCTTTCTCATTTCCAGATGTGCAATGCGGAGCAAGTGTTGGCCCAAGCCCGGAAGAGAAAACGCAGGACCAGCATCGAGACCAACGTGAAGGGGACGCTGGAGAGTTTCTTCCGCAAGTGCGTGAAGCCCAGTCCCCAGGAGATCTCCCAGATCGCTGAGGACCTCAACCTGGACAAAGATGTAGGTTGGGAGGGTTTGCAGGGTGGATGCCCAAATTGCTGCTGTTCCTGAGCACCCACATCAGGCCAGTTTGATACTGGAAGCTGTGGCAGAGTGGCTGGGGCTGGTAGCCACCATCTGCCTGTGTGAGCCCAGCCCCAGGAGGAGCTGTGGCAGGGAGGGGGCTGTGCTGACAGGTCAGGGTGCTGTGGAGGTGTCATCAGCAGAAGGGTCTCCCTGTCACCCACTCAGCGCCTGGGCTCGCCCTCCTCACCCTTCCCCATCTCTCCCTCACAGGTGGTCCGGGTCTGGTTTTGCAACCGGCGCCAGAAAGGCAAACGGCTGCTGCTGCCCTTTGGCAACGAGGCGGAGGGGGTGATGTATGACATGAACCAGCCCCTGGTGCCCCCCGGCCTGCCCATCCCGGTGACGTCCCAGGGCTACAGCCTGGCTCCCTCCCCTCCTGTCTACATGCCGCCCTTCCACAAAGCTGAGATGTTCCCTCAAGCGCTGCAGCCTGGGCTCTCCATGAGCAACAGCAGCCACTGAACCGGGGGCTGCGGGGCTGGCGGTGGTGCCGCCCCGACACCGTGGCTGGGCTGGTTCTTGTGGGGGACAGCTGGGCAGCTCCCCCCTTCACCCTGGGAGGGCACGGCCACTTGCTGCGCTGCCTTGGGGCTTTTGGGGCGTGAGGGGCAGGGGAAGGGCTGGTAGCCCGGTATGGGGATGGTGCCTCTGCTCTCTGCGGTTGCTCCCAGCCCTTCCCCGTTATGTGAATTTACTGGTCCCAGCAGTGTTGGCTCCCCACTCCAACCTGTCCTGGGGGGTGGCTGCTTCTGCCCCACTGCACCCATGAGTCTCCATGTCGCTGCACAGAGCTGCCTGCACCCGGCCCCACCTGAGCCGCTCCTGCAAGACCCAGAGAAAAAGTATTTTGTTGTTTGGTTTGTTTTTTTTTTTTTTGAGGGGTGGGTTGGGGGAGGGGGGTGGGGGGGATGGTTTTATGTATTTTTTTTTTTTTTCCAATGGTTTTGGTTGTAGTTTTTATAAAGCAAAAATCTTTGTAGCGATTGCTAGTTTCCCAGAGTCCTCTCCCTGTCACGTAGTGCTGGGCTGGGGCGCTGGGCCCAGGGCTGGGGTCCCAGGTGGCTCTGCCTGGGCGGCCGGGCCAGGGGCTGCGGTGTGGAGCTGGAGCTGAGCCCTGGCAGCCCCGCCTTCCCTCGTCCTGTGGCACACAAGAGCTTCCCCCATCCCCGGGCACGTGGCAGGGCGTGTTTTGGAGGCTTTGTGCCCAGCAACACCATGGGTCCCCTGGTCCCTCTGCCCGCTCGCCAGCCCTGGTCCCTCTGCCCCAGCCCAGCTGCCCAGGGACCATCTTTCCCTGGGGGTCCCAGCCCAGGGGGGCCAACACCGTCCTGTCCATGCTGCTAGCACCCCGTGCCTTTGAGCCTGCTGTAGTTGATGATTTATATATTTTTTTTCTTAATCATATTCCCTCTGGTGATGAAATAAATCTCAGTTCTTTGGGGCATGAATGCGAGTTAACCCGTTTCTTGCTTCCCTTGTATTTCTGTGTGGTGCTGGCCAGCCCAGCGCCACGGGTTTGGCTGCATGCAGGGCCATGGTGGGGCTGCATTGGTGCATCCAAATCGGGTGGATGTGTCCCCATCAGCCAGCAACAGCTGGCCCTGGGTGGACACCAGTTTGTCCAGGCACCGCTCCCCAAAGCAGAGACAGTAATGAGCATGTTAGGGTCACCTTCCACCCGATTGGAGCTGCTGTTTTTGCTGTAGCTTCTTTTGGGAAGGGTGGAAGCACAGTTGGATGTTCAGGCTGTTTGAGCAGATGCCACAGACAAGGAAGGACCGTGTGGGGATGTAGCAGGATCTGCCGAGCTCCCAGCGGTTGGGTGGGCAGTGGAGACATCTGGGAAGCCAGGGCTGTGGGACCGTGCATGAGGAATGCTGCACGGTCCAGCCGAGCAGCCTGGCGGTGCCTGTGCCAGCCCAGGTAGGTCAGGGTGGGCAGCAGGGACTGAGCTGCTGGGGGTCAGGGCTGCCAGCCCAGCCAGGAGAAGCAAAGGGCTGGGGGCTGACACCTTCACTTGTCAACTCTGTGGCCTCTGAAACCTGGTTTGCCACCAGCCTGCACCCCAAAATGATTTTTCTCCTGAGCAGAAGCAATGAAATGACCAAGCCTGTAATGAAGCCTCTGAAAAGCCGCTTTTTCAGCTCATCTGCCAGTAAACAATGGGTTTGCTCTCTGGGGCTGGCCCTGCTCCCGTGGGGCGGGCAGGAGTGGGGTGACTGCTGGCACCCTGCAAAGGGCTGGGATGCACACCCGGCTGGGTGTCCCTGTGCAGAGGGGTCCCCTGCTCTTGCCCTGTGTCCCTGCTTGCTCCTGGGTGCCCCGCAGGATGGGAGCACAGCCAGACACGGCACCCACTGGAAGCAGCTCCCCCAGCGCTGCTGCCTTTCGCTGCTGTGTGCTCTGAGGGTGTTGGAGGCTGGCGATGGGCAGGGTTGGTAGCAGAAACTCTGCGAACAGTGTCACCTCCCTGAGGTGTTTCTCTCCACGTTTCCACCGTCTGATTTTCTGCTCCAGCAAAAGGCCAGGCAGGCAGGACCCCCAGACCCCCTGCCCCAGCGCCCTGCCCAGGGGTGCTCGGAGCCGCTCCTGCTCTGTTTTCGGTTGACCCAGAAGACACAAGACGGAAATTGGAAGCCACAGAAATCGGAAGAGGGTGACGTGCCTGTCAAATGGTAACCCAGCAAGGGCTGGGCTGGGTGAGCTGGGACACAGTGAAGCACCAGCCTGGGGCAGGAATGTCCCCTCTGCTGAGGGGTGACACTGCAGACCTGGGCCTTGCTGCATCCCAAGCACAGGGAGCAGCTCGTGGGGTGCCAGCAGTGGGGTTGCGACTTCGGGGCTGCAGTGAGGGACATCTGTGAGTTGTTTATACTGGGGTGGGCTGTTGGCACCAAGTCGAGGGGCACATGGGGAAGGGTATGAAGAAGACATGGATGGAGCAGTCATGTCCCACCCCATGGTCCTGTCACCTGACCCTGACATTGCTGCCGATCCCAGATAGGTGTTTCCCCTCAGGGTGCTTGGGCAGTGCCTGTGCCCAGGGTGCGTGCGTGCTGCTGGGTGCCCACAGTGCTGTGTGTGGCACAGGGTGCTGGCTGCGCAGGTGCCTGGGGTGCTGGTGGGTGCACAGTGCAGGGTGTGCAGGGGCTCTGCAGTACCCAGGGCACACGGAGCAGGCTGCCGGTGCCGCAGGGTCCCCATGGGAGCAGCTTTGCTCTGTGCTTGTTGTAATGCTCTGGACGCCACCGCTTCGCTGGCTTCCTGCCACAGCAGGGGGGTGAGAAACCACAGCATCCCTCTCTGACTCGGCCCTGCACTGAGCAAGCTGAGATTGCACTCAGGAGCATCTGGTGTCCTGCCAGTCCTTCCTGGCATGGTGACACCCACGGTTTGAGGTGGGGGTGGGTGAGAGAAATGGGTGTGCTGAGAAGCAGCGGAGCAGAGGCTGTGCCCGCCATCTGTGTGCCAGGGTGCTGGGGACACCTGGGCTTCCCCGAGGTAAACTCCTCCATCCTAGCCAGAAATGTCATTACCCAGCAGAAGGTGCTGGGGGGACACAGAGCAATGGAGGGGAGAGGCTGGGGAGCCCTGAGCCCACAGCCGGCCCCCCACGCTGCCCACCCTGTGCACCACAGACAGAGCCTCTGCAGCACTGTATCATTTACTTCCAAAGCACCCTCTTGTCCTGCCAGCACCCTGGCGAGGTAGGTCAGTGTTGGGTCTGGGGGTGGGGGGTTAGTCCTGTTTTGCAAGAAATTAAGTCACGTAGAGTTGCTCAAGGTCCCAGTGTGGCAACAGCTGGACTGGGAAGAGAGGTCAGGGCTTCCGTGTCCCTCCATGCCCCATGTCCTGCTCTGTAGGAGGGTGTCCCAGGCTCCCCTCACCCCAGAAGCGTCCCTGATGGTTACAGCACACATCGCCCTGTGCTAGGCGTTGAACCAGCTCTCCAGGTCGGGATAGACGTGGCCACGGGGCAGGCTGGGGTAGGTGGTGCAGATGGTGCAGATGCGCTCCCTCCAGTCAGCATAGAGCTTCACGCTGTACCTCTTCTGCCAGGCAAAGAACTGCCGGTAGCGGCTGGAGTTCATGGTCTTCAGGAAGGTGGCCAGCTCTGCCAGGGAACCAAAGTCATCGATGTGAATGAAAGAGTCTGCAGGGACAAACTGCTCGTAGTTGGCCCTTGGAGGGCCCAGCACCACGGGCACGGTGCCAGCCAGCAGCGAGTTCCTCCAGAGCTTCTCAGTGATGTAGTCCTGGTGAATGGAGTTCTCAAAGGCCAGGTAGAACTTGGACTTGGATGTTGTTGGCAAGAGGCAGTCCTTGCAAAGCGGCTTTTTGTTTGCTTTCCCGTATATGTTAACATGGAGGTACCTAGAGAGGTTTTTGTAGACTTCAGCTCTTTTCTGAGTCCTATGGTAGTTGCTGATAACCCAGGACACCAAATTGGTCTTTGTGGGGATATTCACGGTAGCTGACCGGTTGGGCACAAGCTTGCCGTAGGGGATGAAGATGTCTGAGTCCCGCCTGTATGTCATCACCCAGTTGAAGGTCTGGTTCCATCCCGCTAGAGCTTTAGTGTTGGAAGGGGACTCCAGCGAGACCCACACCCAGTTCTGCCCTGGCGGCCTCTCCTTGGGCAGCCTGTCCCTGCCGGGCTGCAGCCTGGTGTGGGGAAACACCACCACGTCTGCCCGGTGCAGGAGCTGCCGCTCCGTGGTGAGCAAGCAGCCCGCGATGCCGTACAGCTCACGGCAAACGTCCCCACTGATGTTGGGGACCTGCTTTGAGGGCCATGCCCACACCAGGACCACCAGCGGCTTAGTGTGCTTGGGGGCTTCTCTGGAGACCTCAGAGGGGTCGAGGAAGCACCTCAGGTTCCAGAGGGTGGTTACAAACACCCCGGCAGTGACCGCCACCTTCACGCCGGGCCAGCCCCAGGGCAGCCGTGGCAATGCCCGGAGCATGCTGCTGAGCTGGCTGTCACCTTCTTGGGTGACAGACCCGCACCTGGGAGAGAGGAGAGGCCACTGAGGAGTGTCAGCTCGTCTTGCCAGAGGTGAGGGCAGTGGGGAGGTGCTGGGGCCAGAGGGGATGGAGAAAGGGCTTCTACATGAAACTGAGGCCCCAGTATCACCCCTGACCCCTCTGCTGCCTCCCGTCCCTCCCCCGGGTCCCCCATGCACCTGGTGTGACCCCGGGTGGCTTTTGTGTCCCTGGTGTCCCCAGCTCTGGGGTGAGCAGGGATGCTGCTGAAGTTGGGCACGGAGCTGATGAGCAGCAGCCACCTGTCCCCCCACCCCAACTGCCTGGCACCGCTCCCCATTACACGCACAAGGGATGTGGTCTTGACACTTGTTCTGTGCCCCAGTTTCCCCACTTAACAAATAGTCACAGTCCCACTCCACCCTTCCAGCTTTGCCCAGGGCAGGCTGGGCCCAAAAAGCAGCCAGCCTTGCTGCAGCCAGGGACCACATACCAAAGGGCAAGGGGTAACACCCTGAGCCCTGTCCCAACACCTCACGGTGAGGCCCCAGCTGCAAACTGGGGTGTCCCTGGGAGTGACTGGGAACTCCAAAACCCTACACATGGCCAGATTGGAATGTCCTGACCAAGAAATGCCCCCACCCCAGCACCCTCCTGCAGTGACCACAGGGCTTCCCCCAGGCTCAGCGTGCTCCCCCTGGGCTTGGGGTGCTCCCCCGGTGCTTAGGGTGCTCCCCTTGGGCTTGGGGTGCTCTTCCTGGCCACCAAGGTCACGGCAGCCCCATCAGCCTGGGAGCTCGCAGCCTCCGTGCCCAAACACCGATATTTTATTTTGAGGGTGTCACCGATGGCCGGAGCCCCGTGGGGAGGGCAGGGGAGGCAGGGGCCGTGTGTGGCTGCTGCTGACAGGGCTCAGTCCACAGGCGCACAGGAACCTGGCTGCAAGATGCTCGCCCTGCCACGGTGCCCAGCTGCCGGTCTCAGGCCTCTGCTGGCAATGCTGTACTATAACCTGTGCCATGGAGGGGACCAGAGAACAGTGGCAGGGATGGTGAAGGGGACGCTCGGCTGGGCTGGGGACTGGTCACCAGCTCGAGCCCACCCAGCAGTGCTCAGTGCCCATGGGCACCCAGAGAGTTCAGCACCAAAGGCAGTTCCCCTTTTGCAGTAACCTCTATAAACACGTTGGCTGCCTGAGCCCCGCTGCCAGCCAGGGCTGTGCCTGTTCCTCTGTGATTTTGGAACCTCCTAGAAAGCAGGGCCCTGCTTTCCCACCTCAGCTGTTGCAGCTTTGCTGTGAAAAATCCCTTCCCTGCACTGGCTTGCTCTGCCTGTCCTGCTAAAACACACGAGCTAAATTTATGCTCCAGAAAACGCTGGCATGCGAAGCAGGGAGGGCTGGGAAAGCTCTGCCGGCTCCCTGCACCGCACACGGCAGCACCAGTGCCTCAGGTCCCTCTGCCCGCCCGTCTCCAGCAGTGGGGATGCTGCCCCCGTTTTGAGGATGCTCTGGGAGGGGACACCCTGCTCCGGCAGCGCTGGTAGCTGACTCGTTTCTCAGCCTCTGTCCCTGTGACGGGTGGTGGAGCTGAGCTCAGACTTACCGGGGAAGCGCTGGCGCGGTGGCGTGCGAGGTGCCTGCGTCTGCCCGGGCAGCTGTGCCACTGCGCTGGGGCACTCTAGGGCTTCCTCTTTTCTGTGGTTTTGCCTCGTCCTGGCCCCACAGTGGGTCCTTCCTGCTGGGTGCAGTGCTGGCACAGCGGCTCCCGGCACCGCCCCTGTGCTGCGTGGGCAGTGTGGGACCCACAGCTAGTGTGTGCCCCAAGGGCGGGTGTGTGCCCATGGCTGGGCGTGTGTCTTGTGGTTCATGCATGACCTATATCTGAGAGGGTGCCCAACGGCTGCGTGCATGTCCCGTAGCAAGGTGGGTGCCCTGTGGCTGAGCCCCATGGCTGTGTGAGTGACCCACGGCTGGGTGCATGCCCTGTGACTGCCCCATGGCTGGGTGGTGCCCGTCACTGGGTGCGTGCCCCATGCCGGGGGGGGGGGTGCTACTGCCTCACAGCAGTGCCCTGGCACCCCCGGGAAAGGCTCCTGGTGCAGGTGCTGCTCACAGATCTGCACCTGTCCACCCCTCTGTGCTTCCCCTGCCACCCCCCAGCTACGCTGTGGCTACTTGGAGAAGGTGCATGTGGCCCCACATGGGATTTCAGTTCCCTAAAGGGGTTTCCCAGGTGCCAGGCTTGAAACTGAGCCCAAAGTGTGGCTCCCATCTGACAAGCATCTCTTCTGTCCCAGCCGGCAGCCAGAACCCTGATGTCCCAGCTGAGCTGTGGTTTTCCAAGGTACCCACCCCTGGTTTGGGGTTTGTGAGGTGGCCCCGTGTCCCCCCACTGCACTGGGGCTCTCCAGCACCGCCCATGGTGTGGAAGGGTCCCCATGCAAGCTGGCAGGGACTGAGCCCATGCCCACACCAGTCACTGTCCCCAGCCGCATTCCCAGATCCCTGCTTCCAGGGCAGAGGAGTGCCAGGGGATAGGGAGCAGGCACAGGGTGGCACAGAGTAGGGGACAGCGGGTAGAGATCCCCAATCCACGCTGAAGCCTGCCACCCCACGCTGTCCCTGGGTACCCAGCCCTGCGGGGCAGGATGGCAGCATGGTCTGGTGCCCCAGTGGACTGCTCTGCCTGCCCTGCTGCCTGCCCTGCTGCCTGCACCGCTGCCTGCCAGAGCCATGGCTGTGCTGTGGGGAAAGCTGCCCGATGGGGCTGTGCCGAGCCCATGGGACAGCTCTGTTAGCTGTCAGCTTCATGCCAAAGCACACCCCACAAACACTCTTCTGCTGAGACCACTAATACATCATCACTATTTTTCTCAAAAGCAGGATTGTTGGGTCCAGCTGCACGCCCCTGGTATATGCAGCTCCTTCTGAGACCACCTGGGAACAGCTTAATGGTGAGATGCTCATTCGGCTTGGGCTCGAACCAGGTGCTTCCTCTGTGTTTGCTGCTGCTGTGGCAGAGCTGGTGGGGATGGATGGGGACATCAGCCCCAGACCCTCAGCCTGGCACTGCCACCCAGGGCCATGGGTGATTCCCTCCTGGCGGGCAGTGGGAAGGAGCTGGTGCCTTGCCCAGGTGTGTGTGCCGGGCTCTGAACACCCTGCTTGTGCTGACACGGGTGCAGGCAGGGCCGTGCCCTCAGCCCAGACCAGGTGCCTCCCATATGCCACCCACAGCCTGGTTGAAAACAGGATGCCAGCCTGACTCTGAGTGCCACTGACTCATCTTGAAACTGTCAGCTAAAGTGGCACCAGCAGCTCCTCAGTGCTGCCAGGCCCCAGGCCCCTGCCCTGGCCAGGATGCTTGCTGCCGAAAGGGGAACAGGCACACGTGTGCCTCGGCTGCGTCTGCACTGAGAGCTGCCTCCCGTGCCCAGCCTGCTCATGCACATGGTTGTTTTCTTTGCTGCCCTTGCTGTCCGAGCACCAATCTCCCTGACAGCCCTGCCAGGTGAAGAGAGATGGGGAAACTGAGGGTAAGGAGGGGAGCCCCGAGGCGTGCAGCGCTGTCCCAGAGCTGGCAGTGGCACACAGCTGGGAGCAGGGCCCCACACTGCTCCCTGGGGGTCCTTGGGCTGCTCAAGCATCCCGGGCGTCTGCACCCCCCATTTCACGTTGCTCCCATCAGCTGCCTGGATCCTGGGTGTGAGGACGGCCACAGCGCTGCCGGTGAGGCGAGGGACTAGGCAGCAGCTGGGCACAGCACCGTGCCACTGCTCTGGCGTGCAGCAAGGCTCAGAGGTTTCGGTGCCGCCCTGGGAGCCCTTGGAGGCCAACTACAGCTCAGATTGGGTGTTTTTTCCTCCCCAGCCATGTCCCCTGTTTCCTGTTATCTTTTCTCACCCCCTTTCTGCATTTCTTCTGCTGCATGATTGGTAGCGCAGACAGCGGGCACTGCACTGTTCCCGGCCCCGCTGGCTGCAGGCGGCGCTCCCCGCTGCTGCCCCACCCCCCTCGCCACGGGACAGGGCCATTCCCCTCCACAGAGGACAGCACGGGGTACAGCATCCACCATGAGGTTTCTACAGGGGATACAGGATGGGTGGTGGACCAGGAGGAGCTTTTACCTGGCACTTGTAGCCATCACCCCCAGGTGCTGCCCCAGGACACTCTGGCAGCAGGGATGATGACCTGAGGGATACTTGCATCTTGTGGATCCAGGCACCCTGACCCCCGTGGCGCAGGGACGTGGCAGCAGTGGCCAGAGGCTCCGAGCCAGACTGGCACCAGGGCCAGCTCTGCTCAGGTGCCTCTGGGGCCAGACCAAGGGACCATTGGGTAACGCCAGATGGCACCAGCACAGCGCAGGGAGCTTTGTGTGGGTGGGTGCTGCCACCTGCAGATGGCCCTACACAGATGGAGAAGCTTGGCCAACCCACAAGAACTGCCCCATGTCCACGGAGGAGATGGGGCAGCAGGTCCTTGGCACTGTGCTGCCCCATGGGACGCTGCTGCTGGGCCTGTCTCTTGCTGGCCCCTCGTGGGGTTTTGTGGTCGTGCCAAGCAGAAGAGGGGCCGTGCAGCTCACTGAGATGCACCAAGGGGCAGCGGGAGGGAGGGATGTGGGAGACCCAGGTCAGGGCTTTGAGCCCATGTCACCCACAGTCCCACCCATGACTCATTCTGCTGCATCCCTCTGAGCTGGGGACCCACTCTGCTGCAGGGCAGGGCTTTTCTGAGGTGTTTCTAGTGTGGGCTGGGGACAAACCATATGCAGTCCCCTGGGAGAAGCCAAGGTGCATGCACCCATCCTTCCCCAAGGACCAACTAACACCCACTGCTGCAGTGAGGTCTGGGGCCGGGCAGCCCTTGGGCTGAACCCCCACGGCCCAGCTAACCTTCACACCAGATATCTCTGGTATTTCAAAGCCAGAGAAATGCCAGCAAAGCTCGGGGTCATCCCGGCAGTTACTCGTGTTGGCAGGGTGCAGGTGGAAGGGTGCTCTCAATGCCAGGCAGCTCTGCTGCCCGCACACCTGCCCACACACCCAGCCCTCCCAAAACAGCCGCCGCGCAGGGCACAGAGCCGGGGCAGCGCGGTGCCTCTGCGCCACCGTGTCCCCTCGGGCAGCCCTTGTCCTCTCTCACCTCGGCACAATGTTTCACCCAGAAGTTTTTTTGAATAATGGCACTCTGTGGCAGGACAAGCAGAGCTTTTGTCAGTGCCTGGGCAGCTGTTGTAGAGCCTGCCCAAAACACAGTCGCCCTTAGCAACACCACTCAGGGCTGGGGCAGCCAAACGCGTTATTCGCAGCTCCCAGCTGCACTTGGCCCTGAAAGCAGCATGGCAGGCGAGATAGTTAAAGACAGTTGCGGGAGAGGAGAGGGGGGAAGGAGAGAGGTGGCTATGGATGGCTGGGAGGAGACGGAGGGACAGGTCCTGAAATTAAGAGAACCAGAGGGAGCAGGAGGGAGGAAAAGAAGGATGGGTGGATGGATGGATAGATGGATGGATGAAAGCAAGGATGGCTGGATGGGAAGAAGGATAGAAAGAAGGAAGGATGGAAGGAAGAGTGAATAGAAGGATGGCTGATGGTGTGGAAGAATGGAAGGAAAGAAAGACAGACAGAGAGCTGGCCTGGTTCAATGCTGACTGCTGTTGAGGGTGTCATTCCCTGTCTTGGAGTCACAGCTGGGCTGGGAGTGCAGCTTGGAGCAGGCAAGGTGGTCCCAGCCAAGAACACACATGGACACACCAGCACTCGTCCATGGGATTGGTTGGGCAGGAGCTGCGGGCAACTGGACCTGAGCAGGGCCAGCAGCGGCCAGTGTGTGGGGAACAGCAATGCCACCCAAGCAAGTCTGTCCTGGAGGGGCAAAGATGGAGGAGACGCTCAGCTGGGGGTAACCTCGTTTTGTCTCTGGCCTGGAGAGGCGCAGGGGCACCTCCAGAGGCAGCTCCTAGGGACTGAGGGTTTCTCTGGCCCGGCAGCTCCCTGGGGCAGGAGCCTGGCTCCCAGACAGCCCGCACCGGGGAGGCACGAGTGCTGCAGCGGCCGCCCCCACTCCGTGCCCCGGGGGCTCCGTGCCTCAGTTTCCCCGGGCGGCACAGGATCCACCAGCAGGTGCCTGCCTGGCAGCAAATCCCCGGGCGCCCGGAGTGACGGTGCCCGCCGGGGCTCCAGCCCTCGCGGGGTCCGGGCTCCCCTGGGCCGGGCTGGGTCGCAGGGTGCCCCCGGGCCCTGCACCGGCCGGCGGTGCCTTTAATGGGCGGTGGCGGGCGGGCGCCTCGGGGGCGGCGCTGCGCAGGGCCGGGCCGGGGCTGAGGCCGGTCCGCTCCCTCCCAGCCTGCTGCGGAGAACGGCGGCGGCCTGCTGGCTATGGCGGTGGGCGACGGGTGATCCGCGAGCTGAGCGGGGGAGCCCCTGCGGGGGGTGGGCCCGGCCATGGGGTTCCTGCACCAGCTCCATCTCTTGCTCTGGAAGAACGTGACGCTGAAACGGCGCAGCCCGGTGAGCGCGGGGGGGCGGCGGGGGTGCTGCGGGTGGGAGCTCCCCTGCAGCCCTGGGCGGCGCGGGGGCGGCCGAGGCGAGACTCCCGCGTGGGGCCGGCTCCGCGGGGCCGCTGCGTGGGACGGGGGGAGCCCGGGGGCCGCGGGGGGGTGCGGAGCCACCCCCGGGCCGAGCTCTCCCTGCTCCCCCCGCCGGCCGGGCCCGGAGGACGCGCGATACGTGGGGATGCGGACCTGGCGTGTCCGCTCGCGTGGGGCTGCAGGGAACGAGCCGTGGGTGCCGTCTGTGTGCGAACCCACGGGATGCCCTGGCTGTCGGCACGTCGGCCCCGGTGTGAGCCCAGCCCGGAGGGGCAGCAACAGTTGGGTCTCCCCTGCCCCGCTCCCACCCGTGTCCGTGGGAGGTGCCCGGGCCCTGTGGCAGATGGAGGAGCCCAGGGCCGTGGGCTCAGTGCCACCTCCCACCCAACCCTCGGGCCTGGGCAGCATCTCCCTCCCCGCCACGGCCCGTGCTCGTGTCCCAAATGCCTCGGGTACATGCCAACCCTGTCCCTGGTCCCCAGGGCTGCTCCTCCGGGTGGGAGAGCTCTCCCCAGGCCCGAGGGATCTGCAGGCTATAAATAGGCTTCCAAGTGATATGTGGGTCAGAGTCGCCTCTCCTCCGTGGGCTGGACAGGAGCTGCTCCCGTGATCTGGGCGTGGGGCTGAGGCAGGTGGGGTTCCCGGGGCCTGGTCCCCCCGGGCTGGCAGAGGAGGCAGGATGGCACCTTCACCGCTGGGGTCACACAGGTGTAACCTGTCCCGGCCCTTCCTGCTCCTTCGCAGGGCTGCCCTGCCAAACCTGGGGGACGGGCACAGGGACCCCGGGAGGGACCCCGGCCGCAGGGACCCGGGCAGCGGTGCAGCAGGGGGATGGGTGTGCTGGGCGCCGAGGGAGCCGGTTATTTTTAGAGGGTGGGGGAGGGTAGCGAACTGCTGCTCCCGAGCTGGCAATGCTCGCTCCTCTTCCCTCTCCCAAATATCCTGCAGGCCTGATCCTGCCTGCTTTCCATCGCCAGCAGCTTGTGAGCATCGCGCCTTGCGTCCTTCCCGGCGGCCGGGGCAGCGGGGACTGCCCGGGACGGGGCAGGCAGGGCAGGGCGTGCGCAGGGCTGAGGCCCGCGGTGCAGGCAGGTGCCTGCTGCATGGGCAGCCCCGGTGCCCGCAAAATGGGTGAGGGGGATGATGCTCTTCGGCTGGGTCATCTCTGCTCCGTGCCCCGGGCAGAGCTGCGTGGCCATGGCGAGGGGCTGCCCGGCACTGTGTGCCGCAGGCCCCTGCCTGCAAGGCTGAGCCGGCTGGCACAGCTGCACCCTGCTATCTGTTGGCCCTTGGCAACTGACCTGGACCTGGCTGCTGGGGCTGGTGTGGTTACAGGCTGGGGTTGCACATGTCTTTTGGGGACCTGTTTCTCCCTGACCGTCCCCGGCCCTGTGTGCAGCAGGGAGTGCAGCGCAGGATGCTGCAGCTGGAGGAGGAGGATGAGGAGCTCAGGCCTGGTCACCGCCATATGTGAGGACTGTCGCTGGAGTGCCCTGCTTGCTGTAGGCAGGGTGGCAGGGGAAGGATCAACACCTCCTCTCCCACCCAGTGATGCCGTATGTGGGTGGGGTGTGTGTAGGACCAGCCATGTGCTGGGACAAGAGCTGCCCCCAGTGCTGTGGGTGCTCATGGATGGATTTAGTGCAGCCCCAGGGACTGTCATGCCCTGAGGATGTGTGCCCTGTATGTGTCACTGATTTCATCATGGTCCTGTTGTGTACAAGTCCCACAGTCACCTCGTGCTCCCCATCTGCGCAGGGGACATCATCCTGCCCCGTACCAGAGCCCAGCCTCCTCAGCCCGTGCCTTGCTCTCCCTGGGTTGGTCCCCCAGCCCAGGTCTGCCCTGGCCTCATCCAGAGTTGCATGTTTCACCACGCAAAACAAGCTCCATATCTGGCAGGTGGAGGCTGGGGGGATCGCAGCAGGGAGGGGTAAGCACGGGACCCCTTCCTTGCTGGGGGTTCACCCCGAGGGATCGAAGTTGGGGGTTGCTGGGCTTCTCCTGGTCTCGCAGTGTGGTGTGTGCCCTGTGCTTGCCCTGCCAGCAGCTGCCCGTGGGCACAGCTCCGTGCCACAGCGTGCTCCCCTGGGGTAGGTGCCTCCCACGGCGTGCTTTCCTCCGGGCAACGCGCAGAGCGGTGGCCCTGGTGGTGTGGGATGGGATGGGGAGCAGACACCTCATCTTCAGCTGAGGGTGCTGGGCTGGGACTGGAGAGAGCTGGAGCCAGTCCTCTGTGCTGCCCCTGCGTGCTGGTGGCCCTGGGAGTTCCCATTGTACCTGACACCGTGGCTCTTTGGGGAGCAGCATTGCAGCGAGGCACAGCAGTGGTTTTGGGACAGACTTTGTCCACGGGCACTTGGTGAGGCTCTCACTGGGCACTTGAGGCTGCAGTGGTGGTGAGTACAGGGAGGCTTTGAGAGAGGTGTGCTTCTGACCCACGGCACCACGTCACCTGCTTCCATAACCGCTTTGTCACCAGGCGGGCTCGCCTGCAGCCTGGCAAGGGTGAAGGTCTCATGTCCAGCCCTTGGGAGCAATGGAATTTGCCTGGCCCAGCTGAGCTGTTTTGGGGTTGTTCTGGGGTTTGGCTGGGATTTTTATTCTTCCCAGGGCAGAAATTCAGGCAGGAGCCCTGGAGCAATGGGGGTCTGAGCAGAACCGCGTCAGCGGCTCTTGGAGGGAAGGCAGGGCTGTGGGTGTCTGAGGACAGGCTGTGCCATCATCTATGTCACCTTGGCTCTTGCTGGGACAGGGGTGAACTTAGCTTTGTGTATCTTGCGGGCTGGGATCCCTGATGACTATTGGTAGCTGGTTTAAAGCTACGTTGGGTGTAAAACTAACAGGTGATCTCTCAAAGGTTACCGCAGGCACAGCTGAGGGTGTTTGGCACTTCTCCGTTGCCCTGTGTGCCCACATGTTTGGGACAGGAAGGCGACCGCAGCGGGAGCTCCTGGCCCTGAAATTCCGGTGCCAGGAGCGTGCTGCCGGGTTTTGTTTGGCCTGGGAAGGGTTGGTGGTTTGGGGCTCTTGCAGAGGAGCAGTTGAGGCTCTGGGTGCAGCTTCAGTGTCACAGCATGTTGGTGGCATTCCTGTGGCGTGGGCCCTGGGGTGCGGGGAGGATGCACGTGGGGCAGGGGAGAGCCGGACAGTGGTGTGGCTGCTTTGCCCTGTGCAGGGTTTGTGCCTTTGGCTCCTTGGTCAAGAGCCAGGAAGCTTCCACCATACAAAGGAGTTGTCCTGGCAGGCCTGCCCTTTCATCCCTGGCCAGTGGGAGCAGAGCTGTGGGGATCTTGGTGCCTACAAAGTAAGAAAGGCTGAAACTGGGGCACAGGGGGTGCTCACCCAGCCAGCAGGGCCCTGGTGCAGCAGCATCTGTGCTGGGGCGCAGCATCCCTGGGGAACAGGGCACCCCATGCCTGTAGAGCCGCTGCCAGGCCTTGCTGCTGGGGCCAGGTGGGGCTGGTGCCCGATCCTGCAGCAGGAATCGATGGGCTGGTGCTGCCCCAGCTCCGGGTGCTCTTTGCCCCCTGGCTGTTTGCAGCTGGTGTGGGGGAGGCGGGGGGGCACGCAGGGCAGGGCGATTGGTGGCCACAGTGGCCCACAAGGCAGGTGGCCATGAGCCACTGAGCCTGCAGGGCTCTGCCTCACACCGTCTGTGGGGAGCGGCTGTGGGCAGCCAGCGCCTTCCTCCACACCACGGCTGCCAGCACGGTCCCACTGCTCTGAGGCCGGGCACCTTGTGCCGGTGCGGGGTGGCTGTGTCCCAGTGCCGTGTGTTGGTGTGGCCCTGGGACAGGGAGCTGCCAATGGTGTCCCGCTCAGCCGGGCACACTGGTGCCCAGCTGGCACAGCACCATGGGGCTGACATGGGGGAGAACCATGCTGGGCTCTCCCTGGGCTCTGGGTTCTGGCACTGTGTGACGGGCTCAGGTGAGGTGTTGGCAAACCCTGTGGGGATTTCTTCCTCCTCCAGCTCCCCCGAGGCATGTCCCCAGGCTGCCACACCAGCGTGTGAGGGGTTGGTTCGAGCCCTTGCTGGGGCAGGTGACAGGCACAATTTGCACCGAGCAAGGCTGTGACTGGCGGCAGGGGTGATGGCAGCCTGGCCTTGGCTGTCCCCATGGGTGAGGGCACAGGCAGGTGACCTCGAGGAGACCTGGCAGGTGTCCAGCTGGGTGGTGACCATCAGTGGGTGCCTGTGGCGGGGCAGAGCTGGCCTGGGGTTGTGGGGTTAGCTTGGCCCCCTGGGTCTGCTTGGCTGTGGGGCCTGGCTTACCCACCAGCTCTGGTGCTTCTTTAGCAGTGACCGCAGCTTCACCCACCTGTGCTTCCCAGCTGTGGGCAAGTAAGTGGATATTTAATGACGATTAAAATCTGGAGCCATCAAAAAGTTTAAGATATTTCCACCAGACCTAAAATGCTTGTTGGAAACGTTGGGGTGCTTGTTCTCCAGGAGCTGAGCCCCATCACTTGGGGCTCCTGTGGGCCAGCACCTGCTGGGAGGGCAGGGATGCTGGCAGGGAGCGGGCAGCAGCTCTCCTTCCTCCAGGGACGGGCTCAGGCAGACCCTGCCCTGTCCTCCGGTGGGTGCAGGACGGGGGTTTTGGAGACCAGGCTTGCCTTGGGCTGTGCACAGTGCTGCTTCACCTGCGTTGGGACCAGGAAATCCCCTCGCAGGTGCCAGGCGTGGGGAGAGGCTGGGTTGGGCTGCAGGGCTATTATTGAGGTGACCAGCTTGTGGGTCTCTGGATGGGATCTCCCAGCCCCTGGCTGTCCCTGTGCTGCACGGCGCTGGCTGAGGGAAACGGCTGCGAGTGGGCAGGAGGGACGGAGCGGAGTTCCGGGTGGTGCCAGTGGACATGGAGAGCTGTGTGTGCCTGGCCTGGCTGCTCCCGCGGGGAGTGCCGGCTCAGCCGTTGGGGCACGCACGCTGCTGTGTACACCGGTGGAGTTGTCCTGTTCAAAGTCCATGGGTGTGCTGTCCCGGCTGCCCCTTGCTGCAGGGCGGGCACGGTGGAACCGCTGCGCCAGGCTGGGCTGTTGTCTCTTGCTGCGTCCCATGGGGCTGGTTGGTGCTTTTGGCCTGGCACCCGGCTGGTGCTGCTGCTTCGTGCTTGTCCTCCTCGCAGGCCCCTGCTCCCATCTGCTGGTGTGGAGTCGTTGGCCTTGTGCTCCGTGGAGCTGAGCACCACCTGGGCAGGGAGCTGCCTGCCTGGGGCCAGCACCCTGCCCTCAGCACCACCACCCTCTGCCTCCCTCACAGGGGACTCGGGCAGGATCCCGCTGCCCCTGCATCCAGCCGGTGTGAGGCTGAACGTGGGATCCCACCAGGCACGGGTGTACCCCCGCTCCGTGGGGGCGGCAGGAACACATAGACGGCACTCGTGGCCTCACCCTGCTCACCTCTCTGGCAGGTCCAGGTGAACTTGTCCCGGGGGGATGTATGCACACGCGTATGGGCTGGATCCCTCTGGCTGCTGAGCTCTGCCACAGCCCAGGAGCTGCCCCTGGGCCCTCCCAGCCACTGTCACCTGGGCACAAGGGCCCCTGAGTCCCATGTCCCACCCTGCACCCCCCTCCAGGCATACATGTGAGAGCCCTCACCATGGGAGGAAGGGTGAGAAGGGTGAGGAGACAGGACAGAGCGTGCTGGTGGGTGCAGGGCTGGCCAGCTGCTGGCAGGCACTGGCCCTTCTCCTCTCCTTGTCTCTCTCCTTCCAGCGTTTCCTTCTCTGGATCCTGGCCTTTTTGCCCCCTTGCTTCCTCACACAATCCCAAAATGTCCCCCAGAGTCCTGCACCTGCAGGCAGGGACCCTGCAGTCCCCAGGTTGTGCCACACTTGGGTGCCAGCTTTGGGTGCCCCTGCTGGGTGCCCCCCAGGGAGGGCTGAGGCTCCCTTGGGACAGCATCCTTTCCCCTTCCCCCCACCACCTCTGCCCCATTATGAGTGTGGGGCAGCCCTGTCCCCCTCACACCTGGAAAGCCCCTTAGGGGCAGCCCTGGGGACCAAAGGGGCAAGATCAGTCCTGGAGGTGCAGACTGGTGACCCCCACTCTGCCACCAGTTCTGCCCATTGCCACGTCACCCTGGGTGCTGGTGGTGGGGCACAGCCTGCCCTGACACTGGGGGATGGGGGGTCACAGGAGGGGTCGAGGACAGAGGATGTCTCTGGGGAATGAGATGAGCAAAAGGTCAATGACCCACTCTAAAAAAATAAATAACAACAAGCAGGTCCCTCTTGTCACCACCAAGGACCCGACAGTCCCCAAAGGAGCCTGGTACAGCCCGGCGTGGGTGTGGGGGGACGGTCCCACAGGCGCCAGGGCACAGAGGCCCCTTTGTGTGCCTGGTAAACAGGCAGTGAGTGGCAGGGCGGGAGCCATGGGGCAGGCAGAACGGGTCGGGGTGTTCCTTGTCACCCCCCAGTACAAGGATGGTGACACCAGGGGCTGTGCCTGGGACCAGTGGGACAAATGGGGATCCCCTGGCACTGCTCCTGGGGTGTTTGCCATCCCCTCCAGACCTTCTTCCTCCAGTCTCTGCCTCCCCCCACATCAGCTCTGGGGGTGGAGAGGACAGCATGGGGGGTACCCCTGGGTGCAGCCATGCCCGTCCCACCAACCTGCCAACCCTTGTGCCCGCAGGAGAGCTGCAGCCACGTGTGCTGGGGGCCAGGGGGTGGGGTCCCTGTGCTTGCTGCTGTTTGCTGGGCTGTGGTGACTTTTTGGCAGAGCATTTGCAGGCCCTGGGTGAGGCCATCACGGAGGTGATGCTTTTGGGGACAGGAGGGCCTATCCCTGTCACTTGCTGCTGGTTGTGTCGTTCCAGGCAGCCCCTGTGGTGTTAAAGCCCTGCTGGTGAGCCCCTCTGGCAACTGGTCACCACGGGTGACAGGACCGGTGCGAGAGGCTGGTGGGAGGTGTTGGTGCCACAGCGGGAACCTTCCTGGCAGCGGAGCTGGGTCTGCCCTGCGCTTGGTGGCAGCTGGTTCCGGGTGCCAACCTGGGGTCTGCTCTGTCCCTGGCGTGAGCTGAGTGTGCCTCACCTCACCCTGTGCCTCAGTTTCCCCACCCACGGTAGTTTCTGTCCACTCAGCAGCAAGGGCAACAGGGCCATGACGTGTCCTGGGCGCTCCCAGTGCAAACCAGCAGCAGCTGTGCTGGCAGCGTGCCGGGTCCGGCTCCTGCCCGTGTCTGAGGGCACTGATGCCCATCCCCAGGGCCTCTGGGCACAGAGCCCAGCCTGGGCGGCCTGCGCAATTGGGGTCAGGGATTCCTGAGGATTTGCTGTGATATACCATATGCCACTGGTGGAAATCCTGTGCAGCCGTAGCCTTCTGGGAGGGCACAGAGGGGGTGCCAGGACCCCCCACGCTGCCCCCAGTTGCACCTGGGGCCAGTGCCAGGGTCTGAACCTGCCCCGGCAGCACTGGGGTCTGCGCTCTGCATAGCCCAATGTGTGGGACCCGGCAGTGGCACAGACGGCAGGGGGTGTCGTGCCAGGCAGCTGCCAGCTGTGAGGGCACTACCAGGCTGGGGACCTGTGGCTCTTTGCCGGTCATGGGGACTTGGGGTTATGTCAAACTTGGGGTTTACAGCTGGCTGAACATGACCCAGTGTGTGTACAGGTGGCCAAAACGGCCACCAGCATCCTGGCTTGTGTCAGCAATAGTGTGGCCAGCAGGACTGGAGAAGTGATTGTGTCACTGTACTCGGTACTGGTGAGGCCAGACCTTGAATCCTGGGGTCAGTTTTGGGCCCCTCATCGTAAGAAGGACATTGAGAGAGTGCAGAGAAGGGAACGGAGCTGGTGAGGGGCTGGAGCACAAGTGTGATGGGAGCGGCTGAGGGACCTGGGGGTTCAGCTGGAGAACAGGAGCTGAGGGGAGACCTTCTGATCTCTGAACTGCCTGAAAGGAGCTTGGAGCCAGGGGGGTCGGGCTCTGCTCCCCAGGAACAAGCGTCAGGAGCAGAGGAAACGGCCTCAAGTTGCGCCAGGGGAGGCTGAGGTTGGATGTGGGGAACAATTTCTTCCCCAAAGGGCTGTGGGGCATTGGAACAGGCTGCCCAGGGCAGTGCTGGAGTCACCGTCCCTGGAGGGGTTTAAAAGGCATTTAGACCAGGTTCTTAGGGACATGGTTTCGCGCTAGAGTTAGATTAGGTTATGGTTGGCCTCGATGATCCTGAGGGTCTCTTCCAGCTGAAATGATTCTATTCTATTCCTCTGGGCAGGCCAAACTGCAGTGGCTCATCAGGCTGGGCTCCAGCCCAGCATCCTGTGTGCATTGCTGGAATAGGGGCCCATCCCCTCTGTGGTGCCCCCTCCTGTCCCCAGGTGCCCTGGGCAGGATGGTGCAGGCAGGGCTGAGCAGGAGATCCTTGGGTGCCCAGGGACCCGTTTGCCTCAGGCTCAGCTGTGATGATGCCACCCAAGACACGGGCACTGCACTACACCGTGCCTCGGGAGCCACGTCCTGCCCACACTCCTCCTTGGCAGCTGGGTCCTGGTGTCACGATCCCTCTGCTTTGTGTCATCCCCAGTGGGTGTTGGCCTTTGAGATCTTCATCCCCCTGGTGCTTTTCTTCATCCTCCTGGGGCTGCGGCAGAAGAAGCCGACCATCCCTGTGAAGGAAGGTGAGTGCTGGTGGGTGGTGTCTGGGGCCACCCCAGGCTCTGGGGAGCTACTCCAGCCCCCTGGGGACAGCCTGGGTGGGGCAGAGGGGTTGTAGCAGCTGGTGGGAACCCAGAAGGGCCTTTTGGGGGACATGGTGCTGGGCAGGGGCTGCAGCTGGTGGCTGGTGGGGCATACGCAGCGCGGCAGAGAGCCAGGGTCAGTCCCAACATGGGGGGATCCGCTGGGGGTGGCAGTGCCAACCAGCCTGTGGCTGCCATCAGCAGGGACGGTGGGGGAAATGGAGCTGGATGGTGCTGGGACAGCCACGGTCACCCTGAGTGTTTAAGGAGCAGCCAGGCTCCTCATTGTGCCGGGGGTGGAAATTCACCACATGGAGCTCCATACCAGTTATGGGGGGGGTCCGGGATTCTGGGGCCCTGGCAGGGTGACAAACTGATGGGACCGGAGCTGGGGGCTCCTGGTGATGTGCAGCCAGGGCTGCAGGTGCTGGTGCCTGCGGGCTGCGCTGCAGGTGCCGGTGGGGCGGGGAGGAGGTGCCGGGAGCCAGCAACTTGGTGTAACTGTGGTCCAAGCCTGTGTTTCAGCACGTGCCGGCGAGGGAGAGCCCAGCTGTGGGGTCCAGCTGTGGGCGGTAGCGGGTGCTGTCCCGGTCCCTGCCCCGGCGCTGATGTGCGCTCTGTGTTGTGTGGTTTTGGTTTGGTTTTTCTTTTTGCTCACGTTTTCTTTTTC
This sequence comes from Columba livia, assembly GCF_036013475.1. Lineage (NCBI taxonomy): Eukaryota > Metazoa > Chordata > Aves > Columbiformes > Columbidae > Columba > Columba livia. The sequence goes on from NC_088620.1 coordinate 11,010,863, forward strand.
TTTCCCACCACCTCCCCTGCCTGCCTGCCCTCCATGTCTCTACTGCATGCGCCAGTCTGTAAGTTGGTGGGGTGGGTGGGTGCCTCCCCCCTTCCCCTGCCTGTGCCAGCCACATGTTTTGGGGAGAAAGAGTCCGGTTTGGATCAACTCATTCTGGTCTAATCCACATCTGTGTAACCCTGTCACCTTCCTCTGTGGCTGGTGAAGATGAGCTTGGGCAGCACAGTGTGGTCCTTGCCTGCTCCTCCCTGGGGCTGCCCAGACAGGACCAGCCATGGTGGTGTCCCCACTGGGTTGGTGCCGGGTTCCCCAGGTGCAGGGGCCGCTGGTGGCGATGTCCCTGTCCCCCCCAGGACTGCAGAGGGCTCTCCAGGCCAGGGGTAGCTTGTCCTACCCCTTCTAACCTCCCTCCTGGGGCAGACCCTGCTGAGTGGTGGCACCCATGTGGTAGCCTGTGGTCACCCTGGTCTTGCCTATGCTCCCTCAAGTCTGGTCCTCAAGGGGCTAGAGATGGCTTCCAGCCCGGCACCACCACCAGGTCCCTGTTCTGGCCCCTTGCAGCTGGGATGGCCAGGACATGGCACTACTAGGAGCCCGGAGGCCATTTGATGCCACCGATGTTCTGGCTTACGGCCACCACCATCTGCCCTGCCAAGCTGCTGACCCATCCGGTGCTTCCCTGCCCTGGGCTGTCCCTTGTCCCTGCCAGAAGCCCATCTTCACCAGCCGCTGCCTGTTGCGGCTGTGCTAACAGCACTGACCTGCCTCTAACCACAGAGCCGCCGGCCGGGCCGCTGCGCGCAGGGCCCCTGCCTGGCGCTGCCAGGTGACAGCCTCTGGTCCCCTTTGGGCAGGGCCCTCCTGCGCTTGCCCTGTCCCAGGGAAGGATGTGGAAAGACCCTGGCAGGGACGATGGCTCAGTGCCGGCTGAGGGGGGAAGGTTTGTTGTCCTCTCACTGCTCTTTATTTCTTCCATCTCCCCCCACTGTGTCTCCATCTCCATCCACCTCCAGCAGCCGCTCGTCGGGGCAGCCGGGCAGGGGGGAGGCCAGGGCTCGGGGAGCGGTGGTGACAACTTTCTTCCCTGTCGTATTCTTCCTCCTCCTCTTCCTCTGGAGATCCGGCAGTGCCTCTGAGGTTACTAACAAGAGGGGCTGAGAGGCCGGGGAGGTTGGTGGCTGTCCCGGCAAGCTGCAGAAGTCGACATTGTCCTGGGGTGGGAGGGACCTGTCACCCAGAGGGAACAGGCAGGAGCCAGGGTGGCAGGAGCTGCCCACAGCCCCAAGGGGCCACCAACCGGGGACAGCCTTGGTTGGAAAGCTGCAGACTTCTGTCCTTGGCCGCCAGCCTCCCACGGGGCTCACAGGGCCCAGCGCACGCTTCTCTGAACTGAGTGTCTGTCTCTCCGGTGGCCCCCTGCCTCCCCCCTGCCTCCCCCGCCTCTGCACCTTCCTTGGCCTGTTCTGCGCTCTCTTGCTGGCTCCAGCTTTCTACACGGCGGCCCCGCTCACGTCGGCCGGGATCCTGCCCGTCATGCAGTCCCTGTGCCCTGATGGCCAGCGCGACGAGTTCGGCTTCCTGCAGTACTCCAACTCCACGTGAGTTGTGCCCTCGCAGAGTGTCCTCCTCCCGTCCAGCCTGCCTCTTCCCATGCTGTCACCACCCCACTGGGGACAAGACACAAGCCCCTGTCCCCCAAAGCGTTTGGGTGCAGAGCGCCATGTCCCCAGGGTGCAGGGGACATCTCAGCCTGTTCCCCTGTGGGCGCTCAGGTGCCCGGTGCTGGGAGGAGGGCAGAGGTGGCCCCCAGGGGCACCTCAAGGCGCTGGGGCTCTCCTGTGTACCCCTGGCATGGTGGATTCAGTGTGCTGGCAAGGGCAGGTCCTGGGGCAGGAGTGCCCGAGGCATGCAGCACTGCTGGCCCATGCACCGGAGGGGCTTGTTCCCGCCCAGGGCTCTGTGGGAGGCGTCCCCATCCCTCCGTCCCTGTCCCTGAAGCCGTGGTGGTGCTGGGCTCTTGCAGGGTGACACAGCTCCTGGAGCACCTCAGTGAAGCTGTGGAGCAGAGCAGCCTCTTCGACCCGCAGCACCCGGGGCTGGAGGAGGAGCTGGAGTCGCTGCGCCGGCGCCTGGAGGCACTGAGCAGCAGCGAGCCCAGCTCCATGGAGACCCACTTCAGGAACCCAGCAGGTAGGCTGTGCCCTGCCTGCCCCCCCGCTGCCTGCGCGGGCAGGGCTGGGGTGCCCACCTGCCAAGCACCCGGTGGTGCGATGGCACGTGGCAGTGCCTTGCCGCTGGCCCACATCACTGCGTGCCGGGCAGGGCCAGCTGTGATGCATCCCTGCGTGGGGCCGTGCCATGTGCCACATTCTGGCGGGCTGCTCTGAACCCCTGCCTTGCTCTTGCCAGGATCCGGCTTCACATTGGCGTGGGCAGCCAAGGACCGGGGCGAGCTGCAGCGCTTCCTGACGCGGAACCTGTCCCTGCCCAACAGCACAGCTGAGCTGCTCCTGGGCTCCAGCATTGACCTGCATGAGGTGGGTGACAGCCTTTGGTACTTGGTGACAGCTTTTGGGAGGTGGGTGGTGGCCTCTGGAAGGTGGGTGACAGCACAGTGCTGCAGGGCTGGGCTTTGCAGGGGTCTGCACTGCCCCAGGGAATGGGGCACCAGACTCAGGTGGGAGTTGGTGAACACCTGGCCAGGGCTCATCCCACCACCCCACGCCAGGGTGCTGCTGGGCACACGGGTGCCTCTGCTCCTGGCACGCTCGGCAGCCCCACTCCTGTCCCCGGTGCAGGTGTACCGCCTGTTCTTCGGTTCCTTTCCTTTGGTACCCGATGAGACCCATGAACGAGACCTGTGGGATGGGTTTGGCCCTGGTGAGAAGATGACACAGCTGGAGGTGAGGAGTGGTGCCATGTGCGGGAGACTTGGTGGGGCAGAGCTCATTCTCTCCTCAGTGTCACACCCCAGGGTGACCTGGGGTGTCCATCCTGGCAGAGGGGATGTGACAGGTTGCTGTCAGGTGGCCAGAGCAGCAGCAGGGATGGCTGGGTCCTCAGTTTCCCATTGCAGTGGGTGATGGCACCACGTGAATGATGGCTGTGAAGGGAGGGGGAAGATTGTATTCTGTCCTGTGACTGGGGTGCAGACGACCTGTGCTCCCCCCATCTGCATGTCCCCTTTTCTACCCCTCCTTGCGGAGACCATGGGCGTGGGTGCTGTGGGGCCATTCACATGTGCTTGGTGGGGACGCATGGAGGGAGACCCTGTGATCCCCCACACCACCAGCCTCCTCCTTGGTCGTCTTGCAGAAGAGCCTCCCCAGTGGCTGGAGGAGCCTGCGGGAAGGGCTGGTCCACCGGGCGCTGCGGGACCCTGCGGCAGCCCCGCGCCGGCCAGCACTGCTCCGCCTGCTCTCCCAGGCCCTGGGCCTTGCCAGCACCACTGCAGCGCCCACCGCCTCCGACAGCCCCCAGGCCTTTGTCACCGAGATGGAGGTGAGTGCCTGGCAGGGCCAACCAGGGTGCGGGCAGCCGCTCTGCCAGGGCGGGCACCGCCATGTGCCCCTGCACCTGGTGCTGTGCCATGACAGCTCCCTGCCCCATAGGGCGTCCTCTTCACCGGGCCGGTGCTGGAGCAGCTGACGTGTGAGCAGAGCCCAGGGGGACTGCGCCGCCTCCTTCGCGTGGCCCCCGCGCAGCAGCCGCTGCTGCAGACGTACCGGGCGCTGGCCTGCAACGGCAGCCGGGCCGCCCGCCGGGAGCGCTTTGCCCAGCTGGCCACCGAGCTCCGGGAGCAGCTGGACACCCCCAGGATTGTCAGCAGAGTGAGAGCGGGGCTGCGGGACATGCCTCCCACCAGTGTGGGGTGGGCTGTGGGGCAAGGACAGGGACAAGTCCTGGGCAGGGTCTCCCTGCTCACCGGGGATGTGTGGGGGTGGAGGGCTCTGTTACATGGCACAGTCCCTCCTGATCACCCACTTACCCCACATGGGCACCTCTGCTGAGTCCCACAGTGGGACTCTGGATGATTCCCCCTCCTGGCACCTCCTCAGACACTGCCCATGGGATGGGGCTGTGTGTCCCCAGCATCCTCCAAGCACATCCCCACAGGCTCCTCTCCCCAGGACTGGTGGTGTCCCTGGTGGCACAGCTCCTCAAGGCTGGCTCTGAGGTCTCCTGCTCCGTGTCCTCCTGCCTGAGTCTGATCTGTCCGTTGTGGTCACAGGGGACCACCCTTCCTGCCTGAGGGACATCTTGTGTTCCTCAACAAGACCCTGCCAGCATTTGCCTGCACTCCTGCTGCCTGATAGCCACGGATGCATGGCAATGAGTCCAGGGCCCCAGCTGGTCATAGCTTCAACCTTTTAACCAAGAAAGTGGACATGCCCCTGCTTGGGGTCCTCCTTGGTCCCCTCTGCTGCAGAGCAGGGCCCTGTCACCTCAGCCACAGGTAACCCCTTGCACGCTTGTCTTTGCAGCTGAAGCTGGATGAGGTGAACAGCACGGCCGCCCAGCACCGCCTCCGCGCCCTCCTGGAGGACCTAGCAGAGATGGAGAAGGTTCTCCGTGATGTGGACATCCTGTCGGCGCTGGCCAAGCTGCTGCCCAGGGGAGCCTGTGTCAGCAAGGCCCCGCTGCCCACTGCCAATAGCACTGGCTGGGCCAGTGCCAATGCCACGGCTGGCAACACCACAGCAGAGGAGGAGGGAGCTGGGGGTGGCCCAGCCGGCAGCGACAACCCTCAGGGGCAGTTCTCGGCATTTGTGCAGCTCTGGGCCGGGCTGCAGCCCATCCTCTGCGGCAACAACCGGTAGGAGCCCCGGGGGTTGGAGAGGACTGGATCGAGGTGGTCTCTGGTCAGGCAGGGCTGTGGGAGAGCCCACCCTGCCTCTGCCATCCCAGCGGGGGGCTGCGGTCATCCCTTGATGAGCACGTGGGAGATGGGTGCTGTGCCGCATCCTTGTGCCGTGGCCAGGGGCAGCTTCTCATGCTGGGCAGCACCATGCTGGCACAGGTGTCAGTGTGAAATCCCCTCCTGGGCAGGGGTGGGGGCTGCTTGCAGCAAGGGCTGCTGGGGCTGGAGTGGAATTGGCAGCCTGAGCCCCCTTTGCAGGACGATTGAACCTGAGGCGCTGAAGCAGGGCAACATGAGCTCGCTGGGCTTCACCAGCAAGGAGCAGCGGAACCTAGGCCTTCTCGTGCATCTGATGACCAGCAACCCCAAAATCCTGTATGCACCCGTGGGCACCGAAGTGGACAAAGTCATCCTGAAGGTGAGGGTGCAGAGACTGGGAACCCCATCCTTCCTCTCCCACCTGCCCTGCTCTGCAGGGACTTCCTTGCCCAGGCAGGCCGAGCAGGGAGGCATGGCCCAGCTGCCAGGAGCCTGCGGCTGCACTGGCCCTTGTCGGTGATGGGTGAGCAGATGCCTCTGTGGCTGCTAGCCATCCCAGAGAGCGGGGTGGCCCTGCCTCTTCACGTGCTGTGTGACCTTCCTTCCCCTCAGGCCAATGAGACCTTTGCCTTTGTGGGCAATGTCACCCACTATGCCAAGGTGTGGCTGAACATCTCCCCTGAGATCCGTGCCTACCTGGAGGAGGGCAGGCTGCAGAGACGCATCCGCTGGCTCCAGCAGGTAGGATGGTGCAGTGGGGACTGAGCCGGCCTGGACTTTGCTACTCCAGGCCAGGTGGAAAGGGGTGTCCTGCCCTGAGGCACCTCTTGGCTTCTTCATATGGAGCTCTCAGGTGCTCCTAGGTGCTCACCCTGGTGTTGTGAGGACCAGGCTGGTTCCCTGTGCAAGGTGGATGATGTTCTCCTGGCCCCAGGAGAAGCGATGGGTCCTGTTTGTGTCTGTGGAGAGGACAGGGGCTGAGAGGCAGGACACACATCCCAGCTTCTCCCTCCTGTGTCTCCCTCTCTGGCCCAGTTCACCGCTGACCTCCACAAGCACCCAGAGATCCTGAATGTCTCTGACAGCGATGTTCTCCACAACTTCCTCAACGGCAACTTCTCCCTGCCCAATGCCAGCATCCTGCTCCAGCAGCTGGACACCATCGACAATGCCGCCTGTGGCTGGGTCCACTTCATGGCCAAGGTGAGGTTGTACCCTCCTGTAGGAACGTGGATGCTGGTGCGGCAACCGCTGCCCACAGCCAGGCTCTGCAGGGCCAAGGGCAGAGGTTAGGTCTGCCCAGGCCCCCTTAAGGCCATGGGATGGGAGTCCTGGAGGACACAGGGGCTTCTTCAGTGTGAGGAGCTTTGGGGTAGATGTCAGCAGTTGAGGTGCCCACCTGGCGTTGGGTTTGGAGGCTCATGGGGTGCCTGAGGGTGACACACGGTGTGCAGGGTCTGTGTGCTAGATCCATCAGGGCAGTGAAGTCTCACTGGCCTCCTCCACTAGGTCAGTGTGGACATCTTCAAAGGCTTCCCAGATGAGGAGAGCATTGTCAACTACACACTGAACCAGGCCTACCAGGACAACGTCACAGTCTTTGCCAGTATGTCCTCATGACCCGGCCCCTTCCTGGGGGTCCTTGAAGCCATGTCCTCCAGCCATGTCCTGGGCTGGGGCCCCTGGCTTTGGACATGGCTCCCCTGGTGTGTGTGTTGGGTGGAAGAGCAGACTGAGCATCTCACATTGCCCATCCTCTGCCCCTGGCCAAGCCGTGCTGGGCGCAGCACCCTGCTGCTGTCCTGGCTCTCCCACCACCACTGCCTGCTGCCCACGTGCCCTCACATCCCATACCAGGGCCATGGCCACCTTCCCCATCCACAGCAGCCCTCATGGTGCGCTTGGCTGGGACACGCTGAACCCCTCCGCACCTGTGCGGGCCGGCTGGCGTGGCCATCTCCCGTGGTGCCAGCAGGCTCCCTGCCCACAGGTGTCATCTTCCAGACCAACAAGGACGGCTCATTGCCGCCCCACGTCATGTACAAGATCCGACAGAACTCCAGCTTCACGGAGAAGACCAATGAGATCCGACGGGCGTACTGGCGGCCTGGCCCCAACACTGGTGGCCGCTTCTACTTCCTTTATGGCTTTGTCTGGATCCAGGGTGAGTGCCAGCCCCTCACCGCAGCTGCCCACGTCCCCGGCCCCTGGCTGCACTGCCCGCTCAGCCTGGCCTCTCCTCCCCAGACATGATGGAGCGTGCTCTCATCAACACGTTCGTTGGCCATGACGTGGTGGAGCCCGGCAACTATGTGCAGATGTTCCCATACCCGTGTTATACCCGGGATGAGTGAGTAGCACCTGTGTGGGCAGGGGCAGAACCTTCCCTCTTCCCCTTTGCAGACCAGAACACTTTAGCTGGGGAGATGGGACAAATCTGGGGGCCTGAGAGAGGTTGGTGACATTGGGAGTGATGACCAACCAGTTAAGTTCCTTGGACCAGAGGTGAAGCAAGCAGGGGAAGGATTTTGTGCCCAGTTCACAGCTGAAGTGAGGAACTCATGGCTGTGGGGTGCCTTGTAGGCTGAAAGACTGGAGAGAACACAAGCAGTGTGGTAAATGGATGGCATGTGGGTCTGTCAGTGGTTATTGAACCTGGAAAAGTCCCAGATCCACCAGCTCTCCAGGACAGGGGGGTCGATAGGGTCCCAACCCCACCAGGGTGGGCAGGGCAGTGGGCTGAGCACATGGCTGCTGCCTGCCTGCCAGGACCTGGCAGCCAGGACACCAGGTTGCTCTGTGGGCTCATTGGAGAAGCTCTTTCAGGGCACTAAGGAGGCCCTGGACTGGATGGCTGGTTGTGTCCGTGTGGTGGGAGAGCCCTTCCATTGCCGTGTAGTCTCCAGAGGTCTCTGTAGTGGTGCCACAGTCCAGCTCTCCCTTCTCTCCCTCTACCCCACCAGCTTTCTCTTTGTCATCGAGCATATGATGCCCCTGTGCATGGTGATCTCCTGGGTCTACTCAGTGGCCATGATGATCCAGCACATTGTGACGGAGAAGGAGCATCGCCTGAAAGAGGTGGGGATGGTGGGAGAGATCCCTGGGGAGGAGCTGGTGTCTCCAAGTCCTGTGCTGCATCCATGGGCACCTTCCCTGTGTCCCTGGGCTGTCCCCAGGCCCCACATCGCTGGGCTGAGCTGAGCTGGTCCTTCTCAGTGTCCCCAGCACCAGAGGGAGCTGAGCCCCTTGGCACCCTGGCATGAGGTGCTGTGTCCTGCCCACTCCCTGGGGGGCCCTCAGTGCTGCCCATTGCTCTCCCAGCCCCAGCGCCTGAGGCAGTGGGGATCTGCAGGGTAGGGGACAGCCCTGCTGACCCGTGTTGGCCTCATAGGTGATGAAGATGATGGGCTTGAACAACGCAGTGCATTGGGTAGCGTGGTTCATCACAGGCTTCGTCCAGCTCTCCATCTCGGTCACAGCACTCACCGCCATCCTGAAGTACGGCAAGGTCCTGATGCACAGTGATGTCCTCATCATTTGGCTCTTTCTTGCCATCTATGCAGTGGCTACCATCATGTTCTGGTGAGCTGCCCGGTCCACTCTGTGGGGTGAGGGGGCACAGGCAGCACCAGGGTCCCTGTGCCGTGGGGCGAGGGTGCTGGGAATGGTGTGGGAAAGGGCTGGTGGAGGGGCACGCATCTCCTCAGCCAGCTGATTTGAGGGACAATTTATCATCTCCATGCCACCAAAACCAGACGGTGTGGGGAAAGCCCTGGTGTGGGCTCCAAGGTGACACTGTCCTCCCTGCAGCTTCTTGGTGTCGGTGCTGTACTCCAAGGCCAAGCTGGCCTCTGCCTGCGGTGGCATCATCTATTTCCTTAGCTACGTGCCCTACATGTACGTCGCCATCCGGGAGGAGGTGGCGCATGACAAGATCACAGCCTTTGAGAAGTGCATTGCGGTGAGTTGGCTGCAGCTGCTTGGCCCCAGGTTTGCCCCAGGCACCCCAGGTCCAGTTCATAGGCCACCAAGCTGTCACCAAGGCCTGCACAAACTTCTGCCTGTATGAAGCACCTCCCCATGGTGCTTTGGAGGCATCTCCAGAAGGTTTGGTGCCTCCCAGGGCAGGGGCCATCTCTACAGGGCTGGGTGGGGCAGCACTGGAGCTGGCCTGGGATTCCTGCTGACATCCCCTTCCCTTCGCTTTCCTCCACCTCTCCATAGTCCCTCATGTCCACCACAGCCTTTGGGTTGGGCTCCAAGTACTTTGCACTGTACGAGGTGGCCGGTGTGGGCATCCAGTGGCACACCTTCAGCCAGTCGCCTGTGGAAGGAGACGACTTCAACCTCCTCCTGTCCATGATGATGCTGATTGTGGATGCTGTGGTGTATGGGGTGCTCACGTGGTACATTGAGGCTGTGCACCCGGGTACGTGTGGGCAGTGGGGCATGAGGGCATCTCTGATCTTACGGGAGCCTCTTGGCTGGGGATACTGCTGGTTCCTCAGTCCTGACATGGTGAATTTGGCACAGTGTACCTTTAGGGTCCCATACATGTGTCCTGTTGGGGACACTTTTCCATATGCCCTGACCCACTGGTGATACCAGCAGGTTCCTTGAAGATCTTCAGTCTTGTGCCTTGGTTCAGTGGCCAACCATAGCAAAGCCAGGTGTCCACAGCTGGAACACTGGTCCCCCTTATCTCCCACTTGAGGAGGAGTCTCACCTGCTTCCTTTGCTTTCCTAGTAAAACCAAAGTGTGAGCCAGGCCCAACCCAAAGCCCAAAGGACTTTGCTTCCTTGCACAGCCCAGCAGTGTCACCCTGAGCCCAGCAGCCCAGGGTGCTTGCAGCCCACACCCTGCAGTGACATCCCTGAGCTGGGGAATCTTCCAGGCCCATGCCCACCCCTGTGCCAAGCTCTGCCCCAGCCCTTGGCTGGCTACTGCGTGGCCATGGCTGTAGGCTTGGCCCTGACCCCGGGGCTGTGCTTGCAGGCATGTTCGGCTTGCCGCGGCCCTGGTACTTCCCCTTCCAGAAGTCCTACTGGCTGGGCAACGGGCGAGTGGAGACCTGGGAGTGGACCTGGCCCTGGTCCCACACCACGCGCCTCAGCATCATGGAGGAGGATCAGGCCTGCGCCATGGAGAGCCGGCGGCTGGGTGAGGGCAGATGGGTTGTGTGGGGTGGCCCTGGCTCTGCTGCAGGGTCCTGCGTGGACCCCTGTGTGCCCCTGTGGCCTTGGCAGGGCAGGGTCCTGGGCCAGGCACTGCTGCCTGTGGTGCGGGAGGTGGGGGACGCTGGTGAGAAGCCGAGGGTCCAGGGGCCATGAGCCACCACAGCCACTGCAGGATGGGGGTGGGGAGGTTCATCCCCCGGGGAGCCCCGCTCCATCCTCCTGTCACCCCCCAACTCCTCACCATCCTGCTCTCGTGGCAGAGGAGACTCGGGGCATCGAGGAGGAGCCAACCCACCTCCCCTTGGTCGTCTGCATTGACAAGCTCACCAAGGTTTACAAGACAGACAAGAAGCTGGCGCTGAACAAGCTGAGCCTCAACCTCTATGAGAACCAGGTGGTGTCTTTCCTGGGGCACAATGGTGCAGGCAAAACCACCACCATGTGAGTGCCGTTGGGGCAAGTGTGGGATGTGTCCTTCTGGGCAGCCGCAGTGGCTGGGGAAGGTGCTGCATGATGTCCTCGCAGGGCCCTGTGGCAACTGGTGCCGTGCCCAGAGTGCAGTGGTGTGGATGTAGGGGTGACACAAAAGGGGACAGGCAGTGGGTACATGGCCCTGCACTGGCATTGCTCTGCCTGGGGCCCAACAGATGCTCCTGGAGGTGGTAGTTTGGATTGGGACTAGATGGAGTATGAGGTCCCTCACATTGTTGCCTTTCTCTGTCTGTCCAGGTCCATCCTCACCGGCTTGTTCCCTCCCACCTCGGGTTCTGCTACCATCTATGGCCATGATATCCGGACAGAGATGGATGAGATCCGGAAGAACCTGGGCATGTGTCCCCAGCACAACGTGCTCTTCGACAGGCTGACAGTGGAGGAGCACCTCTGGTTCTACTCGCAGCTCAAGAGCATGGCGGAGGAGGAGATCCGCAGGGAGATGGACAAGTAGGCACTCCCCCCAGCTCCTTTTGCCCCATCTGTGCGTTTCGCGTGAGTGGGTTCCCTTCCTGCTGGCTGTGCTGTGGTGGGTGATCTGGGAGCAGAGATGTCCCTGTCCCTGAAGCATCTCCACCAAGTGTTTTCCAAAACTTGGGGTATCAGGCTGTGGAAGCAGCAGCAGATGTTTCTGTAGCCTGGCTGCAGCTGGGCTGTCCCGGCAGCTGAGAGTTGAGGGCACCATGCAGGGGAGAGGCCTCGCGTGCTCCCTGCAGACACGGGGTGCTGGTACAGTCCCCCCGCATCCCCGGTGCTTCTCCCCTGTCCCCAGGATGATTGAGGACCTGGAGCTCTCCAACAAACGCCACTCCCTGGTGCAGACCCTCTCAGGGGGCATGAAGAGGAAGCTGTCGGTGGCCATTGCTTTTGTGGGTGGGTCACGGGCTGTGATCTTGGATGAGCCCACGGCTGGCGTGGACCCGTATGCACGCAGGGCCATCTGGGACCTGATCCTCAAGTACAAGCCAGGTGAGCGGAGGCAGGCAGAGCCCAGCGGTGCTCCTCTGACCGCGGTGGCTCTGGCCTCTCTGATGAGGCTCTGTGCCACCATCAGGGAGGACCATCCTGCTCTCCACACACCACATGGACGAGGCTGACCTGCTGGGTGACCGCATCGCCATTATCTCCCACGGCAAACTCAAGTGCTGCGGCTCTCCACTCTTCCTCAAGAGCACCTATGGTGATGGCTACAAGCTGACAGTGGTGAAGAAGCAGTCAGACACCAGGAACAGCACAGGTCTGTGGGCAGCAGGACCTCATATTTAGAGGAGTAGATGGGACAAGCCCTTCTTCAGCCCAGGAAAGGAACAAGAGGCCAACACTCATGTGCTCCTAGCTTGAATCTCCTTAGGCCACACAGAGGGTGAAGGGGGACGGGGCAGGGGTGTAGGAGGTGGCGTCACTCAGCCTTGATTTCTCCTACCTGCGTCCCAGGTTAGACCCCACATGGTGGCATTTGCCTCCAAGTGCTGGTTCTCTGTGGCCCCTGGGCTGCCCAGCAAGATGTCCAGTGTGGGCTGCAGTGCAGACCCCATCCCCAGGCCAGGAAGGGTGGCTGGGAGCCTCCAGCACCCCACAGTGGGCTATATTGTGGACATGGTGGGTGCTGGTGGGAGGTGGGGTGAGAAGTGACTGAGCGATGCTGCCCCTCTTTTGCAGAGCCCGGCCAGCCGCACAGCCCACTGGCCCACTCCTCCATCAGCCCCTGCTCCGAGCCTCGTGTCTCCCAGTTCATCAAGAAATATGTGGCCTCCTGCCTCCTCATCTCGGATACCAACACTGAGCTCTCCTACATCCTGCCCAGCGAGGCCGTCAAGAAAGGCTGTTTTGAGAGGCTCTTCCAGGTACCTGTGGGGGCTGGCGGGGCAGGCGGGCACGGGGGCCATGATGCTGTGGGCACCTCCTGCCCTCCTCATGCAGGATTTTGCCTCCACAGCACTTGGAGCACAGCCTGGAGGAGCTGGACCTCACCAGTTTTGGGCTGATGGACACCACGCTGGAGGAGGTCTTCCTGAAGGTGTCTGAGGAGGACCAGTCTCTGGAAAACAGCGACGTGGGTACGGGCAGTGGGGTCACACGGTGCTGCTGGGGCTGGCGAGCGGCTGTGTGCCTGTGCCTGGGCTTGGTGGCTCTTCTCCCCTTGCCTGTGGCTGCAGGAGCCTCCTCTCCCAAGGGGAGTAGAGGTCTCTAGCGGAGCCCAGCCAAGGGCAGCGGCCTCTGCTCCACGCTGGGTTTGCAGAGCAGATCTGTCCCTGCTCTCTGCCATGTTGCCATGAAGGGTGGTATGGCTGGTGGCAATCCCTCTTCTTCCAGACATGAAGGAGTCCAAGAAGGACACCCCGCAGTCACCCGCTCCTGAGCTGGGCCCGAAGCCTGAGGCCAATGGGGAGCCCTTGGCTGAAGCGGCCGTGCCGGAGAAACCCGAGGTGGAGCTCAGCAACCTGGTGACCTGCTCCAAGCTGGCGCAGTCGCAGGCGTCCCTGCGCTCAGCCTCCTCGGTGGGCTCCGTGCGGGGTGATGAAGGTGGGGCTTATTCCGAATTCTTTGGGGATTACGCACCCCTGTTTGATAACCGTCAGGACCCCGATAACATCAGCCTGCAAGGTTCGTGCCAGCGGCAGGGGCCAGGGGAGGCGTTTGGCTGGGATGTGGAGGGTGGCCGGGGCAGTGGCTGTGCCAGCGCCCATCCCTGCTCCGGGCTGTGCCAGAACGGGGCTGTGCCTGCAGGCACAGGACCCCGCAGGGCGTCTGGTGATGCATCCACTAATGCTGCGCCTGGAGAACCGCAGCCTGGGTGGGGGCCTGGGAATGGGGGCTTCTATCAGTTTGCACCCCCAAACTGGCAGCATGTGCGTGGGAAGGCCCCCTGCTGCGACACGGAGCCAGGGGGGCAGCGGCGGTAGCTCTGCCCTGACCTCCCTCGGATCCTGCCGGTGCCACCCGCAGACTCACCCCACTAACACCTGCCCATCGGGTCATCTCCTCTTGGCCCTTGGGCACAGAGTCATGTTCCAGCTGGTGGCTTCACCCTCTGAACCCTGACCTGGGCTCCGGGCTGTCCCTGCCCAGATGCCGGGGTTGCCAGAGGACAGAGGCTGCAGGCTGGCGCCCTGGGGCTGCTGTTTTATTTACAAATCCTTTTCTGCACTATGCCAGCAGCTCTTGTCATGATTAATTCAGGCATGCTCAACCCTGCCTCGCTAGCCAGGGACGCTCTGAGCCTTGTGATTTGGGCTGCAGGCGGCAGAGCTCTGTGAGGCCCTGCTCTGTACCTGCTGCCTCGCCAGGTCCCCCCACCCGTGTCTTGTCCCCCTTTCTGCCTGCACTGAGCTCTCACCGCCTGGGAGAGCTGATAAGAAAATGGGAGGTTCTGCCAAAAAGCACCAGCTTAGGTTGTCTTTTTAAAACTATTGACTCAGTTTCCCATTTTGGGCCAAGAGGAACCCGGCGAGCCAGCTGCCTCGCTTCATGCCGCGGTGCTGCCATGGTGTGGTGGCCGTCAGGGTTGGGGACTGCCCTGTCCCTGGGGGTGGCTGCGCCTGGCTCAATGCCCAGCTCACTTCCCCGGGGCCAAGGTGGGCACGGGAGCAGCTGTACCAGGGGCTGACATGCTTTCCCCTCCCAGACCAAGAGGTGGAGGCAGAGGACGGTGACCTGGCTGGGCAGGGGAGCTTCAAGCTGGAGGGCTCATGGCTGAAGCTGCGCCAGTTCCACGGGCTGATCGTCAAACGCTTCCACTGCGCCAAGCGCAACACCAAGGCACTCTTCTCGCAGATCCTCCTGCCTGCTTTCTTCGTCTGCGTGGCCATGACCGTGGCGCTCTCTGTGCCCGAAATAGGTGCGTGCGAGCCACCCACCTGCACACTGGGGGCTACTGGTGGCCGTTTTTGCTGGCTCTGCTGTGGTCGTTGGGAACACTGGCTGCAGGGAGGACAAGGGCAAGGCCTGTGGGTGCTTGGCCAGTCTGCTTGTGCGTGGCAGTGCTGTGGGTGTGAGCGGGTTCTTGTCCTTGTCCCTGCAGGTGACCTGCCGCCCCTCATTCTCTCACCATCGCAGTACCACAACTACACCCAGCCCAAGGGCAACTTCATTCCGTACGCCAATGAGGAGCGTCGTGAGTACCGGTGAGAGCTGCCACTTGCTGATGACCAGTGTCCCGTGCCCTGTCCCTATCCCAGGGACTGCGATGGGGACAGCAAGGAGGGCAGCTTGCAATGGGGCTGGGGCTGGCTCAGGCTTGGAGCGCAGCCTGGCCATTGCCATGTCCCCTCGCAGAAAGCAGCCTCCATCCTGCCCAGGGTGTCTCTGGGAGAGGTGCCAGCCCTGACACCGGCTGCCATCGGCAGCCTAGCTCGTGCCATGGGCTGTGCGTGCCTATTCAGCCGTGATAAGTGCCAAGGCCTAAGGGAGGTCCCACCAGAAAATGGCCAGGGTGGTAATTCCTATGTGTCCTGCTCCTTGCTCCTCCTCACCCACTCGTCTCCCTGCAGCATCAGGCTGTCTCCTGATGCCAGCCCCCAGCAGCTGGTGAACACCTTCCACCTGCCCTCCGGCGTGGGGGCCACCTGTGTGCTCAAGACGGCCTTCAACAACACGCTGGACCAGCCCATGCAGACCCTCAACCTCAACAGCAACGAGTCCAAGATGCTGGCGGCCAAGTACTTTGATGCCATGTGTATTGACTCCTTCACCCAGGGCCTGCCGCTCTCCAACTTTGTGCCGCCGCCTCCATCCCCAGCTCCCTCCGACTACCCCATCTCAGTGGATGAGGACCTGCTCCGTGCCTGGAACTCCTCAACCTTTTCCTCTGCCATCAAAGGTATCACCTGTGTTTGATGCTTGAGTGCGTCCAGGCTTGGGATCCATCTCCAGCAGGGAGATGAAGTATCTGCCCCGCAGAAGCAGTCCCAGGGACCCCTGGAAGTGCCCGTCAGTTTGGCCTGGCCACAGCAGAGCATCACATCTCTGGGCTGAACTTCTGGCTCAGGGCTGGTGCTGTCCTGGAGCACCACTCCCCGTTCAGCTCTGGCAGTGCCAGTGGAGTTCCCTGGGATAGTGACACCATTGAGTGCCCTTTGGCCAACCTTGTGTCACCCTTGGTGGGCTGCTGTCCCCAGCCATTGCCTTCTCCAGCCACACTTCATGCCCCCTCTCTGAACCTTTTGTGTCCCCCTGAAGCTGTTCCCCATGTCCATTTCTTGGTCCCTCTTGGTCACCAGGACACAAAAGCTTTCTCGCAGCCTGGGCTCTGGCCGTGGGGCAGAGTGCTCCCTCCCTACCTGGCTGGGACCACTTGGTTCAGCCTCTCGGCCCATGTTGTCCCAGGCAGCCAGGACAGGCTGGAGCCTGGCTGTGACCTGTCCTCTCTGCTCCTCAGAGACCGTCACCTCGGCCCCCGCCCTGCCCCACGTCATCCACGAGCCCATCAAGTGCACGTGCTCCATGCAGGGGACCGGCTTCTCCTGCCCCAGCGGCGTGGGGGGCCACCCCCCGCAGATGAAGGTGGTGACAGGGGACATCCTCGCAGACATCACAGGGCGCAACGTCTCAGAGTATCTGCTCTACACCTCAGACCGCTTCCGGCTGCACAGGCAAGGGGGGAGGCTGGCAGGGTCTGCTCTGTGCTGTGGAGAAGGAGGGATTTGGGGACACCTGCCTGGGGTGCTGACAGGAGCCAGGAGCATGCTCAAGGATGGCCCTGCTCCCAGAGGTGGGGGACAGTGGTCACAGCTTCTTGGTGCTGCCTTGTTCCACAGGTATGGGGCACTCACCTTCGGCAACGTCCAGAAATCCATCCCAGCCTCCTTCGGGGCCAGGGCTCCTGCCACGGTGCGCAAGATCGCTGTCCGGAGAACAGCCCAGGTGGGACTGCGCTGCGGGAGACGGGTGGGCAGCGGCAGCCGTGGCGTGGGGCGGGAGAAGGGGGCAGGTGTGGCGGGGACACCTCGCCCACCGCAGCAGTGCTCTCCACGGAGGAGTCTGGGGGGCTCTTGCCCCATGGGCGCTCTGCAGCTGCCACCTCAGTGACCTGCTGTCCCCACAGCCCTGGGGCTGTCCTGCCCCATCCCATCCCATCCCATCCCATCCCATCCCATCCCATCCCATCCCATCCCATCCCATCCCATCCCTCCCTTCCAGTATACCTGCCATGGGCCCAGCTCTTTTGCCAGCTCCCACCACACCTCTCTGCCCCTCCAGGTCTTCTACAACAACAAGGGCTACCACAGCATGCCCACCTACCTCAACGCTCTCAACAATGCCATCCTGCGAGCCAACTTGCCCAAGAGCAAAGGCAACCCTGCTGCCTACGGTGAGAACTTAGAGACGTTCAAGGGCAGAAGCACCTCAGGAACAGATTTAGGGCACAGTCCAACCAGGCTCTAAAGTGCAGCGTCCCTCATTGGACCAAGCAGGCCAGTGCCCAGCTGGGGCAGGGGTCCACACAGCTTGGCTGTGAGATCTGGGCTGGGGCAGAATGTCCCAAAGTGCTGCCTGAAGGCATCTGGGCTTGTGATGTGTCTGCCGGCCGGTGAGGGAAGGTTTGACCTTGAGGTGCTTGGTTGCTTCGGACAGTGCAGGTCCCACCAAGCTGCAGGTTGGAAACCCTTACTCCCACGCAGAGCCAGGACCATGCAAGTTTGGGGCAAGATTTTCTGTCCTGAGCTCGCTTTCACACTCCCGTGTTTTCTCTTGGGCCTTCCTGCAGGCATCACAGTCACCAACCACCCCATGAACAAGACGAGCGCCAGCCTGTCCCTGGATTACCTGTAGGTCCAGGGAGCGGGTCTGAGGGAGGGTGGCTGTTCTGGGGTGGGGAGGGAGCTCCTCACTGTGGTTTTGTGGGGTGGTGCCGAGGCTTCTGCCCGCAGGCTGCGTGGCAGGGGACCAGGTGGCTGTGGTGTGCTGGTCCTTGTGCCCAGCCCTGTGCACAGTGACTGTCCCACACCAGGACGGGTGGCCCTTCCCTGGGTAACCGAGGCTGATGAGGTCCCTGTTCTCCTCCTTGCTCCCCATGCAGCCTGCAAGGGACGGACGTGGTGATTGCCATCTTCATCATCGTGGCCATGTCCTTTGTGCCAGCCAGCTTTGTTGTGTTCCTGGTGGCTGAAAAGGCCACCAAGGCCAAACACCTGCAGTTCGTGAGTGGTTGTGACCCTGTCATCTACTGGTTGGCCAACTACGTGTGGGACATGGTGAGCAGGGTGCACGGCCCCACTGGCTGAGCCCCCAGGGCCGGATGGGAGGGTGGGCAGTCACAGAAGTTTCTGTTTTCTCCAGCTGAACTACCTGGTGCCGGCCACATGCTGCATCATCATCCTGTTCGTGTTCGACCTCCCGGCGTACACCTCTCCTACCAACTTCCCCGCTGTGCTTTCCCTCTTCCTGCTCTATGGGTACGGTGCCTGGGTGGGCCAGGATGCACTGGTGGGTCCCTCTGATGTCCCATCTGCACTGTGACAACACAGGCAGGATCTGGCCCTGGTGCTGCACATCTGGCTGATGTTCTGCAGCTCCCGTAGCTGGTGGGCTGCGAGGGCTGGGCTGGGGAGGGTGGGACTGGGAGGTGGGCGATCCCGAGGCTCCGTGGTTGTCACTGCCTGGTCCCTCTCCTGCCACGCTGACGTGCGCTCCTGCTGCTTACCTTCCCAGCTGGTCCATCACCCCCATCATGTACCCTGCGTCCTTCTGGTTTGAGGTGCCCAGCTCTGCCTACGTCTTCCTCATCGTCATCAACCTCTTCATCGGCATCACAGCCACCGTTGCCACGTTCCTGTTGCAGCTCTTTGAGCATGACAAGGTACGGGATTCACAGCTCTGCCTGGGGCTGCCAGGAAGGGAGCAGCTGCCATCGCATCTTGGGACAGCTTGGGCTGGGAGGGACTTCGGGCGATCTCTGCTCCAAACTCCTGTGCCCAGCGGGATCAGCTTTGAGAGCTGACCGGGCTGTATCTTGGTGGGGAACCTGATCCCACCATGCACTCACAGTCCTCAGGGGTGTTTCTGATGGTCATGTCCTCTCTGCATCTCCCCACAGGATCTGAAGGTGGTGAACAGCTACCTGAAGAGCTGCTTCCTTGTGTTCCCTAACTACAACCTGGGCCATGGCTTGATGGAGATGGCCTACAATGAGTACATCAATGAATACTATGCCAAGATTGGTATGGCCTCTTGTTCCCTCCCTCCCTTGCTCCAGGGCATGTGGGGCTGTTGGGGGACCATGGTGCTGGCACAGCCCCTCCGCCTGCCCTGTGGGGCTTCCTGGGGCCCAGAGCAACCTGGAGCAAAAAGCCGGGGACGGGAACTAGACTGGGGTGCAGGAAGAGACACTGTTGAGGGTCAGCCATGGTGTGGTGCCACTGGTGCTGGAAATGGTTCTTTGGGCCATCCCGAATAGCAGCCCCATGGGGAGGGAAGGTTTTGAGCGCTGGCAGGGTCACGCATCTCTGCTGCTGTTGCACATTGCCCATGGTGTGGGGCCACACTGTGATGAGGGATGGGGACTGCAGGGGCTCTTCCAGACGTGTCCCCGGCTTGCAGGGCTGCACTGCTCAGCCAAAATGAGCCTTTTGCTGTTTGCCTTCAGCTTTGCCTCTGAAAGCTCTCACTGCTCTCTGCTTCTCAAGCAGCTTCTGTATATAACCCAGGTGTTGCTGGTGTCATGAGGGGTGATTTAGAGGCAGGATCTGACAAATCCGTCCAATACCCACTGTCAGTTGGGTTGATTCATCCTGCTCAGGTTGAAAAGTTAAAAGATTATTTCAGCAGCATAAGCACTGAATGCAAAGCCTTGTTGTGACGAGCTCTGTTGCTGGCAGCACCAGCCAGCCCAGGGACAGGGACAAGGGGGCAGGACAGTGTCATTGTCACAGGCCAGCCCAAGATGTACAACCAGGTTATCTTTCTGGGAAGGTGTCCCCAGCCACTCTCCTCCTCTTCCTCCCACTCAGGGCAATTTGATAAAATGAAATCGCCCTTTGAATGGGATATCGTGACACGGGGGCTCGTTGCCATGACAATTGAAGGCTTCGTGGGCTTCTTCATCACCATCATGTGCCAGTACAACTTCTTCCGGAAGCCCCAGTGAGTGTGACTGGGGAGCAGGGGTGTGGGGAGCTGGCTGCGGCGAAAAGCTTTGCTGTCAGGACCCCTTACCCGAGGGTGCCCCTCCAGTGGGTGCGAACTGGGGAGCTGCCCGTGCCCGGCAGGGATGCAGGCAAGAGCTCCCCTGCCCACATCCCCACCCTGCCCCTGCGCCCTCCCGCAGGCGTCTGCCCGTGTCCACCAAACCCATCGAGGACGACATCGATGTGGCCAATGAGCGGCACCGTGTCCTGCGTGGTGATGCTGACAACGACATGCTGAAGATCGAAAACCTCACCAAGGTGCAGCAGTGGGGCGGTGGTGGCAGGGGACGATGCTCCAGGGCTGCAAGGAGACACTTTGGAGCCGTCTCATCAAGGGATGGGGGTCGGGGCTGTGGGTCTGGGTTTCTTCCGATGGGCTGAGCCCCATCCCCTGCCCCACCAGGTGTACAAATCCCGCAAGATTGGGCGCATCCTGGCCGTGGACCGGCTGTGCGTGGGCGTGCGGCCCGGGGAGTGCTTTGGGCTGCTGGGCGTCAATGGCGCGGGCAAGACAACCACCTTCAAGATGCTGACGGGGGATGAGAGCACCACGGGTGGAGAGGCCTTCGTTAACGGGCACAGGTCAGGGGCACAGGCTGGGTGGGAGTTGGGGACTGCCCGCTGCCCTGGGGATGGGACAGGGTCTGCTTGCGGGTCTCCCAGGATGAAGCAGCATGAGTCTGCTCGTGTGGCTCTGCGGGACTCCGCAGCCCTTCATCCTGCTGGGCTGACTGTCATTTGGGGGGCAGCAGGTGACACCAGTGCTCTGCCAAGGCTGCCTGTTGCGTGTTACCTGGTAGAAGACGCTCCAATATGAAGGCGTGAGAAAGAGGGTTGATCAACGGGGTACTCCTGAAAAGCAATTCACTCAATTCCTTCTCCCCGCGGCCCCTCTCTCCTCTTCTACAGCATCCTGAAGGAACTCCTGCAGGTCCAGCAGAGCTTGGGCTACTGCCCCCAGTTCGACGCACTCTTCGATGAGCTGACGGCACAGGAGCACCTGGAGCTCTACACGCGCCTGCGGGGCATCCCCTGGAAGGATGAGGAACGGGTAGGGATGTGGACAGGCGATTGCTGGCACCCATAGGTTGTTGCTGTGCTGTACAAATGGCATCTCACCAGGCACCAGTGGGGACTTGAGCCAGTGCTGCTACCCTTGTGGCAGTGCCAGCACGGTTGTGCGCCCACACAGGGTGCTGGGGCTGGGCACATGCTCTGGCGGGCTCCCACCGGCTCTCCTGGCTGTGCCAGGGGCTGCCACGGGGCTCCCCTGACTGGCACATGGCTTGTGGTCCCCTCGGCACTGCCTGCTGCCAGCTCTGTGGCCGTGGCAGGGTGGTGTCAGCCCCCCCATGCCTTGCAGGTGGTCAAGTGGGCGCTGAAGAAGCTGGAGCTGACCAAGTATGCGGACAAGCCTGCCAGCACCTATAGCGGAGGAAACAAGAGGAAGCTGTCCACGGCCATCGCGCTGATCGGATACCCAGCCTTCATCTTCCTGGTGCGGCTCTGGCTCCAGCACCCTGCCTCTGGAGTCCTTCTCCCACCCACAACCCCGGGGCTGGTGCCGGGCAAGGGTGGAGAAATGACCCTGGGTGGGAGCTGCCTGTTCCCGGCTCCACCATGAGCACCGTTGGGGTGGGATGGTGTCCTGATCCAGGCTCGGGACAGGAAGGGGGTGGCAGGTCTCCCCGGGTGCTGGCGTGTCTGAGGGTGCTGTCTGTCCCTCAGGATGAGCCCACCACAGGGATGGACCCCAAGGCACGGCGCTTCCTCTGGAACCTCATCCTGGATGTCATCAAAACGGGTCGCTCCGTGGTGCTCACGTCCCACAGGTCCGGGGGATGTTCTCACTGCACCTGTGATGCACCTGGGATGGTGTGTGGGTGGGAGGGGGCTCCTTGGTCCCCAGGGGATGGCATTTGGCTGGGGCACAGGGAGCAGAGGGAACCTGAGACACCCTCTGTTGCCTTCTCTCACCCCTGGTGGTGTGGCCATGGCTGCTTGGCTCCCCAGCTGCCCCCACCGCAGCCCTGTGCCCCTGCTGAAAGCCAGCCCTGTCTTTCCAGCATGGAGGAGTGCGAGGCGCTCTGCACCCGCCTGGCCATCATGGTGAACGGGCGGCTCAAGTGTCTTGGCAGCATCCAGCACCTGAAGAACCGGTAAGAGCCCGGTGGGGGTCCAGCACTCGGTGTGCACTGTAAGGCGGGAGCAGCCTGGGCCCCCACAGCATGGTGACAGTGTGGCACCCATGGCGAGATGTCAGCCCTTCATGTGGGTGCTGCTTTGGAGAGTGAGCAGGGGCCGTGCTTGCTCGGGTGGATATGTTGGCTGCAAGACAGCATTGTCACCTTCTGTGGGGTCAGTCCTTCCCCACAAAGGTGCACGCTGGGGGGGCAGGTCCTCATGGGACGCCTTGTCACCGTGCAGGTTCGGAGATGGCTACATGATTACAGTGCGCACCAAGTCCAGTCTCAACATCAAGGAGGTGGTGAGGTTCTTCAACCGCAACTTCCCTGAGGCCGTCCTCAAGGTGAGCTCCGGGTGGCGGCAGTGCTGTCCCCTCCTGGAGGCACAAGCAGCCTTCATCCCCCAGGGCATAGCTCTGTGAGACCCCTGTGGTGTGATGGCTGGGGCTCTGGGAGTGAGGACGTGGGTGTCACCTCCATGTCCCTTGCAGGAGCGGCACCACACGAAAGCCCAGTACCAGCTGAAGTCGGACCAGATCTCGCTGGCACAGGTCTTCAGCAAGATGGAGCAGGTGGTGGATGTGCTGGGTATTGAAGACTACTCGGTCAGCCAGACCACGCTGGACAACGTGAGAGCAGGGATGGTGCAGGCAGCTGGATGCTTGTCCCCGGGAGGGTGGCTGTGCCAAAGTGCCTGGCAGCACCCACCTTTAGGATGGGAGGTGGAGGGAGGTGTGGGGCAAGTGGTGGCCCCAGTGGCACAGCTGGCAGGTGAAGGGTGACCAGGGGGTGGGGGTGCTCACAGGGAGCCCTCGCAGCCTCCTGCCTCTTCCCCCCCAGGTGTTTGTGAATTTTGCCAAGAAGCAAAGTGACAACCTGGAGCAGCAGGAGACGAGCCCCAGCTGCGCGCTGCAGTCGCCCCTGGAGCGCGTGCTGAGCCTGCTGCGCCCCCGGGCCGCCCCCACGGAGCTGCGGGCCCTGGTGGTGGAGGAGCAGGAGGACCTGGAGACGGACGATGAAGGTCTCATCAGCTTTGAGGAGGAGAGGGTGAGAGGTTGTCCCCAGATCTGGGTGTCCCTAGTCCCAGCTGTGTCCCTGCCATGGGGCACCGGGACTGGGTGCCATGGCACCAGCTCTCACCCAGGGAAGGGGACATGGTGGGTCCAGGGGTGGAGTAGGGGAGGGGTGGCTGCTCCCCCCAGGCTGGATCCTGGCCCCAGCAGCCCTGGGCAGCCCCTGCCCAGCCCTGAGCCCTGTGTCTGTGCCCGCAGGCTCAGCTCTCGTTCAACACGGACACGCTGTGCTGAGGCCCTGGGGGCAGCCACGTCCCCCAGCTCTGAAGCCACCAGCCCCTTTTGGCCTCTCCCCTCTCTTTGCCCCATCGAGCGGAGCCGCCACGGCCAGAGGCGAGTGCCAGGGAGGACATGGCAGGTGTGGTGCCAGCCTCGATGGACCTCATGAGCCACTGCCCACCAGCTCACCTTTGTCCCGTTCAGTGTCACTGCGTGGTGCTGTGGGCTCGCCCGGCCAGCGCCTGCCACGGACAGAGACTGCAAGGAGAAGGACGCAGCTTGGGGCTGGTGCTGCCAGCCCTGTGTGCCTCGTGGTGGGGATGAGACCTGTGAGCGGTGCCTTCGCTTGGGACACCCATCCTGCACCCCCCAGGACTCCTGGCAGCGGGGACACCTGGCAGCAGCAGCACGCCAGGCCTGGCCATGGCAGGGCCGGAGGAAGGATGGCTGCTTGCTCCTCGTTCCAGCACCCCTGGCTTAGCCCTTGGCACTGTGGGGGGCTCAGGGCCCAGGAGCTCCGGTTCTTCACCTGCAATTGACTCCTATCACCAAGAGGATGTCACTGCACCCTCCAGCCTGTCCAAGAGAGGGGCCTCAGCCCCCTGGCTGTCCTGCCTGTCCATGCTGTGCCAGGCGTGGGCTGGGCACTCAGCACCATCGCCCAGGCAGGGGACACCTTCCGGGGCAGGGGGATATTTCACAGGGTATTTCACATGCTGGCACCAGCTCTTTCTCCCCTCTGTCCCCAACCACATCCCTCCTGCAGAGCCCCTTACCTGCCTCCTGCGCCCTCCCTGCCCGCTTCCCCCGCCACAGGGCATTGCTGCAGCTGTGCCACCTTTCTGCTCCGTCCCCTCTTTTGCCCCCTTGCCCTGGCACTCATTGTTCAGCCTCTGGCCCTCTGCAGGAGCCACTGGCACTGGTTTCTTCTTGTTGGGTCCCTCGTGGTACTGGGAGAGGGGATGCTGCACCCCAGGATGGGAGTGACTGGCCTTGAGGTACAAGGATGATACAGCCCGCTTGGGTGCAGCACAGCCTGGCCCAGCGTGGTGAGGCTGGCACTGTCACTGGGGACAGCAGTGTCCCCTGGGGCTGGCAGTGTCACCGAGTCGGCAGCAGGTGCTCCCTGGGCCAGCAGTGCTCCTCCTTTCTGCAGAGGGTCCTGCAGCTTTGCCATCCGCGGGGGCCGTGCCCAGCACCCCCAGCCCAGCCCGTGTGTCCTTTCTGCCATCCTGGCCCGGGTTTGGCGGGCAGCCCTGGGCACCCCAGTTTGCTGCCACGGGGCAGCGTGTGGCAGGGGAAGGGGGGTCAGGGCCAGGCCTGGAAGCAGGGGCAGACCCAGGTGGCAGCTGACCCTGCGCTGTGCCCATGCCCCCCACTCTCACCAGCCCTGTATGCCACCTGGTATAGATTGTGATACAATATACAGTATTTTCAATAGGGGAAAAACTGGGGGGGAGATAAGCTCTATTTTCAGATTTTTCAGACCATATTTTTTTTAATGGCATACCGGAAACTGGCTGGTCCTGGGGTGGGCGGATGGCGCAGGTGGGCAGCCCCCCCGGGTGCCCCTTGGTCCCTTGCTGCGCACACTCTGCTTTTCCGGGTGGGCACTGGTAGACGAGCCAGCACGGAGTGAGCCCTTTGCCCCCAGGGAGAGAGGGGATGGTGTCAGCTTTGGGTGCCCAGTTGTGACCTCAGTGGTGACACCCTTAGGGCACCCCCGGGTGGGCAGGGTGCCCTGCGCTGTGCTCTGGCCAGGGCTGTGTCCTCACCCCATGTCCTCACTGCCGTCCTGCTCGGGGCTCCACCCCTCCACAGAGCTGCCCCCACCCGCTGCTGTGCCACCGCCCCCATGCCCCATGGCTTTCCATGGTCAATGGAGATGCTTTAGTGCCCACGCAGCTGGGGTGCCCATGGTGGCCTCCCGCAGGCACAGACCCCGCTGGGGGTGGCAGTGGGGAGTGGGCGGGAGGGCATTGCCCCAGCGCGGGGGTGGCTGTTGCCTTAACACTATTCGCTTCGTTGAGTCTGGCCCCGCTTTCCTCCTCATCTCCCGCTCCACGTCCTCGGCCACCAGCTGCAGGCACAATGCTGGCGCCACGCACGGCCCTGGGCACGGGGCACCCCCAGGGGTGGGGACGCCTTGGAGGAGCCTGTACATTGCAAGCAAAAGAAACAAAACAATGAAATGTGAAAATAATGATCGTTTTAAATAAAAAAATAATAACTGGAGCCAGTCAGGCTGGTGGGCGCTGGTGGGTGCGAGGGCCGGGGCTGGGTGTCTGGGAAGGGACCGGGCTGAGGGCGTGCAGGAGCCCGCCATGGGCAGAGGGAGCTGGGCACAACACAGGGCGGCACCTGGCTCCTGCCGTCTGCTGCGGGGTAGCGCTGGTGTGACACCCCCAGGGCACAGGCAGGAGCTGCCACAGCTGGCGCTGCTGTGAGCTGTCCGTGCAGAGCAGCAGCGGCGGCCGGGGCCCCACAGCAGGGCCCCACGGCAGGGCGTGGGGCAGGTGTGGGTGGGAGCGGGTGCACCCCGGGGAGGAATGTGGGCTGGGAGGGGCCACAGCTCCGGCACTTGCCACGGCCACCACTCAGCCAGCAGCCACCACCCAGCATGGCCGAGAAACCCCAAATCCAGCTCTTTGTCAAGGTGAGGGGGGTCCTGGGCGCCTGGGTGTCCCTGGTGAGTGGGCACCTCTGGCTGCCACCCAGTGTTAACCGGGCTGGGGTGTCCCAGCCCACTGCGGTGCCCAGATATGTGGCGCTGGATGGGGGGCATTGGATGGGCAGCTTGGGGCACTTCTCCAGGGCACGGCATGCTGCTGCTTGCCCCATGGACGCAGGGGGCTGTGGGTGCTCAGACTGGGGTGCTGGGCTGGGTTTGTCCCCCAATCCAGGGCCCCTTGCCCAGCAGTGCAGCGCCTGCCTGCACCTGCCAGCCTGTCCCAGCCAGCGCCCGCCAGGCAGTTTATCTGGCTGCACCGGGCAGGACAACAACTGTCTGGGATCGCACCTGGGGGGTGACGGAGCCACCAGCATCGCTGTCACCTTCCTCCAGCACAGTCCCTGCCGTGCTGGGCTGTCCCCTGCCATAGCTGCCACCGCTATCGCTGTGCTCAAGTCCTGGCCCCCTTGGCACTGTGGGGCTGGGGCAGCCTGTGGCCCCCTGGTCTCCCAGGGGTGCCAGGGCCAGCACCAGCTGTGCCACGTGGGCTGCTCTGCCATGGGGTGTGGAGGCCCTGGAGCAGGCGGGGGCTGGGGCCGGGCACCCTGCCCAGTGTAGCGGGTGCCACGGGCGGCCAGCACTGCCCGCTGGCCTGTGGCCAGCCCAGGCTCAGCCAGGGCAGTGCCACGCACCCGCCACCCTCACCTGCACCCACCGGTGCTGCCCGGCCTGCGCTGCCCCCACTGCAGCCGCCCTGGGGCAAAGGGGCAGCTGAGCTCTCCCTCTGCCCACAGGCGAGTGAGGACGGGGAGAGCGTGGGCCACTGCCCCTTCTGCCAGCGGATCTTCATGGTGCTGCTGCTCAAAGGGGTGCCCTTCACCCTCACCACCGTGGATGCCAAGAGGTGAGTCATGCTCTCGCACTCACGCTGGGGCCATGGGGGATGCCAGCCATGGGTCAGGGCTGTGGGTCAGGCTTGCCATGGCACACTGAGGGGGGAGGTGGGAGGTCCCCAGCACCTTGGGAAGGGGCATGAAGGGAGCAGTGTGGGACACATGGAGCCTGTTGTAACCCCCCCTAGCTGCCCATGCTGCCTGAAGGAGGTTGGTGGGCATTTTCCAGGGCAGAGCTGCCATGGGCACACATGGAGGCAGGAGCAGTGTGGGGCATCACCATGTCCTTTGCACAGGACACATCTGCATGTAAACACACATGTACACACGCAGAGCCCTGCAGAGCCCTGGGCACTGCCGGGCATCAGCACCCATCCCCATCTCCCGCAGGGCACTGGACGTGCTAAAGGACTTTGCGCCAGGTGCCCAGCTGCCTGTCCTGCTCTACAATGGTGATTCCAAGACTGACACCGTCACCATCGAGGACTTCCTGGAGGACAGGCTGGGCCCCCCCAGGTCAGTGGCCAGCGCTGCCCTGAGACAGAGGGCAAGGGGCCAAAGAGGGGCCGGACAGGCTGGGTGTGCTGCGGGCAGGCAGCACACGAGCCTGCCAGCCCTGCCGCCCTCCTCAGCCATGCCCACGTCCCTGCAGGTTCCCCAGCCTGGTCCCGCAGTACAGGGAGTCGAGTCTGGCTGGGAACGACATCTTCCACAAGTTCTCCACTTTCATCAAGAATCCAGTGCCTGCCCAGGATGAGGGTGAGGAGCTGGGTGGGGGTCACCCTATGCAACCTCTCAGGTGCCACCACCTGAAGCCCACTCAGGTCTCCCTGGGCCTTTCCAGCCCTCCCTGGGTCTCTTCAGGCACTGCCCCCTCATCAGGGCAGGGGCTGGCGCCAGCGCAGGCAGGGCGGGAGGACACGGGCAGGGCGGGAGGATGCGGGCAGGGCGGGAGGGCGCGGGCCGGCACTGCTGGCGCAGGGCTGTGGGCACAGAGGGGCCCATGCCCTGATGAGCAGTGCTGCCACCCCCCACAGCGCTGCAGCGGAGCCTCCTGCGGGCCCTGCTGAAGCTGGACGAGTACCTGAGCGCTCCCCTGGCCTACGAGCTGGCCCACGAGCCCCAGCTCCGCACCTCCCACCGTCGATTCCTGGATGGGGACCAGCTCACGCTGGCCGACTGCAACCTGCTGCCCAAACTCAATATCGTTCAGGTGAGCGCGGGCATCCCGCCGCTGTGCCCTTCCCTTTGCTCTGGCTTCTCGGTGCTGTTGGCCCCACTCTCTCACCTCCCCCTGGGTGCCTGCAGGAACCCCCCTGCTCCTCTGCCAAGCCCCATGTCACCCCGTGTCCTGTCCCCTCTCCCCATGCCCAGCACGGTGCCTTCCCACAGATGTCACTCCCCTCCACATCCCCTGCCAGGTGCCACCCCTTGTGCAGTGCCAGGGATGGCCCCTGGCCCCCTGCCACCCTCCCAGGCTGGCTCCTGCACACAAATGCCACCGTCCAGCCGCAGGGCACCCCTTGGCACAGCTCAGGGCTGGGCAAGGGGTCACCCCATTCCCGCCCGCAGGTCGTGTGCCAGCATTACCGCCGCTTCGGGATCCCCAAGGACCTGCGGGGCGTGTGGCGCTACCTCAATGCTGCCAGCGAAACCAAGGAGTTCAAGTACACCTGCCCCAACAGCGAGGAGATCATCCAAGCCTATCGCTCCGTGGTCCGGTCACCGCAGTGAGCCGGGCACACACTCAGGTGTGTGCAGGGCTGGGGTTGGGCAGCAGCCCAGTGCCCACCCTGGTCCTGCCACGACCACCACAGCCCTGCCTGCATGCACTCGGGAGGGCAGAGAGCATGAGCTGTGCCCCTGGCACCCAAATTCCCCCAGCTGGCACCCCTGCTGAGGTGCCGGCAGCAATCTGCCCCGCACTGAGCCCACAGATGCATCCTCACCTCTTGTACCACCCTCCCTGTCCGGCCAGGAGCCTCTCGACATGCCCTGTGGTCCCTCAAGAATCAGGATGGGTGCAGGGGTGCCAGAGTCACGTCACTGTTGGTACCAAAGCTGGGCAACGCTGCGGGGAAGGCAGGAGCCGGGAGGAAAGGCTGCCAGAGCAGAGGCTGCGGGCACAGCGGGCAGCACACGGCAGGGGCACCCCCAGCCTCCTGCGGGGACACCGCGGCACCCGGCAGCTGAGGGACCCGGGCAGGGCTGTGCCAGGGCAGGATGGCCCCTCACACCGGAGAGGGGAACCGGCACAGCCCGGCAGAGCCCTGGGAACGGAGCTGGGGGATGGACACAGCTCGGCCCCCACCGCCCTGGGTGAGGGGAGTGGGAGGGACATCCCCAAAGAACCCACCGGCAGGAAGCTCTCAGAGGCACATTTGGGAGAGGGAGGGGGGTGAAGTGGGGCAAGTCTAAGCCATGTACCAGAGCTCCCCAAAATCAATAAAGGCTTTGCAAGTGAGACAAGCTAGAGTGACCAGCCCCAGGGGCTCTCCTCCCTCACAGGACCTCTCAGCAGCCTCCCAGTCCTTTCCCAGTGCCTTGCAAGGACGGGGCCCATTCCCCCAGCTCTCCAGGAGACTGGGGGGGCTTTAACCACTCACCCACCAACGCACTGGCACAAAGATAGCAGGAAAGTGAGCCCCCGACCCTCCAGGTTCACTTGAAATTTGCCACAGGGCTATTGAGCAAAGAAAACGCAGAATGGATAGACAGATCTGTACTGTCCCCATCCCCAGAGACCGTCTAGCTAAAAACAGCTTTACTGGCAATAAGTTAAGCACAGGCAATCTTTTTGTTACATAATGGTATAAAAGTTCTTTAAAAACCCCACCAATTCATGCCAAGTGAGGTAGAGAGGTGGCCCCCGCCAGCAGGGAAGAGCTGCAAGGCCAAAGCCACCGCTCCTGCCAGCCCTGCCCGCCCCGTCCCCCCCAGGCCCCGCCAGCGCACCGGCCGGGATCTGCTGCCCGCTCAGGCCTGCCCGGCGCTGGCTCCAGCCCTCCAGGTGCTGCTTCCCCGTCCTGGGCACAAGGGGCTCAGCAGGCCCAGGGGGCAGTGAATCCTCTTCCACCAGCCACACAGGTGTTTGACAAGGCTTCATCAGGGCTGTCATCAGGAGATGGGACAGGACAGATCAGGAGTCCTCGAAGTCCACTCCAGACGGAGCCTTCTTGCTAGGAGGAGATGGAGGAAACGTCACAGCCTAAAGCCCCACACCATGGAGCCTGCTCTGTGCAGCACAGCCCCAGCACCACGTCTGGGAGCAGCACTTACCTTTTGAAACCAGGGTTAATTAGAGACTCCCCCGGGATCTTCCTCTTGGCCGGCAAAGCCGAGACAGCACCCCTGTTCTTCCTTGGGCTGGGGTCTGCCTCAGTCAGGACAGGGATTGCAAAAGGTCAGCTAGTGGCCCGGGCAGCCCTGCACGCCCCTGCGCACCCAGGGGGAGCACCCAGCAGCCCACCAGCCCGGCCCAGCGTCCGTGGCGGGTAAGGAAGGGCCAAGCCTGGTCTCCTCTCCCAAAGGAGCGGGGAGCCATGGACCTGCCACAGCCTCCAGTCTGGAAGAGCAGCAAAGCCTGACCCCATCCTGGAGGCTTAGTGAGCAACCTGCCTGGTGATACCCGGCATCTGACCTGCACACAGGGCATCCTGGACACTCCAAGAGGCACCATGCTGAGCCCCGGCCCCTTCTGTGCCAGGAATGGCACCAGGACAGTGGGGTGGCTGACAGCAGCCACAGCTGAGGGGACTCAGAGTGCCCTGGAGAACACATGGACACAGCACCAGCAGCCCCTGGGTAAGAGAAGGCAAACAAACAGTGGGACTAGGGGAGGTGCCCCCTGGCAACTGCCTACCTGGTAGGAAGAGCTGCTGGCTGCGGGCAGCGCTCTTCTCAGGGCTGCAGGAAGATACCGCTGTCTCCACCACTGCTGAGACAGGAATCGGAGCCAAAGCTTGTGACAACGCACCCCAATGCAGCATGCATTGCACCCCAAGCCTCCCCAGCAAGCTCCATCCCTCCATAGCCAAACTGACCCACTCCCACCCAGGCTGCTGCTGCCCCAGGATCTTCCTACACCCCTAAAACAGATACTTCTGTAAGGCATCTCCTACACACAGAGATGCATGTGCGGTGCTAGCCATGGGGACAAGGTTGTGTTTCTGCACAGAGACAGAACACTGAATCCTCTGATCCCACACGGGATGTCTCCTGGCCAAGCGGAGCAGGTGCAGACCCTGGCCAGGCCAAGGGGAAACAGAAGGCAGCACCTCTGCTGCCCAGTGCTCCTGGCCAGTTCCCCCAGGACCAGCGAGGAGAGACCACCAGGGAGGCACAGCCTGCTGCTGGGTCACCCGGGGCACCTTGGGGTGAGGGGGACAGTTCCCCGAAGGTGCCAAGGGCTGCCCACCCTCCCGCTGCCTTCACCCCCTGCAGACCTTCCAGGCGTCGCTCCAGGCTCTGGACGTGCCCCGCCATGCCGAACAGCAGCGCCTGGAGCTGGCTCCTCGCCTCGGCGATGGGCAGCTTGAAGAGACGCAGCTCCGAGCACTGGCTCTCGCCCCGCAGCTGCAGCACGGCCGGCCCCTCGCCCAGGCTCAGCGCGGCGGTTCCCCGGCCCAAGGCGTCCCTGCGCGGGGAGCCGGGTGAGCGGGGCCGGGCGGAGGGGCCGGGTCCCCGCGGGGCAGCACCCACCTGAGCTTCGTGCCGTGCTCCCCCGGCGGGCAGCGCTGCGGAGAGAGAGAGCGGGCACGTCCCGAGCCAGCCTTTCCCGGCCCAGCCCCGGCCCTTCCCGCCGCCCCGGTACATACGCAGCCGAGCGGCGGGCGGGCGCCGAGCTCCCCGGCCCAGACCTCCAGCGCGTCGGTCACACTGCGGGAGGCGGCGGCTCAGGCTGTGCCGGAGCTGCTCGGCCCCCGGCCCAGCCCGGCCCGGCCCCTCACTCACTAGACGGTGCCGCCGGGGCCGGGCCCGGGCCGGCAGTAGCAGAGGAACCGGCCCGGCCCGGCCCGCAGCAGGTGGAACGGCCCGGCCGGCTCCGCCATGGCGGCAGAGCCGGAAGGGGCGGGCGAGCGCCGCGGGTCCTCCCCGGCACTGGCGCCGCCGGCCCCGCCATGGTGCAGCTGGGGCTGCGGCGGGTGGAGGACAGCGTGGCCGCCAAGCACCCGGTGCGCGCAGGGGCCGGGGCCGGGGCCGGGACTGAGGGCCGGGGGGCGGACGCGGGGCTGCCGCGCTGAGTGTGTGTCCCCGCAGGCGCTGCAGCAGTACGCGGCCTGCCAGTCCCACGCCTTCGTGAAGGGCATCGGCACCTTCCTGGCAGGTACGGCCCGGCCCGGCTCCCCGGGGGCTGCGGGGGCGGTGGCCCGGGCGGGGCTGCAGCCGGTAACGGCGCCCGGTCCCGGTTTTCGGCAGGGAGCGGAGCCGCCTTCGCCCTGCAGAAGCTGGTGAGCACGAAGCTGCCGCACGGCCCGCAGTGGAGCCTGCTGCTGGCCGCGGGTGAGCGCCCTGCCCGGGCAGAGCGGCTGTTTGTCCTTTCCCCGGGGACTTTCTGCCCTGGCTGCTGTCACATCCCCGCTTCCCGTGGCCCTGGGGAGCTCTGTGTCGGCTGCAGCCCAGCCCAGCAGCTGGCAGGTGCTTCCCCACTGCTGCCTTTGGCAAATGTTGGGAGCATCGTGGTCTCTCCAGCCACAGGGTCCCTCGCCAGCTACATGGTAACCAGAGCTGAGACGCAGAAATGCTCCGACTTCTGGATTTACCTGGAGACAGACAAGTCCCCACAGGAGCTCGCCATGGCTGGTAGGGTGTCTCAGCCCACAGGTATGTTCACATCTCCCCCCGCTGCTTTCCCTGGGCTTGTCATGCCTGGTTCTTCCCTGCTGCAACAATTTACTGGTCCTGCCTCATAATTAAGCTGGTAACTGTGTCATTGCCAAAATCCACATCTAAGTCCCACGTTGACACCCCGCAGCTGAGGGATGGGAGAAGGCGCCAGGGTGCCGGTGTGCCCCGAGCTCCCTGCCTGCTCTCATGGCTCGTGTGTCCCTCTGAATGGGGCTGATGGTGCGGGAGCACTTGCTTCTGCCTGCTGCCCCTCCTGCTTTGTGGATTCACGAGAGCCAGAGCAAAGGGCTTGTTTGCTGGAAGAGGCCAAGGGAATGGAGGGAGGCAGTAAACCCCTGCACACCTTGGTCACTCTGTATGGTGGGCAGAGCTGGAGAGGCACCAGGACAGCAGCTACTTGAAGGTTCCCACAGCTGCTTGCTTCTTTCTTACCTTGAGCTCCCAAAGTCAGGCCTAGCTGAGGAGGCGTTACATGCTTCACCAGGGCTCTGTGGTTTTCTGCCCAGCCCTGGTAAACACACCAGGATAGCTGAGGGTCCAGGGAGCGTGTTCTTTTTGTTGCAGAAAATCTGCCCAACCTGGAGGACAGAGAGAACGTGGCACCACCGGTGAGGAGGAACAAGTATGGAGATGTTGTGGAATAGCTGCCGGAGCACAGTGCACCATGCCTGTGTTCTGCTTCACCCCTTCCTGCCTGCCCAGCCTGCTTGTGCTTGCCTGTGGGACTGGTGAGCTCTGCGGCGCTGCCCAGGAGCTTGGATGAGTTGATCCTGCAGTGAGAGTGTGGTGGAGACACCGCAGGGATTTCTGCCTCCTGGGTGGCCTCTGAGCATCACACATGGGGGGTGCAATAAAAGCTGAGAGCTGAAAACACTCGTTGTGGATGAAGCGAAAGCTGGGCTGGTGGTGTGACAGGAAGAGCTGGGGTGCAGGTGGTAAACGTCACCACTCTGAGGCGACCTCTGCAGTAAATGTTGGAGCGGAGAGCTCTGGTCCCTCTGAGGCTGCGGCACTCGCAATCTGACAATGCAGGCCTATGGAATGACTGCAGGCACAGACGACTCCAGGCGAAGTTGTGAGGACAAAGCTGTTGCCCTTTGCTCTGTTTCTTGAGCCTGGTCAGTCACTGTGCCCCTGTCCCCACAGCGACAAGGCTGTTCTCACCTGCCCGAAAGTGGCTGAGCTGAGCCCTGCAGCTGCATGGCCTCTGGGGGTGTCTTCTCTGTTCCTGCAAAGGGGGTGCACATGTGCCCAGAGCCCCTCAGTGCCCCAGACTCTCCATCCAGATCCATTAACCAGCCAGCAAGGGCATGGTGCTGTCTTGAATCCCACACACCAGAAGGAGGATTAAGAAGCCTCTTCATAACAAACTCCAAGTCATGACTAGGGCAAATGGGCTGCTCTTGGTGGATGTCCAGCTCTGATTTAGCAGCAGCCGAATTTCTTAGAAGGGGAAGCCCAGCCTGCATTCTGGAAGCTATTATAACTGGTTTCTTAGAGCAGAGCAGCAGTGTCTCAGCTCCAGAGACCAGAAATGCACCTTTCTGTGTGAGAGCTGGAGCTGGTCCTTGAGCCATGCCAGAGGATGGAATCCCTGTGCTGGGGAGACGAGGGGCCTGGGAGGAAACTGGGTTTGAGCACTCAGAACATCATCTGAACTGGCATCACACTTGATCTGTGCAGAGAGACGGGGGGCAGCCAGCGGAGCAGCTAAAAACAGAGTGGCTGCAGGGAACGGGCAGGTTAAGATGAGCACAGTGTACTGGGAGCTCGGCCAGAGCAGGGAGCGGAGCTTGTGCCGCCTGGAAGAGCAAGGGGGGCATTGGGAAACCACAACCCTTGCTAAAGCCGCTCCTCTCTGGAGGCGTGAGGAGGAGCACGGTGGGCAGGAGGCTCTTTAAAGATGGGCTTGACGAGTCAGGACTGGCCCGGCACAGCTGCGTGCATGCCGTGGTGGCTCTGAGCTGCCAGCAACTGCACAAACAAATTGCCAACCCTGCGGGCTGCTCTCGTGCCCTGCTTGGTACCAGACCTGGTTCCCTGGGAGCAGAGGCTCTCTATGTGCATTCCTTTCATGGAGGCTGTGGCTGTGAGCACAGCAGTGAATGCGTGGGACAGAGTCAGGTTGAGTACTGCCTGCTCATGCCTTTGGGGTGACTGGACCACTAGTGCTTGGGAAACCTCAGCCTCGCAACCAGGACTGGTTGAAACTTCACCTCCAGGTGGGCCTTTCAAGCCAACCTTGGTCCATCCTGGAGAGTTCTCTGGGCCGGTAGAGCACACGGAGCCGTGATGGTGTCTCAGCTCTGGGCAGGCTGCGAAGGACTGAGACCTGCAGGCACAGCCTGACCTGCTGCTGTGTCCAAGTGGACAGCAAAGCTTGATCAGCCCGTTTCTCATCAAGACCCACAGAGCCACAGGAGTGGTTACAAAGATTTATTTCTGATTATAAAAAAAATCCCAACCAAATAAACCAAAACCTTCTGCATGCTTGCATGTCCCTGGTTTTACTCGTTTGGAAATGAAGGTGCATCCTCCCAGCTGCCTGGCGTGGGGTGATGCAGGGCTCAAACCCTAAAGCAGTGCAAAGCCTCCTCCCACAGCGAGCCTGTTGCCCCTGTGCTGGTGTGGCCACGCACTGGGAGGCACAGGGGCTTTTTGTGCCATTTCTGGGGGGGCAGAGGAGGCTCTGGATGTGGCAAAGCAAGTCTGGCTTAGGAACCACATGACTGGGGAAGGCACCATGTCTGGTCCCTGAAGAGGGACCTGGAAAGCTGCCGCTCGCCACATCTGGGTGTTGCTAAGCCCCTGGCCAAAGCCCCTGTGGCGAGGCTGGTGGAAGTCCAGGCCAAGATCTGGCCCTCAGGAAGGTCGGTGGGGTTTGTGCATTGACCAGAAAGATGGCATGGGCTCTGGGTGATGCCCAGAGCTCCCGGGAGGCAGGGCTGGTGCTCCAGGGGCAGGCTAGAGAGGTCAGCTATAAGGACCAGCGTAAGTAATACTCCCGGCTCACCCCATGCACATGAGAATAAATGCTGCTGTTGTCCGCACTCGCTGGCCCAGTCCAGCCCGGCTCTGGTGGCAGAAAGATGCCCCAGGTCTAAACATCCAAATCCCAAGCCTGCTTTAGGGTCCATCCCTGAGTAGCACCAGGAAACCCTGAAGTCACTCTCCTGCAGGGCCAGCAATCCTCTTCTGTCCTCCACTTTCTGCAGGTTGAGAGCAAGGGGAAGGCAAAAGGGACAGCATTCCTCTGGGACAGGCAGTGTCGGGTACTGGAGGAAGACACTTCTGAGCACTTGCTGCATCCCAAGTATTCAGGCCATGGAAGCTCCAGAAGGAAGGATGGTGCCGGGTCCTGCAGACAAGGCCCACCCTGTTCCAGCTGTTAGATTGCGCTGGACTTGCTGCGCCGGAGCAGGCAGACGGCAGTCACCAGGGACATCAGGGCGGTGACCACAAAGAGCAGGATGAGGATGACCCAGTAGTTGTACAGCATGCTCTTGTGGGAAGAGGGCTTCTCTGCTGGGATCATGTTGGTGAGGTTCAGCATGTAGCCCAGGGCCCAGCCAATGGAGGTTTCTCCTGCCTGTGGAAACAACATGGCATGATCACCACCCTGGTCAACCAGCTCCATGGCCCTCAAGAGACCTTGCAGGGACCACCTCACTGCCAGCCCAATGGAGGAGAGGAGTGTCGGGGAGTCCACAGCACCTTGAGCCCTCACTTGCCCACTGGTCTGGCCAGCTCAGGGACGGAGCAGCTGGGCTCATCTTATGGGAGAAGGATCTCGTCTGCTCAGGCCAGTCCTGGTCTTGCTGCCCATTGCATGGCTTGTGTGGGTGAGAGCACTCGGCAAAGGTGGGATCTTGCCCTGAGATAACTTCGCAACAAGCCTGAGCAAAGAGTTGTTTGAGATGGCTGGTGCCTTGAGGATCAAAGGACTGGAGGACCTGACTCTATGACTGCCCTACAGTCAGCTCAGCTTGTGCTTTTGCCATCTCCCAGAAGATCCACCCAAAACCTGGGAGTCCCATCCTTCCCCTGTTCCCTGAGATGTTGCCTCACATTGTTTGGCACTTTGTTGGTGAGGGATCATCTCTCCTGCAGGGCCTTTTGGCCTAATGCCAAACAGATATCGTGACATGAGTATGTGCTGTGGTGTTACTTACCTTCTTCTGGAAGGCGATGTTGGGGAAGGAATGGTTGTTGAAGTTGTAGCCTTTGGTGGTGAGCAAATAAACAAACATGCTGATGGGGCAGTAATCTGGCAGTCTCTTCTCCAGCTTAGGGGCTTTCTGGAGCAGCTGGTGAGAAGCAGGGAGGGACAAAGGGGTCAGGCCAGCAGGGCCCAGGCTTTGTTTCTGTGGCCTGAAGCTCTGCATTGTTGCATCTGGCTGGCCAAGGTGCTCCTCATACCCATCGGAGCCTCCCCTGGTCTCATGTAAGAGCCAGCCCCCACCCTTCCCCAACTCCAGGGGTACCAGGACACACAGCCCCCTCCAAGGGCTGCGCTCGGAGCCCAGGCGATGCCCCACATGAAGCAGCCCTCTCCTCCCCGCCATGCCCGAGGAGCCCACCTCACTCCAGCTGGTGGCACAGATGGTCTCAGCAGCATCCTTCAGGTCACTGGGCAAATGCACAGCTTTCCCCATCACTGTCTGGATGAAGTCAACCGTGTAGAAGAAAGCAGAGAAGGCCTGAGAGAGGAAAGGAGGCAGTTGTGAGACAGGCTGGGAGCAAACCCTCTTCTCATGAACAGCCGCTCTGACCAGCATGGTGGGCACAAGCGCCTGCCCTTGCAGAGCTGGGGGTCTTGCTTTGCCACCGTGTGCTGCCCGGGGGTCTGGGGACACCTGCTCATCTATCACCCGTGCCACCACCCTGCTCCACGCCAAGACTTACGATGAAGTTTCCTGACACCTCCGGCTGGAAGATGCCATCGAAGGAGCACTGGGAGAAGGAGCAGGTGGTGAAGTCGAAGAGCTTGCTGACGAGCAGAGCACAGAGGCTCCCGTTCCCGGTGCCCGTCACAGTGACAGTGGTGTCGAGGGCAAGGCCGGGCCTCTCCTTCTCTGTGCAGGGGCTGTCGTAGACACTGCTCAGCGACAGGCTCTTTTGGTAGCCTGTGGGCCAGCAGGGGTGGGGGACAGTTGCTTGGTAGCTCTGAGCCTGCTGCAGAAGAGACAGATGAGTTGTTCCGTAGGCCCAGCTTCCCCGGTGCTGCCTGCCTGCCTCCATTTCCCTGCTGGGAGGTGCAGAGGAGCTTTGGCATCTTGAGGTGACTTGGGACCTCTTGACTCTGACAGAGGGGTGCAACACATTATGGAGAGGGTGAGAGGAAGCCTGGGGACCATGGGAGAGGGTGAGGGGACAAAACCCAAGAGCTGTCTGGGAAGGGTGTGCAAGCAGCCCTTCGGGGCTGTCCTAGAGCCAGGGCTGGGGGACACCCCTGTATAAACACCAGGGTGAGGAGGCACCTGCACTGTGACAGCCAGCACCCCGCTGAGCACCTGCTGGTACCTGGAGAAGCTTTGAGAGCAGCCTCTTGAGGACCTGGTCCCTTCCGTAGCAGAGGAAGCTGTGGGTGTACACTTTGTACGCCTGGCCGTACAGCTTCAGCATCACCTCATTTCTGGGGTCTTCGATGGTGTCCCTGGTTTCAAAGGTGATCTGTGTGGAAGCGCCCCCAAAGTCCATGGCTCCCAGTGTCTTCTTCTGAGGCTGGATCCATTCCCCGAGCCACCCACGCTGAGCAAGGAAGACAAGAGGGGGCACAGGGATGTGAGGAGCTGCAGGACAGCCAGGCCACCACAGCCATCCCCAGCAGGTGCCTCGCTCCCCTGCCCACCTTGATGAAGTTCTCCAGGAGGTAGTTTGCGGTCACCCAGCCGAAGACCCCTTCTTCTTCCCCCGACAGAATCTTTGCCCCCCGGAAATCAAAAGGGTACGACCTCAGCGTGGCTGCCACGGCGCGGAGGACGGCGTCCGAGGCCTGCGGGTCTGCGATGCTGCGGGCCAGGCGAGAGGGCAGTGACGGGGCCGCGCCGGGTGCTGCGCGTGGAGCCCCCACGGCCCGCACTGCCCTTGGGGCTCGGCCCCCTGTGGCACACGGGGTGAGAGGCAGGTGGGTCCTCGCCTGGGTACCTGTAGGAATGTCCCTTGAAAAACCCCTATAGCCCCATGTCTGTGCTGGAGAAGGAAGCAGGTGGCAGGGATGGTGTGCTCCCTCCTCCTGAGCCATACCCCATGGCTGGGCGAGGGGGCACGGCTCCCTCCTCTGTGTGCCTTTTGGGGGGTAGTTATTGTCACTGTGTCCCATCAGGCTTAGCAATGCGTACAGGGGGCTTTGCTCCTGGCTAGCCAAAAAGACTGGGTGGGTTATGCCAGTGCTGGCCGCATACTAGCCTCTTCTCAGGCCGTGGCCTGCAGAGCATCTCCTGCCCTGAAAGGCAGGAGCACCTCTGCAAGGGATACTTTGCTGGGCAGCTGGGAGGGTTAGGAGCTTCACCTGTCAAAGGGGACACATCACAGTTGTCCGTCACCATCTCCATCCCTGCGGCGGGTGGTGAGATGGCAGGGCGGCACGGCAGGGCCCCCCAGGCAGCTGGCATGGCCAGAGCAAGCACTCACTTGAGCAGGCGCATGCCGGCCGTGGCACCCAGGTAGAGCGGGGTGCCCGCGTGCTTCTCCTTGGGCACGTCTCTCAGAGCCTGGTTCAGGCAGTGCACCAAGCTCGTCCCAGCAGTCGGAGGGCTGGAGCTGTAGCTGGAGATGCCGGGACCTGAGGAGAGGGAACAGCATTGCTCCTTATGGGTGAAGATGCTCGGTGGGCAGCTTTGCCCCTCCCAGGCTGTTCAAAAGGCAGGTGCTGCGGGTTTCTATGGGCATGGAGCTGCCCAGAATTCAGCCACATCTCCATGCCCACGCCACATCCCCCATCAGCTGACAGCTGGGGAAAGGTTGCTTAAATGGAGAGTGGAAAATCATCCCTTGCTCCGCACTGGGCTAGGCAGTAGCTAAATTGTTTCCTGATAGTGCAGTGCATGCCAGGAAAACATAAACCACAGATGGGCACGGCTGCAGGCACTGAGGGGAGATGAGGGAGGTTTGGGGAAGAGGGCTGGACCACTTATAACACCTCACTGTACTAGTGAATACAAAGGGAGGCAGCTGGGCATGGCAGGGGCATTCACCCATCACGGTGCGTGCCTGCGGGGGATGTGACAGACCCTGCCACCAGCACCGGCCCCGGGGGACTGGGACAGCTCTTACCCTCCACATCGCACATGCTGTGCTCGCCGACCACCCCGGTGTCGTTCTCCTTGTCTGCAGGCCACTTGTAGACAAACATGGCCGTGTGCGAGGACCCGGCGTCCAGCACAATGCCATACTGTGTGGGGGGAGACAGGGGGTCAGGCCGAAGGCCAGCGACCCCCCAGCTGCCGCAGGCCATCCCGAGGGAAGGCACTGGGGCTCAAGGACCCACCGTGCCCGGCCGGTCCTGCCCTGGCAGTGCCCTGCACGGCAGCTCCAGGAGCATCGTCCGGCAGAGGCAAGCGCCGCTCAGCCCTTGCCCACAGCTGTCTGCATGGGGCCTGCTGGGGGTGCAGCACCGGCAATCTGGATTTTTGGGCATGGGGAACCCCTTGCCCCCTTGAGCACAGACCAGCAGGCTCTCCCCCCACTTCCCCTGCTTGCTCCCCACAGCATCTCTCCTGGCCAGTGGGCGTCTGTGCTGAGCGGTGCTGGGGGTCCCTGGGGCCAGCAGAGGGGGGACACCTGGGAGCAGCCCCTCGGGGATGCAGCTCACCAAAGAAGGGCACCTCGTCCCTCCTGCCCTTGTATGGCTTGGCCATTCTCTGGCTATAAATAACCCTGCTCCCTCCTGCCAAACTAGGTTTCCCAGCTCCCAGGGAGGGGCTGCCCCGTGTTGCCTTCAGCCCTGCCGGTCGGACCCCTCTGCCTCACCCCCTGCACCCCTCTGTGCCCCCAGCCAGAGCTGCTTCCCTGCCAGAGAGGAGCCTGCGAGTGTGCGTGGGGGGAAAGCAGCTCAGCATCTCTGGGGTGAAATCACTTGAGGCTTAAACCTGGCTCTCCAAAGGCTCTGTCTGCTGCCTGCAGGCAGCGCCTCTCCCTGCCCAGTGCCCTGGGGCCACACCAGCCCTGCCTGGTGGGTGCCCCGGTCCCATTGCCGTCCCATCCCCGTCTCCATCCCCGTCTCCATCCCCATCCCTGTCCCCATCTGTGTCTCTGTTCCCACCAGCTGCAGAGTGGGCTCCAGCCCAAGTGGCTGCAGGGCTGGGTTTTGGCCAGCTCAGGCAGCAGGAATGAAGTGTCAGAGCACAGGCAGGGACACCTGGGCTCCCCACTTAGAGGGAACCTGCGTTTCCATGTGAAGCTGTGGCCCCACACCAGCAGTACCCCCTGCTCCCCCAGGGAACCATTTCCAATGGGTCACTCTCCCCAGCCTCTCCCGGCTCCCGTTAACTGTCTTGTCAAATGCTCTGAGCCAAAAGCCATGAGCCTGCACAGAATCTTCCTCTGCAGCCAGACAAGGGCCAGTGTGCCACGCACTGGTGTGGGGGAGCAGCCCCCGGCCATGATGAACGCTGCAGAGAGGAGGATGGGGACTCAGACAGCCTCCCCCACTCAGCTGCTGCTCCAAAGCACAAAGCTGGGGAGCGGCACCTCCAGTCTGGGCCATTTCTGGGCTGGGTGCTCAGGGCAGGGTGCTCAGGCCCTGAGCAGCCTCGGGGGGCTCTCAGCCGCCTCCTCTGCCCAGCACCCCATGGGCCATGCACCCCCTGGCGCTGAGTGTCCTCCCAGTCCCTCATGGCCACAGCACCTTCTGCCTCACCTGCCCACCCCAGGGCACCCCCTGCACAAGCCATAAAGGATGCTGAGCCTGCCCCAGCAAAGCTGCCTGTCCCAGAGGAAGCCTGCTGGCATGTCACCACCAGCTCCCATCCCGCGGCCTTCTCAGCACTTCCCCTTCACTATCCCAGCCCTCACGAGTGGGTGCTGGCATCCCTGAGAGGGGTGCCTGGGGAGGCTCCAATCCCAAAACACCCCCTGCCCGCCTCTGCCACGCATGTGCCCATGCGCCCTGCGGCCACCATGCAGATGTCCTTGGTGTCCTCGCAGGGCACCACACCACATCTGCACCACCCCAGACATCACCTGGTGTGACATTAGTGTTAACAGGGTGACAATGTTGTCCCCAAAGGCAAAGCATCGCCAAGTCACCCCAAACTTGAGGCTGGGAACAGCCAGGACCCCAGGAGCAGTTTCCAGCCCCAGGATTATATGGATGGGCTGCAGCGCCCAGAGGGGGATGAGGCTGGGGATGGGGATACCTATGGGTTGGCAGGGGCTAAGAAATGGTGGGTGGGAGGCAGCGAGGCTGACTCGCAGCACAGGGGCCACCCGCTGCCACACCAGGGACGGGGCCAGCATGGCGGGAGCAGCGCTGGGGATGCCAGACTGACCCTGCGGCAGGAACGGACGTGGCCACGCGGGCTTGGACACACGGCCGGGCCCAGGATGGGCGGGGGATGTCCCACACGCCTGTGGTGGGGGAAGCGTGGTTCAGATTTCCTCCTGCCTTTGCCAGGGCTGGCTCGGCTGGCGCTGCTGTCAGCCCCACAGAGAGCTGGCACGGGCGCACACATGGGGTTGCACACATTGTGGAGCTGTGCACGGGGCAGTTGCACACATGTAGGTGCACATGTGCACACGTGGATATGTGCACGTGCTGTGTGTGCCTGCAGGTGTGCACTTCGGGGTGCGTGTGCACAGACATGCAAGTGTGTGCAAACTTAGGTGTGGAGGTGCATGTGAACGTGCACGCACAGGTGTGCCAACATTTGTGTGCACACGGGTAGATGTGTGTCTGTCATACATGTGCTCAGGTGGGTGTGGGTGTGCGTGAGCATGCGCCAGTGTGGGCACACGTGTCGGGGCAGCCACGCTGCCCGCTCAGGCCCAGGGAACTGGAGCACATGTGGTGGCAGTGAGATGCGGCACAGACCCCACGCCTGGGGGAAGTCCTGTGGGGAGGTGTCATGTTTGGGGTGACAGGGACACCGCTGGGGCAGGCTGCAGAACCAGCTGCCCCGTGGAGGTGCATCCTGGTGCCCTTTGCTGCCAACGTGTGTGGGTTGGCAGGGCTGGTCTCTCCTCTCAGGTCCCGGTGTCTGGGTGAGCAGAGTCCGATGCTCCTGAGTGTGGGGTGGCAATGATGGGCAGCAGCTCCAGGGCTTGTGGGTGAGAGACAGTCCGCGGGACTCCCTGACCAGTGGCGGCCCAGCCCCAGCAGCAAAGGCAGCACTTGGGCTTGGCCAAGGTAATGACATGTGGCAACACGAACTGCTGCAGTGCAGTGGCCACTGCCAGTGCAGGGAGCGCCCAGCGCCCAGCCAGCCGCCGGGGCTCACTCACCGCCCGCCCCAGCCCCCTCTGCC
The DNA here is from genome assembly GCF_036013475.1 of Columba livia. Taxonomy (NCBI): domain Eukaryota; kingdom Metazoa; phylum Chordata; class Aves; order Columbiformes; family Columbidae; genus Columba; species Columba livia. Next base: position 11,053,913 of record NC_088620.1, read on the forward strand.
CCACTCCTGGGGAGCACAGGATTTCGCACCCCAGCCTGTCTCCATGGGGGAGTCATCCTCCCCAGGGGCAGAGGCAGCGGTGAGCAGGGTGGAAGCCACATGCACAGGTGTGCGTGCACAAAGGGGCTGAGGCAGACCTGGATGGCCAAGAAGGATGAAGGAGATGTCCCGCTCCCTCCGTCAGACCCAAGGGTACACACACGCCTGCAGCACCCACACAGGAATTGGGGACAGAGGCACCCACAGTGGGGCTGTGATGGTGCCAGGCCCTGTCCCAGCTCCTCTCCCAGCGCCTGTGCCTGACACTGGAGCTGCTGCATCACCCAGTGCAGAGCAAGTCCCCAGTGCGGGCTCGAGCTGTGGCTGAGCTGTGGGGTCGCAGGGAGCTCTGGCAGCTCGTTTGCAGGGGCCCCGCAGATGGGAAGCTCCAGGAGGGAGAAAGCTGGCTGAAAGCTTCATCTCATTAGTGATTTGCAGCATAAGCACTGCCCTCAGCTCTTCCAGAAGAGGTGTCCTGCGCCTGCCAATGAATGGGCTGGAAACAAGGATGCCCTGGCACACTCCTGCGGCGGCGCCTGGCTCTCATCCGCCCCGGCATGCTCAGCTGCCGGAACCCTGGGGCTTGGTGGGGCCTCACACGTGTTCGTGGCCCTGGCCCCAGCCCCTGGGACAGTCCCCCACCTCCTGGTGGCACAGGGGTGATGGATCTTTCTAACAGCAGGACACCCTGACCAGACCCTGGTGATGCCACAGGGCCAGAGGACACAGGGATCCCCAGTGTGGCCTTGCATTGAGACAGTGTCCCGGTGCCACCCCTGGCCTCCCTGCCACCTGGGTCACCTGTGGCCCCACAGGCTCTGCCCCATTGGCAAGTCCCTCAGGGCAGCCCAAGCCAGGGCTGCTCAGCCCTGCAGCCCCTGCAGAGAGGCCACAAAGGGCAGGGACAGCCCCAAAGGCCATGGTGCAGTGAAGACATGAGCAAGGCTCAGGTTCCCCCGTGAATACGCGGCTCTGCCCAGAAACATCCCACTCCCCAGGGGAGAAGGAACAGTGGGGCACTGAGAGCTACCTGACCTGCTGCAGCCCCACACCAGGCCCAATGGCCATGCCCGGACCTGCAGCCGCCACCCCGCAGACTCTGCGGGATCCCCCACAACTCAGCAGGGGCTCAGCCCAGCCCCACAACACCCCACTTCTCCCAGGGGCATTGAGACCTGGGGGGCCCCCAGGTTTGCGGTGGTTGTGATGGGTTTCCTTCCCACCACAGAGCCAGGGAAGAGCCCAGCTGCCTTTGTAAGAGCCATTGAAGAGATTTGTCACAAGAAGGCAAGAGCTCCCAGCGGAGCCGTAAGCCCTGCCGCGGGCCACGCGGGACGGGGAACACCGCGCTCCCGGGACTTGCAGCAGGATATCCTGGCAGCAGGATAACTAATCCAGGATATTTTTAGGGCTATATTGCAAGCAAAGGAGATGTAAAGTAAAGACATGGAGCCGTAGCTCAGCAGTGAACAGCTCAGCAGCTGCTGTAATGGGAGTGAGCCGGCACAGACCATGTCTTGCCCAGGAGGGTGGGGACAAGCCTGGGGTCCCCCACAGCAGCACCAACCTCCTCTAAATCGTATCTGCACATTTGGGGCTGAATTACACTAAGACAAAGCTTTACATCCCCAAAACAGCCACGAGCTCTTTGCAAAAGCACAGCCCCTCAGTGCCTGCCCGGCTGCCCCACGGGAACCGGCGCTGCCGTGACGCTGGTGCCGAGCTCTGTGCCGAGCTCTGTGCCGCACCGCGCACAATGGGCTGGACCTCACGCCTGCTTGGAACGGGGCAAGACCCCAAATCCCCGGGCCGGGTGGTGGAGCAGGCCAGGACCCATGTGGGTGTTTGGGGATGCTCAGCCCCAAGCGGCAGTGCTGCCTGCAGACTGGAAGCTGCCAGCACCCAGAGAGAAAAGGCACAAAAAAAGCTCAAAAATGAAATATCTGGTAATGCATCTGGCTTAAAACCTAAGCTTGGAACCAGGAGGAAAAAAGGCTTTCCAGACTGACCCGAGTGCTGCACACAGGCCTCAGTGCTGATCCGTCTAATTCCCCTGTGTCAAAAGAGTCAAAAATCCGTTTTGGAACCAGCTATGGGCACTGCTCAATGTGCCCCAGCACGTGGCAAGGGCTGGTAAAAAAGGTGCCACAGGGAAAGAGTTGCTAGTTATACCAACAGCAGCGAGTATCATCGTGGCTAAGCCAGCTCGTCTTCACTACATCTGATACACCAGAGAGAAAGCAACACATCTGGCATTTGGGCTGGCTCAGAAAGTTCCAAAGCAAATTGCTTGGGATGAGAAAAAGGGGATTTTGGATGAACCATTTTTCAGGACAAGAATATATTCCCCACGGAACAGCTCGGTCTATCAGAAAAGAAAAGGAAAAAGAAGACTTTTTTAAAACAAAAGACTTGGGCTGTAAAATGTCAACTGGGGGACTTGGCCAAAAAGAAACTGGTCAGGAACTTCTTGCAGCATTGAATTTACAATGACAAAGAAATAAAAAGCAGCTTATTTTCATAGGGAAGTGCATTTCTCGTCTGGCAGTGCTGGCTGGGGCAGCGCAGCTGGAACCCGGCGTGCTGGGCGATGCTGGGTGCCAAGGGTGCCCCATCCCCAGACACACGGGAGCAGATGCTGACACGGCTGCTCAGGCCTGGAGGGGACACATCCGGACACGCCACTGCTCTGGTACAGTGTGCCCAAAAGATTCCTCTCTCGAACGTAGGTCTGAGGTGGCGGCGCTGGGTGTCCCTGCAGCCGGGGGGCTGCTCCCTGCACCCCCAGCTCAGGCAGCAGTGCGGGGACCCCCAGCCCCGTGTCTCCGCCGCTGGGGATCCCCGGGCTGCAGGAGTCTGTCCCGCCCCGGCCATCCCGCAGATGGGGGTGTCCGCTGCGGCTCCCCCAGCCTCAACAGCCCAGGTCCCTCCGGTGCCCGTTGTCCCCGGTGCCGGCTCCGCTCACCTTGAAGCCCGGCGGTCCCCGCGTGTCCCCGGAGCCGAGGCAGAGCAGCAGGATGCCCAGCAGGCAGCCCAGGGCCAGCAGCAGGAGGACGGCGGCGACCCGGCGGGCCATGGCGGGGCCGGAGCGGGGCAGGTGAGCGGCTCCGCGGCGGCTGCGGCGGCTCCTGCTGCTCCTCCTCCCCCGCCTCCTCCTCCTCCTTCTCCTCGCCCGCCTCTCCCGGCTGAGTCACCGCCGCCCCGGCCCCCCCGGGCGGGACACCGGGCTCCGTGGGGCTGCGGGGGGCCGGCCCGGCTGCGGGTCCCGCCTCTGCCCCTGGCCCGGGCTCGGCTGCGTCCTGTCCCCCCGCCCCAGGCATCGCCCATGCCCCGGGCTCAGCCCCATCTCCTGCCCTGGGCATCACCCCTGGTGCCAGAGATCGGCCCCATCTCCCTTCCCGAGCACAGTACTTGACCCGGGGACTCAGCCCCATCCCAGGCCCCCAGGTATCACCCTTGCCCTGGGATCAGCCGTGTCCTGCCTTGCTCCCCGCTCCGGCATCACTGTTACTTCGGGGCTCAGCCCCAGCTTGTCCCTCCTCCCCGGGCAAGTCCTCTGTCCCCGGGATCGGTCTCAGCTTCCTACCCCCACCAGGCATTGCCCTTGACCAGTCCCATCCTGCCCCCACCAAGGCATCTCCCCTGCCCCGGGGCTCAGCCCAGAGACGGGTTTGGTGGGATGTGAGCATGCCCTGAGTTCTAAGAAAATGTCTCACCTACAAAGATTAACAACTATGAATATATCTCTGCTTTTAATCATCACAAGGAGTTTGTGACAGCCCTGAGGAGCCCAGATGTATATAGAGATTGTTTTTAATACAGTCACAAGTGAATAATGTAATGCGTTTCCACAGGGAGCAATGAGCCAAGGAAGGTTTGGCCCCTGGCTCTGAGAAGGACATTTTGAGCTTGCTTACACAGAGGGATAAAACAGTGAACAAAATAATAAACAAGAAGATATCACCAAGGAGAGGAGGCTGAAGGAGGACGTGGCTTCCAGCCCAGGCGGGCGCTTGCTGGAGGGTCACACTCCGGCTCCTCTCAGCCCGCCTCGCTTCTGAATTTTTTTGAAACAAGCCACTTTTTCTGCTGCTCAGAGCTGCTCCCCCATAGCAGGTGCTGCATCCACGCTGGGGATCCTGCAGAGCTCCGGGCCCATGGCGGTGGTACCTGGTGTGGAGGCGTTCGGGGGCGCAGCCTCTGCCAAGGGCTTGTGGTCCCAACGTGCCGCTGCGCTCTGGAGTTCTGCTGCTGGGGGTGGCAGCTGGGGACGAGCTCTGGTTTTGTTCCCCGGAGTAGTGACTGGTAGTGGAGTCTGGGGAAGAAAATGGCTAAACAGGGCCACAGAGAGTGACCGTCACCCAGCCGGTGCCCATCATCGCAGCGTAGGGCTTCTCCGCAGCACCGCTGTGTTCAGCCTGTGAGTGTCTGAGGATGAGTCTACCTCCTCATTTTAATTCATTAAGCATTTAACCTCTGGAAAACCTGTGTCAATCAACTCCAAGAGGTTAACATCAGATTAATGTGAAAAAATTATTCCCCTTTGCTGCTGCTGCTAATACCACAAGAGACCATAGTCTTGTCTCTGAGGATTAGCAGAGCATCGTTTCCACTGCTCTCCTGCATTACTGCTGACTTGAGGACGCTTCTCAAGCTTCCATAGGGAAATACCTGCGTATTCCGAACTCTTCTCACCACCCTCCTCACCTGTCCAGTATTTCTGAGGCACATATCTGCAGCCCTCATGGGTATAACTACACCAGGGATTAACACAGCAGCAGAAATATCTCTGGATTGCACTTAAAACCCTTTCTTAATAGCTGCCAAGCCTCTGGTGTCTCCTTTTGACTGGACAAGCAATGAGAACAGGTCTTCGGAGACTGAGAAGGAACTAAAAGTCTCTTTTCTGAATGGTGGCGAGCAGAGATGGGGTTGGGAGAGCCCACAGGGTAGGGATGGTAGGGATGTAGGTAGGTAGGAGGTGGGGATGGTCCCTTGCTCCTCATCCTTATTTTGCTTTCAGTGACTTTGGAACAAGTCCCTTTCTGGCAGGTGGTTACTCAGTGTGGTGGGACCCTCCTGGGACTGGAGTGGAAGTGTGAGTGTCTTCCATACCTCGATCTTGCACAGACTTGGCCACCTTGCTCCCAGGTTGCCCGTGCATGGCATGGGGTGGGGGGTTAGCAACCCTTCCCATTGCAAGAGGGGCTGTTCCTCCTTCTGTGCTCAGGGTCCCATCTGCCAGTCTCTGCCCAGCCCCAAGGGGCAGGGAGGGTTGAGCTGAGGTCCAAGGGAGAGTGTGCCCAGCCCTGGCTGATCACTGGTGTCCCAGGAGACTCAACCTCCAGCACAAACAGGATGGCACAAAGAGCTGAGACATGCTGGGCTGGAAATGCTCCCAGCCATGCAAAGGGAATGACAGCCACATGAAGCCATGTACAGCCAAGAAATATCTCCATGATGGTGCATTCAGGCATCGAGGACACCGACACCACTGTCCTGAGTTCAGCCTGGCCGGGATCAAGTGCTGGCTGTGAGCGACCATTTCTCGTCATGCCCTGTTTGCAGGTGGCACCACTGGCAAGGAGAGCAGCGAGGGAGGGCGGCAGCCCTGCTGCCCACGCGGCGACAACAGACCGGGCCCCTCGCAGGGACAACCCAGCCACATCCCCGGGCATGGAGCAGGTGCCTGTGCTGAAGTGGCCGCCCCAGGTGGGCAGTGCCTGGCAAGGAGCATGAAATCACCTCCAGGAATGAACAAATTCAGTGGGAGAAAGAAAGTGAGGGGCAGGGAGGGCTTTCTCCAGGATGCAGAGTGGAGCAGACTGGAGAGTCGGGCAGGGAAAAATTTAATGAAATATAACAAGAGCAAGTGTAGAGTCTTGAATCTGGGCAGGAACAACCCCAGGTTCCAGTGTAAGCTGGGAACGACCTGTTGGAGAGCAGTGTAGGGGAAAGGGACCTGGGAGTCCTGGGGACAGCAGGGTGACCATGAGCCAGCACTGGGCCCTTGTGGCCAGGAAGCCAATGGTACCTGGGGTGGGTTAGAAGGGGGTGGTCAGTAGGTCAGAGAGGTTCTCCTGCCCCTCTGCTCTGCCCTGGGGAGACCACACCTGGAATATTGTGTCCAGTTGTGGCCCCTCAGTTCCAGCAGGACAGGGAACTGCTGGAGAGAGTCCAGCGCAGCCACCAAGATGCTGAAGGGAGTGGAGCATCTCCCGTGTGAGGAAAGGCTGAGGGAGCTGGGGCTCTGGAGCTGGACAAGAGGAGACTGAGGGGGGACTCATTCCTGGGGATCAATATGGGAAGGGGGAGTGTCAGGAGGATGGAGCCAGGCTCTTCTGGTGACAACCAGGGACAGGACAAGGGGCAATGGGTGCAAACTGGAACACAGGAGGTTCCACTTAAATATGAGAAGAAACTTGTTGGGGGTGAGGGTGGCAGAGCCTGGCCCAGGCTGCCCAGGGGGTTGTGGAGTCTCCTTCTGTGCAGACATTCCAACCCGCCTGGACACCTTCCTGTGTAACCTCATCTGGGTGTTCCTGCTCCATGGGGGGATTGCACTGGATGAGCTTTCCAGGGCCCTTCCAACCCCTGACATTCTGGGATTCTGTGATTCTGTGATCTCCCGATGCCGTGGGAAGGAGAGTGCTATCTTGTTTGTCTGAGGAAACCAGGAACATGTGCATTTTCAACTACAGCAATGCAAGGCTGGCACAAATGTCACCTCTGTGGGACCCCAATTTCTAAAGCAAAAGATGTGCCTGAACAAGTAGGTTCAATGCACAAGCAGCTGCATGGGGAGCCAGCCCAGCACAGCCCGGTTGTCCTGCTGCACTGTCACCTGTGCCACCCTGCCACCTTCCTGCACCCTGACACGTCCTTGTATTGCACAGCAAGGCAGGGCTGGATGGAGCACAACGCCAGGTCTCAGGGCCCTGTGCCCCAGTGGGCAGCAAGGGTGGCCCCAGCAAAGCTGCCCAGCACCTCCGGTGTCCCACTGTCCTCCTGTCCCCAGTGCCAGGGCTGCTCTTTGCCCTCAGCAGTGCAGTTGCAGGGCTGTTCTCCATCCATTCATCCTGCCTTGAGCATCCCCAGGGACACGGTGAAATTTTGGGGGTCCACTTGGACAGCAGGAGGGACAGAGACCCTCAACATGACCAGACATGATAACCTTAAATAACCATATAATCAATCAGATGCAGGGCCAGGGTTTGCTGTGAGCCAGCAATATGCTCCCCATGAATTAATGCCAATTTTGTGTGCTTAGAGTCTGTGTATGCGGTGTTACCTCCTTTATGGGGCCAAGGCAGAGAAAGACCAGGTACAGTAAGGGGCCCAGAGTAGCCTGTGGATGTCCCAGACAGGGGGGTGCAAATCCAGAGCCCCAACTCCCAACCACGCTGGTGTCTTCACTCGCCCTGTAACTGGGTAAACACAGAGACCTAGGTCCCAGGTAAAGCCAAGTGAAGATGTTCCACCAGCATGCCTGAGGCATCTGCAGGCGCTTGGCATGTATTTCTGCATCACCTGCAACTGATGTGGACACTGACTTCAGCTCAGCAGCACAGGAAAACAGGGCTTTCCCCACTCCGTGCTGGGGAGATGCACCGGCACAGGCTCCCCAGGACAGATCCCCAGATGGGCGACAAAGCCTGTCCCTACCCTGGGGCACTTGCAGGTGAATATTCACTGGGGACAAAGTGGTGGTTGGGGAACAAAGACAAGAAGGTAGGGAGTGTGTTACACCCAGCAGTGTGGAACAGCCACCTTCCCAAACAAAGGAGAGTGGTTTTTCTAATCCACTTCTTCCAACAAAAGCATCTGACGTGGTGCCACCTGGGCGAGGGCCGCCTGGGTTAACAAAGGACTAGTGGAGAAAGTGGAGCCAGAGAAGAGACTCGCTGGCTGGTCCTGGGAGGACATACCTAGGGATGGAGGGGTTTGCTGGTGGTTGGGGCTCAGGGCTTCATAATGTCTTTGTTAACCATGGATGAGATCATCTGGGAACACTGGTGGGCGGCACAGTAGCTCCATATGTGGCTGGGAAATAACAGGAAGAGCAGAATGAGCCTGGAGACATTGCAATGGGCCGAGGTCCAAAGGGAGGGATTAGGGACAGGGTTTTCTGCTCCCATCTGCAGGCTCCTTGGCCAACAACAAGTGCAGGGGAGATGGATTCAGGAACATTCAATAATCTTGGGACTGGGATGAGCATGGGCCAACCATGAACAATGCACAAGCAGTCCCACAATGCACTCGAGAGCTGCTAGAACAAAACACTGATCTCAGCCCTGATGGGAGCCCCAGGGTGGTCCCAACCTGCTCCCAAAGGAGCACAGGATGGCAGTGGGTGCCATGGTTGCTCTGCACAGACACCCAGGGCAAGGAACAGCAGACAGAAAGCGGGACTGGGCGGAGAGCAGCACGGTCCCTGTGACAGCCGGCAGCACACTTGGGATGGCAGGAGGCTGCGGAGATGTCACCAACATGAGCACAGCTCCCGTCTGCTCCACAGGCAGCTCTTGAGCAGTGTGTGAATGAGGGACAAAGACAGGAACTTGCTCCTCGGTCACAGGCTGGGCTGGGACTGCTCACAGGGCCACACGCTGTCATCCATGGGAGGGGAAATCCACCAGCCCTGCTCTCAGTCCCAACTCTAGCCCCAGTCCCAACCCTAACCCCAATCCCAATCCCAATCTTAATTCCAATCCCAATCCCAATCCCAATCCCAGTCTCAGCCCTGCCTGTGAGCAGCACTGGACCCATGGCTGGGTGGACAAGCCGTGACCTGTTCCCAGTCCCCAGGGCCATGTGCAGCCTGGCTGAGCTCTGCAGCACTCATTGGAGTCAGGAGCTGGACTGACCCGGTCATGGGGACTTGACTGAGAAATCAGCTGTATTTTTTGGAGATCATGGCCAGCGCAGGCCAAGCCCTGGCTCAAGCCCAGAGCCATCCCTTCCCCATGGACCTCTAGGCAGGCTGAGTCCCAACCAAAGAACCTGGGCATCCGGGCTTCCCAAACAGCTGCTGCTGACTCTCTCCCCTGTGTTGCCTTGCATTAAGGGCTCCCAAAATTGTGTGGGGTACTAGAAAGTCTCCCATCAGCCTGTCCTCGGGGGGGATGCATCCCTCAGCCCAGCAGAGGTGTGTCCAGCCAGAGAAAAAGAACAGAGTTCAGCAAGCCCAAGTATGACTGAGGGCAGCTCCCGCTGAACCGGTGGCTTTGTATCTACACCGGGTGGATATGAGGTACCATGATCACCCAAGCCTTGGCTTCCAGCCCGGAGCTTTTCACTCACAGGCACTGAAGAACTGGAAGGACCCCAGTGTATCCAGGGCCATAATCCACCTCCTGGCAAAGCCGCTGGCCTGGGACGAAGATCAAACCCAAACACAAGTTTCAATTCTTGCCTTACTCTCTAAAACCTTTTCTCTCTCCCATTTCCCAGGACTGCATCTCTGTGATGCCAGTCCAGTGGGGTTCCCATGGACAGGGCTCTGCTCCCTGTTGCCCGGGCACTGAAGTGACCAGGAAATAGGCGGTTTCTCCGGAAAAGCCCCAGCCTTTTCTCCTGGCTGCCTCGCTGGGAGCCCCCTGGTAACGGGGAGAGGGCAGGGAGGTGTCTGGCCACAGGGTGCTCACACCTAGTGGGGCAGGAGCCCTCATGGGCTGGCAGACATCCCCTGCTGTCAGCTCCATGGCTGTGGCAACGGTGCCTGGCGAGCTGTTTCCCCAAGCTTGTGGTACGAGGCTGTGGGTCCTGGCATGGGACACAGGACCTGCCGGCAGAGCATCCTTCCCCCAGGGCAGAGCTGTGCTGGTGTGCAGAGCCGCAGGGCTGTGGCTTCATCCCACTGGCTCCGTGCAGCCGCCGCGGGTTCACCTGTCCCTAAACCTGTGGGTTGGGGTGTGTGGACAGGAGGGAGCGCACAACATAAAGGAAAAGAGCACGATGTGCAGAGCTACGTGGACAGCCTTGCCCACAGGGCTGATCCTCATCCTCAGAGTGAGGGAGGGATGGTGGTGGGGTGGGAGCAGAGCTGGCAGGATGGAGGGAGAAATGTTCTTGCTTGGAATAAAGCAGGGAACTGTTTGTCACTCTTCTTAGAAATGGCCAGTGCTACCTGGGGGCCCCAGTCATAAATGAGAAATCACACTTTGCATGACCTGGGCTCTCGACCACAAGCGCCAGCCCCAGGGCAGCAGGGTGAGCAGCCAGGTGATGCCGGGGCTGAGCCCTTGTCCCGGCTCCCGGGGCAGCACCCTCGCTGCAGCAGCTCCGTGCGGCCCGTGGCCACCACTGCGGCCCCACACAGAGCTGCTGCAAAAAGGGGCTCCCCTGCGGGATGCCGAAACACTCAGGCTACCCCTGCGGAGTCCTCACCAGAGCACCCGAGGGGCTCTGAACAAGCAGGGGGCTTTTGGGGGCAGCTGTGTGTCAGTCCTGGCAGGGCTGCTGCTTGGCTTCCCCAGGCCTGGAGGTGAGCAGGACCATGGGGACACTGCCATCGTTCCCCTGTGAGCAGCAGCAGGCAGCGGGACCGGCAGCAGGGCATGGGAGTGCCTGTGGCCATGACTCCTCTGCCTGGAATGGGTGCAAACACTGCAACCCACCTTTCCAACAGACTCACAATGCTTTCTGACCTGGTCTCCTATTACCCATTTATCTACATTTAACTCAGTTATTAATAGATGAGGGATTTTGCCCCTTGAAGGTCCAAACAGGACCTGTTTCTCCATTCTCAGCTATCGCATTGGTCCACAAAGAGAATTCAAGTAACCCAGAGGGGTGCGGTTTGGTTAGTATATCTCCATTAGCTCTCCTGTGCAGTGAATTTGCTCTTTTCCCATTTCTATTGCATGGAGAAACTCTCTTTTTCCAGGTTCCCTCAAGTTCCTAGTGGGGTTAGGCATAAAACTAACATTTTAGGAGGACTTGGGAACCAGGAGGGCTCAGAGGTAGAAGCATTTCTGTTAGGGCATAGCTTTCAATGGACTCAATGAGAGGTTCCACTTAAAATTGAGAAGAAACTTGTTCCCGATTAGGGTGTCAGAGCCTGGCCCAGGCTGCCCAGGGAGGTTGTGGAGTCTCCTTCTGTGCAGACATTCCAACCCGCCTGGACACCTTCCTGTGTAACCTCATCTGGGTGTTCCTGCTCCATGGGGGGATTGCACTGGGTGAGCTTTCCAGGGCCCTTCAGCCCCTCACATTCTGGGATTCTGGGATTCCATGATCCTACGGGTGTCTTCTAACTAAAAGGATTCTATGATTCTATGCTAAGCCACCTTCCCATCAGCATCCTGCAGCTATGTGGCAGGATGCTCCAGCCCCGTGAGGTGACGTTGCTCCAGCACTCCTTTCCTGAGCCCTGGGAAGGAATGTGGGAGGGTGTCAGTTCAGCCCAATCCCATTTTGCACTGAGCAAGACCATTTTGCTTCTCTCTGATACTTGCAGTCGGTTTTGAGGACCAGCAATGCAAGAGGGTTCCCGCTCGCAGAGGTGTAAATGCGTCTCTCAGCGTTATTGCGTGGTGCTGCAGCTGGAGAAGCCGTCCTGTCCCAGGGCAACTGTTCTTTCACGTCTTTGGCATCAAACTATGCTTGCGTGATGCAAGATCTCACACTGGGAACTCAACCCGAGGGAAAGGAGGCGTTTCTCCTCTTCTTTGGCAGGACGTAAATGAAAACCATATTCCCAATGCAGGCTGAGGCTCCCTGGTGGCCTCCCCATGAGGCAGGGGACATCCAGGCATGTCCCAGGCTGCACCAGGCGCCTCGTGCTGCCCTCCCTGCCGTGGCAGTGGGAAATGAAGTCTGTCCTGTGTGTGCCATCATCTGTCCTGCCTGTGCCATCATCTGTCCTGCCTGTGCCATCATCATCTGTCCTGTATGTGCCATCACGCTGGCATTGCTGCGTTGGGCAAGCGCTGCTGAGAGTTTTCTTTCCTGGGGACGCTCCCTTTGCACATGCTCCACAGTACCCAGGCAAGCCCAGTGCAGTGCCCAGGGGGCAAAGATGAGTTTCATAGAGCCACCATGAAATCACCTGTTACTACCAGGTTCAACAGATCCACGACCAGGCCAGCTTTGAGCAATTTATTAAACCGGTTTTCTTCCATATTTAACCCTCCCACTTCACCACTGTTTCCCACCTGGGGCCTTTTGTACAAACCTTCCTGCTGAGTTCCTGGTGCCCCTCCAGCTTCCACATCTTCCTTTAAGGTTTTTTCTCAATTGACTCAAAAATCGGAGTTGATCAGCCCGAAATCCTGAAATTTCAAAAAAGAAAGTTTGTGAGTTGTGGAGATTTTCACGGTTAGACTTTTCAGTTTTTGAACATAACTGCAAAAGTGGACTTTTGTCTTTCAGGGAGAACTGGATTTTCTGAGCTCATCATGGGATATCACCAGCTGCAATTCCAGAAAATCATGTGTTGTGAAGCTCTCAAAAACCCTTGAGAGCCTCATTCATTTCCTCTTCCTCCATACACTACAAAACAGTGTGATTTATGAACAGCTGCATGCTCCCGAGGATGGAACAGCATCTCTCCAGTTGCAGATGGGCATCCTCAACGCACTCCAGTGCTGCAGGTCACCTGCTCCTGCCCCAGAACGGAGACATCTCTGCGGGTTTTCTTCAGGCCACGTCAGGAAGATCTTGGATGCAAACCCCTGAGAAATGAAGAGTGTTGCTTCAGCATGAAGCAGCACAGGGACTGCCGGGTGTCCCCTGCCCGGCCTCTGCGCGGCACCCGGGTTGGCCGCTCAGCCTCCCTTCTGCACTAATGTGTGCAAAAGAATCTGAAGAAACGTGGTCCTGCGAAGGGTGTTACAATGCTGCAGGACAGAAGAGCAAGCAGGACCCCCGCCTGGAGTGTCACAGTTGAACATTCTCCCTGAGGATGGAGCGGGTTGCAGAGGCGGTGGAGGAAGGAGAAGGAGAATAGCTGTGTCCTGGGATGATCTCTGGGGCTTTCAGGGCTGCTAATGCTTCACTCAGAGCCACCATCCTGACCTTTTAAGATAGGTTTGTGCTTTGTAACTGGGACAAAAGGGAAAAAAAACCCCACCCAGGTTCATTTGTGGGAAGCTGGCAGTGTGACATCCAGGTGATCCCCTGTGCGTGGGGATGGGGCTGTGCCTGGGAAGGGCATGGGAAGGATGCTTGTCCTGCCTTCAGGTTTGTTCCTGCTCTCAGGTTTCAGCAGGTGACTTGGATGAAACTGCTGAGTGCAATTTTTCCAGCTTCAGCTGGGTCGTGCCTTTGTGTGGGGTGGAAGAACAATCATTGCTTCATGTGCCTCTGGCGGGAGCCACAGGGAGACACTGCCCTGCCGCGGGGAAAGGCTTTCCTTGCTCGAATGATACTTTAAGCCCAATGTCCCTGAGCAGGGCTGAAGTTAAACCCTTGGTGCAAGAAAATAGCATTTTGCGTGAGTGTGAAATTTGGCAGAGACCAGGGGTGCGAACAGCTCGCCAGAACCGAGTGCAGCAGCCGCCCGTCTGCTTCCCAAGAAGCGGCCGGCGAGGTCCAGCTCCTGAAACATGCCCTGTGCTGGGTGTCAGAGGAGCTGCTCAGCCCGGTGAGTCCTCTGGAGAGCTGAAACTAGCCCAGGCGTGTGGGAAGGTGCTGCCAGGGAAGGAATGATCCTGCTCAGTGTGTGCTGACCAGACTGGAGCTGGGCAGAGGCTGCTGTGGATGAGCGACCACGTCCCGCTCCCAACACATCCCCCTCTGCTCCAGCTGGATCCCCCACTCTGCCGGGGAGACATCAGGTCCTTGTCAATGGGTTTATGTGGGGAGGTTTTGGTGGCAGGTGGCTGCAGGGGTGGTTTCTGTGAGAAGGTACCAGGAGTTGCACCCATGTTGGACCCAGTCAGCTCCAGCTGGCTCCAAGATAGACCCACTACTGCCTAAAGCTGTGCCCATCAGGAAAGATGATGGTTCTCTGGTGATAATGCAGTTAAGAAAGAGAAAAAATGCTGTGGAGCAGCTGGGAGAGAGCAGTGAAAAGATGTGAGAGAGAAGGAGGTGCTCCAGGCACTGGAGCAGAGATTCCCTGCAGCCCGTGGTGCAGACCACGGTGAGGCTGGATGTCTCCCACAGCCCGTGCAGGTCCATGGTGGAGCAAAGAGCCATCTGCAGCCCATGCAGGTCCATGGTGGAGCAGAGAGCCATCTGCAGCCCATGCAGGTCCATGGTGGAGCAGAGAGCCACCTGCAGCCCATGCAGGTCCATGGTGGAGCAGAGAGCCATCTGCAGTCCATGGAGGTCCATGGTGGAGCAAAGAGCCATCTGCAGCCCATGCAGGTCCATGGTGGAGCAGAGAGCCATCTGCAGCCCATGCAGGTCCATGGTGGAGCAGAGAGCCATCTGCAGTCCATGGAGGTCCGTGGTGGATCAGAGAGCCACCTGCAGCCTGGGGAAGCCCCCACTCCTCTGCCTTCCCACAGCAGGAGCTGCTCAGCCTCTGAGGGTTGGTTTGAGCACCAAACTGCTGCCAGGACCCTGCCTGGCTCCCACCACATCCTTCTCCCACTAATCTTATAGGAAGGTTTGCACATGCCTTGCTAAATGATTTGGCTTCCCTTTTTGACATCCCACACATGCCCCTCTTTGGAAGTGAGCCCTGGGATCGGCACTTTCAGTTCTCCTGTGGTTGCATGAGTGCCCGACCGCAGCAGGACTTCCACAAACTGAGGCCAAGGGCAGCTGCCAAGCAGCTGCTGCGTCCCGACCGCTGCCAGCCAGAGGCAAGTGAGTGTGAAACAGAGGAGCCGAGCCCTGTCCCAGGCTGCAGGTGCAGCTCAGGCTCCTCTCGTCACCTCACCAGGACTGTCACACCTGCGGGGCGGGAGGGCAGCTCGAAGGGGAGAGGATGGAAACCCGGTCCTGTGGCTTCAGCAGCGGGTGTGTGTGCGAGGAGCCACATCTGCAGTGCCTGGAATAACCGCGGTCCCTGGGCAGCTCGTGGTGAGGAGCTCACTGGGGAACCAGGCGCTCACCTGGACACTTGCTTCAAGCTTTCAAGTAACATCTTTACAGGCACAAATTTCACAAATAACCATTTCAGGGTCGAGCCAGAGCCCGTGCCAGCTGTGTTCATTGCTGCCACATGCCTCTTTGAGCAAACAAAGCTGGGAGCAAGTGGCATTTACACAGCTGTGATGTTCCTACCAACCCCTCCTACCACCCAGTGTTGTCCATGGATGAGTAAGATGACAACAAACATACATGATACTTTCCTTGAGGCCTCTCCCAGTCTCCAGCTATCTTCAGTTAGGGGGATTTCCTGAGCCAGATGTGATTTCCTGATTTCTCTGTATTTACACCCTTCAGTAGATCCTTCCTCTCTGGACTTGTCAAAAAAATTCCCTTTGGGTGCAGGCAACACCTGCATCAGCACCATCCCTTGACAGGGAGCTCCTGCCATCCCAGCATGGAGAGCCGCCTGCTCCAGGTGGGGTTGAACCCACCGCCGGCTCATTCATGCACAGCCAGAGCTGGTGCCTCTGTCTCTCTCCAGGACGATCCTGAGTTTTCACATCCCATCTGTATCTTTCCTGGCGGGAGGTTCCTGCTCAGATAGGAAGGTCCTTCCCACCAGAGTTTCTCAGGAACCTTTTGGTCGCCACAGTGTCTGCAGGCAGGGCCCATCCATCCCTGCTGCCCCTTGTGGGCCCCACTCCTCACACAGCACCCGGGGAGCATCCCAGGGGCAGGATCAGCCCCTTGCTCTGCGCTGGCTGTACCCCGCAGCCAGGTCCCACCTGGGGCCAGTGGCACATTCACCATGGGACAGAGGTACGCCGTTATCCCGCAGGCTGGCCCTGACCTCCTGGATTTTCCCTCCAGCGATGTAGTTTCCACTGCATTTAAAAATAAAATCCCAGCAATAAAAGCTCTGGCTAATTTTATACCCGGGCTGTTTTTCCCAGGGTCCCGCAGGACGAGCTGCCTCCCGCAGCCCCGCAGTGCAGGTCCGTCCTGCGGCACGGACGGTGCTCACACAGCCGTGCTGGTGTCGCACGTGGACAGGGTGCGGGGTGGATGTAGGATGTGTGGGTGGGTTGGAGCACAGGATGTTGAGCTATGACAGAGCTTGTTGCCCATGGAGCAGATCCTTCCTCTTTGCCTTGCTGGGAACCAAGAAAGCTGAGGTCTCCATGTGCGGAGCTGGGAGCACAGTTTGGTGTGATGTGTCCACGGCCATGGCGTGAGCACAGACACGGTGTGGCCATGGACACAGTGTGAGCACAGATACCATGTGAGCACGGCCATGGTGTTAGCATGACAGAGTGTGACCACGGAAATGGTGTGGGCAGAGATAAGATGTAAACATGGGCATCATATGACCACAGACATGGTGTGAGCATAGACATGGTGTGAGCATGGACACGATGTGACCATGGGCACGGTGTGAGCACACAGTGTGACCATGGACACAGTGTGAGCACAGACACAGTGTGACCATGGACATGGTGTGAGCACAGACACAGTGTGACTATGGACAGGGTGTGACCATGGGCACGGTGTGAACACAGACACAGTGTGACCATGGACACGGTGTGAGCATGGACACGGTGTGAGCACAGACACAGTGTGACCATGGACATGGTGTGACCATGGACACAGTGCGCATGGTCCCAGGACAGCTGGGCACACAATGAGTGTGCACACCCACAGGTGTGCTGCTGTGCCCGTGCTCGTACTTGTGTACCCGTGGCAGGGGGTTTCTCCAGCGGTACTTGAATCCCGGAGCAGTGCTGTGAACGCTGGCACTCGGGTGTCTGTGCAGGTGTCTGTCGTGGTTCAACCCGCGCTGGCAATACAACCACCACAGCCGCTCACTGACCCCCGCTCCACCCAACCCGCAACAGGGGAGAGAATCGAAGGGGAAGGGAGAAACTTGGATTGAGATAAACACAGTTTGGTAAAACAACAAAATATTAACACACTACTAGTAAATATACACAATATATATATTATAATATTATACACTATAATATATATGTATGTGTATATATGTATATATGTATATGTGTATATACGTATATACGTATATATGTATATATGTATATATGTATATATGTATATATGTATATATGTATATATGTATATATGTATATATGTATATGTGCATATATATATTATATATAATACGTTACTAGTAAATATATATAAAAATAGAAATAAAAGATACTCAAGCTCTGTCCACAACAGAGCAGCCAGTCCCAGCAAGCTGCACCTAAAGCTGATCCCAGAGAGAGAAAAGAGAGGAAAAAGGCAGAAAGGCTCAGAGGCCTCTGCAAAATGGCAGAAACCAAACTAAACGTCCTGACCAAAAGTCCCCTGGCTCCAACAACAAAAAAGAAGAGAGATGAAAAATATCCAACGCATGCAAGAGAAAGTGCCCAAGAGAGGGCAAAGAGTGGAAGGCCCAGCTCTCCTTATACATGAAGCACAACGCCAATGGGCTGGTACGGTCTCATTGCTCAGTCTGGGTGTCAGTCCAGCTCTGTCCGTCCATCCCCTTCCTCGCTGCCTCACACCTGCGGGCAGAGCTCAGAGTGTCCTTGGCTCTCAGACCAGAGCAATTCAAAACATTAACTCTGTGCTGGGCTGTTACCTCTTGTTCTCAAACTAAGTCCAAATACTGACTGTGCTGGCTATGGAAAAGAAAGGTTTCTAACTGCATGAAGAACTGAATGAACATCATTTTCAGTCAAACCAGCACAGTGTCTCCCCTGGCAGCCCCCACCTGCCTGTCATTTGGGGGAGTTCGAAGGCTCACGGGCTGAGCAGGAGCATCTCCGCAGCTCTTGAGCTGCAGCAGGGCTCTGCAGTGCCGTGCCCGTGGTTGGGCTGTGGTGGCTGTCACAGCCTGACGCTGTCCCACAGCCAGGACAGGGGAAGCCACCTCGCAGCCCTGCAGCTGGGCTGGCAGCTGGAACGATGGCAAAAGCTGCCCTGGCACTGCCAGCCTGCGGGGATGGAGACCCAGGAGAACAGATCCTGTCCTGCAGACCCACATCCCGAGGGTTTGCCATGCAAACGTTCTGTGAGCAGGGAGAGGCACCAACCCCACCGGGACACAGGAGGAGGAAAAGCAGCTCACGGCTGTGGGAGAACGGTGAAAATCCCTGGAAAAGCCACAGGGAGTGGAGATGGGTCCCAGGGCAGCACGGGTGGGTGTCCTTGAGCTCCCTCTGTCCCCAGGACATGGCAGGGCCATGGTGAGAGCTGCACACCCCCGCAGACTCGCCGGCAGAGCTGTCCTGTGGGACATGGAACAACGGGGGCGTTCCTGTCGGTGTGGGATCCTGCTGGGTGAGCTGCTCGCAGCCTTACAGCTCTAACAGTCCCAACGGCTTTGTCTTTCCTCTTAACCAACATGTTTTGCAACGTTTAGGTTTTCATAGCTCCTTTGGTTTCATAAGACTGGGCTCCCGCTCAAGGTGGGTGTTGCAAGGGAAAGCTCAGTGATGGGAGTGATGAAGGTTGAGGCCCCTGGAGAGGAATAAACGCTCTCTCCTAAAAGTATTGTTTACAAGAACTGTCTTCTTCTTTTTTTTTTTTTTTTCCCCTAATTTCATGCTTTCAGAAGGGCCAAGGAGGTTTATGACTTTCTTGGAGTTGGCAGCTCTGCAACAGCCTATTCATCGGAGGAAAATGTGAAAAAAAAGGCTGGGCTGTAAAAACTCCCCAGGATTTTGGGCAGGGAAGCACAATGAGAGCTGACACGTCCAGGTGTCCCGGGAGGGGCAGCGCACGGGGTGCCAGGGACACTGCCAGGGTGCTGGGCTCACCCGTCCCCGCGGGACAAGCCCGCAGCCCAGCAGGGAGCTGTGGCCGCTGGCACTGACCAGCCACGTGGCCACCGGTCAGAAGGCGTTTGCATCTGTGCAGGAACATCAGAATCAGGATGTCTCTCACAAGCACAAATTATTCTCTTCCTGAGCCATCGATAATAAATATTTAATGACGGAATTGTTCCGTGATTTGGTTGTTATCTTCCTGGCCCACCCAGCTGAGCTCTCTGCAGGCCGGCCAGAGCTCGTCCCTGGCGGGGGATGTGGCACAGAACCCAGACCCCAGCGCAGCTCCCAGCGCAGGGGGATGTCCCATCGTCCCTGGGTCTCCCTTGCAAAGTGTTTCAGCCTGAGGGCAAATGGAGATTCTGAAATCTTTTAATATCTAATGAAGATTTTGGAAACATTCCAAACAAGTGGATGCTCTCTTCACGTCAGAGCTCATGCCAGGAGTAGCAGGAGAGGGCCATTTGTCCGTGTGGTTTTTCCGCTTCAACTGGCCCTAAATACAGCAGAAGGCAAAACAAAAGGGTGTTTAAAAAGCCTGAACTGAACTCAGAACAATAAAAAATCTTTTTGTTTTGGGCTAAACAAAACCTTGGGGGCTGAGGTGATATCTTTTGGGTTTCATTGTTTAGTCAATAGGACAAAGACTGGTTCTTTCCCAGTTTGACCAGCACCACATGGGAGCTGTTCATCTTCAGCAGGGATGGAAAAAGCCGTTGTGGTTTGCGAGCCGCTCAGCGCTTTTGTAGAAATGAAGCAACACAAAAACGCACGCAAGGCTCTGGATGGGAATGTCACCGCTGCAGGCCGAGCTGCACCCGCCACGTCCGGCCCCGCACCACCGAGCCCGGCGCCATGCGCGGCACAGCCCGTCTGGAGCTTCTCCGCACCCCCATCTCCACGGGGCACATAGAACAGTTTGAGTTGGAGGTGACCACGAAAGCTCATCCCTGCCAACCCCCTTGCCATGAGCAGGGACATCTCCACCCAGATCAGGTTGCTCAGAGCCTATCACCTCACTCCTGGGGACCCTGAGGGGTAAATGCAGATAAATATTTTGCCATGCATGTGTATACGACAGCATGAGGGACAATGCCAGCCTGTGCAGCTGGTGCGGGCTCCCAGTGCCTCCCTTTTTCCCCTCCATTGCAGACCTGTCCGGGTGTCGAGGGTTAAGATTGCGGGGTGACAATAAAACCCTGGCAGATGTATTGTTAACCCCCTCTCCCCTCCAACTTCCCCCTTTTTGCCCCTCCCTCTCCCCCCTTCCCACTCAGGACAGGTGATCGGGAGGGAAAGAAGGACAGAGAGAAGAGAGTTGGGAAAATTAACAATGTTTTACTAATGGTACTAATAAGAATAGAGAAAATAATACAAAATATACAAAACCAATCTTGAAAGTCTCAGCAACTGCAGAGCCGGCAGACGAAGTCCTGGACTGGACTCTGCAGCCAATCGGAGCTGGATTCAGTCTGTCACTGGCCTCAGTTCGCAGGGACGACTCACAAGGTCCTCTCCTAATGTCGCCATAAGGAAAAGGGAAAAAGCAAAGGCAAAAGGGAAAAGGGACGAGATCCTCGTGATCTCCCACTTTATATGAAGTGTTCACGTAAATGGAATGTTATACACAGTTGGTCAGTTTCTTGGTCTCTTGTTTCTCGTTGCCCCTCTCGCGAGATGTCCATCTGTGCTTATCAATAAGTTTGCATTCCATTGCTAGGTTTACCAAAACATGTGTCTGGTTCTCCAGGAAAATGCAGTTAATATGAAGCTTTAGCTGACAGGCAAAATTCACTGAAAGAGAAGCTTGTTTTTAACAAAACCAGGACACCGGGTTGCCCACCCGTGAATCTGCCGCCTGGTTCAGGTGTCTGCCAGGACCACAGCGGTGTGGAGGAGCCCAGGGCTGAGACACAACAAACTCGTGTCACTTGTGACACCCTCCTCACAGGCACGGTGATCATGGCACCTGTGCGGGGTCTGGCAGGGCCTGGCCAGCACCAGTCCCTGCACCGCAGCTCTGTCCTCACCAGCCAGGAGCTGCCAGGCTGTGCCTGGGGACACGGGGCTGGGATGTCCTGTTTGCATCGGGCTGACACCACTGTACCTGAGCTCTGCCCTGTGGGTCCCCATCTGCAGGACACCAACCGTGGCCACGGCTGTGACCCTTGCCTGGGGGCAGCTGCAGGATGCGCAGGCAGCCCTGCCCGTCGTCAGGTTCTTGACAGGAAGATTTGATAATGGTTGCTTTTTCTTCTCCCGAAGGAAAAGGGCCGGGGGACCTTCCTACAGCCACCACGTCCCTACTTGGTATCTTCCTGGGCTTGTAGACACCCCTCAGGCATCCTTCATGGGCAGGAGATTGTTTTCAGCAGCCAAAAGAAACGAAACCTGCCTGCCTGGACCTGTCTGAGGACAGGGTGTTCCTGGCTGCCAGCAGCAAGGGACAGCAAATCTGTGGGGTCCCTCGGACCCTTTCAGGGATGCCCTTGGGGAAAATGGGGGACATGCCTCCAGGAGAGGCTCTGGGGCAACAGGATTCGCTGCCTCCAGCACTGGCCCCCAGGCCCGGCCACAGCTGCAGGGTAAGCGGGAGCTGCGTGTCCTCCCTGCTCGGTCTCCACGGGTCCAGGCTCCAGCAGGTCTTGGGAAGGAATGGAGGAAAAATGCTCAATCATTGAAATGGTGCGGGCACACGGCAGCCCAGGTGTCCTGCTGTGGGCATGTGCTGTTCCACATGCCCTGTCTACAGCTGGGGAAACCGAGGCAGAGCAGTTAAACGGTGCCATGTGGATGGGTTTTAATTGTTCCTGGGCCACGGCTTCAGCCCGGCCTCCCGCACAGGCTCCCTGCCCATACAGCCTTTTCTGCCCCTGCAGCTGCCTGTCCCTGCCCAGGGCTCGGCCCTACTTGCCATGATCCCATCTCATAGGAAGGGTGTCCCGATGGCAGGGAAGGGCGAGGGGGTCATGTCCACCATGTCTGCACCCACTGCTGCAGTGGTGTCCTGCAAGGGGATGCTTTCAGTCTAAGGACACCCATACGGTGAGTGTGGCCCCTCCAGGGTGCTGGCCAGGCCCCCAGCCCCTGCTCTGGTCCCCGATGGCTGGTCACCGAGGGTGAGGAAACAGGGCGGATATCCGCCATGCACAGCTGCCTCTTTATGTAATGCGGGGAGAAAAGCCACGGTCCCCATGGCGTGCAGCTGCTGAGCAAAGCAGGAATTTTGGGAGCCCCACCCCTCCTCCCGCAGCGGGTGTCCCTGGGAGGGACCATATGGCTTCAATCAGCTGTACCTTGGACGGGGCTCGGCTGGCGGCGCAGGCAGCGCTGAGCACCCGCGCCGGGCTGGGGTCACGGCCATGGGGACACATCGGACCTGGCAGGATCACAGAATCGTAGAGTGTCCTGAGCTGGAAGGACTCACACGGATCATCGATTCCAACTGCTGTCCCTGCACAGGACACCCCACAGGTCACCCCGTGTGTCTGAGGACGGTGTCCAGTCTCTTC
Source organism: Columba livia (assembly GCF_036013475.1). Classification (NCBI taxonomy): domain Eukaryota; kingdom Metazoa; phylum Chordata; class Aves; order Columbiformes; family Columbidae; genus Columba; species Columba livia. Next base: position 11,076,288 of record NC_088620.1, read on the forward strand.
TTGAACACTGTCAGGTTGGGGCCGTGACCCCTCCCTGGGGAGCCTGTTCAGTGTCCAGCACCTCTGGGTGAAGAACCTTTTCCTCATGTCCCACTGACCCTCCCTGGCACATCTCCTGCCGTTCCCTGGGCTCTGTCACTGTCACAGAGCAGAGCTCACCCTGCCCCTCCTGCTCCTGCTGAGGAACCTGCAGCCCATGAGCTCTGCCCTCAGTCTGCTCTGCTCCAGCTGAGCAAACCAGGGACTGCAGCCGCTGCTCATCCGGCTTCCCCTCCAAACCTTCCCCAACTTGCTGTCCCTCCTCTGGACACTCTCCAGCAGCTTTATCTCCTTTTCTCCTGTGTCCCCAGCCCTGCACACAGTGAATGCTGCAGGTGACGCCAAGTAGAGCAGAGCGGGACAACCTGTGCTTGCCGGGTGCTGTGCTCGATTCCCCTGAGGTGGAGATGCTGGGGGTACCAGGGACGGTGCACCAGAGGCTCACCGGCTGCTGCCCCTGCCGTTCCCCACAGAGGGGAGGGCAGACCCGGTCCCTCGCCATCTGGGCAGGGGTCTTTGCTCCACCATCATATGAGCGGAAAACAGCATCCTCTCATGGCAGCTGCCATGGTGCCAGCCTGCGGGTCTGAGATGCGCCAGGCAGCCCCTTAGCCAAGACAGCCCTGCACAGTCTGTCCCCCCATACCGGTGAGGACCAGCCCCAGGACCCAGAAGCTTCTCCAGATCACCACATCCACAGCTCATCTCCCAGAGATTCGCACTGGCAAGCTCAGGACAGGCGGTGCAGAGCACTGGGCTGACAGCACGCTGGGCATGGGGCTGCTGCAAACCACCCAGGGCAGTACGAGCCTTTGATGGGCTGAGCAGTTTCTGACTGTGCGGCAGGGAAGAAAAAAGCACAAAATGTACAGGCTGAGGGCCCAAGATGCAGTTTTCCTGCTGGCATTTGGGATAATTGCTCTGCTGGGAGAGCAGCCCTTCTCTAAGGGGGAGTAGCTGGGCACGCAGCCCAGCCTCCAAGGGCGTGAGAAGGGCATGGAGCTGGGCAGGAGAAGAAAGAGAAACTGCAAATAGACCTGAGTGACTGGATCCTTCCCAAACCGCATTGCCGAGGACACGGAGGATGAGATCCTGCAACGCCCGGGGCAGCTCGGGGCCGGTCATGTCTACGGGTTGAGCCCAGACAAGGGCCGAGTACAGCACGTTCCTGACACCAGCCCCCATCGCCAGGCTCCGGCGGTGGGAACCCTTGTGCGTATCACCCTGGTGTCTGTGTTAAACCTCCGGTGACATGAGGATCGACTATGTGGTGCTGCACCTGGGTTTGACAAGCTCAGGCATGGAAAGGCTGAGTCAAGGTGGGTTGGCAGGAGCTGTCCTGGTTGGGGACAGCAGAGACCTGCTCCAGCTGTTCCCAGTGTGGACCACAGCTTCACACAGCGGTTTCCAGATGTGATCAGAGCCCTGCAGGTGCATTCACAGATATCTGCAGACCCAGCCTTAGTGGGAGCAGAGCCTGAAGAGAAGGGAAGCCTGGACCAGCACAGCAGTGGTGTCAGCCCCTGCAATTAAGGCTGCCGGAGCAGACACAGCCCAGACACCTGGGTGAGGGTCAGCACAGGCCAGACCCATCAGGGACGCAGAAACAGTGTGACCAAGCCAGGGTGACAGCGCAAGTTCAGCCTTGCACCTCCCAGAGGACCCTGGTCCCCGCAGGCCCATCGCACCCCTGGAACACCCCAAGTGCTGCTGGGCCATGGCAGCGGGGAGCGGCCCTGGCTCTGCCCAGAGCAGCACTCAATGGGCACCATGATCCTCTGTCCCTTGAAAGACCTCACAGGCTTTGCATTGCTCCTCTTTGCCCTGTCCAGGATTTGCGGCTGCCCTAAGCACCACTTGACAGATGCCCCTGCAAAGATCCTGCTCTCAGCCGTGGGTGAGCTGGCTCACATCCCCTCCTCCCAGCTCTGCTCCCAGCAGGGGAGGCTCAACCCTGAGGGGTCTGCAGGGTGCACGGGGTCCCAGTTCACCCCACCACCCCAAGGGGCAAAGGGAGGTGACTCTGGGCAGCACAGAACCCTCATTCACCCCGGCGGGTGCTGCCAGCCTTGGACCAGGGCAGGGGGTGCACGGCGCAGCGTGCCCTGCCAGCACAGTCACTGGAAGGGACTCACTGCAGGGCACCAGGGTCACTGTGCCCACAGCCACAGGGGCCAGCTCCGAGGGAGGGGGCTTAAAAAGAAATAACAGGTTGTAAACTGCACCAGCAGTACCTGAGGAGTACGACCCCCCAGCACAGGTTCCGGAGGAGCTGCCAGGTGAAGCTATGAGCACTGGAAGGGGTGCAGGTGGCTTCATGACCCCATCTCACAGCAGTGAGGAGAGACCGGGGAGTCCCCAGCCCCAGAGAAGCCCAGATGGGACTGGAAGGGCATGGGAACATGGGCTGGAGCAGAGACCCGCTGGGCTCCTCCTGCTCAGGCTGTGATTGTGCAACCTCAGCTCCCCCCAGAGCCCATGGGACAGGAGCGGGAGGAATTGCAAGGCTCACAGCAGTATATGTATGGGCTGATTTAGGCAGAGACAAAAGGCTAAATTAAATAGTTCAGCCCACTTTATTATCTCTACAGATCCTCCTTATAAAGAGGGTCACTTTTAATTAAACCTCAGGCAAAACAGGCTCTGGACACCAGAGGTGGCATTATGAAAGAGAGGGAAGACACCGATGTCCAGGGGACAACTAACACCCTACTCCTGCAGATAGGCGACCCGACTCGCCATGGCCTTGCTGCTCCTCCTCCCTGTCCCTGGCACAATGCTGATCCCCACTCTGGCACAGGGCAGCAAGTACAGGGTAGAGCAGGGATTCATGCCTTGCACCGAGCCTCAGGTCAAGATGAACCTCAAAGAGAGAAGCTGCATGGGACAGACAGTGCTGGACAGAGAAAAACAGGAGTGAGAAGGGAATTGGTCTGCACGGTACCCAGCCCATGGCAGGGCAGGTCCAGCACCTTCAGCCCAGCTCAGTGCATTGTGCCAGGAGTCAGAGCACGAAACTACCCTGGAGAGAAAGGTCCTGGTCTGGGAGCTACAGAGGGCCAGGCCTGCGCTACATGGATTCACAAGGATCTCCCATGGAAGCACCAGAAGTACCAAGTACCAAGCCACAGTAGAAAATATTGTCCAGCTCAAGCATCGTCACTGAGCTGGGTGGGAAGGAGAAGGTATCCTGAGATACACCAGCCTAACAAGACCCACGCTTAGACCTGCCCCCCAAGAGACCTGGAGAGGGGCGCAGTTCACACTTGGATGTCACCCTGGGGAGCCGGCGTACACCATCAGCATAGGCAAAGCTGCCACTCCTTCACTTGGAGATGTGCAAAGGAAAGAGCCCATCAGCATCGATCCATCACCCACGTTCAGTCAAATACAAACCTTCGTCCTTCTGTGGAGTCAGGCTTGCGTTAGTATCCTCATGCTGGAGGACATCACTTCTCCTTTTAAAGTCATCAAAAAAAAAAATATAAGCCTGGCAGTCACAAGGAAACATTTGCCAGGTCAACCCAAATAAAGGGATGTAAAGGTGTCTGCCTCAATCTGCAAACAGCCTGGAACAGCAGCTCAGAGGTATGGACTACCTCGTTTGGGTCTATGGCTCATCAACTACGGGAGCCTGCAGACATGTAAACAGTGACTATGGCATCGCTACCGCAAACTGGAAAGAGGGATTACGCAGGGAGGAGCACCAGCTCGGGCACTGCTCTGGCCCAGTATCGTGTCTCTGGCAGGAAGAACTCAGGCAGCAGAGGGGGGCCAGGCACAGCTCATCAGATTTTCAGTCTTGTCTTCCGACAGTGGGACAAGCAGGGGATCGGCCACCCTTGCACGGCCTGGCTTGCTGGAGATGCCGGCTGGAGTGTTGAAGATGCATCATCTATTTCTGAGAGCAGCCAAAGTTCAGCCTGAGTCAGGCCAAGGGCACAGGAGCGCGTCCTGCGCGGGCAAAGGCCATTCCCAGCACGCGGGGGCTCGTGAGGCTGGGGGTGCAGTCCCTGCAGTCCCTTTAGAGAGAGAAAAGGAGCAGCTGAGAGCAGCACAGCTGGAGAGCCCAGCAGCAGAGCAGTGCGGGGATGCTCCCCAGGCAGGGCAGGGAAACACCCTCCTGGCTTCCTCCTGCAGCTCCAGACCTCGAGATCCGACACCTGGAGCAACGGGTGCAATGGGTTCTGGGCAAGAGTCCCACAAAACCCCCGAGGAAGCTCGAGGATGTGGAGTGGGGAGACAGGCACTAGATGAAGGTGGAGTCCAGCTGGCTCGTTTCATGGTTATTGCGGGCACGAGCCTCAAAGAGCTGCTTGATCAGGGCGGATTTCTCCTGCTCCAACTGGGTGATGCGTTCGCTCTTGTCGGTCACCTCCTGCACGGGACAGAGGAGGAAAACGCTGCTTAAAGGAGGAAAATGCTGGTGTTCGCTGCACTGTGGGTGCTGGGACGTGAACCCAGCGGTGAGCCCGGCCCTGGCAGGGGCATCGCGGCTGACCCTTCCCCCGCAGCCCTGCGCACAGACCCAGCCGCAGCGCCCGCGCCCTCTCCTGACCTGCGTTTGTCACAGCCTCTTCCCTCAGGGGAGGATGCCCCGTCCCTGCCCGTGGACACTCAAACAGCTGCATGACATGGGCTCTCCAGCTGCATCCTGCACGCCCTTCTTTGCCACGACCAAGGTTGGCCAAGCTGAAGGAACACTTTCCACTGCCTCGGATTCCCACCCTGCCTCGTCTCCCAGCCTGCGAAGGGGATTTTCTCCCCCTGTAACCCACTCACCTTGGTGAGAAGCCGGTTTTGCTCCTTCAGCATGTTGATGGCTTGCTGGGAGCCTGCTGGGGCTGGGGACGTCGCGGGGCCCAGCCTGCTCAGAGCTGAGGAGGGGTGCATTGGCTGCAGAGAAGGTGAAGGGAAGGGATGAGGCACTGACCCTCCTTCCCAGTGGCCTCTCCAGCCCTTCCCAGGGCCAGAAGCCGTTTCTGTGGCACATGGGGAACTAAGAGAAGCCCAGCATAGGATTAAGACCCAGCACAGGGACTCCAGAAAGGCAGGCAGAGGTGGGCAGCGCTCCTGCCTGCGTGCCCAGGAGCCTGGTGGGACAGCCAGCTCCCAGAGGGCTGACTCAGCAGCTCAGCAGGGTGGTTTCCTTATTCACCTGACAATGGCTGCACGTTTTTGGGGATGTCCTTTAGTTCCTCAAATGCCTTGAGCATCCTCCAACCCAGCTCGGGACTACCTGTGCTGTCCTTTCGGCTGTCCCCCATCCCCTGCCTTGCTGCCCACAGACCCGAGTCACCTCCCCAGAGCCCAGGGAAGCTGTGACAGTTCTGATGTCAGCCCAACTACCAGTGTAAGCGGAGGGACAGGATGGGTCCTCACACAAGCAACCACAAGCTGCTTATCTGCTGCTCTCACCTTGCCAGTGGTGGAAAGAAGGTCACCCAGGCAGCGGTTCACCTCCTGCAGCTTGGGGACCAGGCGCCCCAGGTGGCTCTGGGTGCCCTCAGGGAGGAATTCCTGCGGGATGGGGGGAAGAAGAGGCTGGGGGTTACCATGGGGCCAAGTCCAGGTCCAGCCCACTTCTCCAAACCCAGACAGCAGCTCCAGACCCTCCCAAGCAGACAGGCACCCCAAGAACAAGCCCCAGACTCACAGCACTGGTTTTGTTCTTCCCCAGCAGCCTCTGGCGCTCCTGCATGAGCTGGATGTGCTGGTGGTACCACTCCCGGGCGCGCTCGACCAGCTCCAGACCCTGCAGCAGGAAATCCTTCTCCTGTTCCAGCTCCTTCATGTGCTTCAGCTGCGGGACAGAGCACGCAGAGGTGTCACCCCCTCCCCACCAAGACCCTGTCAAGCCCCAGCAGATGGTTTCTTCACGAAGCACAGAGGAATATGGATACAGGCAGGGGGGACAGCCCCTCTCCCCACAAAAAACCGTTGAGGAGCAGGATGATGGCTGCTGCCTGTTGCTGCTTTGGGGGAAGAGTTCTCTGGTTTGGGAGAACAACAGAAGCAGGTATGGGACAGTCAGGCCACCTCCGCCCTCCTGCTCCCCACTGCAGAAGCGGGTTTCTCTGCCTCGTACTTATCCAGGATGCAGCGAGAGCAGGGCCTGCAGCTGCTCCCCAGATCCCCCCAAGGCTGCAAGCATCGGCCGGCAGCATGAACACACGCGGCTCTCCCGGGCAGCAAGGAGCTGAGCTAAGTGTGCACACTGGGAGCTGGAGAAAACCTGCAGCCTTGTTTCTCCAGCACTCTGCTCCCCTCTCTGCTTTACCACCAAGGCACCTCCGAGCAGAGCAGAGCACAGCACACCTTTCTGCTGAGTCTCTGCTGGTATTTCAGGTTCTAGCACCAGCATCACCTGGAGACATTTATAGAATCACAGAATAGTTTGGGTGGAAGGACCCTTCAAAGCTCCCCCACTGCCACCCCTGCCGTGAGCAGGGACATCTTCACCAGCTCAGATTGCTCAGAGCCCCGTCCAGCCTGGCCTGGGATGTCTCCAGGGATGGGACATGTTTATGCACCTGGAGGGCTGGTACAATGGTTCCTGCAGCTCCTGTCCCCAGAGCAGCCCCTTGGGGCCAGCAGAGCAGGACCCTGTGTCACAGCACAGCCAAGGCCACTGCAGCACAGCCCCCCCAGCCCCCGGACCGGCAGTGAGGCTGGAGCAGCGCCCTGTGCCCCAGGGGACAAGGGGGTCCCCTGCTCCACTCCCACCTTCTTCTCCTGCAGCCCCTGGCACTGTGCTGCCACCAGCAGTCACAGAGGTGGCGAGAGAAGAGGGGACAGCCCTGAGGAATAGAGCAACCCAGTGACCCTTTCATCAGCCCTCACACAGAGAACCCAGGGCTCCCGCTGTCCTGAGCCACACCAGGCGGCTCCCCCGGCTCCTGTGCCTGTGTCTCCATGCCAGGAGCACAGGGAGCTGCCTGCCCTGCTGCCTCTGCCTTCTCTGCCACGACACAGCCTGGACCCCACCGCCCATGGCCAGACTGGGCTCCAGGAGAGTCTCCTCCAGGCACCAGTAGGACTTGGAACACCCAGAAGCTGCTGGATGCTCAGGAATATCTCCTGCTGCTTTGGAGAACACCTGGAAGGCGACAATTCAGCTCAAAAGTGATTGTGGACAGATCCCCACCCCCTGGGACAATTGAGACCATACCAAGACCTTTTTCAGGCCACCAGCACCTCCCCATCCCCACTGCCAGCCCCAAAGCCTCCCACCCACCCCACACCAGCCACCCTTTACACCAGGGCTGCTCTTGTCCCCACTGCTCCTGGAAATGCTCTTTGCCACGGGACAGCCCCCCGTTCCACATGCTTGGATGGACAGATGGACCAAAGGGGACATACCCACAGGAAGAAGCGCAGAGCCTTGGTGCTATGCCGGCTGTTGCTGAGGGGCATGAAGAAGATGCTGTACGTGGCAAGGACTCCCACCCAGCTCGGGCTGCAGCCTGCGACCGCCTGGCCCGCCCTGGTGCCGCCAGGCTTGCTGGCCAGCACGGCAGCCGGAAGGAGAGGCAGCATCCCACAGAGCAGGGGGACGTCACCCTCTCTGCCACGCGCGGGGACAGACGGCATCTCACTGGGGGTGGGATGCTCTGGGGGCAGCGGCAGCTTCTGGGGCAGGAGGAAGACAGAGCACTGGACTTGGCTGGTGCCACCTGGGGTAGCAGGGGAGGGGACAGTGCCACAGACTGGGCTGCTCACGAATGGCAGCGCTCAGCCTCTCACAGAAGGTCTCATCCCAGCTACCCCCTGTGGCCATGGGGAAATCAGGCCGATCGATGATGGACCAGCTGAAAAACACCAGCTGAGCAGACAGGAGCTGCAGTGGTGCCGAGGGTCCCGGGGCTGCAGCACAGCCCCCAGCCCTCTGCTTCCCTGCTCAGGATGAATCGGTTCCAGCTCACCCGGGGATGCAGGATGGACACCAGTGCTCCCAGTCCCCCATGGGCTTTAGGCAAATCAGCCTAATCACAGCTGAGTGCCTTGTCTCTGTGGGAGCTCAGCATCCTCTCAGCATCAGAGGGGAGGCGGCAGCACCACCCTGCACAGGGATTTGGTCCTTGCTGGACTCAAACCTCTTCTGACTGTCTCTGTATGCTCAGAAGTGGGATTAGTACCCAAAGGATCGTGCCAGGGTGCCAGGGAAGGGAACAGGGACAGACAGCCCTTCTCCAGGGACAGGAGCATGCCAGAGGCAGCGCAGCACTCGGGTACATGGGCAGGCAGGAAGAAAGGCAGAGGATCCTCCTCCCACCACCCCACACCAAGCTGGCGAGACAGAGGCAAGGGCAGCACAGGCTCAGAGCAAGAGTGCTTGCGGCAGTGCTGGGAACAAATCCCAGACCTCGGCAAGACCCGCTGGCCACCAGCGCCCCCTCATCAGCACCAGACAGGACCCCGAGCTCACAGCAGCGACGGCTCCAGCGGCACACACAGGGAAGAGCCCTGCCAGGGAAGGACCTTCCCCTCTCTGAAACAGCAATTCCCAGCCACCAAACCCTGAGAACCAGAGACCCCCAGACGCACACATTTACATTTATTACTCCTTGCCAGCCCTTCCCAGCAGAGAGCCCCTCGGCCCAAGAGCACCCGAACCTCTGGCATGGCCGCAAGCCCAGCAAAGCCTGTTCTGTGCCCCAAAGGCGGTGGCAGGCTGTGATCCACGCTGCCTGCGCCACCGGCCAGCCCCGCTGCGCTGGGGAGCCGGGTGACACCAGGGTGCAAGGACTGGAAGTGCAGAGGTGACAGTGGCAGCCTCAGCAGCAGCTCCGACACTGGCCAGAGCTTGTCCCGCCATCACTCATCCCGCAGGCTGGGTCCTGGCTCTCTTCCCAAAAAATGTAGCTTGAGCTTGTGAGCAACGTGCCCAGGCAGCTTTTCCATCCCACTTGGGAGCAGCACAGATCCCTCCATCCCGGCAATCTGACTCAGCCACCCCGGCTAAATCCAATACTGATTTCTTTGCATTACCGATAAACATTTCTCCAGAGCCAGGAGGATCAATGTGCTTGAGCTCTGACCTACAGAGAACAGCTGAAAGGGGACACAGCCCAGCACCACTGCTCACCAGCGCGGTGTACGCGACCTTCTCTGGGGCACTTGAAAGGCCCAGAGACCCACCTGCTCCTACACCTACACGTTTGCCTTTCCCTGCCTAAGTTTTTGCCCATGGGGATGGCACCTGTGCAGTCAAACACAGGCTCGGTGGGCAGAGCCCAGGGGAACATGTGCCTCCTGCCAGCCCAGCACGATTCGGGACAGAAAGCACCTTGAAAGTAATGGCAGGACCTCCACGTACATCAACAGAGCTTTGTATCTGAAATATCAGGATCTGCCCGGCAGCCCGTGGCTCACACACACACAGGATGGGCAGGGGGAGCCACAGCCCAAACAGAGCTGATGTCAGCACCGAGGGACACCTGCAGCCCACCCGCCCCCGGACCACGACAGGCCTGTCCCCTTACCATGCTGAAGTCCACGCCATTGGTGATGGTGTGTCTCCGGTGTTCTGCACGTCCCCGCTGATGCCTCCGAGTGTCCCCAGCCCCTGCGTGGCTGCCATCTCCCTGGGCCTGCCCAGCAGCCTTAGCATCACCACCTGTGACAGAGGACAGAGGACAGCATGAGGCCACCAGCCGCTTGCAACAAAAACTTGCGGCTACTTCTGTGAGACCATCTGCAGGGTGGTCTTGCAAATGGACATGGCAGGGAGCAGCTGAGCAAAGCGCTGGCCCAGGCGCCTGTTGGTGTCCTTGTACGGGCAGAGCAGGCTTCAGCAACGACCCATGTGGCTGCGCCAGGCGGGCAACAGACCTCAGTGGTCATCTTCTGCAAAAAGCAGGCGGCTCCCAGGCACTGCTGTTTCAGTCCCAGCACAGGCAATTGAACCATTAGTGATACTGCCCACCCTCGTCCTGTCCCCACAGGACCCCCAACTCCCACTCGGGTGGCACAGGCTCTGCCAAGACCCCAACTCCTCTGCCTGGTGATGAGCTCGCCTGTGCAAGATGTCCCGCAAGACCCTGTGCCTGTGGTTTAAACATAGGGTAAATCAGGCTGTAGGTTTTCCAAAATTTTATTAAAATCCCAACATCCTAGCTTGCAAAAGACTGATTTACTACAAACGCATGATGCTGGTGCAAATCCACGCATAACCTATTTTTGCAGATTAAGTTAGTACTGGCAGGTTTTAGGCTCAATCCTGACTGAGCTGCCTGTCAGCTGAAGCAGGTATTGGCTGAGCACCTGCAGAAAAGTCAGTACAAGCCCCACACCGCCTGCCCTGGCGAACACTCTAGAAACAGCCTTGTGGCCACAGCCAAGCCAGCTCAGAGCCCCTTCTGGCTGAGCAAGGATGGCCAAGGGGGCAGCCGGTGCCCGAGCAGCAGCCCTGCTGCAGCCCCTTCTCGCCCCGCTCCCCTGCAGACCCTGCCTGGTGCTCCCCCTGGGCTCTTGCAGCTCACCCTGCCCTCCGCACACCGCGTTCCTCAAGAGCTTCGTTCCCAGCCTGGCTTTCAAACCAGAGCAGTGTGGAGGCAGGCAAGTGAAGGTGGGCAGTGAGGAGAACATCTCCTCCTTGGGACAGCTCCCCACGCGTCTGCCGGGCGCCCCCGCCCATCACCGTGTCCTTCTCCTGCGGGCTGGGCACGTGCAGGCTCCCCGGCGCCAGAGCTGCCGGGCATGGATCCAGTGTGTTCCCGGCTACGCTGGCACGAAGGGCTGCGAGTGCCGGGACAGGGCACGTGGCATTGCCTGGGCTGGCATATCGCTGCCTGCTGCCCCACAAGTGTCCTGAGCCAGGCACATGGACACGATGGAAGAGCGATATGGGGCAAGAGAGGGCAGCTGTGGCCACAGCAGCCACCCGTCACCATAAAGGCAGCGAGGTCTGGGGAGCTGCACCATCCTGGGGCTGCCTGTGCTGCCACGTTTGCACCAGTTTAGCAACCAGAGCCGGGCTCAGGCGGCTGCAGGCAATGCTACCTTGCTCAGCCTGTCACTTTGTGTCACTGGGGAAAGAAGCCACTGCGGCACAGGAAAAATCCTCCTCTGATCCATCATGATATCCTGCTCCTACCAGTAAGTGCTCCGGCACAGACAGGTCTCCAGCGTGTCAATAAACACAGTCTGTGATATCACACATCTGGTTTGCCAACTGTCTTGGTTTTGTGCACTGTGATCTACCTGGGAGGAACCCAGCAAGACCGGTGCAACCACACTCGTGTTCTCCTGGCAAACCTGTAGCACATCCTGCTTGGGAAGCTGAGGAACAGCCCCAAAACCAAAGGTAGCTTCAATAGGCACAATCCCAAAGCAAAGTCAGGAGCACCTCTGGGAAGAGCTGCAGGGTAGAGACATGTTAAAAAGGTTTTCACTGCTGGTCCTGGGAAGCGCCAGGTTGAGCTGAGCTAACCCTGTGATGTGTGCTCCCTGCTCAAACAACTGAGCTCTGTGCAGCTGAGCTGACAATACAGTGGCTAAAACAGGACCCGGTAACAAGCTGGGATCCGCTCTTCTTAGGCAAAGAGCAGGACCAGCTCACCAGAGGTGGAGGAGACCCTGCCATGAGATGTGGGGTGGCCTGCTCCCCGAGAGCCCCTCTGCCCCACAGGGCACAAGCCCAGCGTTCCCCAGCCAGAGCATGGAGCAGACACCCCAGGGGCATTTTACACACTTACAGACCTGACCTTGGCAACAGCCCAGACAGTAACAGCCACCACAAGCCATCTCCTTCTGACCAGGCCACCAGCTCTCCAGGCCAGCCCAGCAGCCGAGGTAAGCGCTGTGCTGGGAGGCGGCAGCGCCCAGAGCCACCACAGAGCTCCCGGCCAAGGCACTTGCTGCTCCGTGTCTTAACTTTCCCAGGTCTCAGCTCTCAGGGGAACCCCAAGGGTAAAGTCCTCCACCAGCGAGATGCTCGGGCAGTGCTGTGACAGGCCACCCAGGCACCAGCGGCAGGGAAGCCATCACAATGACTCCCACGCCCAGTGACTTCTCCAATACCAGCCTCACCATCCTGCTGCCCGGCAGACGCTGTCGGCGGCAGCTCATGGGCTGCTGGCACAGCCGGGATGGGGAGAGCTCCTGAGGAGCTGGAAGCCGGCTCTGGGCAGGGACTTCTTCAGAAGCACTTCTGCCCATATGCTGATGGGAAAGAGGGGACAGAATCACCGCCCCACTGGCTCATTGCACCCCTGGATGCACCAGATCACCTGGTCCCAGCCTCTGCCGTCTTGCCATGATCTGCATCCAGAGCAGCTCTGATGTATGCAGATGCCCTCTGGAGCAGAAAGCAGAGCTAGGGTGGCATCCTGGGAGCACCTCCTCCCCGCAAAACACAGACAGGGAGAGTCTCCTCAGACTCTTTGTGGTTAATGAGCACTGATACACCACCTTGCTGCAGTTGGTTGGGCTCTTACTGAAGCTACCTCGTGAAGCTGGAGCATCACAGCCCAAATGATATAATATCAATGGAGACAGGGCTTCCTGGGCCCACAGGCAGCTCTGAGTGCCCAGCACACCTCTCTGCAGCAAGAAAGAACCGTGTCCCCCCACGGCAGAGCCCAACTCCCACCCAGCCAGGTGAGAACATCGACCTGTTCAACCGCAGCCGGGGAACCCTCGGTGATGGGAGGGAGCGCTGAGCAGCTGCGCAGGGCCTGGAGCTAGAACAGGTACAATAGCTCTGAGTTATAACATTTGCTAATCTGCTGAATCAACACGAAATTCAGGCCTGTTGCCAGAATATGGCCCTGCATTGTGGGAAGCCAGCAGCAAGGGCTGAGGCACTAACCCTGCCCACAGGCTCAGGACATCACTGTAACATCAGCCTACCATGAAAAGATCCTCAGCAACCAGAAAGCTGCTGCAGTCACCTGCTCACTCCTTCCCAGGGCAGATCTTTCAAATTGCTGGGTTTTACCAAGCAGGATTTTTCTTCAGGTTTTTCCAGATTTACACTCTTGGTGACAGAAGAACCAGCCTGCTTAATAATATTCACCCAGATGAAGCTCCAGTGATTAGTCTGCAGGCAAAATGGAAAGTAGAGAACCTCAGCCATGGTTAAAGTTTCCTCTCCACCCAGCAGACGATGGGACAGGGAGGGAACGAGTGGGAAGGGAAGTCAAACCAGCCCAGACAACTTTCCCAAGGTGGAGGAAGCCATGGTGCTCAAGGGTTGTGATAAAAACACCAGCTCCTCACACAAACCTTTGTGTCCATAGATCTCAAAGCACTTCACAAATCTAGACAAAGCATTATTACCTATGCCAGATAAATCCAGAAGTCTGGTTTCCTTATAATGTCTCCTACTGCCATAGTCTCCCTGTTGCCAAGGTCAGTGTGTCACCAGGGCTGGGGGTCCTGGCAGACCCAGCACGGGAACCACAGGTCCTGAGGAAGGGGCAGGGTCCGCAGGGACCTGCCAGTGAGCTCAGCCCCAGTGCCTGGGGACAGCAAAGCACATCTCCCTGATGCCATTTTCCCATTTAATTATTGCTTAACCATTTCTTATTGTAAGTAGTGTTGCGGAATTATGCAAATAAGAAAGTTGGATTGGATTTCTCTGTGTTTTTTTTTGGTCCAAAACGTGGATGAAATCGTGAACAAAGCCTTTCCGAGGGCACATCCACAGCCTGGAGCCAACCCGAGCACCTGACGGCCCACTCTCCAGCGAAGCTGCTCGGTTCTCAGAGACCCCAGGGACTCTCCAAGCCACTCAGCTGCCACACCCGCCCCCGAGGAAGGTCACCTGCAGACTTTGTGTCAGGGGACAACCACAGACACGTTACGGTAAAGCCCTTAATTCTTCCTGTCACCGCTATGAACAGAGAAGCACCCACGCGAGGAGAGATGTGAAGGAAAGCACAAACCTGACACGGTCAGGGGAGCAACACGCTCACCAGCCCGGTTTACCCGCAGCTCGGATCAAAGCTAAAATTAAACCCAGCACTAACTTGCTTGCTGCTAGTTTAAGCCCATAGGAGGCACCAGGGCTGCGCTGCCCGAGGACCGGAGGGAGCCGCAGGTCCCAGCCCGCCCGCCCGGCTCCCATCTCCGGTAGCGGTGCTGCCCCGCAGCCCGCGCCGTGCGCCTCCGGTCCCGCCGCGGCCCGCTGGCTCACCCCGGCCCCGGGGCTGCCCGTGCCCCGGTTCCCGCTGCCCGCCGCTCTTCCCACGCCGCTCCTCTGCACCGCGGGGGCTCGGCGGCTTCCCCGCGCTCCGCCGCCCGCCGCCGCTCTCCCCCGGGGGGTCGGCACCGGGCAGGGCAGCGCGCAGCCCCAGGACGAACCGCTCGAAGGTCAGGTACCCGCTGGCCGGGGCCGCCCGCCGCAGCCCCTCCAGCACCCCGGCGGGCAGCTCTCGGGCTTCCGCTCCCCGCCAGCGGGACTCGATCTCCCGTAGGTGCACGTAACCCCGCCGCCGGTCATCCAGGATATCGAAAAGAGTCCGTAGGCTCTGCAGGAACACCCGGGGAAGCCCCTCGGTACCGGCGGGGAGCGACCGATCACCGCGCTCCGGTGCCATCACCGCCGCCGCTCCCGAGCGTTACTCGCCAGTGCCGCCCCCACGCTCCTATTGGTTGGTGACGGGGATCCCGCGCTCTCATTGGTTGGCGACGGACGGTCGCTCTGGCCATTGGCTGAGGGGGAGGACGAAGGTTTGAGTTCCAGGCGGCGCCCGCCCCGCTCCTGGCCGGGAGGCGGGGGTCGCGGCGGTGTCACCTCCTGCATCCCACCGGCCCTCCTCCATCCCACCGGCCCCGCCTGCATCCCACCGGCCCTCCTCCATCCCACCGGCCCTCCTCCATCCCACCGGCCCCGCCTGCATCCCACCGGCCCCTCCGCCATCCCACCGCCCCTCCTCCATCCCACCGGCCCCTCCTGCATCCCACCGCCGCCCGAGACCCTGCAGAGAGAACGGGTCGGTGACCCCCGCCCCGGCCCTTGTCCAGCCACCGGGCACGAATCCGCATTTCTCGCAGCGCAGACCCGCCCCCGCCACCCCGGCGGCTGCACATCTCCTTATTTACCGGCAGAACTGAGGGAATCGCTGCCTGTGCCGGAATGCGCTGGGTACTCCTGGTGCCGGTGTAATAAATACTTTTGGACAGTTGCATTTTTGCACCTCAGACACACTGTAACCTGTCAGAAAGGAAAGCAGCTTTAAGCAGAGATACCTGAAGACCTTACATCCCACTCCAGAGGAAATGTGATTAGGGAAACCCAAAAAGCCCAAACGTGGTGTTTACTTTCACTGATAGCTTTGCAAACACAGCCAAGAAGTTTCAGTGCAGGTTCTCACTTTGGCAGAGTCCCCGCAGGAGAGGGGTGTACGGCTCTTCTGCAGCAGCACAGAGAGCTGCTGTGTGCTTGACTCGCCGGGTGCTGCGGAGGAGCGAGTGCTCATAGCGGGAATTGAGCCTGGGCGTCCCAGTGCTGTGACTGCAACAACAGTGGCCACTGGCCAGTAGGAGCTGGGGTAGGGGCCCAAACGAGCCATGCACATGGAGAAAAAATCTGTCAATGTTGGCAAATGTAAGAGAAACAGGATCTGGATCATGTATCTTATGAACTGGCTTTGTTTAGAGAATGGGTTTCTCTAATTTGTACTGAAATTCACTCCATCTGTTAGACTTAACAGCATGTCAGTCCTAGTGAAAGGTGCTACCCTCCTCTGCAAACTCACTCTGTGTTGCAACAAAGCAGACTGCAGAGCCCTGGTGTCACGATGCCTGTGTCACGTGCACCACGACATGCTCGAGGGGCCCTGGACAGCACCTCCAGAGCCCTCATACTGGATTGATGCTCATGATGCTGAGAGAAGGAGTGTCAGGGAGCAAGCATGCTAGAGGAGGGTGATGGCCAGAAAGGGTGATTAGCCACTGGCTGTGTGGTCAGGTTGTGATGCTGCCTGCGCCATGGACACCTTCATGTGCCATGGACACCTCCCTGTGCCATGTGCCAGCATGATTTCCTTTAGCTCTGAGTTGGCTTCAAAGCGGAGGGGTGGAAGATGTTTGGCCCTCAAGCCCGCACATCCTTGCGGCCCTCGCTGTGCTTCCCTCGGATCAGTTTCCCTGTCCAGGCCAGGTGCTGGGACTCCATCCCCGGGTGCCTTCAGCACCTTGGTCCTGCTCCTGGCTTCTCAGCCTGTTCTTACCACTCCTCTTCTCCACGGAGTTTTCCAGCCCTGCCAGGCCCAGGCTGCCAGGTAATCACAGCGGCTCTGGAGACCCGCACTGGACTGTTCCCTACCAAGGTCCTGCTCTGGCTGGTCTCTGTCTCAGCCAGACTGCTCACAGCCTGCTTGACTTGAAACCATTTATTTTCATGATTTTCCCAGACTTGTCCTACCTGTTTTGAGATCTCTGCTGGCTTAGCCATGTTTGACTGAGCAGGTTCACAGCTGGGTAGGATACAGGGAGAAGGAACCCGTGCAGCATCCCTCCCCTTCCTGCTCCAGAAACAAGGCAGTGAGTGACGCTGCTCTGCTCTGGTAGCGTCAGCGAAGGCTACATCAGCACCAAAATGAGTTTTTCCCCAGGTTCCCCCCACACCTCTGGGCTTGCCAGAAGAGACAAGAATAACAGGGGGAATTCAAAGTGACCATAATGTCTCTTGTCCAATTTCCCTGTCTGGCAGGTCTGTGCAATCTGGAGATACCAGAAACAATTCCTGGTGTTGATTATGTCTGGTGGTTCAGCTGAAACACTCTGTCTCCTCCATGCGGAGTTTCCTGCTCTGCTCCCAGGGCCGGGACACACACGCACAGCCCCTGCCGCTCCGCTCTCCCCGCGCGTCCCGCACCAAAGTGCCCTCAAGCGGCACTCAGCGTTTCCATCCTTGACGTGGTTCTGTGAATGAGGTTAGGGAGATTTTGAAAATTCTTGGGGAAGATTGTGTTTCTTTGGTTGGTGGTGGTGTTAGTTTGGGTCTTTTTGTGTTGGTTTGTTTGTTTGTTTGTTTGTTTGTTTGTTTGTTTTGTTTTGTTTTCTCTGTCACTTAATAGTTTCCCTTGGGGCCAGCCCAGCCTCTTCTGGTTGACAGAGTCATCTTTACTATTTTTTAAAATATTATTTTATTTTATTTTATTTTATTTTATTTTATTTTATTTTATTTTATTTTATTTTATTTTATATATATATATATATTTAACATAAACAAAGTAGTCATTCAGTTCTTCCTCCAAGCTACTGGGAAGCACCAGCTGCCATTCAAACCTGGCCCAGCCCCCCCCGCAGGCACTGGTGGGAACACCCCGGGCTCACATGTGGGGGCACCCAGCACCCCAGTGCTCCTCTCTGGGGAGGACACGGGGCGTCTGTTGTCCCCAGAAGGCTGGTGGCAGGCCGGGGTGTCCCGCCAAACAGCGTTGCTTCCCATGGGAGGAGAGGTCACAGCTGCCAAACCCCAGCAGAGTGCTGGGGGAACTGGGTGCTGCTGGTGGAGACTGGGGCACCTACAGGACACTGACCACCCACGGGTGATGCCGGGCGGCTGTGGCGGTAGGGTAAGCTACTGCAGCAGCATGTAGGCGTTCACATGTGATTCTTGACTCTGCAGAGGACCACACGGTGACTGCAGCCTTGAGGTGATCTCCAGATCACCATGTCCAAGCAGTTGCTGTGAGCCTCTGCTGTGTTCTCCTGGGGGACAGCGAGGTTCGGTGGGGAAGCAGCCACATGTCTGTGGGCTCAGTGCGTGCTGCTGCCCGGCACAGGGACAGAGCACAGCACGGCCTCCACGGGTTGCGCTGCCAGCCAAAACAGCGCTGCAGACAAAGCGTGCTGGTTCCTGGCCAGCACAGGTTACCAGACCATACCCAGGAAGGGTTGGTTTGGGCTGGGTTAAAAACAGAGAAAGAGCTGTGCAAGCAACAGTCCAGATACCAAGTTCTGGTGCCCCCATCACTGTTCAATTCATTAAGCGCAATTGGTGTTAACACTTTCTTTCAGCCCCAAAGCTGAGGGTGTGCAGGGAATCACTTCCAACGGGGTACCGAAGTGTCAACTCAGAAATGCATCTGTCCCCAGGAAACCTCTGGACAGAGGCTGAAAGGCGAGGGGAGCGCAGCTGGGGAGAGGCAGCAGATTTTCCCTTGGGGAGGGCTGTCTTCTTTCATCTTCCCAGCTCCGAGGTGTCATCGTGTTTTTCATCTTGCTGCTCACGGGGCCTCTTGAGGACGTGCTCTGTTTGCTTTGGAGGGGCTGGGTGCTTCCCACAAAGTGACTTTTCTTTCCTCCAGACTGTTTTTTCCGGGGGGGTTGGAGCAGGAAGCCTGTGGCTGCCCGAGGCCCGTGGGCTGTCACGAGGGCTGGGAGCTGGGCGGCCGGTGGGAAGAGAAAATGAGCTGCCGGGGGGTGGGTTTGTTTGCTCACCCTGCGACAAGCCTGGCTCTGCAAGGCAAGACTTTGTGCTGGCAGGCAAACAGCAGTCACTCGTGTCCAGCCTCACCCCCACCCCTCCAGCCGATGGGTCTCAGCACAATGAGTTTAAATATAGGGCATTGTCTGGGGCTTAAATGAAAGCGTGATAGATGCTGCAAGGCCTGCGACTAGAATCCATGCAGCAATTGCTCTGTCATATTATGAATTCTGCTCTGCTGCTGCCAATGAAGCCGGGAGTGCCTAAGGACAGCACATAGCATTCGTGCCACAGCCATTAACTACCCAGCCTTTCATCTTATTCAGGGAACGACTGTAAACTCACATTTATTTGGGGAATGTATTGGTAGATACTTACATACCAATGCCTGAAGCAGCTCTGCCTCTCTCTTGGTGGGATACCTCACCCCGAGGAGCAGTGTTTGCCCTCCGTCTGCTTTCAGAGTGCTGGAGCTTTTTTAATGACAAATTTCCTGTTACTCCTGCACGTTTGTGTTTTGTTTGGCCCCAGTGACCTCCTTCCTGCTCTCTCAGGTTGTCCTGCCTGGTATATCTGATCCAACCTGCCACTGTTTTATTGCTTTCCAGGTTAAATTTCTACCCTCACGGGTGCTATGGGTTGTGGAATCAGCCCAGGAGACGGCAGCAGGACAAACGTGTTCTGGTGGATGGCTGGATGTGGGGGTGGAAGCACATTCACCAGCATGGTTTGCTGTGGTTGTTCTAGAAGAGCTGAGATCCCATGGCTACGAGATCCCACAGCTGCATGCTGAGGTTCCTTCAAGCCGAGGCAGCAAAGGCTGTGCAAGTTCTGCAGGAAAAGACAGGGCTGGATTTACAAGTTGGATCTGACAGAGGCTTTTCTGATGAATAGGGTCGATGGTTATGCAGGCAGAACGTGTGTGGAAGGGCCTGCACCCGTTCACACAGCAGGAAGGCAGCAAATGCAACCACAGCAGGAATGTGTAAACGGGAGCAGAGCGAGGAGCTTTGGAAACGTTTGGGCTCTGCCCAGCAGTAGCTGTGTTGAGTCACATAACATAGGAAATGGTGTGACAGAAGCTCTGACAGCTATCAGGGATTCTTCCTGACCTGACTGTCACATGCGGATGGGGTTCAGCACCCCTGACTCTGGTCACATGCAGGGAGGTGGGTGTCTCTGAGCAGCTGTCTGTCTGTCTGTCTTCTTGTCTCCTGCGTAGCCGAGTTTCAACTGCAGGCAGGATGCCACGGGGACAGGCCGGTGGCTGGGACAGGGAGTTGGTGCCAGGCTGCCCAGTGGCAGGAGTGGAGTGAATATACGGGGGGTTCAAGCACAGGACATCGCACTGTCTGCACTGGGCAGCCTGTGACCCTGGCGCTGGCCGCAGCGGGGGCTGCCTCGCTGTGTGCCTTCTGACACCGCATGGCTGGCACAGCCTCGGGCTTTCGGTTTTTGTGTCCAGTCAGTTCAGTGCTGCCAGTGCTGCGTCTCTGATGAGGAGCCAGACTCGTGAGCCGGGGGGCCTGGCCCCGCAGCAGCCATCGCGGCTGGGGGCTGAAGTCACCCCAAGAGCTTTTTGACACGTTTGCAAGTGCGGGTGCAAGAAAGGGTCTGAGACTTTCCCAGGTACAAAGATCCCAGAACCCCTGGGGGGTACATTTGGTACCCTGGTCAGGTACACCTGAGCCCCCAAACACACCTCGCCTCAGCTGGCACAGCCCAGCGCGGGAAGGGGGAGACGCTGCGAGACCCCGCGGTGGCGCAGACCCAGAGGGTCCTGCGAACCCGAGAACCCGACCCCCGGGAGCCCGGGCGGGTCCCGGGAACCGCGCAGAGCCGGGGGCCGAGCAGCGACCCGCGGATCCCGCCCTTCCCCGCCCCGTCCAGCCGATTCCCCGCCCCGCGCGGTCCCGCTCCGGGCAGAGGTGGCCGCGGTGCGGGCCCGGCGGCCGCGGGGCGATGGGGCCGCCCGAGGAGGCGCGGGCGCGGCTGGCGCGGTGCGGGCAGAGCCACCTGCTGCGCTTCTGGGCCGAGCTGGGCCCGGCTCAGCGCGGGGCGCTGCTGGCGGCGCTGCCGCCGGGCCTGGGCGAGCACTGCCGGCTGGCGGCGGCGGCCGGGGCCCGGCAGCGGGGGCCGCCGGAGCGCCTGGACGGCCGGATGGAGCCGCTCCCCGCCTGGCTGCTGGGCAGCGCCCGCCGCAGCGGCCCCGCCGCGCTGGAGCGCTGGGAGGCGGAAGGTGAGCGGGCGCGGGGCCGCCCGTCGGCTCGGGGCGGGCTCTGGGGCGCTGCGGGCTGAGACGGGGACACGGGAGCGTCTGTCCCAGCGTCGCCGCTGCTCCCGGCGGGCTCCCCAGCGTGGCCCTCCCGCCACTCGGTGCCAAAAATACTGAGGCTTGTCCTGCAAACCAGCCGGGGCTGTGCTAAAACCGACAGCGGGGCCCGGCCCTGCCCCGGTGCGGGGACTCGGCGGGCACGTCCATCCCGCGGGGCCCGGGGCTGTGCCTGAAGGGATCCCCGCGGCAGAGTCTTGTCCTGCGGGGGCAGCTCTGGGCCAGCACCGTGGGCTTTCAGGGTGTTTTGGTGTCAGGCATGGGGGATGCGAGGCAGGCAGAGCGGGAGAGGTTTGGGGTTGCGGCTGTAGCTCCGGGCCGTGAACACGGGCAGGGCTGTGGGGACACTTTGGGGCTGAGACGTGGAATTTTCACTCCGCAGCGGCTGAGGCTGGAGAGCGCGTGGTCGGCAGGACTCGGGTGGGGCCGTGGCTCACAGGTGGAGCCCGAGACCCCGAGGAGGGTGTGAGGGGAGGGTTCGCGTTGCCGCTGCCCTGGGGAGCTGCTCTGGACACTCGCTGGTCTCCCAGGCCGCTGCGGGTGCAGAGCAGATCTCGTGGCGGTGCAGGGGCTGGCATGGGACGGGGAGACGGCGTATGAGAGCAGAATGGGTAGTGTGGAAGAAGCCCAGCAAAGCCCAGCGTTGCTGATTTTTGTAGCCCAGTAGATGCTGGCAGCTTTCCCTGGTCACCCCGTGGATGTGTGAGGGGTGGGGGCGATGGGCGAGGCAGTGGCTGGATGTGGGTGCTGTGCCCCCCACAGGACATACATCTTACACAGACATCCTGGGTGCTCTCTTGCATTTATTTACAAAGATTCAGCTTTGTCTTCCCTCCTTCTTTATAAAATGTAACAGCACTGTTAAAAATAACTGTAATAAAAAAAGGAAGCCAGGAAAACCAGCTGTGGTCAGAGAGACACTTGCAAGTGTCTGCACAGCCTTGACCTAAACCTGCCAGCAGAGGTTGGGATGTGTGGGCAGGGGAGTAAAGGCTTCCAAACAAGAACAAAACCAGAAGTGGCAGAGTCACAGGGCAGAGGACTGTTCTGTCACGTCAGACTTGGCTGACGGGCTGAGCGGTGATGGAGGAAACTGGTGACCCGAGGCCACGTGTACTTGATCCAGCCACGGTTTCCACCAACCATGGTGACATCTCCAGCCTGGCAGAGGAGGGAGTCAGCACCCCTGGCACCACGGTGGCCACCCAGACACTGCTGGGGTTTGATGGGAACCCACTCTGGTGGTGGTCGCTGCCTCTTACCTGAGGGTGTTGCGATCAGGAGGAAGGGAACCCATGAATTCTAGAGGCACATGGGTCTAGGTCAGGGCCGCACAGTTAAATTAACAGTTTTACCAAACTGGGTCCTTTGTGTTCGCCCTGCCGGGCCAGCGGGGAGCCTCGTGCCGCCGTCGGCAGCAGGTAGGGCAGCACACTGTGCTGTGAGCAGAGCTCAAAGGGGTCCAGAACGGCTGCTGTGTTTGGGACCACCAGCATCATGCACAACTCAGCTAGTCCTGAAGTCCAGTCCCCGAGCCACATCCGTCCTGCAGGCAGATTTTTGTGATTTCTGCCAGGAGAGGGGGACGTGGTTCTTCTGTTTCCTTTTGGTTTGTTTTTATGATCCAGTTTAATGCTGGAGATGGGAATCAGCTGTCAGAGGAGGGTAATCAGGAGCAACACTTTGTGCTGCTAAACCTATGCAGCACTTGGTGGGCCATGTGTCCCTGTGGACGTGGTCTCGTCCCCGTGGGGTCCTGTTCCCCTGCGTGGCGTTTCCCAGTGGAGCCCAGTGTCACGGCACAGGCTTTGCAGGGGTTGTGGTCCCTGAGGGGACACGGGCTCTGAAAGGCTCTTGTTTCCGTGCACTGCTGTGGTGTTGGGCTGGCCGGGAGCAGATTGAGCCATCCTGAGCTGTCCCGAGCTGTCCCGAGCTGTCCTGAGCTGTCCTGAGCTGCTGCTCCACGTCCCCGAAGCTGCGGAGCTGATACAACCGTGGCTGTGGGTCGGGCTGATGCAGGCCGTGGCTCTGGGTCGGGCTCAGCGCTGAGCTGAGCTCATCTGCCCAGGGGGCTCCAAGTCCCAGCAGCTCCCGCCTGCAGTGTGTCCTCTGTGAAGACAACAGCTGAAATGGTGTCTCCTTCTTTCCCCTTCCCCCTTTTTTGCGGTAGAAAATGGTGGTTGAAAGAACCAGGCCACTCAAAACTTAGTCTTGGGAACACCCAAGGTACTTTTTAATAGTTAAAAAAAGTATATATCATTGTTATTGTCTTTGAGATGATAAAACTTAGCCTGGGCAGATTTGCTTTCAGATCCTAAACACAAACATGAAGTGATCACATTTTCTAGGCAGCCTCAGGGATGATGATACAAACCAAGCTTTTACATTCTGTGAATGTTTTATTAATGAAATCTGAGTCTTTGGCATGGGCCACAGTGCAGCTCCCCTTTCATCAGGAGGTTTGATCATTCGTTCAGGTTATTTTACTGCTCTGCAGAATTTAGGATTTGGGGTGTTTTGCTTTATTCTCTGGCTGAGTGCTGTTGTAATCGGGCTGATGTGCCTGTCCAGCAGGAGAATCCAGTCTGTTCTTACAAGATCAATCTGTTCTTCCTGCAAAACTGTTTTGCCTTTTTTATTTTCTGTGCAGAATAAGACTTAGAGCAGCATTGGTGTGTATCTAACAGCAGCTCATCTTCCTGTTTTTGTTTGGTTGAGCTGTTCATATTTCATATGCTGCAGAAAATAAGATGGATTTTTTTTTTAAGAGGAATAAATATTTCATTTAGTGCAGGAGTGTGCAGCGAGATGAGTCAGTTGTTATGAATTTTAGTCGTGAGTATTAGCAGTTTTACAGTTGGGAAGTCGGAGCAGACCTACTTATTCAAATTTTGGGGGTATTGGTTTTCATGGCAACCAAGATCAGAAACTTGGAAAAACTCTGCTGTAGTTGTAGGGTTGCACCCCAAAAACTGGGAGTGCCACAATCGATGGGAAGGACAGTCCCCTTGCTGGTTGTTCGTGTGTGCCTGGTCTGCCACCTCCCCGGAATACGGCCCCGTCAGTCTGCTGGGTTTGGGAAGAGAAAAGGTGACCAACACCATTGATGTTATCACTGGCTTCGCTTTGGATTTGGGTTCGTCCCACTTAGGTCGCGGTGCCGGTCCCTGCAGCGAGAGGCCCCTCCAGGAGGCGGGTGTGAGGTGCCAAATCATCCTTGGGCAGATTCCGTCATCTCATCACTGCGTGGAAAACATCTGAGAGCTGCCGTGTCCTCCGGGACATCCCCACTTCAGTGGGGTGATGCCAGTCCTGGTACCCCTGGTCGTGGCCAAGGATCGTAGCTGCTTGTGCTGGATGCCGCATGACAAAGTGAGACCTCGCAGGCTTTTTCCGTACAGCATTTGCTCCAGAGCTTCATGTGAGTGACGCTCCATGGTTGCAGCCTGTTGCTGTGCATAAACCTCTAATTTGAGATCAGTGGGATGTGATCTGTCGCATCAGGACCAGAGTGTGCATGTGGGTGTGAGCCCAGCGGTGCCGAGGTGGGGGTGGAGTGGAGCAAACACCTGGCTCGGTCCACTGGTGGATCAATCTCAGTTGCACCCCAAAGCAACACCCGCTGTGCTGCAGCCCCTGAGACCAGCAGGTGATGAGTTCAGAGCTCAGTAAGGCAAGGCCTAAGTAAGGATGAGCACTAGTGAGTACGGGGCTCTGGAGCACAGAGGAGTGCCGTGTCTGTGGGGCGGGCAATGGACACGTGCTGCAGCTGCACCGTGGCTTGGTGCCTCACTCTGCCTGGTTGTTGTTCTCCACGGAGCTGTTCTCCTGGTTGTTGCTCTCCACGGAGCTGTTCTCCTGGTTGTTGCTCTCCACGGAGCTGTTCTCCTGGTTGTTGCTCTCCACGGAGCTGTTCTCCTGGTTGTTGTTCTCCACGGAGCTGTTCTCCTGGTTGTTGTTCTCCACAGAGCTGTTCTCCTGGTTGTTGTTCTCCACGGAGCTGTTCTCCTGGTTGTTGTTCTCCACGGAGCTGTTCTCCTGGTTGTTGTTCTCCACAGAGCTGTTCTCCTGGTTGTTCTCCACGCTCCACCTGCCTGGAGCGGTCCCGAGTGTGTTGTGGCGGGTACTTTGATTTCACTCACCGTGTGCCTCAGCCTTCAACTTCAGCCCAAGGCTGCTCAGATCTTTAGAGAGCTGCAGATTTGCTTTCTTGGTGGACTACTGGTGTTCTTGATGCCAGAAGAAGGTTGTGTGTTTCCTTTCACGCTGTTGCCCTTGTGACCCTCCTAACTAGAGCAGTGGGACACTGGTGTGGCACAACTGGTGCAGCTGTGAACAAGCTGTTTGTTTGCATCCTGAGGAGCAAGTAGATGGAGCCAACTGGATGGTAACGTGTCTGTCTGTCTATCTCACCATCTTGGCTCCTCTGCCCGGTCGGATGTGCTGACCGGGTTGCCAGCCCTGTGCAGCTGCCTGTGGTGGATTCGTGCTGCTGGCTGGTACTCGTTCAGCCCTGGGTGGCTGTAGTGTGGTGACATTCAGAGCACTTCACATCGCTGGCTCTCCGGGCCCTTGTCCATCTGCTGTGGGTTTTAAATGCAATTTGGAATCACTGGAGGGTGACTCATCCAGTTTTGTTCTTGGCCATGGCAATGATGGCAAGTACAATCTCGCCAGTGTTCATAGGCAAGGGCTTTTCTTTGCTCAGACACCACTATTTATCTTGCTTTATGAGAGGCTCATCGTTACTGTGAAGAGGCCAAGGTGAAGCATAAGGCTGAGAGAGCTGGGGTGTTCAGCCAGAAGACAAGGCTCCGGGGAGACAGACTTGAGCAGGGCCTGTTGTGACAGGACAAGGGGTGATGGTTTAAACTAAAGGAGGGAGATTCAGGCTGGACATGAGGAAGAAATTGTTGCCCTGAGGGTGGTGAGAGCCTGGCCCAGGTTGGCCAGAGAGGTGGTGGCTGAACCATCCCTGGAGACATCCCAGGCCAGGCTGGACGGGGCTCTGAGCAACCTGAGCTGGTGAAGATGTCCCTGCTCATGGCAGGGGGGGCACTGGGGAGCTGGGAAGGTCCCTTCAACCCAAAACATCCTGTGATTCTATGATAAGGTTGCTCGGGGATAGATTGGCCCAGCAAGAGGCGTTTCCTTGCAGAGTGGTTAATCAGCTCCCTGCACTGGTTGAGCTCAGCAGGACCGTGACAGTTGTTGTTCCTTTTTCTGGGATGGAGCAGGGGAAGCAAATGAGCAGGATCTTGCTCATGGCAGCACTCTGCCGAGACAGGGGGTGGCTGCCACAGCAGTGACCTGAACCAAAGATTTTCGCTTTGGTTTCTCACTGCAAGCATTTTCCCTTCCTCTCCCCACTGGTAGTTTTGTCGTTGCTGCTGACCCCTCCTCTGGTCTGTAATTCCCCCCCGCTCCGTCCCGCGACTGTTGCTCCAAGACAGTCACAGGCAGAGGTGACGGGGGGGCTGGTCCTGCAGGGCTGTGCACACAAGGGCCAGCTGGGAGCTGAGCACCCCAGGCTGGTGCTGAGCTGGCTCTGGGTTTGCTGAACCTCCGTGAGGGGAGTAAGAGAAGGGAAAGGGGAGTGGGCTGGCAGGGAAGCGGGTTTTACCCAGGTTTGTGTTCCTCAGGGCTGTGTGGCTGCAGCGAGCTGGGCGGGTGTGTGAAGTGCAGGTCTCATCTGCACACGTCCCTCCCGTGTGGGTTTGCTGCCTCTGTGCGGGGTCCCAGTGAGGGGACGGCCACCCCTGAGCGGGGTGCTGGGAGGCCTGGAGCCATCCTGTCCCCTGCCGCCCTTCGCTTGGGTCCTTCCCTTCTCCTGCCATGTGCTGTGCACTGACAATCGGCCTGCGGAGCACGTGCCTGCAAACCGTGGGGGGGGACCGGAGCAGGTAACAGCAGCATCACTCATACCTGAGACCCCCTGCTCTGGGCTTTAAGTGTTTTGCAATGGGAAATTCAGTAGAGGTGCAAAGGAGCTGTTAACTGCTTGTGGTTTGTTGTGTAAAATTATGCTTATTTTATTTGGGTTGTCATACAGCTCACCCAGTGCTATCATCTGAGCTTTTTAAATTTTAAGTTTATACCCATCCAAGCTTTCCTCTCCATCCAAGGACCTCCCAAAGCTTTGAAATCCCGAGACTTGCATCTTCTGCACAGGTCTCCCTCTAGAGAGATCTCCTGATCCCCTCTTGAGCAGGAGGGTGGACTACAGATGGCCAGAGGTGACTTCCAGCCAGCACTTCTGTGGGCCTGTGAACCCACGGCTCATCGTGCAGCAAACCAGTGGCAGCGGTGCTTCTCTCCCTGGGCCTGAACCGGCATTACCAGCCTTTTTGGAAAGGATGTGTTTAGGCAGAAACACTGTGCTACTGCTGTGATGGGACTGACACTTGTAAGCATGGGGAGGTCAATGGTAGTACCCCAGTGTCATTGATGACTTATGTCTGGTTTTATGGCTGAAAGCTAGATTTTTGAACAGAATTAAAATGAAGCCAGGTTGTTAGAGCAGCAGTTGGTGTGCCAGATGGACCCTCTTCAGGAGGTCTGCTGCCTTCCTGGGGCCAGGGATGAGGACAACACCAGGAAACTTCCCAGCCTGGCGTGGCCCTCAGACTACTGCCCATTACTGGTTTTTTATGTGGGTGGCAATGAAGTTGTGACCCATAGTCCAAGGGCAATTAAAAGAGACTTCAGGGCCTTGGGATGGTTGGTGAGGGAATCGGGAGCACAGGTTATTTCCTTCTCTCTTCTTCCAGTTGCAGGCATCATCTCCAAGCACATGGAGAAAGAGATGGTTATCAGGAGTAGGCAGCATGGATTCACCAAGGGGAAATCATGCTTGACTGACCTGACAGCCTTCTGTGGTGGCATGGCTGGCTGGGGAGAGGAGGGGAGAGCAGTGGGTGTTGTCTGCCTTGACTTGAGCAAGGCTTTTGACACTGTGTCCCACAACATCCTCACAAGCAAGCTCAGGAGCTGTGGGTTGGATGAGTGGACAGTGAGGTGGATCAAGAACTGGCTGGACGGCAGAGCTCAGAGGGTTGTGATCAACGGTGCAGAGTCTGGTCGGAGGTCTGTAGTTAGTGCTGTTCCCCAGGGGTCCATACTGGGTCCAGTCTTGATCAACCCGTTCATCCATGACTTGGATGAAGAGACTGAGTGCACCCTCAGCAAGTTTGTGGGTGATCCCAAACTGGGAGGAATGGTTGATGCACCAGAAGGCTGTGCTGCCATTCAGCGTGATCGGACAGGCTGGAGGAGTGGGCAGAGAAGAACCTGGTGGGATTCAACAAAGGCAAGTGCAGGGTCCTGCACCTGGGGAGGAACAACCCCCGGCAGCAGCAGAGGTGAGGGGTGGACCTGCTGGAAAGCAGCTCTGCAGAGAAGGACCTGGGAGTCCTGGTGGACAAGAGGGCGACCATGGGTCAGCAATGTGGCCTTGTGGCCAAGGAGGCCAATGGTACCTGGGGCGAGTGAGGAAGAGTGTGAGCAGCAGGTCAGGGAGGTTGATCCTCCCCCTCTGCTCTGCCCTGGCGAGGCCACATCTGGAGTTGTGTCCAGTTCTGGGCTCCCCAGTTGAAGAAGGACCAGGAATTATTGGGGAGAGTCCAATGGAGAGCCCTTGGAGCCATGTTTGTAAGATGCTGAGGGGTCTGGAGCATCTTTGTGATGAGGAGACACTGAGAGAGCTGGGGCTGTTGAGCTGGAGAAGAGAAGCTGAGAGGGATCTGCTCAATGGGATCAATATCTCCGGGTGGGTGTCAGAGGATGGACCAGACTCTGTTCATGGTGCCCAACGCCAGGGTGAGGGGCAGCGGGCACAGACTGAAACACAGGAGGGTCCATCTGAACATGAGCAGAAACTTGTTTGCTGGGAGGTGCCAGAGCCTGGCCCAGGCTGCCCAGAGCGGGTGTGGAATCTCCTGCTCTGAGACATTCAAACCCCCTGGACCCACCTGTGTGATCTGCTCTGTGACCCTGCGTGAGCAGGGCTGGGCTGGGGATCTGCAGAGGTCCCTGCAACCCCACCCCAACTAGTCTGTGATTCTGTGATTGTCCCTCTGTTGCTCATTTAAACAGCCAATTATTTCAAGATGAGCATAAAAACAACCCTGTTTTTCTTCTAATTCAATATTTTCGGTCCCTGTGTCTTTCAGTCCAAGTTAGGAATTTTTTAGTCCCAGTTACAGTTAAAGTTGCATGTTTGTCTTCTCTTCAAAGGCTGGGGTGGAGCACGTGCTGTCCGGGGCCGCGGGGAGCAGCACCAGGCTGGGCGGTGTCCGGGAGGCTCCTTGCGTGGGGTGGCACAGGCTCTGAGAGCTGCCGCCCGGCAGAGCTGAGGCTGCTGATGTGGACAGTGTGCCCTGAGGAAAAATCTTTCTCTGGGTTGTTGTTACTGTGATGCTGGCTTCAGAGAGGCGGGGAACAAAGACTGTCAATGAGCTGGGTGTTTATTCTGTGGTCTCGTTCTTCCCCAAGTTCTGGACTTCCCTGGTTTGTCAGGAAAAATGATACTGGTTTTAATTAGATTGTGGGAGTTGCGCTTCTGCAGGCTGAGCTTTGTTATTAGTACTGATAGCAGCCGAACAGAAGCTGGAGCACAAGCAGAGATAGTTGGTTAGGGCAGATACCAGAAGTGCCTGTACTTTACTGGAGATTATGAGACTTTGCTTCTTTGAGATGTGGAAGTGTTGGTGATAAGGGTGCTCTGGAGTCTCTAGTCCAGCCCCTGTTTGGAACAGGACCATACCCAGCCCTAGGTCAGGCCAGCTATGGCTTTATCAAAGTAAGCCCTGAACACCTTAAGGGACATCCCCACCTCTCTGGATATCTTTTCCACATCTGCACCATCTTCCCAGTAAAGAGTTTTTGTCCTAATGTATCCTAATGTAATCCTCTTAAGGTGCAAGTCATGGCTGTTTCTGTTGTTACACCATCTGCTGCTTTAGGTGAGGAAACTGCTGCATCAAAGAGGTGAAATGATTTATTTTCCTGGTGCACGCAGCATTGTATTTGTCTCTACACTGCCAGCCCTGGGCATTGGACTGTCAGCTTCTGGTTGTTGCCTGAGTTCTGCAGAAAGGCTCAGGAGAAGAGCATGGGGTGTTGATTCTTACGTTCCCTCGGGGTTCTTTCTCCTGTTCAGGCTTGCATCAGATCTCGCAGAACAAGGTGGCAGTGCTGCTCCTGGCTGGAGGACAAGGAACCCGCCTGGGCGTGAGTTATCCCAAGGGCATGTACAACGTGGGGCTGCCCAGCGGCAAGACCTTGTATCAGATCCAGGCAGAAAGAATCCGCAAAGTGGAGCAGCTGGCTGGCCAGAGACACCACTGCAAGTGTGCCGTCCCCTGGTAGGTGATATGGAGCTGTAGACCTGCTGTGCAGGGGCTCTTTGTGTTGCAGCTTGCCTGCATTGTCTTCTAGAAGCACTTTGCCGGGTGCGGTACAGAGACACGTCGGGCAGAGCTTTTTGTCGGCAGGATTTGCGATGCCAGCAGCTGGAGGAGGGTGCACAGGGGTGGGAAGTGGCAGGTCCATGTCTGTAGATGTCAGTGACCATGACTCACTGGCCACCACCCTAACTGCTGTACCATGCTGCCTTTTCAAGCACAGTCCCTGACAACACTATAAACAAAACTTTTGAGTGATTGTTTCTGATACTTTACAAGAGATTTCATCCATTTCTGCTGTGCTTTCTCAGGTGCCTGCATAGAGGGAGATTGCCTAGAGCTCACCTTCCGAGCCCCTGCCTCCCCTGGCCTGCAATTTCTGCCACAGCAAAAAACCTCCTTCCCTCGCAGTAATAAGTGCTCGTGGTGTCTCATTTTCAGCCACCTCCTGCTGTCGTTGTTTACAGCTGGCTGCTGTCTCTCCTGGCTTTCAAGAGCCTTCAAAAGGTTTCAAAAGAGACTATATCTGTGCAAGGTGCAAAATGTGAATTGCCTGTGGGATGTGGTGGGTGAGAGCGAGGAAGGTGCTGCAGCTCACTTCTGCAAACGTTTTCTGCTAAGTGTTGTTCATTAGACTGCAGGGAGATACATTTATGAAATCACTGGTCTGAATCAGGATTTGGGAAGAGGGAAAGAGCAGGTGTCTGAGGTCTTCAGGGTAGCACATTGTTGTACAAATTGGAGATCAAAGGTGATTTGAGTCCATACGGTGTTTCTTTGTGACGCTGTGCATGCGTTACCTGAATTGCTAATGCACCACCCCTGGTGCTGCTGGGAGCGGGACGGGTTGTGTGCAGGATGGTTACAGTTGGCTGCTGCAGTGCACTGTTCTGCAAGGATGTAAATCGGGGGGTGTGAGGTCCAGGCTGTCCTGTGCAAGGCCTTGATTCCCCTGGTGTGCTGGCAGAGGAACCGGCATACCTGTGCCAGGAGTTGTTGAAGTGCTTGACAGGTAGATAATGAAGATGGCTCTTGGCCACTGTGGAAGGAGGAAGATACTGGAGGGAGAGACAGCAGCAAAGTGGAGCTGGGAGGAGAGGAGGAAATAGAGAAACTTAAGAGAAAAACTAATCATGCAACCAACATTTGAAAATGCTGCCGATGGCCTCTGCTGGCAGACTGAGCTGCTGGGGATTCACAGCTCATTCTCAGCACCTTGTGCTCCTCAGTGCTTCTTTAGACACTTAACATCAGTTTGAATCTAAGCTGAATAAGGCTGTTGTATTGTCCTTTTCCTTGTTTTCCAGCTCATCTGGATATCCAGATATTCACATTTAGGGAAGGGCTCTTCTGCCCTGGCTGGCACTGAGCCTGTAGGTATCATCATGAGTTCTGGAGAACTCTCCTGCACGCCGCAGGATGCCGTAGTGTCTCTCATTTAATGCTCTTGGGTTTCCTCCCTTTTGTATTCTGTTTGTACTTTTGTCTTTTGCTTGTGGTTTTCTTACTCATTGCTCAGCACCCATTTCTACCCAGGTACATCATGACAAGTGAGTTCACTCTGGGGCCAACGGAGGAGTTCTTTGTAGAACACAACTACTTCAACCTGGATCGATCCAACGTGGTCATGTTTGAACAGAGGATGCTGCCCGCTGTCACCTTTGATGGGAAGGCCATCTTGGAGGAGAAGGGGAAAATTGCTATGGCTCCAGGTACCCTGCTGGTCACTCTTACACGGTACAGTGATGTAACTGTGTTAGTAGTTGCTACTCTCCATCAGCCAGCCTTGGTGCACAGAGCAGTCGTTGGAGGTCAGTGTTAATGCTTCTGATTAGTGTGAGAGATCAGTTAATTGTTTCAGGCTGGTAATCAAGAGTGTAGCAATCTCTGTCTAGTTGTTGCTGGAGATTTGCCCACAGCACATGGGTTTTATAAAAGCCGGGGAGTACTGTCAGGATTAGGAGTGGTGCAACTGCAGATTAGGAGCAACGTGCATCACAGGGCTGTGCGGGAGGTCCCGGGGTGAAGCTGTTGGGAGCTGGGCTCCCATTCAAGGCTGATAGCTGGAAATGGGTAAAAAAGCAGCAAGAAGATTAACTCTTTCCAAAGTGATTGCAATATCTCACCTTGTAAAGTTCTTATCTTCTGTTAACCCGGGCGTGTTAGGAGGCTGGGTGAAGGCAGCCTGCTCGGGCCGGGCAGGGATGCGGTTTTGCAGCTGCAGAGGAGTTTTCCTGAGCTGACGGGGTGTCAAAGGAGGAACTGTGAAAGGGTGATCTGTGATGAACAAATGTGCAGATGTCTTTTGTAGGGCTGCAGTTCAAACCTTTAAAAAGGCACTGGAAAGCTGTGGGGGGAAGATGAACAGAGAATAAAGTTTATTTTAGTGTTTTTCTTCAAGCTGATTTTGAAATGTGCTTTTGCTCTGCACTGGAAGAGAAGAAATGTAACAGGCTTTTCCCATCCTCTGATAACGTTTTTCCCTTTAGTGTTTTCCCTCTGAGGATCTTACAGGGCTCCATGAAGTCTGAAAACCCTTTCCCGTGAGGCTGGTCCCTGTGGTCCCGCTCTGCGGGTGAGGGTGCTGGGCTGTGCGGGGAACAGGCCTGTGCTGAGCCATGCGGCAGAGCTGGAAATAAGATCTGGTGGCACTGACTTAGCTAGGAAGCATTCCATCCTCTGCTGGTGAAGAAAGTTTGTTCAGGACTTTCAGCTTTTTCTCCGTTAGCTACAAAACCCCTACTAAATCACTCATTAACCAGGGCTTTCTCTTTTCTCTTGTGTTATAGATGGCAATGGTGGCTTATACCGTGCTTTGGTGGATAATAAGATCTTGGATGACATGAAGCGGCGTGGAATCCAGTACGTCCATGTATACTGTGTGGATAATATCCTCGTGAAAATGGCAGATCCGGTCTTCATAGGCTTCTGTGTGTCCAAAGGGGCAGATTGCGGTGCCAAGGTGAGGCGGTGCTAATGCAGGGCCATTCTCGCCCAGGGAGTTGTGGTCTGGTTACATTTGGAAGCTGCTGGCGAGGGTGAGAGCAGATGAACGGGTGTTCGGTTGGTCCGGCAGTGGCTCGCTCCAAGCAGAGGCTGCTTGCTGCCTGCGTTGCCTTCAGAATCCCAACCTGCGGGTGTCGTCCTCCCCTCCTCCTGCAATATTGTGGAAAATAAGCTTCATTTAGAGCAGGGACTGTAACTGCACAGGAAACTACAAACTGTAAATTGCTTCCCCTTTATGCCGTGCCCTTTCTGCGAAGGCACATGGGTATCTAGAAGCCATATTGGACTGGGTTGTGTTTTATTAATATAAACGCACCTTTAAGTCTAATGGCATTCCTTATCCCCCAGTGTGGAAGATGAGGAAAGCCAAACTAGCCTGGTTTTGTCACCCTAAAGCAGCAGGAGACTGAGGAGAAATATATATTGCTTTAATCATGAACACTGTTCATGCAAACAGGGAGCTGAAGGCTGGTAGCGCAAACGTTTTTCATTTAACGCCAGGTCCCAGACCTTGGTAAGAACAGTGCCCCACAGTATGCCAGTTTCTTTTAACTAGTTTGTCTTCTGAGCAGCTGTGCAATTAAGCAGTCAAGTACTGGATTTGTGAATCATGGAATAGAATAATTTGGTTGGAAAAGATCCTCGAGTCCAACTGTTAACCCAGCACCAGCACCAACCTGTGTCCCTGAGAACCTCATGCCGTCTGTCCAACCCTCCAGGGATGGTGACTCCAGCACTGCCCTGGGCAGCCTGTTCCAATGCCCCACAGCCCTTTGGGGAAGAAATTGTTCCCAGATCCAACCTCAACCTCCCCTGGCGCAACTTGAGGCCGTTTCCTCTGCTCCTGGCGCTTGTTCCTGGGGAGCAGAGCCCGACCCCCCCTGGCTCCAAGCTCCTTTCAGGCAGTTCAGAGATCAGAAGGTCTTCCCTCATCTCCTGTTCTCCAGCTGAACCCCCCAGGTCCCTCAGCCACTCCCATCACACTTGTGCTCCTTCCCCAGCTCCGTTCCCTTCTCTGAACTCGCTCCACCCCACTTGTTGGGCAAAACGTGTCTCCAGCCTCCTCTGTACCCCCAGCACTGCCTTGCCCGTGCAGCTGAGGTGCCTGATGATCAGCTGTAGGATCGCGTGTATGCGAGAGCTGGAATAGTGCTGGGATGTTCTTCCTCCTCGTCACAGCCCTCTGTCCTGTGGCTGTAGGTGGTGGAGAAGGCGTACCCCACCGAGCCCGTGGGGGTGGTGTGCTGTGTGGACGGGCTCTACCAGGTGGTGGAATACAGCGAGATCAGCCTGGAGACTGCACAGCAGCGCGGCTCCGATGGGGGACTGGTGTACAGCGCTGGCAATATCTGCAATCACTTCTTCACGGTTGAGTTCCTGGAGATGGTGGCCCAGTAAGTTCCAGCAGACCCGCTAGGCAGCTGTGCAGCCCAGAAATGCCTCCAAGAGTGGGTGTTGCTGTAATTTCAGTTTTGGGTACCTCCTGCTCTGCTCTTCACCTCCTCTCTCCTCCAAACAGTTCAAAACAGCTGTATCCCCTTTTGTGACAGCCTCAGTGTGCTATTCAGGCCTTACCCAGTGAAGAGCTTGGATGCTTTGCTGTAGCTGCATCGACTGACACACACCAGGACATGACATTCCTGGGCCTGCAGGGGTGAGCAGCGTGGGCTGCGGTGTGGCAGCAGCGCAGCCCCGCACTGAGCGTTTCCAGTGGGACTGTCACCCGTGCCGCCCCCTGGGACAGCAGAGCTGGGGGCAGGGGCTGAAGCTGGGGGAGGTCTCTGCACCTCGGTGTTGGGTGATGGGGCTGTGATGGGGCAGTGGGTGAGCAGCCCTGTGACCTTCCTGAAGAGCTCAGTCCACCCGTGTGTGAGGGATCTGCTCTGCTCCACTGCTATCCCGGTCAGATAAGAATTTAGGTTACCTTTTTTCTCTCTGCCTGCAATCTCAGCCTGACTCGAGGTCCTTCCTCTTGCTTTGCCCCATCCTGTCCCAGCAGGGCCGGCGGTGCTGCTGGCCGGGCCGCTCTGCGCAGTGAAGTGTTCCCTGTATGGGACTTAGATCGATTTGGAGAGAACAGCTGGGAGCTGAGCCGGAGCAGTGATAAACCAGCTGCTTCCCAGCACTGTGCTATGCTTTTCGGAGTGGGCATGAACTAAATGAACTTGTTTCTTCTTCTTTTGCAGGAAATATGAGCCGCAGCTGAGGCATCATGTAGCCATAAAGAAGGTGCCTTACATTGACGAGGAGGGAAATCTGGTAAAACCGCTAAAACCAAACGGGATAAAGCTGGAGAAGTTTGTGTTTGATGTGTTCCAGTTCTCTAAGTTAGTGGCAGATATGATTTCTTTTTTCCTTCCCTTCTCAATGTTTGTTTGAATGACTGTAGGTTGTAACAGGTCTTGCCTGGAGCGAATGGTTTGGGGGTGTATTGTTAGAAAGGGAAATGGAGCACAAAGCCAACTTTTAATACAAACCCAAGTTGCACTATTCAGACTCACAGAAATCGAGTCTTTCAGGATTGTGGCTCCCATGGCAACTGCAGCTCTGGTTACGTGTTGGTGTGTCACGCCAGGGCTCAGCTCACACCCTCTGTGCTCAGAAAACAAGTTGCTTAAGCACCGTGGGGCTGTGGGAACTGTCAGTGTTGACATGCCAAGCTCTAAACCAGAGCTGAGAGTGCTGTGCCGTAGTGTGAGTACAGTCGGGAGTGCTTTGTATTTAGGGAATGTGGGAGTTTAATAATTTAGGAATTTAGCATGTGTTCTTACAAAACCTACTTTCCAAAGTTTCAAATTCAGCAGTAAAGTCTCCATTTTAAGCTTAAATAAATGGCAAAAAAGAGACCTCGGCAAACTGAATTATCGTTGTTTGGGGATTGTATTTTTCTTTTTAGAGGATTTACTTTAGGATAGAGAGCTCAAGGTTTGAATGGGTCTCCATTTCCTGACAGGCATTCAGAAATATCTCACCAAAGGCAAAACCAGTGTGGGGGAAACAGTGCTGAGTTCTGAGCTTTGAAAGGACTCATTTGCAAGCAGTGAAACCTCGTGCTTTTTTAATACTACTTGCAGAGCCAGCTTGGCAGCTGTTCTTCACACGTGAAATGCAGAAATGCACAGATGCTGCTGTGGGATTTTTTGAATTTGCATTCCCATTTCTGGTAAACAGCTGTACTTACCACTCAGCCGTGAATCCTCCCATATTGCTTATTCATCCCTGGGAGCTGGTGGACTCGGTTGCTCCGTGCCTGCAGGGCGCAGTTCTTGGCGCAGCGGTCAGTGCTCTGACATGAGCCGCGCAGCTCGGCGCTGTGTCCGACCTCCGGGCGTTGCTGCTCTGTCCGTCCTGCCGCGCTCACAGCTGAGGCTTTTTGTCCACAAGTTTCCTCGTGGCTGCAGAGCTGTTTCTGCAGAACTCTTGCTCTTCCTCTTACCTGTGCACAGCTCTGGAGGGTTGTGAGGCCGTTATGTTCCCAAAGCAACTGGCCTTCTTGTGGTGTTTTTCCATCATACGGCGCTGGTGCTTCTTCAGCAAAGGCAAGTGTAGGGTCCTGCACCTGGGGAGGAACAACCCCCGGCAGCAGCAGAGGTGAGGGGTGGACCTGCTGGAAAGCAGCTCTGCAGAGAAGGACCTGGGAGTCCTGGTGGACAAGAGGGCGACCATGGGTCAGCAATGTGGCCTTGTGGCCAAGGAGGCCAATGGTACCTGGGGTGCCTGAGGAAGAGTGTGAGCAGCAGGTCAGGGAGGTTGTTCCTCCCCCTCTGCTCTGCCCTGGCGAGGCCACATCTGGAATTGTGTCCAGTTCTGGGCTCCCCAGCTGAAGAAGGACCAGGAATTACTGGAGAGAGTCCAGTGGAGGGACACAAAGATGCTGAGGGGTCTGGAGCACCTTTCACATGAGGAGGCACTGAGAGAGCTGGGGCTGTTCAGCTGGAGAAGCTGGGAGGGATCTGATCAATGGGATCAGTATCTCAGGGTGGGTGTCAGAGGATGGACCAGACTCTGTTCAGTGGTGCCCAACGCCAGGGTGAGGGGCAGCGGGCACAGACTGAAACACAGGAGGCTCCATGTGCACATGAGCAGAAACTTGTTTGCTGGGAGGTGCCAGAGCCTGGCCCAGGCTGCCCAGAGCGGGTGTGGAGTCTCCTGCTCTGAGACATTCAAACCCCCCTGGACACATTACTGTGCAATCTACTCCAGGTGGGTTGGACAAGATGATCTCCAGAGATCCCTTGAGCCCAAACCAGGCTGTGATTCTGTGATTCTTTGCTTTTCAGATGGGAGATGGGCTTTCCCAGGCTGCATATATCGCTGCTCCCTAAAATGTATATGAGCCTTTCCCCATGAAAGTTGTTGTTGCACCAAGAGGGCTGATAACTAGCTTTATTGATCATTATCGTTGTTTTCTCCCCTTTGCTGGTAGGAATTTTGTGGCATTTGAAGTTTTGAGAGAAGAGGAGTTCTCGCCACTAAAAAACGCAGACACAGCTGACAAGGACACTCCTACCACCGCTCGGCAAGCCCTCCTGGCCCAGCATTACCGCTGGGCTCTCAGGGCCGGGGCCACATTTCTGGATGAAAATGGTTGCAGGATACCAGAGAAACTCAGGTAGGAACCTCCATGACCTCTGCAGCTCCTCTGTGTGTGGCTGCTGGCAGGCACCGTGTTCTACAAAACTGGGCTTAGTTTGATCACTGGGTGACTTGGCATCATTTTCGTTCAGCTGGTCTTTTCTGCACATGCAGAGTAATGTCTGTCACGGCTCCTGCTCTGTTACTGACTGTGATTTG
The DNA here is from genome assembly GCF_036013475.1 of Columba livia. Lineage (NCBI taxonomy): Eukaryota > Metazoa > Chordata > Aves > Columbiformes > Columbidae > Columba > Columba livia. The sequence continues at coordinate 11,114,248 of NC_088620.1, forward strand.
CTCTCGACAGTAACTCACAGTGCTCTGGGCTTTGCCTCTGGCAGAGATTCCTGCCCTCGGGGTCATGAGTTGACTCCTCATATAGGAACTCATTAGGCAGGGGCAACCTTTTCCATCAGTCTGGATTTAGCCAGCCCAAGCAATTGTAGTTTCTAGTCCTCACCAGTTTTTCTGACTATGGCCCCAGTGCTAAAGCTCAGCAATATTCTCAGGTGGGCTTAAAGATCAGCTGTTACAGCAATTACCAACTCAGATCCTTCTGCATCATGGTGGATGGGAAGCTGCTTTTACTCCATGGGGCTATTGCATCAACTCCTAGTTTAATAAACCCACAAGCTGTTAATTTGACTTGAAAAGCACCTCTATAGTAGTGGTGTTCTTGTTCGGATGACAAATATTTGGGACCTTGCTAATTCCCTTCTGTTTTCACACTTTGTGTTCAAGTAATGTCTGCTGAATGTTAGTATAACGATTGCCTAATTCTTCTGGATTTCCTGTTCTGATGATGTTTTGAAGAAGATGCACTGGTTTTTTAAACATAGCAAGAAGTTAATCCTGTGTTTTCTTCTCTAGTCTCTCAGGAACTGAAGATCCTCCAGCTGTGTGCGAGATTTCTCCATTAGTGTCTTACTTTGGAGAGGTGAGAATAACTCTCTATGGAGGTATTTTTAAGAGTGGGCAGGTTTGTGTCTGATTTGCTTCCAAATACAGGGAATTTCTTTAGTCTGGGCTTGCTGAGCAATGGTAAGATCCAGGGAACTCGGACCTGGGTTCTGTGTTATGTTTGTGGTTCCACTATGGTTACTCCTCAGCAGTTTGTTCCCTCCCAGTTGTAGCCATCTGTAAAATGAGATTTGCAACGAGTCTGCGCAGCTTCATTAAGACTCACAAGTACTTTGAGATCTTCTGAATGAAAAGTGCAGAATATTCAAATTACAAACCCCATGAGGTCACTGTGTGTGGTTCTGTGCCAGTTTGTGCCCATCTCCCACCGTGAGTGACCACCCAAGTGTGCTATGTGCATTGGCTTAGGAGAAACCGTGTCTTAGAATAGATTTCTCCAGCTTGTCTTCCTGAAAAGAATTGATCCTGGGAAAGCTTCTTCCATTTAGTACTGAGGAGCTTCCCTGTGCTGGGCGGATGGGATGAGAGTGGATTGTTGGCCACTCTGGGCAAGTGGAATTCATCAGACTTTCCATGCGAGGTTTCCATGTGCAGGCAGCAAAGTCATCACAATCAGTGCACTGTAAGAACAAAATGAAAACAAGGCAGTTTAAGTTGAGTTTTGTTTGCTAGGATTGTTGTGAGTTAAGGGGACAGCCTCCCGTGCCTGCTCCTCTTCAGGGGGGTGGTTTCTGAGCTCCGTTGTTTTACGGTTCATGGGTCCCTCCTTCCTGAACCCCAGGTGTGGGGCTGATCCACCTCTGATACTGGGGAAATTGGTGCTGGTGTCTGTCCTTCCCCAGCCTTTTAGCTTTGAGTAGTCAGTCGTTCTTTGAGAATATTAAAATGAAGCAGTCTGATGCGTTTTCAACCTAACGGTGCTGTTCTCACCCGTTCTCAGGGGCTGGAGGTGCACATGAAGAACAAAGACTTCCCTTCTCCCTTTGTGCTCGATGAAAACAAAGCGGGAATCCTAGGAAATTCTTGAAAAGGAGGGAGGCCTTTCCCCCCTAAATCAGATATCCGTCTGTCAGATCCTCTCTAAGAACTGACGTTACTCCAATGTCAGCTATGAAGTGTGTTATAAAAAACCAAACCTGCTTTGCAATATGAGATCGATACCAAATCCCCGCAGCAGTTGTGTTTACACACACGTGTGCTCAGCAGTTCTGGCTGGTCACTTGGAGGGCTGTGCCTTTTACCTCAATCTGTTTTGTAGACTTGAATGCAGATGAAGATTAGGACCTTCTGGGTACCAAACAGATTTTATATTTCTTAATTGCTGTGCATATGAATACATAAAAGAGCCGGTTAGGGCCTAATAAATTAGCTCTGCATTCGGGAAGGTTAAATCTCTTCAGTGCCTTGTTAGGTATCTTGTTTGTGCTGGTGGGATTGGGGTTTTTTTTGTTTGTAATTTTGTGCGCACAGCTGAAGAAATTGTTGGATCTCTTTCTTCCCTAATCCCGTGCTGGTTAGAAGATGGAGTTCAGCAGTTGCATCGTCTCTCCACAGTGCCGCGGGCAGGGGGCAGGGCTCCCGCTGCGTGTGAGCACCGCTCCGGGTTCGGACTCCACAGCACCACCGGCTAGTTTGCCTGTCCAGGCTGGCTGATGCCATTTATTTTACTGTTCATTTTTCTGTTTAATATATACCGTATTCCTCAAAGGGGACTCTCTTAAAGTACCTGAAAGTACTAAGAGGAACAAATCCTGATGGTAGAATTTATTGTTTAACCAAAACAAGAGACTTAATCCCAGCATAACCAGTGCAGACAATAAACCAACAGCCTCTGCTTCTAGTTTCTGGCCAGGTAGTTTTCCAGCACTTTCACTTATGAAATAATTCTTTAGATGCCTTGCTTTTAAATATATTACTAACCATAATGTAATGCTAAGTGTCAGCTAATTAAGGACGCTAATTGCCAGAACATATGTTGCATGTGAACTCAGCCCTGGCTGAGGGATCCTGGGGTGGCCATGGTGCAGAAATGACTGTTCCTGCTCGGCCTTTGGCCGCTGAACCAGCGCTGAACACACCAGGGTCGCGTCGCACTGGTGAGGACATGGGGCGGCCGGGACGGCACTTGCTGCTTGTCCCCTCCATCAGCTGTCCAGGAAGATGCCTCTTCTGGAATTTTGTTATTCCGAGCATCCGCTTCCACTGAGGAATTGCTGGTGCTATTTTTATTAAGCATAAATAACTTGCGTGGCTTTCTGTAGTTCTTGATGTGAAGCTGTATTCAAAACGTTGAGGAGGTATAAAAATGGCTTTGAGAGGAAATACAGTTTGTGAGTAGGCTCGTGTTTTCCAAAGAAAGCATCTGAATGTCAGTGGCAGAGTTTTCAAGCGCAAAGTGTATCTGTGTGCACGTAAGTAATGAGCCTTTTGCATACGCAACCAGGTAACAACAGCTCTGCTCGCGTCGCTTTGCACGTGCAGCCAGCCATTCGCAGTTAGAGCACAAATGAAACATTTTTCCTTGACACTCAATTCTGTATTTTTTTCCGCAGTGTTTGTGGGTCATTTCATTCCTGTTAGTCAAGTTTCACATCTGAGAACAAATTGTGTTGTATCTTTGTGAGTATTGCTTGTCGATTCAGGCACGTGCTCGTTTTCACTGTGCTATAGAGAAAGGATATTTCTTTTGAAACTTCAGTCCCCTTGTGCTTTAACCATCTGTACACTGAGCTGCTGGCATGGTTTTTAAAAGCTGGTTTCAAGGAGAACCTGAATTAGAATGCTGAATGTCTGTTGGGTTTGTGTTTTGTTTTGTTTTTTCTAGGACTCTTCACATTTTAAACTGGAACATAGAATTTTGAGAGAACTTTGTTACATACAGGACAGATTTTTTGTTTTAAAAAAGTAATTCAAGTATGCATTATGAAATTTAAAAAGTACCTGAAACAAAGGGAGGTCTCGTAGTACTCCAGAAACTTTTGGACACCTAAGCATTTTTCTAATAAAGATGTTACTGTGATTTCTCTGTGTCTGTCTGTGTTTCTTGTCCATGACCTTTGTCCCCACACGTCCCGGGTGCTGTCCCCACTGGGACAGTGTCACTCATGGCCCAGGGGGGATGGAACTGGGGGTCATTCCTGACGGGGTTTGGCAGTGTGGGATGTATTTTTCCATCACAACCCAGCAGACTGTGTTCTTGCCTGCAACCTTGGGTTTGTGTGGTGTTTCTTTTTTCTTTACTTTCGAGCTTTTCCGCTCACTTTACTGTGGGCAGTTTGATTGTGGGTGGTGTGTGTTTTCCCTTTGTTTAAAGAAGATTTGCAGGAGCTGGGTCTGAGTCAGGCTTTTACAGCTGTTGTGCAGGTAACGGGTACTCACTGTAATGCAACTTCTGCTCGGCTTCTTGTGACAGGCGATTTCTAATCAGGGCTGTGTTTAAAGAACAATCAGTTGGGGCAGTTGGTCATTTTTCACAAATGACAGATTGTCCTCTTCTGGGCATTTAGTTTTGATCCCAGCATATTCTTCTTTCCTTACCTATATGATGCCATGTTTCTCTCTTCGTGCCCATGTGAAGGCTGCTGGGGTTTTTAAGGTGGTTTTAAGTTACATGAATCAGTAGTTTCCTATGATAGGAAAATAAATATTAAAAATGCATGAATGCTTCAGGTTTCTGTTAAATTGTTCCTCCAAGTGTTTATATCTTCCAGAATTATTTGCTTGCTTAGTTTTTTTTTAAATCATGAAGTGCTCAGAAAAACACCCAATTTTATCAGTTTTATCTGGAAATCTAGCGTGAGGTAGATTCTGAATGTAAAGGTTCAAATGATGCATGATAATTGCATCGTCAGGCACAGCTGAAGGGGAATTCAGTGCCAGTATTTGAAGCAGGAGTCTTAAAGCAGCTGCTTCAATGCTCTTCTTTTTCCCGTTGGACTACAAACCCGATCTAGAAGTAATGGTTGTTAGAAAAGCGGTCGTGGTGTGGGGCTGAACAGGCACATCACTGACCAGCGCCCTTCCCTGTTCCTGTGCACAGCGATCATGTCCCACCTCTGCCCTGTGAAGATGCAGAGAACCATTTGCACTATTTGCTGGGGGTTTGTGGAGAAACAGGTGAGGGAGGGAATTGTGTGGGACAAGTGGATCCTGCTACGTACCAAAGCGCAGTGCCAGATCTTACAGGTTCATTTAGGCAACCATTTAAGTTGTTTTCACACATCCTCTCACTGATTTCAGTTCTCTGCTCTCAGGCCTGTGTTCCCAGATCGTCTGCCCGGGACTGTGTGTGTGTGATGCAGAGGATAAGGGACGCTGGCTGGCAGACCTGGCTCTGGCAGGTGACAGTGACATGAGACCGCTCTTCTCTGTCTTTGGGAGCCAACAAGTGTTTCGGGTTTTCCTTTGCCAGGCTCGCCTTCCTAGTCAGAGGAGCAATGGGGCTGTGGAGCGATGGGGCTGTGGAGCGATGGGGCTGTGGAGCAATGGGGCTGTGGAGCGATGGGGCTGTGGAGCGATGGGTCTCGGAGCAATGGGGCTGTGGAGCGATGGGTCCGCAGGAGTGGTGGGTTTGTGGAGCAATGGGTTTGTGGAGCAATGGGGCTGTGGAGCGATGGGGCTGTGGAGCGATGGGGCTGTGGAGCGATGGGGCTGTGGAGCGATGGGGCTGTGGGGCGGTGGGGCTGTGGAGCAATGGGGCTGTGGAGCAATGGGGCTGTGGAGCGATGGGTCCGCAGGAGCGGTGGGTTAGTGGAGCAATGGGTTTGTGGAGCAATGGGGCTGTGGAGCGGTGGGTTTGTGGAGCAATGGGTCTGCATTCAGCCGCCTCCGGGCGCAGTGTCGCTGCTGTGGCCGCACCAGAGGGGGGATCTCCCACCTTCCTGAGCTCGGGTCATGGGTGGGCCCTTCTGTTAATTGTTGTCCAGTTGTTTTTCCTGATGATCTCCCATGTGCATTATTTCAATTTCTTTCACGTTAATATTTCTGTGACTGGTCTCTATATTATAATCTCACAACACATAGGAAAAGTGAGGACTCCCAGCCTGTCTTTAGGTCTCATTTCCCACCTGGGGAAGCTGAAGTCCTCGCTGGGCAGGGTCTGGCTCTGGTGAGGGCGGCTCAGGCGAGGCCAGCCAGGGGAGGAGGGAAAGAACTTCAGCCTCGAATGGCACCACCGCTCCGCCCGAAAGAGCTGCCCGGAACGAGCCCAGGCCGGGAGCAGCGACCCCGCGGCAGCAGCGCGGCGTGAGGCGGTGCGGGCCGCGCCAGCCGCCTCCCGCCCGCGGAGAGGCCGGACCCGCCGTTGCCAGGGCGCGCAGCGGCCGTTGCTAGGGGCGCCATAGAGTTCCGGAAGTGCTCTGCAGCTTGGGCAACCCCCGGAAGTGGGCGCTCCGTCGCGCTCTGTGCTGGGAGCGGCATCATGGCGGGCGCCGGGCGGGCGGGCTGCGGGCCCTGAGGCGCCGCCATGTACTCGGCTGCCGCCGCCGCCGCCGCCTCCTCCTCTCCGCCGCGACGGGACTTCATCTCCGTCACCCTCAGCCCGGAGGAGGCGGTGGGCGTCGGCGGCTATAACAACAGCAAGGCCTGGAGGCGGCGCTCCTGCTGGCGGGTGAGGGCGGCTCCAGACCGAGAGGGGACCCGGCCCAGCGGGGGAAGCCGGGCGGTGATGACCGGTGCCGCGGCTGGTGCTGGGGCACCGGGCACCGAGGGAGCGCTCTGGGGCTGGGAGAACTGTCCCTGGCCTTGGGTGCAGCTGGACTGTATTCTGGGTCCTGCCCTGGGGCCGCCGTTCCGAGCTGGGGACGGACCCGGAGCTGCGGGACCTGCGCTGGGGCCGCCCGGGCAGTGGGGCCTCCCCGGGCATTGGGGCCTCCCCGGGCAGTGGGCAGTGGCAGTGGGGCCGCCCGGGCAGTGGGGCCGCCCCGTGCTCTGGGGAGGCGGCTCCAGGCCGGCGCTCTGTTCACGCGTGTTCGGGGCAGCTCTCCCCGGCTGGGGGTTTTGTGCAGCGCAGGCTGGTTGACGCTCCAAGTCGTGCTTTATTTTTTGTGAACAGGATGCGCTTTGGGGAGTCCTGCTCTCTGCTGGAGACATCTGGGGGGGCAACATTGTGCTCTCTGGGCAGGAGTGGACGGGGGTGAGATTTGGTCTTGGTGCCTTTGCCCCTGGTTTAGGGCTTGAAGGGGGAGCCCCATCCTCTGCCCTGGGAAAGTAAACGGGACAGTTCTGGTTTCTGTGGGAAGGCTGAAATGTGGGGAGAGGGGTCTGTGCGGATGTGACTTTGTCTGCCTGGGGCAGGAGTCTTGGGCTGAGGGGGCAGGTGGGAAACTCTGAGTCAAAAGGACATGATGACCCTCCTTGCGATAGGGGATAAGGTGTTGCTACCTATAGGGGCTTCATAGGTGGTTACATGAAGCATATGAGGAACTCCTTCAGGGAGGCAGCGTGGCAGCTGAGGACATGTGGGGATGTTTTACCCTTTTGTCCTTATTCTTTGTCAGAACGAAAAAAAAAAAGGCCAAATGGTGTTGAATGTCCTTGTATGTTCTTGTGCCTCATTCGTGCCGTCTCAGGACACTGCAGTCAGTGCCTCTTCTCCCATCCTGCCCTGAGGAGACACGGGGCTGCTGGTTCCAGGTGTCCCCTGCAGCCGGGGGTGATGAGACAGAGTCAAAGGTGAAGGACTGGGATCAGCATCTTGTATGCGTGGGAAGAGTGGGCAGGATTGGTGTCCTGCCAGCAACACGGGAGGAAAACAGGACGTGTGCTGTGGGGCTGGGCAATGTGGGCGCATGGACGGTGCTTCACTGGAACACTTGCAGCCGCTGGTTGTTATTCAGAGGGTGAGAAGCACGGGGGGTGCTGTGGGGTGTAGGTGCTTCGCAGGAAGCTGCAGGTTGTTCTCCAGTGTAGCAGTGGCACTAAGGCATCCTCTGTATGCAAAAACCAGTGATGAGGAGCAAAATGCTGCTCTGGGGAATTTTGATAGGACTGTCAGGAATCTAACAAAATAGTAACTTAGCAGTTAATGTTTAACTCCAACTGCTCCCTCTCTAAATGGAGGAAATGTCTGTCTCAGACTAGTGTAGCATTTGCTGACTGACTTTTAATAATTTTGTTGTATATACTTCAGTTTTAAAAACACATTTTTGCCCAGGAATAAATTTGAAAATATCGTGGCTTGCTCTGGCCGGCTTACTTCATTTTTGTGTTGCTGCGCGTCGGTGATTTTATTTGGGGTGGCAGGGCAGTTTGGTGTGACAGTTCCATACACGTTTGCTGGAGACTTTTCTTGTCTGCTGGCCAGTCTTTAGCTTATTTTGAGCCTTCTTTGCTGCAGTAACGTTTAGAGTTTTCCTACCACCTTCTGTTTCTTGTTTTGCGTGTGTGTTCTGCAGCACCTCCCCAGCCAGAAGGGAGGAAAGAGGCTTTGGGCTTGTTTTGCAGATAACATCTGGGCAGCTGTGCAGGCCGGTCACTGCAGGTGATGCTGTGGGGCTCTCGGCACTCGCCCATCTCCGAGGTTTTGCAGCAGGTGGCTCTGATGTTTCTCGGAACCTGCCGTGCCCTGTGCTAGCGGGTTATGTTTCTGTTTTCTCTGTCGTCAAAGAAAATAACCAATGGATGTCTGCAGTTGGAAACAGAGGGTAAAATTAAACCTGCTTGGTTTCTTTCTTACTCTGAATGAACTGATAAAGAATCTATTTTTGCACTGAGTAGGTTCTTGCCATCATGCTAAATATTCTAACTCTCATTTCTCTCCTAAAGAAATGGAAGCAGCTGTCTCGACTACAGCGGAGCGTCATTCTCTTTGTGTTTGCCTTCTTGGCTGTCTGTGGAGTCATTTCCTACACAAGCATGGGGGAACCGTGGAAAAGTATGTGTTCCATGGGGCTCCGAATTACTGGAATTGCTGTTACATTAAAGAGATTGTTGTAGTTATGATAATTAGTTTTAATTTATAGTTCTTATAAGTAGTTTTGATTTCTATTGGCAATGACTGGGTATATCCGTTAAAGTGCAGTTGTGAGATGAGTTTATGTGACGAGTTTCAATGACTTGTTTCTACTTCATCAGAAATATTTTTCGTGCGCCTTTTTGTTTATCTTGACTAGAGCAACATTTTATTTTAATTGATAAAGATTCGGAGGCTGTGAGTGTTTTTTCTTTATGTTTGCATGTAGATATTGGTAAACAGTAGGATAAGGTCATCCTCTCTTGGTTTTGATTGTCCATCACATTAGAAATTCCATGCTTTTCTATAATGTGAAGGCACATTTACCTTTGATACCATCTACTGAGAAGCTAAAATAATAGTAGTTTAAAAAAACCCCTGTGCCTCTTAGCAGCCTCCGTGTATATTGGGGAGAGTGTTAATACCAAATGACACTTTTTTATCTAACGATTAGTGTTTATCCACGTTGTGTGAATGGAAACGCTTTCTGGAGGTACATCTGGTGTGTGAGTGCAGCAGACTGTTAGACATGTGCAGCCGGAGCCTGACCTGTTGGGTCCTTGTGCTGAGCAGTGTTTGTGTGCCCAGGTCTAACAAACAAACCATTGGATGAGCAGAAAACAGAACCAGAAATCCCCGGATTAAAGCTGGCGAATCCAGCTGTTCTCCCAGCACCACAGAAAGCAGAAGCCAACCGTGGAGACTACCCGCAGCTTTCACCACAGGTACTACGGGGAGAAATGAGTTTTATAAACCTGCCAAAGAGTTTGTGAAAGCTGCAAATCGCGCTTGTTTCCAACAGGTGTTGAGGAAAAGGGACTCGCAATAAAAATCTGCTCTGGGTGGAATGCTCTCCTCTCAGAAAGGCCTTTGGTGTGGTATTTCCTGGCTCTACCTTTTCTTATTTAAGTGTTCAGTGTATTATTTCTCGATCACTGGTGCACCCAGCAGTGCCAGGGCTATAGGTCATGGTCACCTCTTTCCTGAGGCTTCAGTTTCCTGCTGTGATTGGTTAGTTTGGGCTGGGAGCGCACTGGACAGCAGTCTGGCTGCTGCGAGGAGCCGGGATGGAGCATGAGATGTGGGAAACCGTCGGCATCACACTGAGCGGGAACGGCTGTTCCGGGGGCTTGAAAAATGACTGCAGACAGAACCAGTGTTAGTGGGTTGTGAAGGGTTCCGTTTGGGGGGGATGCGATGGGAAAGAAGCACGGTGTGGATTAGTGGAGCTGAGGAATGCTGGAAATACTGGTTGCTCTTCATGTATTTACCTCACGAATTTGGGGATTTCCATTTAATGAATACGAAATTTTGTATTAAATCTTTCCCTCACCATGCACAAATGTACACGTAATACTGTATAGTAATTCTTGGTATTATCTAACATGGGCATTGGGTGGGATTTTCTTTTGCGTGCTTTTTGTGTTTACTGTGCCTAGTATTAATAAAATGGAACCAAGTATCTTCACAATCCTTTGGCAGTGCCTTGTGTTAAATTAGTATCTGGTAGCACTAGAGGTAGTTTAAAAGTAATTTCTCTGTATAAACTTATGAACTGGATAATTTTACCAAAGGGAAGTGACAAAGCAAGGTCTTTAGTGTATTTTCCACTCAGGGCAGATACCAAAATAAGATTTATCTGGAGTTATGTTTAACACTGGTATGCTGGTGATTTATAGTTTGAAATTTTACCATCTCTGCAACATACCAAGCATGTATTTTTTTCTTTATTTCCAGAAGCCTCCAAAGCCGCCTCATGTTCGGCGCGGTCCTTCCAACCTTCAGATCAAACCACCGCGGAGGGACGCGGGGCCGAGGACCCGCCATGACACCAGCAGCGTTGGACAAGAGCCGGTCCACGCTGCTCAGAATGAGAAAACAGAGAAATCTGTCATCAGGTAGAAAAGTCCCCAGCACGTTCCAGTGCTCTGCCAGACCCCCAAATCTAGCGGATGTTGGAGTGAAAATTGTGAGGGTTTTCAGTATGTGTGTGGATGTAATCGTGTGCGGGGAGCTGTACAAGATACACTTGTTCCTTATGAAACAAAAATCATACAATTCAAAGACCCCTTACGCAGATACAGTAATATCTGTTACAGAGGGTCTGTGCTGCTGTGATTACATTTATATGGAGTTATTCCGTAAGATATTATTGACTGAAATATTTTGATTTGGGAATACGTGAAGGGCTGTAACTTGGGTGTGGAACAGACTATGACAAGTTCAGCAAAGGTTCTTAAGATTTGGAACACTAGGGGTTTATTTTAATGTTCGTGTTCTTTTCAGCGCTGGCAGCTGAGCTGATCGTGGCAGCAGAACTCTGCCTGCATCAGCGTTTCGGCTGTTGGTATGATCCAGAAATCCCTCAGAATGACTGGAAGTGTTTTAGTCGTGTGCTTCCACTTCCACTATAACTCGTAGAGTTCAACAGGTGGTAACAAGCAAACTCAGGAGAGCAATGAAAGCGTAGGGGAGACTTGTTTCCAGTTCGAAGAATAAAAGTAGGAAATGAAATGATGTGGTTTATGTAAGTTACAAGGTACGCTGACTGTGAACTGTAAACTTTAAGGCCTGTAAGCCTGGTTCCCTCAGGACGCACATCATGAACTCAAAGGCAACATATCTGTGTATTAAACAGCATGGTCAAGATCGATTGATCTTAATATGAACTTGGCTTGACTTGAAGTCCATTCTGAAAGTCTTTGCCTTCAGGAGATTCTTAATAAAACCCTCTGAAAACTGATTTATGCCTCTGTGGCGGAAGGGAAGGCTTGGGAACCCCTTAATAGTAAAGCAAGTACTTTAAATGGCCCGTCCTTTGTGCTCGTTCCTGAATTTTTGATGATCATCATCATGTGGTACTATTTAGTGTTATTGGCTCTTGTGATCATTTGAGAACTGATAGGAGACATAATAAATCTAATGCAGCGTTTTCAGATGTTGTCATTCTATTTAGAAGGTCTTTTAAAAATTCCATTGCCAAGTTATTTAATGAAATTCCAAGAGCCCGTAAGACACATTTCTTAATCCAGTGAAATTTCTCTGGTGCAAATGAGTTTCTTTGAACAGAAGAAATGTCTTGTGGACAACATAGTTATTTTGATCCTTGACACAAAATCCAGCTCCTGTTTTATTGAAGTGTGATGAGCGAAGGGAAATACAGAAATAAGTCTTATTCATTTGCATTGACCTGTGATCAGATAAAGTCTTAATGACAATCCCTTGTGTTTGCAGCTGGAGAGGAGCAGTGATAGAGACCGACCAAAGCACTGAACCTCCCTCGAGTAAAATAAAGGAACCAGAAAAACCTTCGTCAGTGGAAGCCGAAGACCAGAAGGAACCAGGTAAATAGTGCAGTTAACGATCCTTTTATTTCTGTTCCCTTTTATGATTGAAATTGTGCAATTCTTCCCCACACACCTCTACCATATTTATTTATTCATTTTAAACAAAAAATGTCAGATTATTTACATAGAACATGCAAGTCTTTCAGTGTCCTTATTGCCCGTGACAGCCTTACTGGCTTTCAGAATTTGAAAATCAGTTGTCGTGACAAATCTTTGAAATCAGCCTTTGGGAGGAGGCAGAGACCCCATTCCCTGCAGGAAAGGACGGTTTGGCGCGCGAGGGCTGGGAAGGGGCAGTTTCCCTCTCAGCAGCGCTTTGACTTTTGTTCTGCAAACACAGGGGAAGCTCCTTCCTCCCCAAATTAAGCGGAGCTATTTTTAAGGCCCCAGGAAGCCGCAGCAGTCGTCCTGCAGTTGCCGTCCTCGTGGAGTGGAGAAGCTGTTGTTCTGCTTTCTGGGTTCACACAAGGAAGTTCTGATATAATGAACGTGGCACATTGCAATGTGATACATTTGGCTTGTGCTGGCTTCATATATCTGGTGTTAGTTGTGCTGCTTGGTGTTTCTGACTCCAGAAGTCAGTCTTCGTAGCTTTGAAAAATGGCAGCTAATGGGCTTGAAATTGTTCATGTTGGGTGTGTAACATAAGCTCAGCTTTATGAGAAAATGTAAGCAAAAATTTCAGTAGAACCATGGAAAAGGACAAAGCTTTGTCCAAGACGGAAAATGCAAATTTTCTTTCTTTTTTGTGTTAAATGAAAAGTTCAAGAGAAATGGTTTTGTATAACTGGATTTAAATTTAGAAGAAAGCACTTAATGAGACTGGGCAGAGGAAGAGAAAATGGTATGTGGTAATTGAGCCTAGAATCGTATTGTTAAGCGTATGTATTCATCAGCTGAATTGCAGCTGATTTAATCAGTCTGAATTCTGGTATTTCCCGACTCTCAGGTCTTTGAGCTTTACTGATACTCATCTAACGACTGCCTGGACTGCCTGTGATTATTTTAATGTTTTATGTGCAAAAGTGACTTGTTTTTTTGCCAGGGAGAGATCACTATTTCCACCTGGCAAATGGCTGACCTGAAACCCTGCCTGGTGATTCTGCAGAGGAAAAGCATAATCTGAGGGTGGTTTTTCCATTACACTGATCATTTAGTTTGGAAACAGGTTTATTTTGGGTAGGGTGCAGCAGAATGTGTTTGGTACAGCTGCGTAACTCCCCTGCAGAAGTCACAGAATCCCAGAACGTCAGGGGTTGAAGGGCCCTGGAAAGCCCATCCAGTGCAATCGCCCCATGGAGCAGGAACACCCAGATGAGGTTACACAGGAAGGTGTCCAGGCGGGTTGGAATGTCTGCACAGAAGGAGACTCCACAACCCCCCTGGGCAGCCTGGGCCAGGCTCTGCCACCCTCACCCCCAACAAGTTTCTTCTCATATTTAAGTGGAACCTCCTGTGTTCCAGTTTGCACCCATTGCCCCTTGTCCTGTCACTGGTTGTCACCAGAAGAGCCTGGCTCCATCCTCCTGACACTCCCCCTTTCCATATTGATCCCCAGGAATGAGTCCCCCCTCAGTGTCCTCTTGTCCAGCTCCAGAGCCCCAGCTCCCTCAGCCTTTCCTCACACGGGAGATGCTCCACTCCCTTCAGCATCTTGGTGGCTGCGCTGGACTCTCTCCAGCAGTTCCCTGTCCTGCTGGAACTGAGGGGCCACAGCTGGACACAATATTCCAGGTGTGGTCTCCCCAGGGCAGAGCAGAGGGGCAGGAGAACCTCTCTGACCTACTGACCACCCCCTTCTAACCCACCCCAGGTACCATTGGCTTCCTGGCCACACGGGCCCAGTGCTGGCTCATGGTCACCCTGCTGTCCCCCGGACCCCCAGGTCCCTTTCCCCTACACTGCTCTCCAACAGGTCATTCCCCAACTTACACTGGAACCTGGGGTTGTTCCTGCCCAGATTCAAGACTCTACACTCACCCTTGTTCTGTTTCATTCAATTTTCCCCCCCCAGCTCTCCAGCCTGTCCAGGTCTCTGATGGCAGCACAGCTTCCAGTGTCATCCACTCCTCCCAGCTTGGTGTCATCAGCAAACTTGCTGACAGTCACTCTATTCCCTCATCCAAGTCATTGATGAATATATTGAATAATACAGGTCCCAGCACTGCCCCCTGAGGCACTGCACTAGATACAGGCCTCAACTGGACTCTGCCCCATTGACCACGACTCTCTGGCTTCTTCCCTTCAGCCAGTTCACACTCCACCTCACTCCCCGCTCATCCAGACCGCACTCCCTCAGTTCAGTGTGAGGATGCTGTGGGGACTGTGTCAAATGCCTGACTCAATTCAAGGTGAAGTCCTGAGCCAGGTGCTGTTTTCCCTTTGCAGTGCCCATCAATGACCGCCAGCTGGCCGTGATCGAGGCGTTCCGCCACGCCTGGAAGGGATACAAGGAGTTTTCCTGGGGCCACGATGAGCTGAAGCCTTTGTCCAAGTCCTACAGCGAGTGGTTTGGACTTGGCCTTACCTTAATTGACGCCTTGGATACCATGTGGATTTTAGGCTTAAAAGAAGGTAGTATTTTTTTCCTCCAAATTCCTTGTTTTCTGTTGAGGCAGCGCATATTCAAAATGCTTTGAGGGGAACGCTTATTACCTGTGGCCAATAAGTTTAGCTTTCCTGTGAGGATAAATGCGTACATATATGTTTATGTATAAAAAGAAATATTTTTTAAAAAAACAACTATATTAAAGGACTTAATTTTGAGCCAGAAAAAATATTCCACCATTGCATACAACAACGGGCATGTCCGAGAAGGTGTGGAATGGATTAGTAAGCCTCCTGACTTTTGTTCCTGTGTGTCAAGGGTTTATATTGCGGGGTGACAATAAAACCCTGTCAGGTGTATTGTTAACCCCCTCTCCCGCTTCCCACTCAGCACAGGGATCGGGAGGGAAAGAAGGACAGAGAGAAGAGAGCTGGAAACATTAAAAATGTTTTACTAATGCCACAAATAAGAATAGAGAAAATAATACAAAATATACAAAACCAATCTGGAAAGTCCCGGCAACTGCAGAGCCGGCAGCCGAAGTCCTGGACTGGACTCTGCAGCCAACCGGAGCTGGATTCAGTCTGTCACTGGCCTCAGTTCACAAGGATGACTCAAGGTCCTCTCCTAATGTCGCCATAAGGAAAAGGGACGAGATCATCATGATCTCCCACTGTTATATGAAGTGTTCACGTGAATGGGATGTTATACTCCGTTGGTCAGTTTCTGGTCACCTGTTTCTCGTTGCCCCTGTCGTGAGATGTGAATCTGTCCTTATCAATAACCTCACATTCCATTGCTGTGCTCACCAAAACATGCATCTGGTTCTCCAGGCAAATGCAGCTCATATGAAGCTTTAGCTGGCAGGCACATTCACTAACAGAGAAACTTGTTCTTAACAAAACCAGGACACTGTGCTGAGACCCAAGTGCTCTCTTTGTGCCATTGAACAGCCACTCTGGAGTTGCTGCCCACTGCTCGTAGGTCGTTAGCTGACCATCCCCAGGCTGTGTTTTATCACTCACAGTATCACAGTGCGTTTGGGATTGGAAGGGACCTCAAAAGATCATCTAGTCCAATCCCCCAGTCCTCCTAACACCAGTATTTCATATCTGGATTTCGGAAGGTTGTTTCTGTAAGGAATGAATGGATGGAGAAGGGCACTGTTCAGTTCCTCCTTCCCAAGCTGCTCTGCTACCTGGATTTTTTTTCACATTTATTCTAGAAGTGACTATGTTAGAAAACTTTGTAACGTTGTGAAAACTAAGCCAAAAATTCTGCAATTCTGTTGCAAAAAAAGTGCTTAACCAGTATGTAAGAGTATTGGTGCCTGTGTTATTGGTTGGGTTTTTTTAGTGGTATTTAAAGATTTCTGGAACTTGGATCTATTTGACCTTGGTAGATTGAGCCACCTTTGTAAACTCAGCAGTCATGCACAATTTTGGTGTCAGGACAGGAAGAACAGAGCTACTAGTAAAGCGATAATAAACAGTGAATGTTTTCCATGGTTTTATCTCATCTGCCTTTGGAGTTTGTGTAAAATAGTAAATCGAATGAGAACTCCGTATCATGAGTTTGCAGCTCTAGGGCTGAACAGCCCGTCTCGAACTTTCATCCTGTTGACAGCGTGCTGCTTTTCTTTTCTTGATAAAAAATGCATTGCGAACTACATGGAGCTTTTCCAATAAATATTAGTAATTTAGAAGTGTTGCACATGGGTTCTTGGTGAATGCTTCATATTTGATAGCAGTTCTTTTGCTGATGGCCGGGAAAGCTCCTGGGGTTCCTTCTGGATACAAAATGCAGTGTAAATGAAGGTTCTGTTGGAGGTCGGAGGTTCTCGTCCTGCACGGTGACGCGTGAGCTCCCTCCTGTTGGACCCTGGACAAATCAATCACTGGCTGATGCTGCTGATAAACCAACTGTTGAATCTAAAATGGATTTTTTACATTCCATTTGGCATCAGTAGTGCGGTAAACAACCGGTTGTGTTTCTGGGGAAACAATTCCAGGCTGTCGGGGTTTCGTGGGTCAGGTTCTGGAGCAGGCGGCAGCGCGCTGCTGGACCGATGGCTGTTAACTGAAAAGTGACACCTGGTGTCTTGGGAGATAACGGCTCTGGTTTGCAAAAAATGAACTTCAGAAGGCTCTTGTGCAAGTGTAATAAATTGTCTGACAAGTCAAATAGATGGACTTAAAAGATCTCAATTTCTGAACTATTTTAATGAAGAATTCCCCAATTTCTTGTATTTTTAGACTATTAGAAACTTTTTGCTGGCTGTTTCTGTCTGTACGCGTCTGCAGTGGGTGCTGGATGAGAAGGAAGCTGATGGCAGTCAAGCTTCTCCCAGCATGTGCTATTCATTTTAATTTCCACCTATCATTAGGATGTCTGTAGACAGCTCTCAGTAACTGCCATGGGTATATGGAGCACTAATGTCTTTAGTCTGGTTGTTGGAACATTCCACAAGTTCGTAACTGAACTACTTTTTATACCTTGCAGAGTTTGAAGAAGCAAGAAAATGGGTAGCAAACGATTTAGTATTTGATAAAAATGTGGATGTGAACCTGTTTGAGAGCACGATCCGTATCCTGGGGGGCTTGCTGAGCACCTACCACCTCTCTGGAGACAGCCTCTTCTTGGAGAAAGCCGTGAGTGACCTGTCTGATGGGCCGGAGCGTGTTCCACACCGGGCAAAGCTGAGGGAAGATTCACCAGCGAGTTAAATGTTGCTGGGTTTTAACAGCTTCATGTTTAAAGTGAAGGGAAAGGGATTTACCATTAATCTTTTAAGCCTGCGGTTCTGTTTGCTCTCTGGGTAACCTCAGAGCCGCGCTGCGCTTTATCAGGTGTTCTAATATGCCTGTTCTTCTGTTGGTGAGGAGCTGAACGTTATAAAGTTTGTGAAGCAAAAAAGGAAAGAAATGGTAGGAAAAGAGTAATAGTTGTGTTTTGTTGCCCTTTCTGTGCTTTTTAACAGCATCAGCCGCCTCTGTAGATTAGCTGGGTGCAGTCACTGGTGTCAGGATTATATCATGTTGCACGGGGATTGCAGACTCAGCTGTAGCTTGGGATGCTGGGACCAAATTAAAACTCTGTACTCATTGCTATCAATAAATCCAGGACCCTTTTTAAATCTCGGCTTTCTTGCGACGTCTAAAGCTAAGCTGCTGTTCTTTCTTTTTCCGTCTGCTTGGTGAAATGAAGTCTAAAGGGATGTGCATGTGTGTGTATAATCATTTTTGGTTTTGTTTGTTGTTTTGTCCTGTGTTCTTGGGTTTTCTTTAGAAAGACATTGGGAACAGGCTCATGCCAGCGTTCAAGACCCCGTCCAAGATCCCGTATTCGGATGTGAACATCGGCCGGGGCACCGCGCACCCGCCCCGCTGGACGTCCGACAGCACTGTGGCCGAGGTGACCAGCATTCAGCTGGAGTTCAGGGAACTCTCTCGTCTTACTGGAGATGAGAAATTCCAGGTATGGAAGTACCAGTCGATGGTTTTCTCTTTGTTCACCTCTCCACAGCTCCACCACTGACTCTCCATCAACACACTTGGTCTCTGTAGTCTCAAAATGACGTTGAGTTCTGAAACCCTGGGGGAAGGAAAAGAAACAAAAGTAATTTAAATTATTTTCTGAAATCTCAAAAGCAGAGGGGAATATTTTTTTTCCTCCCTCAGAAACAGTTTTTGATTTAAAAACAAGTGAAACAAAAATGCAAAGAGGAAACCCAAGCCACAACAAAACCAAAGCAAGCACCACCTCCCCCAGGCTCCCTGTTTTTATCACTGACATTCTCGTTTGACGATAGGTTATCAGATTTTGAAAAAATAGGAAGCTGAACAGCAGAGTGTGAGACTGCGCCTTGTGTAACGTGGTTCCTTAACACCATTATCTAAATGCAAAGAACAAAACCTTGGTGTTTCCATGCAGGGAACTAAACCGTGACTCCCTAGATAAGGGTCCAACAGCAGGTCACAGCATAAGATAAAGTCAGTTGAAATGAAAAGAATTCCAGGGGAAATAATGTTTCCCACTCTTCTTTTGTTTGGTGATGTTGTTTTATTGTTTTAAACTGTATCCACAGCTGAAGATTGAGCTATTGCATGATTCATGTAGCTGTTATTTTAGCTGGACATCTACTTTGTGAGTGTGTTAAGTCAGGTTATGGTCCCGTGCCATAGCACTGGCGTTCGAGTGGCCTTACTGGAGGGAAATAACTACAGTTATTTCACAGTACTGAATTGTACCCAGAACGTTATGTTTTGAGAGTCAGTTTGAAATGCTGTATTCAATAGATTGAACGAGCTGAACATGATGTCCCTGATGCAGATTCAAGGAAGAATAGTTAAAGATTTGTTATCGATATGAAGTTACTACCCACAGTTTTGTACGTCATCAATAGCTGTAACTTCTGTGTGCTGTTTTCTTTCTTCTAGAAAGCTGTAGATGAGGTGATGAAGCACGTTCACACCCTCTCAGGGAAAAATGATGGACTAGTGCCTATGTTCATAAACACCAACAGCGGGCAGTTCACTCACTTGGGTGTCTACACCCTGGGAGCCAGAGCTGACAGCTACTACGAGTATTTGCTCAAGCAATGGATTCAGGGAGGGAAGAAGGAAAACGAGTAAGTTCTTTCCACTTCTCATAGCGGCGTGAGCTGTAAAACCTTCTGTCCTAGTTTGCTGCTTGAAGAAAAATAATGTATGTGCCCAACAGTCAACTGAAAATATATATATATATTTTAAAGGAAGCTAAGCAAGCAAGTGGCCCTGTGGTAACTTCAACATGAGAGTTAGGCTTAGTCTCAAAAATAACTTCTCAGAAAGCTTTGCTTCTTCAGCAGCATCAGACGTGAGGAGCATAATTAGATGCTTCTGGAATACTTATGATACTTTATTTCATCAGCAATGTCTGTGTTTTCTCTGGGTTTGTTGGAGAAAGGTGAATCCCAAAAGATGGTCGAGGTGGGAGGCTTGGTCCAGAGGGAATAACTTTTCTTAGACAGAAGAGACTGAAGGTTGATGTCTGTGTAAGTTTTGGTTTAGGTCTCTTATGCTTCTCTTACCTACACCGGTCAAGTGGAAGAAAATGTTTGCAAAGAGCAGAGGAATTAGAGATGTCGGAAAAGGTTTCCTTCAAAACAAGACACAAAATCTAAGCAGTTTGTGTTGCTTATAAGCGAATTATATTGGACTTGTTCATGTTGAGGGGTTTAATGCCTGCAGAGTGACAGTGTGCCTCTCTGAGCCAGTCCTTTACATCAGAGCGGATGCGTCTCTACAAAGGAAATTGGTGTCACTGCCTTTTCCAAGCCATACTTCACTGTAAATGGAGAACCGTTGTCCCTGGGAGCGTGAACGATGGCTTTTTGTGAGCCTCAAAATGGAATTATTTGACGGGGTTTTTGTCCCACATAAAAGTACTTTGAAACAAGGGAAATTCCAATTAAATACTGTAAAGCGATATTTCACAACAAGAGTGGTTAAACATTGGAGAAGTTTGCTCAATGTCGTTGAATTTTCATCTTTGGATGGACATACGACTACATCTTGGGATGGAATTACTAAAAAAATGAGTGGATAAGCCCTTAGGCAACCTGATGTAACTGAATCTGCTTCAGAGCAGAGGGCTGAAGTGGAGACCTCCAAGAGGTGCAGTCACAGGGACATCATCTCATTACAACTACAGAGCCGTGCTGGGACAGCTCACCCGAGCGGAGTGTTGTCCTGGAGGGCTCTGGACTCTTTAGGAAGGCCCGGCCAGCAAGGCGAGCTGGAGGAGTTGTACTTGATGTGAGAGAGCAGCTGGATCGTATCGAGCTCTGTCTAGGAGGGCACGAAAAATCAAGTTGAGTCTTTATGGGTAAAAATTAAGGGACAGGCTAACAAGGGTGACACAGTCATGGGTGTTGACCCCAGGCCAACCGATCAGGATGGGGAGGTTGATGAGGCTTTCTACAGACAGCTGGAGCAGCCTCACAGCAGCGCTGGTTCTCACGGGAGACTTCAGTCACATCTGCTGGGAAGACAACACAGCTGAGCACGCACAGCCCAGGAAGTTCCCACAGGTGACAACGTCGTGACGCAGGTGATGGAGGAGCCGATACGGAGAGGGGTGATGCTGGACCTCGTTCTAACAAACCAAGAGGGACTGGCTGGAGATGTGAGGGTTGGGGGCAGCCTCGGCTGCAGCGGCCACGAGATCTGGTGTGGAAGAAGCATAGATTTCAGAAGGGCGAACTTTGGCCTCTTCAAGGTCATACTTGGAAAGATCCCATGGGATAGGGCTCTAGAAGGCAGGGAGGTCCAAGAGAGCTGGCTAATATTCAAATATCTCTTCCAAGCTCCAGACCGATGCATCCCTATGAGCAAGAAATCAAGTAAAGGGACTAAGAGGCCAGCATGGATGGGTAAGGAGCTCCATTCAAAACTCAGGTGGGAGAAGGATGTTTATGTAATGTGGAAAAGGGGACAGACCACCTGGGAGGAATACAAGGAGGCTGTTGGAGTGTGCAGGGATGTGGTGAGCAAGGCCAAGCTCCACTTGGAATTAAATCTGGCCGGGTGTGTGAAGGACAATAAGAAGGGCTTCTCCCAGTACATCAGCAGCAAAAAGAAGGTTTGGGAAAATGTAGGTCTGCTGCTGAATGAGGAGGGTGCCCTTGTGACGGATGATACAGAGAAGGCAGAGTTACTGAATGACTGCTTTGCCTCCATCTTTACTGCGAAGACCAGCACTCCAGAATCTCAAATGCTAGAGACAGAAGAGAAAGTCTGGAAAAAGGGGAACTTACCCTTGGTTGAGGAGGGTTCGTTCAGAGAGCATTTGGGCAAACTGGACATCCACAAATCCATGGGCCCCGATGGGAGGCAGCCATGAGTACTGAGAGAGCTGGCAGATGTGATTGCTGAGCTGCTCTCCATCGTCTTTGAAAGGTCATGGAGAACAGGAGAGGTGCCTGAGGACTGGAAGAAAGTCAATGTCACTCCAGTCTTCAAAAAGGGCCGGTCAGCCTCACCTCCATCCCTGGAAAGGTGGTGGAACAACTCATTTGGATGTCATCTCCAAGCACATGCAGGAAGAGGTGATTATCAGTAGTCAGCATGGATTCACCAAGGGGAAATCATGCTTGACTGACCTGACAGCCTTCTGTGGTGGCATGGCTGGCTGGGGGGAGGAGGGGAGAGCAGTGGGTGTTGTCTGCCTTGACTTGAGCAAGGCTTTTGACACTGTGTCCCACAACATCCTCACAAGCAAGCTCAGGAACTGTGGGTTGGATGAGTGGACAGTGAGGTGGATCAAGAACTGGCTGGACGGCAGAGCTCAGAGGGTTGTGATCAACGGTGCAGAGTCTGGTTGGAGGTCTGTAGTTAGTGCTGTTCCCCAGGGGTCCATACTGGGTCCAGTCTTGATCAACCCGTTCATCCATGACTTGGATGAAGAGACTGAGTGCACCCTCAGCAAGTTTGTGGATGATCCCAAACTGGGAGGAATGGTTGATGCACCAGAAGGCTGTGCTGCCATTCAGCGTGATCGGACAGGCTGGAGGAGTGGGCAGAGAAGAACCTGGTGGGATTCAACAAAGGCAAGTGCAGGGTCCTGCACCTGGGGAGGAACAACCCCCGGCAGCAGCAGAGGTGAGGGGTGGACCTGCTGGAAAGCAGCTCTGCAGAGAAGGACCTGGGAGTCCTGGTGGACAAGAGGGCGACCATGGGTCAGCAATGTGGCCTTGTGGCCAAGGAGGCCAATGGTACCTGGGGCGAGTGAGGAAGAGTGTGAGCAGCAGGTCAGGGAGGTTGATCCTCCCCCTCTGCTCTGCCCTGGCGAGGCCACATCTGGAGTTGTGTCCAGTTCTGGGCTCCCCAGTTGAAGAAGGACCAGGAATTATTGGAGAGAGTCCAATGGAGAGCCCTTGGAGCCATGTTTGTAAGATGCTGAGGGTCTGGAGCACCTTTGTGATGAGGAGACACTGAGAGAGCTGGGGCTGTTGAGCTGGAGAAGAGAAGCTGAGAGGGATCTGATCAATGGGATCAGTATCTCAGGGTGGGTGTCAGAGGATGGACCAGACTCTGTTCAGTGGTGCCCAACGCCAGGGTGAGGGGCAACGGGCACAGACTGAAACACAGGAGGCTCCATGTGAACATGAGCAGAAACTTGTTTGCTGGGAGGTGCCAGAGCCTGGCCCAGGCTGCCCAGAGCGGGTGTGGAGTCTCCTGCTCTGAGACATTCAAACCCCCTGGACCCACCTGTGTGATCTGCTCTGTGACCCTGCGTGAGCAGGGCTGGGCTGGGGATCTGCAGAGGTCCTGCAACCCAACCAGGCTGGGAGTCTGTGATTGATTAATACTTAAATAAAGGTTTTACTTGAAAAGTAAACCCTGTGTTGCCACATTGCAAGGGGGAACTAATTAATGTCCTGTTGATGGTGACTTTGAGGGTTTTTTGTCAGTTTTCACATTTGGTTAAATATTGGTTTTTAGACTGAAATAGCAGTCTCCAGAAGGATTGTGCTGAACGTCAGCTGTGATTAAACGTGTTCTTACAGCATCTATGTGGGCTAACTGGGAATGATTTCACTCCACAGGCTGTTGGAAGACTATATGAGAGCCATAGAAGGGGTGAAAAAGCATCTTGTGCAGAGGTCACAGCCCAAGCAGCTCACTTTCGTGGGAGAGCTCGCCCATGGCCACTTCAGTGCCAAGATGGTAAGAAGTACAACTGCATTTAAAAAAAAGAAAATCAACAAAACCGAAAAACTGCCACCAAAAAGGGACCCCAAACGTATGGACGGGCAGATGCAAAGCTGCTGTGCTGTCTTTCCCCCCTCCCCCTCCCATGAAAATAAACAGACAAACAAACAACGAAACAACCGAAGAAAACCAACAAAAAAAGCCGTGAAGAAGCCAGGACTATATATCTAGTCAGTGTGATGGCAGTGCTGAGTAGTTTGTAGACACCAGTCACCTGTGCAAACCAGGGGCCTTCACCTTGAGTTACTGCAGTAAATGCAGTTGTGTTCCTATAAGATGGAACATTTTGGTGCTAGAGACAAATCTTATTTCTTTTTCTGTTTCGGTCATAAAATTCCAGCATCTGAAACTGTTGAGGCAGTGCCTATTTTATATATCTTTTTATTTTCCATAGTTCAAAAATATATGTGGACACTTGCACACTTGGCTTTTCAGAGTTAGCATCAAAAGCAGCAGGTGATCTAATGCTGTGCTACTGGGTTAGAGGAAAAGTGTTATAATATTGGAGGGTTCTGTCCATTCATAACATTAAGTTGTTTTTCTATATGTAGGGCTAGTAAAACACATGTTAGCTGTAGGGAAAGTTGATTGAGCTTAACCCCCTTCTCTTAATCTGTGCCAGGTCTTTTGGTTAAAGGTCTCACACAAGTGTTGTATGTGTGTGTGGCTCTTTAAGTTATGTGTTACTCATGTATGTGTAGCCTTGCACGTCGTGTTTCCATACCTGAAGTGAGCTTCAGTGAGTTCTTTGACTTGTCTGGTTTCTTGCTGGAGTGTTTCTGAGATGGTCAGTTCTGGTTTTCGGGTGATTTCCCCCAGTCTGTCCAGACGTGCTGCGAGGGCAGAGTCTGGTTTGGTCTGGGTGGAGGGGGCACCCCCATCCCACGCGGTGACACAATTCAGATCTGGCTCGGGTTTCTGCATGTGTCAGTGCACCCGGCTCTGTTCTGGGGGTTTGGTGTTTATTACTGGCTGAAAGGCTCCCCAGGTGTTGCACCCTGACCAACTGGAAAAACGAGGGATGTTCATCCCCTGTGTCCGTGTTGACCTTCCCCACCCTCAACCGTTTCCTTTAGGACTGGACAAAGCTTTTAAAGGTCCATCCAGGTGCTTGTGCAGTGTTTGTACTGTGGTTTTGGGTGATGAAACCCAGCTTTTCATTCTGAACTGTAAGAATCATTTGAAATTCCATGTGATGTCCATCTGTAATGGTTACGTTCGCAACGTCAGTGCTGGATTAGCTCCTCAATGAGGACAATCAGCCTCGTATTGTAAATTGAATTTTGCTGGGTGTGAGTATTGGGCATTTCATACAATCTTTTTTTTGATGTGTTGTTGGAAAGCTAACTAAATGATCTCGGTTGTTTAAAAATGTTGCACAGTTCTTGCAGCAATACCACTCTTCTTGGCCTTTGAACAAGTTGTTTGCTGTGGCAAGTGAAAGCTAAGAAAGAAACGGCCTCAGAGCCCTTTCATTGTGGCCGCTTGGCCTGGGGAAGGCGGCAGGAACGCTCTTCGCAGCGCCGCCCCAGCTGCCCCTGGGCCCTGCAGACACAGAGCTGAGGCGGTTTGTTGAGGGGTCTGTGCTGTGAGCAGGACAGGCGGCAGAGCGGGGGCTGCGCGTGGACCAGCCGGACCCCCGGCTCCAGGAAAACGGTGCTTGTGCACCTTCGGTGCCTTTAGACCTGGGCCGTAACAGCTTCTATACCCCAAATAACGTTGCCGCAAGGGCTGAGCCTTTGGACAGAAATGCGCTCGAAAGCTCACCAGTGTTTTCCAGTTCTGTCAGTGGATCTAACGATCTGCAGCTCTTGCCTCTTCTATAGCGATGCTGAAGTGATTATTTCAGAATTATTAAAATCTCCCTCAGCTGACCTCTCCCCCTTTTCCAAAGCTCCGTTTTCTGTGGCCAGCTCCCATCTCTGTTCCATTTTAGGTTTAAAATCAAATTCAGGTGATCAGTTTGTCCCTTGAGTTGTGTCTACTGAGAAATCTTGGGAGGATTCTGCCCACGCCCCTTCATGGGCCGGTATGGAATGTCCACTTCTGGGAAACCGAAAGACACGCTCTCCCCCTTGCTCTGGCCTCAGCCCTTTCGGAAACTTGACAGAAAACCACACCATCTCGTCCATTTATCCAGTGAGCGATGTCTCTGTAATGATCCTGCCTGCCTCACACCCTGTTAAGTCAGATTGTTTAAAAAGTTATTGGTACCTGAAACGTGAAACTAAACCCCCAAAAAACCCCAAACAAACAGAAGACACACAGATGGGGGACAGAGAGGTGCACACACACACATGTCTGCTGTGTTATTTTCTCCCGGTAAGAGTTGTCTTGTCTTGCAGGATCACCTGGTTTGCTTTTTGCCCGGTACTTTGGCGCTGGGGGCTCACAACGGGTTGACGGCTGATCATATGCAGCTGGCCGAAGCTCTTATAGAAACCTGTTACCAGATGTACGCTCAGGTGGAGACGGGCCTGAGTCCAGAGATCGTACACTTCAATCTTCATGCAGAAAAGGGCCACAAAGATGTGGAAATCAAGGTAAGCAGCTGACTGGCCTGAACTGTAATTTGATGATTTTTCTGTATCTGTTCTGCTGTCCAAACTCCCATCTGGGTATTGGCAAAGTGCTCTTTTATGGGGCAGCTTGTTCTTTTGCTGCCTCACTTTGTGGGTTTTTAATTGTATTGTTTAATTAATTTTATTATTCTAGGCTTTTTATTTAATTTGCTTTTAGTTAACTCTGTAGTGTGCTTAGAATCTGAGTGATACATAATGAACTCTTTGCGGTAGATGGAGATGGGAATCACTGCTTTTCTCCCTGCACGTGTCCTTGAGGAAGTTCCTTGTCTGAACGGTCCTTGCCTTTTCTCGCTCGCAGCCTGCAGACAGGCACAACTTACTGCGGCCAGAGACTGTGGAAAGCCTTTTCTATATGTACCGCTTCACGGGTGATAAGAAATACCAAGACTGGGGCTGGGAAATCCTGCAGAACTTCAATAAATACACGCGGGTAAGGTCAGCTTATCACAACCTTGTTCTGTCAGGACTGTGTTCACTTCACTCACCTGCTCTCTAACAAGGGCTTTGGAAACCTGCTCTCTTTCAAGATTCATCAAATACCTGTGGGGAAATTGATAAGAACACAGACAGGAATTGAGTTCCCGCAGTGCCGTTCAGTTTGACGTACACTACTTAGCGCAGTCATGGAAAGAGCTGGTGTTACGCTGATGCAGAAGCCGAACGCAGACTGCGCAGGGGTCTCTGCGTCTTCTCGGAAGCTGCTGGAATCTCTGCTGTCGTCTTTTTTAGAGTTCAGCGCCCGGAGGACGTGGCTGGTTTGGAAGAACCCTCCGGGTCATGGTGCAAAGAAAAAATATAGCCACGAAATGGTGTTAATGTTTTAATAGAGGGATTTTGTTTTCCTGCTGACTACAGAGGCATCACTCTGTGCTGTGAGACGTGGCCCAGACGCCCATGGGCATGAAATATCCGTGGTCTCTTAAGAGGATAGACATGGTACTTTGAGCAACTCTGGTGCAGGAATTGCACTGGTTACTTTCTGTACATTTGTCCAGAAACTTCAAGGGCGTGTTCTTTGTGAAACCTCTTTAAATTAAGCCTAAATGGACATGTTGCTTCATTTTATCTTTGTGGTTTCTTTTAAAATGCAATGAGATTTTTTTCTTAACTGAAGTTTTATATGCAAATGACAAACATGCTGATTTGTTTCTTGGCACTTTCTCAAAGTGCATCTGGATGTTAACAAGTGAAAAGAACCTATTTTAGATTATCAAAATATACACAATTTCTTTTTCTCTTTTTGGCGCAGGTTCCTACAGGCGGTTACACCTCCATTAACAATGTCCAGAACCCCAGCAACCCAGAGCCACGAGATAAGATGGAGAGCTTCTTCCTCGGGGAAACACTCAAATACATGTTTCTACTGTTCTCAGATGACATAGACTTGATCAACCTCGACAAATACGTATTTAACACAGAAGCTCATCCGCTCCCTATCTGGGTGCCGGCGTAGACTGGGGGTCAGTTGACCTTCCAATGGTGGCGTTTTTATCTTCAAGTCACTTTACTGTTCAGGGTTTGAGGAGAGATGCTATAGTGCACCTTTTCTTTTGGCTTAAAACAAAACAACCTTTGGGAAAGCATCTCTGGTTTGGAGAAATCATGTCAGTCTTAAATCTAATCCCTGGTTCGGGGATGGACAAGCTGTGCCATACTGAGCTGGTTTTCCTCGTATTGATGATGAGGTCCAGAGAATAATTGTAGCGCGGACCACGACGTTCATGGGGCTCTGGTGAACCAGAACTCGCATGTGTCAGTCTTACTAAACGCTCATTAAATATCAGGAATGCAGCAAGTTGTCTGACAGCACAGGACTGTCCCCGGAGAGAAAGAACAAGCCCACAGGTTCCTGGTTTATTCTGGATTCACCGAAACACTTGGTTACTGCGCCGTTCCGCCGGAAGAGCGCCCGGTGTTTCAGGTGGTAAGTGGGATAAACTAAAGAACCGTCGCGTTGTCCGGGCAGCGCTGAGCTGTCAGCATTGCTGCCCACGCTCTGGTGTCGTTGTGACCGAGCTCTGCTGCAGCACATTGGGAGCAGCAAAGCGTCCGTTGAACAGTGTCTTAGTTTTATAGAGCACTTTGAACCGTCAGTTCAAGCCGTGGCTGAAACGAATGATGGAAGAGAATTTGCTGCTGGTTTGGCTCAAAGTGGTGTCTAATTTTGTAGAGCTGTTGCGGTTTTTTAACTTATCTGCAGGAATGCAGGAGATAATGTGAAACGCAAGTGAAACTACACATGCATTTTCTGTGTTATTTGCGTCAGTTAGACTCAGGTATTCTGACTGAAAGCTGCTTTCTGAGGCTGGGCACCGGGAAGGCTTGTGAGCACATTGGGTGTCATTGTCGTCCGCCTCCCTCGTCCCTTCGCATCCACCATTGCAAACAGACCTACACCTGTACCACAGACATTCATCGTTTTTTGAACTGTGGAGAAGTTTTCTTCTTTTTTCTCCTTAGAAACACTTTGGGTAGAACTATTTTCATTAGTATGAAAAGCAGACAGTCTGAGTGTATTACAATTCCTGGTCCAAATAGAATTAGTGACATCTCTTCGGTTGCTTGAAGACAAAACAGACCCAGGTGTTTTTTCAGAATCTTCTGTCAGCCCTGGGATCTTTCATTTTTATATGTGCAAATAGGTTACAAACCATGAATTTGGCAGTCAGCTTTCTGTAGTGCTTTTCCTTTTGGTTTTGTGGCTGCTTGGACAGTCCTGTATTCACAGATGAGTTCTCAGAAGTGTACTTGTTCGTATTTCTTACAGAGGTTCTCACCAGAACGTCCCTTCCCGTCACCAGCGGGAGTGGCGGGAAGGGGCTGGTTTGTGGTGGACAGTCCCCTCCGAACCTGGGGCTGATAGACGGAACTAATTAAATCTGATTGTAATGATTAACTTGCCGGTGGCTGAGGGGGGTGTGTGTATTTTATAGTATTTGTAAAGTCAGATGCATCTCCTTGTTTTATGCTGATCAATTCTGTTTGCTGGAGTCAGAAGTTACCCTTGGGACCACTATTTAAGTCTTCTAAAGAGTATTTATCATTCCCTGTACTAATGATGGCTTATGGAAATGGAGAAATGCCACAGGTTCTTTAAACGCACGGGTTTGTGTCATCAGAGAACTCTGGGATTTGCAAAGCATGACAGGTTTGTGCAGAAGGTTCACGTGCCACCAGCAGCCCTGGACGCTGATGTCTCCCGTACACGTGCCACGGAGCCCCGGGGCGGTTGCCTTGTCTGCACAACCGATCTGCTCGTAAGGCTTTTGTTTTGTTTGACATAACAGCCAAGAAGGAAAATGCTGTAGAAACGTGGGAGGAAACACCTGCAGTGGGTTTGTTTGTGGAGGTTTGTGTTACTGAGGAGCTGGGCGCTGCCTGAAAGCCGGAGGCTTAAAACGAGGTTAAACAAAACAAAGACAAAATCAGTGAAGCTCCCCAGGCCCTACTGACTTGTGTTGCTTGGGCCTTCTGCCCTCAATTGAAGCTCGTGTTGATTAATTAGTTAATCATTTCATTAATGAGTTTGCTATGGTTTGTAAAACTCCCAGAGTTTTTTGTAGATTTCTTAGGCAGTGGAACACATACCAACGCTCACCAAAAATCTTCTGTTGTTGAAGTCTTAATATAATTGACTCTACAAATGGGACTGCGGGAGTCTGTGTTGTAATTTTTTTGCCTTATGATTGGGTTGAGAGTAATAATCCATTTCATAATGAGTTGAAAGAAAGAATAAATCATCACTTTCCCAAACACAATTCTGAGTGTGCTGGTCCAGCTGACTTCTTTTCTACCCAATTGCTCCTGGGAAACTGAGTCTCTTTGCCAAGTGTGGCTTTACTGTCCTTGTCCTTTAAATTCTATATCACGTGAGATGGCACAAACCTAAATAATCTGATAAAAGATTGCTTTTTCCTGCTCTTTTGCAAAGGTCACTTCAATTGCATGTTTATTTTTACTGAACACGTTGCGTCAGGTGAGTCTCTGAGCTTCACAGCCCATCTCACTTCCACCACGTGCTCCCCGGCACAACGGAGGATCGCACGTCTGTGAAGAGTTTTCTCGAGTACTCTGGTTCTTTACCCGAGGCCTGGACCGCGGGCTCTGTCCCCGTGTTGTGTTCCACTGTTCTGGTACGGAAAGGTCACCTCTTTACCGGTGGTTCTGTGCTTTTGCACAAAGAGCTGTCTTGGTTTCCCTCTGAGAGCGTGAGTGCCTTCCCTAATTAAAATAACACAGCCCAAACCCCCGCCCCAGCCAGTGTCCCGTCCGACACTGTCCCCGACGGGCACGGCTGCGGGGGCTGCGCAGCGCAGGACGTGCGGGTCTCACACGTGGGGCTTTAAACCACAGCTTAGAAAAAACTAGACCTGTTTGCTCAAAGCAAATTCTGTGGGCGATAGGGGCACACTTAGCATCTAATCTCTGAGCTTTTTGAGAACTGAGATCTCACCACAGGTCTTAAAACTGGAAGCTTTCAAGGTCCGTAGTGTTGGCCGACAGCGGCCCAGTTTCACAGGGCTTCCCGTTAACAAGGATTCTGACATTGCTCAGATCCAGCTGTATTTACTCCTCCTAATAGTAGCAAAGAATCCACTTTGTTTCCTGCTCTACACCAGTGTGACGTTGCAGTGTCGGATGCAGACATGACAGGGTTTGTTTGCACAGTTTTGTGTCCTCCTCGTGCCCTTCAGGACCGATTTCCAGTGCCACGCTCCGTGTATTTAACAGGGCAGCTCTGTACTGGCTGGCACGCTTGGTGCTTCAACAGAAGGGTTAAGAGTTTCCCAACTTTGGATTCAGGGAGAAAGGCTTGCTTTTTTGTCTCCATCGAAGTCTGGAGGCCTTGGCTGCCGCTAAAACCCACCCCTGCTCAGGAATGGATGACTTGTGCTTGCCGGGAAAACCTGCTGGTTGCACCATCAGTTGTGAAGCTCTGACCTAAAGGCGTGTGACCAGACACACGCTTCTCGCTGTTGTGTGCGCTGTCTCGGTCCTGCTCCTCCCGCTGGTGATGATCGATCGGGTGGACGAGGCTTTTCTCAGCACCCACCCCGGTGCGGCGCTGACCCCGCGTGGGGCTCCACCCGTGGCTGGTGCTCTGGGTCGCGGACTCCGCGTCCTCCGGCCGGGACCTGCGGCTGCTGCTCGGGGCCCTTCAGCCCAGAGGGCACCGCACGCCCAGGGCTTTCCACTTACCTCCCGTTCTCCCTTGCCAGAGCTTCCAGACGTTACAGATGTTTGTAGCAGTGGCTTCAGACATCCCCTGTAGTTTCTGAAGCCAGTTTTTGTCATCGTTTTTAGTGCTGCTCATCTATCATCTGCATGGAAGTCGATGTATATCTTATGTATCCCTTTGCCATGGCATCTAAAAGCTTTTAGTTCATTCTTCCATATAAATCAAACCATTTGTGTCCCTTGCACTATGTGGATTCCTTTGAGGCAAGTACTATCTGCAAGAGGAAAATGAGAGATCGGTACAGTGCATTATAAGAGGATTAAAGAACTCTAATCCTTCGGGAAGGTCAAAAGGCACAAAACAACCCGCTGGCCAGACGCGGTGACTTGCCGGTTACTTTCCAAAAGACTCATAATGAACTTGTCTGCTCTAATGCACTGCTGGCTTGCTTTAGTTAGGCTGCCTGCTTGCTGGGAGCTAAGGATGCTGTTAGAAAGGTGATAAAACCAAGATGTAATCGTCTCTGTCTGCAGACACATCCAGTGCTGTCTGCTTTTTAATGCGGTGCCAGTCCTGACGAATTGCTGGGGTACAGCAGGTTTAAACTCAGGAAGGCCGGGTCCCTGTGGGCATGGAGGGTGAATACCAGGCTCTGGTGTCTCTGTAAGGCCGCGAGGGGCAGCGCTGGATAAGCTGCAGTTCAGCAGAAAGCCGGACTTGAGTCTGAGAAAAGGGGACGTTGAGAGCTCTTAGCAGAGGTGTGGAGGTTTTCATCAGCACAAACGGAGACGACGTGGGTCTTAGTGAGGATGTAGTTCCACTAACAGCCTTAAAGCGTTTTTCTTTGGGGGCTGGAGTTTGACTAATCGGGTCTTCCCTGTGTTGTCCTTCATTTGTACACACCTGAGAGATCTGACGAGCGGCTCCACCTGTTCCTGCTCTTCCCCGCACTCCTCAGCGGGGCTGGGGACCAGGCGCTTTGGCCTTTTGTACTTAACAGGGAAGAGGCGAGTGGATCGTATGCGAAAAAGCCCCTTTTGTCCACCTGACTATTGTGAAATACCACGGGTGGCTGAGGCGGCGGCTCTGGGGAGCAGCTGCTCCGCCGTGGCAGCGAGGACCCCGCGCTGCAAATACTCAGCACAAAGCCGCGTGTTTGAGCAACGGACCGGGAACCAAACAACGCTGAGACTGCCGTGTAAGTACCGTAAGCCCTGGGGGGCTCCTCCGCAAACTCATAAAATCATTATAAATAGGTCACCTGAGGCATGAAATTGATTACCAGGATTTAATATTTTTGCAATTACGCTACTATTTATTGGAGCATAGAAATTCCAGTAGGTAAGAATCCACCTGTTTATGTGCAAAGATGAGTTTACCCCACCTGGAAAGGTGAGAAATATCCTTTTTTATTTTCTCTGGTTATATTGCCAAGCAAAGAAATTACATCATACGCTTTGATAAACTTGTGATTTATTTTAAGAAGACCTGCAGATTTCTCAAGTGAAGTGTGCTCTACTGGTCACCCACATGGAGACCTTGAGTGACAGCAGCACGCACGATTACTTGCTGTAAATGTCCAGCCCAACAACTGGGCATCTCTGGTACAAGGTGAAAACACGACCAACCAACCCAAACCCGCAGCACTGGGTGAGGCTGATACAACTGGTCACTGGAAAGTCCCCGGGGAAGCCCGGTAAGTAACGACCACACCTCTGCTGCTCCGCTGCTTATCTAGTATTTACGTTTTATCTAAAAATAACTTTGCTTCAGCCTTCAGGTGCCTCTGGCACGCGTGCTTTTCAGAACAACGATCAATCTTGGGTCTTAAGGCACGCTCTGATTTCCACCAGTTACGATGCCTTCTCGTTCTGAGCGAGTGTGAAACCCACACGGTGGCGTTTGCGCTCCAGTCAGTGATTTGGCCTTTTGCTTTTATGGTGTTCTTAGGGACAGGTGGGACACTTGTGTGTCCTGGTGGGAGCCTCGCAGCCCCGCTGGAGGCGCCGGGACGCCCCGTGCGCGGGAAGGCGGGGAGCCCGGCCGGGCTGAACGGAGCTGGGCTGGAACTCGGGAATACAAGGGGAATTTCTAACCTCTGGAAGACGGGGCAGGTGCTCTACAGGAATACAAGGATGCTGTGAAGTTGTGCAGGAAGAAAATCAGAAGGGCCAAAGCTCCACTAGAGCTGAGCCTGGCTAGGCTGTAAAAGGGAACAAGAAATGTTGCTATAAATACATCAGCAACAAAAGAAGGGCTAAGGAGAATCTCCATTCCCTGATGGGCGCGGGGGAAACGGAGTGACAGAGGACAAGGCAATGGCTGAGTCTTTAAACGTGAGACCAGTGGTGCTGCAGGTACCCAGGGACAGGGAGCAGAATGAAGCCCCCATAATCCAAGGGGAAATGGTTGGTGACCTGCTACAGAATTTAGACACACACGAGTCTAAGGGGCCAGATGGGATCCACGCGAGGGTGCTGAGGGAGCTGGCAGAGGTGCTCACCGAGCCACTTTCAGTTATCTATCGGCAGTCCTGGCTAACTGGGGAGGTCCCAGGAAGCTGGCAAATGTGGCACCTGTCTACAGGAAGGGCTAGAAGGAGAATCTGCAGAATTGCAGGCCTGTCGGTCTGAGCTCGGTGCTGGGGAAGGTCGTGGAACAGATCATCTCAAGTCCCATCCCGAGGCACACACAGCACAACCCAGCGATCAGGCCCAGTCACCATGGGTTTGTGAAAGGCAGGTCCTGCTTGACCAACCTGATCTCCTCCTACAATGTGACCCACGCAGTAGATGAGGGAAAGGCTGTGGGTGTTGTGTACTTAGACTTCAGTAAAACCTTTGACACCACATCCCACAGCATCTCCTGGAGAAGCTGCAGCTCACGGCCTGGATGGTGTATCTGCGATGGATAAAGAACTGGTGGAGGGACAGGCCCAAAGAGTTGTGGTGAACAGAGGCAAATCCAGTTGGCGACTGGTCATGAGTGGTGTCCCCAGGGCTCAGTACTGGGGCCAGTTCTGTTTAATCTCTTTATCAATGATCTGGAGGAGGGGATCGAGTGCACCCTCAGTCAGTTTGCAAATACACCAAACTGGGTGGGAGTGTTGATCTGCTGGAGGGTGGGAAGGCCATACAGAGGGGTCTGGACCAGCTGGATCGCTGGGCTGAGGCCAGTTGTCTGAGGTTCAACAAGGCCAAGTGCCGGGTACTGCACCTGGGTCACAACAACCCCATGAACGCTGCAGGCTGGGGAAGAGCGGCTGGAAAGTGCCCGGTGGAAAAGGACCTGGGGGTGTTGGTGACAGCGGCTGAACATGAGCCAGTGTGTGCCCAGGTGGCCAAGAGGCCACCAGCATCCTGGCTGGTACCAGGAATAGTGCAGCCAGCAGGCCCAGGGCAGCGACCATCCCTGTGCTGGGCACTGGGGAGGCCAAACCTCGAATCCTGGGGTCAGTTTTGGCCCCTCACGCCAAGAAAGGCCTTGAGGTGCTGGAGCAAGTGCAGAGGAGGGAATGGAGCTGGTGAGGGGCTGGAGCACAAGTGTGATGGAGCGGCTGAGGGACCTGGGGGGTTCAGCTGGAGAACAGGAGCTGAGGGGAGACCTTCTGATCTCTGAACTGCCTGAAAGGAGCTTGGAGCCAGGGGGGGTCGGGCTCTGCTCCCCAGGAACAAGCGCCAGGAGCAGAGGAAACGGCCTCAAGTTGCGCCAGGGGAGGTTGAGGTTGGATCTGGGGAACAATTTATTTATGGAAAGGGCTGTGGGGCATTGGAACAGGCTGCCCAGGGCAGTGCTGGAGTCACCAGCCCTGGAGGGTTGGACAGACCTGAGATGAGGTACATGGGACATGGGGTAGTGCCAGAGTAGGTTATGGTTGAACTGGACTGTCTTGAGGGTGTCTTCCAACCAAAGTGATTCTATGTGTTGTATTCACACCCATCCGCCTGCTAAAGCTCCCCAGTGTTTCTCTGATGTTCTTTCCATCCGTGCGGATTTCACCCAGTGATTGATGATACTCGCTTCGAGCTTGCGCACCTCTGTGACGGACGGGGGGTCAGCTGGATTGTGTCCTCTAGAGAGAGCAGAGCAATGTCAGCTGGGAGTGGGCAGTTCTTCATATTCATCCCCTGGAAAACAAGTGACAGCATCGCACCCCCCAGGAGGTTGGAGGCAGCCTTGAGAGTCCTGAGCGCTCCCTTGCATCAGTGCCTGCTGCCCTCTCTGCTCTGGGCCTGAAGGCTGTTGGCTAATGCCAAGAAATGCTGGACTACTTGACATGACCGATCACTACAGGCTGCCACACACTGGTGCCAATCCCTGTGCAAGAACATGTTCTAATCAAAGTGCTCAGTAATGAAAGTTCTCAGCTTAGTGCTGAGCTCTGCAGAGCCCGCTCCCGTGATGGCTTAAGAGCGCTGTACGGGGGAAGATGTGCTGCTCTACGGTTATGCTGCAAGTCTGGTACCCAGCCGGCTCTAGGTATGGTATGTCCTGGTTCTTTGGACTGTGCCCAGCTAAGATCAAACACCAGGGCAGGATGTTTTGTCAGTACTTACCGCAGATCTAGGTGATGAGCGCCTCCTTTAATGGTCAGTGCAATCAGCGAAGAACTGAGGCTGCTGTTTATCTGGAAGGAGAAGGAGTAAAGACAAACTCTCACCACGTGGCTGGGCAGAACTGGGCATCAGTTCTTAAAACTGGAAGATGAGCTGGGCAGGCAAGGGAAAGCTCAGGATCCTTGGTACGGCCGATATTGTGTGTGTGACTTACAGTCCTAACGAGCCAAATGATCCGTCTTCCCCCAAGAGGAAAACTCAGCCTACTCCAGTACAGGCAGTTTGCAGTTAACAGGCTCCTTTGGCTGGTGCACCCTAAGCAGCCCATTCCTCCTGCAGCTGGGGTTGCCAAGCCAGCCTAAAACCAGGTACTTGTGCATTGCAAGCAGGAGCTCAGCTAACTCAAAAATCCGACTCTGGTTCATTTTTGGTTTTAAATTTTAGACTACAGCTCTGCCACCCCTTGTTGAACCTAAACCAAAATCCGCCCTGGTTCGAGGTGCTGCCTGCAGCAGCTGTTTGGTCTCACAGCGTGGAGCATGGAGGCTGCGAGGAGCACGGAGCTGTCGGCACCAAGCCCACGTCTGCACACAAACACGACAGGTTCTGCTTCAGATCCGGGTGCTGGTTCAGGAGGCTCCTGCTGTGTCTGAACTAGCAAAGCCACCTTTGCTGTGTCAGTGTTCCTGGCTCATGGACTCATTCAAATGTGTCCTGAGGCTCCTGAATGGTTCAGCAGAAAACAACCACTTACAGAAACTCAAAATGGTGAAGATGAGTCACCAGTGCTGCTTTGAAAGGGAGAGGGGGGCGGTGTGTCACCTGGAAAAGCTGCTCGGTGTCAGGAGTGCACGTGCTTACCCCACCTCCAGCCCACGGGTCCAAGTCTCCATTTGAAAAAATAATGTTGCTTGCACTTTTCAGGTCTGAAATTCAGAAAGGTGATGTTTGAGAGGTGCCCTTCCTGCCCATTTACCCAAATCTATTTGGCTACTGCAGCAAACATGGCCAAGAACAGAAAACATGGGAGAATGAATCAAAGTGCTGGCAGTTTCTAGGTTTGCCCCTTCTGCTCTAGGAGGCACAGAAGGGTCTGTCTGGCTGCAGCACAAGGCTCCGAGCTGTGCCGGGGCTCGCTGGGCCGTCCTCCTCGAGCTCTGCTGGGCACAGGGGGCATGGCTGGACGGGCACAGGGTGGCCAAGGGATGAGCAGATGGCACAACTCACCTCCGCCCCAAAAGTTTATGTGCAGCCAGCGTGCTCGGGGCCTGACGCGCCACCTGCTCCAGCAGTACTGCTCTCGCATGGCCTCTGTGAACGGCATCTCGGGGAACATGTCGGTCACGTTGTTGCTGTTGAAAGTTAAGTTGATCTCGGTGCAAACCTAAGAGAGGTACAAGAACTGTCATGGGGTGTGGGGATAACCAGGGCAGCAGTGAAAGCTGTTGGTACACATACCTGGTAGTCCCAGGCCTCGGCGTCCGAGCCGATGCCGCAGCCCGTGGGGTCAGCGCAGGACTGGTACAGCTGGTATATGTCGTAACACTGCGCCGAGCTGGAGGAGTTGTACAGCACCCCTGTGAGGGAGAACACAGCACAAAGCCGGTCAGTGCTGCTCACCCACCGATCCCGCACCAGCCTCACAGCCCGGACCGAGCCAAGGAGCAGCTGTCACAGAGTCACAGAATGTCAGGGGTTGAAGGGCCCTGGAAAGCTCATGCAGTGCAATCCCCCCATGGAGCAGGAACACCCAGATGAGGTTACACAGGAAGGTGTCCAGGCGGGTTGGAATGTCTGCAGAGAAGGAGACTCCACAACCCCCTGGGCAGCCTGGGCCAGGCTCTGCCACCCTCACCGGGAACAAGTTTCTTCTCAAATTCAAGCGGAACCTCCTGCGTGCCAGTTTGCACCCATTGCCCCTTGTCCTGTCACTGGTTGTCACCCAGAAGAGCCTGGCTCCATCCTCCTGACACTCCCCTTTCCATATTGATCCCCAGGAATGAGTCCCCCCTCAGTCTCCTCTTCTCCTGGCAGTGCCGGGGCAGAGCTGGCAGGGGCTGCACCAGTGCTGGTTCACCATCCCAACTTTATGCCAAAGCTTTTCAATGGCCTCAAGCCCATTGTGTGATCCCCTTTACTTGTGCTGTGTCCACAGCTCAGGACCCACCCAGTGCTCGCTCGCTGCTCTCTGCCAAGCGCCAATGTCCTTGTGAGAGCCCGAACTTCCAAGCCCAGGTGCACGCAGGAGCCGGCTGTGCACGGCACAGTACATGAACACCCCAAACTGAATGGGCCACGGCTGCTGAGACTTGCCCACCCCCTCCCTGAAAGGAAAGGAGATGTTGTCTGAATCCATCGCATTTACTCAGAGGGCCAAGGGTGTCACGTCACAGACAGGATTTTGTTTGCCTGTTGTTCAGGAAGGGAAAGGCAGCATGTGCGGGCTTGCCCAGATGAAAGAGCTCCTGACCAGTGGGCCCGGCGAAGCATAGCTGGGGAGCTGCTTTTTTGTGCAGATGGGTAGTTACCAGATAGTGAGGAGGAGGAATGTGGCTCTGCGGGGCGTCTGCTGCTGCCAGCGCCACAGCCCACAGGAAAACCCGCAGACACCGGGTTTGTGTGACAACCAGCAGCAAGAGCTCCACTTGCAAACTGCCCCTGTGGCTCTGCCACCGAGACGGGTGGAAGCTGCAGCCGCTGCCTTTTGGAGGCTCCGTGGCGGGGGCAGCGCAGCCCCAGCTCCACAAAGCACGAAGCCACTGGTTTGGCTGCAGGCGACTGGCCAGGAGATGCACTGAGAGTGCACAGCGGGGAGTCCTGGGGCCGCTCCAGCGCTGCGCACCCGCCAGAGCGATGCTGCTCAGCTCGGCCGGCGCGACGGGGCTCGTGTCGGACACCTACCTGGAGAAACTGCTGGAGGGGCTCGGCAGCCTCCGCTCGCAGAACGCGCTGTGCGACGTGACACTGGAGGCTGAGGGGGTTTGCTTTCCAGCCCACAAGGTTGTTTTAGCGTCAGCAAGTAATTACTGCAAGATCCTATTTGTTGGAAACTTGACAAGAGCAGGGAGCCCGGATGGGCACGTCCGGCTGAAAGGCGTCAGTGCTGCTGGGCTGAGGAATGTTCTCAACTTCATTTACTCCAACAAACTAGATCTCTCATTGCAGAACATTGAGGAGACTTTCAAAGCCGCAGAAACCCTCCTGGTTCGGGAGGTGATCAAGCTGTGCTTTCGCTTTCTGGAGGGTTGCTTGAACTGTGAGAACTGCACGGATGTTCTTAACATTGCTAAGAAACTCGGCCCAGCGGAGTTGAGACGGAAAGCAATGTGCTACGTAGGGCAGCATTACAAACAGATCCTGGCTGACCCCCAGTGCTTGAAAGACCTGGACCGAGGAACCCTCTGTGAAATTTTAGACAGGACCGACGTGGCGGGATGCAGCGAGCTGGAGCTGCTCAGAGCCGCCATGGGCTGGCTGCAGCACGACTGCGCGCGGCTGCAACACGCGACAGACGTTTTAAGGCGCATAAGATTCCCTCTCATTCCTTTACAGGATCTGCAGAGCTACGTCCAGGAGGTGCCTCTGATGAGGCTGGGGTCAGGCTGCCACCAGTACCTGCGGGAGGCTCTGAATTACCACTCCCAGCTGTTCGCTCAGCCGGTGCTGCAGACCCCGAGCACGAGCCTCCGCGGCGCTTCCACCGTGCTGCTCGTTGCCGGTGGCAGAACCGCTGACAACGGTGTGTGCAGGGAGATGTGGGCTGCAGACCAGAGCTGCAGCACCTGGCACAAGGTTGGGGAGCTCTGTGTGCCCGTGTACAACCACTGCGTCGCCATCATCAACGACTTTCTCTTCATCATCGGGGGACAGTGTAAATTTGATCCCACTGGAAAGCAGCCGTCAAACGAGGTGAGTCGTGAGAAACCTTCAGCCTTGGAAAAATGGCTGAGTGAGGAAGGGAGGAGGGAGGGAATCGTTCCTCTTGCCCATCACAGATCTCCCACATCTACAGATTTCCCAACGCTCTGTGCATTACAGAGCCCTCAGGAACAGAGCTGCCAAACTCTCTGGGAAGCAATCAGGTTCTGCTCCGGTGTCACCTCGCTCCTGCTGTAGATTGTCACCCTAATCTGTATGCACCTCCACAGTGTCCGTTCAGCCAGGTCCACGTCAGTCCATCAACCAATCCCATGAGTGCCACCCCTGTTCCCGGTACTTGCCCAGGGGGCGCGGGGCATGGTTAAATCCTACCCTTGCCCTTGGGAACTGCTCCTTCCTTCCTTTTGCCCTTGAAAGGCACATCTGCTTTAGCTCTCAGGACCTTCCCTTTATGCCTGGAGACTGAAAAGACTTGTGCAGGATTTTGTGTTTTTCTTTCCCGTGCTCCCAGGGGCTGTTTCAGCATCACCCCCGTGCGGCCACGTCCGCGCACGCAGCAGCTCTGCCCGCGGCTGGGAGGCGCTCAGCGGAGCGGGCGGTGCTGCCGCCGGGCTCAGCACCCACTGCGTGTGGTTCTGCACACGCTGCCCTTGCTCGGGGACCTGGGCTTTCTAACCACAGCTGACAAAGCAAGGCTGGGGAGGTATTTACTGCTGAACAAGACACAATTGGAAGCCCAGCCCGACCAGGGGGGCTGTGCCCCTGCCTTGATGCCACCAGGAACGGGGGGAGGCAACTCCTGCCCTCCCCTGGGCAAGAGCAGCAGGCAAAGCTCAGTTGCTCTCTTTACTACGCATTCAAACAGTAGCAGAGATGCAAAACGTGCTTGTTGAAATCCCACTGGAACAGTTTTCAGCTGACATGTGCTATTATAGCTGGTGTATGAAACAGGTATTTCACTAAGCCAATGTGTTTCGCCTCCTGCTTGCTGCAAACTGAGAGCACCACCTGTTCCCAGACCCTCCAGACCTCCAGAAAGGCTGTAACTGAGCATCCAGCTCCACTGGGAGGTACTGCTGGGTCAGCCTGTCCAGGTCTGAATATAAAACCTTCCTCAGCCTGGGGAAAATGCTTATCAATCAGTTCTTGAAGCCACAGGAGACACAAGCAGGTGCCCTCCTTCTGCTAACTATCACCCGTCTGCCGCCACCCTAGGTCTTCCGATTCGATCCCCGCAACACGTCCTGGCTGCAGGTCGCCAGCATGCTGGAGAGGCGGACACGCTTCCACGCGGGTGTCTTGTCCGATCGCATCTTCGCTGTGGGCGGCGGGACGCTGCTGGGGACCCTCACGCGCACTGTGGAGTGGTACCAGCCCGCGGACAACAAGTGGCAGTTCGCAACTCCTCTCCCCACGCCTGTTGC
The DNA here is from genome assembly GCF_036013475.1 of Columba livia. Lineage (NCBI taxonomy): Eukaryota > Metazoa > Chordata > Aves > Columbiformes > Columbidae > Columba > Columba livia. The sequence continues at coordinate 11,155,097 of NC_088620.1, forward strand.
TGATCACGCAGGCACAACCCACAAGGGAATCCTCTATATTTCAGGTGATAGAGCTTGTAGAAAGCAGCATGTTTTCCTACAGGTCTCTGACATCTCAATGTCACAGTCTAAGCCTGCTCTCAGAGCTCCAGTGTCCCTTTCCTGCTGTGTCAGCACAGCCTCACTGCCCTGAATGTCAGGAATTGTTTTCACAGAATCACAGAATGGGCTGGGTTGGAAAAGCCCTCAGAGATCATCCAGTCCAGCCCTTGGTCCAACTCCAGTCCATTCACTAGATCATGGCACTAAGTGCCATGGCCAAGCTCAGTTTAAAAACCTCCAGGGCCGGTGAGTCCAGCACCTCCCTGGGCAGCCATTCCAATCCTGACCACTCTCTCTGCACAGAATTGCTTTCTGATCTCCAGCCTCAATTTCCCCTGGCAGAGTTGAAGCCCATGGCCCCTTGTCCTATTGCTGATGCCTGGGAGAAGAGACCAATCCCCACCTGGCTAGAACTGCCCTTCAGGTAGTTCTAGAGAGTGCTGAGCTCAGCTCTAAGCCTCCTCTTCTCCAGACTAAACAAGCCCAGCTCCCTCAGCCTCTCCCCATAGGGCTTGTGTTCAAGTCCCTTCCCCAGTCTTCACCAGTTCTTTCCAAGACGCTACAGGTGGCATCACCTGTTTGCCGTCCACATGCCCCTGCTCGCCTTGACCCTGCAATCCTGGCCAAATCCCAAAGCTTGGCGGTCTGAAAAGGTACAGTGCAAGCAGGCTGCCACAGTGCTGGGGATGGGATTGAACCCTGGTATTAATCTGAATGTGAGATGTGGGACTAGCCCTACTGTGCTGTACAAAAGGAAGTGCAATGCAGGCTCTTACCCACTGAGCCAGCACAGCTCCTGCTGCACGAGGGATCCTCAGTCTTTACAGTGACCGTTGGTAGATGGTGCAGGATGTTGAACAATCAAGCTGCATGGGTTTGAACACTTCAGGAAATTGCTGTGGGATGTTTAGCTTTTGTAGCTACTAATTTGGACTTGAGAGATAATGTTTGGTTTCTCCTAGGAACAGCACCGTGCTGTTTGTGTTGTTGCCTCTGCACTTCCTGGGCCAGGCTGCCATTGCCGTGGGCTCCCCGATCATAAACCAGTCATGACCAGCTGGGATCACTGGACTGGTCTAGTGCAGGTCAACATCAGTTGCGCAGTTGCAATGAAGTTCTGCACTGTCCTCCTGAGGCCCCTCGCTAATGTTTATAAATATATAAAGGGGGAGTGTCAGGAGGATGGAGCCAGGCTCTTCTGGGTGACAACCAGTGACAGGACAAGGGGCAATGGGTTCAAACTGGAACACAGGAGGTTCCACTTAAATATGAGAAGAAACTTGTTCCTGGTGAGGGTGTCAGAGCCTGGCCCAGGCTGCCCAGGGGGTTGTGGAGTCTCCTTCTGTGCAGACATTCCAACCCGCCTGGACACCTTCCTGTGTAACCTCATCTGGGTGTTCCTGCTCCATGGGGGGATTGCACTGCATGAGCTTTCCAGGGCCCTTCCACCCCTGACATTCTGGGATTCGGTGACAGCAGCACAGGGTGACACTGCCCAGGGTGAGCCCCATGGGTCCCACAGGGGCAGCGCCCACAGGTAACGGTCCAGATGGGGAATGGCTGAGGCTCAGGGTCAAGTCTCTGCTTGGACCCAGCTGGCCCACAGTGCCAGCCCTCGTTGGTCTCAATTCCTACCAGAGAGCAAGGACAAAATTGCCTCACAGAGCTTCAAACATACCATAGTGATCTAGGCTGGATAACACTAAACCCCTCAGGTATAATATCTGACATACCTATAGTGCGCGTTTCCTTCTCCACTAGTGGGGTGACTGCAGATGTGACCTGGCCCGCCTACAGCCCTGCCCAAGCAAACCCAACAGTTCAGAGCATTCCTTTGGTACAAGATCTAAACACGAGCTCCACGCAGACAGTGTTCACACACAGGAAGGGGCAGCTGGAGACGCTTCCCACAGCAGCACCTTCCTTCTGCACGGAGCTTTTCACATTGCACCCCTGAAATACAGGGGTGAGTGCACAGTAGATAACAACAGCACTCACAGGTTGGCTCTGAAAAAAGCTCTGAACACTTTTCTTTCAAAGCACCATTTTGTGACTGCGGGTGCTGGAAGCAGATTCCCTGAGTAAAGCTGTTCCGGTTACACCCGAAATACCCCAAGAACTTTACTGAAAAATCTGTTGTGGAAGACTATTCACACAAAGAGCTGGACTGTGTGGGTTTGGGTTTTTTTCCCCTCTTTAAAATACCTATGCAGCTCAGGTTTTAAATTTCACACTGTGTCAGCTCTGCATAATGTGTGAAATTTTAAACCTGAGCTGCTTAGCTGTTTTAAAGAAAAAAATCCAATCAGCTCTGCTGGTGCTTGCAGAACGTTTGCTGGATGTCAGAGAGGATGATGGACACATTGTCAAGACTCCTCCTTTCCTTCCAGGGGGCTTCTCTGGGGGCAAAACCTTACGAGACACTCACAGCTACCTCCCTCGGCTCCGACGCTGGGTTGGCAGCAGCCCCATGGCGTTTGCCCGCTGTGACCACGGGATGGCCGCGGTCAGGGACGGGATCTTCTGCATTGGAGGAAGGACACTGAAAGGAGTAAGTTTGTTTGCTCTTGTGATCCCCAATCTGATCTAAAATGGGGTCTCTGTATCGCTAGGCTATGACTGGTTTATTCCAACAGGTTGACCGGTAACTCGATTGTTTTTGGGCTCTCAGGGGACTGGCACAGTCACAAGTCAGGACAGTTTGCTTATAAGCATTTCTGTCATTACAGTCACGCACATTAGCAGCTGCCTTGTTGTCACACTCTATCTTCTAGAGCACAAAGGCTATTCAAAGTGCTTTTTTAAGCAGAGAAAACATATGGTGGAGGCCCAGCCTGCTAACACAGGCAAACCCAAGTGTAAAACTGGTCACGTACCTGCCCCAAACACAGTGAGCACCTGATTTCCTTTGTTTGAGCTGAGCGGGCGCAAAACACCAGCAGACGGGAAGAGGAATGAATTGCACTGACCACAGGAGCTTAGACTAAAACTCTTTCCTAAAGGAAAGATGGGCTTAAGTCCTGGAATGCAAATGCAGTCTCTTCAAAGCTGTATTTCCCGTCTCTGAAGAGGAACGCAGTGCCCAGCCTGCTGGGAGGGGGCCTGACAGCCACTAAAAGACTCACTCGAGAATCCCATTCCCTGAAGCCAAGAGAACCGAGTTTTCAAAGATCATTCAGTAATTCCCATTTGAAAGCATAAAGACTCCAGGCCTGGCCTGATTTTACAACGACAGGTAGGGTTTCTTTTGATGGAGGGCGGGCACATTACAGCACTTAACTGCTTGCTGAGGAAGGGATATAAATCTATAAGGAAAAACTGCACATCAAGGCTGACATCAACTTCCTCCAGGTGACACAAACTCAGTTACTGTCCACAACTCAATGCAATGCGATTGTTTCCTTCATCATGTGTTAAAAGTCTGGACAGCAGGCGGGACTTGGGCTATTCCAGTTCCCACAGGTTGCTGTGGCTCCTTGCTCAGCTCACTGCTCTGATTTACCAAGAATGCTTCTTTAAGGCCATTCTGGTACTTTGTTCAGTTTCTTTTGAGGCTCTGAGTGCTGGGTGTGGATCAAAAATCAGGCACCTTGAGCCCCACGGTATTCAAATCGCTGTTGAGACACTGGCTTCCTTTCTCATGAACCAAGTGAGCCTGATGTGCCAGTGATGCCCACTGAGGGCGCGGTACAGTGGATGAGCACTGCTCTGGTTCTTTGCAGGTGGAGGAATGGATCCAAGTCAACGAGACCGAGTATTATTGCCCTGGAAGCAACCAGTGGACAACGCTCACGCTGTCCCCGTTCAGCTGCTGCCAGTTCAGCGTCGCGGCCTTGGGGCCCGTGCTCTACCTCACGGGGGGCGCGTCGCTGCAGCACATGCAGAAAGCAGACAGCGTGTTCCTGTACGACACGGAGCGGCGGGTTTGGCAGAAAGCCAGTCCCCTGCCCAAGGCTCTGGTGGATCACGCCTCTTGCGTGATTAAACTGTCCCACGGGAATGTGGCTGCGGAGACGGGCAGAGGCACCAAGTGCTCCCCTGAAGGCAGGACAAAGGAATCTGCCCTCAGCTTGTTCAGCACAAAGGAACAAGAATCCCACTCTGCCTCAGAAAAGCAGTAGGATGTGAATATGTCAAGCAGATCTTACAGCGTTTACCAAGGTATTAGTATTTTAACAACTCTCGGAGCTGCCGGCCAAACACCCTTAGCAGTGACTTGAGCTGGAATGTTGCACTGGGTGCTGTCATGGTGACATGTATAATTTGCAAAAAAAAAGCATTAGTTCCCCATCCTACTAAGCTGCATTAAACCCTTAAGAATTCCTTAAATCAATTTTTTGTCATTCAGAACCTGTTTTTCTGAATAATGATCAATATAGAACTTACTTTTAATGAGCGACTTGAGAGATTTTATGAGGAAGTCCTCAAAAGAGCTTTGGATTCTGTCTCTAATAATTTCCGTACAAACACTGCTGGCTGGCAAATTAAGGACTCACAGAAATAAACATACACAATGTATTTAAGTCTGTCTTGCCACTGGTTTAAGACTGTAGGGCACTGTGGTGCCAACCTTGTCCTCAACAAGCAGAGCAGATCTCCTGCAGTGGGTGTGCACTGAACCTGCACTGCTCGAACCGGAGTACGGACGAACTTCTAGAGAAGCAGGTACCTTAGAAGCCCACATCTCACAGACAATAAACGGGCTAAGGGGCTGCAACGGCTGAAAAACCTGATGAGGGTAAGTCTGGAAAGGTGAAAATGAACCCACGGGCCACCTCAGGACATCCCAGCAGACAAAGCCAATACAGAGCAAAACGTCCCCGTGGGAGATGGAGTCACAGCAGCTCCCAGGACAGCCAAGGCACCACAGGGCAATGGCTCTGCTTACGGGTGCTTCTGGGATAGAGCGCGTGAGATAAAAGACAAAACTGATACTACTGACTCACCAACAAGAGCAGCCAGGCCTCGGATTGGGTCTGCGTGGGTAAGGATTTGATCACAGCCGACCTGGATGGGACACATAACAAGTAAATTGCAGACAGTTAACAGTCTCGACGCCACAGAAGGGCTAAGCTGGAAGATTCATTCAAATTATCACACATTTTGTGGTTCGGCAGCTTTCCAAGGGCCTAATGCAAGAGGTTTTTTTGATTGTCTGTTTGTTTTCCTCCCTTTTAGCAACAAAATACATAGAGACAAGGAGACAGGGCCAGGACAAACAGTTCCCTTACCAAGTTAAGCAGCTGTGGAGAGGCCACAGTGATACACAACAGTTCCTACTTTGTACAGTCAGAACATTTCAATGCCCTCCTCAAGGGAGGGTAGAATAATGATTTCCATCTTACAGGTTGTTAAGCTGCATGCCCAGTGGAGCCAGGGACAGCAGCTCCTGGCTCCCAGCGCAGCCCGTACGAACTCCTGCACAGGATGCATTTTGCTCCGGGTAGGACTCAAACCATAAATGCCACAAGGCCAGAGGCAGGTCGCGTCCCATCGGTGTGGTGAGCGGCAGCACCAGCCTGACCGCGCTCCAGGGTAGAGAATTGCAACAGCAGCTGCTGATCTGGGTTCAGAGCTGGGACCTCCAAAAGCAGCTGCTGTCTGAGAAATCTTTGTCACCATGAAGAACCAGGTCCCTTCCCACAATTTGCCATCTCCGTCTTTCTTGAAAGTTTACAGGTTTTCCAGTCCCACAGCAGCAGACATTTCTCTGCATTACATTCTTCCTAGGCAATACTTAGAAAGCATCCTAATTTTTAGATCTCTATCCCTACCAACTAAGAAAAAGACATTTATGAAATAGTGTTGAGGTGGGCTACAACAAAACTACATTTTTTTAAAAGCTATAGGTTTTTAGTGTTTCAAAGCTGAAGTCAACAAGTTTGCACAGGCGTTTGTGTCTAAAGTAAAGGCAGAGCAGGGCAGGAGCGGCTCCAGCAAACCCTCCTGACGAGCCCCACAGGAACGCACTGCAAACACAGCAGTCACCGTCACAGAGGAGTTTAAAAGGTGTAGATTCACTGTTAGAGTGGAAGTGCTGAACATCCACCACTAACCCCGTGTCGCCATCACCATGTGTGTCTGGCTGTACCCGGCCTGCGCAGCCCCCACCGAGGTGCACATCTGAAACGGAGACTCGCTCGTGTCCTGGTACTCACCTTCACTGGGTTGGCAGGGAGGTGGCCCATGAAATCGGTTTTGTACGGGTAGTCCATCATGGCCATCATGGTGAAGGCGTTTCTAGCAAACCCAAAAAGCTGGTAAACATCCTCCTTGGTAGAGATCTTATTGCACGTGGCCATTTTGCTGCTGATTTCATCATAGGCTGCAGAAGGAAGGAAAACAAAAAGGCACAAACTTCAACAGAGGAAAGTAAAACCAGGCTTCAGCACCTTGTTTCACTCAGGCATAAGGAGATGCTGTAACACACAGATAAGGTTTCTAGTGGGAAGGACACGTTACATCTGAATTTGCACACACGTGGTTATTCAGGCACAGCTCCCGGTGCAGCCTCAGGGCCTGACGTGGCCGGTGGCCCAGGGGCTGCCCCTCCCAGAGCCACCGACACCCCCAGGCGTGCCCGGAGGAGTCAGCACCCCAGAGAGCAGCAGTCCTGCTGGCACAGCAACAAGAGCAGCTCGGTGTCCCGCGGCTGCCTCCCTGCTCCGCTGCGCCCTGCAGGGCCGCGTCCCCAGCCGAGCTCCTACACTGGAGAGCAGGGTACAGCACACAGGTCCCAGTGCGATTCAACAGCTGGAAGAACTGCCAGGAAAACAAAACGAGCTCCCTGGGAGATGGGTGCATTTGCAGTAAGAATTGCCAAGTAAGAACAGTCCTCACAAAGTCACAAAAAACTCCTGAAACTTCAGGTCAGCTCGAGTCAGGAAATTTATCTTACAAGAGATTCCTTCAAGCTGCACTCATATACCTTTGAATTTCTGCTGGGGAAACACACTCCATCTCCATACCCCACGTTTTGGAGTTGCAGTTCAGGTCTGTCCCGGTGCGACCCTACAAGCTCCCATCACAGCCCGGCTGTCTGTACTTGGAAACGCAAGGTCTGGGACCTGCGCTCACTCGAGGGCCTAAGCTTTAAATAATCCCACCTTATCCATCCCCTTGCAGACAGTGTGGCCCCAGACAGACCTTGAAGATGCTGGCTATTTAACGGTAACGTATTTCTTGCTTTGACCCAAAGCTAAATGAGGTTTTGGACCCCTGGCTTCTCTGGGCAATGGCAGGAGCAGCCCCTGCAGCAAGGCAGCCACAGCGGCTGTCGCAAGCACACAGACCCTGCCCCGCAGCACCACAGCACAAACCAGGCCTGGAGACGGACCACGAACCCACCGCGACGGTCCCAACACCACGCAGGGCTCCCAGGAGATGCTGCAATATCTAGTCTGGCCTACCTGGGAGACATCACAGAGGTTTTCATCGGTCCCTGTCCTTGACATCACCTCACTGTCCACAGGTGGGGACGAAGGAGACCGTGATGGCTGCTTTGAGACCTACACTGCTTTCCAAATATTTCTCAGATATGTCCAGTGAGCTGAGCCATGCAGCTGTCACACCCACCTGAAGAGTTGTCAATGGTGTGGGTGTTGAGGACAAATATCTGGTGAAACACGAGGCTTTGCCAGCATAAAATGGCAGCAGTTTGCACCTGCAGGTGTTTTTGCACTTGTGCAGAAAACGTGGTTTCATTAACACTGTACAAGCTTCCACAGAGATGCATTCATTTTGGTGTCAGTTACTGATTTTAATGCTAACTGAAACTGCTCACTAAATGAAAAATCAATCATGCAAGCAGAAAAAGGCAGCCAGGTGGGCATTTGCATTGATTTAGCTGAACCAACTGAAAACCCAGCTGAAGTAAAACCAAACCAGTGTTTCTCCAGACGGCCGGGCCTGCCCGCTGGCTGCCCTTGGGAAGCCGTCTCAGGGCTGGTTCTCCTCACCTCCACGCAGGAACAGATCCTTGATCTGCTGGAAGGCTTTGCGGACAGCTGGGACGCAGCCTGGGCTGGACTTGTCGAAATCCTAAAGGGACAGAAAAGACACAGGATCAGGGTTGCACAGAGATCCGCGTGCAACGGATCTGCCTGAAGTGCCAGGAGGTGACACAGGTTACTGCCCATGGTCAGAACCTCATCTGCATCTCCAGGAGCAGTGACACCAGCGCTTCTGCCTTGTCCTCCAGGCAACCAGCACGTCCCAGCAGTGACACCAGCGCTGACAACCCGCATGTCCCAGCAGACGCCAGCAGTCTGCACTGCTCACACCGGCAGCAGCTGTGTCACCAGGCCATGGGATGAGCTGGTGGGCACAACACTGTGCATTTGGTGCAGCCATTAGACTGAACATGAAGCAGCAAGCAGACACATCAGCCGGGACGTGGGAAGAGCACACCAGGCTGCTACGCCCAAAAGATTGGTTTTTTATTTTTATAATTATTATTTTTTATTTTTCAACACACAACAGCGTCCTTCCATCTGCACTCTGCCTGTGGGAAGGAGCTGTGGAGAGGTCACTTATACACGGAGGGTAGAGAGCCGGCTTGGGAACCCAGACCTGCTTTCCCTAGGCTTGCCGGTGACCTGCCAGCTGGCCAAGAAGGCCACGTCCTTTTTCTTGGGAAAAACATCACTGATCCTGAAAAAGCAGTTACGGTGTGTTTGAAGAGCTACGGCTGGTTATGCTGGAGAACAAGTTGCTCCTGTCACTAAGGGGTCTAGCAACCCAAACTGTTTCTTTTCTGTCAGATCACAAGTCAGCTTCAGATCTGCTGGCAACCCATGCTTTGTTATTGCTAGAGCAATGGTTAAGTAATGACAAATCACTAGTTAAGCCTTTTTCTTACAAAGACCCAGCCTCTTTACCTGGCCATCCATTTAGGGAGTTCCATATCTCCTTCTGGATGCACTTACTGATCTTCATCTACTAATGGCTCTAATTGGAGTGTGGAGATGGATCAGCCTGGGGCAGAGGAGCAGGTCTGCCCTGGCTACTGCAACAGCTGAGCTCCCCACGAGGCAGCGCTGGGCTGCTGCCCTGCCTGCCCCCCCAGGAACCACCACCCGTTCCGTTCTCACCTGCTGCGGAACCACCACCCACCCCAGTCTCCCCTGCAGAACCAGGACCAGTTCAGTGGAGCTATTGCAGAAGCAGAGGCAGGAGGCATTACAGCCGTTCCAAGGAAAACTGTTCTCCCTCCAGACTGCCAGCTTTACTCTTTTGAATCCCACCTCATCCAGATGTCTGAACTGATCTGAAGGTAATGGCCTGAGCAGCTCCTGCCTTATGGGAAGCACCAGCTGGATCGCTGGGCTGAGGCCAATCTTCTGAGGTTCAACAAGGCCAAGTGCTGGGTCCTGCACCTGGGTCACAACAACCCCATGAACGCTGCAGGCTGGGGAAGAGCGGCTGGAAAGTGCCCGGTGGAAAAGGACCTGGGGGTGTTGGTGACAGTGGCTGAACATGAGCCAGTGTGTGCCCAGGTGGCCAAGAGGCCACCAGCATCCTGGCTGGTACCAGGAACAGTACAGCCAGCAGGACTAGGGAAGTGATTGTGTCACTGTACTCGGTGCTGGTGAGGCCAAACCTTGAATCCTGGGGTCAGTTTGGGCCCCAAATCATAAGAAAGACATTGAAATACTGGAGAGAGTGCAGAGGAGGGAACGGAGCTGGTGAGGGGCTGGAGCACAAGTGTGATGGAGCGGCTGAGGGACCTGGGGGGTTCAGCTGGAGAACAGGAGCTGAGGGGAGACCTTCTGATCTCTGAACTGCCTGAAAGGAGCTTGGAGCCAGGGGGGTCGGGCTCTGCTCCCCAGGAACAAGCGCCAGGAGCAGAGGAAACGGCCTCAAGTTGCGCCAGGGGAGGTTGAGGTTGGATATTAGGAAAAAATTCTTCCCCAAAGGGCTGTGGGGCATTGGAACAGGCTGCCCAGGGCAGTGCTGGAGTCACCATCCCTGGAGGGGTTTAAAAGGCATTTAGACGAGGTTATTAGGGACAGGGGTTAGTGCCAGAGTCAGGTTAGGTTATGGTTGGACTCGATGATCCCGAGGGTCTCTTCCAGCTGAAATGATTCTATGATTCTATGTGTTGTATTCACACAGGGGCTTTCTGCCTGCAGCAGGTAGGGCTGTGGGCATATATAACCTGGTCTTACACAAATGCCTTATGCAATATTGGGTTTCTGCCCTTTGCTCACTTGCCCTGTGACCTGGAGGCTTATGAAGTGAGCTGGAAAAGGTCAGCAGAAGTCACAGAGAAAGCTGCTTTGAGACAACGCACTGTGACTCAGAGAAGAGAGAGCTCCTGCAATGACTCATGAAGGGTTTGTGTCTTCATTAGTTTTAACAGCTCCCAGGGGTTGTCTCACCAAGAGGAACAACTGAATTCAGATTTATGTGAACACACTGAATGTGGAAGGAACTACTTTGACAACAACACAAAGTGCTCGCTTTCCCAGCACAGAGGTCGGCTTAGCACTGCAGCCAGAGCATATTTTAAAATCAACTGCAAAGTATTTTTCACGTGTAAAGGTCAAAGCCCTAATTTCAGGGGTGTGTTAATGACTCACAGTATATTCACATCTGAAGCAAGACAGAGCTCTCAGCTGGAAAGGGCTTCTGAGAAGGAATCTGCTTCAACCAGGGAAGCATTCCCACTGCAGGACCAGTTAGACGATTAAGTATTATCACATTTTTTGTTTTAAAACATGTAATTTTAAGATTAGATGTCTTTTATTCTCTTATACAGTTAGAGTTTCTAATGCTATTGTGTTTGTTTTCATACGACAGTATCTTCTTTACACTTACTGGTAATGCTATCTGTCTTGTAAGTCTCTGCATTGAAATAAGGTTTTAATATATGTAAATAAGAGCTAAAAGACCACAAGTTTCATACACAGGTAGTTCATGCAAAGCCACCCATGTCAGCCCAATCTAGAAACTCGTGTTGAAAAGAAGCAAAACAGATACTATCACAAGATTTCAGTACTACCAGGTAGTACATTTCCTTATAAACCAAGTCAGTTCTAAGCAATATCACCTTCCTCTGGTATTGACATCAGTGCAAAATACAGCATCTGGGGAGAGAATCTGAAGAATAAGTTACCCAAAGGGGGTTCAGCCAGGCACAAAGGAAAACTTGCAGGCTGTAATACGATCAAGTCACTAGAAATGGGGAAGTGAATCCTTAGTGGTACTGAAATGCTGGAACCAAGTTGTGCTGCTCAACAGACCAGCACCTTTGGGCCCGGTGCCACAGCTACGGCAGAGCTCAGCATCACTGCTGCAGCTGCTGCTGCTCCTTCCAGCTTCCCATTCAGCTGCATTCTCTGCCCAGCACTGACGCTGTGAAGAAATATGTTTAAACACATGGAAAAGGAACAACACCCAGCCTCCTTAAAGGAAAAAAACAATGCTCCTCAAAAGAGATACTACTTACTGCTGTTACATCTCTGAAGAACTGCGTGGGGTCTCCAAGCCCAGCCACAGACAGCAGCGGGGCACTGGCAGCTAATGCTCCCGACACGATGTTTGGGTACTTCATCCTCATGTAAGCACTCAGCATTCCTCCGTAGCTGCCACAGGAGAGACAAGAGACTTATTAATATTTCCTCTAACAGCCACCTTATAACATGGTAACTCGAAAGTTCAGGCCAGCATTCACAGGCTCACCTAACCCAAGGCAACAACAAGTTTATGCATAGCTAGCCGATGCCATCCTCACGTGAAAAGATCCAGTTCTGGGCAGCGGGCAGCACACAATGTGTTCTTACTGGCCTTTGCTCAACCCAGCGCCGGTGGGAACGCAGCAGCTCCGTTTTCTTCTGCAGCCAAACACAAATCCTGCCTGAGGATCTAACTCTGCCCCATCGGAGTGTGCCCTGAGAGCTCCAGCGCAGAACCCAGTGCGGCTCAAGTGAAGCTCTTCAATGCGGGAACGAGACGCGTTTTGCAGACAGGATTATAAAGAGTAGCCAGGCTCTTAGCATAGAGTGCCCAAACACTACAGAACATGCAGCCCTCCCTAGTGCTGCGAAGGGGAGAGTATCCCCCAAATAACAGCTGCATAGATGATCAGCACTAGTGAAGGGAAGGGAAGACATTAAGATATACCACAAAAAAACCTCAAAGACACCTTGGTGTCACAATGTGCAGGTATATTAAGGGTTGCTAGAAAAAGGCAAAGGGACAAAATTCATTCATATGAACACCTCATTAATATTTATAAATATATAAATGGTGAGTGTCAGGAGGATGGAGCCAGGCTCTTCTCGGTGACAACCGATAGGACAAGGGGCAATGGGTGCAAACTGGAACACAGGAGGTTCCATTTAAATATGAGAAGAAACTTGTTCCTGGTGAGGGTGGCAGAGCCTGGCCCAGGCTGCCCAGGGGGGTTGTGGAGTCTCCTTCTGTGCAGACATCCCAACCCGCCTGGACACCTTCCTGTGTAACCTCATCTGGGTGTTCCTGCTCCATGGGGGGATTGCACTGCATGAGCTTTCCAGGGCCCTTCCAACCCCTGACATTCTGTGACTCTGTGATATGCTCATGTTTGTGGAGTTACTCTATGGTCACTCCTGGGGGTGGCAAATGACATCCCCAAAACACAGGTAACACCCAGTCTGACTTCAAGCTTCCAGGTATTCAAGTCTCCCTCCCCCCCACCTCCAGTGGTTGCAGTAAATATCATTTCCATATCACCCACATGTAAAGAAATATGCATTTCTCTAACCCTGGTCTTGGAAACAGGCATTAGTTGAAGCCTATTACAAGTAATTTCAGGTTAAAGTTTGGCCAAGTTATAAGCAACAGAAGAGTGCTCTTATTCCTGCCATGGGGAATGCTGTGCTGCTCCGGCACGGCTGTATGGCCGTGTTCTTCACGTGGGTTTAGTGCTGTTTGGGGCTGCTGTGGACTGTATGCTGATTTACACGACGCAGGCTGTCTGAGCCCCTGCCCAGGACAGCTCCGGCCCTGCTGACACCGCTGCTGGCCCAGCAGCCACAGCACAGACACCCCCGAGATCAACAGGCCCAGCACCAGCACCGTGAGCTGGAAGCTTAACGACAAGTGTCAGCTCCAGCGCTTTGTTCGCTCACTGCAGCCCAGGTAGAAGCCCTGCACTCAGTGGAAGCCTTTTAAAGGGAAGTGCTGCTCTCTGCTCTGCTCTAAGTGTGGGGAGCCACTCAAGGGACAAGGACATGGCATCAGCGCAGCTCGGAGCTGCAGCACAGCAAGCACTTTAGGGAAGGATTTCTGCTGGGAAGCCAGGAGCAACCAAGCAGCAGGTTAGAGAGCAGAATTATAAAGAAGCCTGCGAGGAAAATGGGTGGATGTTGCTAAAGAAGCTGTGTTTAGTAAAAAGCTGGGTAGCCCCTGGAAAGAATATTCCACCAATTTTTAGTTTTCTCTATTTCCATTGTAAAATGTTCTTATTGTGCAGGAGAAATTTCTCGTTTTCTGAAGATCTGGCTGACACACACTGAAGATGCCCAGAAACATCCAGTCAGCGGTGCTTCCCCAAAGCAATCACAACCAACACTAATTCTTCACAGGAGAGCTGACTGGGACCTGGTGATGAGCTCTGGGGAGCTCACGCACAGGTGGATCTGCTCTCTATCCCAGAGTGTAAAGCTCAGCCTTTACAACTTGCTTGAGAGCCAAACAGATCTATGAGAACAGAGATGGGAAGGAGCGCACAACCCTTACCTGCCTCCAAAAGCAATGACAGGACAGTCTGCAGCACCGTACTGCTGCTTAAGCTCAGTAATTAGCACTGCATAGTCAGCGAGGGCTTGTTCCACGGTGAGCAGACCAGTGTTCTTCGGCTGCATTGACTCAAGTCCAAATGGAAGAGACTTCCCATAGTACCTCTGAAAGGAAAGAGAGATGCTGCGGAAACGCTGCTGTCCAGGTCTGGGTCTTCTCTGTTCTCACTACAGAACTGGGATAAGTGTGCACAGACCGGAACGATAACAGAACACACGGTGTCCTCCAGTTTGCAACTGAGGAAGTGCCTTGTCTCCTGTGTCTGATAAACAGAGACTTTCAAGTCATACCCTGGAGAGGACGGACACTCCATGACAAGTTCAGTGGGTGCCAAGTGGGCCCTTGGCGTATGTCTCCCTCATGTGTCTCTCTCCTGAAACCCCCAGCTAGAAAAGGGAGCAGGGTAATCTCTTCATGCATAAGTTATGGAATAGCAGATTTAATAGAGTGGTGTGGGAAAGTTGCCTTGGGACTTTGCAGGCTAGAGAGACTAAATATTATCCAAACAAAATAGCTTTCTAGCCCAGTGTGGAGTTCAAGGCCTATGGAAACTCCCAACAAAAGCGCTGTTCTAAAGGAAATACACGGTGGTGTAGGTTGTACTGGAACAGCAGTCTGTGTCCTGCACTGCTGGCAGGCACAGGAAAAAACTTCAGAAGCCACGGTTACGTACAAAGCTGCTACCGTGACAGCAGCTGTACTTCGGCTTCTCAGCAAGAGGTGTTAGTATTTTTCCAGACCTACAGAAAGCTGAATTTGGTAATACTGAACATGACAAGACTCTATAGTATGCATGACTAAAATACTCACATGCTCAGCAAAAATCACAAGCGCTTGCTGTTCCTCTGCTAATTCAAATATGAAGTCGGAGTTCTGAGCAAAATTCCAGATGTCACCTTCATTGCCAGTATAGAAAAAGATGGGTCCAAATCCTTTCTTCCAAAACTTTGCTGAGATAACAGACAGAAGAAAGTTAAACCCAAACCCAATCAAGCAAAAAACCCACCACCAAAACAAAACCACACGTGATCATGGAATGAGGCTACTTTTGGTGAGGTTGGGCAGGAGCTTAACAAGAGCTTAATTGTGAACAGGCTCATCCCTAAGACCCGAGCCAGGGCACGAAGGTGTCAGAAAGGCCAGGCAAGAGAAATCTCTCATTTGAGTGGGGTAAATAAGAGCTTCCATGAGATCAGCACATGGCCAGGAACTTCCACTTCTGCCTTAAAATTGCCTCAGGTTCTGCAAGGCATTTGGAAACAGTTGCCCCCCAAAAGAACAATTTCCTACTTATATACGCTTTTCAGCCCAACTCATCCCAAACCACTTTTCCCACAGAACGGATGTCAGGGAATCGCCTGCATCTCCCCGCTGCCCCTGCTCTGATGTGTAACGCAGAGCCGAGCTGCAGACCACAGATGGCAGAATGGTTTGGGTTGGAAAGGGCCTTCAAAGATCATCCAGCTCAAGCCCCTTCCCACGGGGACACCTTCCCCATCCAGCCTGACTTCAAACGCTTCCACAAGGAGGCATCCACAGCTTCTCTGGGCAGTGTCTCATCATCCTCATCATAAAAAATGTCTTCTTTACATCCAATCCAAATCCACCCTCAGTTTAAAACCATCACCCCTTGTCCTGTGACCACTGGCCTTGGTAAAACATACCTCTCCATCTTTCTCCTTTAAGTCCGGAAAGGCCAGACTGAACCCCCCAGCTCTCTCACCTGTCCCCAGCAGAGCTGTTCCAGCCCCTGTTCATTCCTGGGGCTCCTCTGGCCCCTCTGCAGCAGCTCCATGTGTGTCCTGTGCTGAGCACCCAGAGCTGGACCAGCACTGCAGGGGGTCTCACAGAGCGGGGCAGAGGGGCAGAATCCCCCAAACCTGCTGCTCACAGGGCTGGGGTTGCAGCCCAGGATATGCTGCTGCTGATATATGTTATATATGTAACACACACATATATATTTATCATATGACATAACACATATATACATGATGACATATGATGTGCTTCACCCTCTGATTTGTTTATAACTGAAGGGAAATTGTGCCTGGCAGGACAAGCTGCCCGATGATACGAGCACTTGCTTATCTAACAAATAGTTGCTTTAATGCTTGCTGACTTTAACAAACATTTGATTTTAGCTTATCTTAAACTGCATAGGAATTAAGGGGGATAATAAATAGCTTTGTTCACCAACAGACCCCAGACCATCAGTTAAATGCTGATTTCAACGCATTGCCACATCATCCGCAGGGACCCTCCAACAGTGGTTGCCCTATGGACATGTCACACAAGGCTATTGCTATTAACAGAGATATGTGAATTTACTTCTTGGTACTCCCAACACTGACTTGCCAAAGCAGAATCTGGCTTGGAAATGGGTTTGAAACCTTTAGTGAGCAAAACTGCTGCTCTTTGTTAACAAAGATCCTGCCTGTGTTGCATTTGCTCCGGGTACCAGGGAGGAAACTCAAGTGCTGTCTTTACTCTGGCTTTTTGTCTGAAATGCTTCGTGGCTCCTGCAGTAAACAACCATTTGTAGGAGCCAAAACCAAACTATATGGGTTGCTTAAAAAGGTGTCTATTTTTATACTGAAATCCTGGGGAACTGCCAGCTAACCTCCAGACAGTCAGATGCCTGGTTGTGCAATAACAGTCTCCTTCAAGTTCCCACTGATAACGTGAAAAGTCTCATATTGCACAAGAAGCAGTAGAGGTGAATGGAACTTCTCACAGGATTTTTGAGCAAGAAATTATTTGCAAACCAGCAGAAATGCGATCTTAATGTTTTGTTTCTCAGAAATATCACTGGGCTCTGCCCAGGACACACAGACAAAACACTTTAAAAAGAAAACAAAAGTCGTGAAATGCGGCACAACTAGGTGATCCTGAAGTTCTGTTCAAAAACGGCCACTTAATAAGTGACATTTCAGCACTATTTGTTTTTCCTGCAGCATTAAGAGCACTGAGCTGCACTTAGATGCTGAATTGAAGCTGCTAAATTAATGTACGCTGTGATTAAGTTACAAAAGACGTACCCATCATGAACCAATTGATATGAGATCAGTGCTTTCTGACCACCTGCAAAACGAGGGGATATTTTTCAAGTTTTAGATCCTTCTGCATGACAAGAGGGAGACAGAAGATTAAGTGATACATTGTTTGGAAGCAGAGTGCTTAGTTTGTATTTAACTAATAATTAATAGACGTATTGTAAGTAAGAAACGAAACAATTACAACTAACATCATTAATTGTTTCTTGGTATAGATGTACTGTATGTCAAAATTTTCAAAAATTGTAATGCATATGTAATAATTATGTGAATATAAGCAATGCAAGAACGTTCAGTCTTGGGGGCACTGATGGAGGATGATCCCCAGCGCTCCCCAGCGCTGATAAAGTAAAGAATGCCGCCTAACAGTAGAACTGACTCTGCTGCTCAGTCTGTTTCTCCGTGTCAGTGCCATGGCCACCTGAAGACACACTCGCTCAGAGCCGGCCCTGGCGGGGGCCTCACACAGCTGCTGCTTTTGGCGTGTTCTTGCTGCAGAGAGGTCAGCCCCGCACCCAGCGACAGACTGGCGGGAGGGCGCGGGTGACACCGAGTGACAGGCGCTCGGCTCACAGCGACTCCTGGCAGCTCTGAGCACACAGCCGAGGGGTTCTCTGCCCGGTGCAGGAGCGGCTGACACACAAACTCAACCCGGGCCGCCACAAGGCCCCGGCACACCGTGCGGGGCTGGGGCGGCTCGGGCAGCACGAGCCCAGGACCCACCTGAGAGCAGGAACCGCTGCGGGAAGGTCTCGCTGCCGTCGGGCTCGAAGCTGAAGTGGTCCCGCACCTGCGGGAAGAACTGCTCCTGCAGGCCGGGCCCCGCCGGCCCGGCAGCTGGAGCGGAACAGTCACCACACGGAAACCGGCAACCGGCCCGGCCCAGCCCCGGTAACCGGGCCCGGGGGAGCCCGGGGCACCCGCCCAGCGCTCCCCGGCTGGCTGGGGGTTCCCGCCCAGGGAGGCCGGTTCGAGGCCCCGTCGGGGGCCCAGGGAGGCCGGTTGGAGGGTCCCCATCCGGGCTCGGCCCCGGGCGGCCCGTGAGTCCCGTGGCAGGGCCGGGGCGGTTCGGGGCACCCACCGGCAGCGGCCGCCGGCAGCAGCAGCGGCGGGAGGAGCAGCAGCAGCGGCCACCGCGTTCCCATGGCAACTGCCAGCGCGCGGACCGTGCTCCCGCGTGGGAACTCCGGGCAGCTGGTCACATGATCTCCGGAGCGGCGGCATCACGTGGCGACCTGCCTCCCCGTCACGTGACTACGTGAGCGCCATGTCCACCGAGGCACCGCTATGTCGTCTAATGCGGCAGCGGACGGGCGGCTCCTCCGCACCGGCCGGCCCGGACGTCGCCTCCTGGGCCCCTGGCGGTGCAGGGGATCGGGGCTGCGGCAGAGCTGGGGCCGTGTGTCCGCGGGTCCGTGTGTCCGCGGGTCCGTGTGTCCGCGGCAGAGCCGGGCGGTGCCCGCGGCTCCTCCCGCTGCCCGGCCCGGCGCGGCGCGGTGCGGGACCGGCCGGCAGCGGGGCTGCGGGGGCAGCCGCGGGCTCAGTGCTGGCCCTGGGTACCGCGCTGTCCCGCGGAGCTGCCGGGTGTTCCCGGTTCTCGCTGCGGTTCTGCTCCGCAAACCTCTGCAGCGCCGGCCGCCCGGGGCTCAACGGGCGCAGCCCCCTGGGGAGAAGGCGCGGGGTTCGTGTGCTCCGTGATCGGGTTACAAAAGACGTGCCCGTCGTGAACCAGGCGATACGAGATCAGTGCTTTCTGACCACCTGCAAAACGAGGGGCTGTTTTTCAAGTTCTAGATCCTTCTGCATGACAAGAGGGAGACAAGGTGAACACATGGTCTAGAAGTGGAGTGCGTAGTTTATATTTAACTAATAATTAGTAGGTGTATTGTGAGTAAGAAACTAAACAATTATAATAAATTATTTTTAGTATAGATGTTCGTCAACATTTTCAAAATTTGTGATGCATATGTAATAATTATGTGAATATAAGCAATGCAAGAGCGTTCAGTCTTGGGGGCGCTGATGGAGGATGATCCCCAGAGTTCCCCAGGCTGATAAAGTAAAGAATGCCGCCTAACAGTAGAACTGACTCTGCTGCTCAGTCTGTTTATTTCACCTTTGCAAGGACAGGTGGTGGCACCTCAGGTGTGCTCCGTGATGTTCTTGAGTGAGAAGGAAGAGCTGTGGAGGTGTGAGAGCCCAGACAGCGCGGGGCCACGGCTGCTGGGCTCAGCACCCGGCGGAGCGCAGGAGGAAACGGGGGGATCCACCGGGGGCTTGTCGGCTCGTGTGTCCACCCCTCTGGTGAGGAGCGGTGGGTGGGGGAGCAGCTGAGGGCTGGGGGATGCTCCTCACTCTGGGCAGAAAGTGTGTGGTGAGAGCAGATCCCACCCCCATGGCGGTGAAGCACGGGTGGTGACACGCTGGCGGTGACGCACTGGCGGTGACGCACTGGTGGTGACACACTGGCGGTGACGCACTGGTGGTGACACACTGGTGGTGACACACTGGCGGTGAAGCACTGTCGGTGACACACTGGCGGTGACGCACTGGTGGTGACACACTGGTGGTGACGCACTGGCGGTGAAGCACTGGCGGTGACACACTGGCGGTGAAGCACTGGCGGTGAAGCACTGGCGGTGATGCACTGTCGGTGACACACTGGCGGTGACGCACTGGTGGTGACGCACTGGTGGTGACGCACTGGTGGTGACGCACTGGCGGTGACGCACTGGTGGTGACGCACTGGTGGTGACGCACTGGCGGTGACACACTGGCGGTGACGCACTGGCGGTGACACACTGGCGGTGACGCACTGGCGGTGACACACTGGCGGTGAAGCACTGGCGGTGAAGCACTGGCGGTGAAGCACTGGTGGTGATGCACTGGCGGTGAAGCACTGGTGGTGACGCACTGGTGGCCCTCGGGTTGGGCAGACTGGGGAGAGAGAGAATCTTAGGCTGCTCTGAGAGCAGCATGAAGTTGTTTAATGGGTGATTTCTCTAGGTTTTTGGTTCCAGAGATGCTGCTGGTTCCTCAGCAATTACCCCAAAGAGCCTGTGGCCCTGAAGGAAAAGCGGGATGGAGAAGGTCACACTTCACACTGTGCAGGGCTGGACCTGACAGCGCAGCTGAGCTGACTCAGCAGGACCTGGGATCTGGCTTGATCTTGTGATGCCAAGTTCTGTGTAAACGTGCAAAAAAGGGTCTGGTTTTACCTCAAAGGGTCAGTACATTGTCAGCTTATTCAAAATGTTGCAGACAATTTATAAGATGTCTGTGAATATCCCCGAAGTTTATATTTCACAAGGAAGGGTTTTAGCTCCCTGAAGGCCAAAGGAGCTGTTACGGGAGGATTTAAAGGATCTGGTCCTGGGCGGGATGCCGCAGGAGCATTTTCACATCTGTGTTACCGTCTGCAGCCACACAGAGGCAACAGCAGCGTGAGAGATCAGCCTGGGCCAGGCGGGCACAGGACTGAAAACCAGGCAGAAGTCAGATCTGGCCTGTCTGACATGATGGGAGGACAGCAGCAGGACATGATGGAAGGACAGCGTCAGGACATGGTGTAGGGACAGCACCAGGACATGATGTAGGGACAGCAGCAGGACGTGATGTAGGGACAGCAGCAGGACGTGATGTAGGGACAGCAGCAGGACATGATGTAGGGACAGTACCAGGACATGACGTAGGGACAGCACCAGGACATGATGTAGGGACAGCAGCAGGACGTGATGTAGGGACAGCACCAGGACATGATGTAGGGACAGTACCAGGACATGACGTAGGGACAGCACCAGGACATGATGTAGGGACAGCACCAGGACATGATGGGAGGACAGTACCAGGACATGGTGAAGGGACAGCAGCAGGACGTGATGTAGGGACAATACCAGGACATGATGTAGGGACAGTACCAGGACATGATGTAGGGACAGCAGCAGGACGTGATGTAGGGACAGTACCAGGACGTGATGTAGGGACAGCAGCAGGACATGATGTAGGGACAGCAGCAGGACATGATGTAGGGACAGCAGCAGGGCATGATGAAGGGACAGTACCAGGACATGGTGAAGGGACAGCAGCAGGACATGGTGAAGGGACAGCAGCAGGACGTGATGTAGGGACAGCGCCAGACTCCCAGGACACACGAATGTCTGGCCAGGGCTTCTTGAGGGCTGATTTGTGTACTTGGGTTCCCACCTGAGGAGATACAGAGATCCTGCCTATTTCTTGTCTGAAACTTGTGTAAGATTTATGCTTTATGAATTTAATAGAATTAAAATATTATACTCAGAGGATTTCTGAGCAGTATTTCAATTATGTTATTTTTTAAAAAATCTATTTCTTGCACTCCCAGGTTTGTGCTTTCAGTCAAGTAGCTTTATAATTAAGACTTTGAAGTCCCAGATTTTTTAAGAGCTGTTGTTTTAAAAACAGTTTCAGCTTGATGCTCCTGAACAGGTTTATTTCTGCAAAGAATGAGGCTCAAGCAACTTTCTTCCCGTCTCCCCAGAGAGAAGGCGGCTGTGACACAGGAGGCTCTTCGCTTTATAAACCACTGGAGAGCTGGCAGACTTGTGTTGGTTTAAAATGTGAACTGATACAAAGGAAACTAAACATACTAACAGGAAATTATTTGATGTTGCAGTGGAGAGGAAAGGCTGTAACTGCTCCTTGGAGCGGGTCCTGTGTGGACTCAGGGTTGTGCTGCATGGACCAGGATTAAGATCTTATTTTTAGACTACTGCTTATCTAAATTTGGTCCCAAAGAGCTTTGCAGATTTAGGCTCCTAGAAATGGCTGTGAGGTGTGTAATCCAGGGCTTAGGGGAAGAAGAAAGGATTTGTACTCATTGCCAAGCTGTACGAAGAGGTTAGGGAAATCCGTGAGGTGATACGGGCAAAGACATTCGTCCTGGGCTGAGGAAAAGGTTTTTTCACCAAAGCCTTTTGTGTTAACCGATCCTAATAAAATAATGCCTTTTAGAAGGCTGTTAGTATCTTCAGAAGTGAAAATACTTGCTGCTGGATAGGACAAAGAGCCGAAGCCTTGCCAAGATCTGAAGAGAAAGAAATAGTCTGGTTTTGTCCCTCTCCTGTCAATAATATTAAACTCATCCAAAGACACTAAACCAAGAAGGCGAGTCCTTCCCTGGTGGCACTTTCTGACTGTCGGCAGCTCCAGCTGGACATGTTCCTTCCAACCCTGCTTGGTCGGATCCTTGGCCTCGGTGGTATGAGAGAGCAGGGGGTGTTTGGAGTGACCTCTGGACCCAGACAGCACCATCCTGTATCTCTAGACTGCCTTTGTGTTTTGTCTGTTCATTTAAAATAATGTAAATCCTTGCTCCATCTGTCTGGGTTAACTGCTCCTACGGTCCTGTTCTGTGAAAGCAGAGAGATCAGGCACCTGTCCTGTCTGAACTGAGCAGCATGTCTTGTTCTAATAACCCGTGGCACTGCGCTGCCATGGGTTGGTTCCTGTTGTCTGTGTCAGCTGAAGAACAGCCGGTCTAAAGGTCTGATGGTCCTAGTGGGCAGGATGGAAACACACTGATAGTAGGAAGAGGGGTTAAGCATATAGTGGGTTATAAACAGCCGTGCACGTGGTAACTGTGCGACTTCAGTTCCCCTCTTTGGAGGATGCAGGATCTATGTATCTTCGCTTACAAAAATTCCCAGAGCTCCTTTGGATCAAGCAATGCCTGTGACAGGCTGGACGGTGCTGCGGGGCTGGGGGCTGTGGGCAGCACTGGAGCTGCTGGAAGCTCGGCTCCCTGCTGAGCCGTGAGCCACGGCTGAGAGCGAGCGCTATCAGCGCCCGCCCCGTGGCTCCGGAGCGGTGCCCAGATGAGAGTCCTGGCTCCTCTGCCCCGCTCTGCTCCCTGTGCTCCCCACGGTGCTTCTCTTACAGTGTGGAGCAGCATCAAGACTTGGAGCAGTCTCGCTGAGAGTGCGGATCTTGTGTATTTGGACACTGCGTCCTCCCTTGCTCACAGCTGACAGTCTTGGAACATCCCTGGGACAAAAAAAAAATGCAGGTTCATTTTGGAAGAGATCCCTACACTTG
Source organism: Columba livia (assembly GCF_036013475.1). NCBI lineage: Eukaryota > Metazoa > Chordata > Aves > Columbiformes > Columbidae > Columba > Columba livia. The sequence continues at coordinate 11,178,088 of NC_088620.1, forward strand.
AGTGTGCAGAGCAGTGGAGAAAAATACAGGAGGTGATGGTCAGGTATTGAGAGAGGGGAGCACTGGACATCGGTCTGTGTACTTCTGAGGCCAAAGAGGCAGCGTGGGTGGGAAGCTGGCCCTGTAATGGCAGAAAGGCCGAGGTTACCTGACGACTTGGTCAGAGCTCAGAGAGGGGGGCACCCCCTCCCCGATCAGGTGCTTGTCACGGTCCCTCCCAGGTGTGGGTTTGAGGTGTTGGGTGACAAGTGGGACGCAGGAGCTGAGACAGTTGAAAAACAGTTTCACTTTCCTTCTGTTGAATTGACTTTCTGAGGGATCGGTGTTCAGGTCTGGCTCACGAGATGGCACAGAGGCTGGTGCCAGCGCCGGGGAGGAGGCGGCCGTGCCTGTCAGTGGCAGCTGGATTTCTTCTGGATTGCAGAACCGGCACAGCCGTTGCTGTGTGTGCTGGTGAGGGGCGCTTGGGGGGAGTGATGGGGTAGCTGTGATGCAGAGGGCTGCAGTGTCTGCCTGGGGGGCCTCCTTGCAGTGGTTGTGCTTACCCTCATCTTCTTTTTGACCTGTTGGTCAGAGGAAAGGTTTGGCCTTGTCTTTTGCTGTAAAGCACTGGGTGGATGTTCCCAGGGCCGTGCAAGCAGCTACTTGAGCCAGAGCTCAGTGTGGCGGCCCTGGAGGTATAAAGGATCCGTGTCCTGAGGAGTGCAGTGAGCTGGGAGTTGTGGCGCCGAGCCACGGATCCAGGAGGCACTGTGTGGTTTGTGACAGCTGGGTGACCAAGTGCTAACATCAGTCTTGCCAAAGCAGGATGTGCGTGTGCTGTGTGAAATGGTGTTACACCACCAGCCTTCTGACAAGGCTTTCAGGAGGCCAGGTTTGGTGGCACCAAGGCCTCCATGAGGTGGTTGCTGAGGCGGCTGTGGCGCTGCAGCACACATGGCCGGGCCAGGGCGGCTCTGCTGTCCAGAGCAGCACCGTGCAGGGTGGTGGATCCCCGGCGCTGGGCACCACGGCCTCAGGAGATGCCATGATTGGTGTTCTGGGGTGAACCACATCTGCTAATGGCACCTGGGGACAGGCTGCTGTGGGACCTGCAGCTCCACACTGCAGGGAAGAGGGGGCACAAACTAGAAGGGCCCCCCAGCTGCTGTGTAGCCTGTGTCAGTGAACGCTGTGAGGGGCTCTGCCACCAGAAATTGCACTTTCACCATTGGCTTTTCTTACCTAGAGCAGTGTGTGCGCTGCTGGCCGGTGTTCATTGCTCTGAACTTATTCTGCAAGCGATGCCTCCCAATCCAGTTGGGAATGGGGTATGGTTGGGCTGTGTGTGACAGATCCAGTGGCACTTGGCTGTTGTGGTTTGCAGGAGGACACGGTCCATCCTTGAGTAAGGTTCAGGGATGCCAAAAGCTAAGAGTGATTTTCACAAGCCAGAGAACGGGAACTTGCCCGTGGGCAGAGTGGCTGGGCTGGCAGTGACAGAAGGGCCGTCCCAGCCGCGAGCGGCTCGTCACGCAGAGCAGCTGCTGAGCGCCACGTTCTGCAGGCAGGAGAGCTGAGGCCGGGGTCTCCCTGCACTCGCTGCTCCTCCTGCAGTCCAGGCCTCTCCCATTTCTGCACAGGGTGCAACAGATCCCATGGTTGGGAACACGCCAGGACACACGTCTGCCTGTTTTGGGGCTGGCAGGCAGGGACGTTATCAGTCCTCAAGGGTGCTCAAGGACAAGGTCTTGGGGCAGCTGCTGAGGGGTGTGTGTGGCTGGTACAGCTGTGCAGCAAACCGGGGGAGGTGCTGGTGTGGGACGAGACTCAGCGGCAACCTCAGGCTTGTTCAGAGGACCAAAGTGAGCCACGGTGCCTGTGGGGTGACACATCAACCAGATTTTTCCTTCTCTGGGGTATGGGAACGGTTTCTACACACAATTTCTCAAGCTATAAAGTTCCCCCTTCTGGCAGGATCCAATTCTGTGGCGCTTTACTCAGTGTCAACAATCTCCTGGTCATTCCAGGTTGGCAAGAGGAGCTGCTGCAGATTTTTTTGGCAGACCTGGGCAGTCTCTGTGCTGACTATGGGCTCTCTTCAAGGGTTTCTCTCAGTTGGGAAAGCTGCTATGCTGTTCTTGGTGTCTAAGAAGGTGCAAGCTCCCACCAGTGCCTCTCCCACCGCTGGACCTTCAGGCAGTTGCTCTGGGCTGTGGATTCTCAGCTGTCTGCTACAGGCTGCAGCCCCTCCTGCACTGAGCACAAACAGGGTCTCCCTTCCCCATGTGCTGTTTTCACAAAACCAAGCACCTCTGAGGCCTTAACTCTTCTGTCAAATGTGTCTGAAATGACAAGTGAGCCCCAAAATCATCCAAGGCAGGACAAGCAGGTGGAAGAAGTTTGATTGCACAAGTCTTTCCTAGAGCAATGAGCACAAAGGGAAGAAATATCTTGCACTACATTGAATGACCTACAGAGTGAGATCAGGCTGTGCTTTGGAGGACGTGGCCTTCCCGTGAGTTTGGGTCTGCAAACGGAGATTCTTAGACCCATCTCAAGTGTCTTTCTGTTCCTGTATTTGCCCTTGTCTGCAGGCCCAGCTGGGGGTCCCAGAGGTCCCTTACCCAGGGGCTCTCCCAAGATCAGGGCATTCACCGAAATGCACCTGGGCCCCCATCCATCCTCAGCAGAGGGATTTTCATATGCTGGACCCTTTCTGCTGTGCTCTTTTGCAAGTGACAGAGATTCCTCTTCAGGCTGATGCTTTGGGACCAAATCCTGGCTCTGGCTGTCACGCCTATGGCTCTGTCAGTGATCTTTCAGTGTCCATCTGCAGAGACCTCCAGCGTTTGGGACAGGCAGGTGTCACCCACCAGTTCCCGATGGGGCAGTCTGGCTGCTGGCTGACTTGGAAATGCCCAGAACCACTTGGTGTCCTGGGCTGGGCTTCAGATGGAAGGCTTAGTACACCCTTTGACCTGTGCTTAATTACTTCAGTGACAGCAGGCACACAGAAAAGAACATCCTTGACAACCTCCCGGGCTCCCTGATAATCCTGAAGTGACTCAAAACAGAGCTGGAGGAGGGTGTTCAAGCCTCTGTCAGAGCAGAGTTGCTGCCTGGGGTGCTGCTGGAGCCCCTGCTGTGCCTGGGGCCATGGGCCAGCTGGGCTGGGGGAGCTGGGAGGGATGGGATAGTTTAAGTCTTGCCAGAGGAGAAAAACACCTGGACAAGAGAAGGAAATTCTTACAAGAGGCAACATAAGTGGCACTTACACCTGGGTGGTCTTGTAGTTTTCTGCAGAGTAATGCAGGTGCTTCTCAGCCATCGAGTCTGCGAAGGCTGTTACTGGCACTGTGTCTGCCTGAAATCCATGTTCCTGGTCGGTTGTCTGTCTGGAGTTCGTTCACCTTGATGATGTGGACACTGGGGCCACTGAGCCATCCAGCTGGTGTTGATGGGGCTGCGTGTGTGTTGTGCAGCTGGACTGGGGCTGAGCACGGGCACAGCACCTCTCTGCTGGGACACCCGCTGATGTTTGCTGCCCTGCCAGCTGTACGGGCAGGCAGGGCTGCTCTGGGGCTGCTTGTTGCAGGGAGAATGGCCCATGCTCACAGGTGAGGCAGGACAGTGCAGCAGGGTGCTCTGTTGTGACCACAGCTGGGTGCATCACACAGGTACCCGGCCTGTGAAGGGATGTCTGTGCTCAGGAAAGCAAAAGGTGAGAAGGGAGCTGGGGTCCTCACCTTAGTGCTGAGGATGTCGCTTGTGATGGACGTTGGAGAAGGATGGGGCGGAGGGAGGGCAGGGACAGCAGGAGAGCTGCCGGGGCAGCAGGCCGTGCCAGCCACAGCTGCACTGCAGCGAGACGTGCCCGGAACTGACCACAAAAGTGACTGGAGATGCGTTTGTGTCCGAACGTGTGCTTTAGGTCATAGAAGCTTCGCCCTGCAAATTGACTTGCCTGGCTGACCTGTTGGATTTGCTGAGATTGCTGACACATCTGCCCTGTGAATGGAATTGATTTTACTCCCTGTTAATCCCTTTCCCAGTTTCCCCTAAAGAAAATGGAGCCACAGAGCTATGGGTACCCAGAGCACAGCCCTGGCTGACGAGCTCCTCATGCCACATGTTCAAATCTGATTGCTCCCACTGTGTCTGTGGTATTGGTCATGAGGAAAATGTGCCTGACACGGTCACCGCTTTGAGGAGGAGTTTGTAGCCTGACCTGTGAGCACCCCCGGCTGCGGGGCCCCGGGGGCGGTCACTGCCCCCCAGCTGCTCCCAGACCCTGCGCTGCAGTGCAAGGACACTGCTGAACATGGTTTCTCATTGTACAGCTGCATCTTAGCAACCGTGCTTACAAGATAGCAGTAAATATTCTTAAAGTTGGGTATCTACAAGCCATTAAGCACTTTAACAGCTATTTGTGTCTAAGTGCTGTCTTTCTGTACTAGAAAGTGGCTCCAAAAATTCATCTTGTGTTGTGAGCTGCAAAATCTTACCTTTCACATGACCCATGGATATCTCAGAGAGAAGGCATTTTTGTTGCTTCTCTTGGTGGTTGTTGTCATGTAGAAGTACAGAGGGCCTCAAGACATCATGTCTGATCTTTGGGGAGATGTGGGCAAAACTAGCCTGTGGTCTGTACAGCTGATGTTGCTCTCCACACACCAGCTCTGAGGGAGGGATCCACAGTGCTTCTGGGCAAGAGGGTCTGTGACACCCCTAAAATTAGATTTCCTGTCATATCCAGCCAGCCTTCTTTGCTCTGCCTGATTTTGTTCTTATTGAGGGAAACTCCCCTGGCGGGTTAATCCCCCTGCAGAGGGGATTTGAAGACCCTCACCCAGGAGAGCCTGTGGGGCTGCTCCAGCCTGTGTCACTGCCCAGTATCAACGCTGACGCGGCTCCGTGTGCCTCCCCAGCGGCAGCGTGGGGTGTCCCCAGCGAGAGGGGCTGAGTGCCCCTTCTTGCCTGCACCTCTCCCCGCCCCTGCTGCTCAGTGGGGACAGGAGTGCTGGGGGGACAGAGGGCTGAGCTCATTCCTTGTCCCACGTTGCAGTCCTGGGAGCCCCATTGAGCCTGGGAGCACACCGGTCACTGCCGCGGCACAGCTGTTCTGCTGCGGCTGCCCAGCCTCGCTTGTCACCAGCTGCATTCCTCGAGTCCCCGCTGCCTCCTGCATGACCCACATTTTTGTTTGTTTTGTCCTAATCAAATAACCTGAATGAGTCCCGGGTGCTTTCGTAGCGGGGTTGCTGTGACCTTCACCTTGTGTTGCAGCAGCATTTGTATTGATGGAGAAATGTGACAGTGCCTGTTACACATGAGAGGGGGCTCATCCTGCTCCTGCCCGCCCTGGAGAGCTGGAGCGCGTGGTGGTGGGTGCTGTGTCTATGTCTACGAGCCCCCTTATCCTGGGGCTAAAGGGATGGGATAGCAGCTGTGAGAGGAGGCAGAGCTGCAGGAGAAGTGAGGAGACTTGGCCCGCTCTCTGAGATGGGAATAGAAAATACCTTTTTTTCCTTAGGCCAGGGTCCTACAAGCTCTTCTGGCTTCGTGCACGTACTGGGGAGTCCCAGTGCCAGGATCTGTCACCGTTTAGTAGTCTGGGGTCTAACAATGGTGCCCTTGCAAGACAGGCATGTGCGGCGTTTCTGGAATTCGAATGGGCTTTGCTCTGAGCAGCCCTCAGCCATCGTCCAGGAGCCAGCGTGCAGGGCAAGGGGTCTGCCCGGCCAGCCACGGGCCGGCCGTGGGGACATTCCTGACCTGGAGGGGGACACGGGGGGGCACAGCTGTGGGTCGCCTTTGGTTGTTCCACGGAGGAGGTTGGGGGCGGGGAACGCCCCGGGGCAGCGGGTGCGGAGCCGGACGGGAGCGGAGCCGGTGCCGTGTGCTGGGCGGGGGCAGCGGCGCTTTGTCCGGGGGGGCTGCGGCACGGGGAGAGCCCTGGGGGGGTGGGAGGGCGTGTTTCTGAGGAGATGATGTGGAGGGGGCAGGTGCACGGCACGGGGGGTGGCGCATCGCCCGGGGGCAGGCGGGGCCGAGCCGAGCCGAGCCGTGCCCGTGCCCGTGCCGGTGCTGTGCCGTGCCCGTGCCGGTGCCGTGCCGTGCCGTGCCGTGCCGCTGTCGGGCCGGGGCAGCGCGTCCTGCAGGAGCTGGGCCCAGCAGGGCCGAGCGGAGCCGGTGAGTCGGTGCTCGGGCCGGGCGGGAGCGCTGAACCGGGGCCCGGGCTGCCCCCCGCCGTGTTCCGCCGTGTCCCGCCGCCGGGAAGCCTCGGAGCTGGCGGGTCTGACCCCGGGGGACACGGGACCTCCGTCTCGCTCCCCAAGCGCCCTCGGACTCTTTCCGTTCTCCAGGAGCGGAGCCGCCGGAGGGGGAACCGGCCCGGGCAGAGGGACCACCCGCAGCCGCGGTCCCGCTGTCCCGGGCGGGCAGCCGCGGTCCCTCCGGCACTGGGGCCCTGCCGGGAGCGAGCTGCGAGCGGACAGTGTTCTGTTCATGGAGCTGTGCTCGCTGCCCCGCTCCCTCCTTCAGTGGATGAAGACCGAGCTGATTCTAGTCCCGAGAGCCGGCTCTGTGCTTTGCCCTGGCGGGAGCGGCTCGGGGATGGGACCTGCTGCTCCTGGGGTGATGGCGAGGACGAGCGGCTCCGGGTTCTCCTGGCCTGGGCTGGTTCTGAGCAGAGCCAGACGTGGTTTCCCAGCTGCTGCTCCTGGGACCTGCTCAGTGGTGCGTGGAGCCCAATGTCTCTAGCAGTGTCCCTTGGCTTAATTCAGAGAAGGGCTCTGGGTTTTTTGGAAGACTGCAGGGAAAAGGCAGATTCCATGGGTGGGAGTGTGTGTGGAATAGAATTTGTGCTTGGTGTGGGGTTTCTAGGCAGTTGCTCTGTGTCATCTTTCCCTGTGTCCAAGCAAATTATGTGTGAACTGTTTAGCCTGGAGAACAGGGGGCTGAGGGGAGACCTCGCTCGCTGCAACTGCCTGAAATGGGATTGTGGCATGGAAGGTGCTTGTCTCTTCTCCCAGGTAGCAAGTGATAGGACTAGAGGAAATGGCCTCAGGTTGTGCCAGGGGAGGTTTAGATTGGATATTAGGAACAATTTCTTCACGGAAAAGGTTGTTGGGCACTGGAACAGGCTGCCCAGGGCAGTGGTGGAGTCACCATCCCTGGAGGGTTGAACAGATGGAGATGAGGTTCTTAGGATATGGGGCAGTGCCAGGGGTGGGTTATGGTTGGACCCGATGAACTTGAGGGTCTCTTCCAACCAGGATGACTCTCTGATTCTATGGAACAGTTTGCCTTCAATGCTGCTCCGATGCTGCTTGCACAGACTGTAGCCATGCTGACTTAGGTTGGTTTGCTGAGGGAAAGATATATCTTTCAGCCCAGTTTCTGCTTTGCAGAGAAGGTCCCTCTTCCCCCACCCTTTCTTGGTGCACCTGGCTTGGTGATATGGATCTGCCGAGAGCAGCCCGAGGAGCTGGTGCTGCCGCAGGATCGGCTCGAGCAGGATTCTCCCACCTCTGTGGCTCAGCACCTCCAGGGTCTCTTGCTTCCATTTCCAAGCCGAGTTCAGCAATTCCAGCGCAGAAACAGTCCCCAGGAGAGAGCACGCTAGAGCTGCAGGATCCTGCCCTCAGCTTCAATCCCAAATGTATGTTGTTCCTCTTTAAAGAAACAAAACAGCAAACAAAAAACAAACAGAAAACAGGTAAACAGAAAACTGAGTTGGAGGCTATGTAAAAGCCGTGTGCAAAGCGTAGGTAAATCTGTGGGGTAAACAAATGGTAAAAAGCCCGCACTGAGTAGGGAAAAAAATTGCTCATATCATGCAAGGTCAGTCACAGCCTGGAATGAACCTGCAAGAGGCCAAAGAGGTACCAGCTGGAGCTGAAGTGTTCAAAATGGAGCTACCTGCATGTGCATGGTTATAAATCGTAAGGCAAGAGTTAAAGTGCTCCTGTCCCTGAACAGAAACAGAACATAAACTGAAGCTGGGCCTGGGCAGTGAGGCTGAGGATGCACCGGGATGGGACATCAGTTCACCCTGGGGTGCCCGTTGGTGTGGGGAGCACCCAGAGCCCTGCGGGGACCTCGCTGGAGGGTTCACCTGGCCCACGGTCCTTGCGCAGGCAGGAGGAGTCAGGGCTGAGGCACTCGGGGTACCCAGCACATCTTTGCTCGTCTTTGTCCCCCTGAATCTTGCTCACCGGGAATGGGCGCTTTAGCAGGAGTGCCACCACTTGCACTTGGTTGTGTGGGGTGAGGTGCAGCCGTGTGTCCAGCATCTCTCTTGTGCCGGTCCACAAGGCACGGTCCAGCAAATCCCTCAGTAGTCCCCACTGCTGATGCTTGCTGTTGATACACTGTCATTATTTTTTCTTTAAATAATTAGCCCCGTGATCATCAGGTTTGGTGCTTTCTAGTGATGCTTCAGAGGATCCCAAAGCAATGTGTAAGCTGGAAGTCCTCTTGTAAACAAAGTGCCTTTCTGCACCAGCTGGCAAAGCTTTTGGGAGTATGTTTGGTATCTTCGAATAAGTGGGAAAGCCCACTTATGGCAGAAATGATTATCTTTTTTCTGCCCCCTCCTGGCCTCTTGCTGTATGGAGAAGCTGCTGCTTGTGCTGCCTTGTGAGCACAGAGGTAGGTTTTCTTCTGCCGAGGACTTGAAGCGTGGTGGTTTCCTGCAGTGAGAGTTCAAAACATCAGGGCCTTTAAAGAAAACACGTCAGGGTCATTCCTACTGTTCAAATCAGGTCTTGCACAATCTTCTCCCCAAAGGGCACATTTTGCAATGAGAAGTTTATGTAAAGCAGCAGGCCACGGGGTTTTGACTTGAAGCACAGTTTCTGAGGCAACTTTCAACTTTGAGCATTGATGGCAAATGCTTTGGCTCCTGCCCCATCTGATCTTCAAAATGAGCGCTTAAGGCTTTTGCCACCGAACATGAAGTGTCATGTTGCTGCGATTTAAGAGGTTGTTCAGTCTCAGCAGATCTGATCCTGCTCCCCGTGCAGCAGACCGAGCCACCGAGCCGTGCAGCTTCTGGCCGAGGTGTGTTCTGGGGTGACAGAGCTGGTGAGGGGCTGGAGCACAAGTGTGATGGAGCGGCTGAGGGACCTGGGGGGTTCAGCTGGAGAACAGGAGCTGAGGGGAGACCTTCTGATCTCTGAACTGCCTGAAAGGAGCTTGGAGCCAGGGGGGTCGGGCTCTGCTCCCCAGGAACAAGCGCCAGGAGCAGAGGAAACGGCCTCAAGTTGCGCCAGGGGAGGTTGAGGTTGGATGTGGGGAACAATTTCTTCCCCAAAGGGCTGTGGGGCATTGGAACAGGCTGCCCAGGGCAGTGCTGGAGTCACCAGCCCTGGAGGGGTTTAAAAGGCATTTCGATGAGGTTCTTAGGGACATGGTTTAGTGCTAGAGTTAGGTTGTGGTTGGACTCGATCCTGAGGGTCTATTCCAGCTGAAATGATTCTGTGATTCTAAAAATTTGTGTAGCTCCAAAAGCTTTACTGGTCAGATTCACAGAGCAAAAACACACACGGAGAGCTATCCAGTACAAATCACTGTGTCCCCTCCGTGCTGAGCTGCAAGTGGGAGCCTGGAAGGCAAATGGGCAAAGCTGGGTCTGTGAGCTCTGGGGAAGGGAGGCCCTTCTCCCCCCTCACAGCTCAGACTTGACATTCCGCCCTGACACTGGCTCATCATGTGGCCTCGGGCAAGTCACTTAACTGGCTTTTCTTATGTTTTAGCTTTAGTTTTTCCATCTGTTAGCAATAGCCCTGCTTTGTGATAGTGGACTGGCATGAAAGAACCCCTGTACAGAGCTGGGATTGCCTTAGGGCTCAGTCTGCTGTGCTACATTGGTAAGAAAACGTTCATCTTGGGCGCAAATTTATTTCTCTTTCTTTGGCCCTTTAGGAGCCGCTGAGTGACACCTTGTTCCCTGGAGAGAGACTGCACTGCGTTCAGTGTCCCTGGCATCGGCTGCCTGTGATGTGTGCGGAGCTTTGGGAAACAGCTTGTTTGTCTTGAGAAACTTCTTATAACAGGTTCTCATGCAAATACTGCTTGTTTATATACCATTACATGGAGAAACTGATGTAATGGGTGTCAGTGATTGATTGATTTCCCTAGCAGGGGTAACCTGACTTTCGGAGGTGTGCAGGAGAGCTGGGTATCTTGTCAGCCAGCTGAAGTTCAACTTCCCATAAGTCATATCATAGAACCATAGAATGTCCTGAGCTGGAAGGACTCACACGGATCATCGGTTCCAACTCCTGTCCCTGCACAGGACACCCCACAGGTCACCCCGTGTGTCTGAGGACGGTGTCCAGTCTCTTGTTGAACACTGTCAGGTTGGGCCGTGACACCTCCCTGGGGAGCCTGTTCAGTGTCCAGCACCTCTGGGTGAAGAACCTTTTCCTCATGTCCCACTGACCCTCCCTGGCACATCTTCTGCCGTTCCCTGGGCTCTGTCACTGTCACAGAGCAGAGCTCAGCCTGCCCCTCCTGCTCCTGCTGAGGAACCTGCAGCCCATGAGCTCTGCCCTCAGTCTGCTCTGCTCCAGCTGAGCAAACCAGGGACTGCAGCCGCTGCTCATCCGGCTTCCCCTCCAAACCTTCCCCAACTTGCTGTCCCTCCTCTGGACACTCTCCAGCAGCTTTATCTCCTTTTCTCCTGTGTCCCCAGCCCTGCACACAGTGAATGCTGCAGGTGAGGCCGCCCCAGCGCAGAGCAGAGCGGGACGACCCCCCCCTGCCCGGCTGGCCGTGCTGTGCTGGGTGCACCGGGACACGGGGCACTCTTGACTGTGAGGACACACCGTTGTCTCATGTTCAAATCGGGTTTTTAATAAGCCAGTGGTGGCTGAGATACAGCAGGCGCTGGCAAGAGGAGAGCAGGGTGTTACAGGAGAGCAGGCCTGGGTGCTTGAGGCAAACTCAGCGTGAGGTACTGCCCTGAGGCAGACAGACAAACCCTGCCCTGACATGGCAGGATTCGAGTTCACCCTCCTTCACTGCCTGGGAAGGATTCCTGTCCTGCAGGATGTGTCCTGGGGGCTCTTGGAGCCGGGATCATCTCTCCCGTGTCCTCTCAGCCCGGCTGCCGGGACCAGCGCAAGGGCCAAGCGCAGGGCGGGTTGTGGTGTGCAAATTGCTGTGGAGATGCTGAACTCCTGGAAAGCACTCGCCTGCCCTGCTGAGGTGGGTCCAGTTACCTCCTTCTCAAAGCAGGGGCTTGTAAATTATTTCTGACTTACCGATCTCACGCAGCTTCTGGCAGGTGGGTTATTTAGTCCCTGTGCAGAGGTGGGATGGAGGGGCCCAGTGCCCATGGGGTGCTCCCTCGCTGGCCTCCTGTCCTCAGCAGCTGTTTCTTGAAGTGGGTTTTTTCTGCATGCAGTAATCTGTTGCAGGAAAAAAAAAAAAAAAAGAGCTTAATTAATATATCTATTTTTACAGTTCATAAATCTCTGCCACAGCCGAGCCCTAGAGCCTCAGTCACAATTCTTACAACACAGAGTCTTGCAGCCGGTGTGTTTTCCTTGTGTGTCTGTTGGTGCAGCCAGAGGAACAGAGGTGTTAGGTTGGTGCAGAAGTAATTGCAGTTTTGGACCGTGGAGTTTTAATCATTATTATCAGGCTCAAACACATCTTTATTAATCAAAGCAGGAACCATTGCAATCAACATATTTTTGCCAATGAGAAATAAGCTTATTTATTCCTGTAGCGTAAAAATCCATGCTTCAGGATTCGACAAACTCTTGGAAAGCATTTTCTGCATCCTTCTCATTGTGGAAGCACTTTCCCTACAAGAAGTTCTCAAGATGCTTGAAGAAATGGCAGTCGGTTGGCAAGAGGTCTGGTGAATATGGAGGATGAGGCAGAATGTCGTAGCTCAATTTGTTCAACTTTTGAAGCACTGGTTGTGCGATGTGCGGTCAGGCGTTGTCGTGGGGAAGAATTTGGCCCTTTCTGTTGACCGATGCTGGCTGCAGGCGTTGCAGGTTTTGGTGCATCTCATCGGTTTGCTGAGCATATTCCTCAGATGTGAAGATTTCGCTGGGGTTCAGTAAGCTGTAGTGGATCAGATTGGCAGCAGACCACCAAACAGTGACCGTGACCTTTTTTTTGGTGCAGGTTTGGCTTTGGGAAATGTTTTCGAGGTTCTTCTTGGTCCAACTGCTGAGTTAGTCATCGCCAGTTGTTGTATAAATTCCACTTTTCATTGCATGTCACAATCTGATTGAGAAATGGTTCATTGTTGCATAGAATAAGATAAGACGACACTTCAAAATGGTGATTTTTTTGATTTTCAGTCACCTCATGAGGCACCCACATATTGAGCTTTTTTACTTTTCCAGTTTGCTTCAGATGCCGAATGATTGCAGAATGGTCGGTGTTCAGTTCTTCAGTAACTTCTCATGTAGCTGTCAGAGGATCAGCTGCGATGGTCACTCTCAGTTGGTCATTGTCACCTTCCGATGGCCACCACTATGCTCCTTGTGTCCAAGGCTCCCGGCTCCTTTGCGCGACTTCTTGCCCCACCCCTGCAGTTCAGCAGTTCCTGGGCCAAATGCGTTGTTGATGTTGCGCGTTGTCTCCGCTGCTTTACAACCCATTCTGAACTCGAATAAGAAAATCACTCAGATTTGCTTTTTGTCTAACATAATTTCCATAGTTTAAAATAAATATAAAATCAACAGCTAGTAATAAGTCAGTAGCAAAAAACCATAAAGTGAGAAAAGCATATTAAAGTGATGTATATCATAACCCCATTTATTTAAGAAGGCATTCCAATATCAAATGGCAAATTTCAACAATGCAAAACCCACGATTCCTTTTGCACCCGCCTAACAGCCTTGGCTGTCACACCAGCTCCTGGGAAGGTTTGGGTGGCAGAGACTGAGAAACGAGCAGGTGAATCACCTCCCGACTCTGTGTAGTGGGAGAGGGAGCGCTTGGTTCCCGTGCCGCACAGTGCAATGACAGCAGCCCTGAAAATGTGTGTTCCCGGTGTTGAGAAAGCGTCAAAGCAACAGCAGTCTGTGCCAAACCCGTGAAATCATTTTGCTGTAGCTTTTTGCAGGAAGAGGGCTAAGAAGTAGAAAAGTGGTTTTCTGCCTCTTATCTGTGAAAGGTTGAGAAAATTTACTCCAAGTTGTTTGTCTTTCATTAATTTGTTTTGAACTGCCTGGAAAGATCCGTTTTTTGGCTGCTGAAGACCAGAGCTCCAGCGCTGGGGACGGGGCAGCTGGAGTCGATAGGGCTGCTGTGATTAATTTTCCACTGCTGGGAAGAATAATATCTGAGATGCTGTAAATGGATTTCAGCTCTATCTGCCGCATATTTACTACAATCCTGCTTTGGCTGGAGAGTGGAAAATGTGCAAGGGCAAGCATGTGCTGGGGGCTTCTCAAGCTGCCAAGGGGCAGGATTTCTCTCAGGGTGACCCATCTGAACCAGCAAGGTCTCATGCCAGGTTTGCCAGCCCATCTGTGTCCCCTGCTGGGTTCAGGTCTGTTGCCCACACGCCTCTTGCTTGGGGACCCACCACTGCCTGGTCCCTGTCACCCAGCTCAGGGTGGCTTGGTCCGAGGTGCCACATCTGCAGGCGCCGCAGGGACTGCGGCCGTGCGGGGTCTTGGGCTCTTCTCCTTGTGCAGGCTGGGAAATGAGGTGCAGAGGGGTTGTGGGGATGCTGTGTTGGGCTGTGAGTTGTCTGATTTGTGCCCCAGATGCTCCTATGGATGACAGAGGCAGAGAAACACATCCAGAGGGCAATTTGGGACACGTGAAGTCCCAGTTCTGAGTGATCACCTTTTCACTCCCAAGGCAGCCAGACTGAAAGGGCTGGGGAATATGGATATTTTGGCATGGCTCAGCCCAGGGGAAGCTTCTTCTCATGGTGGATCAAGAGTTAATTAAGTCACACTGGAGCCGTCCCCCCAGGGAGGCACATGCATCTTTCCCTGGAGACAGGATTAGGAAGCATGAGTCAAATTCACAGCTGATTATGCAGGCTTAGGATTCAGCTGGGGGCTGCCTGCTGTGTGTCTGCTGGGGGCAGCTTTTCTCTGTCCTCTCAGCAGCTCTTTGGCTGATCTTTATCCTTGAACCACGACCTGCAAAAGTGCAGAGGGGAAACGTGGTCTCTTTAGGAAGGGAATAGGATGAACGATTTCTGCTTAACACAAGGATGGTGCTTTGGTTTTACCTTAAATGTCGCATGCCTGGAAAATGAAGCAGAGTCCAAGCGTCACTGAACGGGAAAGGGCGTCAGGGCAAGAGTGGGAAGCCATGATGATGAGGGAAGGGCCGCACAGAGAGGCCGTTCAATGCACCTCTGTTCTGACCAGATCCAGTGGGCTGTTCATTGGCGTGAGCCTGAGTTAAAGCATTGTGTTGCATCTGGGTTTCCCTGCATGCTGATGCTTTGTGCTGGCGTGTCTGTGCCAAGCTGTGCTCCCTCAGCCGAGGGATTGTCCCCTGCCAGAATGGGGATGGCCCTTAAAGACTGGATTTGCTTCGTTTTAATTCTCAAGCTGTTTCCCTCACGTTTCTCTCAGCTGCTGTCAGCAGAAGGGCAAACTAAGGCTCAGATCCTCGAGGGTATTTGGGGCCCAGGGTCACCTCTCACCAGGTTTAATTCTCTGAAAGTGGGGGGCCTGGTCCAAGTGGGTCCCTGGTCATCTTAACTGTCACTGGAGAAGGAGCAGCACTTTCCAAGGAAGACTGATCCCACCTCCTGGGGTATCTTTCTGTTGTGTCCTCAGTACTGCTGGCAGGGTGCAGGGTGCATCCCGCCTTGACCAGGTCCTTTTGGGTGCCAGGGGCGGGTGGGCAGGCGCTGTCCCTGAGTGGGAGCACAGCCCAACCCGCAGCTGGAGACACAGCTGCGCTCCCACCATCGGTCGCCCCTTGGGAGCGTCCCCAGAGCACTGTGGGGCAGAGCAGCTTGTCCCCTCTCCAATTAGCCTAATGATCAGATCTCTAATGCCCGGCACACAGGCATCCCTCACTCTTCTGTTTAGAGCTTTAAGCTTCCTGGCAGCCCCAGTACCCAAGATCCCAAATGGGCCATGTCTTATTTCAGGTGCCCTGTTTCAGGACAGCTGCTGCAGTTGTTTCTTATGTGCCAGTTTCACCTGAACCCTCTGCTCTGTCAATGCACCTGCCAAAGAATGGCATGGAGCAGTTTGAAGAGCTTATTCTGGTTCCCATTTGTGCTCCATTTAAATGTCACACAGTGCCTTGTGCTGGTGCTCGGTGCCATGGCATGAGAGCAGCGCCCATGATGACAGTTGTGCTCTTTGGGCAGCCCTGGACTTAGAAACTTTGCTCACTTGAGAGTGGTGAATGGGACATGCAGGTGATGAACGAGTGGTTTTCATGCTTGATGAGCCAGGGGTTTATTTGCACTCCCTTAAACTGATGGAGTACCTGAGATGTCTGAAAAATGTATCACCTTTTCCTGCATTGCTGCATGCTGGAGGTGGTGGGAAGTGTTGATTTGTAAGTGGATATGGGGCCAAAAGGCCATTTGGAGTCAGAGCAGGGGCACAGCCGATGCTCCTTCCCTGGCTGGCTGCAGCTGGTGCAAAAGCCCCTGGTCAAATCACAGAGACACGGATGCTCTGTGCTGTGTCCATGGCTTTCCACCTCCCGCCTTGGCTGCAGGACGCTGCAGAGTGTGGCTTTGCTGTGGAAACAGTCTGGCAACAGGTCGCACAGGGCTGTCCCTTCCTTCCTCCCCAGCTTGATGCAAATACGGCTTTGCATGAATGTCAGCAAAGGGCCAATTTTCAGGCACCAGGGAGCATGCAGTGCCCTGGCTGAGGGTGCTTTGCATTGATCAGGAGGAGGGTGGATTAGAAAGGGGGTGGTCAGTAGGTCAGAGAGGTTCTCCTGCCCCTCTGCTCTGCCCTGGGGAGACCACACCTGGAATATTGTGTCCGGCTGTGGCCCCTCAGTTCCAGCAGGACAGGGAACTGCTGGAGAGAGTCCAGCGCAGCCACCAAGATGCTGAAGGGAGTGGAGCATCTCCCGTGTGAGGAAAGGCTGAGGGAGCTGGGGCTCTGGAGCTGGACAAGAGGAGACTGAGGGGGGACTCATTCCTGGGGATCAATATGGAAAGGGGGAGTGTCAGGAGGATGGAGCCAGGCTCTTCTCGGTGACAAATGACAGTAGGACAAGGACACCTTCCTGTGTAACCTCATCTGGGTGTTCCTGCTCCGTGGGGGGATTGCACTGGGTGAGCTTTCCAGGTCCCTTCCAACCCTGACATTCTGGGATTCTGTGTGAGATGAAGCTCTGGACAGATCCAGCAGCCGGGCTGTGCTGGCTCTGCACTGATCCAGCCTCCGAGGGGCTGTGCTGGAGGCTGCTCTGCCCCAGCCTGGAGCACCTTGGAACACGCCTGTCCTCAGCCGCAGAGCTGTGGCCTCTGCTCCGGGCTGACGCTGCAGCAGACGAGTGCTTGCTCAGCACCAGTCCAGGCCGCAAAGGGAAGGGAAGGGAAGGTCCATCCTGCCTGTGAGACGGCGCTGGAGGTGCTGAGGTGCAGCAGGGACTCATCCACCTGAGAACAAGCCCTGCAAAAATGTTTTTCAGTGAACTGATGCCTAATGAAAGCATTCAGTGTATCAAAGCAGGCATGAGATGGCAGCCAGCACAGCTTCTGTGTGGCAGGGGAAGGGGACCAAGCAGGTGCTGTTAGCTGAGGCGTTACTGTCCCTTCATGCCCAGCCCAGGGACTGAGTCCTTGTGCGCAGGGGCTCCCAGGCCAGATTTCCCACTGAGATAAATGGTGGGAAGCGTTGTGGGAGCACTTGTCCCATTTTATCAGCTCTGTGCAGGTTAAGAGCTGGTCCCTGTCCTGAAGGGCTGAGAAAAGCCAAGAAGAGGAAGAAGGAGGAAAGGTGATGCCGAGGAGACACTGGCTGGGGCTGCAGCCCAGGGGTCCTGAGTCAGCTCTTTACTCACTGGGCTGTGCCGCTGCTGCAGGATTTTTCTGTGCCGTTACATGAATAATCTCATGGAGCAGCATGGTCACAGTGGTGACGCTGGTCTCTGCCCACCTACATATTTCAGAGACCTTAAAATGTTTGTCAGGTTAGTGTTTTCCTAGGAACAGCCTCAAAGGACAGAGTTTCCTGGTCCCTCTAGGCTGTCCCTGTCCCCAACAGCAGCCAGCACCAGTGTTGGAGGATGCCCCACGGACCCACTGGGCTCTTCCTTCCATTGTTCACTGCGGGTCTGTGGATACAGTGTTTAGCAGGAGCTGGGTCCCCATTAGCTGTCTTCTTCACCCAACTCATCCCCATGTCTTTAAGGAATGGAGATATGGCTGGAGCATGGGTCTCAGGTCTGCTGGGTCCTCTCCAAAATGGTGCTGGGACAGTTCGGTGGCATTGAGCCATTTCCTGATGGTTTTCTGTGTGTAAAATCAAGTTGCTCCCCACCTGGTTCCGAAAGTGCAAAGCGCAGTCAATGCCCTCTAAGCATTCCCAAATGAAATGCTTTCAGGGGATTTGGTGCTGTTTATATTCGGTGTTTTTTTGTGGGTGTTTAATGCATTGGATATAAGAGCTGGCAGCAACCAAGTGGTGTCCGGTGACTCGAAAAGAGAGAGACCATGTTTAGGAGGAAAGCTGCTTAACGGGTGTAGTGATGGCTTGTGCGTGAAGCTCAGCAGAGGAGCTCTGGCATCGCTCAGAAACAGCTGGCAAAGACCATGTACAGTTCCAGCAGCTTATTGAACATCTAAAGCATTGTTAATGCCCAGGTGGTTAATGCTGCGGTGAGCTGCCGGTGCACTCACAGCACAGCACACGGCCATCTCCAGCCTGGTGTGCTAGGGACAGGAGGTGGCAAATGCTTCAGGAGGCCAAGCAAGACATGCAGGAGAGAATTCAAGGGGCAGGAAACCATGTTCTCCCTGATGAGGAGCAGTGCTGGTTGTTGCACATGGGATTTTCTTTGCTGAGATATCAGAATGTCTTGCAATACCAGCAAAGTGCTGTTACTGCCTTTTGGCATTTGAGGAGAGATGGACACAGAGGCTCATTCCCCTTGGGGTGATCACCGGCCGTCATGGCAGGCAGCCCGAGCCTTTCTTCCAGCTTAGGGCTCTGCCCATCTGCACTGAGAACAATCCTTGAATTACAAATCTTGACTTCTGGAAAAAAACCAGAGTGGTTGAGATTTATCTTGGAGGTGTTGGTTGGAAAGCCCAAAGACAAAGGGCTCAGCTTCCACCTGCTGTGGAGCACATTTGGGTTTGCAAAGAGCCCAGCCCTTCGTGGGCTCTTTGACAGCACAGCCCCCACCTCCCTCCTTGATCCTTCCACAGCCTCCAGCCCTCATTTCTGGGCTGTAACGAGAACAAGTGATAGCAATCGCTATGAGATGATGCCTCAGTGCTTCAGCAGTAAGGTCACGGTATCTTTTATTATCCTAATGCGTTCTTGATGGAGAGGGTGGGCTGGGGATGTTCTCACCAGCTCACACGCTTGACAGTTCCCACACACTGAGCATCCTTTGAGACACCCACGTGCTCTGTTCTGCTCTTTCATTTGTATAGCGTCAATTAAATATCAGCGGAAAATGAAGTTTATATATGCTGGTGAAATAAGCGCCTTATGACATCAATTAGGGCTCCTGTACCATGAGTTTCCAGAATTAAAATAAAAATCACAGGAAATTGCATGAAGAGTGTAGCAAAGGGAGCAGGGAGAGACAATAAATGTGTGGGATTGGGCTTGTGACTGCTGAGTTGTTACAACCATTTTTTTTCTACTCTTTTCTGCTCCTTTCCATCTTAAAGGAATCTGTGTGCCCAGTTGATCACCATCCACTTTGCCAGGTGAGCCAACTTGGAGCCTCTGCCGACCGCCCTGGGGTCACAGTTCAACCCGCGCTGGCAATGCAGCCACCACAGCCGCTCACCTGCCCCTTCCCAGCCCCAACAGGGCAGAGGATTGAAAGGGAAGGGAGAAACTTGGATTGAGATAAACAGTCTGATAAAATAACGAAATACTAATACACTTCTAGTAAATATATATATATATATACATATATATATAAGAGAGAAAAGAGGAAAAAGGCAGAAAAGCCCAGAGGCCTCTGCAAAATGGCAAAAGGCCAAGCTAAAAGTCCTGACCAAAATCTCCCCTGGCTGCACCAAAAAGAGTGAAGAGAGAAAGCGAAAGAGCAAACCGGAAGCTCACAACTCTCCTTAAATAATTAGCATGACGCCAATGGGCTGGAACACGGTCACTGCTCAGTCCGGTGTCCGTCCAGCTCTGTCCGTCCATCCCCTTCCTCGCTGCCTCACACCTGCGGGCAGAGCTCAGAGTGTCCTTGGCTCTCAGACCAGAGCAATTCAAAACATTAACTCTGTGCTGGGCTGTTATCTCTTGTTCTCAAACTAAGTCCAAATACTGACCATGCTCGCTATGGAAAAGCAAGGTTTCTGTCTGCATGAAGAAAATGAACCCATTTTCAGTCAAACCAGCACACCTGGAGAGCGTGTCTTTACTTGTGCTGTTCTGTTTCCCTTCTTTCAGAACACCCACCCGGCAGTGCTGTGGCACTTTCTGAGCTCGGGAAGAGTTCTCGGGCAGGACCCGCACAGACCTGCACACATGGCTGGGTTCAACGTGTGCGAAACAGTACAGAACAGCCCAGTTCTTCTTGGAAGACTTGGGTGCCTGACTGTCCTTAACTCTGCTAGAGGCCAAACTGTGTCTAAGCTGCCTAAATGTCTTTATGCATCCTGGTTGATGTGTCTTTATCAGTTTTGTGGAAGCCATTTCAAGTGGGACCCTGTTCCAGGGTGTGGGCAGGAGGGAGCTGGAGGTCAGGGCTCCTTGGCTGAGCAGGGGACTGGCTGTGTCTTCATTTCCCTGGAGACTTGTCTTGTGGGAGGGGGCAGATCAGATGCTGGAGGAGCCGGTCCCTCTTCACTTAAAAAATGTGCATTGCTAAAGCTAAAATTACAGACAATCTCTTCCTTGAAAACCTTGGGGAGGTACTGATTTTTAGGGCCAGAAGATCTGAAGAGCTTGTCTCCCTGTTGCAGGTAGCATCAGCCCTAGATCTTCACCTGGAAACTTTATGCTTTTTGGCTAGGTTGCTTTCTGAATAATGTGCATCTTGTTGTCCTCATCAGATTTTCCAATGCTCAGATCCTTCCTCAGCATAATGTGTGGAATCGTTTAACTATTTCAGATTTTGAAAGGGATTTATTGTCACAGTGGCCAGTTGTAACAAAGAACTATACTGTGCAGAGAACCTGCTGTCCTCTTGGATCATCTGAGTTCCCATTCCCTTGTACCTAGTACTTGGCATTTTCCCCTCAACAAAAGGATATTTTAGCTATAATTTCTCTCATGACTTTGTGTTGAAATCTCCCGGGGAAGAAGATTTCCCAGATTTTAGATCTCTCCTGGAGTTTCTTTCTTACCTGGCAAGGGACAGGTTTGAAATCAGAGCAGCTAAGTCAAGACTGGCACTGCAATCCATGATGTGATCTCGGCTGTGTGAGCACGATGCCGTCCTGGGAGGGCAGGATTCCACCCGGGTCTGTGCCTCACAGGTGCCCTTGTTGACAGCAGCATAACAGGCGCTTGCATTTGCAAAGTAAAAATCATTTATCCTGCCAGTGGCTTGCCCTGAGCTTTTAAAGTCTTACTTTCTGGGCTGTTTGTATTTTGTTGCATGAAATATGCATTCATGCTCAAGTGAAATGCAAGTATCCCTTTATCCCTGCTTTGTAATTTACTTTAATTTGTCTTCCTGTGGCGAGAGGAATTTTCCTTCCTGATTCTGTTGGGCTTTTTTGTTTGGTTTGCTTTTGTTTATTTTTTCAAGAGATATTGTTTGGCTGTAGAGATCAAATATATTTGGATTAGCTTGAGGGAAACAGCCCAGCTTAGACTAGCTGGATGTTCTTGTGTGGGAGGATGTCCACAAAAAGCTGATTGCTCACTTGTGCAGCAGTCGCACCCAGGGACAGCCAGCTGGTCCCCGGGGATGCTGGTTGATGCTGGGAGCTGCTGGGAGCTGCTGGGCTGTTTCGACACCCTTGCAGTGGTGAATGTCACTGTCTACATGCAAAACCGTCCCTTTTGGTGTGCAGCAGGAGCTGTGGTCTGTCTGCAACCTCCTTCCCAAGCCGGGAGTATTTGGGAAAGATTTTTTTCCTTTATTTTTTTCTTTGTGGGTCAAGAACTCAAAAATATTGACGATATATTTTTAGGGATCAATGACATAGTACTGGGCAGCAGAACTATTTTGGTTTTGCTTGACCTGCTACATTTTCCTCGTGCTACAAGAAGGTTTGCTGGTGTCAGTTATAAAAAGCCAGAATGGAAGAAAGTCCCTTTCTGTTGACAGAGATAAATGCTGATTAACTCTACGGAGGTGTTTTGTTCATCTGGCTTAAACAGATGATCTCATCTAATGTCGCTGTTGTTATCCGGATTTGCTCTGTGTTCTCACCTGGGAGCTGCTCGGCCCTCGGCCGGGTGAGCCCAGAGCCGCAGGGCAGGTCGGGGGGGCTGCAGGGACCCCCGTGCCCCCCACGCATGTGCTGCAAGAGAAAACACTCGACTCATGTGGTTTAAACCATTTGGGGAATGAAGTGATTTACTGATTTATTGGTGTAAACAGCAGGCCATCAGTGAAGCGTCAGGATCAGCAACACGGCAGTTAAACGCCAGTGCTAGGTGCTTACAAAATGTTAATAAGCACCTACAGATTTGTAAACATCCTTCTGTACCTGATCCCCCCAAGGCCAAATCCTGCACACATACACACACACACAGTCAGTGCACAGCCCTTCTCCATCAGAACGGGGGGTTACCCCATTTGCGCACCCCAGTGCTGGTTCCCTGCTGTCCTGGCAAAGATGTTTTGTCTACAGAGTGGTCCCAGTCACAGAAGGTTTTTCTGCCGTGTTACTGAGCACCAGATGAGCTTTCACAACCTGCTGCGCTGCCTGGTGCAGGGGGGTCCCTAAGGCCGGTCCAGCAGAGGAGGCTGGGGAGAAGCCGTCGACCTTCCTGATGATGGGAAGCCCTGGAAATGGTGGCAGAGGAGGCAGGTGAGATGTCTGATGGGTGAAGGGAGGAAAATTGCTGTCTAGAAGAGGGGTTTGAAGCCTGGGGTTTGCATCCTTGCAGCAGAGCCTGGGCCTGGGTACGTGCTCGGGGCTGTATCTGGCTGTGCAAGGGTCTGGTAGAGCTGGTCTGGAGGGTGTGCAGGTGCCTCTGTTGTCTGCAGACAAGGAAAGCCCAGAGGAAGACAGTGCCCCAGGTCTGCTTTTCAAAATGACTGCTGAGTTCATGTTTTTAATCTGTCAAGGAGTGGGTTCCCTGCAATGACAGGTCACAGCACCCAAACATTACTTGGCTGCCTGTGGGCTGCTTCCTCGGTGCTTCTTGCCGCCCTGGGTGAGCCGGGAGGTGCGTGTTGGCTGCTCTGTACAGAGGGAACTCCTTGCTCACTGCAGGTGCAGCTGGAAGCTTGGGGACATGGGAAGTTTCCCCGGAGGATGGTGGAAGCCAGTGTCACCATGGTCCCCTCTCTGCCTCCCATCTCCCTGCCTTGAAGGGGATGAGCCTCCTCCCGTGCTCGAGCCTGGTCACCCACCAATGAGTTGGATTCAAGCTGGGGTCACCGAAGGCAGAGACAGATGCCCCAGCTCTTTGGCTGGTCAGACAAAAGCGCTGCTTTGGGTGCTCCAAACCTTGCTGGTGACTGAGGATGTGCCGGCCCGGCTGCCCAGGGCCGTGGGCTGTGCCCCAGCCCATCCTTCCCGCTCCCGTCCTTCTCCCACCCTCCCTCCCCGGCTCCTAGGAAACCTTTAAATAACTCTTGGCATTTTGAAAGGCCATTTTCTCCTCCAGCCTACATGTC
Source organism: Columba livia (assembly GCF_036013475.1). NCBI lineage: Eukaryota > Metazoa > Chordata > Aves > Columbiformes > Columbidae > Columba > Columba livia. Next base: position 11,201,008 of record NC_088620.1, read on the forward strand.
ATCATTAATCTGAGGACAAACAGCCACATTTATAAGAAGAAAATAAAGACTCAACTCCCACTCAGCAGCATAACATGAGGGGCTGTTTCCAGCATGCTGGGGGTGCTGCAGGGATTCTTCACTGGACAAAGCAGCAATTGATGAACTAGGTCATGGCAGGAGGAGATGGTACATGGGAAAAGCACTGAACAGAGAGGCCTCTCAAAAGGAAACCATTCCCTGTGGAAGAGGCAGCCCCAGGCAGCCTGCTGTGCCCGAGCTGACCTGTCACACCGGTGCCCAGGTCACTGTGCAGGCAGGAGGGGCTCCGGGTGTCCTCAGGGCACCTGCAGACCTGCTGCTCTGAAGGGGAAAGGCTCCCCTTTCTCTTTCTTTTGTTACTGAAGGGTGCTGAAGTGCAGGGAGCGGCTTTCAGAGCCTGCTGGGTAAACACATCTCTGGTGGCCAGAGCAGTGGTTGCTCTGCCAGTGAGCAAATGGCACTCTGGGGTTTTGCCATCCACACAACAGGAGGGGGCACACCTGTGTCCCAGGACTGGGGGCAGGAGCAGATAAACCCTGGGAGTGCATCCTCGAAGACGGGTCCAATGCGCAAGGTGACCCCCTGCCAGTCCTCCGTGTTTCATCGGGGTCTTGGCATCAGCAGGATCTGTAAGACCCTGTCAGCATCCCCTTATGTCCTGGCTGGTTGTGCAGGGTGTGGAGGAGCTCCTCTGTGTCTCGCTGACTGTGAAGCACCACTTGCTTGGCCTGGAGCTGCTGCACCTCCTGTGTCTGCTCTCCTGCTTCTCGGCCCTTCATGCTGAGCACAGCCTAGGGCAGTAACAGCCCTTTGCTGCCCCTGCCCCCTGCCCTGCTGCACCGGTGCCCCAAGCCCTGCCAGAGCTGGCCCGTTCTGCACACCAGAGAGAGACCCTTGCAGAATCTGGATGAATTGTCCCTGTGGGAAGGTGATACCTCCAGTGACACAGCCAGAGCGGGGTGGCTTTAGCAGCAGTGTCATTGGTGTGGGTGCTGTCCCCTGCTTCTGTATGAGCTTCTTTGTCCCTTGTGCCGGTGTGCAGCACCTGGGTGCAGGCTCAATGGGAGGGTGCCCAGCACAGCTCCGTTTCAGACGGTGCTGTTGGGAGCAGTGACTGTCCCCGGGCAAAAACCTCCAGGCAAGTCCCTGCACCTGTGTCCCATCATGTGATGTTCCTTGGTTGCGTGTCCTTGGGTTAGAGCAGGGGTGAAGCTGTGACTCTGTCACCTCTTTCATGTGAGTGATCGTGGCCACAGGCTCCCGCGTTCATGAGCAGTTCTGGGGCTTTGGTCCTGCAGGTGTCTGCGGTGCAATCAGGCCTATGGTTCCTGCAGTCTGTGTGGTACTGTCCTCTGGTGGCAGCTTTGCGGTCTGGCTGCTTTCACAAGTCCATGCTGTTGTTCCCCTGTGTTGTAGCCCCCTGAGTTTCAGCCTGGAGCTTGCCTGCTGTTGGTGTCAGGGATCCTGCCCCGCTCAGCACCGTCTGCCTGTCCCACGTCCCAGCCCTTGGCTCCTCCTGTCCTGCTCAGCCCTGCACCACATCTGTCTGCCCATGTTTGGTTGCTCTCTCTTTGGATCTTGACTGGACTGTAGGTGATGAGGTGGCCAGTGCAAATGTTTTTTATGTGTCTCAGTGCAGATTTTGCCTCACCCTGTAGAATAAAAGCAGCCATGAAATAATCTATGGGATCAGGGGATGCTGGTACAGCTCCTTGTTTGGTGAAAGACCTAAGACAGAAACCCAGGGAGGACAGAGCTTACATTTGCTCATATTTGTTACTTCATCTGGTTGCAATCTAGAAAAGCAGCTCACCAGCCCCCAGGAATCTAAGCACATGTTGTGAGAGGAAGGTGCTCAGGCAGCCTTGTCGTGTACCAACAGCTGTGTACAGTTATCCAGAAACTGGTGCCTTATTCACCTCACTCGGTGTCAGAGGCTCATTTTCCACTGGATTTGCTTTCCCTGCATTTTTAGAAATATTAATAACTGGAGGCAAGTGATGCTATAAAGGGGGGAACAGAGGGAGGGGACTGGAGGGGGAAGTATGAGAATCAGAGCAGTGGAAAAAGAAGACAATTTAGCCGAGATACAGGGAGCTTGAAGTCAAATTTGGGATACAGAGACAGGAGGAGGGTTGCTGGGGCATTTCCTTGTTCTGTGATTCTTTGGGGTTTGTAATGCACTGTAGGTATCTGCTAAGTGAGGACCCTTTTAAGGTTGAGTGTTTCTTGCTCGCACACTCCAGCCATGACCCTCAGCAATAGGAGCTGAGCCCTGTCTGGAGGTCTGGGGTAGTGGATGTGGCATTAGGATATGGCATGTGACCTATGCTAAGAGCCCAATTTAGACAGTGGCTTTTAACCCAGCATAAGCTGGCTAAGGAAGACAGGGTCCCCTCGGCTTTTCCTGGGCTGCACTATGATGTGTTCAAGTTAATACATCCTATCTATTGTAAACCTTTAGAACACAGGAGTGACTATGTGCTAATTTGACATTTGTAGGTCCTATTCTAAAGAAGTCCAAATACAATCTCCGTTAGGCAGGCCTAGGTCCAGGGTGACTTATCCAGGAGACAGCACCCATGGGCGCTTCCAGTGCAATGTGTGCTGCAGGGTGCCTCATCTTAGACTCATGGAATCATTTCAGTCGGAAGAGACCCTCAGGATCACCGAGTCCAACCATAAACTCACTCTAGCATTAACCCGTGTCCCTGAGAACCTCATCTAAACGCCTTTTAAATCCCTCCAGGGATGGTGACTCCAGCACTGCCCTGGGCAGCTTGTTCCAATGCCCCACAGCCCTTTCCAGGAAGAATTTTTTCGTAATACCCAATCTAAACCTCCCCTGGCGCAACTTGAGGCCATTTCCTCTTGTCCTGTCACTTGCTACTTCGGAGCAGAGACCAACACCCTCCATGCTCCAAGCTCCTTTCAGGCAGTTCAGAGAGCGATAAGGTCTCCCCTCAGCTCCTGTTCTCCAGGGTAAACAGCCTCAGTTCCCTCAACCACTCCTCATAAGACCCATCTTGTCGCGTTGTCTTCTCTCCCTCTGTTCCTGAGGCTTTGTCCAGTCCTGGTCTCTAGTGCAGGTATTTGTTCGATGTCCAAGTGCTGCTGTTGGCTCACTATGAGGTTCACTGTGTTTTAGCTGCTGTCCCCATGATGTGCGAGACAGGGCTGATCGCACCGGAGCCCTCCGGCCCCACGCAGTACTACGGCGAGTCGTCCGACACCTACTACCAGGTGGACCGCTGGCAGCGGCTGCGCACGGCTGTCAGGAAGCTGGAGTTCTGGGAAAACTTCAACGCCGAGCTAATAGGCAGCGGCTTCTTCTCCAAAGTGTACAAGGTAACCCAACACACAGGCAGCCCGTGACCTGTGTGACAGCAACTCAGGGTGTTTAGATGGTGCCTCACCTGAGGAGCTTGTGCCTGAGCTTATTTCCTCATCTTCACACCTCCCAGCTTACCCTGGCGGGTGGGATGGGGTGAGGGAGGGACAGGATGCTCCCCTCTGTGCACCTAGCGCAGAGCCTTTGATGTACATGTCCCCTTCCATAGTGAAAAAGGAGATGAGAGGACTCAATCAGCCAGTGTTCATTGATACTGTCATCTAGCCGTACAACAGGCTTGTCAGGGAGCTAAACTGGATGTTGGATGAGATTAGGGGATATTTCTGCTCTGTGCAGGTTTTGTTGTCAAAACTGTAGCAAAATATATAGAGAAAAAGAATGTAAATCTAAACTGCGTGTGTCTCCCAGAATACCTGCCACCCACACCCTGTGGGGACACCAGCGCTGTCACCCTCCCTGGCTCCTGCCCTGTGTTGCAGTGATGCTGGAGAAGAGCAGGGGACCTGGGGCAGTGTCCTGCTAGGACAGGCTGCTGCTCCATCCACTTCTGCCTCTGCTGCCTTAATGCCAGGGACCTGTGGCTCCCTCTGAGCCAGTGCATGATGCAGATGGTGTGTCACCAAAGCAAACTTGCTTTTCTCACTGTTGTGAGTCACTTGTTGCACCAAGCTCCACTGGTGTGGGAGTTTGTTTAACCCTCTCTGAGCAAGCACAGGATCCAGGATGCTGCTCTTTGCTTCCCCTCCAATGCTGCTCCTGGAACATGCAACTGCACAAAACATACATGTTGGACAGATAAACGCATATTGCATTCTCAACAGTTTGTCTCCTCCTCTCCTGCATCTGGGCTTGGTGCTGTGATAAAGCCTTTGGGTGAACTTCAGGTCCAGGGACAGTGCACTAAAGCTGTTCAGGGGGAATCCCCAGCCAAAGGTCTTTGGCATCTCTTTGCAGACTGGAGCAATATATGACAAATACCTCCCCCCACCTCAGCTTTCCTTCTAGTAAGTGCTTTCTATGCATATGCAGCACATTGTTGCCATTGCCTTATTTTTCCTTTATCTAGCAGCTTTTCATAGTAACAGTTGCTGTTTCCTCCATATGTGGCGTTTTCTCTTGCCCTGGCACTGAATGAAATTCCAGCAGTTGGCTGGAGACACAGATCTTGCATGAAAATGAAATAGTATCTTGAAGTAGAAGCAGAAAAAGAGATGCCATCAAAATGAACTTTGAATGAAATGCTATGGATCAAATAGTAAGAAGACAGCAGAGGAGGACTTGGGGCAAGGACAGTCCTCTGTGGGGACTTGACATCTGTCTGAGAAATTGAGCGTGACCGTAATCGGGTGCTGGGATGACTCCTGGTCCTCTTGGGTCAGCCAGTGCCCCGTGGACTGGTACTGAACAGCAGCACTCCTGCTGTGAAGCATCACTGGTGATGGTCCTTCGAAGCTCTTTGCCAACAGACGCTGTCTTCCAGTGCACTCCCACAGCAAGGACACAAACTCCCTGAAGTGCTGGCTGCCTGCTTTTGCCATCCTTTGTCCTTCTGTTAAGCCCATTTTCAGGAGTTGTTAAATGTGGGTAGGCTGAAGAAGGAGGTTTTGCATGGTTCTACTTGGTGACTCAGACTCAAGAGGTCTGGGCACAGCCTTCTGCTCTGTGGGTTGTATTGCATGCCCTGGCACAAGGTATTTTCCCTCTTTTTCTGCCTTATTTTTTTGATGTGCGATAAGGAACTATTCAAGTTTCTCCTGGGGAAAGCATAAAGCTGCTTTCATGGGCAGCTGTCTCATATGTAGGGTCCTGAGGTGCTCAAAAGCAGGAGAGAAATGCAATGTGACTTCATTTTTTCTGAGGCTGGTCTAAGGCACTGCCCAAAGGAGGCTCTGAGCAACGTCTCTCTCTGTTGGCCCTCAAAATGCTGCACACACGTTAGGAAGCACAGTCCCACTCTGTGTCTTTCTGCAGTTTCCAGTGCCGAATTTTCACATTTCTCCACTTAAGGCTGACACAAGCTCTTTGCCCTTCATCACCCATTAGCATGAAATGAGAATGCCTTGGAGGTCCCTCTGCACCTCCCTGGTTCTCACACTGATCCAGGACAAAACTGGGCACTTTATGTGATTCAGAGCAGACCAAGGGCTGCTCCATGTCGGCCAGAGCAAAGTCTGAGGGCCTGTGTTCTTGGAAGAGGCCTTCTGAGCCCATTGCCTTTGCCCACCTTTCCCAGTACTATTTCTTGGGTGTGGGTCATTGCTTTTCAGTGATTTTTTTGCCAGACTAGGCTGGACTTTGCACTGCTTTGTGGACAATAACTTGTCAGCTCTCACCGACTCCACCGGCCCAGGCAGTGTTTGTGAGCTCTGCTGGTGTTCACATGTAGCCTCACCTGGAAGCTCAGTGTAGCTCAGTGGCTCCACCAGAGTTGGTAAAGATGTCTCACTGAAACACAGTATTAGCTCTTCTGAAAGTTTTTCAGATCTTCCCTTCCAGTTTTCAAATGCACCCTGTACTCTGTCCTGGGCACAAGGGCACTCTCAGTCTTTGGGCGATGATGACTGATAGCATCTCTTATATTTACATCTGTGCAATTACAGATAATAATCAGTTATATCTGATGAGTGACCCACAGCTGGTAGTTATGAAGTCCCATCAGGTGAGGGTGTCGGAGCCCTGGCTTCCTTCCAACCCGCTCGAGTAGAGAGGCAGAGTTATTCCAGCGGCAACATCAACTATCAGGTTGCGTTCCTTCAGAAAGGCAGCTCATGTTACTCCCAAGACAGGTTGTTCTGTGACTCTGATTATAACGAACCTTTCTCTCCTTCCAGCCTGGCTGGGTCTTACATGCAGCTCTTTGTTCTCACCATGGCTAGTAACCTTCTCTGTAAACTGGCTACCACAGAGAGCAATGGGTGACTTTGGGACTCAGTGCTTCTATTAAGCCAGCTCATGCCGTGTCTAAACTATTTTTGCCTTAAAAAAACCAAACTAAACTCAACAAACCTCAAAATGAGATAAAATTAAACACGTCTGGATTTTCTGCTAGCCTTGGGAGACCTGTCAGGACATCAGTGTGGGCCACACCTTATACATGAGTCTCCTTAAAACAGACATTAATTGAGGGTGGAAATATTAAAGTACCACAATTCTCTGTGATGTATTCTGGAAACTGCTATTTGATTGTCAACCCAGGTGACATGAGCTGCAGTGCAGGGGCCCTGGATGGTCCTGTCAGCGCTGAGAGCCCGGGGACCCCGCACATCCTTGCGGCCGACACGAACCCTGCGTTCTGTACTGCCCAGCCCCAGGTCCTCCACAGAGGCCGGCGAATTTCCTCCTAAAAATGCTTGCTCAGTCTGTTCACTGTTGTAAGATGGAGAAAATAATTCTGTTTTTTGTTCTTCAGCTTCCGGTGCCCCTGCCCAGGGGAAGCCCCAGGAGGGGAATGTCCACAGCAGAGGTTCAGTTTAGCACAGAGCTGGGTAGCAGACACAGGGCCTCCATCCTGGGATGTGAGGGACAGATAAACTGGCTCTGTACTTTCTTTGTTGTATCTATCTGGCAGAGTCTGGGTGGAGGGAAACTGGCCATGGGCAGGGGTGCGGAAGGAACTGGGGATGAATGAGGCCAACAGCCTTGCAGGGACATCAGACCCAGACAGGAAGGAGGGATGGAGACGTTGGGAAGGCTATGGTTGGAAAGGGACGTTGAATGTAACACATTGGAGGAGAGAAGGTCAGGTCTGCGATGACCCAGTGTGGTTTGAGAAACTGCACCAGCCCAAGAAACACACAAATTTTTGCAGAGAGTGTTGTGATGTGTTGGGACAGGAGGGACTTAGCTGTGCCCAGCCACCCAGGCAGGCATCACTGGAGTGGAGCTTATGTGGGACAGCACTTTGCACTTGTGCAATGACTGTGCAAAGCCCTGTGCAGCAAGAAAATCAGATGTGACTGAGAAGGGATGCTGCCGTCCAGAGGGGCTGGCAGACCTCTGGAACCTGAGATGTCCTGCTCCAACCTTGGCTCCAGGTGACCCAGGCTGCTTCTTGTAAAGTGATGGTGGTGAAGATCTACAAGAACGACGTGGACCAAGAGGTGATTGTGCGTGAGATCAGCCTGCTGCAGAAGCTGTCCCACCCCAACATCGTCAGGTGGGCACATCCTTCAGCCACGAGCAGTGGGCACTGGCTGGCAGGGGCTGGAGTTGGTGTCTCTAAGGCAGTTCTTCAATGGAGAATAGAGGTGAACATTGATGGCTTCTTATTTTTTTTTTTTTAATGTGTTCTGCTTAGGTACCTTGGGATATGTGTGAAAGATGACAAGCTGTACCCCATTCTGGAGGTAAAGGTTTTCTTGCTTGTAAGTGTGCTGTAGGCAGGGAGACAGATCATCTGCAGGCAGATGATAACCTGTAATGCATATCTGCGCCTCTCTGACTCCTGCACCACTGAATGGCTCTCGTCTAGCAAGATTGCCTTGGAGGGGCTTCTGGTCCTTTCTGAGCCACAGCTGGTCACACCTGGAGTGGGGCATAGTTACTGCAGGGCCATGAGATTCAGGCAGGAGAGCCAAAAAGTGTCTCGGGTTGGCTTGGTACCACAAAAGTGCCAGAATGTGCCAGCTGGCGGGGAGAAGAGGAGCCAGGTATGGAGGGCAAGGAGTAGAAAGTTGTTGTGGTTTAACCCAAGCTGGCAATACAACCATCACTCACTGACCCCATCCCCAATCCCCAATCTCAGACCAGAGCAATTCAAAACATTAACTCTGTGCTGGGCTGTTATCTCTTTTCTCAAACTAAGTCCAAATAATGAGCTTGCTAACTATGGAAAATAAAGTTTTCTAACTACATGAAGAAAATGAACCCATTTTCAGTCAAACCAGTGCAGAAGTACAGTAGATGGAGAGCGGCAGGAGCTCCAGGGTGGTTCTGAAATGGTGGTGTGGTCTAATGGACAAGCCTGGGCTGGTAGCGGGAAGGTGTCACCTTGCTCCTACGCTGCTGGTGACAGAACACATTCACTGAGCTGCTGCCAGGCTTTCTGCCTCTAGTTCAGTGCCTCTGAGTGAGGACCACCGCTGGCTTATACCGCTGTCCCTCAGCGGGGCAAAGCCCAGAGACCAGCAGTGACATGCTGCGCCAGGAGGGGTATTTGCACTGTACCGCACACAGGGGCCCCGTGGGAGGTGTCATTCCCAACCTCCATCCCAGCAGAGGGGCTCCAGGGTTGGCAAGGGAGGTTCAGCACCCAGGAAGCTGCAGGGGACCCTGTGCCCAGCTGCACAGCCACCTGCTTTATGTCTCTCTTCACAGTATGTGAATGGGGGTTGCCTGGAGGAGCTCCTGGCCTGCAAAGACATTGCTTTGATGTGGAAGGAAAAAGTGGACTTAGCTTCGGACATCACCAGAGGAATGATCTACCTGCACTCCAAGAATATCTACCACCGAGATCTCAACTCCAAGGTAGGCAGCTGAAAAGGGGATGGCACCCCAGACCTTAAACCATGATGCTGCTGAAGGCAACTGTGCCATGGGACTGTACAAGGACCCCTTAGAGCTGTAACCAGGAGACCTCAGGCCTCGCACTGATCCTCTTCTCCATGTTAATCCCTGTGCAGTCAAGGAAACTTGCCAAGCAGGAAACTCAGACAGAGAGAAAAGTTTATTGCTTCAAGGGCTGTTGTTGTCAGAAAAGAAACCAGATGGAAACGCGTGCAGTATTGCACATGGTTTTCTTTGCCTATCATTGCAGGAGAAGCTCTGCCACATTTAGAGGCTTCCTTTCCTGCTCACAGCAAGAAGGATGTTGTTGCTACCAGGAGCTGGTCATGGGCTCTGGAGCAGCTGCAGTGTGAGATGGTCCGTGTCTGTTTGCAGAGCACCAGCAGAGCTCGGTAGATGTGTGTCTCCTAACTCAAGGGCAGGGAAGATGTTCCTCCTTGATCCAGAGGGTCTGGGTCACCAATTTTAGAATGGTCACCTCCATGTGTTTCACATCCTGCTAGTGTGCCAGCTGTGATGACTGGCACCTGGAGGCCCAAAGGCACATCATGTTCCTGATGTACTGGCCCTCTGGCTGGGAGGCTGCTTTCCTCAGCCTGCGCTCTTGCTGCTTGATGGGGCAGGAACAGCAGCTGGGGCTTTGGCACTCTCAGGTTTGTCCATGGGGACAGGCTTTGACGTGGGTCTTTCTCTGCCACTGGTGTGGCAGAAGGAACGTGGTGAGACTGTGCTTTGTTGATCTCTCTTGGGCAAAACTATGCAAACCTCAGCTGGAGCTGCAGCATGTCCCTGATATCACAGGGAAAGGGAGCAGAGGGGTTTGCCACCAGCCTGGACCTCGTGTGTATCAGAGGACACCGGAGGCTGGCTTGGTGATCTGTGGAATTGGAGCCTGCAAGTCCTTGCAGTTGATGCAGGATAGGTGATGGTGTATCTCTTACAAGCCTTTTTTGCTGGTGCTTTGTGAGCTTTTTAAGAGAAGCTTGAAATATTGATGAAAGTTGACAGTGGGGAAGCCACTCAAGCATTACGGTCTTGAAAGACATCAGCACCAGAATGCAACTCATCTTTGTAATCTCAAACTGTTTACTTGGCTCAGTTAATAGCCATGAAGTTGCTACCTAGGAAGCTTGCAGTGACGATGGCTGAAGATAGAGAAGTGTGTATGTGCTCACTTGAAGTCTTTCCCTGGGAACAGATGCTAAGGATGAAATCCTGGGGACCTGAACAGGCTAGAATTGCTGGGGTTTTCAGAAACCTTAAGATAATTTTATGGGTATTTCTCCAGAAAACCAAGTTAGAGATGTGTGGCCACGGGCAGTGAGAAGGGCTGTGGCTGTGATCCTGCCGCCTTTGGCTGAAGGGTGAACAAAGTCGACAGGCACCGCTGGAGTGTCTTTCAGATAAAAGGATGTGGATCATCATGTTCATTGAACAGCATCTTCAAAGGACTTTTCCTGGCTTCAGATGTGATTGGTCCATCCCTAATGTGCCCTGTGCACTCCATGTGCTGCCAGGATGCAGGGGAGAGCTGTAACAGCGAGGTGGGGCTGAGAGCTGGGGAGATGCTGCTCACTGAAGTGTCCAGGCCCTTTCCTCCTCACCGGGCACCTCATGCTGTGCCCCATGGACTCCTTTCAGAACTGCCTCATCCGCCTGACTCCGCGGAGCCGCGAGGCGCTGGTGACGGACTTCGGGCTGGCTAGGGAGGTGACGGAGCTGCCTGTGAAGGATGTGGAGAGGAAGCTGTCTCTGGTGGGCTCTGCTTTCTGGATGGCTCCTGAGATGCTTCGGGGAGAGCCCTATGACCGGAAGGTATGGCACTGCTGCTCAGCTCCTTGCTCAGCCTCAGAGCTTCCGACTGAGTGAGATGTCTCCTCTGCTTGCTGGTGGCATGTCCCAACAGCAGAAGAGGTCTTCTCTCATTCCCCAGGAAACATTGCCCTGCTAGCCAGAACTTTGCTTAATAGTGTTCCACTTAGAAGTTCCTTCTGTGCCCTTGTTAAGTTAAACTTTCAGGAAAATAGATTGCTGCCATGGGCAAACACAGTGAAGTCTCTCTGTGGAAGAAGTTTGACGAGTTACAGCCCAGTGAGGCTGTGGCGGGTGGTGCCAGAGCTGTGGTAGCAGCACCAGACACGCTGAACGAGAGCACAGGGCCAGACTTCCTGAAGATGGGGCTGGAGTCCAAGTGGGGCTGCGGTGTTTGTCAGGGGGTTCAGAGCCCAGAAGGAGTTTAAGAGTTTGCTGCCTCCATCCCCAATGGGCTTTTTAGGTGGGCTTTTGCGTAACTAATGGAAACACCTTGTCACTGGTATTCCCCTTTCTCATGCTTTACTTCTGTGTGTGCCCTGTCCCACCTCCTGCTCTCCCACCCCTTATGCAGGTGGATGTGTTTTCCTTTGGCATTGTCCTCTGTGAAACCCTGGGCAGGATCCCAGCTGACCCTGAAGTGCTTCCCAGGACTAAGGTAACAGTTCCTGCAGCCAAATCTAATGGTGTTTTCTCCATGGTACCAGATTGTGGCTTCTCTCTGGACCAGACAGGCCTGTACACATGTACATGTTCTCACTCAGGTTTCTCAAGGTTTTTCCATGGGAAAATCTGATCTCCAGATTTTCAGTGCACAAGAGTTCAGTGCATCTATAGTTTCAACACTATTTGAGATGGAGTGCTTCTGTTTAAAGACGTCAGTTCCAAATATTTCATTTCACTTTGATATTTCAGCTTCTCCATTGAAGTTCCGGGTTAAACACAATTTAATCACAAACACTTATTTTCAAATACATTGCAGTTAATACACAGTTCATGTGGAAACAGTGGTCTTCCCTAAACACATGGCCTTTTTTGTTTTGATAGTTGCAACATTTCCCTTCCACAAAGTGGGAAGGGAAAGTATCCTGAACAGGGATGAAAAATCCAGCAGGAAAACAGCAAATTGCTGTTTTCCAAGGAGCAATGCAAAGAACCTGCAGTGACCAGAGGTCGTTCCATTTTCCCGTGAGACTGAACAGGAGCTAACTCTCCATGCGTGTTCACAAGATGAAGGAGAATTACATATCAGAGGCTCTGAAGTCTGAAGGGATGAAGCTGTAGTTATGGAAACTGCTGGCTGGGCCCCTGTAACCCTCAGTTGCTGCTGGAACACCAGATTACCTGCAGTTCCTGTCCTCAGCACCTGGGGATGGTTCCTCTACTGGTTTCTGCCTTTGTGTCTCTTATTGCCTTAGTCTGAGCTTTTTCAGGAGGGTACGTGGCGCCCCACGGGGAGAGCACGGAGCAAGCAGAAGGTGCTGCAGTCTCGCAGCTCTGCTGATGGTTCACCATCTGTGTAAAACACCTGTGATGGAGACCCTAAAAGCTTTAAACACTGAGCATTTTGTGCCTTAACACCTTGAAGAGGATGAAAAGCTTTTAAAGGAATTTATAGCTGAAGTCTTTCCTACATATTTTTTCTCCTTCCTCACAGGATTATGGTTTGGATGTTGCTGCCTTCCAAGGGATGATCAGTGAATGCCCCAAGCGGCTGATGGACCTCGCTGCCAGCTGCTGTCGGGTGAGATTCTTGCTAATGTTTTTGTATTTTTGTTTGTTGTTTTGTGTGTGTGTGTGTCTGTTTGTTTTGTTGGATTTGCATCACACTTCTGTGGCAGAGACCAAAATTTTTGTGAACCCTGGAGAGCTGCTCTCGGTGCAAGCACACGGACATGATAGCTGCAAATGAATGGCTCTGCCACTTCCTGGGTGTGCTTCCATCCACCGAACTGTTTTGCCCCTAGGAGAAGTGTTTAGTTTGTGTATTACAGCTTGGAACATCCCAAGGTCCTGCCTGTTCCCTTGCATGTCAACCCCAGAGTGGGCAGCAGGTTAGTGGTGATGTCCAGTCCCTCCCTAAGCCAGGGTGCAGGCAGGGACACCCACTGATCCTGTCTGGAGGGCACTGCCTCACTGTTACAGGTATCATCAGAGCACAGCTCTTCAACCTGTCTTGCTTTAGCATGAAAGGTAGTGATGAAAACTAGGGGGCCTCCCCATGCTGCCCAAGGCCTTGGGAGGCCAAGCAGAGAGAAAGCGAGGATCCAAGTTAATCTCTGAAAGGAAGAGAAAACAAAGGCAGTAATCAGGCAGAGAGTGGAGGAGGTGGGTGATCATAATGCATCTAATTGTTCAAGGCAGTAAATGGAATTAAATTCTTGCATGGGTCTCGAGGATTTCTGAATAACTTGCCCTGAGTCAGAGGAATGATTCATGTGAGCAGCTGTCTTACATTTATGTGTGTTCAGGTCTTGTATATCTGATGGGTGGCTTCCTAATGCAAGCTGATAGAATAACGAGCTTCGGCCAGAAACGGCCCTTGGGGGCAGCCCCGGGAGGGCACGGTGGGGTTGCGGGATGGTGATGCCCTGGGCCATGTCCCTCATTTTGGGTACACCCCGATGGCAATGAGAGGGCTGGGGGATCACAGTTCACTGAGGATGAGCTGCATCAGGGAGGCAAGACAGTTAGATCCTGACTGTCAGGGATTGATACATCTCCCTGCTGGTTCCTACCTGCAGCCCTTCCCTGCACAGCACCTGCCCCTGCACCATTTGGGTGGGTTCTCAGATGAGCGGTTCCCACACTCTGTCCAGGTTGGGTACGTCAGGGTTGTTTTCAGCATCTCGCTGGCCGTGCTTGAGCTGTACTGCACCATGGGACCTGTCCTCTGGCTGCTCGGTTGCCGCAACCTGGGCCTGGATCACCAAGGGGTGATGGCAGAAGGTTCTACCAGCAAGCGTGTGACCCAGACCAGTGATAAAGATGGATGGATATTGTTGTTCAGCCTTGGGGACCCAGCAGAGCTGTTGCAGAGCACCCACCTTCTGTCTGGGGTGTCCTCTTCAGCTTTCCCTTCTCATTCCAGGTAGAAGCATTTAAGAGACCGTCTTTCTCCGAAATCCTGGAGGAGCTGGAGGATGTGGCGGAGAGCCTGGAGCCTTGGAGGGACAATCAGCTTTCAGGCTGAGCTGCCTGCCTCCTGTGAGGCTGGGCAGAGAATCACTCAAACTGTAAATGAACTGCCTGGGGGGTCAGGAGTGAAGAAGGAAAGCGGGGAAGGGAAAAGCTAAGCCATGCACTCATGTTTATTTAATCATGGTCTCGGTATTTGATTTCTTGGATGAAAAACATGGTTAAAATGAAAAAGGGACTTAGCAAGGGTATCTTTTTCCTAGGTAAGATTTTTAACCGATGTAATTAGGACACTGATCAACCTTTGTCTGTTTGCTTGTTGAAAGCAAATGACTCTGGAGGCACCTGAATTCCCTTGCGGATGCTTTCCAAATTCCTGACAGAAACATCATGCTCTCCTGCTTCCCCATGCCCCCCAGACCCAGGGTCTTCCCTTCTCCATCCTCATGGCCTAGGGGAATCACCTCTTGGGGGGCTGGAGTCTGTGCAGTGTGAAGGAGACGGGCTTTGGGGCACGTGGTGAGCCTCAGAGTCACCTCATATTTCAAAGCCTTAAGGCACAGTCTGGCAGCCTTTCAGGAGCAGGTGTGCTCTGTGAGGGCTCTGGCGGGGTCTCCTGGCATTGCGCTGGGTGCACCCGGGCTCAGAGGCAGCCAGCAAGATTTCAGAGCCCGCTGGGGCCACCGAGGGGTGCCAACCTGCACGGGCCGAGACGATGGGTCGGTGTGCCTTATTGTGGTGCAAACTAACTGACTAATATTTCCTCTCCAAAAAGCTTTGTCAGACACACGTCCCAGCATCACGGCAGTCTGGATTTCTCCCTGCCACGCTCAACCAGGCTCAAAGACGAGCACACTGCCAGCAGCTTGTGAGACTGACATGAGGCAGAGCTGGGTCCAGCATCATTCAGCATCTCTCACACTTCTCTGCCTGACCCAGCACCCATCACCTTCTCAGTGACGTGGGACACCCATGCCGGCCCCAGGGCTCAGGCTGCCAGGGAAGGACTTGGTTTTGACACCGCGTTTCCTTCTGTGGGCCAGAGGAGGGTGCTGGGGCTGCAGATCCAAACGCGAGCTGGAAAGAATAATAGCTAGAAATGCTCTGCATTGCAAGTTAAGAGAAAAAGATGAGGAGTCAAGTGCCTGCGCCCAGATCAGCTGATTGCTAAACCATTGGTCTGAAAGACATTTTCTGCTGGGACCAAAATGTTTGTGGGTGTAAATAGATGTAATGTCTGTATAGTGGTGGGGCTGTGGCTTTGTTCTTGTAGGCTGTAAGCTCTTGGAGCACAGATCGTTCATCTGTCCAACGAAAAGTATCTGTGCAGTGTTCAGCCCAATGGGCCTTCAGTCCATGGCTTTTCTCCCATACAGGGGTAGACCTGCCTGGGGGCACCATCTCAAGCTCTTGGAGCTGTAATTTGGTGTCACATATAGCCCAACGTCTTTGTGCTGTGGTGCCTGCACAGAGGGATGTCAGTGGTGTGCTGGGGCACAGGCATAGTGGAAGAGCATGGTGAATTTTCACCAGGGATCATGAGGAAATGGTACCTGGCATGAAATGCAATAAATGGCAACATGGTAATGAGCTCAGCACACCTCTAGGAAGCACTGTACTGAGCTGCTCTCCATCATCTTTGAAAGGTCATGGAGAACAGGAGAGGTGCCTGAGGACTGGAAGAAAGTCAGAGTCACTCCAGTCTTCAAAAAGGGCAAGAAGGGTGACCCAGGAAGCTACAGGCCAGTCAGCCTCACCTCCATCCCTGGAAGGGTGGTGGAACAACTCATTCTGGATGTCATCTCCAAGCACATGGAGAAAGAGATGGTTATCAGGAGTAGTCAGCATGGATTCACCAAGGGGAAATCATGCTTGACCGACCTGACAGCCTTCTGTGGTGGCATGGCTGGCTGGGGAGAGGAGGGGAGAGCAGTGGGTGTTGTCTGCCTTGACTTGAGCAAAGCTTTTGACACTGTGTCCCACAACATCCTCACAAGCAAGCTCAGGAACTGTGGGTTGGATGAGTGGACAGTGAGGTGGATCAAGAACTGGCTGGACGGCAGAGCTCAGAGGGTTGTGATCAACGGTGCAGAGTCTGGTCGGAGGTCTGTAGTTAGTGCTGTTCCCCAGGGGTCCATACTGGGTCCAGTCTTGATCAACCCGTTCATCCATGACTTGGATGAAGAGACTGAGTGCACCCTCAGCAAGTTTGTGGGTGATCCCAAACTGGGAGGAATGGTTGATGCACCAGAAGGCTGTGCTGCCATTCAGCGTGATCGGACAGGCTGGAGGAGTGGGCAGAGAAGAACCTGGTGGGATTCAACAAAGGCAAGTGCAGGGTCCTGCACCTGGGGAGGAACAACCCCCGGCAGCAGCAGAGGTGAGGGGTGGACCTGCTGGAAAGCAGCTCTGCAGAGAAGGACCTGGGAGTCCTGGTGGACAAGAGGGTGACCATGGGTCAGCAATGTGGCCTTGTGGCCAAGGAGGCCAATGGTACCTGGGGCGCGTGAGGAAGAGTGTGAGCAGCAGGTCAGGGAGGTTGATCCTCCCCCTCTGCTCTGCCCTGGCGAGGCCACATCTGGAGTTGTGTCCAGTTCTGGGCTCCCCAGTTTAGGAAGGACAAGGAATCACTGGAGACAGTCCAGTGGAAGGATCAAAGATCCTGAGGGGTCTGGAACATCTTTCTGATGAAGAGAGACTGAGGGACCTTATTGATGCTGATGAATATCTCCAGGGTGGGTGTCAGAGGATGGACCAGACTCTGTTCAGTGGTGCCCAACGCCAGGGTGAGGGGCAACGGGCACAGACTGAAACACAGGAGGTTCCATCTGAACATGAGCAGAAACTTGTTTGCTGGGAGGTGCCAGAGCCTGGCCCAGGCTGCCCAGAGCGGGTGTGGAGTCTCCTGCTCTGAGACATTCAGACCTGCCTGGATGTGATCCCATGCAATCTGCTCTGGTAAACCTGCTTTAGCAGGCAGGTTGATGGGTTGGACTGTATGATCTCCAGACGTCTCTTCCAACCCAAACCCTTCCATAGTCTCTGATTCTGTGATCTGCAGCTCCTCATTCCCCAGAGGTGCCATTGCGCATTTGTGAGTTACTGACTTATTTGCACAAGAAACCTCCCATTTAACAGCAAACTGCTCCGCAGACACCTTCATCCTGGCTGGATACTGCCAATGGGGGAAGCAACGCCTTGAGAAGTAGAAGACTGAAAATAAGGGAAGATTTTCAACCCAGAGGAAAGAGAGTGGCCACTTTTTGCCTTGCACCAGTTGGTGGACTTCAGACCAGTGGAGTGAAATGAACTGAACAAATGGCATTGATATATGTGTGTGTCTTCAGTGAGAGGCAGCAACCACCAGCATCACAGAGATGTGTTGGACAAAAATCACAGGGTATATATTTGGCTCCCAGGAGATGGACCTGAGGAGCCAACTGCAACCTCACAAGGCTTCCCAGGCTCCTCTGGGCTCTTCATCCATAGAGGAATAGTCTTGAGAACGAGGAATCCAACAGTGTGTCCAAACACCCCGAGCGTTAAGGATATGAAGCCTTTTCCAAAGGCCACTATGGATGAAGCCATCCACCTTGGCTTAGTCCCTGGCTAGATGCATTGCTTTCACAAAGCCTTTCACCAGCCTTCCCCGTGCTGCCTGGTCTGCCAAGCTGGGTTTTGTTCTTCTGCCTCCCCTGCACAGGAATAGACTAAAGGAAGACCTCTCAACATAGTGATCCCTCAAATAGCCTGGTATGGGGCGAAGGTGTCTTGTTCCAGGTCACTTCCCTGCAGGGCTGCTACTCTCCTGGCCACCCCGTTCCCAGGAGCAGCATGGCTGGTACTGCTGGTGCCCCACTGCAGACAGGGCTGGTCCTTCCCCAGCTGGACATCTGACTCTGGTCAAGCAGAGCAACAACTGTGGGGCTGGGACACAGTAGGATGTGTGTGGAGTTGTGTATACTTTGGTGATGCTGTGGTATGAAGAAAGATATTTTGGTTTTGTTTATCTGCCAGGGGCTAAGAAGCCTGCTTAAGGATTAAACAGATCCAGAGGGGGTGGATATCATCTGCACAGAGAATAGCATTAGCCAGCATGGTCTGAGCTGTGATGGATCAGAACTGTGTTTCTTCTGGGCTGCTTGTGTGCCCCATCCACTTTCATGCTGAGGCCACATGCTGGATCACAGGAGAATGAAAGCTGTCACATCTTTGCAAGAAGTTCCTGCTGTAGGGGCAGATGACACCATCTGCAAGACACCATGTGAACTGGAAAAGCCAATGTTGGGAGCCTGCAGAGAACAGAAGAGGTCTGGGAATTTGTCTTGTACATCTCATGAGTGAAGAGTTTCCCTTCACTGGTAAGAGCTGGAGGGAGAGGCAAGCATGGGAAACCTGCTGAGATGCCCTCCAGGAATGAGCCCCTGTGCTGGGCTTCCCAACACCAGTCTCATGCAAAGTTGAGGTCAGTGGTTGGATTTCATGTCTTGGAGTCCTGGCACTGAACTGAAGCAACTCTGACGGTGGGTGGAGGGTCTGGGCCGTGCAGCAGGTTTGCCTTTGCTGGACCTCACCAGGAGCTGCTTTGTCTGACTCTCTTCTCTCTGTAGACCACTTGCTCTGCAGATGCCTACAGCATGGACCTGGCCATGCTGCACCACACAGGCCATGCACTCTTGTGTCCTCCATTGTATCTTTGTTTGTTTGTTTTTATAAATGCCATTTGGAAATAAAGTCTATTGGTTCTTTTCCACATCAGCCCTGGCTGCTGTGTTCATCATCCTGGGTCTGCTGAGTGGTGCTGCTGAAATTCCCTGTTTCCAAGTATAGGCATTAAACACAATAAATGAACAACTTTGTGCTCTATCAGCATAGCTGGCATAATAAACCTCTAATCAAAAGTAATTTACAGAAGAGTATTACCTATGAAAAGTGGTGCTTTGAGTCCATTGCCCGCCCTGTGCCCCATTTTGTGTCAGGGTCAGCTGGTGTCTTAAGTCGATTCCTTCACTTTGGTTGGGTGGGCACAAGGAAATAGCAGCAGCACAAGCACAGTGTGAAGGGTGTTGGATTCGTCTTTTCCAACCTAGCAGCCAAAAGGACCAAACTGCAGTGAAATTATTTCACTTCCCCAGCTGCAGTTTGTTTTATGCTGGCTCGTACATGGCATTTGTTGCTCTTCAGATGCAACCCTGTCACACGGACACCTCAGAAACTGGAGGAAGGCATTCACTCGGCCGGGACCACTGGGTCTGCCGCATCCAAACACAAATCATAGAGCAACACTGAGGCTCAGTTCTCTGAGCTCCTCACAGGACAGTCATCAGTGTTAGATACAAAGAAGATCTTTCCTTCTGAAGTCCGGTTTCTTGAAGTCAGTCAGCTTTCAGATTTACGGCTGTGAATTCTCTGAGCACTTGCGTGTGGCCAAAGTCCTGTGTTCCTCCCTGGAAAGAACGTTCATGCAGCCCTTGGAGGCTGGCAGTAATGCCATGGGTGGTATGGACTGCTGATCTTTCCATGTCCCAGACTGCAGAGGCGCAGAATCACCAGAGGAAGCCTTGATCTGGCCAGGAGGCTGGCCAGAGAGGACGAGTTTGTCCCTGCTTTTACTTTCAGATGACTATGAATCAACAAGGCAGTTTCTCATCATGTGTCTGGCTCTCTGATATGGCAGAAACCAGGTCCTCTCCCCATGCCCCATAGCCTGGCCCTCTGCTCCTCCGGTGACTCCTCCAGCCTCACTTGCTGTTATTTGCAGCAAGGAAAATGTCTGGAGAAACTCCAGGGACATTGTAATTTTTAGGCTTCAGAGTTGGCCCTTTCCGGATTTGCTAATGAGTAGGAGAGGGTTTTCAAACACAAATGCAAACCTGATCCCTGAGCTTTCCAGGACACAGAGGAAAAGCCTTGAGCAGTGGCCAGAATCAGTCACTGATTGACTGGGGCTATTCTGCTTTTTTTCCAGGGACCCTTAGTGAGAAGATGGGTGGGATTTGTGCTGGATGAGATGCAGTGCCGGTGTGTGGCTTACTGCACCACCTTAGGGGACACAAGAGAATTTACATCTGCAGCCAGGTCCAAAACACCTTACCTAGCACTGGTGTTGGCTTGTCATAACTGAGTATTCTCTCTATGGAGTCGGGTGGATGTCTGGGCATGTTGACTAGATGAGCTTGGGTAAGCTGTTCTTGGTGTTCTCTGAGTCCCTTTAACATTGGTGTCCTTCACAGATGAAATTTAAATGTCGAAATCTTCTGTGTAGTAAGAGTAGAGGGTAGCAGGGAGCAGAGAAAGGAGATTCATCACTTTTAGCTGGGTTAAAGCTGGGGATGTCACCACCAGCTCGCGTGTCTCTGCAGAGGTGTCTGTGGGTCTGTGGCATTCTTGGGCCTCTCTGAGAAGCTGTGGACAACAGCATGACCGGCTGATCGGATGAGACAGAGCTGGATGCTGTGGGACCCTGGTCCTGCTCTTGCTGAGGACACGTCATTCTGACTGGGAGCAGGATAAAAACAACACAGAGCTCCTGCAGATGGAGGAGTGACTACGGGACTTCTCTGCTCAGACGCACTTTCTCAAGGTACCTGAAAAGGAGAAGTGAGCACCTAGTGAATAGAGAGGTGCAAAACCTCACATTTATTTCTTAGCATGTTGCTGACCTGCCATGGCGTGCTGGGTGAGTGGCCTCTTTGCTTTTCCAACCCCCAAGGTTTGGATTCAGTGTTGTAGGGCTGGACCTGCCCTTGCTGCACACCTGTGCAATAAGTAGTGTGATAAACCTGGACCATTAGGAACACAACACAAATAAATACTCTGCGTCCGCCGACTCTGGTCTGTCACTGCGGTGAGGAATTATCATTAGGCTCCACTCCCCTGTGTCGGCTGTGGGGAGGAGTCCAGGAGCAGAGTCCAGGAAGAAGAGATCCTTTAACCAGTTCTACTAAAACATCATACAGAGTGGATGAACTGCCTCCACCTGCCAGCAGACAGCCTGTCTTCAAATGCTACACGATGTCCACCTGTGCAAGGCTTGACTTGTTACTGCTGTAGTGTCTTGTTCCCACATGCTGCCGGACAGATTGCCTTGTACCAGCTCCTTGTCTGCAGCAGCTGAAGACTGAGGTCTAGAAGTGTGCCCTGGCTGGAGCTGCTCTGAGTCCAGCTGCAGGTGAGTCATGGTGGGAAGTGCTGGGCAGTGCTGCTGTGGGCCCAGGAGCTGAGGTCACACCGGAGGTCCTGGAGCACACGTTGTGTGAGGCAGCGGGAAGGTGAGGAGGCGGCAGTGCTGACAGCCCTGTACTGAGAGCTCACTCCTTTCCACGCTGGTCTACATTTTGGCTCCATCACCGCCTGCAGGGAGAGAGCAGCGGTCAGGAATTCAGTGCCCTTCAGATGGCTCTTGGGTCCAAGAGAAAAAGAGGCTGCAAGAACACTGCAGGCTTCAAATACCTGGATTGGACTGAAAATTACCAGTAATTACCATTTAAGGTAACAATATCTGAGAGCTTTACTGAGATGCAGTAGCTCCCCCATCACCTGGTCTTCAAGCCAAGGTAACACACTTTCAGAAAAAGATGCTCGGGTTCAGTCAGCATCTGTGGGGCTGCTGGAGATAGTCCAGGGTGAGTCTGGTGCTAAAAGGAGGTCAAACCAGCAACTATCTCTTCTGGTCTCTAAAAGTCTGCTCTAGGCTGAAGGCACAACCTGTAATATCCTTCCTGGTCCAATTTTGCCCTTGAATAACATTGTTGTCTCTTGGCTGTCGAATGGTCCCTGTTGGTACTAGTCACACACCCTTTTGCCGTGTTACACTGGCCTGAATTTCATTTCTGTTCGCTTATAGGAGTAATGGTATTCTTTGCCGGTCTTCCAGTTCATGCCATCAGCATAGCTCCCGTGAGCACCCAGCCAGTACATCCCGTTCAGGTTGGAGTAGTGGCAGTCGTTGTACCACCACGCTCCCTTGTATTCTGTGGCACAGTTAAAGGAGCTCATGTCGTTGTCCTGGTCTGTTGTTGAAAATGGCATGTCCTTGTGGTATGATAAGGAGTCTCCTGCAGAGAGTACAAGTTCACAGTTACTGCAGTAGAGGGTACAAAAGGGAACCTAACGTGTCTTTGCACCACTGCAGGGCATCAGTAGGCCTTGCTGGTTGCAAGGCAGATTTTATAAATCCTGCTATTCTCTTGACTGCCCCAGTTTCTTCCTTGGTCCTGGAGAAAAGGAATACCCTGAGCAGTTGTCCTTGCGGTTACACAGGTGTCGCTCCTCTTGCACCACTCAGATTCTCTGCAGACAAACTGAGCTCTGGACTATTAGACAGAGTTGCTATGTACAAAGCCGGATAAACCCAGAGTTCTGCTCTCAGGTGTTGGTTTCACTCATTCCTGCATGAAGGGTACTGAATTTTGCAGGGGATTTTTTTGCTTTTCAAAGAAGAGCAAAGCATCAGGCATGAAGAGGACGCAGAGCTGATGCTGCAAGTACTGAACAGCACCCCAGCTCTGGAAATGCCCAACCTCACGGGCAAGTACTTCCTTGTAATGTAAGCGAAAGCAGAACTTGGTCCAGCTGCTGCAGAGCTGTTGAGAATGTTACCCTGGATGAGCTGCTGCTCAGGACCAGGCTCCACATTTGCTGCTAAATCATGTGGCTGAGCTTGTAGATAATGCTCTGGGTCACATTTCTGTGGGTGACGAGTTTCCCTGTCTTTCCCTGCACCCAGAGGTCACTTGCCACCTGGAGTACCATGGCCAGTTTTAACAATTTGACCAAAAATGTAGATGGTACAAGGAGTTTGCATGATATAGCTCTGCACTATAAATGCTGAACACTTCTGACATGCTCTAGAAAACAGCCTTTCCCATTGAGCTGCTGCTAACTTACCGGCATTTCCACCAAGGAAGTCTCCTAGAACCAGTTTGTATTTCTCAGACTCTCCTAAAACTCTGAATGAAGCATACTTGGCAAAATAGTAGTTGTTTTCAAAGTCTCTCAGGTCAATGCGGAGTTCACAGGGTCCTAGAAGAGAAGGGGGACAGTGGTGGTGCGGGGCTGATAGTGAGTACTCACCTGGATTTCAGGGTTTAAGGAGCCCTGAGCTAACTTGTGAGGAGCTTCCACTACTTGAGATGTTATGATTTATTTGAAATTCCTGCAGAATCTCCTGTACCTTTGATAGCTTTGTTGTGAAGCACCTTTTCTGATCCAATGTTGGGTGCTGACGGGCACTGAGAGCTACACACCCAGGAGTCCTGCACACAACTGTGAGTGCAAGGCTGTGTGAACAGGTGGCTCCATCACAGTCAGTCCTGGTAGGAAGATGTGTTGGTCCATCTCCAGCACAGGTTGTGCAGCCAGCTCATTCTCTTCCCTGGCTTCTAGTTTTTCCCTTTTTTAAAGTGCATGCTATTAAGGATTAACAGTTGGGGGCCTCAGATGGATGCGACAAGTTCAAAGTCCTTTAATGACCGCGTGTGGTACAGGGGTCGGATTCCCAGGGTCCCAGGACAGAGGCAGACCTTACCCAGCGAGGTGAGGAAGTGGATGTTGTCGTTCCCCAGCCAGAACTCTGTCAGCTGGCTGCCGAAGCCTCGTTTGTATGAATCCCAGTCTCGCAAGAAGTTCACTGACCCATCCCAGCGCCTCTGGAAAACCTGAGGAAAGGAGACACTCAGCCCTGCCAGACCACCCACCCCCAAAAAAGCACCTGCAGCACCCAGGAGGCACAGCCCCGCCACAGCAAATGCTCCCCCTGTGTCAGGACACTCCTGTGGGTCTCTGGGGACCAAAGCCCAGGGGAATCCCTTGCTCACAGACCTCCTCCACCTGACTGTGGAAATGAGGAGGAGATGGTTTGCAGATGGAGGCCGGGAGTGGGGCCGAGGTGCCCAGCCTGCTTCCAGACACCGCTCACAGGAGAGTTCCATTCCCTGCATCCACAGGGATTCTCTCAGGCTTGCTGACGTGAACCTCAGCTGTCCCCTTAGTGTGTGTTTTCCTCCCTTTTTGTTTCTGATGCCATCCATTGCAGTCTTAATAAAAACAACTGCAAGGACATAGAAACCTCCCTCTCCTCATCCTACTCACAATCCATCCTCCACCATCCGTGTCCATGTCGCAGAAGACAGTAGTGGCGTTACAGCCTTGGGGGTAGATGGTGTACCAGCCGCTCAGGATCTTCCCTTTACCCGATAGCTCTTGGCAGCTCCTGGCTTCTGTGCAAAGCAGGGAAAGAGATCAAGCAGGAAGAGTTATAACGTGCTCACTGCACCCAGGGAGCGCAGCAGCCTCACGCCCTGAGCTGGAGGAGTTAAGCTGTTCATCCTCCTGCCGGCGCTTTGCGCTGCAGGACCTGGCGCACACCTCCTGGGAGCCAAACCCACTGCACCTCATCCAGGTGTCACAGGGGAGATGGGAAACTTCTACAAGCGTCTAAGGTGCTCAGACTCCTCTGCAATGACTCTTTTGCAGGCCTGGCTAATGGAGCTGCTCTGAGCAAGACGACAAATATGTGATCCAGGAATTTGTCCGGGCTCTGTGGTGGGCACAGACAGTGTGTGGGTGGTTGGCAGCAAAGGAGTGGTGACACAGAAATACACCTACCTGTAGTACAGAAAACAGTGCTCAGATCATCCTCTGTGGATTGGACAGACGACACTTTTGAATATATACATATGTATTAGGTATACATTTATTTTTCTTCCCCAAACCCACACCTGATGACAGAAGCTCAGATTCACAAATGCCAAAGGATTGACTGGAATGGTCCCCATCAGACATCCCAGCTTACAGAAGCTACATGTGGCTGTGAGAAGCAAATGGGTTAACAGTGATATTTCCTTACTCCTTCCTCCACTTGTTTTTACTGCTGCCCTGTCCCGACTCCTGGTGCAGGGACCCCACCATCTGCTCTGCAAAGCCAATGGTGGCATGAAGGACCAAGGATGAAACTCACCCCATGTTTCTGGAAATCCAGGCTCTCCTTTCGTTCCTGTTGGACAAACAACACCATCAATTCCTCTTCACCCTTCTAAACCCCTCCCTCTCCTCCTCCAGCACTTGGCATCATTCGCATTTCAAGACAGATCCTGCTGGCTGGTAGAGGGCTGTGATGTTAGAGTGAGTGTTCAGCTCATCTCCACGCACAACAGAGGCACAGAGAGACCTGGCAAAAAGGGTAATTCAATACATGTTCTGCTCTGGCCATCCCCGAGCCTGACAGATGAGACCCACCATCCCATCAAAAGCCTGTCTGTGCAGGTGGGAGCTCAAGTCTCAGCCTCCTGTAATTAGAGCTGTGACACCCAGCACCCTCGGTCACTGGGGCCAGCTCTCTGGGTCACACAGGCTGCCAGAGGAGTGGGACACATCGGAGATGCACAGGGAGCACCAGCCTTGACTCTCCTGGGCTGCTGGACATGTCATGATATATTTTCCCCTGACTGGGAGGTCCAAACAGCAAGGCTGACAAAAGACGTGTCTCTTCTGGACCTGGCCGCCTGCTGCTGGCCAGCCCACGGAGTTGGGTACCACCGTTTAGTGCCAGTCAGTCCCACTGGGCTGGCACACATGGCACAGGAGTAGAAGGGTGAGGGAAGGAAGAGGAAATGCACCCATGGGAAGGCGGGGTCAGAAACCCCAGGATGGAAATGGTTGCTGCTGGCAGAGGGTTTTAGTCAGTAATTCGGGAGCAGCTGTGACAGCTGGAGCAAATGTGCCAAAATAGACACCAGATAGCGGCTCTTGGCCCCCAGCTGCAGTGGGGGAAGCCGCAGTGCAGGCAGTGCTCAGTGACGGGTGCCAGTGGCCCTCATGTGCAGGATGATGGCATCAGGAAAAAAAAAAACAAACCTTGTTTTCCCCCTACTATATTGCTGGTGCTAGTAGAGGGACACGTTCCTCTGGTGTGCCCAAATCCGGCCGTTCCCTAAGGCTGGGGCACGTGAAGCCCTGCGGTTTCTGTAGCTGCGGGTGCTGGGCAGCAGATCAGGCGCCCCAGCCCGGGGCAGCCCCGTTGCTGAGCAGCTGGTTTGGAGACGGGCTGTTCACCCCACCCGGCTGGGGCTGAGCCTGTGATGAGGCACAACTGCCACCAAACAGCCCCAGCCAGTACCAGCTCTGGTACTTTTATTTCTCCATAGCTGCTCCCACCTGGTGGGTTGTTCAGGACAGCACAGGGTGGAAGAGTCTAAACCAGCTCCCATGATAAATTCAGCCCAGCATGATTTACCTTTTAGCCCTGGGAAGCCAGGCTCTCCAGCTGCTCCTGCAAAAGAGGAAAATGCTCATCACGGATGACTCAATATGAATGAATTACTGTGGGTCCCCAACTGGCCGCCTCCATATGACCCAAATGCACAGGAGATGGTGGAGCGAAGCCCCAGCGCTGTGCTGGGTGTCCCGGCTCGGCTGCTCTGGATCGGCAGCGTCTCTGGGAACAGCAGGAAGAGCAGAACATGGGGAGAGAGAAATACTGCAACACTGCTCCGCTTGCTGGAGCGCGGGGGGGATTCACAGCTCTGTCTCAGTAATATCTTGTGGGGCCTTTCTGTTTTCAGTCAGGTACCTGCGAGATTCTGGGCAACAGCTGCTTTTTCAGTGGGTTCATCCATCCCAGGCTGGGGTTTCAGCTGAGGTCTCAAGTGCTTTTGGCCAGGAAACAGCGGTATGTGCAGCATGCAAAGGGGCTGTTTTCCCAGCCAGTCAGTGCACCAGTGCTCAGTGCCTCGGTGCCACCATGTGGTGGGAACTGCTTTATTTAGAGAGACACTTTTCCAGGGTCTGCAGCACACAGATTCTGCTGAAGACCTTAAGCACAGCCTGGATGGAGTGAAAGCCGATTTCTCAGCAGACACCTGGTTCTTTTCAGGGGCTTATCCCATTGCAAAAACAAACAAACAAACAAACAAACAAACAAACAAACATCCCCTCCATGCTTCACCCTCTGCCAGCTGTTTCCTGGTGGTTTGATCCCATTCTTCTGGTCAAACGGGCTCCACTGCAGGTTGAGTCCCAGCCCGGGGGCTGCTGGCAGCGCTCAGCATCGTGTCCATGTGTCAGCGCTCAGCATCGTGTCCGTGTGTCAGTGCTCAGCATCGTGGCTGGAGCACCAAAGCTCCTCAGAGAGGGGGCACTTGGGCAGGTTTGTTGTGGTGGAGGCAGGTTAGGGAGGGAGCGGGGAATGGGGAAGGGTCTGATTTTAGGGGGCTAGTAAGGGCCAGCGGGCACTTTGAGAAGAAGAGTAATTTCTTTCTCTGTGATGTGGTGCAACTCAAGGACACTGTTTCTAGTCCTCACCCCATGCAAGATTCATTCTCCCAAATCTTGCTTTCCTACTTCAGGGCTGTTTCTTGGACCATGGCCAGCTCTATAGCTCATCTCTGCAGACCCAGTCTCCCAATGCATGTCCTGAACTTGGGTAGATTTATGGATTGGGGCTGAATATGTCATGCATTACCTTTTATACCAGGTGGTCCTGCTTTTCCAGGGAGTCCCTGGGCTCCCATTTCTCCTGCAAGGAAAGACTCAGTTTGTGTGCACACATTTCAAACTGACCCGAGGGGAGATGATACAGAAGCACAGGCAGTTGGGCCTTGGCTTTCACAGGAACAAGGATGCTTGGCTTTGTTATTCAGGTTCTATCTTGCAACATAGTCTTTTTCTTCTATTGAAGCTACACTACACAGGTACTGCCAGTCTTAAGTTTTAATTTGCAGTTCACATATGATTTCCTATGAGTTTTGTACAGTTTGGATCCAGTCCATGGATTTTGCGGTGGTGGATCTGCTCTGTCTGCTAATGTGAGTCCCCTCCTCCATGGGCTGGCATGAAAACCCTGAAGGAGCCCTCATCTCCTTTGCTTACTGTGGTGAGTGCCAGCACAGTTCCCATACTGATCCCAGCAGACATGCAGGAGCATCACGACCTCCCACCCAGACTGTTAAATAATGACTCAGAAAATAACTAGATATTTTTACTGCAGAAAAAAACAAATCAGTTATGACACTTCACACCCCAAGACCAACTTCAGACTTGTGACAGAACTCAGGGAAAAAACGGCGACTCCATGTGTACCAGCACATCTCTAGATGGGGTGTTTTCCACTCCTATGTGACTTTCCAGCTGCTCACCGAAGCCAGAGCCGGGCCGGCCGCTGCTCCAGCCTCAGCCTCAGCCTGCTCCTCAGCCTGCTCCCCTCGCCCGAGGCAGCAAAGCCATCTCACGTTGCAGTGCTCACCCCTGGCTTTTGTGGCCTCACCTTTTGTCCCCGGCAGACCTGGTTCTCCTTTAGGGCCAGAGGTGCCTGGGATCCCTGGGCATCCTTGGAGAACGGCGAGCCGGTCGGCATCACCCAGCCCCACTATTTTCACATCTGAGGGAAATGGAGACAGACTTTGTGGAGATTATTAGGGCTCTGAAATGTCTTGGAGAGGAAAGCAAACCTTCTGGGGTTCAGGAACAGTGTAAACAAAGTGAACGAGAGTGGGAGTTTGGCGGTGGTGTGTGGGTTAACAGATAACGTTGAGGGTCTCCCATACTAAAGGAGCTAGTCACTAAATCTTTGTGTCTTCCAGGGAGTTCAGTGGGAGAGAGGGCTGTTATTTATGATATTACATGCATGACAAATGTACTTCATAAAACAAAAGCAGAGAGGTGCCCTGGGGGGTATTGACAGCAGAGTAAGTGACATTGATGGATCTGTGGACAGTAAAGGTTCCAACCAATTTCTGGACAGCAGGTCAATTTGAAATCTCTCCTATTGCCTTCCCGAGGAATACAGACAGAAAGCTGTACTGTGCAGCATCCTCAAGCTGTCGGCTGCCTGGCACCCAGCAAGCACCTGACTCATCCTTTGTATTGCTCTGCATGTTTCAGTAACTGGGCCAAGGCACCTTGAATAAAAACCCGCAACCAAGATGGAAAATCTTAACTGGGACAGCCTGTTCCTAGAGATCCCACTGATGAGTGGGGGAGGATGCTACACCTTTGGTTGGAGCCAGCACTTCTGTGAAGCGGCTGCTGAGATTTCACCCCCCCCTTACCCTTCTCCCACATGCAGCTGAATTTTAAAAAGCACAGAAGGAAAAAATAATCTATTCTTCCCTCCCCCCTCCACCCCAGGCTCCTTGTGTTATGGGGGAGATGAAACGGGCTGTCTCAGGGTGGCAGGATTTGCGCCGCACTCACCTGGGCAGGTGTTCTGGGCATCACAAACAGCTGCTGTCAGGCCGAGCAGGACCAGGAGGGCTGGGGCTGCTGCTCCCATGGCCGGCACTGCTCTCTGCTCTCTGATCTCCCCTCGGCCACGTCCCAGGCGCTGCGGTTGGCATTGACCCGCGTACGCCTTTTATACCCAACAGAAACCCCAGTGTCAGCTCCACCCCTGCGCTCGCTCCCTGCCTGCCCTCAGGTCTGAGTCTCCGGCTGCTTCTCCAGCTCTTTCCCAGATCAGCCACTTTCCACAGTCTGATGGAAAGCGATTGCCCAGCTGCCCCAGCCTGTCTCACCTCCACTCTGCAAAGTTTGGATGCCTTTCCCCTCCCATGTTGTATTTCTAGAGGAAATGAACCATCAAAACCTCAGTTTTTGCGAAGTGCAGACAGCTCCCCTCATCCTGCTTGCCAGTGGCCATTTGCAAAAAGCAGAGCTTACTGTGTAGATGGGGAAACTGAGGCACTGGGAGATGGAAAGCCCGAGGTCAGCTGAGGCCACTGGCAGGAATGCCGCACAGCTCATGCTCCAGTGCTCAGGGTCACTTTGCAACCCTTCACGCAAAGGTTTCAGTCTGTACGTGATCCATGACTGACACAGAATTAAAACTCCGTGTATCCAGGCAAGGTTAAGGGCGTGGAGCGTGCTTCATTTTTTTCCCACCTGTTTTTTCCTCCGGTCCCTGTTCATTGTAACAGGGAGCAACACCTCTGTTTTGCTTCGCTGTTGCTGTGCACCATGCTCTGATCATTTTTGGCAGAATTATTAGAGGTCCAAACTGTCTCATCAAGTGGAACCCCCACGTTATCTTCAGGCACAGAGCCTGTAAAATTTATGAGTTTTACCAGAGGGCAGAATTTATTGTTCTTTCTCCTTATTGTTGCATCCCAGTTCAGAGCAGACGGTGATTTCTTGCAGCATTCCCCAGCTATCAGAATAGCAGAGGGAGAACACAGCTTTCCCTCAAACACTCACTTCTATCGTGAAGTCCCTCTAACATCTGAAATTCCAATGATATATGGCAATCTATTTTAATGCTAAGCCAATGGGAGAAGGCCTGGGAGAGAGAAGCATTTGGTTGTCATTTATATTCTGTGTCCCCCAAATAGCCCATACATACACTCGTATACACATTCTTATACATATTCATATATACATGCATATAAAATAATAAACCAGTAGAAGTTATTATTATTGTTGTTCCTGAGAACCAACTCTGGCAGAGAAATGCACACCTTACTTTCCTGCTCCCATCTGTAAAAAGTGAAGGGAATTCAGAGGGATTGTGATCAGACTGGTTGCATTCAAGTTTGGATTTTGCTTTACATGTGAAAAGGTATCCCATTGGTGGCAAGCGCTCTGCACACAATTCCTGGGGAGAAATGAGAGCAGCTTCTTTTTTCACCTTTCAGAAGGAAAGAGAAGCAGGATGACCACGTGTCTCTGAGCTGATAGGGAGGGAGAGGTCTGTGAGGGTGGGTATAAGGTGACCAGGGACTTGTGCACCGTCCCCATTTGGATGGGCCTTTGTTCACCCCATGGGGCAGGCAGAGATGAAAAGAGCCTGTCCCTGGCACTGAGGAGCCTTCTCCTGACCAGTGCCTTGTACCCTGTGCTCTGTGCCTGGAAATGGCTGCAATACCTTGTTCCCACTATCTGGAGACAAAAGCTGCTGTCCTCAGCTGTTTCCCTTGGTAAATCACTTCAAAAAGCGGCGGCAAAACTGGCCTTGCAGATTACCCCATTGTTACAGTCTCTGAAGGGCTCCAGGCTGGACCTGTCCTGCCATATGCAAAAAGGAAAAAAAATACAAGTAAGAATGGGTTTGCCCAGCTGTTCCAGATGCTCATTATGGGATGGGCAGCACCGGGCTGAGCTGATAACGCACGTTGTGGGCACAGCTGTGATGAGTCTGCCCAGCACCGACACGTTCCCTTGGGTGTTACCCGCTGTGGGCTCCATCCAGCCTGGGGAACACCTGGAGATGTCAGCCCAGATCCCTCTGAGGACAGCAGCAGTGTCCTGTGGATGCAGCTGCTTTTGGGAAGAGGGAGGAAACTGCCACTGAATAAGCTCAGTCCAAAGTAGGTCAGGCCCCCAGGGGCAGATTTTGAAATTGGCCCAGTGATCAATATGTCCTTAATTGCTTTTCCTCATCCCAGCGCCCAGTGGAGATCACAGGGGCCCAATCATTTACACCATCAGCAATTATTTTTTCTTTGCAGATTCTTCCTTGAGCCCTGGGAAATGTCCCCTGTGAGGCTTAAAAGCTCTGAGGATGACAAAATGAGAATGTTAAGCACACTGGGTGAATGGGGAGCACCTCTGAGCACCGTGACCCATCACTTCACCCCTAGAGACGTAAATGCCCGGAGTGAAGTCCCCAGAACTGAAATGATCTGAAAATCCCCAAGAAATGAAGCTTAGCATACCAGAAGGCACAACCAGATGACAGAAGTGCTTCTGGAAGTTCATGTTGGAGCACCATAACTGTGTGCAATGGGGGACTTAGCACTGAAGAACGCAAAATTGTAGGCGAAATCCTGGCTTCTGGTGGGGTCCTGGGGCTCTGCTGCCACCGGGACGCTAGAGCTTTGTAGGGAGGATGGGACAAGCTGCAAAAGCCATAAGTACCTAAAACAACAAGCAGTTTCCCCAGTCATTGCATTCCTCTGATCTGTGCTAACCTGTGGCAGCACGCTAAGATCGGGCCTGTGAGAAACTGCAAGAGTCGACAGCGTGAGAACAAGCATTAGTGGAAAAATACAAAAAGCATGTACTGTATGCTACGTGATACATCAAGGACAGGGGGGTATCTTGTGATAGACCAAAACATACTTTTATGGCAGTAACTTTGGTGAGAACACAAAATACAATGCTTATGTAATGACTAACTTAGCAAATCAGAAAATGCTTGAGCAAGCATTATAGCGAGTATAAATGCAAGCCTGACTTTGTAATTAATGTCTGTCATTTCACCTTACTGAGAGTCCATCCCTCATTCACTACACTAAACCAAGTGTTGTCATTACCACTTAAACAAATGGCTTCTGTCTGCAATTGTTAACCTGACGATATGTAAATCCTTCCAATTTTAGGTCAGTCTGACAAAGATAAGGGTGACTTGCAAAACACCTTATCAGAGAGACTGACCTTGCAGCTTTAGACATTTTGGAGCCCGCACAATTAGTTGAGTTTTGCTCTGACACATCTCAAGACTGTTGGATGCAGCGTCCTTTAGCTGAACGCTGCTCACTGTGTGCTGAAAGGATTATGTAATGCAATATGCAAGTTTGTAACCAATTGGCTTTTTAGAACTGCCCTGAGTGGTGATAAGATTTTGTATATAAAGGCTGTTATTTTCTTTCTGGAGTGCTGGCTCTATTCCAACATTCAGGCTTGCACAACTCTGTTATAAACAATATATCATCTCTGTGTGCTACCATTTGGCTTTTTTGCACACCAGGTGGCAGAACCCTGGTTTTGGGACAACATAAGGACATTGCCACGCAACTCCTAAAGCTGCAAGAAGGGCAGACAGTTGGCGCTGGGGAGCTGGGAAGGAAACTGACAGATCTAAGTGATGTGAGGTAGGAGCTTGCTTGGGAGTCGGCAGCAGTGTGGGTGCGTAAGGAGAGCTTCCATGCACTTTGATGTCAACCTGCAAGGGTAGATTATCATCCACATCAGCAAGGAAAGGTGTTCTTCTGGCTTAGCCTTTTGTGGGCTGTGCTATTTATAGCTTTTAACCTTTTTTCTTTTTTTTTTAAATGAATATCTAAGGGAGAATTTCTTCAGCCCATAACCAGTCTTACTGTCTGTGCTGGGCACATTTGTCCAAGCTAAGATAGTAGTTTTTTCAAAAGATGTCCCTTGTTTTTCCCTTTCTATTTATGGGTTTTGTGAACATGTGGCATCTTTGAGTGCCCAAGCCCCTCAGCACTAAGAGCCCTGCTTCACATTTCCTTACTACAAAACCAGTTCCAAGGAAGTAGCAAAGCTCCAAAAAGGCACAGGTAGCTCGTAGAGTTTCTAAAGACAGTTGTCCTCACCAGGGAGGGAAAAATGTGGGGAAGAAGAGGGAGGAGACTTTCTCCTGCTCATTCCTTGGGTTTCTCATGCTGTGCTGCTGAACAAGGCAACTCCACAGGGCAGCTTCACTGGAAACTCCTGGCTGTGAGAAGCTCAAGCTGCTTGTTCCACTGGTCTTGACTGGTGCCCACAGGCCCTTCCTGCTGGTCAAAGCAAAGCCAGCCTGTGCCATGGCTGGTGCTGGCTGCAGCACATGGCTTAGAACCGGCCAGCCAGGCAGGGCAGCGATTTATGAACACAGAGCACCCACTTTGAAGCTGCATCTAGTGGTTCCTTTGCCACGTTTCCATACACTGGCACAGTGATTTGCTAATTTCAAGAGCCATCAGGACAGGTCTCTATCAGTTGTTGCACACCAGCTGCATGCTCTTGCTGAACATTTGGTTTGGCATTTGCTTGGTTTCCTCTAGGAGCTGATGTTGGAGCCTTTGCTTAACTCTCTTTATGGTGATATATTGAGACAGCCCACCCAGAAAGTATTTAATTTTAGTGGTTTCTTCCCTACCAGCCTCTGCTTTGACAAGATATTTGCTGCTTCATTTAATTTCTAACTTATTTTATAATCTCTGTTAACAGCTCTTCTGCTCTGTGAGAGGCTGGCAGCTATTCCTCACTGAGAGCAGACAAGACAGGCAGAGATGTGACTTGTGGGACAGGCAGAAGCTGCTCTGCACCCTCCCTGTTCAGATGAACCCTGAAGAGAGGAAAGGCAATGCCCAAGAGCATTTTCTTTGCTGATATTAACTTTCCCATGTACAGAGCAGTGGGATGTAAGTGGGACTGGTTGCTCTGGCACAACTGGTTGGATGAGGAATGTGCTCAGGAAAGGGGCAAAGCAGGTTCTTACTGCAGGGACATCTGTTGAGGGTGTGCACACCAGACAGACAAGGACGGCAAAAGCCAAATAGCAGAATAATTTTTCCAACAATTTGCCTGGTTTTGGACCAGACGAATGTCACACAACTGGAAGTTATGCCTGCATGACATGACTTATTTGGTTCTTGATGAAGGTTTTACATATATTTCTCCTATTACTCCGATTTCAGGCCTCAAGTGTCTGATTTTTTAGTGACCGCTGCATAACGATATTTCCTTCCTCTCCACTGGTGGTTTTTCCTGCTCTCCTGACTTTCCTCCAGTGACTTTACAGAGTTAAGCAGCTGCGAAGCTGAGAGCAGGAAGCTTTCCCTCAGCAGACACCGCTCTCTGCCGTGCTGTGTGTCAAGCACAGTTGCCCAGTCCAGGTTTTCAGTCTCCCTCTAGACATTGTGCAATACAAGCCATAAGAACATGCTGGACTTCTTAATGTGGAGGATGAGAACTGGATTTTCAGGAGAGCTGAGGGACAGACTTCCCCGTCTTCTGCAGAGCTGGGCTCTATTGTATTTTCTTTATTGTAAGTCTTTTCAGGCTGGTTTCATAGTATCTACAGTGATGGTGTTCAGCTGAGCCTGGAGAGGAAGGGTGCAGATTCAGTGTTAATGATTTGGTTCATGGGCCACTCAGTCCAACACTTTGTTTGCTGATTTGATACCCGCTGGAGCTGTGTCCAGCCTGCCCATTTTCCTGGGAGTTTCTCTGACATTGTCTCAACCCCCAGAGGTCCTCCTGGCATAACTTCTGTCTCAGAGCACTCTAATCTTGCACACACCCCAATGAGATCCAGAGCTTTCAATAGGGCAGTTGATGGTCCTTTAGCACTGTGCCTGTCCTGAAGTACACACTTGGTCAGTGCTGGCAGTGACAGCCCTGGGGCACAGTGACTCCTCATGTTCACCTGTCATCTTCCCCGCAGGGGTGGCAGGATGGGTCAGACCGCCTGTCAATAGAGTCAAGGAGGTGCCCAGGCCCAGAGAAGCCTCTGGACCATGCTCGTAGTGACCAGAGCCAGCGCTTACCAGGCTATGAAATGGGGCCCCTGCTACAGACCCCCCTGGAGTGGTCTTGGAGCAGCGGGACTGCGAACAGACCCTCCCCTTAGATCAGGGACGCCATCTAAGGAGACTTTTGCAGGATGGATAGCCCTCATCTTCTCCTTGGTGACTGATTATTTCTTCTGGATATACCCCTGAGTGAGCACTTGCCCTCCGCGACCAAGCAATTATTTCTTCTGGTTACCCTTGCGTGAGAGAGGTCTGTTCTTCTGAGTGGGTGTGTGCAGGTTCATTATTCTTGTGTGGTTGTGTGGTAACAATATCCCCAACTGGTACATCAAACCTGAAGTTTATTGAATGTTGCTGGAGTGCTGACTGATTTTGGATCCCCCCCCACTGCTTGCATTGGTTTCTGTTATTTGGTTTTGGTCTGTCATTTGGTTTTAATTCTCAATTAAAGTTTGTTTAAGCTTAATATTTGCTTGGAGTCATTTTGGGGTGCCTCCATAGCACTCAGCAAGACCTGGGAATGTTATTTGCCTCAAGCTTTTGTCCAAGAAGTTCTGCTTCTTAATCCGTGTTGCAAAGATGAGATATTTCCATGGAAATGGTTGTCAAGCACTGGCACAGGCTGCCCAGGGAAGTGGTAGAGTCACTGCCAAATTAATGTATACTGTGATTAAGTTGCGAAGAACTTACCCGTCATTAAGGAATACATATGATGAATGCTTTCTAACTACCTGCCAAACAAGCGGATATTTTCCACGTCTTAGATTCTCTTGCATGACAAGCTAGAGACAGAAGATTAAGTGCTATATTGTTTAGAAGCAGAGTACTTAGCTTATGTTTAACTAGAAATTAATAGGTGCATTGTAAGAAAGAAACTAATCAGTTATTTATGTAAGTGAGCACTAATTGTGCTTGTGCGAAAAGCTGCCAACGTCGAGATGTCAATCAGCGGACACCTGAGAAGACCCTCAGAAGCCCCCGAAAGAGACTGTGGTACCGGTAAAAGGACGTGAGATGGCAGCAAAGATTGTGAAATAACCAGCTCCACCTTGTTCTTATGTTTATGCAATCATTGCCTGGTACAGGTGTATTGTACGTTAAAAATTCTTTAAAAAAATTGTAATTAATATGCAATAATTGTGTCGATATAAGCAATGCAAGAGCATCCAGTCGCTGGAGCACTTATGGAGGATGATCCCCAGTGCTCCCCAGCTCTGTCAATAAAGAATGCTGCTTAACAACTCTCCTGTTCTCCATGACCTTTCAAAGATGATGGAGAGCGGCTCAGCAATCACATCTGCCAGATCTCTCAGCACTTGTGGCTGCATCCCATCAGGGTCCATGGATTTGTGGATACCCAGTTTGCCTAAATGACCTCTGAACAGATTCTCCTCAACCAAGGGCAAGTCTCCCTTTCTCCAGACTTCCTCTCTCAACTCCAGGTCTGGGATTCCGGAGGGTTGGTCTTAGCACTAAAGAGAGAAGCAAAGAAAGCATGTGGTAACTTCACCATCTCTGTATCTTCCACCACCAGGGCACCCACCTCATTCAGCAGCGGACCTACATTTTCCCTAATCTTCCTTTTGCTGCTGATGTACCTGAAGAAGCCCTTGAACAACTAGGACATCAAGAAGGGCTCCTCAGGAACAAGCTGCTTCTGTTTGAAACTTCCCAGAAGGGTGCGACCTGCACCCCTCAGCATTTTCAGGGATCAGAGGTAAGGACAGCAGTCGCCTTCCTTAGCATATGGGCTGTTCTGATAGCCAATACAATCGTAGTTTCATTCAGCAGGAAAGAGGTCATTATTAGTAATAGCTGTGAACATTTCTTAAGAAGAAACTTGTTCAGATAATATTCTTAATGTAATGCATGCTCAGGATAGCCTCTAAAAGGGCCTTCTGCTCTTCCCACGCAGGCCTCATCCACTACAAGAATGTTCTGAGCTCATTGCTGGAGCTTTCTATGCAATTCAGTTATTGTTATTCCAAAATAACTACCAGAGAGTGTAGAAAATGTCACATAGTGTTCAAATGTGTCCATCTTCCAGGAAAGAAGAAACTAATTTATATTACAACATGGCTCACTATTGCTCTGTAGAAAGAGATGCTCACCCTTGCAGGAATAAGAAGAAGACCAAATTATTTCCAGAACTGCTCACTATCACGAATTTTATTGGTTTATACTGACGTAAATTCCCAAAGTATTCACTTTCAGGGTAACTGCAAGACATATTTCCTCCCCAGATTGTAAAGAAGTACTCTGAGGACAGCTTTTATTGCATGCAGTATGTTTTGGAATGGTTTGTTTTCCTTCTACTTTTTATTATGGAAGCTGCTGTTGTTTAGCAACAGCCCTACTGAATTCCTCACCCTGGGGGCTGGTGGGAGAAACATAAACTTAACCAGACATTCTCCAACTCTCTGGTTCTACTACAATGCTCAGAAATGACCAAAAGAGGTGGTCTACAGCAGCAAGAGTAACAAAACAACAACAAAACCACAAAAAAAACCCAAAACAAACCAAAAACCAAAAGATAAATTAATCACTCTAGGTAGTCTTGAAAAGTGTAAGGCAGCATCCTTAATAACATGGTACAAGACCTCTCACTGGAAAAGATAGGTGCTCTGTAGGAGCTGCAGCTCAGAACAGGAATGACAGTGAAGCATCTTTTGTCGGAGTTTGGGAGTATCAGTAAGATTTAGCTTTCATTCGCTCCAGGCTCAAAAGTCCAGCTTGTGACTGGCAGACAGAAGCCATCTAGACTGGGAGATGAGGCACTTCATAGAGATGATGAGGGGAGGGAAGGGCATGAGATCTTGCTGGCCAGGTACCACTTTATTAACAAAATAGTGGGGAGACGGGGAAATTTCCTTGCACTTTTTCTGATGAGACTGGCAAATGGGCTCAGCAAGTGAGGTAAAAGTCTTCTTTAAAGCCCTCTGCCCATCTTCCCCAGATCATAGAATCATAGAATAATTTTGGTTGGAAGAGATCCTTAAGATCATCGAGTCAAATCATAACCTACATCTAGCATGAAACCATATCCATGCAAACCTCATCTAAATGCCTTTTAAACACCTCCAGGGATGGTGACTCCAGCACTGCCCTGGGCAGCCTGTTCCAATGCCCCACAGCCCTTTCCAGGAAGAAATTTTTCCTCATATATAACACAATCTGAACCTTCCGTGGTGCAACTTGAGGCCGTTTTCTTTCATCCCATCACTTACTACTTGGGAGCCGAGCCCGACCCCCCCTGGCTCCAAGCTCCTTTCAGGCAGTTCAGAGATCAGAAGGTCTCCCCTCAGCTCCTGTTCTCCAGCTGAACCCCCCAGGTCCCTCAGCCGCTCCCATCACACTTGTGCTCCAGCCCCTCACCAGCTCCGTTCCCTTCACTGAACTCCCTCCACACCTCAATGTCTTTCCTATAGCGAGGGGCCCAAAACTGAACACAAGTGTGTTACAAAACAATTAAAGTAAACCAATCATGTAATTCAGGCTGTTGGCTGAATAATTTGGGCGCCCAGGAGGTTTTCTAGAATGGTGATATAAATAAAAATGCAAACTATTAATGTGGTTTGACACATCACTTTGAAATCCCTCAGGTATTTTGTGATGAAAGTGTCAACTCTTTTACACATTTTATGTAACAGAATTTGTAAAAAAAAAAAGGTTACTACAGCAATGAATTGTCATATTTGTACGGTGTGTTGATCCTAGAAGTACCAGGAGTAAGTTTTAAAGCTTACCTTAGAAGGACAGGGTTTGGTCTCGGTCTCCCCCCTCTGAAACTATCAGGTTACTTCCACTGGTTGCACTTGCTGCCGCCCTGGCAAAGGGGACCCTTGACAGGCAGATTCTTGGTTTTCCTCGTGGGATCCTTCTGTCCCTCACATTCAGCCGTCACTGCTCCGTCCACTGGTCTGATTCCAACAGGACAGGCACTGGCTGCATTTTGTAAGGGTCCTGATCTTCTCTGTGTATGAGGAGTATTTTGAAAATGTGACAAATATGACTTTGATTTATCACGGGAGTTTGTGCCAAGCCAGTATCTGTTTTTGACAGGGTAAATAGTTGCCTGGAAAAGCAAGGTGCAATGTCTCTCATCTCTCTGGAACTCATCAAAGATTTGGTGCAGGGCAACAGAAAAAACTATTTCTTCTGTTTAAAGTGGACATTTTTACAAATGCTATAAGTGATGGATACGGGGAGGGGTGAGGAACTGAGTAAATCAAATTAACGAATACCAGTGTTCAAAGGGGTTCTGTGTAGCCAGCCACAGGTGATTAGTGAACTCCCTTGAGGATCAAGTGTGGGACTGTTCACTTCTAGTTTCAGCACTAGAAGAGGACCTCACCCAGAACAGTGTGTAGTAGCTTCACCAGGCAAGATGGGAAGAGATGTTAACACAAGAGGAAATGGATATGAAAGCTGCTTGTAGTTCTCTCTAAAGAGTGAGAATATTGCTTTTTTAAAAGGAATAATAGTGCAGAAGATCTAACTGCTTTCACAATGTAGTAAAAAAAGAAAGAAGATGAAATTCCAGCAGGTCTCTTCCAGTCTTCCTTTTCTTTCAACAATAAATGATCCCTAATTTCATTCTAATAATAATGTACCTTCCAGTACAACTTACAACTGAAACTAGTCTGTGTTTCTTGAAGGAATGTTCGAGCACTGCCGGATGTAAAATTCACACCATAGGATATGCTCAATAGCAGGTGAGGAGCGAGTGCGTTTCCACCTGTAAACATCAGAACCAAGCAGTTGCTCTTCGGCATCTTCCACACCCTGTGGTGCCACACGTGCGGTCTGTTGCTTTCAGATTTCCATCTAATTCTGACATTGTGGGATTATGGAAGTTAAACCAGGGACTGTAGGTTTCTCATAAACAATTAAAAAAAAAAAAAAAGCAGTGGAGATTAAAGGGAAAAGCTCCCATTTGTTTTACCATGAATTGACTTTAGATTGACTGTGCTTTCATAGAAAAGGGAGGCTTAAACTCACTAGTTGTTTTCCTAATGGTGGAAAATTTGGCACTTTGGAGGGTTTTTTTACAAAGACAACCCATGACACCCAATGGTGGGCCGGGGCTGAGCCCCAGCGTGGAGGAGAATGCTGGGCCGGCTGCCCGGGGACTCAGGCCGACATTGACTCCGCGTATTCCCACAACGCTGGAGGCTTGTGGTTCATCAATCAGTTAGAAAAGTTGTTGGGTTTGGTACGATGGATGAGGTTGAGCAGGGTGGCCAGGAGCACTGCAGGAAGGGCAGAGCAGAGGGACAAGCGCCGGCTGAGCACCTGCCACAGGAGCTGGCAGCGGGTGCGAGGGATAGAGGGAACTAACGAACTAATACTTTAAGGGTTAACCACATAATGAGTGCCTAGTTTAGAGCTTTATGTAACCAATTATGATAAGAAAAAACAGAGCCTCGTTGAATGCAAAGATAAGAAGTCTTGCAGAACCCAGCTGTATCCTTGAGGAGACGAGATAACGAAGATTTTCAGCAAAAGGGGGGACACCAATCTGGTTTCAACTGACTTGGCAGTTTGGGTTCCAGCTAATTCAGCATAATGAGCCAAAGGTAAAAAGTTCATTGTGACGAAGCTGAAGGAGCTTCATCCAAAGACCCCAAAGACCCTTCTCAGGAGCCCCAGGTGGCACCGGGCAGGCGCAGCAGAGGGCCAGGGAGGAGACTATGGAAATGATTTTAATGAAACCACCTTCTCGGGGAAAGGTTATGAATATGTATAGGCGTTCCTGGGGTTACTATGAATATGTACCACCGTACTGTCTTTAAACGCACCTCTTATTGTTAGAAGGTGCGCATGAATGGTGGAAATAAACACAGTTGCTTCATAAGCTTGCCGGTTGTAAAGTTTCAAGTTTCATGAATGTAAAGGTTGCCAAGTTGTTTCCGCGCGTCACGAGCAGCGGCGGAGCGGCGGGGCGGGCCCGGGCTCGGGAGCCGCCTCGCTGTCCCGGCCGCACGGGTGCAGCCGCCGCCCGCCCGGGGGTCCCGCTCGTGGGAGCGGCCTCCGCCGCCCGCGGCGCTGGGAACCGGAGCGCCCGGGAGCAGCGGGCTGGACGCGGTTCAACGGGGCAGTGCGGGGCGGGCCGGCGGGGCAGCCTGTGCCCTCCCCGGGGCCGCACTCCCCGCCCCGCTGCGGGCGGGGCGCCGGGCTGCCCATGGCAACGGGGCCTCGCGTCCCGCCGGCCGGGCCCCGAGCAGCGCCCGCGGGGCTGCCATGGCGGTGGGCGCCGGCAGAGTGTCCAGCCAGCCGGCGGCTGAGGGCGGAGAGGCGGCGAGGGCGGGCGGCTGCGGCCCCTACCCCGGGCAGGGCCTGTCTCGGGGGCCGGAGCCCCGCGAGGTAACGCTGCTCCGGGGGCTGAGCCTCGTCCCTCCCGCTCCGGTGCCGCCCTCTGTTGCTGTTACCACCATCATGTTCTTTTGTGGATTACAGAGATACGTGGGACAGCTGTTTATGGGTCACCGCCATGGGAAGGGAAGTTGCTACTGGCCAGATGGTTCAAAATTCACAGGAGGTCTTTATCTTGGCCATGTAGAAGGCTATGGGACCCTGGAATGGAACGATGGCAGAAAATTTCAGGTAACTGGAAAAATGCTGTGCTAATACTGTGATTTCCTTGCCTTTCAAAGTCAGCGTAGGTACAGGAGAATGTGAGTGTGGGTGTTTTTCAAGCAGCTCCCATGGTGTTTTGGTTCTTTAGAGTAAAACTCTTGTACTTTAATTTCCAGTGAGTTAGGGTGCTATTCACAAAGGCTTAGTTTCTGCTGTACTCAACTTTTGCATGGGGAAATATGGCAGGAGATTATCATAGTATTATAGAATCATTTAGGTTAGAAAAAGCCCCTAAGATCATCAAGTCCAACTGTAAACTTGACATTGCCACCACTAAACCATGTCCCTGAGAACCACATCTACACACCTTTTGAAGCCCTCCAGGGCTGGTGACTCCAGCACTGCCCTGGGCAGCCTGTTCCAAGGCCCCACAGCCCTTTGGGGAAGAAATTGTTCCCCACATCCAACCTCAACCTCCCCTGGCGCAGCTTGGGCTGTTTCCTCTTGTTCCGTCGTTCGTTTCTAGAGAAAAGAGACTGACACCCACCTCGTTACAACCTCTTTTAAGGTCGATGTAGAGAGTGATAACATCTCACCTCAGGTATTAAACAGAAGTGGCCCCGATACTGAGTCTTGGGGACACCGCTTGTAACCGTGTGCCAACTGGATTAGACTCCATTTACCACAACCCTTTGGGCCCGGTAATCCAGACAGGTTTTTACCCAGCAAACACTGCGTGCATCCAAGCCATGAGCAGCAAGGAAATGGTGTAAAATCTTCACTAAAATCTAGGTAGACAACATCCACAGCCTTTCCTTCATCCACTAGGGAAGTCATCTTACCATGGAAGGAGATCGTGTTAGTCAAGCAGGACCTGCCTTTCACAAACCCATGCTGGCTGGGCCTGATCGCTGGGTTGTGCTGTGTGTGCCTCGGGATGGGACTCGAGATGATCTGTTCCACGACCTTCCCCAGCACCGAGCTCAGACCAACAGGCCTGGAATGCCCTGGATCCTCCTTCCAGCTCTATGCTGTGACACCATCTGTCCAGAACGAAAAATATGATGCCTGGAAAAGTTTCTCCTGGTATCGGATGTATAAGATTCAAGTATTTATTCTTCATCTTTGATGAAGAGCTTATTAGTTAGACAGTACTCTCAAGAGTCATGTTAGGATGCCAGCAATATGAAACTGGAAGAATATTTAATTTATTAAAGAAACTGTGGAGATAGACAGAAATCTGAAGTGTCTGGGTAGCTAGTTGTCTGTTTTATGTCATGTTGAGACCTGATGTTGCTTGTAGAAGCCAGAAATGTTATTTTCTAAGAGCTTGCAGTCCTTCTTTGTTTCCTTAGAAGGTATATTTGAAAAGTCCCAAGCACAGGGGCACACTGCCCACCCCTTCCTACCGATCCCTGGGTACCTCTGCAATTCAGAGAGTATACAAAGAAACAACGTAAGAGTCTTTGCATTGAGGAGGTGATCTACAAGAACGTAACATTCTTGCTGAACGCTGATAACGTGGCACTAATTATGGATTTAGGAGAGCTTTAATTTGAGTATATGATGTATAATCTAAAGCTAGGGGAAAAATAGAGAAGGTCCAGATCATAATCATGCTCAGAATTTTATTCTTGCCAGTGGTTGTGCTTTTCTCCTTCTCCTTTGTAGCTAAACAGCTCAATGTGAAGTTGCTAATTTTTGCTTCAAATAGCTGGTTTGAGGTTGTGATAGCTCCTTGTGGACCTGTATTGAATCAAATGTGTGATCCAGATATGCATGAGCCAGCTTAGATTTGGTAATGCTCATGCCTTACCTACCGAACTAGATACCCTTGTAGGAAGACCCAATCTCCTGTCCTATAGAGCTTTATTTGATACTGAGACTCTTCTGTTGGCATGTCATGTTTGCAACACTATAGATACCCTAAATATTGTTACCATTGTAAGAAAAGAAATAACTATCATTTCCAGAATCTGTGTTTGTGCAGTTGTTTGTCAGACGTGTTTGTTTTGTTAGGCAAGAAAATCTAACTAAAAATCTGCCCTGGCCGCAGCATGGCTCAATGATCTGCCATGGTTTAGCCCAGCCAG
This sequence comes from Columba livia, assembly GCF_036013475.1. Classification (NCBI taxonomy): domain Eukaryota; kingdom Metazoa; phylum Chordata; class Aves; order Columbiformes; family Columbidae; genus Columba; species Columba livia. The sequence continues at coordinate 11,244,699 of NC_088620.1, forward strand.
CAACTAAAACCATGTGCTGGTGGCTCATCCCTCCCCCTGCCCCAGGGGATGGGGAAGAGAATCGGGAAACAGAGGCAAAACTTGTGGGTTGGCATAAAACCAGTTTAACAGAAAGCAAAAGGGAAAAGATAAACAATAACAATCACAACAATGAAAGAATATACAAAAGGAGGGATACACAATGTAGTTGCTTACCACATGGCAGCACTGGTGCACAGTCTGTCTCCGAGTAGTGATCCCTCTGGCAGCGATCATGAACTGACTGCAGCTTGTGCTTGAACGCGCATTTGCTGAACCCGACCCTGTCCCAGAACAACAGAGATTTGTCACCAGCCTCAGACCGAACACAGTTGTGCTGCACTGCCCATCCTGGAGCACAAAAACTGCCCCAGCCCAGAACAGTGGCCGAGCAATGAGCTCCCTGCCAGCTCCCCCGCTCCGCACTGAGCACGATGTCCTGTGGTGTTGAATAGCCCTTTGGCTACTTTGGGTCCAGTGTCCTGGCTGTGCCCCCTCCAGCTTCCTGTGAAGATTAACTCTATCCCATCTGACCCAGCACAAATCTAAAACTGGTCCAATAATAAAATAAAATCTTCCTTGTGCCCTGAAACCATCAGGAAGTTTCATCTAAGCATTACATCCCACTGCAGTTAAGTTCAGGGCCTTCCACTGTTCTTGTTTGCTATTAAATGGACCAAAGTGAATGTGAAGGGTTTGCTGTTCAGTTTGGCTTCAGCTGTTGGTGCTCTCAGTAGGAATTGGACCAGTAAGGCCAGAACCAGCCAGATTAAATAGAAACCAGGCTTTAACTGCACAAACTGTTTGATCTCTGATTGATACTAATGAGTGTACTTGTTTCTTAAGGGGCTGTACAAATCCGATGAGCGATTTGGACCGGGGATTGAGAGCTATCCCGATGGCTGTCAGGACGTTGGCTTGTGGCTCAGGGATCATTTAATTAAACTATGTACTGAAGTACCTGGTCATTTTTCTCTCTTGGATTATCCAGCACACCACAGATACATTGATGACAATTCTGAAAAGAAGCATATTTCAGTTGAGGAAGACCTGTTTCTCCGTAGCTATAAACATCTCCCTTTTGATGATAAGGATATTTTTCCTGAAGGAGTCTTTGCATATTCTCGTAACACAGATCATCTCACTTTGACTCACTCCTTCTTGGAAGAGTGTGATGCTCGATATTTTCGGAACACCCCAAAGCTGCCTGAGGAAGACCCTTGGCCTGTTGCAAATGTGACCCCTCTACTGGTTAGGATGCAAGTGCATGTTTATAAGCACAGGTAACTATTGATGATTTTTTTATTATGTATGGGTTTTTAGAAATTTTTGTCTATGGATGTTCATTATTTTTAAATTTACGTTGCAGGATAAAAGCTGCACTCCAGATTGTTTTTTATGGTTTTACATTTACAAGTTGCCAATAAGGATTTTTTTAAAAAGTAAAAAGCAACATATTAATCTCTCAGTTCACCAATGTTATGCCTTTAAGTTAAACATCAGCTTTATCCTGGTTATACCTATAAAAATAGTCTCATTACTCATTAGCATGTCAGAGTTTTTGGAAGTCCAGTTTTGAGAGGAGTTGGGAGGTGAGGGCTGGAGGGGCCTTTCTGACCTTCCCTATTCTGAGGGTGGAGTGTCTTGCGTAGAGGTAGAAATATGGAGAAACATAGTACCAGATTGTCAAAAGCTCTGAAAATATGGCCAATGATACCTTTTTTGGTTGTCTTGACTCTTGTTCTCCTTCAAGGCCATGCAAAACAGACTGCAGCAAATCTACAGCCTGTAGAAGTGCCAGCTGCACGGCAGTTTTTGTGTAGCTTAGTCCTTGTATGTGGAGCTGCTCTTTGGGCCCACAGAGTATTTCCTCGTTCGCTTTTTTGATAGGAACACAAGCTACATAGACATATTTTATAGTCATATTTAAAGCAGATGATGTAAACTAGATCATAAACAGATGTCATGAGCGTGCATGATAAATTGGTTCATAGAAACACGTGGTAGTTAAATTTTGTCATTTTAGTAGGTGTCTGATGGCCGGGCAATGCGTTAATTGCTGTGTAGCCAACACCTCTGTGCTGCTTCCAGCCTCCCAGACACTGGTTTGCCTTTCTGCCATTGATGTAAGCAACTTACACTGTCTGAAATAGTTCTTAAAATTATAGCTGGCTTTATTTTCCCATCTTGCTAACCGACATATTTTATTCTTGATCTGTTTTTTCTTTAGCTTCTGTAGTGGTCTGAGAGTACCTGGCTGCTTAAACGTGCCATATGTTTTTCTCCTTTCGAGGTGCTGTCAAGTGGAGTTCACTTCAAATGTCAACCTCATTCTCAGTGGGGTCCGCGGTACTTACGGGCCTCCAGGCCCCAAGGAACTCGCCTCAGAGCAACTAATTAAGAAGGCGGCAAGAGGAGACTATGAAGGGGTCTGTGCGATTCTGAGGAACGGGCTTGTTCACCCAGACATCGCTGACAAACACGGATACACAGCACTTGCTGCTGCTGCTGTAAGACTCTTGACTCTTTACCACACTATGAGAAAACTCCTGGTATGGTAGGCTGGGTTAAATTTTTGTCCTTTCATTATATAGTATGAAAGCATTGTTCAGTAAACAGGAAAACCAGAAAAGCGATGTGGCATGAGTAGTATCTGTAATGACTGGTATCCTGCCAAACCTCGAAGTAAATAAATAACCTAAAAGAAACTGTTCAGTAAATATTAGAGATTATTTCAAGTGTCAGGTTTAATTTCAGGTTATGATTATGCAGCGGACTAGACCTGTGTTCTCAGATGTGACTGGGCCTTTATTATTGTTTTCTTCTAGTCGACATCAGAGTCAGACAGAATTGTTTTGGTTTTGCTGGAAAGTGGCAGTGGCCAGAAACTGCGTGCATGGATTCCATTTCTGCCCAACTCCCCTTTTCCTTCACACCCTTTTCTGCTGCCTCAGTACTCAGCATTCATTGTAGCTGGCCAGCAAAACCTAGATGCTAGTTTAGAGCACTGATTTTCTCCTGTAGCCATCTCAGTCTGTTTGCCTGTTTGCTTCAATTACACGGTTACACAACATTTAATGTAAGAGTGTAAAATCAGCACAAACCCCAACAAAGTCTGTAACTCCAGAGTTTGCCTTAAGGCTCCGATGTAGGTTTACTATTCAGACTCCATTTGGCCCTTGAAACTGCTTGTACGTAGGGGGCTTTGGTGAACAAATTCTGTCAGATTACTGCTCCATAGCAAAGAGAACCAGCAGAGCGAGGGTGCTGGGTTAATCATAGCGACACAAAAATCCAGAGTGCATAAGGGTTAAAAAAGATTGAGCTGCCTCTTCTCACACACGAGGATACTGATTGAAGCTGAGTAAAAGCTTAACATTAACAGATTCTTTGATAAGAAAAGCTATCCAAAAGAAAATACCTTCTGTAGCCATCTCAGTCACATTGGTCTCTTTTTGTGCATGAATCTGCACTGAATTCCTGTGAAATCCAGCTGAAAAATGCATGTTTTGAGCCCTGTAAGACATGGTTCAGTATTGTGTTTCTATTTTGTGGGAAATATAAATTGGAATTAGCTAACCAGCGTAGAGCATCACCACTTTAAAACTGTGTTGTCAACTCTTTCCATGTCAAAAGCTGGAAATGTCTGCTTATATGCGCAATATGTTTTTCCCCTCTGCAGGTTCACTGCCACAATGACATTGTCAATCTTCTTCTTGATAGTGGAGCTGATGTGAATAAGTGCAGTGATGAAGGATTATCTGCTCTCTCCATGTGCTTTATTCTTTTTTATCCAGAAGAGTCTTTTAAGGGTAATATCGCTGAGAGGAACTTGCACAGCTACAAGGTTCATTTACTTATAATCTAAAATGACAGAATCATAATATATTGTTTCCTGTAAACCGTAAACTTGCTTTTTAAATTTACTGTGTATACTCCCTAGTAAAAGTCAGAATTTTTGTATATGTTGCACTCTGAGGATGCAGAATAATCTGTACTCTCCCTGCTGACTTCCAGCTCAAAGGACCAGGCTCTGAATTTCCTGTACAGGAGCAAGATAAACATTTTGTAGTACAGACCTGGGAATGGGAAAGAAAATTAAAGCAAGAGTATCAGAAATCATCAAGCAGCATGTGAACACTGATAAAAAATGGGTCTGGGCAGGAACTGTGTGGTCTCTGAAATGTTTTGGTGGAGTCTAGAAATGGAACGGAACTGCTGAGACTGTCACATGAGGCTGGACAGATTGTGGCCCATGCCTTGAAGAAACTTGTTGGAAATTAAGTACCAAATCATCCTTGATTGCTCTGAAGTTGCTGTTTGAGTTCCAGGAGCGTGTTCAGTTGGTCACCCATTGCTAAAGTTGCGAGGCTTTTATGTGAAAGGGAGATGGAGGTGCTCCAAAGTACACCGAAAATCAATGTGGAGCTATTGCCTCTCACGTTGTTGGTAATATGAGGTAACTGGGAGTAGAGAGAGGATCTTCCTGCATTGGTTTGTGTCCGTCACAGTCTCTGAAATTCCACAAGGTAAACGTACGTCACTTTCACTTTGAATACGCATCTGGATTTGGAAACATCTGCTTCGTAATCCTAGTTCCAGATTCTTGTGCAAACTAATGCAGGTTGAAAATCTGTCTTGTTTTATTTCAGCATTTCAGCATTCAGTATACTGGAAGAATCTTTTAACTGTTCTAAACGCGTTTTAGACACCATGGAAACTGAAGAAGAAAAATATTCCATTATTTTAAGAGGGTTTTTTAAACAAACAAACAAACAAAAACCAACCTTAGTTACAATTACTAAGTTACAAGAATAACTAAGTTACGAGAACTTAGTTACAATTTATTTCTAAATGATTTCCCTACCAGTTGTTAACAAAATTCCATCATCATTATGAGCTGTACTGTTTTACTGTTCTGATGTATTAATATGCTGAGTTGTGCTTTGGAAAAAGATTTTTAAAAAGTTTTTGTAACCTCTTTCTTTTTTTTCAAATCTTTAAGCGGAAGGAACAATCAGAATCCTCTGAAACAGTCAGTGTGGCTGAAGGCACGATCTCAGAGTAAGTTCATGCACTACAAATGGGAGACCAACTCTCAGAAACCTTTTTGAACACAGAAAGTAACAGTATTTCACAGAAATGTGCATCCACTGCAGGGAAAGATTCATCTGTTTGTTTAACTGGGCAAATCTTGTTTTCATGTCAGTAGAAGCCGCTCACTGTTTATACACTCAAACGTCATTCATGGCAGCGGTGGCAGAGATTGCAGCTGAAAAATGTATTTCAAGCAAAGGACGCGATGCTTGAACAAGACAAGATTCTTGTTAGCGGAGTGTGAAACGCTGCTCGGTGTGCAATGGACACTGCAGCGTAGTGTAGACGTGAGGAAGGGGAACACTTTAGCTTTATTTCTTGAAGTCTTGACTCATATGAACTTGCTCATTGTTTTCTGCCGCTGTCCGTTCAGTGCCAACTGAAATGTAGTCCAGCTGGTTTGCCTTCATGGATCTTTGGAAAGAAAGTTTTGCTTTTTGCTTTGTTTACAGACCAGTCAGCAAAGATGTCAGAATTTCTGTGTTCGGTTTTATGGAGTGCGGGTCATTTCTATATCTTAAAACTCCTAAACTGGAAAATTCTGGTTGGCCTTCTGCCCTTAAACCATTACATTTCACTTCGGTGACACAACCTCCCACCTCCTGTTGTCTGAAATGTTGTGGTATTGCGTGCTGTTCATTGGAGTGTAAAGATCCATTAAAATAGGGTTTGTAGGTAAAGCTGAGTTAACACAATGCCTGTGTATGGGGATATAGCGGAAGATTTGGCGAGGAGGTTAGTTAAATGTAAATACGCTCAAGTGACTTGCACCTGTCTGTAGAAAAAGCACATATATCACACTAATTGTTTTACTGGCCTTGTGTGCTTGATGAGTAGAACCTGTGTTAGATAACATAGTCCTGTGAGAAACCCTAGGCACCTTATCACTATGTCTGAGATTCCTGCTTTGTTGTGAGAAAGAGCGGGAGGCTGTGCCTGCCTGAAGCCGTGAAATACAGGCGAGCTCAGCAGGCCCAGTGACCTTCCAGCAAGGCTGGGAGACCAGCGCCTGCGTCCCCACTGCTGTCACCTCTGCCTGGGAGCTCAGGTGCAGCTTCGGAGATCCCCCAGTAGAGAGGGAACTAAAATAAAATTGGCTCTTTGCAATGCATTCGTGGCCTCTGGCTCTTCTTGCAACGTGCCTGCATATGTGTACACAGCCTGAAAAGATGAGTCTAGGCTGAGAACACATTGCGATAGTTTTTGGGTGATTTCCAAGTGCTCTTTGCCTCTTGTGTTTGTTTTTGTTTGTGTTTGGTGGGGGTTTTGGTGGTTTTGGTTTTTTTGCTCATCTGTTTTTGTTGTTTGTTGTTGTTGTTTTGGGGGGGAGTGTGTTGTTTTGTGTGTGTCAGACTGTTTTTGGGATCTGTGTGGATAGTTTGCCTCCATGGAAATGCAGATGATACTGTTCTAGTCTGGCATAGCTCCTGTTCCAGCGCTTGTTTAAAGGAAACGTGGTACCTTTGTTTTCTTGAGATGGATGCAGGAGGTATGATTGAGGAAAGAACCTTCAAGGAGTCTTTGAAGGAAGGAGGAGTCAGTTTCTTTCATTGAGCAAGTCTAAGACTAGATTTTTATACGTGAGTGACTCGTGGAGGCGCAGAGAACCTCGCCTGGCTTTGTCTGTTTCCGCACAAGGGCTTTTCATGACCACAGGGCCTGCTGATACACTGCTGGGATACGCGGCTGTTCTGTCCCCTCTCCGGGTCATCCCGTTGTTGCCTGGGGACTGTAGGGCAGTAGTGATGTGTCCTGAGGCTGCTGTGTCTTCCGTCTGCTAAGTTACAGTTTTCATGTCTATAACCTGGGGGGTCATTTCAGTCCACAAGCTGTTAGAGTGTTCTTGGAAGGTGCTAATAAGTTACTCTGGTATTTTCCATGTCATTCTAGATGACAGAAGAGATGGGAAACAATCCAACTGCTGCTTCGCCGAGGTGCAGATCCCAACGCGTCCTGGGTCCCACCACACCTTCTGTTCTTTGCTGTTAAAGCTGCAGATGCAGAAGCAGTGAAACTCCTCTTGGAAAGGGGAGCCAGGAGTGATGTGCGGCTGCCATCCAAGGTTTTACTCGATTATAATTCATAACATGGGATTCTAGATGTGTACTGCAGCTTCAGTGCCCTACTGTAAAATATACTGCTTGTCAGAATCAGCTTTAGAATGGCCAGAAAGCTGTTTAAAGCAATTATCCAGTTCAAAGATATTTTTTTTTTTTAATAGAAAGGAGTCAAAGCTCCTTACTCTCCAAGTATTTGTTTCTCATTATGTTTCATAGCTGCCAGGCTTGTGAGTGGCTGGGGAATAGTTGTGAAGCTGCTCCTCAGATTGGTACTAGCTGTTGTAGTGTCTGGGACCTTTAGTGTCCTACAGTCCTGTAACTCTAGGCTCTGTGTTTATGGTGGCTGTTTGTGGGACACAGCATGCAGGAAGAGTGAGCTTGGACTATTCGTTGAAAAAATATGTCACACTGTTTAAGTGCCACTTGTGATAAGCAGGAGTCTTAATGCAGTGTTTGTGTTTTCAGTTAGGGGGGTTAACTCCTCTCCACATAGCCGCCTCAATTCCTGGGCAGGAAGGGGTCCAGATAACACAGCACCTCCTGCATTCTGCCCCGGATCCTAATGCGAGGGCAGAAGATGGAAATGAGATATACGGCCCAGACAAGGTATGTTGGTTTTTGAGCTCATCTTCCTTCAGCTATTGAAATTCAGATTGCACAGGACCCAAGCAGGGAGCTGAGATTCCTGCCTGCTTGATTGCACAGCGAAATCTCTGTATCGCACCAAAAGAACTTAAAAAAAAAAAATAAAAAAGAAAAAGCCACTTGAGGTCTATAGTATTGGCTTGTAGTAAACATATGTTCTGATGCTCCAGAGCGTTTTGCTATAATGCTTTTTATATGGCAGAGTTTAGAAGTCTCTTGTGTGTAGTCCGGTGCAAATGCCTGAAGATACGACTGCAGGAACAGGTCTGTCTGTGACGGGATTTGCTTGTTTCATCTCTGTGGAGCTGGCCTAATATTTCTTTTTTTTTTTTTTCCTTATTTCTCTTTTCTCTGAACCCAGGCTTTCTCGGCCAGGTTCCTGCAGCACTTGCTGTGCCTCCAGGTTGCAGAAGGACAAGCTCTAGATCTTTTGTTCGTGTATCACCTTTGAATTAGAGTTACCATTTTTTAATGATAATTCTCTACTGATGATGGAGCTATACCAGCAATACCTACTTTTTCTGGCATTTGTTACCTAAGAAATTAAGTTGCATTAGCAAGATCATGTAGTCACAGAACAGCTGAAAGATTGGAAGGGACATCTGAAGGTTGTGCAGTACAATGGCCCTGCCCAGAGCAGGATCAATTCTAGCAGGTTGCTCAGGATCTAGTCCACTTGAGTGTTGAGTAACTCCAAGGGTAGAGACCCCACAACTTCTCTGGACAATGTGTTCCAGTGGCAACGCTTCTCCTAATGCAGCCCATGCTGGCCTTCTTTGCTGCGAAGTTGCACAGGTGCTTTATGCTCAACTTGTCCACCAGGACTTCCTCTAGAAGGTTTTTTCCATCTGGTTGGCCACCAACAGGTACTGGTGCCTGGAGTTATTCCTCCCTAGGTGCAGTGGAGTAATACAACAATTTCCTTTTGTTGAATTTAATAAGAATCCTCTCTGCCCTGTTCTTCAGCCTGCCCAGGTCCCTCTGAAAAGCAACACAACTGTATGGTGCATTAAACCCCTCTTACCAGTTTTGTATCATCTGTGTACTTGCTGAGGGTGCACTCTGTCCTAGCACTGAGGTCAGTAAACACCATGATAAATAGTATTGGCGCCTGTATCTGCCCTGAGGTACAGCACAGCTGGATTGTGTGCTGCTGATCATCCACCTCACTGCCCAGTTGTCTAGTCCATACTTCTTCAGCTTGTCCATGAGGATATTATGGGAGACAGTGTTGAAAGCCTTGCTAAAGTCAAGGTAAAAAAACAGTCACTGCTTTTCCATCTTTCACTAAGCTGGTCATCTTATTTTAGAAGGCTTTCATGCTTGTCAGGCATGGAATCATAGAATCATTTTGGTTGGAAGAGACATTTAAGATCATTGAGTCCAACCATAACCTGACTCTGGCACTAAACCAGGTTCCTAAGAGCCTCGTCTGTACATCTTTTAGACACCTCCAGGGATGGTGACTCCACCACTGCCCTGGGCAGCCTGTTCCAATGCCGAACAACCCTTTCCGTGAAGAAAATTTTCCTCATATATAATACAATCTGAACCTTCCCTGGTGCAACTGGAGGCCATTTCCTCTCATCCCATCACTTGCTACTTGGGAGGAGAGACCAACACCCTCCATGCTCCAAGCTCCTTTCAGGCAGTTCAGAGATCAGAAGGTCTCCCCTCAGCTCCTGTTCTCCAGCTGAACCCCCCAGGTCCCTCAGCCGCTCCATCACACTTGTGCTCCAGACCCCTCACCAGCTCTGTTCCCTTCTCTGAACTCTCTCCGTACCTCAATGTCTTTCCTATAGCGAGGGGCCCAAAACTTAACACAGTATTCAAGGTGAGGCCTCACCAGCACCGAGTAAAAGGGGATGATCACTTCCCTAGTCCTGCTGGCCACAGTGTTCCTGGTACCAGCCAGGATGCTCTCAGCCTTCTTGGCCACCTGGGCACACGCTTGCTCATGTTCAGCCACTGCCACCAACACCCCCAGGTCCTTTTCCACCGGGCACTTTCCAGCTGCTCTTCCCCAGCCTGCAGTGTTCATGGGGTTGTTGTGACCCAGGTGCGGTACCCGGCACTTGGCCTTGTGGAACCTCAGACAACTGGCCTCAGCCCAGCGATCCAGCTGGTCCAGACCCCTCTGTATGGCCTTCCCACCCTCCAGCAGATCAACACACCCACCCAACTTGGTGCCCTCTCCAAACTTACTGAGGGTGCACTCGATCCCCTCATCCAGATCATTGATAAAGAGACTAAAACTGGCCCCAGTACTGAGGCCTGGGGAACAAAACGTGTGACTGGCCCCCAACTGGACTGGACTCCATTCACCACAACTCTTTGGGCCCGGCCATCCCTGCATGAGTTCTCCTTTGCAAATACACACTGACTGCTTCCAGTCACCTTCTTACTGTAGTGTGGTTGAAGGTGGCTTCTTAGAGATTTTTCCATCAGTTTCCCATAGGCTGAGCTTGTTCTTCCCTGGTTCTTCCTTCTGTTTTGCCAGAAATGCAAAGTTCTTCAGATACCTCCCCTGCTTGCCATGACCATTCAGAGGTAACCAGAGTGGCCTGCACTGGCATTGGCAGCTCCTTGTCATCCCAACAGGTCCCAGTCACTTAAAAAAGGAGTTGGCTTATGTGACTAGACTGATAAAATTTGTTATGACAAGGAGGGAGGTGAACGTTTGCATGATGGGGATTGAGATGGTTTTGTCAGTTTGTGTTTTAGTACTTTCTCCTTAAGTAGTAAACAGGATAACTTAATAGCTGTTTATCAACACTACTTAATTACAGAATGCCCGGTCACAGTGTAGGCAAGATTTACTTTCCCAAATATCACTTTTGGTTTATGTATTGATCTGGTGGCCCTATGTTCGTAGACCTTAAGCGAATGACGTGAATGAGCTTGACTCAAGGCAGCCCCTTTGTACCTGAAAGCTGCTGCTTCTCTGCTACTCCCTACACTGTGTGATTTGGCCCAGTAAAAGTTATTAACATCTGTCTCTCAAATTTGTCTTCCCTAGACTTCTCCAGTGGTTTTAGTGGTTTTACTAAACTGTGCATTGCAAAAGCAGTCTAGCAGATGAGACCTGAATGTAGAGAACAAAGTAGAAAAAGGGTGGCTGCATTTTTTTGTGGGGCTGAACAAGTCTTGTTCGTGATTGAGATCCAGACCAATGCATGACCAGGCAGGTTTGTTTTCTCTTAACTTGTCATTAAGCCATGTTGTAATGCGCACATCATTTCACTTTGATTCCTCAGCCTCAAGCCAGAGAAGCCAACTTGACAGGTGGTGTCACTTTGCAACTGAAAAATGAAGCAGGACCACCACGGGAGTACTTTTCCTCCTATAGTGGTCCTGTCCCTGAAGAAGGTGGAAGGAGTGCATTGCACATTGCTTGTGAAAGAGAGGACAACAGTGAGGTAAAATCACAGCACCTGAGGCTTTGCTCATAGACAGGAGTTCTAAGCTAATCTCAAATGACATAATTTGGCAGTGAAGACATTTCATCGCTGTGTATGGAGTTGGTTGAATACCAGAAATAGAATTATTTTCTACTGAATTATTAGCATTGTACTGCTTAATGAGCTATTAGAACTTGAGGAAAAATGAATCCTTGGAGTTCTGCTTGATAAGAGAAACTCCTTTAGTCAAGTTTCCATTGGTTAATTGGCCCTTAATCATTCACAAGGCAAATTTGAAGTTGTACAGTCTCAGTCTCAGAATGCACTGACCTCTGTGCATTTGATTTTGTACTATAGTAAGACTCTTCTAGATTCGGGATGAATACAGTTGGAGAAACGTATTTGAAAGAACAGACCTACCCGTTCCCTCTGGTGGCAGGATTAGTGAGATTTGATGACCTGGTTGCGAAGAGGTTTAGTGTGTAACACCACTGTGCTTGGCATTCTCAGTCATGAGAAAGTGGTTGTATATTTTTACTCTAACGTCATAGTTTGGGTGAAAGGTTTGAATGTGGTTTATGCTTCTCATTGTATTGATTAAAATATTATAATTATATTTAATATTAAAAACTTGACTTTATTATTATCTAATTCCAACTTTTTCCATCACACTTCCCTACAAAGCATGCCAGAGATGTCATCCACCTCCTTTTAATGCATCAGGCAAATCCAAACACCTTATGGAGTGGCCATTCACCACTTTCCTTAGCAATTGCCAGTGGGAATGACTTGGTGAGCATCTTTAAGCACTTTCATGTTTTCGGGTGTACTTGTCCGCTCAGGTCTGCTCCTCTGATGACAGCCAAACTGCATAATGAGTAGTGCTTGCAATCTTACGTTTTCAGTAAAAATAATAAAGTTATTCTCTTTCAAACCTATGGATGTTTCATGAGCTGGACTAGAGGAATCCTAAAGGACTATAGTATGAAGTAACCAGAAATATGTGGTTAGAACTCAGGAGGGACTAGCACTTGGAGAACTGTGTTCATTTTATGAATCACAAGAATATTCTTACAGGCTGCCTCCCTGCCCAGAGCTAACCAACCAAACACTAGAACACTTGCTTCTGGGTGTCAGACAAAAGTGTAGCCATTGATGGTAAGTATGTTGCTCTATGAAAAGCTTAATGACCAGTCTTAGGAAGCATTTGGCTGTAATGAGGTTCAGCCCTCCACAGATGCAGTTCACGCAGTAGAATTCGGTGGGTGAAGCTGGCGTCTGTCTCCCCGAGCAGGGAAAGGACAGGACGCCCTCCTGCCCACACTGGGCCCATACGGGCAGGTCCACAGCAGCCAGCGTGGGGCAGGAGCAAGTACGCAGCCAAAGCGGGTGCTGAGGCACACGTGTGCTCTGCACAGAGCTCCGTGTGTCCCGGCTCCTCTCACCTTCTTTGTGGAGAGCAAAGCAACAGAATGATGTTGGGAGTGGCCCCTGGCTCCCGCGGGGCTCAGCTCTTGTGCAGCCAGCGCTCAGGGCCACGGCAAAAACACCTGTAAGGGGGCAAGCGGGACCGGCTGTAGTTCAGCTGAAAGGGTCAGGGTAGGGTGTGATTTCTGCTTCCCTGTTGACTTTTCTCTGGCACAAAAGCACACAAATAATCCAGAGAAGCATTCTGCTGGAAACACAGCCATGAGCAAGGCTAGGGTGAAACCTTTTTCGGTATTTTTGATGAAATCAACGTTCTACCTTTTGATCTACCACTACAAAATTTATACTTTGCATAGGATAAGTGGAAGGACAAAACAGAAAATATATATGATGTGGTTGTGATTCTTTTAATTATATTCCTTTCACTGGAAGGGTATGAAATACCTGTAAAAATAAAACTGGATGCAATATAATATGAAGCTAGAGTGGGGACTATGGAAGGGGTTATAATACCCCTATTTGTCAAAAAATAAGACAGGGTCTTGTATTGATTTTTGCTCCAAGAGATGCATTAGGGCTTATTTTCAGGGGATGTCTTCTTTTCCATGAACAACAATCTACATTTATTCTTGAACAAATAATCAACATTTATTCAAATATAGTCATATCATCACATTCTGGAACTCTCCAAACCCTGAATTCCATAATGAATTTCTTGTGACTCTGTTTCGTTTAGAACCATTGGCCCAAATCTCTCACGTCTATCAATAGTGGTTTCCCTAACCACCCTGCTCATAGCGCATTGACAGCGCAACTGTCGTGATTTTATCCCATGAGCTTCACCCTGGTCACCACCTCTCGCAGTCCGGCTTCACAGAGTTTCCACGCTGATTTCCCTCCATTCTATTTTCAATGTAGTCAATAATTTCCATGGTCCTTGAAGAGCTTGTTTATTGCAATATCAGGAGACTGAAGATGGGCAGTCATTCCCGCGGGAACCTTTATTTGGCTGTTTTTCTCTTTTGAAGAAGTTATTTGTGTCCTCAGCTGTCCGTGCTGGCTGGATTCCAGACTAGCAGAGCTCTTCGGCCACCTTGCAAAACAAGCAGCAGCATTAAATCAACCCGGTTCCTTATAACTGCTTGTGTGCACCTTTTTCAGTTTCAAGAATATAAATGCCTGAAACACTTTCAACTTGTCCTTCTTGCTCTCAGTAATGATGAGAGGTGGGGCTTTATTTCCGTCCAGATGAATTGCCAAAATACAAGTAACACGTGCACTTTCATAACCAGGGGAGGGAATGTAGACTGAGGAGGCACCCGGCTGGCCGACTGTCGTGCGAGATCCTTGGCCCATAAACTCTGCAGTTGCATCCCCAGCAATCCTGGTGGAAGGTTGGTATTTAGAAAAGCCGATGCCATCAACAACGAACTTGAATGCAAGTGCACGTTTAGTAACTTCAGCATCTTCCAGCTTAGACAGTGTTGCTGATCGGCTTAGAGACAGTTCCCATTGCTGGAGGGACCGTCCGGCCAGTGCTGCGATGCTTTGAGTTCTTATGGGGATATTTCTAACTGTGGCGCCATTGCAAAGACAAATTCTTGCGCGTCAGCCCTGCACACAGCCAAAGCCTTTGCCAATCTGGGTGTGTTGGCGCTCGCCAGCCTGTATTGTTTTGGTTCTTGTGGCATCTTCTGAGTGCGATTCTTTTGGGGGTGTCTGTTTTTCTTGGTGAAGGTCTGTCTGTCCTGCTGCATTCTATTGCCAATTAATTTTACTTTTTTACATGTGTAGCTACCTGGACACTATTTAAATTGACTTTTTTTATGAAATGTAACCAGGGCTTATTTTTTGAGTAGGGCTTGTGTTTCGAACATCCTCAACAATCTCAAAAAATCAGACCAGGGCTTCTTTTCGGTGTAGGTCTCATTTTCAGGGAAAAAGGGTAGAGATGGCTACAGCTGTATACAACATAAAATAGATTCTGTATCAAGTGTTTGAACCCGAACCTTTTTCCTTACACTGTCTTCATAATTTTTAAGACAGTTTTGGTATTTTTCCGGGCAAAGGGTTTCAATGTCATGTTTTTGAATGAAATCAAAAGTCCCACATCCAACAACTTCTCCTGCTTCTCCCACTTTCTCAGAGGCTCATGTCTGATGAAGTAATGATCTAATAAACTCTAAGTGATCAACCTATCTAATAATTATCTTTATGCAAGAGCATTTTTTAAAATACACTTTATGAACCAGAGGAGGTGATTTTCATACTTCTCTCTCACGTCTTTGATGCTGCTCACACCAAACGAAGTGAAAGCTGCTGTCTGGTGGTTTAAGCTTTTGTGTGCTGCTGAATGATGACAAACACCAGCAGATACCCCATGTGTGCTGTGCGAAAACCGTGAAGCTTTTGGTTCTTGGCTGATCTGGAACAGGATCTCACTTTCACGCTGTAGAACTGTCAATAGCGGCTTCTCCAGTCAGAAATGAGTCACATTGCGTGTGCACATTTGCAGGCGGTGGTCGAGCTCCTCGAACACGGGGCTGACCCCAACCTGCCGTTGAGCAGAGCGGTGGGAAGTGCCCTGTGTGCGGCCGTGAGCACAGCGTACGAACAGCAGAGAACAGCAGCGCAGAGGATCGCCTTGGTGAGACTACTTCTGGGGCTTGATGGGGTTTTTTAAGCTTCAGGAAAACAGTGATTTTTGTCAGTGCACTGAATCCCAGTTCTCTTTAATGAGTAAGCCGTTTTTTTTCCTAGAACAATGAATTTGTGTCTGTTCCTAATGCTGTTTGTTTCTGTCCTGAGGAGCAGAGGTTTCATATGGAAATTCATTTTAATGTTTGAGTAAAGAGGATGATAACCTCCGTGTCTAGAAGAAGAAAAACTACATTAAAGTCAGATGGAATGTTTGTAGTGCCCACAACCCCGTCAAATCTGACTGTTGCTTTGTTTAAAAACTCAATCAGCATCCACGTGAAGAGAAACACTCTGTGTTTGGTTGTTGCTGTGGAGTGGTCGATGACAATGCACTTTCTCCTCTCTGGTGAGGCCAGTGGCCGTGTTTGGCCCGTGCAATCCGGTTTCTGTCCTCAGCCCGGGCTGATCTCGGGGGTCAGGACGCTGCAGCTGAGGCTCTGGCGTGGAGCCGGTTCCCCCGCTGGGTTCTGTTCTCCCCCTTCCTCACTAGTTGTCGCGGCTTCATTTGTCACTGCAGGATTGGGAGATGTCTCGAAACAAAAAACAACTGCCTGCAAGAAGGTTTTACCTAAAAAAGAGATATGACAATTTGTCAACAGCCGTAAAGGGACAAAGAAACGTGTGGTTCAGTGCGCAGAACAGTCTCACAAATAGAGATGAGGCTCTGATGCCCGGTCCTGTCTCTTTAGCTCTGGTGTGATCACAGTTTTTTTGGGAAGGTTTTCTTTTTACTTGGATGTACAATGATTTGCTTTCTGCAGGTTGATAAACTGCTTGAAGCTGGCGCCAATATCCTTGCACCGGTTCCTCTTCGGGAAGGACAGACCAAAGCTGTGGGAACAGCTGTTGACTATGCCTATTTTAAATATTATCAGGTATGACTTCAGCAAGTACTGTGCATTCGCATCCATTCAAATACATGGCCTGTTGTGTCCTGATTAATTGTCTAAAGCCTTCTGCAGAGGCTTTCATGGAAATTTGCTTTTTCCCTTCATTTGTTGTGAGACTTGGTTCAGCACCAGGAGCAGCGTTAATCACTTAAGTCTGAACACCTCTAGCAGTTTTGCCTGTGAAGACAATCCTTCCTGTCTCACATTATAGAAAGATTCCATCCATCATTGGATTGGAAAGAGTTAACCGTAATCTCAAACCCAGGCATTAAAGCCAAAAGTCACGTGTGTTTCTGTGAGGCTGTAATCAAATCAGGTGAAGTTATTATGGCTTGTGTGGTATGTTGTAAGCGATGACAGGACACTATTGATCAAACTTGAAAATAATGGATTTTCTAAATAAAATATATATTTAAGTAAACATGTATAAAAATATTAATTATATAATATATGCTATACATTGTACATAAAATAACTAATATATATATATTTACTAAATAAATAAATGGACTTACTAAAGTCGTCCTTAATCACTTGTTAATGCCTTAGAAAAAGAATCTTACTATGAAGTATAACTAATAAATTTCTATTTTTTTTTCTGGATATGTTAGTTTAAAAAACGTTTTAAAGGCCTGGGATTGTGTGACACTTCTAATCAGAACTAACATAAGGTCGTTTTTAATAGCTGGCTTATTAACAAGAAGGCTTACATGGTAAGCAGATCGCTTACCTCTGGAGTACGAACAGTTGTTCTGAAAAGGACAAAAGTAGCGGTGCACCCTGTTCATGGAGCGGCCTGGCGAGAGCTGAGGGGGGTTTGCATCTCACACCGATCTTCTGCGTAGACATTAAATTGCAATTTCTTTGCTTGCAACCACAGCTGATCGTCAAACAGGAAAAGAATTAAATTAAGCTATTTATAGCTGTAATCACAGCTCAGACTTGACCACCATACTTACCTTCCTGCCTTGCTCCGGACTCTTGCTTGTGCTCTCCTTCCTGGCACTTGCTACAGGGTAGTGGTTTGGGCATTGAGGGCCAGAGCCTGCACAATCCATGCCCTCTGGCTGCTCATTCCAATAAATTCTGTGGTGCTTCCTGAGGTGCTGGGGAGGAGCTCTGCACAACGAGGGCAGCATCCCCAGGAGACTTTCAAGGCCAGGCTGGGCGGGGCTCTGAGCAACCCGATCTAGTTGAGATGTCCCTGCCCATTGCAGGGGTTGGACTAGATGACCTTTAAAGGTCTCTTCCAACCCAAAATGTTCTATGGGTCCCCCTTGAACAAACACTTGAAAATTGTTTAGTTGTTGACCGCTCAACAAACTGATAAATGGAACAACTTGAATGTCGGACGTGGACACGTCCTGTGCCCAGTGTCACTGACTGAGCTCCACGCCAGGACCCAGCAGGGATGATGCTGTGCTTTTAGAACAGCTTGGCTTTAACTCGGAAGTACTTGTGTGTTAGTGCCCCCATGCACCGGGGGATTAACTCCTGGCATGTTGCAGGATACGAGAATTGCTCACACACCGTACCACGTACTGTCAGCATCTGAGCAGGAGGTTCTTCAAACACGCCGATCGCTGCTGGAACACATTACAGTGAAGCTCCGTGAGTGTGTCATCCTGAAAGAGAAAGAGTGGGATCAAGAAAAGTTGAGAAGATCCAAGAAATGTGAGTTCAAGTTTCAGAATAGCTCGAGATTAAGTGTACCATCACCTGCTGTGAAGGGGCATTTATTGTTGTCATTCCAGTGTTACTGTCTGAAAAGGTTACTCCTGATAAAATTGGCTCCTACATATGTGGTAGGGGATGCAGAGGTTCTGCAGACATTAACAAGACATTGTGAAGAAAATCTGAGATCAGTGCCTGTCAGCTGCTTCCTGGTAAATCCTTGCGCAAGATCCATTACCATGTGTTAAACAGCGATTGAGGAGCTCGCTCCTCTTTCTTTACATCTTTGTGTTGGGTGTGGGTAGCAGGACATCTATCAGGACTGTGGCCATCTAGTGTATTTTAATTCCTTATGGCAACTTACTCCCATTGTATAATATCAATGCTCTTCTGCTATTAGAGTAGCAACAATGAATACACAAATTAAGATGATTTGAGTTACATTCTCAGTGGCGTTCAAATCTGTGATGGAATCAGGCTCAGCATCCAAGCGCCCGAATACCACACTTTGGGGCAGAAGGTGTTTCACTTGGGAAGTGAACCCTGAATATAAGATCGTTACCCTTGCAGTTCGACATCACCAGTGACTCTGCGGCTTGGCAGGAGCAGGAAGTAAATTGTCTGTATAATTCCTTTCTCTTGGCTGTGATGTAGCAACTTGTCTCCTTTTTCCTTGGCTTCTGAAGCTTGTTGGTGGAAGACGCATTTTATTCTGTAGATTCAAATGTTACACGGTGGACAGAGCCAAGCAGACTTTTAATGAAGGAGGAGAATACTGATTTTTGTTTTCCCTCTGCCCTCTCGTGCTGGTGTAGTGGATTCAGCTGTTCACACACGTGTTTCAAAGAAGAAAGGAGGCAGCCTTTGTGTGGAAGAAGTGAGGTAGGGCAAAGATACTGCACCATGCATTGTCTGTTCTTAGTCAAAAATACTATGCCCTGTTGTTTTTTTGTTTTTTTCTTTTTCCTCATTGTAACTATTGTCACTGTGCCTTTGTCTCCTTTCTCATTTTCCTCTCTCATCTATGCAGACTCACCAGCTGCAGTTTGCTTCTTTCTCTGCTCTGATCACATCGCTCCTTTCCAGCTCCGCACTTTGCCGTGAGAGCCTGCACAATATTCAGTCTTCCTGTGGGACGCAGTGTGTCCTTGTGCTTTAAACCAATTAATGACATCAGTAGCTTTGAGTAGCGTGCAAATGATGAGAAATAGACCCACACAAATTTTGTGGCTTACAATTCTCCAGAAACTGCAGGAACAACTTGTACAATTTGGGTGTTATTCTTGGAACTGTGTATTAACAAAAGTTCCAATAATAACGGAATACTTGTCTCAAGGATACTGAGCTCTGTATCAGTTTCTCGTCCTGCGGGATGCTCACAGGCTTCTGAACTTGGTCTCAGTGTTCGACTGCAGAGGAACTAACACAGGTGTCGGGAACTGGGGCACGTTTGAAGACGGTAATTTTGAGGTAGCATTTTTGCTGAATTGAGATGGATCAATAATAGCATAAGATGCAGAAATAGCCAGAAGAACAGAAAGTGAACTAAAATAAAACCTGGATGGTTAAAGTCACGCACAAAGATTTTACAAATAGAACTCAGGGATGATGCAGAGAGACTGATGAAACCTTGGTGAAACTTGACAGCTATTGGGAAAGGATTTGTAAATGCTTTTTAAAAGGCTGTAAATGCACAGCCCAGCTTGCACTTCACTCTGACATTGAGTTTCCCAGACCTGCTGGACACGTCAGCCCAAGCACTGGGTTTGACGTTCCAGCTTTGGAATAACTGTTGCAGTGCAGTGGTCTGTGGGTGTCCCTGTTTGTCTCTGCAGGATTCCAGGGGGTTCTGTGGGGGCTTTTTTAGGTTCACCAGCATGGCTTTGTTGTCTCTGGCCGTATGTAGTCTGGTCTGCCTCTCAGTTTGAAAGGGCCACGTCCAGACCCAGCGTCAGGAGCGCACTGAAGCACGGCGAGCGTCGCTGCTCGGTGTCAGCGCGGGGCTGTTGGTTTGGCTGTGTTCCTCACTAGGACACTTGGCTTTTCCGGGGCTGTTTCTGGGGCTGGTTTAGCAGCGGGTGTGCAGCCCGTTCCTCACGGACTCCTGTGCTAAACTACAGCATCCTGTTTCTTTATTGTTGAATATTATTTATATATTGTAACCATTTTGATTTAGTTTTACCGTGATCTGCAAACATGCTTGAGGAAAACCCTAAACAAACAGTAATGTGCTTTCATTTTACAACCACCTTTGCTCTAGACTACCATTCTTCAAGTACTGCTACCAGTGTGGCCGCTCGGTCGGTGTTCAGCTGTTGCCGTGCACGCGTTGTCACGAAGTCTTCACCTGCAGTGAGACCTGCAGAAGGAACGCCTGGAGCCAGCGGCACAGGCAGGAGTGCTCGGGGTCGCTGGGTAAGTCCCGTGTGGTTCCTGTGTGGGTGCAGTGGTTCGTGTCTGTGCACTGACCTGATGTGTCTTCCGTGTAACAGACCAGTAAAAGGTGTTTTATGGAGGAATATAAATGAAAAGGTTGATTTCATTCACTCGAATAGCTGTGTTTTTTGTAAACCCACCAGCTTTAGGAGAGATGCTACTGTGTCGTTACTCTCAGTTTCAAGGGAGAAGAATCTCTGGGGTGAATACAGGTCAAAGGAAACACGCCTAGTTACCATCGACATCAATAGATGACATTGCAGGGCGAAGGATCACAAGAGATCGCAGAAGCTAGGCAGAGTGGAGTTTTCTGTACAAACTCCTTAATCACCTCTGTGTGTATATTAGAAGATAAATCAATGAGATTTCTGACTTTTATGCATTAAATTGTTGATAACACACTACTGTGATTCTTGGAAACCACACTTGTGCTGCTAAAAATGAAGCCACATTACACACACAACACACTACATAGCAGAAGACTAGTGTGGTAGAAATTATACAGTTTTAATTCTATAACAGATTGAATGAGAAATCTGTCCCATGTGGAGAGGGGTGCAGAACTGCTGAAAAGCACAGGCTGCCTGGAGCTTTTAAATTGGAATACATGTAAAACCTTGTGTGTTGGGGACAGTGAGGTCTCTCCCACTGGAGACAAGTTATATCAAGCATACGTGCTGACCGGTAGGGGCTCTGAATAGAATCACGCTACTTAGAATAGAATAGAATAGAATAGAATAGAATAGAATACAATACAATACAATACAATACAATACAATACAATACAATACAATAGTACTAGAAATAAAACTACAAGGACAAATGGTTGGTAATATGGCAGCTGTACACTGGAAGACTTAAACATGCAAAAATTACATTCATTCAGAATGCAGCATTTTACTATCTTGTCTTTAAAAAGACAGGGTAGGGATGCAGGTGGGTTATACTAGGGTACTAATTAGTAATTACTTAAGTCACTGCTTATTTTGGTAGCAATTCCTTTCCTGTATGGCAAACGCCAAATTTCATTCAATTCAGATTCAGTGAATTAAATTCAGAACAAGTGTGAATGTCTTTCTGTAGATACATTTTTTCTCAGCAATGAAGACATTTCTTTTTAAGTAGTGTCTTCTTTTCCAGTTAGTTTTGAGGTAGAAAGGTGCTTTGGTGGTTTTTGTTGTAGCTTGGTTGGTTCGTTTTGTCTTTTCTCTGCCATGTTTATTGTTAATTTAAAAGGACCCGAAAACCCCTGACTCAGACCAGCTGGAGCAACTCGGTCTGTTGCTCTGGGAGCCTCTGGTGCCCTCTGCCCTGTTTCCTCATTCCTGTGCTTTTCACTCTATGGAAATGCAATTAACATTTATTTCGTAGCTTATGAGCAAAACTCTCCATGTTTGAGCCCTGGTGGGATTAATAAATTCTCAGACATGTTTACTAGAAGAAACAAGTGTCATTTGCACTCCCGTGTGTGGTCATTGTTCGTTAGGAGGTTCATAGTTGAGCCATAACTACCTGAGAGTCGTGTCTGGTGAGGCTGTATTTGATAAACTGTGTCAAAATGGGAACTTTCTCAAGTCTTGTACTGGCTTCCAGTTCATTATTCCAGAGAAAGCAAAGGTCACCCACAGAAATATGGGCATGTTTGTTGTTCCTTTTATTTTATTTTGTTTTCCAGAGCAGCGTACAAGTCAAGCAGCTCCGGAAGCGAGCAGGGCAGGATTGAAAAAGAATGTCACTGGCAAAAAGGGGGAAAAGGGAAGAGAAGGAAAAGAGGACAGAAGAGGTGGAACAAAGAGTAAAGCTGGGACTGGAGGAAGAGAGCGGCACAGGAAGAACAACTGACTTGTTTCATGTTGCTCCTGCTGTTGTGAGGACAGGTTTTAATACCGCTGCACTTTGTGTGTTGTACTCCACTTCTGCTGAAGTTAAGTGATCTGATGTGTTTTGAGAAACTAAACCCAAAGCATCTCCCTAAGATACCATGTGGCTCGAGGATGATAATGCCATCAAAAAGTAGTGTGTGTTACGTATTTAAGTAAATGTCTTCAATTAGAAGTACAGTGAACCTCAGATTGATTTTAATTGTATAATGCTACATATATGTTTTAAAAAGCAATATTGCCCATTATTAAACTTCATTACGACTATTCCCTCCTGTGGGAAACACAGGGCCTGTTTGGCAACTGGACTTGCTCTCTAGGGAGTTATTTTGCTTCATGGGGGGCTCAGATCTGGGATCCTGGGGAGAGTTTGCTGAGGACTGTTCAACCCTTAGACTGTTACCCCTTGATTTAGCCCACATGGGCACTGACAATCCTGCCAGGAAAGTCTCCGAGCATATAAAATGTGACCATGTGGCTCTGGGGGTGAGAGTCAAGGTCAAGGGGGCCCAGATGGTTTTCTCCTTGATCCAAGTGGAAAGGCTTAAGGAGGAGTGGCTGGGTCTTGAAGTTCAGCACCTTGTTGTGCAGCTGTGTCACTGACCATGGTTTGACTTTAAAACCGCAGGACCACACAGGGGGTCAAGGACCGGTGGGGAGGGGTGGAATCCATCTGACAAAGTCACCAGCTGGCCAGCTTGAGGAGACTAAGAATAATAGGAGGGAAATGATGGCCCACATTCACGTGAGAAAGTGGTGGACTGGCCTGGTAAGCAAAGGTGTAGATTGATGCGGTTGAGAGTCCTCCAGGTGAACAGAGCGAGCGGAATGGGGCCCACCTGTCAGCAACGTGCTGAGAGGACACCAGGGGTAGCTCGTCTTGAGAAACCAGCGCGACTGTTACACCCCGTGGAACCCCCGCCCACAGCAAAAGCCACACGCTCCCCCAGCGGGACGGGGCAGGATCGGGAAACTAAAGGCAACCTGGGCTGAGGTAAGAACAGTTCAATGGAACAGCGGAAAAAGAAACAAAGCAAACCAAACCAAACCCACCAAACAAAAAACCCCACCACAGTAACAACAACAATGATGAAAGAATAGACAAAGCAATGGATATACAGCACAACCTCTTGAAGAGAAGCTGCCAAATTCATGTATACTATGATTAAAAAACGTACCCATCATTAACCAATTGATACGAGATCAATGCTTTCTGACCACCTGCAAAACGAGGGGATATTTTTCAAGTTTTAGATCCTTCTGCAAGACAAGAGGGAGACAGAAGATTAAGTGACTCATTGTTTAGAAGCAGAGTGCTTAGTTTGTATTTAACTAATAATTAATAGACGTATTTTAAGAAAAAACAACTATAACTAACATCATCAATTATTTCTTAGTATAGATGTATGTCAAATTTTTCAAAAATTGTAATGCATATGTAATAATTATGTGAATATAAGCAATACAAGAGCATCCAGTCGCTGGAGCACTGATGGAGGATGATCCCCAGCGCTGACAAAATAAAGAACGCTGCTTCACAGTGTAACTGACTCTGCTGTTCAGTCTATTTCTTCGTTTTGCTCTCCCCACGTGGCGATCCTGCCGCTGCCTCCTCCAGAGCTGCAGGTGGATTCCTGCCTGCGGCCTGTGCTGGAACCAGCACCAAACCACACGGGCCAGAGAGGAGCGAGAGCGTCCGGACTCCCCTGCTCCGAGAGAGCCCCCCCGGGCAGCCCCAGCACCGGCACGACCCACGACCCACTCAGGTACCGAACGGCCCTCGGCTAGTTCTGGGGCTGCTGTTGCGGCTGCGTCACCCCAAGGTGCTTGTGGAAATGAACCCTCTCGGGTGACCCAGCAGAATTCTGAACAGCCAGATCCTCGTTTTTGAGTCACAACCGTCATGTTTAGGGCACAACACTACTCAATTTTTATTGTCCTCTAAATTTTTGCATTGCACGTACCGTATTTTACCTGTATGTTCGGCACATTTTTAGAGTGCACGTCCCATTTTCACCTGTATATTCACCACATTTTTAGCAGTGCATGTACCGTATTTTACCTGTATATTCACCACATTTTTAGTGGTGCACGTCCCATATTTTACCTGTATATTCACCACATTTTTAGCAGTGCATTTACCGTATTTTACTTCTGTAGTAAACAGATTTTTTGTGGTGCAGCTAGCGTATTTTACCTGTGTATTCTTAAAGGCACAAAACCCTATTTAAGGGTCCCAGAGCCTCAATTTTGAGCCTAAATAGTCACTTTCAGAGTCCAATTTTTAATTGACACTTAGATGGCCGAGGGTTGACATTTTAAATACCATATCAAAGAGGCAAGTGGACGCCCTGCCCCTCCCGGCCTGGGTGGTGGGTCACAGGAGGCCCTTTGTGACCCGCTCTGTGACACCACACGGTGCCATATACAGCCGGCGTGGCCGCGGCCCTGCACTGTCTGACAAGACAGCGACGGGACAGGACAGGAGCGCGGAGCTGGCGAGGAGACCCCGAGCACAGCCCACGACTTTCGCTGCCAGCCCCGGCACTTCAAAGCACAGAGGCCTTTCCCTGAAGTTCCCCCTTGCCCCACAGCACAGCGGCCTTTCCCTTGAGTTCCCGTCCTTCCCCCCCACTTCCCTCCATTTCCAGTTTCACACAATGGCAGAGAGGACCCCCCCCAACACCCCCAGGGTGGCCTGGGAAGAGGTGGAGGCTTCCCAGGAGAGCAGCTCTCTGCTGGATCCCTGCGAGGCCACCATGGTCCAGCCGATGCAGACCGGTGAGTGCGGGGCCGCCTCGGGGCTGGGCAAGGGTCCGGGCCAGTGAGCGCGACCAGCTCGATGCCGGGATCACGTTTCCTTGGCACAGCGCAGCCCTGCAGGTGGGGGACACGGCGCTGCTTGAACACCAGGGCTGCCCAGAGCAGCTGGGAGCCGGCCCCAGCACCGCCGTCCTCCTCAGCCGTGCTGAGCTTCAAGCTCTTTTCATGCTTGGGGAAGCTTGTTGGCAAAGGTGCCGTGTCCGACTGACTCTTCTGTGTTTCCCCTCTGTGTAGATGAGACTCTGCCAGAGGAGAAACCAGAGCTCCAACCCGAATGGGACGCTGCCAGCACCTGGTCGATTTCTTCACTGGACAGCAGCAACATGGCCAGGGTAACGAGCTCCCGCCCTTTAGGGACTCTTGTCTGTCATGGTCAGGAGACGTGTGCGAGCAAAGGGACCCAGAATCAGTGTGGCTGGCGTGGCCTCACCGTCCCTGGTGAGGGGGTTCCTGCTCTCCCCAAGTAGGGAGTGCGCGAGGGTGGCACTGCAGTGTCCCAGCAGCCGCTCCAGCCGTCCTGGACACCAGGGAGCCCTGGTTCCCTGCAGGGCAAACACATGATGCCCCTGCTCCCAAGCCTCCTCCCTCCACCTGGGGAGCCTCTGCTCTAGTCCTGCCCCCTGCAGTGACGGCACACCCCGTTTCCAGCTTCCCTGCAGGCACTGCTGACAGCACTGCCGGGCATCTCTGGCCAGAGCTGCTCGTGCTGCTCAGCCAAGCAGCACCAGCACGACGTGTCTTCCCTCCCTTGCTTCCTCCTGTAGGTGTTTGCAGAAAACCACCAGCCTGCTCAGATGACAGACATCCTCATGGTGGCCATTGAGGCCTTGACAGCACAGGACATCTGTGACAGGCAGATGGGCAGCAGGGTCCTGGACAGGGCCATGGGAGACCCGGCCTCCTGGCTGACGGATGTAAGTGCCCGGTGGCTGGATTGTCCTGCCCGTGAGCCCTGTCAGGCCTTGTCCTTCCCTCCTTCCCTAAAGCAGCTCTCTCGGGCACCTGAAGCCATTTCAAGGCAGCGGAGAAGGATGGGGAGGGCAGCAGTTTCAGTGGCAGCTTGGGGAATGGCTGCAGCAGCACCAGGGGCTGCAGCATCCTCACCCGTGTCACATCCAGGTGCCAAAGCTCATGAGGTACATCCACAAAAACATGGAGTGCGTGTCCACGGAGCCAGCCCGGCACAGCCTGGCCTCACTCCTCCTCCTGCTGACCGAGCGGTGCCCCAGGGAAGTGGTGAGGAGCCTGTTGGAGATCTCTCCAACATGTGACAGGTACTGGCCCTGACAGCCTTGGGGGCTTGTTCCCTGTGGGGAGGAGGGCGCAGGGATTCTCTGGCTGCCAGACCCATGGAAAAGTGCAGGACATCCCCGAGGAGCAGGGCCTCCATGCCACCGCGCGTCCCAGCCCCAGTGGGCCAGCCAGGCTCGCAGCAGCCAAAACCCACCAACCTGGAGCCCAAAGCCGCCATGATCCTCCCTTCCCGAAGGGGAACACCACCTCAGGCTCCCTCCTGCCTGCCCGGGGAGGGCCCCGGGACACACCGAGCAAAAATGGTGTGCAGGGCCAGGGCTGCAGCACCGCCTGGCTCTGGAGGACCTGGCTTGGACATGCTGCCGTGGCCGAGGCAGCCCCGCTGACGGGCGCTCTGGGTCTGCAGCGCTGCCCTGGCCATGTGGGAGGTGATGATCTCCATGCCTGGGACTTTGTGGAGCGTCTTGACGGAGCTGCACAGCGTGCTCCAGGACCTGCGTCTGAGCAAGGTGTTCAGCTGTGCCACGGAGGACTCCTGCATCTGTCTCTTGGCTGTGAGTGTCCAGCTCATCTTCAGGGCTGTGCCTGCCTCCGCGGGGAACCAGGCACAGCCCCCTCCCCGTCTGTGGGCCTCCGAGTGGCCAGCTCCCCCAGGCCATATGGACACGGCCTCTCAGGGTCAGCAGGGTCCTGCCCAGCACCACCAGACCCTGTGCCAGATGCTTGGGGCTGCCCCGTGTGGTTTCAGCCCTGGTGAAAACACAGCAAGTCTGCCCCTGCCCAGGCAGCGCTGTGCTCACCCCCGCCTGCATTGCCCTGCCCGGCTGTGCCCCCTGGAAACCTGGGCCAGGGGCAGAGAAAGGAGCAGAAGCCAGAGACAGGCCGGTTGCTGGGCCTGGGGCAGAGGAATGGTCTCTGCACGGGCTGAGGGCCTTCAGCTCTGGGGAGAGGAGACACTTGCCACTGCCCGTGTCGTGCCTCCTTCGTGCCAACGCAGTGGAGGGAGCCCCGCCGGCTCTGCTGGTCTCTCACTGCTGCCTTCACTTTAGCTGCTGCTGCGCACGGACTTTGCAAGAGAGAAGTTTGCTGCCCTGTACAAAGGCCAGAGTGTCCTGAGCCATCCGATGCTGGCGATGCTCTCGCTGGTGCTCGAGAGCCTCATCACGCTTTCAGAGGCACCTGGGATGGTGAGTGAGGCACAATCAGCTGGAGCCACGTTGTCAACTGGGGGCTGGAGCAGCGGGCAATGCGTTGGCTTGGCCTTGGTGGGAGTCCCCATGTGGAATAATGGCTCCAGTCCCCCTCCGTGCTATGGAGGGGGCTGGTGGGTGCCTGGGGAGCCCTCCAGGCACCGAGGGTTTCCCATCCCTCTGCCCCTTCAGGCTTGTCAGGCAAGGACGGGGCTGAGCAGGGGACACTGCTCTCCTGCACCCCCTTCCCTGCTCCATGCTCTCCCCACATCCCCATCAGTGGCCGCTGCCTGTCAGGAGGCTGCTGCAGCGACTCCTGTGCCAGCTGCTGGGAAGCCGGACGGGAGGCTGGGCCTCAGTGGCCAGAGCCTTTTTTGCAGGGTGGTCTTTCAGCGCTTCACAATGAGGAAAGTGTGTTTCTTACAGGCCAGGAAAATACTGGTCCTGCTGCCAGACATCATGGACACCGTGCAGTATGCCAGCACTGATGTCAAGAGGAAGGCCCTGGTAGTCTGCAGGAACATGACGGGTCACCTGGGCAGGGAGGAGGCGAGCCCCATCACTCTGCAGCTGGCGGAGAGCCTCCTGCGCCTCTTTGATGATGTAAGGCTGCCGTGGGAGCCCCTGCCCCAGCCCTACAGATGGGCACTCGGCAAAGACAGCTGCCCCTCAGCCCAGCCCTGTGGGCAGCCCTCGGGCAGGGCTCCCCTCGTGCTCCTCCTGCGTGGCCTTTCAGGGCTCTGGGGCCATTCAGCCTCAGCTGCGGCTCTGGCCCACGGCTCCTGTGGTGGGGATCCGACCCCTCACATCAGCCACGCTGACGCCCTTGCTCACCGTGGGCTGGGAGTGGCTGTTGCTGAAGTTCCCCATCCTCCTCCCTACCAGGAGTCCAGCCTGGTGCGGGAGCTCTCCATCAGCCTCTTCAGAGATGTGCTGGAGACTGTGGTGGGGAGAAACAAGAAGATGATGAGGAGGACAGTGAAGCTGGTCCTGCTCCCGCTGTTCCTCCGTATGCAGGACCAGAGCAAGAGCGTGGCCAAGGTGCAGTGACCAGAGTTGTTGGGAAGGGTCAAGAGGAGGGAGGGTGCCAGGTGTCCTCCCCTGGGCTGTGGTGCCATCTCCCAGCCTCTGCTTCTCTGCAGGCCTCTAGGGACACCCTGCTGGCCTGTGCAGAGTTCCTGGGCTGGAGGAAGCTCAGCACCCTGGTCCAGACGCATCAGACACATCGCATTGGAGAGTGTTTGGTGAGAACACCCCCCCGGCCCCAGCGCCGGGCTGGACGAGGGCTGCCCCAGGTGCCTGTGGGGAGGGCTGTGCAGCTGAGCCTCAGCTGCCCTGTTCCAGCCCGGAGCCCACAGCCTGCAGCCACATCCTCCTTCCCTGCCTTGAAGCACAGACCCGCCAAGGGCTCTTCTCCAGGCCCCTCTCCCCTCCCTGCCCCCAGGTGCTAAACAAGACCCTGGCACATGTTGGCCCTGGCAGTGGGACAGAGGGGTCTCAGCACTGCCAGGCCCCCCGTGCCCTCTGCTCTCTCTGAACCTCAGCCCCACGGGGCTCCAGTCTGGGAGGGAAGAGGCCACTGGTAGGAAGGACTGGTCCCGGTGGCTGGGCAGTGTCTGGATCAGACCCATGCCCTTGTGCTCTCGCCAGCTCCAGCAGGACAGGGACGGGCCGGAACTACAGCTGTGTCAGAGCCTGCTGTACGTGAAGGACGCTCAGGCCACCGTGCGACTGGAGGCCGTCCGGTTCATCGGTGAGACACAGCCCCCGGGGACCCTCTGCTGGCAGCCTGGCCCACGTCCCCACCACTGCACGGGCAGAAGGGGCCGGGGCCCTGGGGCTGCCAGAGCCCCGGCTGCCTCCAGGAGGGCCCGGCACGCAGGGGGCTCGTTCGCTGGGAGCCTTGCTCAGCCCCAGCGGCCTCGGGTCCCGTCCTGCCCTGGGCCAGCCCTGCCCAGGGGTGCAGGGTGTGCAGCCGAGCCGGCAGGGCCGGGGCCGTGCTGCCGGGAGCGTGCTGGGGAGCAGAGGCCTGACAGGAGCTCTGTGCACAGGGCTTGGCGCACGGTACCTGAGGAACAACAGCTATAGGGAGCGGAAGCTGGACGACATCAGGAGATGTGAGTGGGGGCCATGCTGTGCTGCTGGGCAGGGGACAGGGCCTGGGCAGGGCGCTGCCATGCCTGGTCCTCCTCCAGGAAAACGCTTCAGGGGCAGAGGACATGTCAGGGGCACCTGGCGTGTCCCGGAGCAGCAGCTTCCAGCTGGTCTGTTGGTCTCATCTGCTCCTCCTGGCCAGGGGAAGAGACGCGTGGGGCTGGCATAGTCTGGAGGGGACTCCTGGGGGGTCTCTGCAGGCAGTGGGGGTTCATCTCTGCTCTGCGTCCCTCTCTTGCAGACCTCCAGCCCTTGACAGAAGACCCTGATCCCTGCGTCAAGTGCTTGGCAACTCAGACGCTCTACAACCTGCTAACAGAGTTTCGAAGACCAGAACGGAGCAGGTGGTGGCTGGGCTGCTGGATCTGTGGGAGCCGAAGAGAATAAATTCTCTCTCCAAAATGGCCATAGTTGAATATCTTTTGTTTCACTAAAGCTGGAAGACAAAGCCCAGTCCCACGGTGCCCCTCCCACGGGGACCATCCTGAGCGGGCCGAGCAGTGTCACTCCTGGCCTCTGCCGCTGCCCGCACACTTGCTGCTGTGGTGTGTGGGGAAAAGAAACGGCCTTGGCGCTCTGTAAGCTCTGCTCAACAGTGACTAAAACATCCGTGTGTTACTAACACTGTTCTCATCCCAAGGGCAATCCGTAGCATCATACAAGCATGAAGAAGTTTAACTCTATCGCAGATGAAACCGGCACACGTACGTACAGAACCAGTCTTCGTGCATAAATAAAGAACCCAGAATTAAATAATTTGTCTGAGCTCCCATCTCTTCCAATCTTCTCTGGAGCTGGGGATACAGCCCCATCAGGAAGAAAGGGTTAAGGAGCCAAAATCCCAGCTGCCACGTGGAGGAGCTGCCGTGGGACCCAGAGGCTGCATCCTGCTGACTCAAGCAGGTGCTGCCTCTCTGCCGCCTGATTGTCATCAGAGCTGCTGCTTCCCTGGAGCCACGGACATGCAGGACATGGCCTCTTCAGTGCTGGTCTCTCCTCACTTCCACTGTCCTCTTGTGCTCCTGCATTTGTGCTGCGGCTAAGGTCTTGTGTACCTTGTGACAGTCCTGTTGTCGCTACAGTGGCATCCCTGTGGCTGTGGACAGGAGCAGGCCATGGGAAGCACTGTGTGAGATCTGGCCTCACTGCTGGCACCAGCGTGAGCACAGGGGCTCCTCAGGGCAGGGCCAGAAGGCTGGGTACCCTTCCAAAGCTGGTGTCAGGAATACACCCGAGAAGCTGCTCCCTCAGAGGGACTTTTGCTCTCTTGGGATGCCTAATGGAGTCACAGCAACAAGCTCAGAGTGCCAGGGTGATGTGTTAGGAACCAAAGGATGGGAAAATGCTTCTCTTTGTGGTGACACATGTCCATGCAGACAGCACCTGCCTTGGGTCTTATGGCAAATGCTATCCTGGAGAAGAACCAGAAGCTGCCAGGTGATGTCAGGAGATTTCCAGGGACAGCATATGAGTCCCAACTGGCAGTGACTGGCATCTCATAAAATGAGTGACCAGCCAAGGAGGAGCCTCCCAGACAAAAAGGTGAACCTCAGGAGGTCATGGGCTAATGAGAAGAGAGGCTGTGAGGAGCCAGCAGGCAAAGGAACATAAGACTGGAGAGTGTTTCAGGACACCCTCTGGGAAAGGCCCTGGCTGGATCTAGTGCAGCCCTGTCCTGCCC